>NC_139721.1:11180723-12380723 GCF_964211835.1 Anser anser
CCAGTGTGCCATTGTAGTGAGCCTTAGCCAGAGATTAAAAGAAAACACCATTTTAAAAATTCAGTGGATGGTTCCTTAAAATTGCTTTGTCTCTGTGGTCTTGATCTTGAATGATATTTATACAACTGATTTCAATTGGGGTTGTGCACCTAAATAAAGCCAAATTTCTGAGGTTTTGAGAATTGTCCTATACCTCAGTATTACATCCTACTACGAGGATGGACACATTTGTCTCTAGTAGCACCCAGGACAGAGGGTGTTTTGCTTAATCAGAAATCAACCTTTACTTTCAGACTGCTTTTTGGAGTCTTGCTTCTGTTCTTCGCACACTGCAGTACGTTTCTTCTGTGAGAGGATAAATTAGCTTTAGACCCAGCAGGCAGCATCTTCACTTAAGTGGTACCATTAACAGAAGGGGAAAGAGAGGCCAAGCGGCTCAGCTCTGATAGCACGATCCAAGCCAGCAGAAACTGCATGTTTTGGTGTGTCACATGTCTCACACAGGACTCTGTTTGGTTTCCACTTTCAGAGCACAAAAGAGTAATCTATATTTATGCCAGTAAATCAAAGCCCAGCATTTCCAATGACAGGCTCTCCTCCGTATCACAATGCAGTACATGGCACCTTGCCTGTGCAACCACATTGTTGAGGAGGGTTGTGCTTCTCCTCCTCACCCTGTAACAGTTGTTTAGACAGGCTCATGGTTATGAGGACTTTTGGGGTGGGGAGTCCCTCTGCATGTCACAGAAAAACATGGTGCAAGTCAAGGTTGCTTGAGCTGCTTGCCTCTAGTGTTAGCCATCTCAAGTATATGTTAAGGCATTATCTAATAATGCAGCTGTGAAAAAAAATGCTGAAAACAAAAATACTAAATTCTGCTAATGATGCCTCTGCTTATAGCTGTGTTAGAAACAAGGATATTTGTTAAAAAGGAGCTTGGGTTTTTCTCTCTCACCAGTGAAGAATTGTATGGCAGACCTAGTGCGTGTTTGCAAAGTGAGCTAAAATGCTCCTATTAATTATGTCAATGTGCAATTCATAAGGTTCATTTTACGGTGGTATTGCCATGCTGAAGCTCAATGGGAGAAAGATCTCTTCTGCTACCCAAGGGACCAGAGGAAAGGTGAGAATAAGAGAATTCATTTGCACGGATGGCACTTTGTAAACTGATGCAGGGCTGCTCTGGTTGAAAGCCTTTTAAACTTTGATGGTACAGATAATGAAATCAAACCATATCATATGATTAGCAGACAATAAAACAGGACCTGATAGCAACCTGGGAAGACTTTCTAACCTGGATCAACACACCACCCACACCTCATCTGCATATTCAGGCAAGACTTGGGTATGAACCAGACCATTCCTCCTTACCCCTTGTTTCCCACGTCCTGATTTGGATACACAGGTGCTTTCCAGATGATCTTTGATCTGTGTGCTTGGAGCCGAGAGCTCGGAGTGTGCTGGGCTACACAAGCTTAGACCCACAGACATAGTCAATATGAATTTGGGGTTCACCCACCAGTCATTTTCACTTACTGTAGGATACGGCAGACTGGGGCAAAAGGAAAGAGGTCTCTGGGGAGCTCATCCCTGCTGTATCACCATCGCATCTTTAATCTCCAAACTGGAATGAAAGTGAAACAAACATTGGTAGGCACGTGGCTGTGATGCCAGCCAAGCTCTGCAAGAGGCAGAGATGCTGCAAGTGGCCAAGAAAACTGAAGACACCAGATACTGGCAGATACAGGGAGAGGCGACCCAGAGGAGGTGACACTCACACATCCCCAGATGTGAGAGCTGCTGCTCACTGTATGAGATCTAGCAGCTGGAGATCTCAGATGTGGTGTGACAAGGGAAAGGCAGCTTGGTGGCAGATTGTGCCTTTCAAATTGCGTGGAGGAAGCAAGAAAGCTGAGTCAACCACTACAGTGACTCTCCCCCGCCTTGCCTCTGACACCCTCGTTTACCCACAGAGAGATGAGATTTCAGCAGCCTCAAGACATGCCCAACAGAGGAACATCAGCACTGGACAAAAGACATGAGACATGAGCCATTCAGTGGGTTCATCAGCCACTGGGAACAAGCTGCTCACCAGGAGCAGTGGAAAACCAAGGGGGGGAATAATTCACAAAAAGAAGCATTTGTTCAGATATTCTGTGGCAAAATGGCAAAAAGCTGTGGATGCAGACACTAGGGAAGAAAGTGTTTAGCTTATTTGCATGATTATACTGGTGACTCAGTGTTGTAGTGTTTTTAATAAATTATTGCTGTGTTCATTTCTCTATTGTTAAAACTTCCTTTGTTTTATATATGCAGGAAAGAGATCTCAAAGTCATTGCAGACAGGCTTTTCTAAAATATCAGTTCAATATCCTGCAGCAGTCAGAGGGAAAGGAAACATATTGGGCAAGGCACAGGGAAAATGCTAGATCCCTGAATAAAATCCTGGTGTGACACATCCTGGATACAGCATGTATGATACAAAGAAGGACGATGAGGATGATTTGGGCCATCGAAAATCCTCCACACAAAAACTCTGTTTGGAAGTAACATGAATAGATGGGGAAATGCAGTGAAAGAAATGGCTGGAAGGGAAATGGTGAGAAACTGTGAATTGTATTGGAAAGGTGCAAACTGGGACATGTGGTGAAATTATCTGGTAATGGGTTTGAACTGAAAGTACCTGTTAGTGTGACTCAAAATTCAGCTGGAGAACTTACTGTCACAAAATGTTACAGAGGCCAAATCTGTGAAGAGATTTAGAGGGGAGAAGACATTACTGGAAGATCAGTAACTTTTGACGTGATGGTCAAGAGGCAACCCCTAACCCTAGCAATCCAAACTGGTGACTGCTGGAAGCCACAAGGCCACATCAGGTGGGGTACTATGTGTGCAAACTCTTCCTAACATGCTTCCCCTTTCTGATGGAGACTGATATAATAGCTTCATCGTTTCCTCATGCACCAGCAGAGATGAAAGCTGTTCCTCGTCTGAACTTCCCCAGCTTTCCATGAGGCGACCTGCATGGTGGAAGAGGTGCCCATATGAGAAGAGTCCGTGTGGCACCAGAGTGGGTTCCTGCAGCACCTCCCCAAACGTGGTCCTTCAGGACTCTGGTCGTGGCTGCTGAAAGTTGCTGCCTCTGCAGCAGGAAGGCTGCTGTGTGCCCCCATCACTGACAGGCCTTTCTGCTGCTCACGGCCCCCAGCTCCCAGCCGCTTCTTACAGCGGAGAGAGGTATGCTTCTACCAGCATAAAGTGAAAACAACCCTGTCCTTCATCTATTAACCAGAAATGGAGTGTGAACAAAGAATTACAAAGACCAAGCACACAGCTTGAACCTCCACGCTGAAGCAACAGCAGAGATCTGCAGAGACTCTGCCTGCAATGCTGTATGTGCTCCACATAACAAAAACAAACAAAAAGTTATCCTGGCTTTAAAAACTACTTTGTACATTACTTGTACCACCTGGAGAACATCAAGTATGCAGGATATGTTCCCTATCTCTTAAGAGGGTCATCTCAGGTCTCTGAGGCAGCAAGACCAAGACCTTCTCACCATGTCCACGTATAAAACGTTTCACCTAGCAAAGAGCAGACACATGAAGGATCCTCTCTTTGATAATGAATACCCATCTTGCACTTTCTTGCCCTGGGTAATCAGTGAATTTTCTGCTCACAGCTGATAGCTTTAATACATACACATGATGTGATCTTTCAGTAGGATTTCTCATCATCCATCCCTGAGGAAGATCCCTTAAGTCTTGCATGATGGCAGGACATGGCAAGGATATTTTTGTGGGTTACATGAGAATTTCAAACCAAAAATATATTTTTGTTTGTTTTTTTTTTTTCTTAAAAAAAAAAAAAAAAAGCAGCCGCTTGAGATGTTAATTACCGGTATCCAAAATATATTTAGATCACATGGTTTATTCTCACAACAGAAAGAGAGCAATTGAAGGGAACAGGGAACAGTCTGACTAAAGATAAAAAGTAAGTCACAATACCATAATCATGGAACCAGCTTTGTTTCGCTTCAGCAAGTTGGCATGTTCTGTGTCCTTATCCCATCTTTTCATACTTTTTTTTTCTTGCAATTATGTGACTACTATAATTTTCATAAGGACATGGATTGAATTTTCATTGCCATGTTAAGCAAATAGGACAGGTGTGGACAACAAAAAAGCAGAAAGGAGAATTTTGGAGGAAAACAAACCTGTTCCAGACATGTACAGACACCTGCATTCACTTTTGTAAGCTTTTCTCCACATTCACCTTCTCAGTTGTTCCACCTTGATGAGGAAGAATACATCTGTGTACCTCATTTCACATCTACATAGTTGTTTATCCCCAAACTGTATGGAAGCAGTGGTCACAATGTTGAAAGAGTAATGAAAATGCAAACAAATATCTGACAGAGCACTGGCACAGGTTGCCTGGAAAGGTTGTGGAGTCTCTCTCATCTTCATTGGAGATCTTCAGCTGCCTGGATGTGGTGCTGCGCACCCTGCTCTGGGTGTCCCTGCTTGAGCAGAGGCTGAACTAGATGGCCTCCAGGGGACCCTGCCAGTCTCTGCTGCTCTGGGATTCTGTGATCAAGGAACTACAAAATAAAAATTTATTGTATACCTACACATAATTTTGATTTAGAGGGTATTAAAGGATATTCTCTGCTAAATTTAGCACAGCAATCTGTGGTTCATATTCTTCTCCAGATTTCTTTCAATGTCTAAAACAAAAAGGTGGTAAGACTTTACCTTAGGTAAATGGTTGGCTAAAAATTTCTCTGGTGTCACTACATCTGCCCAAGGATGTATTGTGGCCTTGACCCAAATACAGTAATTCTGGGGAGAGAACTTCTTTTGCTGGCACTCTTATAAGCAACTTAAATCTTTAAATTATCAGTAATTCAAAAAATTACTACTGATCCTGACAGAGAGCAACTTTTTTTTTTCTAAGACAGTGTATTTTAATTCAAAAATAAACGCAAAGTATTAGACACTGAATCATATGGAATGCAAAATTATAAGATAAGCTGATCTATAATGTTTGCAATATTACTTTTCTAAACCTATAATATAATTCAGCTATCAGTGAAGAGAAATTTTTCATTTTATTTTTTTCTCTAATATGAAAACTTCCCAATGATTACTTTTTAGGATAAATATTAACATTCTGTCTTTCTCTCTGAACATTTTTTAATCACGGATTACTGTCCTTACAGTAGTTTCCTGTTGACAGCTGTAAAACTATGGCCAAAGTTAAAGATAATTTAAGAAACCCATCTAAAAGAGTTAGCCAGAAATTGGCATGAAAAATTCAAAATCCAGTTCCTGCACTGACATTTATTCTGGTGGTGTCGGACAGGAAATGATTCATGCTAACCTAAAGCAATTTGGCAGCACGCTACTTTTTCTGCTAAAAAGTAATGGTTTTCTGCCATGTTGTCTGTAATCCAAAATCTCAGCCTTTCACTTCATAACAAAACAGAACAATCTTTTGCCTTTGTGATCACTGAGATAACCTTCAAAACAACAATGAACTGTAAACAATGCAGCAATGTTTACCTCAGCAAGACACAATAACCAAGAGCCATTATTTACTACTAATCACTCATTAGGTAACTCAATACACTAATTGTGTTTTCTTCAAAGGACTTAGAGTGAAAACATGTTACCACGCAACTTAAAGTGTTTTGAAGAAAAATTACCCTTACCAAGGAAAAAAATGAAAATATAAAATAAAATCTGGGCTGTATATTTGCTTTACTGACTGACCTGTGCAGAGAGATCCCAGCAGTCCCACTTAGTGTCATAGCCAGGGTCAGTCCTTGAAGACTGCAAGAATGATGTTTTTTCCCCAACTGTAACCATGAGGTGACAGGTAGCTGTGGTACATACAACAACCATGACAAGGCTGTGGGACATTTTATAAAGCTCCCAGTGCCAGGTGCAGTTAGTATACTGGAAATTCACATACCCACTGGGGCACCCAGGGACATGGCTGGTCTTTGAGGGCCCAGGATGGTTGAGCTTGCTCGTGGTAGCATGGGCTTTAAATCGTCATGGATACGTCCATACCACACTTCATACAGATGGAAACTTTGATTTCTAAGACCTCAAAGTTCACCTGCAGTCTCTGGCACAGATGAACCATGTCCCTTACAACATGCATTATTAAAGGCATGACAGAGATGAGAAACAGAGGAAGAAGTGCCAGCTAATTCCTGCCAGACAGCCCTAATCCCAAGTGAAATTACTGGGTACTTACAAAAACTTTCAGGGAGAATAGAGAAACTCGCTGCCACTTACAAGAGCTGCCTAATTAATGTTCGCTTTACCTCAGCCAAATTATATATTCTGCTGCTCAGTTATGTAAATTGGGCAGCATTTTGTGCTATGATTAATAGGTCGTTAAACAAGCAGATTTTACTGCTTGAGATAACACTGAGAGGATCCACCCTGTTTTTCTTTTTCTTTTTTTGTGCATGTTTGTGTTTTTTGGTTTGCTGTGTGTTTTTTGTTGTTGTTGTTGTTTTGTGTGTGTGTGTTTTTGTTTTGTTTTGTTTTGTTTTCATTTTATTTTCCAACTAGCTATTTCTGCTCCAAATTATCTTCTCTTTCTTAGCTGCAGAGATGATTCTGACATTATTCAAGAAGGTATCTCCTACCAAGTATGCCTCATATGGCACTGCATTTCATTTAAAATGAAATATCGTGTTTGATATTTATCACAATAATCTCTCATTCTGAGCAGAAAACATGTATTGCATACAGTATGAATGTGAATAATTTCTGATTGGAAGATTTTTGGTTTCAGAAAGAGGGAGACAAGGAAAGAATCTTACTGATTTTTAATTACCCATTGACATTACTGATGAAAACAGTATCTTTGAAAGCAGAGCTAGAAGATTATGTTAGAGAAATTAAGTGAGAGATTTTAAACTCAATTAAAATGGAGAATCATACTTCAACATAAACCTGACTGGCAGAGTCTGAGACAGCATGAGCACTGGTCAGATTAAAAACCACATTATGAACAACATACAGGCTTTTTTTTAGCCTTGGGAAATGGCCATGACTAGACATTGCTGAAATATTTTAAAGAAACAATTTTGCAGGGGGGGGGAAAAAAAAAAAAGTTTTGTAAAAACATGTATTTTATTTAAGCAAGTGTTTGTTTCAAAACATAGCATAAAATAGTAATCAAACTCCTTATTATTACTTTTATCCAATCTCTGTATATATTAGTTGGGCTTTTATTCTTAGTATCCTTCTTTGACAGGAACAATTTTTACAGGATACTACAGCCAGCTGCTACTGTACTACCAAGTGAAATATCTCACTTTTTTCTTCTTCAAAGCATCTTACCATTGTTGAAAAGAAATACCGTAAAACCTTGAACCAAAATAGCTCTTTACAAAACTGTTAATATCTCAAGAAAAAAATAAAGACCTTCTTTGACATTCCAGTAGAAGTATTAGTAGTAGTACATAATCTTGCTTTGTTCTCTGCTCAATAACCACATACGATTTTCTCTTTAAAAAATTGAATGTGTTTTAAAATGAAAGTCTACCCAAATGGATGTACGGTTAATTTTATAATATCATTTATTAAACATAATCCATTATATGACGTGCCAGCAATGCAGATTTTTAGAATTATTTTAATTTAAAAAACAAAACAACAAAAAACAAACCCTTTCACATCAAGTTTTCAGCTTCCTCCTTTGGAAGTCCACTGATTGTCCCATTTACACAGCTTTCCTGCCTCACTGTTTTTAAGCTTTTCCTCTTGCCTGTTGTCTTTGTGTTGTTTGTTTGTTTGTTTGTTTTCAGTTCAAGGGACTAAATTGCTCCCTTGCTGCAAGGTTTTTTTCAGTTATTACCTGACAAAGACCCTTTACTCTGAAGCAGTTCCACACGCAATGCCTAGAGCAGCTACTTTGCTCTCTCTCCCTTCTCTCATGTACTTCAAAACATGTTTCAGGCATGTTTCTTCCGGGCTTCAGTAGGTTCTCTCCCTAGATCATCTCACTTGTGAAATGTCCATCATTGATCCCGGTCCCAGTCAAATTGCCCCAAGATCTTTAGGCCACACTCACTCTCCCTTTTCTAGGTTAATAAGTGAATTGTTTACAAAATACAAATCTACTGAAAACTAGATTGCATTTATTCCCATGTTCATGTAACTATTTGCTTCTCTATTCAGATTTCCAAAAACATTCTCATTTTTTGGGGCCTGATTTGCATAATATTTCTGCAACAACTTCCCTCTTCGTGGCTTTCTACAGTAGCTTCTCTTCTATGATCCATACATACTCCAAAGTCACAATGCCAGGAAGGTCAACTCAAATAAATAAAAATAAATAAATAAATATATATATATATAAAAGAAAAAAACATACACCATTTGACAAAAGCACATTCCTAAGTCAAATGAGATGAGAAGACTGCCTACAACATTATAAGCCTATGCAATTTATGTACATTTTTAAGTATTGTAAAATCCTTGTTTGCCTTTTGCTTGCACATCCAAAACTTTCAGGGGGAAAAAAAAAAAAAAAAAGGCTTTGATTTTTCTTAAAAAAGACTTGTTTTAAGTTTATCCACCAAAAAATATAAAGGATCTAGGTGTTAGACTCTAAAATCACACACCAACATTCTGAAATCATTCATCTGACAACACTCTGATTGACTAAGTCATATGAATAACTAAAAAAGCTCATTGACTTAGTTCACACAAATGCTCAATAGTTCAGTTTCTTATGTGGACCTCTTGGATTTCCAAATCTCATGAGAAGAGGCTTTCAAATCAATTTTCTGGTACATTTTTGTTTCCAATAAGGCTGTAATATTAAAAGATGTGGTATTTTCCAGTCCAGGCAAGAAAGTGCAACAATGAGAGGAAAGAAATGAAAAGAAAAGGGTGACTCTCCTCCAAAAAGTTGCAGGAGTTAAGCATGATTCAGTTTCTAATTTCATAATACAAGATTTGTCCATCTCTAATTAAAATGCTAATGGTAGCAAGCAGTGTGTCTTCCTTTTTGCAGTAGATATACATTTTCTTTTTAAATAGACTTGTGTAATGGAAGAAAGAAGAAATCTGCTCATGAAGTAGAGCTTTGTCTAGGTCATGCTCATCTTACCCAGGTGAGTTAGTTACAGTGAATTCAGTGCTGAGTAGAGGTTGCATGATCTGGCCTACAAACAGGGTCTTGTTAAAGGATATCAAAATTTTTCTAAAGACCTGGGCCTAAACAATAAGAAGCTCTTAAGGGATGTTCCTAAAGACAGAAAATCCTCTGGAGGGATGCTAAAAAAATCTTTTGAGAGACATCCCAGCAACAACAAGAACTGGGAGAAGAACCTCTCAGGAGCAGGAACCCCTATTAACAAGAAACTTCCAAAGTGGGATGTGACATGATGTGACAATCCCTTCACTGATGTTGAGTGCTTTAAAGATAGAATCCCCTGAAGCGAAATGGAGCCTTTGAAGTGGCAGTATCAGCATCAACTTTTGAATGCACAAAGGTGTGGAATACAGCAGGACTAGTGCATCAGTGCTACAAAGCTCAAGGTGATGTGAATCTTCTTGCTCAAGTCCCATAAGCCTTCAGCCTGGGAAGAGGGCAAGCAAAGAAAATCACCATTTAGCTGACCTTAAAAGACCTCTTTGATCTCTCTCAATTAATCTCCTTAGGCTGAAACAAAGCTGGGTTCAAAACAGGGCTGAACAGCTAAAAAGAGTTGCTCACGTAGAGCTGTATTAGTGTATGGTACTATTCCAGAGGAGGTGGGGAAAGAAGCTTTGCCCTTCTATCTTTCTTTCATTTGTGCAAATGTAAGACACTGAACTGATGGAGATGCTCGTTAACGTTTCTCTTTTTATTCAGCGCCATTTGGATATATGATTCTGAGCTCCTTGAACTTCATTAAACTTCATCATTACCATGATTTTGCTGGAAGTCCTTTTCTGAAACTGCAGTCCCACAACAAGATAATACCTTTTCAAAATGTGAGCTGCAAGGAAAACACAGTATTTGCTGATGTTTTTACAATGGAATGCAAAGTTGTGGTCTTGATTTAAAGCTGTAGGAAAATGTAAAGGCTAAACCAAGGTTCTTAGTTGTCTTTCTTTGTTTAAACAGAAACGTCCAGAAAAGAAAATAAAAGAATTTTCCAGGTAAGTCTACTCTTGGGAGTAAGATAAGAAAACCTTTTGTCTTAGGGAGTGATTATTTTACTAGAATAATTGAACTGATAAAGACCCAAGATTTGATGAAATTGTATGGCTATAAAGACAAAGTATATTAACACAAAACAAAAGAACAGAAAATACAAACTCTTAGAAGGGCTACCCTGGGGCACTTAATCAAGTCTCCTACTGCAAGTGATCACATAACAGTTCTTTGCGTAAACATAATAATTTATATTGTAATTCTATAAACATAAAAGAATTTAAATTGCAACCCTGCCTGAATTCTGTTTCAGAAATGTATTCCTCTAGTGGTCAGAAATCTGATCTACAGCCAGAAAGTTTCCCTTTATATCATTCCCTCTTAAAGCACTGTTTTTTCACTGGAATAAGTTAAAACTCTTTCCACTCCACTCCCCCATGACTTCCCTTTTTCAAAGCAGATACAAACAATTTCAATCCAACAACACCAGATTTCTGGAAAATGGGCAACACAATGCAACCACAGTGGCTGAAATCTTCAGGATACTCATTTGCAAAACTTCACCCTGCATAATTTGGCAAAGTTATCAATGATTAAAACCACATTTTCATAACATGAAGTGTTAGGGAACAAAATAAGAATGGACACCATAGCCCTGTCCATGATGACTTGGACATAAGGATACTCACAGGCTTGATTTCTCTGCTCATCTTCTTTGCTGGGTAGACCTGAGGCAATTACACTGTAAAAGGCATTTGAATCTGACCGGACACTGTTGCGCTCAAGCTAAGACATAGCTTATTTCTAAAGGACTGGTCAGCCTCTTCGCTGCTTCAAGAGGTCTGAAGTAAAGCCTCTCCCACATGGCCACATGCTCACTCCATAGCATTTGGCCACCAGTCTCCTGAGTCTGTGGTGCCGCTTTGACACCAAGAAGGAACAAATATTTTGTTTTGTTGTTTATTTTTTTTCTATTAAAAGTATCTCAAATTATATCTCTGAGCTTATAAAGTAGACCAGGCTGGCGTATTTCAGCATGACACCAAGGGTATGCACATCATGCCCTTAGTGAGACAATGTCGCAGGGTGCACAGAGTCAACCCCGGAGCAGTCTTTGCCTTCGAGATAATTAGCTGAAGCAGTCTCCAAAACAGTGACAAGGAGTGAAAAAACAGTTGGGATTCTGTGCTCAAGGTCAGTTTCTGTCACTCTGTAGTTCAGTGGCGTAAATATAACCAGTGTGCTACTGATGTGTCCCAGGCTGTACAGCGTGAGAGTCCCGACACAACAGTAACAGCACTGGTACATGTTCCCTGTACAGTTATGAACTTGGCAAATTTTTGCCAGGGATGTCTAAAGATTCTCTGCTTGATTCCACTCCAAAGTTCGTGTCTTTTCTAATAAATATTTTCACTCTTTGAACACTGAATTATATACAGGAGAACTAAGTACTTCACAGATGTTCTTCCAGATTTTCAGTGTACTCTGTTTCCTATATTTCCAACATCAATGATTAACTGAACAGCATAAAACAACCTACTTTGCAAATCCATACTTAACCTAACGAAAGGCTAAGGACATGTTCCCCAGGAGAAAGATTCTTACAGTAATTCCTGTTGCACTGTAGAGTATAAATAGAAGTGGAGAGTGCTTAGCAGGACATATGTATCTCTTAAGGGTATCCAGGGAAACTGAAAAAGAGGAAAGGTGCATATTATCCTGCTCACTCTAACACACATCTCTGGTACGTTCAGCCAGGCTTGTAGACGTAGAAAAGCCATGGTTTCTTCCAAGCATCGGCAAAAAAAGAGGATTTTTCATGTGCATAGTTGAAGCTAGTCCCATGCAATAATAAAAAATTTTCTTAGTGAATTATGTAGTTCACAACCTCCATTTCCAAAACAAAAACAAAAGCCCACATACCCTTCCCTGCTCTGCAAAAGCTGCTTAGTGTGCCAGAAGAATTTTTTAAACCTGCTGTTGTTCTCTTGGTATTAGGACCTTGTCCTTCAAGCACCTTTGTGCTCACACAGAGCTCCTTTACTCCAGCAGTGCTGCACGCAGGGTTCCACCCATCACAGCAGACCACAGGGCCAGGGCAGTTAGAGGGTACCCATTTGCATCTTACAAATACTCCAACTTTGCCAGCAGAAGTGTAGCAAAGTTCACATGAGAGGCTTGCACATGACTTAAATATGCCCCTTAACTGCCCATGGCAGATCTGCAAGATGGATCCTCATGGAAGTACAAGTATTATTATGTGATTTCTTCGACAGGACTGCAAAAGGTTTCCTACAAAAACAGAGTGTCCTTCAGATTAGAACAGGTTTATCAGTATCACATCAGTCCTAGAAACAGGTTTGATAGTTGTAGACAGTATCAAAAGCAGACACTTTAACAGGGGTCTGTATCACTTCTGAAACACAGAACACATTCTGCCTTTAAAAATATAAGTATTTTTTGTAGCTGCCTTTCTGAGCAGTCCATTATGTTAACACAAACCTTCATGGGGCAGATCATAAAGTACTTTTTTTCAGTAAGAGCTTTTTCTAAGCAGTCCCAGTGAAGACTGATATAAGAAGCCTTTAGCAACCCCAGACCTAAGAATACATCCTTCTTTCTTTACTCTGCTTCCCTTCTTCTTTCTTCTTTCCTTGTTAAGGACAGAGAATTTGGTCATCTTCACATCCTCTAGCCACTCCTCTATATCCTCTTCTTACCACAGTGCCCAACTCTGAAGTTGCTGATACTTTCCCTTGCAAACACCCTGATTACCTCTCACCTTTTTCCTATTCTGTATGCTAGTTTAAAATCCCAGAATTTCTCCATTTCTCTCTTTCTCTTGCTATTGCTGGATCTTGCCATCTTCTTCATTTCCAACTCTGCTGGTTACAGTCCAAGTTCTAGACAATCCTCAGCTGGGATTCCCTGTTTCCTATCCCAGTACTCAGCAACTCCCATGTTCTCATCCTTGCTGGAGCTCAGAAAGGATATTCCAGTCTCAGCGTCATTGACACGTCAGTCATATAACTGACAAAACTTGGAGAAAAATCTTAAACTGGAAAAAAATCTCCAATTTCAGCTTTTCTTATCTATCCACACAGCACCATCTTTCCATCCAAGCTCTTATCTTCCTGTGCTACAATCACAAAATCACAGAGCTGCAAGAGGTCCATGTAGTCCACCCTGCTCTACCCAATCCTTAATCAGGATCAAATATATCTATTTATTCCTAAGGGATGTTTTCCTAATCTGTTCTGGGTGCCAGAGACTCCATAACCTCTCTGGGCAATCTTTTCCAGTGCTTCACTTTTCTATCCAATAGAAAGGCATCCTTCTATCAAACTTAGATGCAATTTAAGCTCACCACTTTTGGTCTGGTCCACCATTTTTCACCGCTTGTGATGAATATAATTTTTTCCCACCTCAGAAAAACTTAGGATGCTACCACAAAGATTACTTTTACTGGCTTATTGCTTTGCTATATGCACTTATCTTTTCATCCCTCCACAGCAGCTCCTCTGCACACTCCACTTCCCTTGTACCTCACTTGGTCTCGGTTTCTGGACCTTTCAGGGATCTTTGTTACTTTGCCCACTGCCTTTCATTTTTCATGATGTCAGCACTTGTTTATGATCAATATATCTGTGTAACAAGAGACCAAACAAGTCACAGCAATGAGGTGAAAAAGCTTAAGACTGCCCTTTATATTAAGACCTCAAAGGATATCAGAGGCTTTAAAATGCACACACCCTTTTCTCTAATAGGTTTCATCCAACTGAAAACTATTAGGTTTTATATAATAAAAGTTTAAAAATACATATATACTCTTAAATCAAGAAAACTCAAAGAAACAAAATCCAACATAATCTAAACGTGAAAGTTTGAGCATACTCTTTCCCCAGACTTGCTTAAGGTCTTGCTTCCAGCAATTCACTGCCTCTCCATTTGCCGGGAAATGTATGCTCTTAAGAATATTTCTTCTGTGGGAGGTGGCTGGTTTGTCCCTGTTCCTCACCACAGCCTCTACATAAGGTACGTGATACCCGCAAGAACTGTCTGGTCTGCCACAATTGCCATCCCAGTTGCCTTCCCATTAAGGTTACTCAATAGCTTCAGATGGCACAAGCAGATTCCCTCCTGAGGGATCCAACCATTCTCTTGAAGCAATATGGTTGGATATTCTGTGTTTCCAATCAGCCTCACTACCCACATCCCAGTTTTGACACTGGGGTGTTTCTGTGTTGGAGATTCCTATGGTGAAAAGGGCTCCTCATGAACATGCTCCAAACAATTTCCCTCTTTCAAAGCACAGCTCAGAAGTCTTCCCCCTTCCAAAAATCTTGACAACAAGCAGGGTCTTGGTTTGTTAAGACCACTCCCTGTTGTGTTGGCCAGTAGTTAAACTCATGTCTCAGCCAGTATCCGCCAACTCTCTCTTCTCATACCACCCCAGGACTACCGAAACCCTAGCACACAATGCAAGTTTTAACATGCCACAGTAATAACATTTGTTTTACTATTTATCGATTGTATAACAATGTGAAAGCAGAAGATAAGGTCCTTTACTTTCTTGCTGAAAGGAAACTAATTGTGCTACTAACTGGAGTAAAATAGTTACACTAAACAATCACATTTTGCCCTTACCCGCTTATGATATGTCAACACCACCAAGAAATTTCTCAGCAGTGCATGAGCGTACTTAGACCGTGTACAAGTTGCAAATCTCCAAGGAAAATGGAGTTGTCAGATGTATGGTTTTAAATTTAGTGTTTCTTGTCAGCCTGTGTCATATAATATTCCCATCATCTCAAGACGATATTATTAAGCTACAGGACACCTCAGCTTTCTACTTCTCACCAGATCAATGTGCTCATGAGAAGTGCTAGGTTCACCAATCCTGATAACGAAATCCAAAGGACTGCTATGTTCGACCAGGGAAATGGCAAAATATATTGCTAAATGAAATGCTGCCTCACCTGTGGCTCAGAGGAATCTGGTCATTTTTTTTATCTCTGCATCTATTTGATGGCATGTCTGTCAAAACTCTTAGTGACACCAAGGTCATCTCAGTGGTCGTTATGGTCAGAGTAGTCTGTTAGTACTTCAGAGACAGGATCATCTTCCTGTACAGATGAGTCTGGATCCTCTGTACGTCCCTGACCCACTGCTGCTCGCTGGACATCTTTGCACCATCAGCCATCTGTACCATTGGCAATGGTGGTTTTCTTTTGATACATGCATGCCTACAGAAAACCTAAATATCCTGTTATAACCATGACATTACAGAAGATATGAGCTATGGTGATAGACCTGCTGGCACTATGAATTTATCAGTATAGCTTGAATTTCATGAAAACCTTTTCAGGTTTAATATTAAAAAATGAATCTCTTTTGTTTCACCTTGTGAAGACATTAGAAGACATTTTGACAGTAGACAACTTTTCCTTCTATGTGCTTTTATAAAGTATTTTGTTTTGGTTTAAACACTGTAATATTTACTGAACTTTACAGAGAAATTACCAGTATTAGATTCTGCAGTAGGCTTCATTTCCTTGGAAAATATCTAGATATTTCTATTTAAAATCTATTGACGAGCACTATTAAGAGTTTTTTGTTTGTTTGTTTTGTATCACTTTGACAAAGACTTACTACCTCTTCCTCCCACATGCCATCTTTTACCATCTTGCAAGATAAAGTAGAGTAACATACCTGGCAGAAATCCAAAGCCACAACCAACCCCTTTCTCTTTATTGTTATTTAAAATAACACTAGTGTATTTTATCTGTCTTTCATGATGTAACCCAAATTCCTTTGCACATAATAAAAGCCCATTGACTAAATTGATTTTAGAGAGGACATTGATTTAAAAGCAGGGTAAAATGTAACAGGTTTGTGATATGTCAAAATAATCACATGATATTGGTCAGAAATGTACGCAGCCAAAAGAATCCAAAAAAACAGACACAGTGCTTTTAGTAATTTCTATTACTGTGCCTGCTTAAGCCAGAAAGTTCAGTACGGGCAAATATGTAGTGAAAAAACTAGCATGCCAACCACATATTGGGAGCAGAGGACTGAAACTTCTTCCTTATTAATTAGCTGGATAACCTTTATTTTAGTGCCACATTACATTTTAATTTTGATTATTTATTTTAATAAAATGAAAACTCAAGTTTACTAAGCCCTCTACCAACAAATAAAAGGCCCCAACAACCCTAAGAGTTTATACTTTAAAAGGGAAATCTAAAAATTGGGTTCAAAAACAAGACAGCATAAATGGGTGTTAAAGCATTGTTTGTGATATTTCCACTTTTCATTTTTATAGTTGTATATAAAATATACATATTAACATAGTTAATCTGCATTTCCACTGGAAGTGGTGGTCCCAGACTTGCCCCAGTCATGAAGACCAGGTGCCTGCCCTGTAAAAATATAGGAACTCACGCAGCCACACCATGAACTAGGTCAGAGACATGATTTGTCTAGAAACTTACCTGCAATATTTCTTTTCACCAAAACTGGACAGTGAAGTGATTCCCCAGCACGTGGTCATCCCACATCTGATGGTCTGGTTCACAAACCAGCTATCCTCTGAAAGCCACAGATGTTGACCTACACAGGCAGCACCTTTAGTACCTTGAAAATAATTCCCATATGCCTTTAACCAGGCCTGCCGTATTGTACCTAACAGTCATTTTATTAGCAGATCTTCTCTTAGGCTTCATCAATACAATAAAACAGGGCCAAGGCACAGACTCTGGCAATTTCCAGCAAACATCTGTTCTGCATAGCTGTTAGAACTATCCCTTGGATGGAACTGGCCCATGCCAATCAGCACTGCCCAGACTACACCCAGGCACAGCTCAGAAGACAACTGATGCCAAGGATTGTTTCCATCAGGCAATTTGGACATGGGCACAGTATTTTGGGGATAAGGGGGGAGAGTTTGAACATATGAAGGTGATACATGCCATGCTGCTTGGACTCGCAAAGAGCAACCCCATGTTCGCTCAGTTTCAGGACTCAGAGGTTGCTTCCCCATCCAGCTCCTACAGGTTGAGCTTTAAAAATGGGAGATTGAGAATGCCACTTCTAGTAGCAGTGGAAAATACTGCATTGCTGATGAAAGCAGTACAGCAACAGCTGAGATTTTGCTGGTTGCCACTGGGTTGCCCAACAAATCAAGTCCAGATGGAGCACTTCTGGATATGATCATCTGGAAAGGTGTCTGATGAGAACCATTGTGCTCTTTGTTGCCTGTGCTGGACAAGGAAATAACACACAAAGGAAAGGGCAATACTAAAGCTATGTCATACAAGACTGCTTCTCTCCCTTTGTTGTTTTCAAGTCCTTCAGTTTAAATGCAAGCTTTCTCCAGGCTTTTGCACTTCTATCCGGTAATGGACACATTCCCCCTTGATCTTCATTCATGAGTGATTTCTTATACTTTCCAACACGACAGAGCAAGCATGTTACCTATATTCCTCAGCATGTGGGAAAACCAGTGAGCTGGCAAACAGTTCAGAGCCCTCCCTGCCAAAAAGTTAACATGGCACAGTCACAGCCAGCCACAAAAACCATAGCTAACAGCAGCCAGACTTGTGCTTAATATGTGATTTGTGCTCAGTTTGCAATGAAACCAGAATATATAAATTGTATCCAGGGTGATGCAGGTTTTGGTAGGAACTTAGAAAATGTTCATTCCTCAACCTAAAAGTTCCACATCTGCACAGAGGTCCCTTTTCCCTGATAAGCCTGGCACAGACTTGGGCCTGTCCATGTTTCCTTTTAGGCTGTCGCCATTCAGAGCAGCTCTTTGCAGCTCTGCAGATAGCACTGTTGGCTCAAGAGCAAGTCACTTCTCCCATCATAGCTTTTTCTCTAAGCCCATAAAGTACACACAGTAATGCCAGTGGGAAGCTCTTGAGACATGCTAGTAGTTATGTGGTTGTATTTTATATGATCTTCCAGGGAAAATGGCAAAAAAATCTGCAGTATGCAAAGCTGACAAAACTTTTTCCTTGATCTTGTAGCATCTTCACATTTCCTCCTCACAACTGCGCATCTATTCCAGCTGCTGCCTCTTTACAAAATTGTGGGAAACTGGGGCAAGAAGGGACTTAAAAGGCAGTGCAGAACATCTGTTGCTCTACAGCAGAGCAGCCTATATGTACCTCCATCCCTTCCAGACATTTTTCTGCACTGTTCACAAAGATGGAAATTCGGATTCCACCTGTCCCAATGCCTCCCTCTTCTTACTGTCAGAAAGAGTATCTCAATGTGTAACTTGATTTCACAATTTAAGCAAACAACTTACCATAGAATCACATTTGGAAAAGACCTCCAAGATCATCTGGTCCAACCATCCCCCTACCACCACTCTCACCCACTAGACCATGTCCCCAAGCACCACGTCCAACCTTTCTTGAACACCCCCAGGGACGGTGACGCCACCACCTCCCTGGGCAACCTGTCCCAATGCCTGACTCCTCCTTCTAAGAAGTGTCTCCTCATTTCCAACCTGAACCTCCCTTGGTGCAACTTGAGGCCATTCCCTCTGGTCCTATCACTAGTTACCTGTGAGAAGAAGCCGACCCCCAGCGCCCCACACCTTCCTTTCAGGTAGTTGTAGAAATCACTACGGTCTCCCCTGAGCCTCCTCTTCCTCAGACCAAACACCCCCAGTTCCCTCAGCCGCTCCTCACAGGACTTGTGCTCCAGGCCCTTCATCAGCTTCATAGCCCTGCTCTGGGTATGCTCCAGGGCCTCGATGGCCATCTTGTACTGAGGGGCCCGAAACTGAACACAGAGCTCGAGGTGTGGCCTCACCAGAGCAGATTACAGGGGGATGATCACCTCCGTGGTCCTGCTGGCTACACTATTCCTGTTACAAGCCAGGATGTCATTGGCCTTCTTGGCCACCTGGACACACAGCCGGCTCATGTTCAAGTAGGCATCAATCAGCACCCCCAGATCCTTTTCCTCTGCACAGCTTTCGAGCCACTCTGTCCCAAGCCTGTAGCGCTGCCTGGGGCTGTTTTGGCCAAAGTGCAGGACCTGGCACTTAGACATGATAAATCTCATCCCATTGGCCCCTGCCCATCGATTCAACCTGTCCAGGTCCCTCAGCAGGGCCTTCCTACCCTCCGGCAGATCAACACTTCCCCCCATTTTCTTGCCCCACCCATCCTGGTAGTAGAAAACGGATAATATTCTTCCTATTTACAATATTACTGCATTTTCCAAGACTCAAGTCTTCTGTTCCTTATTGCCTCTGTTAATCTTCTCCAGTTACTTTATCTTTTTCTCTTAGCTTATGATTTCTAGACCTCCAGCTGTTCACATTGCTATCTTCTTTTTAACTGGTCATCTTTCTTGAGGCACAGTGCCCAAAGCTGGACAGTCTACTCCAGAAATTCTTATCAACATGGAAAAGTACAAAAAGGTTGCTTCGCTCTTCCAGCAGGCTGTAATTCCTTCTGCTCATATATCTTGGCATGATGCTCACCTTGTTTGCAATAACATGACATCATTATTTGTATCCATCTTATTCTATGCTCTTTTTGCTCTCAGGGCCTTATTTGGTGAGTTACTACCTAGTAGCTTTATGCCTGTTTTGTATTTGTTTGGTTCATTCTCCCTACTGAAGTTCAACATCTTGCACTTGAGCCTGCTGATTTTCCTCCTGTTTTGGAGACCTTCCTCCAGTTTTTTTCAAGTAGTGTCTGATTTTGAATAAACCCAGAGCCTCAGTTCAGTGACCTGTTAAGTGAATGCACATACCATAAAAGTTAGATCAAAGAGGAGCAAGAGCTTCCCACTCTCTGATTTTTACTAGCCTCTCCTCTGCAGCAGATCAGCCTGTCAATGCTTTGCTTATTCATAAAACACAATTATCATGCAAAACAAGTTCATTATAAGCTGTATTTTTTTATGGTTTTACAGCATCTAGAATGAGCAGAAAAAGATGAAGTAAAGTTGCAAGGGGAAAAAAAAAAAGGAAAAGGAAAAGCACCGCAAAGCTTGAGATTGTTTGTTGCAAAATAGGGCTCCTTCAAATTTCTGTTTGATCAGCAATTATCCTGAACAAGAAAAAGGCAAGACAAAGAAAAGAAATTTCTGTTGTCTTACGAAATTTAGAGGAATTTAAGACGCCTTTAAGAACAGAAGAGTCTTTGAATATTAGATATCATACCCAAAGCAAAAAGATGTCTGAAAATATGCCATTAAGGATAAATTTGGAAGATTGTTCGTGACCTAACTCATGATAAAACAGACCACAGCTTAAACCTGCAATTGGGAAACTGAAAATATACAGTTGCCTACTAAAATGAGCAATACCCATTAATAAATAGAAACTAGTGTTTAAAAGAATGAAGCAAGCTTTTAAATGCAATTATTACAAGTGAAATTATTATGGCATATTTTAGGTTATGCCCATGTCAGCCATGTCACATTCCACTAGAAAACTGTGACTGCCACAATATATAACTGGGTCTTCCACAAACTACAGTACTACAAAATCGTATATAAAAATAAGGATTTCATGTTCAATATTGGGGCACAGTCAGATTTGCAGATATCCCCAAACAGCATGAGTTGCCTCAGGAATCTTCTCTGGGCAGCAGTAAATACCTGTTTGCTTGAATTTTCTTTTCCAGCTTCTGTTCAGGTCTGATCCAGAATCACTAAAATTTAATAGTGACTCAGATCCACCTCTGCAGAAAAGTAATAAGACATCTGCTATTGCTTTCAGTTGTCATCATGTAAATAATTCATCACCAAAAAAATTCTACTAAAAATGTGCCACACAAATAGAAGCTAGTTTTCTTTCCTCATACTGAATACCCCTTGGTGGGCAATGTAAGACTACGTCTCTGCATTGGAACAAATCTATGATCCTCTTTTTGAGAATACTGCATTACTGAGGAGAAATTTTTGGAGATGTAAAAAAAAATTAGACTTGGATGCCTTTCAGCACTAAGTACCCCACTGTCTTGTCTGCAAGAGTGGAGACGTTCTTGCTGACTTTCCGCTCTATGGCTAAACACCCCTCTTATCACTGTCCCACTCCCTGCCATTCGGCCTCCTTGCCAGGTAGGAATTCTGTGAACTCCTCCACAAAGGTCTTTTTCCTGTCTTCACAATCAAAATTGATTTCAACTCTCTGGCTTGCAGCTCTGTATAAAAAGAACTTGCTTGCAGACATTAGACATCTACCAGTTCAAGCATTATACACTTTTTGTATATAAATCGAGTTTTTACCTAAAAGAGATGAGAAATATTGGTAATGCTTGGAACCTGAGAATAAGCCATCCTGTCAGACACTTCTTATTTTGAGTGTTCTAGATTGTCTGTTTTAAAGCTTAGAATTTCCACTATTTAAGCATGTAAGATAGTTTCAAATGCTTTGATTTTATTTAAAGTATTAATTCTAAATGTTTTGTTTTGTTTTAATTCTAATGAAGTTACAGGCACATTTTCAAAGAGGCAAAGTACAAGGCACTTGTTTTTCATTTATTTTCACTATCTTTGGGAACCTGACTTTCTTTTGAAAGTGTAAGTCCCACTTTAAAGGATTGATGGAAAATGAGTCATTCCATTAAGGTTGTTGAATACTTTCAATCCAATACAGATTTTAAAAAGATGAGTGAACTGTTTAATAACTAACATTTTAACTCTTTCTATATGAATTCTGCAATGCATATCATGCTGACCAGTAATATCTCATTGCTGCCTTCTGATGACCTTGCTGTGTATACCCATCAACTTTCTCTACCTAGACCTGTTTTGTGCAGAAGAAATGATGGCTTTTGTTCTATTGTATGGTGCCTACAGTCTTGTGGTCTGGAGCGAACAGAGATCTCAAGCAGATAGGTTTTTTCTCCTAAGAACATCTCAGTCCTTGGCTGTGTTTATACATTCACACGTGACAGCGCAAAGGATGAGAGAGAATCAAGAGACCTGAGAAGACTGAAAGGGTACACTGTGCTTCAGGGGAACATGTAGATTTGTGGTGGTTTTACCCTGCTGGGCAGCTGAACTCCACCATAGCCACTCTCTCACTCTCCCTCTGCAAAGGGACAGGGGAAGTGAAAATATGAAGGTAAGAGCTCAAGGGTTGAGGTAAGGACAGGGAGATCACTCACCAATTACTGTCACAGGCCAAACATAGCCAGCATATGGAGATAAATGTAATTTATTGCCTATCACCATCAGACTAGAGCAGTGAGAACTAAAAGTAAAATAAAAACACCTTCCTCCCTCCCACCCTCTTCCACCTCCTCCCCCCGAGGGGCGCAGGGGAAAAGGCAATGGGGGCTGCAGTCAGTCCCTGACCCTTCCTCTCCACCGCTCCTTCACGGTCCCTTTCTGCCCCTGCTCCCCGTGGGGTCCCTCCCACGGGATGCCATCCTTCCCGAACTGAGCCTGCGGGGGCTGCCCACAGGCAGCAGCTCTCCAACAACTGCTCCCACACGGCTCCGTCCCACGGGGTCCATCCCCCAGGAGCAAACTGCTCCAGCACGGGTCCCCCACGGGCGGCAGCTCCCCCCAGACCCCCTGCTCCTGCGTGGGCTCCTCTCCACGGGCTGCAGCTCCGGCCCGGGGCCTGCTCCTGCGGGGGCTCTCCATGGGCCGCAGCCTCCTCCAGGCCACATCCACCTGCTCCACCGGGGGCTCCTCCACGGGCTGCAGCGTGGAGATCTGCTCCGTGTGGGACCCGTGGGCTGCAGGGGGACAGCCTGCTCCACCAGGGGCCTCTCCACAGGCCGCAGGGGAACTGCTGCTGCCTGCCTGGAGCACCTCCTGCCCTCCTGCTGCACTGATCTTGATGCCTGCAGGGCTGGTTCTCACTGTCCTCACACAGCTGCTGTTGCATGACAGCATTTTTCCCTTTCTTAAATCTGCTGTCAGAGAGGCACAGCCAGTGTCACTCACTGTCTCAGCTCTGGCCAGCAGTGGGTCCCTTTTAGAGCAGGCTGGAGCTGGCTCTGATCTGACGTGGGGCTGCTGTTGGGCTCTGCTCACAGAAGCCACCCCTGCAGCCCTTCTGCTACCAAACCCTTGTCACGTAAACCCAATACAAGATTTTTGAGAAACTGGATGAGAACTAAGAGCTTACATAATGTGTCCTTCATTGGCCTCCTGGAGTAAAACAAAGGCAAAACAAACTTTTGTAGCAATTTTTTTTAATATATTTTTTCCCTTAATTGTCTTTCTTGTCTTGTTCTTAGTGCTAAAATTAAATGGTAGACTTTTTATGAAGAGCTGGTTGAGGCATTGAACATAAAGCCACAGGAATTCAAATCCAGTTGCCCTGTTGGCAGCTACAGTGGACATTTTCCTGTGAGCCACATTTTAGACTGGGCAAGATGCGGGGAGATCATAGAAGTAAAAGCAGAGGACATGAGAGATCTGAAAAACCAAAGCACGACAGAAAGATGAAGCTAATCCTACCAGTGACACTTAGCAGCTTTAAAAATCAAGGCCCAAATTTTGTTTCCAAACTCAGCATTTATTCTGTGTGGGCAATCAAATTCCCTTTTTAGTTCCTTAGCTCCCCAGCACTCACCAAATGGGATTTCTAAGCACATTGCATTACAGTCTCTTCCATCATTGCTCATAATCTCTCAGAGTAAGCACAGGCATTTTGTTCTCATGTTTGCAGACAATGGCAATTTTCCTTTATCCTTTAAATCTTGGCTTTAAAAAAGACAGGACTGCAAGTCAAAATCTCTAATACCAGCTGCATTTCTATATGCAGAGTATCATTCCTTCACATGAGAGATGTTATAAACAGAACTTTGATAAACAGAGGTGTATGATAAATAAATATGATATGTAAAGCTGTCAGAGACATGACAGAAATGAAAGTTTTGATTAGTGGGAAATTTGATAACTAAGGCAGTACAACAAATGAAAGTCATCAGAATCTTCTTTGTTCTTCTGGATGTGCTTATTTATACAGTGAAATCCAATATTTGATATGTTTCTTATCAGCTGGTTGGCAATGAATTTTAAATTTAAAGTTACCACAAGGCATTTGTTATTTGTCAAGCTGGAAAAAAAGGAAATTGTTGGAAAAAAAGTGACTGCTAGGAAATGACACCAACCTTGTGTTCACTTTCAGCCACAGCCTCAAATTAAAACAATTATTTCAAAATGACTGATGCAGACAAGTTTTCATATTGTACATTTGGATGGAGAACAATACTGTCTATATACAGAGTCATAAAAATGCAAAGTTTTACCCTAGGCTTTTAATATGCATGACAATAAAGAAACGTTTGAATGTTGCCTGTATTCCCTTTCAATCTGTTCAAAATATAGAGAGGGGAGTCTATGCTATAGCATTGCCTCTTGCACATCTACTTTGCTACAGTTTTCAAGTAAATCCCTACAGCTGACAACAATCTGTTCCATCAGATGCCTTTGCAAGGTCAACTTACAGTGTTGCACTATATTTATTGCTAGCTGGTGAAAATTGAATATCAAAAACTTTCATCACAACTGCAATTTGGCAAGAGATTCTATTAAAGTTCATGTCTGTGGGGATTCAAACATTGGAGCCTTATAGCTAATTCTATAGCCATTTGATTTGAAACACTTCATTTTTGGTATTTGATGCTCAGTATTCATTACATTTAAATTGATGCAATTATTCCAAGATGATTTTGAGTTTATTGAGTAAGACTTTTGAGAAGGAGAAAGATAGGAAAATAGAAAATGAGCATTTTGTATTAGAAATTGGAGTATGTACTGCCTTATCCATTGCAGTAGAACATATTCTGGAAGACGTGCCGTTGGCCATAGGCTCTTATGTTTTCATTGCCATATCATTATTCAGCTCCTGTATTCACAACATCACCAGGTTTTTGCTGGTGGTAGCACTGTCTATGGCTCAGCTCAGAGCTTCCCAACTGCAAGGCAATGACATTACTATCATTCCACTGAAACTCACCATAAGCAAAGCAAACATTCAGTTTGCCCAAAGCTTTAAAAGGTAAGTTTGATTATTTACAGATCATATTATAATACATAATCAAACAATGTCAAATAAAAAGAAAACTTAAAAATGGCTACATCCACCTGTCCCCATAGAAATACCTCAAAATACTTTTTAAAGGTACAAGCCTGAGCAAATTACTCAGCCAAAATTACCATAGGAAGGTTTTTATTATTGTTTACTTCTTAATGGAATCAAAGATGTTCATATGTTTCAAAAAATAAAAATAAAAGTACAAGTGTCACAGAATCATAGAAAGATTAATGTTAGAAGGGACCTCTTTATCAAAGCAGGACTACCTTGAAAGCTAGATCAGGTCACTCATGGCCTCAGCAAGTTCAGTTTTGAAAACCTTTAGGGATGGAAATTACACAGTCTGTCTTGACACCTAGTCCAGTGCTGAACCATTCTTACAGTTAAAGTATTTTTCTTGAGCTCATGACAAGTTCGAATGTAATTGATATGAAGTTCATATGCTCCTGTTCCTTCCCTATGAAAGGCATCTTCTATCACCATCAACACCTGAAGAGAAGTACAGGTAGTCAAAGCAGGATTTCTGTATAATGGCACCTATTTGTAGGATTGGATGTCTATATAATATAATTTTAATATAAACAGTTGAGTATTCTATGAGAATAGTAGTACTTATGGACTTGAGTCTTCGCTCTTTAAATCAAACAGGCTGATTTTGTTCACCATAAAAAACTACAGCAAACTCAATTCTGTATGTGCAGTGTTGTTACTATTGTTACTAGAGGGAAATAAAGAGACAATCCATTACCTGCTACTATATCAATATTTCTCAGGTTATTTTTCTCTGCAAATAGTCTTAGTTGTTCTCATTTCCCCCTGCTTTGGATCAAAATTAGTATAGTTTTATGTTCTGGGCAGATTTCTCTCTGACTTCCTAAACTCAGAGTGGTTACCTGCCCACCCTCCACATCTCTCTGCTCCCACTAATCCTTGTTTCATGTTTCATGAAATGCTGTATTTCAGATTTCATAAGGGTCTGTCTTAAACATGAAGCATTTTAATAGACTGAAAAATGCTTTTAGATCAAAACTATCTCCAAACTCCTTTAATGAAGTAGCTGAACAAGGCAAACAAGAATACTAACCAGGACACAGTTTTAAGTAAAATTGACTCCTTTTTAAAAGCCTACATAAGTCCCATGGCATGCCAATGTGCTCAGAGCTACCTAAGGAAAAACAAAATAACTTTTACATTCCTACATACTTCCCTTGAATTTTTCAGAATTTCAAAATATAAGTTCAGGAGGACAAAGACGGTTTCTTCTTATGTCTATGTAGGAATCATGGAACAAACTAAATATAATAATAATCTTATTTCTTTATTTCAGTTGTATTCAAAACTTCAAAATTTGCACCACTTCTTAGGTAGCTCAAATACATCGTACTATCACTTAAACGTTCTTTCTCAAATCAAATTTACACCAGTTCTCACAAGCTAAACTGCATTCTGGAGAAGTCATTATATGCCAGCTGTGCATATTTCTATTATCATTCTTGAGCCTGTATTATCAGTCTTGAATTCATCCTTCTTAGAATAACAGAATGGAATCTTCTTCTATAAAGAAAGGCTGAGAGAGCTGGGGATGATCAGCCTAAAGGAGAGAAGGCTCTGGGGTGACCTCATTGCAGCTTTTCAGTACTTAAAGGGGGCTTATAAAAAAGTGGAGAGTGGCTTTTTGATCAAATAGATAATGAGAGGACAAGGGGGAGTGGTTTTAAGCTAAAAGAGGGGAGATTTAGATTAGAGTTTAGGAGGAAATTCTTGACTCAGAGGGTGGTGAGGCACTGGAACAGGTTGTCCAGAGAGGTTGTAGATGCCTCATCTTTGGAAGTGTTCAAGACTAGGTTGGCCCTAGGCAACCTGACCTAGTGGGTGGCATCCCTCTACATACAGACTGGGGGACGAGACACTGGAGAGCAGCCCCACAGAGAGGGATCTGGGGGTTGTGGTTGACAGCAAGTTGAATATGAGCCAGCAGTGTGCCCTGGCAGCCAGGAGAGCCAACCGTATCCTGGGATGCCTCAAGCACGGCATTGCTAGTCAGTCGAGGGAAGTGATTGTCCCGCTCTACTCTGTGCTGGAGCGGCCTCACCTCGAGTACTGTGTGCAGTTCTGGGCACCACAGTACAAAAAGGACATTAAACTGTTGGAGAGTGTCCAGAGGAGCGTGACGAAGATGGTGAAGGGCCTAGAGGGGAAGACGTATGAGGAGCGGCTGAGGTCACTGGGCCTGTTCAGCCTGGAGAAGAGGAGGCTGAGGGGGGACCTCATCGCAGTCTACAACTTCCTCGCGAGGGGGAGTGGAGAGGCAGGTGACCTATTCTGCGTAAACACCAGTGATAGGACCCGCGGGAATGGTGTTAAGCTGAGGCGGGGAAAGTTTAGGCTGGACATCAGGAAGAGGTTCTTCACCGAGAGGGTGGTCGCACACTGGAACAGGCTCCCCAGTGAAGTAGTCACTGCACCAACCCTGTCGGAGTTTAAGAAGCGATTGGACTGTGCACTTGGTCACATGGTCTAAACTTTTGGGCAGACCTGTGCTGTGCCGGACATTGGACTTGATGATCCTTATGGATCCCTTCCAACTCGGGATATTCTATGATTCTGTGATTCCTGCCCATGGCAGGGGGTTGGAACTAGATGATCTTCAAGGTCTCTTCCAACCTGAGCCATTCTATGATTCTGTGATTCTTGAACTAATTTAATTTTCTAATTAAAACAGTGAATAAGGCAGTGCACCAGGCTTTGTAAGACTATTCCCAAATCTGCTGTGGACCCATAGGGCAAATTGTTTCATTTATATATGAATTGGTTTCCTTAGCCATATTGGAAGGTAATGATCTATTTTAAAGTACTTTAGATATAGTGTTTAAAAGTGCTCGTCTTTCCTCTTCATACCAGACCAAGATTTGAAGAACACCTTTCCCCAGAGAGATGTACCTGAAGGAGAGATACAGCCTAAGCCTTAAATGGAGAGTAATAGAATTTTCCTGAAATAATGTTTTACTCATGTAGAATTCCTAGAACTAGTGTTCTTCTCATGTGAATTGCCCATTTATAACTGATTCATATTCCTGGATCTTTTCATATTAGTTTATTTGTTGTCATAAGTTATTTCAGGTAAGTGTAGAGCCCAGTACATTACAGCTCTATCGTTGTGGTTCTGCACTGAGCTTACTGGCTCAGTATCAAAGTACCAATGTGTCTGGGCCTGCTTGAGAGGCCCTTGAGTTACAATCTCAATATGGTGTTAAAACAACCAATGTCAGCTATTTGAAAATGTCTCACCCCCATATTATGATAACATGTAAATTATCAATATGAAGGCACGCAGATGTCAGTGCAGAGTCCTCTGAGCTTCTGCTTCACATGACTGTCCTGACTCACATCCTGCTGAAGCCACTAGAAGGACTCCCATGAAAGATCCTAGCTTTGGTGAACAATGCAGACTTTTAATTCCCTCATTTTTATCTTCTAAGCAATTCCTTAGCCATCTTAAGTATTCATCACCTAATCCATATTTAGAGGGCTTTGTGCAGTAATCCATCATGTGAAACCTTGTTGAAAGCTTTCCTAAAAATCCATCTATAAAATGTCTACCACATTTCCCCCTACATAAGCCAATCATTATTCTATTTAAAAATGTAATCAGAATTGTTTGTCATAATTTCTTCTTTCCAAACCCATGCTGACTCATTGTTATTACATTTTCATTCTCCAAATGCAGCTCTAAAATCTTCATGAACATTACTACAAAAATATGTCTTAATACTGTTGTTGGACCTAATGAACTTACTTTTCATCTATCCCAGACTCTTCCTTCTATGTGATGTAAATATATTTAGTGTTTTCTTCTGTTGCTTTTTCAGTGTTGAAAGAGATTTGCAAAAAAAAATTTTTTTTAAATTAATTGATCAGCATTTTATACTTAGTCACGTAACGTAACTCGAAGTTAATGTGTAATGTTGTATTACTCAGATACTTAGAACATTATTCTCTAAGATACTGTGCTTTACTACAATAATTACAAAATGGCTGTAAGTATTTTCTCAAGTTTGCCAGTTTGCCATCAGATTTAAAACCAAAAAAAAAAAAAGCAAAAAGCAAAATGCTTCAAATATATTTTTCTTCCATTGCAGAAAAACAAATGGCGTAGCATCTGAAACTGAGGCAGAGTTCAGAAATCTCAGAACTAATGATGGTGTGGATAAGAGGTCTGCAGCAAAAATATTCCTGCTACGGCCCGATTTATTTCGTGTCCATTTTAAAAGTAAGCTTGGTACAGTAGTCTAGGTGTTCCCATATTGAAGTCTTGCAGCAGTTAAAATATCAGAGCAGCAGAAAACACCAGAAAATTGCTGGCATCTTAGAAGGATGGAGTTAGGTCTTAGTTCAATTGCAAGCACTATTGCCAGGCTGCACACAGCTCCATTGTTTTAGGTCAGGTCATCAGCTCCTCTTGCTCAGAGTGTAACTTCATCTAATTACATCTGACTCAAGTTAATCTACAACAGTTAACAAGTTAACAATGAATTTTCAAGGGCAGCCTTCTCAACATTTATTCATATCCATTTACATCTTAGGGCACTCAAAGATGTTCTGTGCAAATATTCTGAGAATATAACAGAATATCATTAACATACTCCTGTAAATATGTTGTTCTATTAACCTTCCTACTTGATTCTCCACTCTGAAGAAGTGCCACCTCCTTTGGGATATCTCAAAGATCTCTCTCTCAGGAGGAATAAAACAGGTTTGTTGAGAGGAGGTCTTCATTTTATGAGCGAACTCTCCTCCTTTCCATGCTGTGTGGCAAATCCAAAAGGGAGTTTTACTGTGGATCTTGCTATTATTTTAATGGAGAACACAGGTTTTGGATATGTGTTTAAAGGGCTTAATTTACAAACGTGGTCTCTTAGTTATCTTTTATTGCTGTGGTAAAGTCCTGATGTGCTCTTCTGACTCCTGTGCCTAATTGTTATAGGGCTCTTTGCACTCCTGGTCATCATGATAAGTTTATTCTACACTGTACATCTCTGAAAGTTTTTTGTTTGTTTGTTTTTTTAATTTATGATGGAAAAGAGAAATAAGCTTCCAGTCATAACTTCCTCCCTAAAACTCAACAGTATATGCACTCGGAAGTCACAGCCTCAGAGAATCACGTGTGTGGAGTAGCACTAAAATGTAAAGATCATTGTGCAGCATGGACCTCTGAACACTCAACTGCTTGGAAACTTTCCCTGTTCCCTAGAGGCTACTTTTATCCACTGTTTACAAACAACATACAAATCCCACTCAGTCATATACACAAGTACTGTGATTATTTCTGAGGGGTGTAGGGTATTCTTTTGACCCAAGATTCACATACTATTACATCAGTTAGTAATGCTATGTGAATCATTCCAAACTACATCAATAGTTTAGAAAAATTTCCTCAGTTATTTTTCAATATATTTTTTTATTTGTGTTGAAATTTAAAGTATGAATCAACCAGCATGCATAAGTTAGGGGCTTATTATTAAAAAGAAAAAAATGTTAATGGAGAGGGAAGGAACTATATATTGCAAGATACTGTGTTTTGCTTACTGATGTGGATATCTTAACCACTAGCTAACTACTAAGAGATGAAAACAAACAATAAATCAGCAAGTTATGCATTTTTGAGCAAAAAGCTGGAATCTGTTTTCATACCACCACAGATAACTGCCATAGATGACTCTCCCATTTTGCTATGTTAATTAATCCTTATCGCTATTCTTCCAATGTCCACAGTCCACACAACAAATAAATCAACTTAATACACAGTTCATGTTTCTAGCTGTAAGTTAAAGTTCCCAAGATGGCAAGATAGAGGCATTAACAAATTCGTAATGATTTGGCAGAATATAAATTTTGGAGAAGGCTGCGGAGTGAAATGTATATAGCAAATAAATATGGTCTGAGAAAAAGGGTAACAGAAGGAAACATTTGGACAAGCACTATAATGTTGTGTGTTGACTTTTGCAGGTGTCCGTGTGTCTCTCTTGAGCACCAACCAGTTTCTGTATTGTATCTTACCACAGCGTTATGAGCAGCAACATCCACACAACTGCAGAAACATCCAGCAACAGTCAAGATTGTGGTTTCATTTTATTTTCATGCATCATTTTTATAATTACTGAAACTTCAACCATCCCTCCTGGCCACAGCAGAACCTGTTTATGAAGAAATGAAGGTAGATATCTACCTATTTTTATAGCACCCCTGAAAAAGTGTCATTGAACCCTACCCAGTAACCGGCTGAGATTCTGCCACTACACAAGCCGTGCTATGACATTGTGTCTGTGTTTTGTTCTTTTCCTCCACCGGTTTCTGCAGCCTGTTGCCTGTCTGCTGTTAGTCTGGAAAGCAGCTTATTCTGAAAGATATCCAACCTCATGGCAAATTGCAATAGGAACAACTTGGCTCTAACAGTGTCTTTGGGCTCCATCCACCTCAGGCCCTGCTGTTTTGTTAAAAGAGGAAAATTTGGAGATGCATAGCCAGGTCTGGTCCTCCTGCTATTGCCAGTGCCATTTCAGAAAAGGGTGAGAAATTTGCCATTCATCTCACAGGCACTGAAATGCTGGCATCACACAACTGGCTGCCAGCCTGATACAACACTGGGCCTAAGCTCCCTTTGATATCCTCTACTGCCCAGTTGGAAAAACACCCTTCTACAGAGAACAAATAAAAGAGGAATACATGTCTACAAAAATGCCTAGAGTTTTTACACGGGAGTCATCAAGCATCACAAAAGCAGCCTAGATCTTGTGACTGCAGCTAAAAAAAATCCTGAATCATTTATCTGAAGCATGATAGAAAGTTTGAAAGCATGCTAATAGCTGAAAACTTTAAAGGATCATCTATTCTCAGTCATTAACCTTTCTGTAATTTACATCTTCCACTTTTCCCATGCATGTACTAGAGGCAGCAAAAAATCAAACACCTGCAACTTGACTTAGAGGAAAATGAACCTTTTCACTCCATGGCAGTGATGAAGAAGCAACCTGCTGACCTATAATGATGATCAGATTTGGTGGTCAACCTGGATACTAGTGGATGCAAGTTCATATTTGCAAGTATTTATCAATGTGCTTACTGCCTATAAACAGCAGTAACAGAAAAAATCTGTGGAATAAGCATCCCTCTTACACAGAGCACTGGCACCAGATTGCCCACAGACTGGGCTACAGGAAGGAGATGCTAAGAGATTACCTCCCCAGTTCAGGGTTAAATAGGTACTAGTGGGCTGCAACTGCCTGGTCTGCTGAAGTGCTCAGTGCTGAGAGATGTCTTCAGTCTACTGCAAAGTTCAACCAGACATTCCACAAGCAAACTGCCACTAGTGCAATCAAATCTGACACAGAAAGAAATATAAAATAATAATAGTGATCCTAACTTTACACTTAAAAAGAAATTGAAAAGAAATTACTTTTTTTTTCTTTCTTTTTTCCAAATTGCAACTGTTACAGGTGATGACCAGATCCTTCTTCCAACAAATCATGTATGCAGATACATATAACCTAAAACCATAGAATCATTTAGGTTGGAAAATACCCTTCAGATCGTCAAGTTCAACCATCCACCTTACTACCAAGTCCACCACTAAGCCATGTTTAGCACTATATTCACACATCTCTTAAGTGCCTTCAGGAATGGCAACTCCACCAGGCAGCTTTCCAGCCACTGTCCCACAGGCCTATACTGCTGCACAGGGCTATTACAGCCTGCATGCAACAGCCAGCACTTACTGTTGGTGAATGCCATGCAACTGGATGCATCCCACTGCACCAGCCTATCCAAATCCCTCTGAAAAGTCTTTATACTCTCAAGCAGATCAACATCCCCCCTCACTTGGTGTTGTCTGAAAACTTGCTGAGGATGTACTCAGTCCTCTCATCAAGACCATTGATAAAGATATGAAAACTGGCCCCAATATTGAGTCCTGGGCTAACCATTTCCCCTTGATTTTTAAGGGCTTCATTCTGCTCCCTGTCTATCATACAACTCAGCAGGCTGGGTACCCCGAGAACTACTCGTCTTTCTAATAGACTCAGGCAAATAAGGAATTAAGTACCTCAGCCTTTTCCTCATCTCTCGTCACACTGTTTCACCCTGCATCTAATAAAGGATGGAGACTCTACTTAGTTCTCCTTTTGTTGTTCTTGTATTTATAAAAAACTTTTTTTTTTTTTTTAATTGTCTTTTACTGTAGTAACCAAGCAAAGTTCTAGCTGGGCTTTACCCCTTCCAGTTTTCTCCCTGCATATCCTCACAACATATTTGTAGTCCTTCTGTGTTACCTGCCCCTTATTCCAAAGGTCATAAACTATCTTTTTCTTCCTGAGTTCCAGAAGAAGCTCTGCGTTCAGCCAGGCTGGTCTTCTTCCCGGCCAGCTCATCTTTCAGCACACAGGAATGGCCTGCCCTTTTGCCTTCAAGATTTCATTCCCGTAAAATGTTCAGCCTTCCTGGACTCCTCTGCCCTTTAGACCTGCTGTTAAACGTTCAGCCCTATTTTTATTCTCTTCTCCTTTCTTTCTCATGTTTGTTGTTGCTATTGCTGTCTTGTGAAGGTTTGTACACATGCTTAGTGTTAAGAAGGTGGTAAGCAGTCTCACTGAATACAAGTAGTCTCATTGAGTTCAGTTTGCCATTATTAGTTGGAGTCACACAGTGTAATCCACCATAAGGCAGGAGCTTACAATCCAGAACTATAAAACAAGACAAGCTATACAGGAAAGGAAGAGGTGTATTGAGATGTAAATACAGTCATCTATCCTTCTTTGTGTGTATATATATGTGCACATATGAAAACAGAGATGCAGACAGATACAGCAGTTAAGAATGAGGAAGAAAAAGAAGTAGCTAGGTAGATTTTAGTCAATTATATCAAAATGAATTGTGAGAATAAACAAATTAATAATGTAAATATCAGAATATTAGATTATTCCAGAGTACTGGCTTAAAGTCAAATAATTTTATTATCAGCTCCAGTTGTTAGGTTATTGTTGCAGAATGCAGAAATATTCCTTTCAATTAAAGGCAAGTATTTGTTCTGCGGTTGATAAATTATTTGCCATCTTTGTCTAATACTGAAATTTTGGCTTTATGCATTCAAAATTATTTAAATTATTAACACACACATATAGGAAGAAAAACTAGAATGCAGAATGTGTTCCACCTCACATGGTTCTGTTTTCCCATGGGCTTAAAGGAGGAAAAGTGATTCTCAACGTTTTTCCTTTTTTCACTCACTGCTTTTATTTGATATAATGAGAAGTAGCCCCCCTGCAACTTTATATTTATGAATTCATAATGTGAGCCAGCAATTCCTTATGCAAAGTCGAGTAATTTGGTTGCAGACTGTTGCGGACTGTTTCTCTCCTCCCTCTCCCCCCTCCCCCAATAAGATATTGTTATCTGTCATATTTTATAATAGCACCATCTTTCTTCCATTAAAGAAATTACTTCAATATGATTCCAGATTTCCTAGGGTACGTTGCAGGTAAAACCCTGAGTCATCACTCATTAAGTAGTTTTACACTTGACTACTGAACAACTGATACGTAAGTTTAATTTCTAAAGTTCTTTTCACTATTCTTTTCCTTCTGAAATTGTTTATTTCTAGCTATCATTCTGATTTCTTCCAGGATATGATTTATGGTGCAAAGAAACTCTCTTCAGATCTGAGACATATGTTCCAAATCATGTATGTCTGGCTTCTTCTTACTGCATGATGCCAGTATGTGTTGTTCAAAAGCCTTCTGGAATTATCTAAGCTGTCACAAAATGCCTCTTCAGGAGGTCTTTGCTTTGCTTCACCTTTTCGCAAAAAGTTTAAAGGGCTGAACTAACTAGTCACTGAGAAAAACAGTTGCTTGCAAATATTTATTCAAGTTCATTCAGCTGTTAAATGCATCTCATAGTGCCTAAATCCATAAACTATTCACAGATATTTTTATCTGTTAAGATCTTTCATTTTCCACATTTATTCATTATTTTCTTACCTTTTACTTGTGTTTCTCTCTTGATGGTTATTCAGTCAAAGAGCTGAAACAAGGTGCTGTGATTCAGGCAAACATTCACAGACTAGCAAAACAAGAAACTCATAAAAAAACTTTTGAAGGCACTATCTACGATTAACCTGTGTGGTTGTCCATAATGTTCCCTAAACCTTCACATGTGCTGAAAGCGAAAGTGTTCTGTTATTATCTGGAGATGGAAAAGGTCAACTCATTCAGATGTATGCATTTGTCTGACTTGCACTTTGAAATATAACCCTGAAGACTACAGGTAGACAAACAATTTACATGACCAGCTGCAATACAGAAGATAAATGTATACTTATTGTTTGGAAAATAAAAATACTTTGAAATTCTTGTCTGTCCTTTTGTCTTGTAGTGTTGTACACAAAATGCACTTTATGTGAAAACGACAAGATCTTCTGAGGTTAATTATTATAAAGATATAGCTCACGTCGGGCAAAATCTATAAAACAAATCCCTTTAGTATTTCTAAACTTTCACTTCTCTTCCAGGGAAAGAAAAAGAAAAAAGAAAAAAAAAACTTAAATTAATACCTAAGGTATTATCCGATATGGATACGGTATTGTTCCGATCTGTATCTCCTAGCGGTCTGCAGCAAGTGTTTTGGAGGAAGGTTGTAGTATATGCCTGTTTTAAGCCTTCCTAGGTAAATTGTATTCAGATCTGTTCTTTCTACGTTGGCAAAAGATTAAACTGAAATAGAAGTCCTTTAGCAATTGGCATAGAGAGGAAAGAGAGACACAGTTCCAGTCAAGGCCTAAAGGAAAGGCTAGGATGTCTAGGACATCTTAGTTTAGAAAAAATACATAAATAAATAAATAAATAAATAAATAAATAAATAAATAAAAATGCTATGCAGGCAAAAATAAATAAAACAATTTCATTATTTAAAAAACAGCAACAACAAAACACAGAAGTTGCTCAGCTGAACAGAAAGACAACATATCTGAAATGGACCAAAGCGTACAATTTTTTGCACATGTTGAAACTTGTTATCCAAGGCAGAAGCTGTCGAGCCCTACCCTGAGGGCATTCCTGGGACTTGAAGGATGCACAAGCTTTATGCCTGTCTTTAGTGCACAGTTGTATTTTATCCACAATATACAATCACCTTACAGGAATAAGTCCATTGTATCATCAAATCTAAAAGCTTAGCAGGAATTTTTGTTAAGGCTCACATGTTTCTGTAACAAGAATAAGAAAGTTCCACTTGCATGTAAGTAAAGTAATTAGGCTGGAGCAGACCTGTGATCCAATGTGTATCAAAATTTTCCCATTGAATCCATTCCTGCTGGTAAAGGCCTGGACATGGAGAGATTTAAAGGGATTGCAAAGAGGACAGGAGCTCCTAAGGTGTCACTTGGTGCATCACCTGTCTGGGGCACGTGGAAGGAAGGGGCTGTATCACAGAATCACAGAATTGTAGGGGTTGGAAGGGACCTCCAGAGATCATCGGGTCCAACCCCCCTGCCAAAGCAGGTTCTCTAGAGCAGGGGTTGCCCAGGTAGGCATCCAGACAGGCCTTGAATATCTCCACAGAAGGAGACTCCACAACCTGCCTGGACAGCCTGTTCCAGTGCTCTGTCACCCTCACCGTGAAGAAGTTCTTTCGCATGTTGGTGCGGAACTTCCTGTGTTCCATTTTTTGGCCATTGCCCCTTGTCCTCTCCCCACAAACCACTGAAAAGAGGTTGGCCAAATCTCACCGTCTCTCACACTTAAGATATTTGTAAACATTGATGAGATCCCCTCTCAGTCTTCTCTTCTCAAGGCCAAACAGACCCAGGTCTCTCAGTCTTTCCTCACAGGGAAGATGCTCCAGGCCCCATATCATCTTTGTTGCCCTCCGCTGGACTCTTTCCAGAAAATCCCTGTCTTTTTTGTACTGGGAAGCCCAGAACTGGACACAGTACTCCAGGTGAGGCCTGACCAGGGCAGAGTAGAGGGGGAGGATCACCTCCCTTGACCTGCAGGCCACGCTCCTTTTAATGCACACCAGGATCCCATTGGCCTTCTTGGCCACCAGGGCGCACTGCTGGCTCATGGCCAACCTGTCATCCACCAGGACCCCCAGGACCTCCGCAGAGCTCCTCTCCAGCAGGTCATCCTCCAGCCTGTACTGATACATGCAGTTGTTCCTTCCCAGGTGCAGGACTCTACACTTGCTCTTTGGTTTCTTCCTGCCCATCTCTCCAGCCTGTCCAGGTCTTGCAGAATGGCAGCACAGCCTTCTGGCATGTCAGCCACTCCTCTCAGCTTTGTATCATCAGTGTACTTGCTGAGGGTGGACACTATTCCCTCATCAAGGTCATCGATGAAGATGTTGAACAAGACCAGACCCAGCGCCATCCCCTGGCAACACCGCTAGTCACAGGTCTCCAGCTGGACTCTGTGCCACCAATCACCACCCTCTGAGCTCAGCCAGTTAGTCATTTCTCAACCCACCTTACTGTCCACTCATCTATCCCACACTTTCTCAACTTTGCTAGCAGGATGTCATGGGCACAGGTTGCCTAGAGAGGTTGTGGAGTCTCCCTCCTTGGACATATTCAAAGGCCATCTGAAGATGGTCCCGGGCAAGCAGCTCTAGCTGGCCCTACTTGAGCAGGGGGTTGAACCTAGATGACCTCCAGAGGTCCCTTCCAACCTCAATCATTTTGGGATTCTGTGGTTACTTATCCAGAGGTTTGCTGTGAAAGGGAATTATATTTACTGAGATTAAACACAGTGAAGAGAAAAATAAAGAAAGCAAAATAGAGGACAAAGAATATCTGCTGCTTACCACCTACTGACCTGCAACCATTTTGTGGAGTTTTGTCAATGTTGTGGAGCAAGTGACTGAAGAGGGAACTAAGACAGACATCATAAACACAGAGGTGAACAAAGAAGTTAATGGGTGGCTAGAAAGGCCTTGGAGGCTGGGGAATGTTCCGAGGGTTTCTGAGTGTTCCAGGGTTTACCCACATAAATAATTATCAAATGTGGATTTTCTGACATCATTAAATATCTCTTTTTGACATCATCTGAAAAGACACCAATGCCTCCTGCATAAAGATTCTTATGGGCTGAGATGACCAGCCATCTGTTGGAAGCAGAACTTTTAGTGTGGCCAGTTGTATAAATGTTGTAGGGTATCTTCATGTTTTCTATCTACCTCATTTACTAATATGAAGGAGTTGTCAGCTCCAAAAGCAAATAAAGCAGGAATCATTCTTTTATTGCAAACAAGCCTGTTTATCAGCTCAAGGAGACTGATAATGGGAAAAGTCATATCAAACTGTACAATCAACATACATAGTAATGCATTGGTCAAGTGACTAGCTATGCCACAAAAAAAACAAAAACAAAAACAAAAACAAAACAGTGTATCAGTTCTACTACAATATATTAAAGTCATCGCTTACCAATATCCCAGTGCAACTACAAGGCTCTTATACTTGCCAAGTAGTAAATTCAATTGGATGATCTGTATTTTAGTTATTTTAATTAAAAATAAACAGGCTGGGGTGAAAAGAGCCCACATACTATTATTCCATACCATAACATACCATAAAGCTCACAGTAACCCACTGCAATGCAGACCCCTAACAATATGCTGTAGCAGTAACCCATTTAAATGGTTCAGCAAAAGTCATTCTGATTCATACATTCCCAAAGAAAAATGACTAGGCAGTAGCAATATGAAACTACTGTACTGCATAAGAATATCAGCGATAAATAAACACATTGAAAGAATTGGGTACACAGACTTCTTCTGTTTGTCAGAATAATTCCTCCACTGTGTTGACACATGGTGATTTTTCAGCCCTCCTTGGTTTTCAAGCTTTACCTAACAAAAAGTTCAAAGTGTCGTCTCTTACGTTCCTTTATGAGCTTCTCTTCTATTCTTAATAAGACAACATAGATTTTTAATAAAGCAAGCCAATAAACAAATAAATGAGGGCCTCTATTTTTCTGAATATCTGATTGGGCTTAGAAGAGAAAAGATATTATCAGCTCATTTTAATCTCCACACCCAATAGTCTCCAAAGGCCCCCTGATGAATTTCTAAGGCAGGGCAGCAACAAGGTAATCAATTAGAAAGAGGGCATATGATCTTAATGAGAGCACAAGCCTTAAGCAAGTTGTATTAAGAGCAGCCATCCTTCCTTTCCTGTAGAGCAGCCATCCTTCCTTTCCTGTAGGTTGTCCAGTAGACACAGAAGACAGCAATTTTTGAATCTTCGTGTAGACACTTTCCAATAACTATATTAAGAGAAAAAAAAAAAACAAAATCTGCTACTCTCTGAGAAGCCACTTTAGTATTGAGCCTGTGTTTTGACATATACTCCTACAGAGATCATTTCACACTTAGAGAAGGATAAGGCAAGCATCTTCACCTATTTCGGTGTGACATAGGCAAAACAATACACCCAGCACAGACCGCACAGCAGGAGCAGAATCTTTGCATCTTAGGAGGACAGGGAGAGAAAGAGAGGTTGAAGTGATAAGGCTGAAGCAGAAAGGAGAAAAATGTACAAACAGAGGTAGAAGGTAAAGGAAGAGATCATTTTTTTTTCCTTTATTTTTCTTTTTTTCTCTTCAGTGTAGGTTTTTAACATTTTTTAAAAAATTCCCTCAAGGGCAAACTCTCTTAGCAGGCTCTCTGCTCCACAAAGGCCCAAGCTACCCCCTGGGTGTTCAGAATTTTCGTAGTGTTTCCCAAGGCTGCCTTTAACCTATACTGGTCTTTATTCCTAAATAGGATTTTAAATATAGTGACACTTCAGACCTATTGAAATGCCAGTACAGTCTCATTTTTCTCAGAACATATGCCAAAGATGAGATCTAATTTGTCTCTGAAATTGCAGATACTATTAGTACCCAAATTACCAAATCCTTGGGAAGATGGAAATCTTTTAAGCTTGTTGTAGAAAGCTTCACAGTTTCTATATAAATATTTGAAAAATATAACCTCTTAACTTTTTGTCAGCATTCCTGTGTCTTTCTTTGAGTGTCTGAAGTATCTGAGTATCTTGAGTGCTGAAACCTTTGTTTCAGTAACCTACAAGCTAGGAGATGACAAACAACAGGATCCAGCTGTTCTGCATCCAGCTACTGAAGGAAAGAGCAGGATATGTTTTCTCTATTTTTCGTCTTTCTGGTAATGTCTCCCTCAAGACATGTTTCCAATGGCTGTTGTAAAAGTTGAATTTTCCCCTCTGCATTCAATACCTGGCACAAGGCCATCAGCAGTATAAAAGAAGAATAAGCCACTTCAAAAAAAGGGGAATGAGATTTTGCCAAAGATCTTCCCCTTCTCCAGCTCTGCAGTTTACTGACATAAAAAAAAGGAAATAGAGCACTTTTGAGGTGTGTGCAAGTTCCAGAAGATATCATTGAGATGTCTAAAAGAATTATTAAAAAGTATGCAGGGTGGGGGGAACAACAAAGAGGAATCACAGAAGAGGAGTGACAGGCAGTACATGAGGGTTATACCCAGCTGCACATTTACACCCCAAGGCAACCAGCTCAATAGATACCTCAACCACCTTGACACTGCTCCCTCCCTCCCTTTTAGGCAGTTCCTCTTTGGGGCTGGGTGCCCATCTCCTCAGCATGGTTTTAAAATTTCTACAGTGTATTGGTAGGCCTGATTACTTCTTAAGTACATTGTGGTATTTTCTTGGAGTATTTTGTCCTCAGTGCACTGGGCATTAATTGCCTGCCAAGGGAATGGTTTCATGACACATCATTTTCTTTTTCCTACCACGACTGGCATGCTTTTGCAACAATCTACTTGTAACTATAATGAAGTACATGGGATTGCTCAGAATGCAACATATTTATGAACTTTATAGTAACCGAGGCCCGCACACCATTGGTGTTAACTTTTTTTTTTTTGTATTTATTTAGTTTCAAGAGCTCCTTTAGGCACTTTTCTTTCAAGCTCTTCTAGCTTATTTTGGAGAGCCAGTGATCAGCATCAAGTGGGAGTCAAGTGAAGGACATTTTTTACCACTAATTGACATAATTACATTAAATGTCCATTATTTTATGTCCTCCTCTTTCTAGTAATTTACCTTTCTGACTTTGACAGTGTACCAGTAGAAATATCAAGTGCTGTGCAGTGTTTCAATTGTTTTAATTAACACGGCACCTCTTTTGATGCAAGTGACATAACATATAATGGAAGATTCTCCATTGTAAAGAACTACTATCAAAGGTGTTTTTATTTTTGTTTTTATTTCTCATTGTCCTACTGTGTTATTAAATCTGAATAAATTAAATTAATCTTTCCTGAGTCGAGTCTGTTCTAACAGTAATTGGTGAGTGATCTCCCTGTCCTTAACTCACAAACTTTTTCTTTATATTTTTTCCTCCTCATATTGCTGAGGATGGGGAGTGAGAGAGTAGTTTGAAGGGCACCAGGCAGACAGCCATTTCTTCACACGTAGTCTGAAGAAATGCCACCCAGTCCTAGAAAAAGGTTCCTAGAAAAGTCTTCTGTCCCTCATCTTCAAGACACTGTCTGGGGCTTGCACCCACTGTACGGTCTTTTGAGCTTCCTTGCTGTTTGTGCTGAAGTTACAGGCTCCCTCCATGCTCTGTCCACAGTACATGCTTGCCCATCCCTGCCCTCTGGCATGGTTTCCAAACCTGACAGTATGCTCACAGGGAAGAAGCATTCTGCCCCTTTCCTCTAGGGGGAACTGTCTGACCCAAAGTGCAGTACAACATGTAAACAGAATACGCAATATCCAGGATGCCTGCACTAACCATGGAACAAATACAGTGTTCTGTCATCCATCCTAAAAGTCAACTCCAGAACTCCATTGTTCTACCTGCAAAGAAACCTAATTTCTTGTCCAAATTTAGGCACGTTTGACTAGTTCTCATGACAACTCTTATCTGTAGCAGTAGTTTTAATAGACCTTTTTTCTTTCTTGCTTTTGCCTTTCTTGTGCATTTATAGACAGCAGTCATATCTCTCCTCTGCTACTTTTTGTGAGCTAGTCAAGTCAACTTCTGGTCTATTCTAAGTCTCTGGGTTCAATATGCTCCAACTCAACAGAAAGCACCACAGCTTTAAAAAGAGGCAAACAGCCCTTCTCCCTTTTCACAGTGTGCATGCATTCATGTAGTCACACAATGAATCAGGTGGGAGAATGATTCTAAGACTAACCTTCAAGTCTGTGTTCTGCAACAGCACAGGCTTATTCCAGTTATTCATGCTAAAAACCCTCTCTAAAACCCTTTCTATAAAAAAAGAGTATTTCTTCAAAGCAGGTGACCAAAGGTGAATGCAGCATTTTAGGTGCCTTCTGGGACTCACACACAAACACTGTGCTGGAAATTGCTCATGCAGTACCATCAAAGACTGCATTTGCTATTTTCTTATCTCTATCTCTCTAGCAAAAATGGAGACTTCCCAAATTTTCAAAAATCATCTTTGTACTGTAATGAAAATAAGACTGTCAAAAGTTTTTATGAACTATTGAAGGAAGCACTATACAAACAATACTTTTTTTTTTTTTTTTAAGTCACACGATGACTTGGTCATGTTCTTGTGAAACAAAGACAAAGTAAAATCCAAATTAGGGGCAGAAGGCCTACAAACCACATAGACGTTTAGATCACCAGGGTATTTGCTTGTCTGTAATGAGTCCCTGAATTAACCAGAAATTAAATCTGAACATTAAATCATGTTTCTAAACAAATTTCCTTAGAACAAGCGTATTTGTGCAAACAATGTTCTCTCTCTCTCTCTCTCTCTCTCTCTCTCTCTCTCTCTCTCTATATATATATATATATATATTGCATACTGGCAGTGTTAACTCAAATGCTTTCACTCATTTTTTTCTCTAGTTATACACTGGAACCAGCACCTCCTGACTCACAGTTTAATGTTTTATCTATTAATCTCTTATGATCTAAGGTGTTTTCTGTCTTGACAATGTTCGAGCTTCTCCCATCTTCTAATTATCTAAAACAATTCACCCTTCCCTTAGGTCATTTGTACAGATATTTCGTAACAAACTGGTAGTTCCTAACATGCAGTCATGGGGCAACTCAGTATTAAGCTTTTTTTTTTTTTTTTTTTTTTCTCTCTGAAAAACTGGTTATTTATTTCTATTTCATTGTCTATCTTTTAACTACTTTTAATCTATGGAAGAATTTAAATTCTGACAACCAATGTTTCTTAAAAGTCAATTGTGAGGACCTTCAGCCAGTCTTTTGTTTGCAATTTTAAACACATTATGCTCATCCATTCCCTTTCACCCACTACTTCTTTCAGCATTTTCAATGAGTTCCAGCAGGTTAGAAAAGCTTTGATATACTTTTCAAAAATATCTGGTATCTTATGCCATAGTAACCTTGGAGATTAAAAATTTGAATAGCTTCTCAATTTATTTCATGGCACTGCATTATTATTCACCAGGAGGTAATTTTTAGCAACAAGCTTATCTTAATAAACACATAAGAGTTGGCCTAATTCTACTAGGCCACTTCTTTGCAATCAAATGCAGACACACAAAAGGACTTTTAGAAAGTGATGTGCCCATAACTGCAGGATAGGTATTATAGATTTCATCATCAGTAGTATTTTCTCCTTACCAATTAAACTGTGGGTATTCACAACTTAAAAATAAAAAATAGAATATACAGCAGGCAGTACCATCAGGAAAACTTGTACAAACATTTTAAATCTATTTATGTTTTTCACTGAAGTTGTTTCTGCTGTCCTGCATCTTTCTGTCATTAATAGTGCAGATGCCTCAGAAGCTCTTAAACTTACAGGGCACATCTATTCAAACATTGGCCAGCGTGGACAGACATGCACAGGTCCCACAAAAGTAAATCCTGCAGATCCTGCTCATATAAACGGTTTTGGCCACACAACAGGGAGGCACAAGGGCAGGAGGGAGCAGGCTGGCAGAAAAACTCACCCAACTCATGACCCGCTCCATCCCCTTGTCTGAGGAGCACAGATGAAAGGGGTTGGCAGGAAGCAGTATAAAGACACACATAATTGTTCTGGCCACAGTGGCCATAGTGTGTATAACCACATCTATTAAAAAGCTCTCCAAAACATACTAGTCATTGGAGGTGCCCTTTTGATTCAAATGAGAAGGACTAAGCAAACTCCAATTACCAATAATGGTAGCACTGCAAGACAACCTGTCTCATCTTTCACTGTCATGTTGTATTTTGTTATCTTCACCTGGATAGTAAGAAGGAGAAGTATTCTTTCTTTGTAAAGAGACAGAGACAGAAGAGGATTATTGTTTAAGTGGCTGCTTGGGGAGGAGAAAGGAGGCAAGAAGAACAGGGAAAGTTGCTGCAGGTTCATAGGCTGAAGACAAAAAGGAGAATAGCTGTTTGAAAGAATGTATGTCATCCAGGGCTTTGTACTGAACAGTTTCTATAGCTTTTTATTATTGTAATGAGAGCTTGTAATCTAGAGCAGAAAAAGTACTTAAGGAGTAAATGGTGGATATGGAAATATCTGAGATCCAGAAGGACATTTAGGACTACTCTTTCTGAAATAAAGCTTTTCATAAAACCACTGTTCTTGAAACATAATCCAGTTCCTAATTGTTCAGACTTCTGCCTAATTCAAAGAAGATATTAGTCTTCTGACAGTAATCCTTGCACTGTAACTAGACTGAGGAAAACAAAGGATCCTATCCCTTGAGACACTTAGTCCCACAAGAATCTGATATTAGGAATGGGTGTTATTGGGAGTAGTTTAACAACTGCCCTGTGGTTCCTACTGTGCACTTCCTTGTTCAATTGCTTTGCCCAAGTTTAATTATCCTAAGTAGCTCCACCACTTCATGTTTAAAATAGCCATGAATGAGATGAGGAAACATTTTCTCCTATCCTTCCAGCATATTGTCTCTTGATCTCCACTATAATAGCCTTCCCTTGTAATGATTAACTCACTTTCCTAATGTCTTCATAGCCTTAAAGTACTTTGTATTTTCTCACTTGCTTTGATAATTTGTTCTTCAGATTTTCCTATCAGCTCATCATCTCTATTTTATATCCATCTTGAGCAGATGCTCTGTTCTGCTGGAACTGATGACAGTTTTTGTTTCAATAATTCCTTTCACCCTTTTGCTTAGACGCCATGAATTAAACTAATTTTTTTGTATCTCATCCATTTGGGAGAAATGGAAATAAAGTCCAAAAGTTCCTCTAGGTCTTTTTCTGTGGCAGTTTATTCTGTTTTTCGTGCATCTTAAAGAATGTTAATTCCCCGCCACCATTACCACCCCAACCCAGCTTCCATACATTGACATTTTTAACATTTTCTACAATTTTAACCTGCAGAATTGAAACAGAGGATGCTTTTTTCATGGTAGAATTGCATCACACTTGGCAGCTTTGCTGTCCTCATCTGACACACTGAGCTGCAGCCCGCCTACTAGTGATATGAGGAATATTTCTTTTTTGGTGTACTGAACTGTTTTATCTCCCAAGATAAGGATTTACAAATGACATATAATCACTACTTCTGTAGACTCCAAAGGCCTCAGATAAAATTAAAACTCTCAGTGTGGTAGACACTTTGAATAAATTGTTATGATGCATTCCCTGATATAAAGAATGTTTAGTTGAGCGTGGATGAGACAGCCATGAGGACAGGGGAGGATTGTCTTTAAAATGAAGCAAATTTATTTTGTATTTCAATACTTTTCTCATGTACATCACAAAAATATGTTTGCACTACTTTGTCATTTATGCAAGCCCTGCAGCTTCTAGTGCTTACTACAGCAGCACAGAATGAAACAATCCAGACGGATTCAGGACCGTTACAGAATTACAGAAATGAATGCTGGGGACTGGCAAAAATTCCATAAACTTTTACCACCAAAGGTTGGAGGTTTTCAGAGTCCACTCCATGGAAATATTGAAGTGTGGTGTGAAAGATGGATGGCCCATAAATAAGGGAATAGGAAGAGATCAATGGCACCAGGGACCTTCACTGCTGTCAGGTGCAAGAAGCCAGCCTTCATCAAGTAAGCTGGCACTTTGTTCACAAAGGAGTGTTGGCACATGGGCCCAGAGGGAAATACAAGCCTGAATTAGACACCTGCTTTTCCTCATCTAAGTACTTACAGGTAGTGTGTGTGTTAAGGGGGAATAGGCTTTCCAAACACAAACCCACAAAAAATGAACACACCAACCAAGGCTCCCTCAGCTAACCTGTAGGGATGTCGTAGGAATCAGATGGACACCCAGAAGATGTGCCAGAAATCTGCAGCAAATCCTGAAATTGAAACCACTTCTCTCATGCTGGTTTCAAAATAACCACCCCTTGTCTTTCCACAGGGTGACACCTCAGCAATATCTCTGTGACAGCAGCTGAAGGACAAGCCCTGGTGCTCCAGGGCTGGGATTTTTGGGACTGCCATAGAGGCCAGGGATGGGCCCTGCCTTTAGGGCAGTTTGGGGCCATCTGGGGCAACACAGGGAGGGAATTTGGGCAGGATCAGGATGTGTTGCAGGGCAGACAGGGGCTGGCTGAGAAGGTAGCACCCCAGCTTTGTGAGGAGGCACCTGGAGAGCAGAAGTCAGGTCCATCTTTTCTGGAAGATTTTCACAGAGGATATAGGGTGTTGATCACTGGTAAGGTTTCTGCAGCCTTTTTTTTTTCCTCAAACATCTCTTCCACTTTTCCTTTTACATCCATTCCCCTTTTTCTGACTGCTGCAGGCCTGAACAGCAACATGAACAGATCACAGTGCATTTCTATGTTTTCCATCCTTGTCTGGTCAGCCAGGGGTTTTTAAAACATTCTATGAGGCCTATCTATGGGTAAGCTCATATAGCAACACCAGCCCATACTCCATAATTGTCCTAGAGGTCGCTGAACACTCCGTCAGAGCTATGGGGAAAGGGATTCCCCCGACTACTTGTCCTCTCTATGTGAAAATTCCTCAAAATACAGTTTCTGATTCACAGGCTGATTGGCCATTTTTTCTGGTTCCTGGGGTCTTTCCTGGGAACCCCTTTGGGGCTTTTCCTTGTTGTGACTAGACACACGTTCTTCAGGTTTTCCATATTCATGGACAGTGTTGCGTGAGTCTTCATTTGTATACTTAAAAGTATGTGTACTTATATGTAAGAGTGTCGTAATCCAAAGGGAACAGACAATCAGAGGATGCTCTGCAATTGTGCAGGTGTGACAGGTTAAAAAAAAAAAAAAAAAAAAAAAAAGCAGACAGCCTTACAGAGCAGTAAGGAAAAAAGCTGGGAGTGATGTCAAAAAACGGTGTCTTCCTGTTCTGGTGCACTTCTGGATAAAGTTGAACGGACATCTCTTCCTGCCAGCCAACTACGGGGCAGTCTGTGAAAGCAGGATGTGATGCTTTACAAAATGGTGACTCCCAGCTAGGGAAAGAGTTGAGGTAAGTTGGACATGGAAGGGCTGGAGCACCTCTCCTATGGAGAAAGACAGAGAGCTGGGGAAGGTCAGCCTGAAGAAGAGAAGGCTTCAGAGAGACCTCATTGCAGCCTTTCAATACTTAAAGTGGGCTTATAAAAAAGATGGAGAGTGACTTTTTACTTGGGCAGATAGTGATAGGACAAGGGCAGAATGGTTTTACACTAAAAGAGAGAAGATTTAGATTAGATGTCAGGAGAAAATTCTTGACTCAGAGGGTGGTGAGGCACTGGAACAGGTTGCCCAGAGAGGTTGTGGATGCCCCATCCTTGGAGGTGTTCAAGACCAAGTTAGATGAGGCCCTGGGCAACCTGTGGCATCCCTGCCTATGGCAGGGGGTTGGAACTGGGTGATCTTTAAGGTCCCTTCCAACCCAAACTATTCTATGATTCCATGGCTTCTGAGGGAAGTGGGATGCAAAACAGCCAAAAGGGGCAGGACTTCTGCCACAAGTTTGGGACATAGCATCCATTAACTCTGGTCTCTTGTAACAATTGTCTTTCTGCAATTTAACAAATCTGTGATGAAGATTTGCTTTATTAGTGCTAACTGGAATAGGATTAAGATGTCATTAACACCCTAAAAGAAATGAGAAATAAAAAAGTAACATCTGCTAGTGAAATTTCCTACAAGAAGTAATAGATGTGATTCAAAAAGGCCTCTCTGAAAGCACTTTAAGATTTAATTATTTAGCAGACCTCACCGTGTAGAAGCAAAACTCCCACAGATTTCTGAGCCATAAATAGCAGATTCAGATTACAGTTGAAGGGAGTTAATGCTAATGAAAGAGTGGACACATTCTATAGAACAAGCTATGTGAAATGTCATTTGTAGAGGCATATCCAGAAGAGATCTAATTTAAATACTGTACAAAAAAAGCATAGAAAAATGCAATTTTTATATGGATAAATTCCAATTCATTCCCACAAATGCAATGATAAAATTACCAATGCTTACAAAATTGAAAAGAGAACAGGATGTGCTGGTGATTAGGGGGGAAAAAAATAACCTTCTGACAGGGATATGGAGTACATGACTGAAAAGGTGTTTTTATCTTGTTTTTATCTCTAATTTTGTACTCATTGATTAACAAATTTACTCTGTGCTACATATGATATCATGCATTATTCAAAAAACTTCTGAAAATTTAACAAAACATAAACAATGTGAGGAGAATGTCATAATGCACAGAATTTTAAATCTTGTTAAGCCAAAAGGATGCTTTAAAGAAAATATCTGCTAAGCGTACCAACACAAACAAGCTGGTTTCCACACAGCATGAAGACTGGTTTTGTTTGCCTTGTTTACCAGGGTTTTTCCATGCCAGGAGCCCTGTGTACAAAGCGGTACAGGAGCTGAATAGCATGCTGCAAGTAAACGAATCATTACAGAAAGGAAAACACAATTCTTACTCATTAGGCTCATAATTCCTATTCATTAGTATATTCTTTCCCCTTGATTTAGAAGTAAGAAGGGGGAGGGTTGGGGTTTCTATGAGAAGTACATAGGTTTCTGAAGTGCAGCAATTCTATCAAAAAGGCTGCAAGGAGTTATGAAGGAGCGCTTGATGTCTGTGTGCAAGCCCACACTTCAACCAATGCAGGTTACATCTTTTCTCTGTAGGTGAAATTCTATATTCTGAAGAGATATAAGTCATGGCAATGTAGGGCTGCCACAGGACCTGAAGCACTGAGTAGAGAGAAATGATAATAGCATACAGTCTCCTCTCCTGGAAATCTGCTGTATAATTAAGAGTTTTTCAGTTGAATGAAAACTCTCATTGTTCCATTCCTTTACTGACCTTTACTTTGCTCCAATTAATCTCATTTATGCTCTTTGACTTTAGACCTGGTTACAGTTTTCTCCTTTTGTTGCTTAAAGATTTCTATTGAAATTATTTAGTTAAAACCTACAGAACAACAACAAAACCAACACACCACAACAAGATCTGAACATTACTCAATTGTGAGATTCTTTTTGTCTAGAGAACTTGATTGCACAAGGCAATACTGATAAGTGAGAGTCAGTAGACTCCGTGATAAATTTGTAATTGATAGACTGAGATTACAAAGGGCTCTTGAGGTTTACAGACCCAACTAAAATTAAACAACATTTGAGCTCTTGAATTTATAGGGAGCTTTTTGCAGCTATTGCAATTTGTCATCACAATTATTGTGACTATGCCTATTACAAAAAGAGAATCTCAAATGAATCTGAATCTTTAGAAATAAGTATTCCAAAGTGTGGGTACTTAACCAGAAAAGCTTTTTCTCCACCCCAAAAGCCTAAGAATTTCCTATTATAGTATTTATTAAACATGAGGTTACGCACCAGTTTTAGGATCAAACATTACCTTACAGCAAGAAGCTGAGGAAAGCTGTCAGTATGGCTAGAGAAACTACCTAAAAGTAATTTTTCTCTGTTTGTGGGAGAGGGAAGATGATAACCACACACACCTAGATTTAAAGGGTTTTTCTCCTGTAAACTTCTCTACCAGGCTGCGTTCTGCTGACTGGTTATGTAGATGATATGTGGATTAGGCAGCAGACAGATCAGCTATCTAAATGCCATCATGAAACAGCTGCCGCCTTCTTTTCTATCCTGTTAATGCTAATCTTCCAAATCTGAAGCAGGCTCTGGTATTATTCCAAGAAAGACAATAATAAGAGCAATGGACCCAACAGAACACTATGCAAAATGACATGTCACATTAGAGGAACACTTCGTTTTCATCTGAGGATTCAAAGTATTGGAGGCAGCACATTTTGAACAAAACTCATGGACTGAAACCTTGAGAGCTTCACAAATCACATTTTCTTTGCAAGCCAACGCAGCATTTTTTTTCTAATTGCCAAGCTGCTGATTTTAATATAGAGTGGACCCTGTCAATGGGCTGGGATTAATGTTGTGGAGATGCTGTAAGTACCTAACAGGAAATAGCATTCGTTCTGATAAAATCATCTTTGTTACTTGTACCTGCACTTTTCAATTCTAGTGAGAAACACATGGCCCAGGGTAGTTTCTAAGCAGTTGGGGACCTGTTGTGTATTTACCTGTGTTTTGTTCATTATTATAATTATATTCACTGTCTGGAACTTAAACATCATGTGCACTGGGTCTTTTTTCCTCCCTTCTCTACAGTCACATCGTCTGAACTACTTGAACCTTGTGTTAAACCTTCTAATCCTATTTTGTGCTGTTGTTAGCTGTGAGACATTGAATCTCTGGAGGATATCTGCATACTTTTTTATTTTTGTGCCTTAGCATGTCTTTTCTGCTGATTTATGTCCACTGGAGACCATAGTGCTGCCAATGTAGTTCTTGTGTGGCTTACAGATAACAAAGGTACAATGCTATCAACAGGGAATTATGAAAACATCTGAAGTCATTTAGATGTGACAGGACTGTCTGCTGTTAAAATCTTTGATATCTGGACATTGTAATTAAAGACATATCAGCATTTCTAGCCACAGCCTCAAAAGGTTTAAGAAAGACCTTTGTAAGAATGTTGAGTAAATATTAGAATATCATTCAAACTTTGAAGAGGAAAAGGATCTGGGGGTGCTGACTGATGCTCAGCTGAACATGAGCCGGCAGTGTGCCCAGGTGGCCAAGAAGGCATCCTGGCTTGTATCATGAATAGTGCAGCCAGCAGTACCAGGGAGGTGATCATCCCCCTGTAATCTGCTCTGGTGAGGCCACACCTTAAGTACTGTGTTCAGCTTTGGGCCCCTCAGTACCAGAAGGACATCGAGGCCCTGGAGCGTGCCCAGAGAAGGGCTACGAAGCTTGTGAAGGGCCTGGAGCACAATTCCTGTGAGGAGCGGCTGAGGGAACTGGGGTTGTTTAGTCTGGAGAAGAGGAGGCTCAGGGGAGACCTCATTGCTCTCCGCAACTACCTGAAAGGAAGGTGTGGGGAGCTGGGGGTCGGCCTCTTCTCACAGGTAACCGGTGATAGGACCAGAGGGAATGGCCTCAAGTTGTGCCAGGGGAGGTTCAGGTTGGAAACGAGGAGACATTTCTTCTCAGAAGGAGGAGTCAGGCATTAGGACGGGTTGCCCAGGGAGGTGGTGGAGTCACCGTCCCTGGGGGTGTTCAAGGAAAAGTTGGACATGGTGCTTAGGGATATGGTTTGGTGGGTGACATTGGTGGTAGGGGGATGGTTGGACCAGGTGATCTTGGAGGGCTTTTCCAACCTTAGTGATTCTATGAATTCTATGATTCTACCTGAAATCTGAAATAACATGGGCTTATGTGAAGTTTCCATTTTAGTCCATCAGATCCCTGGTGTGAACTCTCCATTTTCTTTTTGTTGGCACAATTGAATAAGGTGGTGCAGGCGTCCCACATGCATGCATAATCCACACATCTACCTGGATGTGTTGTGAACAAAGGTTGGAAAAGAATCCTCCACTTTCTGAAGACAACCATGTGGTCAAACGCATATACACATGCTTCCTATAAATTGGCAATGAGAAATGAGAATTCATTTGTTTTATACGGCTACAAATCCAGCTGGTTACAGCTGCAATGAGAGCTTAAGACTTTCCATATTTTATCCTCCTGGCATAATTTTAAGTGTTTGCATTTGTAACAGGCTGCTAAGCCCTATTAAGCAGTTAGTAATCCATTTAAAACCCATATAAAATACACCTGCAATATAAAAAGTGACCAGATTAATTTTTACCTTTCACTGTTTGACATCAGTTTTTAACATTCTTTAACAATTGTGTTAGGCCATCCATATAGCAGGTATGCTTTGGCTTAGAAGCTTTTCACAAGGATGTGCTTGAAAGATGCCACTGGCCCTGCCTGCCAGAGCATGAGTAGGCTTTAAAGTGCTGCTCTCCCTTTCCTGCCATGCATGGGACATGGTTTCTCTACAAAGCAGTCAAGTCTCATCCCCATTCACCTGGAAGAAGCAAATTTTGGAGCTGTGTGTTGTAATGCTGACGTGACCTGTCTCTGATGCTTCAGGGCTGGGTGGTAGGACAAGGTATAACCAGGTAGGACCCTGTCACCTGCCAGAGAGAGGTCACAGGAGCAAGTGCCATTCATGAAGTACAACAGGGATGGAGTCCAGCACTGCGAGTCACTTGAGGACCCTCACCTCCTTTCAACCTGATAGCATCTGCTCTAGCCTGAGTGCACATTTGACCATGACACACTGCGAGGGTGCCAAGAGTAATGAGTCATTGCAACCATTTTCTTTGCAGAGAAACACCTGTGTGAAAACCAGGATAGATCCTGCAAACTTGCAGGCCTGACAGGAGTGACAGCCAAAAACAACATGACATCTTCTACATGCATTCTGAGCAAATTGGAAAATCACTGTGTGGTGAACAAGTCCAGCAGATAAATATGACCCTAAATGACATGACACCAATGTCTGTTTCCTGTGCACCAAGAACTTACTCCAATGTAAAGTTAATACCTTCATGCTTTGGACAGGCACAGAGCTGATTCCACTGACAGCCAGCTGAAGAGACCTGAATAATTTTAATAGGAATTTATCTTTTTACTCTGCATGTCAAGAACTGGGAAAAGTCAGTAAAGAAAATGACTTCAGAATTTTCTGGTGTTTGCTAAAACACTTACTCATTGTACTAGCAATTTATTCTGCCCTAGTGAAGGAACGGGTGACATTTTTCAGGATTATACAATGCTGCATGTTCTGCGGCTGAACCAATGGTTGAGTCCCCAGGACAAGGTGGTAATTGGCTCAGTGCATATCAGTTCTGTTTGACTCTCCTTTGTGAACACAAAGTCTGGGAGGTAGCCAAGGAAAGAAAATGTACAGCAAAACACAGCTGACGTGAGCATCATAATAAACAAAAGCAGATGTGCCTCTTTACATACTCAGTGTGGGAGAGGTGGGAGCAAGATAAGTGTCAACAACAAAAAGGAGCTGGTACCCAAACACTGGAGGTTTTGCAGTCAAAGAAAAGATGTTGTCACTGATCTTAAGTAGCATTTGCAGATCACTAGAGGATACGAACTGTGAGGAAATGATCATTGTGGATACCAAAACCAGGAAACAGTGCAAATAAATAAAACAAGCATGATGAAGGATTTCAGTGAAATATTGTTCACACTAGCACTGGCAAACCCAGAGTCCTTCACAGAGATTAGATGGATCAAAGATCATTACTACCCTGCCATGTAGTGTGCACTCTCAGATGCAGTCTATTTTTTTGGCAGCAGACCAAAGGGAAACAATGTAAGAAATTAAACATGATTTAAATTTGAATTGCTCTCATGTGCAGATGATGGCACTCTCAAAATTCAAGATGCCTTGGAGTTCTCCATATGTCTATCTTATGGGTTACTAGAAGGTTATTGTTGCTATTATGTCAAGTCTACTGTGAATGTACTGGCTTCCATTTTTATTGGCACACAGTGTTTTCACTGAATGACTTACTGATAATAAATGGAATGACAACGGGTCTTTCTGGACCCACCTAAAACAAAGGTTGCACTGAGCTAGGAGTTTTACCTACCAGTTTCACATATATCACTTTCACATGTGAAAAACAAAACAAAAGAAAACCCACACACCTTTCTGTCTAAATATAGACAAATGATGGGTGGGTGAGAAGAAAACTGGTAGGTAAGGTGACTTTCCAAGGTTATTTCAGTGTCACAGCTAAAGTTCTTGACTGAAAATACATCTCTTGGTTGGCATGTCTATCCTTTGGGTTAAATCCCTCAGTGCTGTTGGCACCAGGGTACATGAGGTAGATCAAAGTATTCAGAAGAGAGGTAAGACTTTAGTAAGATAAAAGGTTCTGTACTTAACTATAAGAATCAATAAAATAATGGCTCCTAAATAGTGTGTTTGTATCTTAAAATTAACAGAAGAAGACAGTATATTTCCAATTCATGTCTCAGTAGCTTTACTGTAAGTTTTTCACTTCCATGGGGATGCTGGTGAAGGCTGTGAGGGCTGTCCTTAGACTACAGGTGTTTGGGGGCAAGTAAGAGGTCTGCATTCTTCATTGCACATCACAGTCAGATAACTGGTCACAGCAGGGATGCCTAAACACTGCATCCAAGCGAAAGAATAAATTTTCTCCTTTCTGGGTTTTGAAAAACGTTTCTTCTGGGCTCATGTGCAGAATTATGCACCCTGATTTTGGTAGTTACCATCTTTGAAACTACAAACTCATGTCTAGTGATTGTTTAGTGGGTCACTGGGGATGCTAAGGGCTATATGAAAGTGAATCATTTTAGTATTAATAGCAAAACTGTTCATTCATATCATGAGAAGCCCTATCTCATGGTTATTACCCATGACAGATGATTGCAGTTGAATTGTAGTTAAAAGAAAAGAGAATTTTCTTCAGTGTTGTCTATCTAGAATTAAATGTTACCTTAGTATTGTGACAAAGAGATAAGATGGAAAATGAAGAGTTGCACATGAAAAATGTGTGTTTGTATACATTCAGATTACAGTGTGCAGCATGCACACTGAAAATTTCCACTCATAGATTCTTTAAAGAGCAGGAAAAGTGGGTTTGCAAATGATTTTCCAGCATTATCCTGGTTTAAGCCTTACGGTTTTTATCATAGGGCCGTTTTATGTTTTTGCTTTGTTTTGTTTTGCTTTGTTTATTCTTTACATTCTTTTAATATAAATGGTTTTTTGTTTTCTTGTTGTTGCTGTTTTTTCCTAATGGCACTGTAGTCCAAAAGACCAGGAACAGCAAGCAGTAAGCTTATTAAAAATTTAAAAGGACCTCTAAGGTAAAATAGCAAGGGATGCTTGACTACCCTATTGACAATTTTGGAGTTTTGATTTTGTTTTTTTCCATAAAATGATTCATTTTCAAGGCATCTACAAACCACAGGACATGGTGAATAGGTTTTCAGGCCAGAGGGGATATGTTTCTTAAGAAAATACCAGGAGTTGCAGGAAAAAAAATAAAAACAAAAAATGAATAATTATGGTTTAAGCTCTCCTTTTTTGGTCAGTTGCTGTTGTGACTAAACAACTAGCACAACTGATCACCAAAGAGAATTCATTTATTGCGTATTGTGAGTTTGTGAATTGCTTAAGGTTAACTCACAAGGCTGAAATACTCAATTCAGTCAAAGTATTAAAATAAGGCCTGGAAAAAAATTTGTGACATTCTACATATTCATATGTTTTGAGGAAAAAAATATGTTTACAACTACAGAGCTGAGATTTATGATGCAAATGTTTACATTTCTGATTTACCCCTGGAAAGAAAACAATCCCACACATTCTAATAAGAAGGCTGATGTCTGAACTGCAATATATACACTGAGAGAATCTCTTCATACCAGATAACATATTTGGTAACAATTTAACACCAAAGTTTACTTTAAAAAAAAAATCAGCACTCTAAATTGTAAAATACTAATATATGTTACACTTGAAAAACTTATTATTTATGGGACAGATTGCAAGATTGCACCTGATGACAAAAAAAAAAAAATGTTTAGCTGCTAAAAGAGCAAACTGCTGCTGAATCACTAACTCCAAAGCAACCAGGGCAGCACGAATCATTTGTTTACGATAATTCTAACTTATCTGTGAGCAGAACTGCACTATTTTTGCAATATAACCCAAATAAATAGTGTGTGTTACTGTTCAATAGGAGACAACTAGCTTAAAACTGTATCTTGAAGTTTACTACACAGGAAGAATTTACGTCAAGTTTGCTATACTATACACCACTTGAACATTGTGACCAGAGACGAGGAAAAGGCTGAGGTACTTAATTCCTTCTTTGCCTGAGTCTTTATTAGTAAGACAAGTAGTTTTTCAAAATACCCAGCCTGCTGAGTTGTAAGACAGAGAGGGAACAGGATGAAGCCTTTATAAACCAGGTGGGAATGGTTAGCAACCTCCTACACCACCTGAACACACACAAATCTATGGGGCTGGATGGGATCCACCCAAGGGTACTGAAGAAGCTAGTAGTCACATGTGTTGTTCCCCAAGGCTCAATATTTGGGCCGGTTTTCATATCTTTATCAATGGTCTTAATGAGGGGACTGAGTACACCCTCAGTAAGTTTTCAGACAACACCATGTGAAGGGGGATGTTGATCTGCTTGAGAGTAGAAAGGCTTTGCAGAGGGATCTGGTAGGCTGGTACAGTGGGATGCATCCAGTTGTATGGCATTTACCAGTAGTTAGTGCCAGCTGCTGCACTCAGGTTGTAATAGCCCAGTGTATTGGCCTGGGGAAGAGTGGCTGGAAAGCTGCCTGGCAGAAAAGGATCTGGGGGTGTTTATTTACAGTTGGCTAAATATGAGCCAGGAGTGTGCCCAGGTGGCCAAAAAGGCCAACGGCATCCTGGTCCGCATCTGAAATGGTGCGGCCAGCAGGACCAGAGAAGTGATTGTCCCTCTGTACACAACACTGGTGAGACCAAACCTCAACTACTGTGTTCAGGTTTGGGCCCCTCACTACAAGAAAGATATTGAGTTGCTGGAACACATTCAGAGAAGAACAATGAGGGTGGTTAAGGGACCAGAAAGCAAGAGTTATGAGCAATGGCTGGGGGAATTGGGGTTGCTTAGTCTGGAGAAAAAGAGGATAAGAGGAGACCTCACTGTTCTCCACAACTACCTGAAAGGAGGTTGTAGCCAGGAGGGCGTTGGTCTCTTTTCTCAGATGACACATAATAGGACATAAGGAAACAGCCTCAAATTTTGCCAGGGGAGGATTAGATAAGATGTCAGGAATAATTTCTTCAGAGAAGGTATAGTTAGGCATTGGAACAGGCTGCCTAGAGAAGTGGGAGTTGACATCCTCATGTATGTAAGAGATGTGTGGATGTGGCCCTTAGTGACATGGTTTAGTGGTGGACTTTGTGGTAATGTGGATGGTTGGACTCAATGAACTGAAGGGTCTTTTCCAACCTGAATGATACTATGATTCTAAGCAGAAGACAAGGTGTTTGCCTGAGTAAAGGTGAAATTTGTCAAGAGTTATTAAAAATTTAGATATAATGGATGCACATGTCCTATTCCTAATGCTTCTAGATAAGAAAGATTTATCTGATCATGGTAGTGTTTACTGTTTCTGTTACTAAAGGCATAAATCTTTGCCCCTGCTTATTAATACATTCAAACTTTCTTTCCCTTTCTGCTTAAAATGTAGGCAATGTCCCCCAGAGGCTGTTATGTAATATTTAATTAAGTTATTTACCTTGATTCTTTAAAATTGCAAGCTATCTAAATCACAGCCCCCGTGTCAGTACTTAAGCAGTAAAAAGTTAAATTTAATAGTAATTTTATGCATACCTTATACACTAGAAATTAATTTAATAATTCCTGGATGATGAAGAAGGTATTTAGATTATCTCTTAACATCATCCCTAAGGGTGTTTAGTTTGTGTTATGTCATGCAGAGATAAGACAAGGGAAAGTTGAGCAGTGCAGTGTGCATCATGCATTCATTTCTTTCTATTAACTGCTTTTGGTCCATACCACTGTCCTGTTTCAGGGACTCTTCTGCTCTTTGGGCTCTGTGAATTATTTACTCAATGCCAAACAGTTTTAAGAAGTCGTGAGTCAGACTTTCTACAGATAAGGTATGAAAATAATTTTGCCTTAGAATGGCATCATGAAAAAAAAAAAATATATATTTCTGTGGGTCTGATAATCCTGACTAATGCAAGCTGGGACCAAAGTAGATTGAATAGAAATAAAGAAAGAGAGAGAGAAGAAAAAGAAATAAAGAAACAGAAAGAAAGAGAAGTGGATCAGAACTTAAACTGACGTTATTTCAGATGATTCCACTGAATGGCTCAATTGAGACATCAATTTTATGGTGAAAAAAAAAAAAAATCCTGTTAGTCTATTCTAGTCTGAGTTTCTGCATAATGCAGGCAACAAAATTCTATCTAGTTACTCCTATTGAGCTGATAGATCTCAAGATGAGAATTTGGCTCTACACTTTTGGAAAGATCAGTAGAATTTCTCCCAAGGAGGTAGAATTTCATAAGATGACTGTGGTATTTGATTCAGCATTTGCAAAATACATTTCCAGTTTTGATCTGTGATGACTGTGAAGGTGTCAATAGCCCATGCTGGCCACTCAAGGCAAAGGTTCACTCCAAAAGAGAGAGGGGCAGTGTTTCAAAGGAAATGAAAACCTTTTTGGAATCCCAAGCTGACAGTGACAAATGTCTAGATGACAAGGTCATATAGCATGTGCCTTTGTCATTGAATATAAAGAAATGTCATACATGGAAAAGATTTCTGATTTTTAAGGGACTTTTAACTGCCACCTTGTAATAAGTCATCAAAAACAAAGAATAGAGAAGAATCCTAGTCATCTATAGAAATAAAGATGTACAAGTTATGTGAACATCCGGCATGGACACAAAAGCAGAACAGAAATACAGCATTTATTTCTTGAGAGATCAGATAGCCCTCTATGAAATAATTTGTTTTCTCAGTGGCTGGATTTTCTGGGGTCAAGATCAGTCTCTTATTTTTTCTGCACACTAGAATTCACAATAAACAGAAAGTGCCATTGACTTCAGATAAATGTGTGCTTTGTGTTTAAACAGACGTAATAAATATGGTTGGCTTAAAAATGCAATATTTGTGGTAGCAGAAATCAAAATTCGTTGATTCACTTCAGTGAAGTGATAGTCAGAGGAAGGGGAAGTTACTGTGCAAATGAGAAACCTGCTTATTCAAATTGTCTTAGTTCTGTTACCTTGGTGAAGCTACTCTGAACCAATTAAGTCATTAAAGCTAATTTTAAGAAAAGTAAGCTTATATTTTTGGAGTGATAATGATCTGGAAACATTGCTGCAACAGCCTTGTAGGGGATGTTGGACAGAACAAGCCAATGGCAAGAATGAATGTCCTAGATTTTAGTAGGAGCAGTTCTGAATACTCCATTAGGGGCCAAGGCTGCTGCAAGCAGAGTTGTCAAACATACTGGCAAAACAAAAGACGATCCTGATTTTTATTTTATTTTATTTTATTATTTTATTTTTTATTTTATTTTATTTTTTGTAAAACACTCCAGCATCCCAGTGAAAAAATATAAGTTCTTATTTTTGCTGTAATTTAAACATAGCACACACAACTTTAACTCAGCATATTGAAACCAACCCCACAGGTTATTCAGGGATCACATGGGAACCTGTCCAAACTGCTGCCTGCTCCAACTAGCTGTGTCACAGGAAAATGCTGCTGTGGCCCTAAGGCATCTGGACTGGCTTGAAACCAAAAGGAACCCTGTCAGCCATGATAGTCCTCCTCAGTGTACTTGAAATGGAATCCACACCTTCCAGCACCTAGAAGAATGCCCTGACCTTCCAGCTATTGTATTTGGATGATGATATTGCTGCCTGGCAGAGGCAGCACTCTGCCAGATGCTTCTGGCTAAAGTAAGTTTCCCGCAGCAATGATAAATTCTGCATTGTGTTCACTGAGCAAATGCAGAGAAATTTCTATTCTGGACAATTTATTTTATGTTTGAAGTTGCTTTCCAAATCCTGTGAGTAATTCTTGGCTAGGAGCTCTTTCATAAGCAACTTATTTCAAGTCCTGAAAAAGCAATGGGACAGATTTTCCACTTGGAAATCAGCTTTGGTCCATGGATAACATGGAACTGTGATGATTTAGATTAGCTGGAAATTTAGCCTGACATGTCTTGATAGGCCATGACAAGTCAAATATCTAATTCTGATGCTTCATTGAATAAGCAGACACCTTAGAATGAGACCTCAGATGCAAAATATTATCTGGATGTTCACTTGCCTGCAATATTCAACCACATCTATTTAAGCGTGACAGTAAGTAAGCTGGAAAGGGAAGCACAGGTACTGATTTCATTTAAACTATTGGTATATCTAATCACTGAATTTGAAACCTTCATATCTAATCAGGTCATATTAACAGAGGCTGGGGAAAAGAAAGTAAAACTGATGCATGCAAGATTCTTTAAAACCCAGGACATGGGTAAGAACCTTTAACTAATTGGATTATTCTTTTTGTCCAGTATTTCAGTAATGCTAAGAGGGAAGTCATTTCTGTGATGAAGGGTGCAAAGAGCTCACCATACATCCTCCTGGGCAGGAAGAAGCTTTGAAAACGAAAAGTAAGCATCCTTGTAGGTCAGTTTTGTGAAAGACAAGCTCTCAGGTCTTTAACTGGGCATATAGATAACAAGAGTCACAGGGATGATATTTAATGATACCATAGCTTCAGGTGCGGGGGAATTTTATTAGGGCTTTCTTTCTTGACTTCAAGAGTACTCATTCTTTTCTTGTCAGTCTATCACAGTTCAGGGGCCACATATGATATTATAGGACTGCTCTGCATTAAAGCTTTGACTTGCTATTTCTCAGTTTTCCTGAAGAGATATGGTGCAGAAACCTTCCGTTTGGCAACCAACTTCCTTGCTTTTTCAGCTAGCGTTATCTTTGCTCTTTACTAATACATAGGGGCTATAACTCCATTTGTACTTCCATAACCTTCATGTATTTGCTTCCTTTCTTTTGAACTACAGTACTAGGATTAGAGCAGCCCAATATAGTGAAAGCCAGTCCCCATGACTGATAAAGATTACAACAGTTTCTGGGGAACAATGGTCTAACAAATGGCCATGTTGTGACCACAAGAATCCATCTCAAATATTTTCCTTTTTCTCATAAGAACAGGCATCCAGTATTGCCTACCAAGTTGTTGTGGTTTAACCTGGGAGGCAGTTAAGCACCACACAGCCATTTTCTCATTCCCCTCCCAGTGGGATGGTGGAGAGAACTGATTAAAAAAAAAAAAAAAAAAGTAAAAACTTGTGGGTTGAGTTTAATAGGACAGAAAAAGAAGGGTAAAATAATAACGATGATAATATTAAAAGAATATACAAAGTAATTGATGCACAATGCAATTGCTCACCACCTGCTAACTGATGTCCAGCCTGTCACCAAGCAGCAGAAGCTCCCCTTGCCAACTCCCCCAGTTTTATTGTTCAGCATGATGCCTTGTGGTGTGGGATGTCCCTTTGGTCATTTGGGGCCAGCTGTCCTGGCTGTGTCCCCTCCAGTTCCTGGGGCACCCCCAGCCCATCACTGGCAGGGCAGCATGAGGAGCTGGGAAGTCCTTGGCTCTGGGTGAGCGCTGCCCTGCAACAACTGAAACATTGGTGTGTTACCAGCATTATTCTCATCCTAAATTCAGAATACAGCACCATACCACATACTAGGGAGAAGATTAACTCTATCCCAGCCAAAACCAGAACACAAGCCTAGGGACAGACTAAATTAATCTAAGAATAAAAAATTAAAAAAAAAAAAATACATTTATTCTTGCTTCACTAGGATATGGAACATGGCACTACATACTGGAATCTGTCTTTGTAAAAAAAGAAAATCTCCCAGCACTAGTCTGAAACATACTGTATGGAAAGCTAGCTTCTCACTTGATAATGAGTCCTATCACTTAGAGGTCAGATCATGAGTTTTAGATTTAAGCGTCCACCTTCATACAGTTAAATAATAGTTTCTAGGTTTTCAGGGATGCTCACCAAGCAATTCTTCTGTTGATTTAATTGGGCATTATGGTGCTTAGCAACTCTGCCTTAATTTAGGTGTGTAATAGTGCCTAGCTCTAGGCATCCACACAGTAAAAAATTTGTTATCTTTAAAAACTCTGTGAAAAAGTCATCATAACATCATAACAATTGTAGCCAATCCCCCTTATCCACCTTTCCAGTGAGCATTTAACATGGTCTGAAAGTTAACCACTATTAGGAAGAAGGAGACCTAGGGGAGCCATACAGCACTGGCAAGGTGATAAACTACCGGCAGTATAATCAGACTGTTACAGCACAAAATTGAGAATGTGGAAATACAAGTTCTAATCTTGACTTGATGTGTGGCTTTGGGAAAGTAATTTCAGTTCTCCTTTCAGTTTACTGGCTAATAAACAGAAAACAGTAAGTTATTCTGAGGATGCTGTGATGTCTAATTAATTTTAGTCAAGCAAGCATTTTGAAGACTGACCATACTAAGCACAATTTTCTAATACTACTAGCAGAAGCAAAAGAGAAATCAATTAGATGTGAGGTGTCTCTTGGGAGGCACAGGCTGAGCACCTGTATTCATCTGCAAGCTTCTTGTACACAAGTCTTTCAGCTCCAAGCTTTCAAATATATTCAGACTCTTAAATGTAACCAGTTTACCTGGAAATCACCAACTTGATACCTCTGTGGATCTAAGCATTCTCTTCAAAATGAAATAAAAGCTCCAATTCCTCATAGTGTTTCTGTGACACATTCAAACTCGAGACATTTTCTAATACAACAAAAGTCTGTACACTTTTTATATGTCTGTACACTGTCTCTATATGTTTGAATATTCAATAGATTCAGCTTTGGTTTTGTGCAAATTTTTTAGCCTCTATCAGTCAACAAACCAGTCTGCTACCTGTAATATGCTAAAGGTTGGGATAATTAAGATTGAATTGGTCATCCATAACATGTTGAAATGACAAAGCTGGGCTTTAGAACCAGTGCTGAAGAAAGAGGGGGAAGCTCTCATTTAGTTTCTTTCAGCATCTCTGTTTTCAGGTTTGCATTTTGGAGGCTATCAGGACATCACAAAGGTCATCAGCTTCATTATAAACAAAGCTGAGATTCTGTAGGATGAACAAGAAAAGCACTTGAATTGTGGATTTTCTAAATATATAAAGAACTGATTTTCAGCATTTTCTGTTTTGAGATATGACCTTCGCAGTTCTTTATAGGAGCTCTGTATTTATTGTCATGCCCTCATTATTACCTGGTTTTATCTTATCTGCCCATTAAACTATGTATTCTTTCCAAGGTCTTTAGACAACTTCCCAGCCAGCTCGAAAGGTTGATGAAAGTATTTTTTTATGTTTCCAAAAATCACATGATGGTGTTTTACTGCTTAGACTACACTTTGGTGAAATAGTTTTAGTTCTAGAGATGATTCTAGTGGTATAATACTCTTCAAAAAAAAATTAAAACTTGAAATATAAGAAATAAATTCTGAAAGTCTCATATGTGAGGCACAGACTAGTATAAGTGTTCACCATATTTTTGGGGGTGGAGGTGTTGAATATGTAAGTGTGCTAATTGTCTCAGTCAAACCTATGTATTGCTACAGTGATGGCTTACCTCCAACAGTACTTGCTCATCATTAGAAAGCATATTTTGAAAATGACATTTGAAAAGCCAGTGGTGTTAAACTAGACCTCCAAATAGCAAAAGGAGCCTTAAAGACTTAGAGAAGATGCAGATTTTAACCCGTGTCACAGACAAAAGAGAAAGATTTTGTGTTGAGTTTTATTTATATATTTTTAAATGACATGAATTTAATTAAATTAAGTGGTAGCTTAGATTTTTGATTGAATATTTAAATGATGGAGGAAAAATGCATAGTTAATTGTTATCTTCTGTAGCAATCTATGAGTTTCTGCTCAAACTTACATCCCCAAATTAACTATAGCAAATACTTTAAGTACTTTTAGTCTCATCATCAAAGGAAGATTCTCTATACTACTTTTTTTCTACTTTTTTTTTTTTTTTTTAGCCGGCATTCTTTTCCATCTCTTTCAGAATAAGATTCTCTTTCTTTGCCTTCTTATACTGAGCCTGATAATATGGGTTCGATTAACAGGAATTTTCCCAAAGGTCATTCAGTCTTGATGTGATGACCCCAAGAAACACAAAGACACCGCTATTGCAGTGGTGTGTCCCAGTGACCTGTGTTCACCACTGTTCTTTCTCACTTCAGCATACTGCTTCAACTTCCTGACACCAGATCCTGTTATCTTTCCTCTTGAGGCATTAAACAGATATTTAACTTCTGGTATTTTCTCAGTGTACTCTGTGATCAAGTCACCTTTTAACAAATCAAACTCTGGCCTTTTTACACATGGTATTTTTACATGTTTTTGAGTCACTGTTTTGTAAGGGTTTTTTTTACATACACTCCAGCTTTTAGATATCCCTCAGATAATGCACACTCTCAAAATAAAAGATTTTTCAGTATCAACCTAACCAGTGCTGTAGTCAGAGATAATTCACCTCCATGCACTACTTTACCTTGTTCATTTACTCAAAGATCACATTTAGTCTTTGTTGTTGTTGCTACGGAGCGTATTTACAAACTGATGTTGAACTGTTTACTCACCATAAACTCTAGCATTTTCTCAGAGTCATATTGTTGGAGGAGGCATTATTTGAATCTTTATCAAATGTCTGCATTTCTTGTTCTAAGTACATAGTTTCAGATTTAATTGTATTAAATCATATTTTACTTGAATAGAGCAAGCAAACTCAATCTTTTTTATATAAGTAGCTGACCATCATTTAGTATTCTGTGAACTGTTGTGTTGCTGATATATATTTTTAATTAGTGGTTGAGTTTATATTTATGGTTTTCAGACGATCCATGAAAATGTTCAGTAGTTTAGACAGGCTGTCAAATTCCCAATGATAAGCCCTTGCAACATCCCCAAATTTTCTGTTGACAGTCTCTTTTAGTTTGCTATGCAGCTGACTTTTATCCCTTGCAACATATACTGTGTAGGAGCATTAAATACATTCCCTCTTAGCACAAGTACCTTCAACAGAAAGAACCATTCTGCTGAAAGAATGAAAACAGATTTGTTTGAAAAGATTTATTTTCTGTTGACTAGTTTTGACTCCTGTCATTTAGTTCTGTCTCAGCTGACACTGCACTAGGGGAGTGTTCTCTTGAGTGTTTCTAACAAAAGCTTTTTTTTTTTTTAACCAATGCTGTTTCGTACTTGTGGCTTGGACACAATAAAAGGTTGGTAAGCTCCAGCCAGCACTGCTTACAGCATCTGTTCTTCAGGCAGTTTTTAAAAGAGTCTTTCTGCCTCTAGAATTCTAGCATGTTTGTCCAGATGGGATCCAGGCATCCTATTAAGGAACCAAATCCTAGTTGTTGGTTTGGTTGTTGTTGTTGTTTTCCTTTTAATTGCATTAACCCCTCTATATTATATTAGCATAATTGCAATTAATTTGTGGTCTCACTGTATTGATCTTTGTGCCAAAACTTTCACTGGAGCAAAGAACGGGTTTACTTGCAGCTGCAGCTCTCTCCCCTGCTGCTGCACAAATATATTAAATGGAATCTTTATGACACCCTCCTTACATATGTTTTTCAAGTGGCTGCTAATCACCCTTTAACTCTGAAGAAACATGGCAGCAAAAGAAAGGTCACTGGAAGGTTGTCTTTCGTTTGTTTGTTAATTCCTTGCCACCAGTGACTTTACGGCAAAGCTAAGATTTAGAATCTTATTGTGCTTTTTATTACAGAGGTAACAAATTTCAGGTTTTAGTGTCAGATTTTTCTTCCACTTTCTCCCTCCCCCCCACTTAAAACAAAATTTTAGGTGTTAAATGTGAAATTGTAACTCAGCCTCCACACATTAGTTGGCATTTAGCTGTGTGGCATAGCTCATTTCTGGTCAGATGGGGTGATCTGTCCTGTCTTCTTCCTCTCTCATTCCTAAGAGCATCATTCTGTTTTTGATGGTATGACAAATGTTTTATTCCAGTGGTCCCAGCTTACCAAGTTCTGCAGCTTAGCTTCCATCACTATCATCATCACTGTTTTAGGGCTCTTTCAGGATCGTGAATGTTCTCACACTGGATTGCTCAGTCAATCTGGATTTAAAGCCTGTCTTCCTCTACAGCAATGCACTCTTGGGGGACCAAAAGCATAAACTAGATCTTAAGGTGTGTATTGGCAGGTAGACCTGTCCTGTTGAAAGTGCAATGATGACTTCTGCATCCATGGAGACAGAAGAAAGAATCAACATAAGAAACATAAGGCTTTTGCCTGGTTGCAAGGGGATACAGATTGGGGACCAAATTATAACAGTCACTTGTGTCTTAAACTCTACTTCTGCAGGGGCTTCGCTGTCAAATTAACGTTATCACCAGAACTTCTCCTAAAGCACAGTCCTCTCACAGCTCACTGCAGAATCAGAGAGCCATTGAGTGATTCATGTTGGGATGAAGCCTAAAAATCATCCCGGCCAACCTTCTGATCAGATCAGGACTGACTTCAGAGCTAGCTTAAGTTGTTGAAGGTTTTGTCCAGACAGTTTGAAAATCTCCAAGGAAAGAAATTCCATAGCTTTCTTTTTTTTTTTTTTTAATTTATTTTATGATTATTTTTTTCTTCTTTTCTTTTTTTTTCCCTCTTTTCCTTTTTTCTTTTTTTCTCTTTTTGTGTCTAACCAGACATTAATGAAACTCAGGCTGGAAAAACTCATCTCCCCAAGTCTTTCCTTGTGCATCATGTTCCCCAATCTCCTAACCACCTTGGTGGCCATTCACTAGGTTCTCTCCAGTTTGCCCGTGTCTTTTGTGTTTTGGGCAAATTTGCATGACTTATGCAGTTTGCCATCCGTTGGGATTCCCCCAGTTTAAGTGTGCAAAACTGCTCCCTATCCCAGCAGTCCCTGCCGTCATTGTTGTATGTGTTATTCCTCCAAAGGGACAAGAATTTCTGTTTGCAGTTGTTGAATCTCATGAGGGTCCTGTCAGCCTCTTCCTCCAGACTACTGAAGTTCCACTGAAAAACTGCTCAGCCCTGCAGTGTCAACTGCTCCCCCAGCCTGATATCATCCACAAACTTGCTTAGGCTGTTGTCTGTCCCATCATCCTAGTCATTAATGAAGACATTAAACAGTTTCAGCCCCAATACCAAGCCCTGAGGAACAGCAATGGAGGAGACAGTGATAGTTTGCCATCCCACGTTGGATGTCTTCAGCAGAGGACTCTCTACAGGAGACCTTCATCTAAAGCCTTGCTCCAAATGAGAGTTGATACCTGTAGCGTGAGATTCAGCTTCTTTAAGGACAACCCCTTTTCCTGGACATTATGTCATTCGGGATAAAAAGACCCTGATAGATAGTTAGATAGACAGATAGATAGACAGATAGATAGATAGATAGACAGATAGATAATCATGAGTTATTCAACTAGAACAAAAACTGAAACCTGAAAGCTTGTCCTAGCTTGTGGCTACAGTTTAGGCAATAGTACAATGTAAGTATTTTGAGGTATATAATACATTAAGTATACAAGAGGCCTTCTATAGATTTGATATTTTAATCCAGAGATAAATTATATAATTTGTCCTCATAAAATTAATTTTGATAAACTGCTACATTTTCCAAATATTGATTCCATTAGTACTGATCTCTATATAATGCTTTGAGATCCATGGGTAGAAACAAAATTATTATGGTCTTAAAATCCAATTTTCAGAAAAGCTTATTCCTCTAAAATCGGAAGTATTAGATCTGTGAAATAAGCAGAAATAATTTTCATCTTGATTTCCTGAGTAGCTCTATTGAAGTCAATCTCTGAGACTACTTGTATGCTTAAGAAAAGAAACATCCTAGTGCTCTGCTGAAGAGAAGCTAAATTAACAGTAAGCACAGTTTTGATGCTCAGTGTAGTAATGCATCACTAAATCCAGTACAGTTCACTCCAGGGGAAGAAATTCTTCTCTAGTTATCACCAAAATTACACATACCCCCTGGGAGATAAGTTCTGGTCCTGACTTGACTTAAAACAAATACTCATTATTTTATATTAGGGCTTAAAATAAATGAGCCTTCTGTGGAAAAGTATCTTCAGATAATAGAAAACATGACTATAGATTTCCTCAGGCATCATACTCTACTTCAGTTGTAGAAGTGGCTATGCTCAATAAACCCTTTTTCTAAAATGTGTGTGTGTGCATGTTCATCCACACACTTTATGTCTTTTAAGAATACAACATTAAGTGAACCATTTAACTCGACCTTAGGACTCACACGTCTCCAAAACATTTTTGGTAATAAACTTTACCAAAAAAAGGGTACTAATATCAGTGACTTAAGATTCGAAGCAACAATAATACTGTATGAAGGTTAGGTTTCTAACCTTGTCAGCCTGCACACTGGACACATCTGGTCTGGCCAGGGAATCACAGAATCACAGAATGGTTTGGGTTGAAAGGGACCTTAAAGATCATCTAGTCCAACCCCCCTGCCATGGACAGGATAGCTTCCATTGCCACAGGTTACTCATAGCCAATCTAGTGGCTAAGCAGCTCTCAGGAATTCGTTGGGAAACTGCCATCCCTGTGGCTCTAGAATTGCAGAATTTGCTGCTCTATCCCATTTCTAATTCCTGGACATCCCATTTTGTGTTTTTTGTTTGATTGGTTCATTGGTTTGACGAATGTTGAGCAACTGAGCATGTATTACAACCTTTCTTGGAAATATCATGCTGTAATAACTCTTGCTGGAATACTTTATTGAAGACCTCCCTGTGCACTACACCATGGGATGAAACCTGATCCAGTCTGGAATACTGCCAAAGCCAGATCAGGAAAAACACCTATCTCATCACAGTACTGGAAGACTTCTGCAGCAACACCCATTTCAACTACTGCTAGAAAAACTTGCTGTCTAAATTCTCCACAGACAGTGATGAGAAACAGGTATCTGTGACGTGCAATTTTTCTCTTTTAGGTATTTATCTTGGAATAAGATGACATGCCTTAGAGGAGGCCATTTCTCTGCATTGATCATAAAGGCTATCAAAAGTAATTAGTTCAGTCATAAACATCTACTTCATGTGCACAACATTGACATGGATTCTACCCTGTCTTTATCTGTGAGACTTGGAGGGAAGTAGGCTGCAGCAAGGTGCTTGCTCGTTCCTAATAAACCAGAGACTGTTCATGAAGCCCATCCATAGCAGGAGGAACATCCCAGAAGATGTATTTCTGCTGATTACATATATCTTACCTTGTAGTTAGGTTCTCACCTTCCCACAGGCTATATTAGGAGCAGGATGAGTGAAAAGAATCCACGGCTTCTACACTCTTCTGTTATAACATCACTGTCAAGCCTCAAAAACAAGTCTAGCCTCATTAAAAACAGCTGATCAATGTTTGGGGATATCTGTAGCTGCACTATATATACTCCAACTATCTGTGATGAAAAAGAGCCTGTAATAAAACTGACTTTGACACTGTCAGACAGTTTCCTGGTCGATATGATCATACTACATATGGAGAAAGAGACTTGCAAACCAATTAAAAAGGTCACAGAGGTTAAATACTGAGAAAGGGACTGAGAAACATATCCCAGTTGTGTGCCATTTGTATTATAATCAGAATGGTTGTAGAAGAAATGAACCCAACAGAATAATAAAATTATTTATACATATATATATATATATGCAAGGAGCAATAAGAAATACAGAATGCAGAAATTCAAAAATTTTGTCCATACAGTTAGACAAAAAATTTTTTCTTGCATTTTAAGATCTTTTTGAAAATGTTCATCTCCCCAAATTACTGCACAAATCAAAATCTTAAATATACTAAAAACCCACTTGTTCCAAAACATTTTTGTTGTGTTTAGTTCAAACGTCTGATTTTGCTTTGACTACTCTTTGTTAATGTTGCTTAATTATTATAATGAATTTAATTTTTGAAAGAAGCTATTTTGCATCCCACAAAATGGAACAGCATACAGAAAAATGTAAAATTTAAGGTGAGGAATTTTTCTAGAATAGTTCAGACCTTTCCCAACAAAACAGTTTTGGCTTTACCATAATGATTATAAACTTGTTTAACAGTAAATTCCTCCAATTCTGCCAATCTCCGTCCATTATGAGTCAGAAAAGGGGCCTAGTTTTCCTCATATTTTGACTCTTGGTCAGAACTGGCTGCATCAACACAGTAGGGCTAGACCAGCACACAAGAGACCTAGGTGGACAATGTTTCTTTTAATATATTTTCTACCATATACAAGAGGATGCTCAGAAGCTGACAGTTTTATGGGGAGGATAGCAACTACTCAGTGTGTGTTCTGGTTGCTTACTCACAGATGTGCATACAGATCTTACCTTGACTCACAAACCTAATGACCTGTTCCCTGCAAAGGCCAATGCAGGTGGTACCACAGTCTAGGCTGTACTTTAGCCACCAGCAACACTTAAAGCCATTTCCGTGACACTTGGAGCATGTCATCTAATGTAGACCATATGAAAGAGAGAATTTTACTCATAAAGCCCTTAAAAAATGGAGCTTCTCTACCAGATTAAAATAAAATAAAATATAAAATAAAATAATAAATAAAAATTAAATTAAATTAAATTAAATTAATAAAATAAAATCTAAACAACTAAGATCCTTATGCTACATCTTTCACAGAAAGTCCAGGAGAATGATTCAGTGAAGGCTGTGAATTTAAGAGTATGATTCTTTCAATCAAAATAAAGCGATTCAGGAGATCGTCATCTGAGATTCTCTTTTTAAAGCTTCACAAATGCCTTTAAAACTTAAGGATCAAAAGCAATTGTACTTCCCTCCAGTTAAAGAAAAGTAAAGTGATTTAGTCTTAGACATTTCATCTCATACTGTCTTTCCACCTGCCTGATCCTGTAAGCTCCCATGGGCCTCCCAAAGTGCAGTACCTAAGATGGTTGGGGAGGTTCATTTCTCTCCTTGGAGTCATAGCATGGAAATCCTCTTCTTTTCATCAGTTTTGTTGTGCAGGTCATAGAACCACAGAATGGTTTGCGTTGGAAGAGACCTCAAAGATCATCTAATTCCAACTCTCCTGCATGGGCAGGGAAATCTCCCACTAGATCAGGTTGCCCAAAATCCCATCTAACCTGGCCTTGAACGTTTCCAGGGATGGGGCATCCACAGCTCCGTTGGGCAACCTATTCCAGTGCTTCACCACCCTCAGAGTAAAGAACTTCTTCCTAATATCTAATCTTAATCTCTCCCTTTTTGGTTTAAAGCCATTCCCCCTTGTCTTATCCCTACACTCCCTGGCAAAGAGTCCCTCCCCAGTTTTCCTGTAAGCCTTTAAGTGTTGGAAGACTGCTGTAAAGTCTCCCCAGAGCCTTTTCTTCTCCAGGCTGAACACCAACTCTCTCAGCCTGTCTTCACAGGACAGGTGCTCCAGTCCTTTGACCATCCTCATGGTCCTCCTCTGGACTTGGTCCAACAAGTCCTTCTTGTGCTGGGGGCTCCAGAGCTGGACACAGTCTCATGAGTATAGACAGAGTAGAGAGGGACAATCACCTCCCTTGACATGCTGGTCACTCTTCTTTTGATGCAGCCCAGAATGGTAGACCTGCACTCCTAAGATCTAAAGTCATGTCCTGTGGACATCTATGAAACCTATGACTATGTTACATCCTGTGACGCATATTACTTAAATGCTAAAGGTTTCATCATTCAGTTACTTAAGATGCCAGCTCCTCAAGGCAGAGACTACCCTGCACAGGAACTTCTCTGCTGATCTAAACCAGTCTCATTTCTCTCTCCCTCTCTCAAGAAATGCAGTTCTTGTAAATAACCCTTTTACCCTTCCTGAGCAATATGAACAGAGAGATTAAAGGCACACATGTTACTTGTTTCTTTTTTGTGCGTGTGACTCATGCAACTTGAAATCAAAGAGCACCTAGACATAGAATAATCTTTCAAGGCCCAACTTAAATGCACAGAAGTTCAGAGGGTATAAGTACTTTTATGTTTGTATGTGTAGAATTCAAAAAAACACATATTGCACAAAAGTAGAATTTGATTCTGTCTGCTAATAACAGCACATCAGGCAAATGTAAAATCTATGGGCTTGTCGTAATCTCACTTTCCTATATACTTTGACGGGTTAAAACAATGTAGGCTCCCATAATATATATGCACGTCAAGATGCACTCACTTTATTCATGATTCTCCTCTTGCACTTGGAAAATTATTCTTAGCTTCCACGTTGACTTGAGGCAACTTGTAAGAAATGGAAGAATTTGTTCTGCATTACTATTTTTCCACAGTGGTATTGCTTTCACCTATGGAAGACCCAGCAGTTTTCGTGTCCCCTTCACAGGCAGAGATGAAGAAGGTAATGCTTAAGATCTTTCATTGTCATGAGAGCAAGATCTTGTTGAAAGAATGTGCAAATCACTATAATTCATTTGCAATGTTTTGTAGCTTTCCTGCATTAAATGTCAGTCTTTTTTCTTCCTCATAAGACAAAGCAAATTTCTTTTAATTGTGTGTAACATTAGCCAAAAAGTTCATACAAAAAGTAGAAATACCTCTCTTCCCCCAGGTGATGGTTTTCCTAACGACTCCTCCTAACATTCTTGGCCAGCTGATGCTGGCAATAGATTTTTTTTTTTCCCCAACCACATCATCATTCCCATGGTGTTTCATATTCCTGTGCCAGATTCAGTAATGTTTAAACTGGTTAAAGGGAAACCATTGATGAAACTTTGCCATATTTGTAACATAGACACATCGTATGTGGAGACTGAATTTAAGTAAAAGCTTTTGAAAAGCTTAATAGTTGCACAACTATTTAGTGTTCCTCTACCATTTTCCTTTTTTTTTTTTTTTTTTTTTTAAGGCCTAAACTAGAAGATGAGGCTATTTATCTCTCTGTTCAGATCTGCTATTCAAGAGTTTTAGTGGAATATCATCTAGATTGTCAATCTAGGTAAGACTGAGGTAGAAAAAAAAGCAGGTTCTCAGCTCTTTCCCACTTTAGATATTAGTCAAGAATTTTGAAGAATTAAATGTTACATTTGGATGCCTACTGTGCCTATCCAGCACCAAAAGCCTTTACAGATGTACTCACAGCTGTCCTTTTGCCATCTTTATAACTGTAATGCAGAATATGATGAACATGAGGCAAAATCTGGGCTGCAAAAAATATCAGCAGAGGCTTTGCTACAGATCTCATGAGATTTCAGAAATCGCCAAATTTAATGATTTCTTCATTAAGATCACACTATTTTTGCTAAAGTTAGAGTTTTATCTCTCGGGAGCCAGAGGACTACAGGAGTCTTTCAGCGTTCCAATATATATGCAGTTCACACAGGTGTTGGTAAAACCTGGAAATGTGAATCCTACAGAGCTCCAAAACCAAATAAAGTGAATACTTTCTATGATCTTTCAAACAAAATCTCACCACAGCCTTAAGACTTTTTGGCCAATCTCATGATGACTCAGGGAGTGGCAATGGAGAACACTCTAAGTTTGTAAAGAAAAAATAAAATATTCCCTTTTATATGAAATAACTGGAAGGTTTGGATGATTTGTTCTGTTCATAAATAACCATGTCTCCATACACCATTTGCATGAAGGTTCGTAAACAAGGCTGCTAGTTGATTAAAAAAAAAAAAAAAGAACAAAAAGAAAACAAAAAAAAAAAACAACAGCAAAAGGCAATTTGGGGAATTTAATTTGTAGACTGCTTTGCAAATAATATTCAGCATATTCTGCCAGCTCTGCTCAGCAATTCTTAAACATCTTTCAAAGTCCCCACAAGTCTGATGGAAGGTAGTAACTCAAGGATGCTAATGTTAAGCTTGGCGCTTTTGCTTTACTTTTAGAAAGAGAATATATATCCTTTGGAGATGTTTTTCTCCATTTCTGTGGAAGCAGGTCTTTTGCAGCATGAGAGGATGTACGGTTGGCATGTTTATTCATTTAGGGGAAAGGTCTGCTTTCTCTGGAAACAAAGCCATCGCTCTCATACATATTGACGGAGTATAGGCACAGCCATGGCTGGAAGTGGCTTTTCCGCTTCCCTTTTCCATATGCTGAGTGCCACTCTTCTGCAGTGACGCTGGTTGAGAGTCTCTTTTGTTGTTTAAAAACAAAGAAGTATCCATGAGCAAGGAGGATTTCTCAAATATTTATGTGTCAGCAAGGCCATGGCAGAAGAAGCAGCTCTTCATGAATATCCCAATAACTTCAGTTAATTGGATTCTAAGCCCCCCTCTACATCAAACCTCTAAAAAAAGATAAAAGAAACAGACAAAACAGCCAAAGCCGAGCCCAGCATCCCCTTTAAATTGCTTTCTCAGTTGATTAATGATGCCACAAGAGAAAAGATCATATTCAGCAAAGTCTTCCTACCCCTATTAGCCTGGGAAATATCCCTAATATCTTACCAGGTAGGATGAGGAAGAGAGATCTGAAACGTGCATGGCCTTTGCATCTTCTGGATTCTTGGAAGTGTGGGACATGAACTATTAACACCGAGCCTTTCCTAAGTACAGACCTACAAAGAGCCACGAGAAGTTATAGGATGATCTAAATAAAATGCACGAGCACTGCTGGTGGCTAATAAAACATCAAACGTGCAAACACCATTGATACATGGCAGCATTAAATTGCAAACGCATGCTGCAGTAAAGGGTGTGCAGCACTAATAAATGTAAACTATTAATACCGGCTCTTCAATAAATAAAGCCACAAATCATGCCAAGACTTACCGTGAGTGCTGCAGAGCATATCAGAAACTGCTCTATTCCCGTTGAGGAAAACAATTATGACAATGACAAAAAAAAATAGGCTGAAATATATATTGAGATGAAATAACAATAATATTAATAATAAACTTGCTTCATCTTTAATGAATGATAGGAGGTCTTTGTTTGGTCTGAGAGAAATATTTTTACAGGCTTCTACCTTGAACCTGATTTCAATTCTTTTTGTAGTCCTTTCTGCATTGTCCTGTCCATCTGTAGGACCTTGACGTAGGAATGAGGAGCTCTTACTCCTGCTCTAAGTATAATGTATAGTTTTATAAAACTTTTTTTTTTTTTAACCATTCAGTCTCAAAATGCATTGAAGGGGAAGACTTTTTCCCCAGAACAGGACAACAGAAAGAGTTGGCCCCCATCACCACGGAGCCCCCAGAGATGGTCAGGAGAAGAGCAGCTGGCTGAGTTCCAGTGCAGGTCACTCCCCAGAAGACCCCTCTGTTCAATCCTGCTAATTGTGGGGACTGTGAAAGGAACTCAGGGGTCTGCACCTGCTGCTGCCAAAGCCAAAGCCAGCTTCTGGTGCAAGATCAGGCTTTTGGGGACAGCGGCTTTGTTGGCAGTCCTTCCACTGCATAATGTCCTGATGCTCAGAAGGGCTTAGCGTGTGGCACATCCAGCTCCTCTCCAGTCGGGGGACCGAAGTAACAGGGAAGGAAAAACAGGGGTGAAAACAAAGAGTTGTGGTCATGTGGTAGTTCTGAAAAATGGGGTTACATCTTCACACAGAGCCCAGCGGTGAGTTTAATTAAATAACATATTTACTTAGTGAAAAATCCTGTTCCATTAACATAAACAGATAGGAGAGCATCGGTGCATGACAACCCATAGGGCACTGGGGAAAATCTGTTTTGAATTTTGTACATCAATCAAGTGATTCATATACATGGTATTTGCAACTGATGGCTGCCTGAACGGAGCCTAGTGATTTTTACACTAGGGTACACCACTAAAAACCTCTCATTAATAGATAATCAGCTTCTACTATTCAACTCCTCGGCTGCATTCCAAAGCATCTGTTTCGCCTGTTTTGTGATTTAGAGCTGCTAAGTGTGATGAAAGCAGTTTTGTGTTATTGCTTTACTCATTAACCTTATTATACAATCTCACCCTCAGCAGTGCATTATTTTTTTTTAAGATGATAACATTTTACTGACTGCAAGTGAAAAATACATTAGGCCACTAACTTGCCCATTATTTCATTATGTTTGTGCTAACAATGTAATAGCAAAAGCCATTCTAAGCAAATAATATTTTTTAAGAAAAAATCATGAGAACAATTACTTTTTTTGCTAAATTGAATAGTTAATCACTAGACTTTTAGACTTCAAGGGGTTTTGGTGGGATTTTTTTTTTCCTGCTAATATTACACAATAAGATGAATGGGAAATTCATAGGTGAAAAATGGCTTATAGGAATAACATTTTTTACTTAAGGCGTGTAAAACATTTATCATTTGCTTTTCAGAGCAATAGTCTAAGAGATGCTTTAAGCCTTTTTTCCACTGCATGGTAATATACTTCAAAATGCAGAGGATTTTTGTTTACTTGTTTGTTTGTTTGTTGTTTTTAAAGATGTAAGCTGTTTCTGTGAACACATGGTGGTTTTCAGCTTTGTTCTACATTACTGCACCTGAAGCTATTTATGATCAAATCATTCCTGTAACAACTATATATTGTTTACATGTTTCAATTTGGAGGTAAAGTAGCCGAGAGCTCATCACACCTCGATCATATTTGCCAGTCCTGTTTTCTGATATCTTATTTTCAGGCCCTATTAAACCTGACACAATGATAGGTGGAAAGGAGAGAGGAGACTAAATAAATACAGACAGTAAGCTTTGAGAAAAGAAAAGCTTTCAGACCAGTTTGTTGTAGCTTTAATTTGTTTCTTTGCAAGTCTTAGCTGCTAAAAACCTAACCTACAGCTGACATCCAAATTACAGCCCCAGAGGTACCCCATGCAGAGCTCTGAAAAGAACTCATTTATCCTCTCAGCCCATTCTTTTTTTTTCCAGGTTGCCTTAGCTCTGTGGATTAAGCAGCACCCCCAAAAAGGTTATTTGCTCAACAAGATCTGCAGAGCTCAGTAGCAATTCAGAATCTCCAGGGTATGCTCAACAAAGGAGAACGCTGCAGTGCTGTCTGTATTCTCCTTTGCTGGTAACCCACTTGCTACAGTGACCCTCTTCTGGCCAAGCTGTGGTCCTTGGCCTATTTCCCAGGATGACGGCTGCCCAAATGGCAGCTTGCCTCTCTGTCAGATACCATCTCCTGAATGTGTTTGCCCTTGCTCTGAGGGAAAGCATCCAGAGCCAGCTCATGCTCAGTTCAGGCTTCACTCCATCTTCATGTAGTTCTCCTGACACAGACAAGGACAGCAGGTATGGGAACTAGATTCCTCCTTATTGACACCTTTTGGAATCATAAACGTGTTCCACACTGTTCCCCTGTGCATTGGAGCATGCCAGGCTCTGACTTCACATATTACTATTATGATCATTGTCATCATATCAAAACATTTATATTCTCAAACTGCTAAATTTTTGCTTATTAGAACCAAACAAATTCTATTCCTGAAATATTGTTCATATTCAGTAAAGCCACCTTACTGGCTGTGCAATTCTGTAAGTAGGCAAGGTTTAGCACAAGCTTTAAAACAAACAAGCATGAATAAATGAAAAACTTAAGTAAGCCCATTTCAATTGCAGAGGTTGAGCAAATTGCACAGCAATAACACTGGCTCAATAGGGAACCCAGAGCTGTAGGTTTTCAAGAGACGTAGATGGTACATGATTGTCTTACTTTTCTACCAGTCATACTTTCTGAGAAAGTGGTGTGACATCAACAATTGCAAATGTTGGATTTTTTTTATTTTTTTTTTATTTTTTTTTGTCATTAATGGTTATTGGCTGTCCCACATGAATGAAATCAGTCCTGGGACTCACAGCTTTATTTGTCCATGGCTGGACAATGCTGAGCACAAGTCCAATGCAGAATGGGGCTGAGGACATCAATTTCAGCTTTCCTCAAGGACCAAGCAGAACCTTCAGAGCTTGTGTTTTCCAGCTGCTGTGATCTCAGAGATATTTCTGCACTGCAGCTTCTACCTTTGATTTTTCATGGATTTGGCCCATGTTGTTTCAAATTCCAAGAGAGAAACCTCCCGAAAATGAAATTATCATACAGATTTTTCAGCAGTTGAGTAAAAGACTTCCTGCTTGGTAGTTTAAACAACCATCTGAAGGTACAGTTAAAACATCTCTTACTGATGACTCAATCAGAGGTACAGAACAGTCTACTTCTGTACAGAACCCTCTAGTGGCTCAGTGCCTCATTTCAAGTTATGGGTCTAGTTCCAACAACCTCGTAAGAAATATCTCTGCATAAGTGTATTAATTTACTGCATTTTGCAACAGAATCTCTTGCCAGACAGAAATTTATGTTTTTTTAGTTTATTTCCCTAGTTATCGGTGAGAAGAATAGTCTGTGTCAGCATGAACAAGATGCTTTGTAGGCAAAAAAAAAACATTTGTAACTGCTAACCATTTTCTTCTCTTCGCAGAGGAAGAGAGATTTGTACATTTCTAATGTCACAGACTCATTTTTGGTTCAAGCTGTGATTTGTGTCTCAGAGTTTGGTTAGAGAAAAACTGCAATTATGTCACTAGATATAAACCCAACAACTCTAAGTAAGCTTAACAACTTTGATTACCATTAGTGAGCTAAACTTTATGGACAGTTTTGCTGGCTTAACTTCATGGGAGTCAATGGAGGTAGGGCAGAATGAAAACTAGACATTCCTCACCTATGGGGGCATGGTATTCAACAGCTCCAGATCTGATTTTCTCCATACACAGGATATTAGCAACATCATTTACTGTGGGATTTCCAAAGATAAAGTGTACATGCAAAATGCAGGATTAACTATGTCAGTAACCAATTGAATAAGATAAGATGTAATCCTGGGAGGTCACATTAAGGAATGCTAACTGAGCTTACATTGGTTTCACACCTACCTACCTTAACAAAAAGAAAAGCAGACTTTATCTGCTGACTTTCTGGTAGTGATCATGGTTCAGCATAAAGCATATGAAAAAGAAAAATTAATATACTCAGAAGCTGGGAGCTGCAGTCCAAAAGTATGGGATGTCTCACTGCATCAGACTTGCAGGGCACTGGATGCAAACTCCAATGCAGGTAGGATCAAGCACTGAGGTCAGGCAAATCTTTTCCAAATACCATGTAGTGACTTAGACTAAAAACTTCAGAGGTACAGAGGTGCTTGAACATCTTTGTCTGGACTCAAAGTTTCACAGAAAGTCATTGATATTTTTACTCTATTGTGCCAAAGCTACTTTTGAAAACAAGATTTAAGCTTTTTAAATCACTTAGACAATTCCAATGCTTTTATTTGCAATGGAAGTAAAGAAATGGACAACAAAAAGAACTCACCTGTAAAACAAGAGAATCAGCTTCTGTTAAAGTCTCATGAAATTAAAGTCTCATTTCTTCTCTTTGAGACCAATTTACTCCCAAGAAGACTAATGCTTTATCTCCTTTCCAAAACACTGGAGCAAATATCAACTTTCCGTGAGAAATTCTTCAATTCATTTGTATAGTTATTTTTAGAATGAGAGTAAAAAGTTGCCTTAGCCTTTCCTGAATCTCATAGGCTAATTGAAATTAATATGAGCACAATTAAAATTAACTAACTGATCTAAAACCTAATCTTTAAAGGCATGCCACAGTAGGCAGCCAAGCAGAGTAACACAGTCAGTGTTCCAACAGTGTCAGCCTTAATCAGCATCCAGGCAGCTCAAGTCTCTGGAGGATTTACTAGACACCTTCTCTCATTAGCCGTTTCCTAAGGAAAATACCGCATCCTCAAATCAATAAGAATATTTGATTGAACTATAAATATGCCAAATGGAAAAATCAGCTTCAAAGAGTGGTGTCTCCATATCAGTAACAGCTCTCAACAAAGTCCTCTTAGTTTCAGCCAGATCTCTTTGTGTGATTCAAAATGGCATGTTTTCTTCCTGTTCTAGTGGGAGGATGTGTTGGCTGTCCTTCAGATTGTTATGGTATTAATGGCAATGGTTTGCATCATTTTTATTACCTCTCATTTGTCTAGGACTACGTTTCTTTTGTTTTAAATGGCTGAAAGAAGAAATGGCATGCTATCTTATTTTATTCTTCCAGTAACATATCCATTACTAACTGCCTTAATTTTTAAAGCATAGCTTCCTTTAGTCAGGTCCATTTTAAATCACTGATGTAGAAAGAATTTGCCACACAGTTATGAGGAAGACCCATGGGTACAAGCTCAGAAATTGTACTGCCCACTTCCTTTCTCCCTCTTCCTGACAGTCCTATTACCAAAGATAGTTTCCAGCACAGATGGAATGAGAATCTAAACCTGTCCCTGACACCACATTGTCAAAATTTTCATCAGTAATAGCCTTCATAGGAATGGAGCATGTCTTAACACATGTTTTTTTCCAGTTCTCATCAACACCATAAACTTGAAGCTGAAGATTCGAGTAATTAAATAAATAAACTATACATGACACAATCATAATGTGTTGTTCTGCTTTGTCTATGCACTGGGAATAAAAACTGATCATTATTGTTTAAGTGGCACCACTAAAAAATCAAACAGCCTAGCTTTCTTTTTTGGAGAGCAGCTGTACTATTTCATAAGATCCTATTCTGAACTCCCCTCAGCTGATACTATTCACTGCTTTGTTGTCTTTCAGGAGCTTCACAGGGCACATTGAACTATGCTTCCTTCCCCTTACCCCTGGTATTCCCATGCAAATTATATGCCAAGATGGAGAAATTCAGTCATAGGCCTTTGTCAGGGATGGCATCAGGCATCTAATCTGCTGCTGAGGTGAACAAGAGCTAAGACACCTAAGGCAAGATTGAGTTGAAATTAAGACATCTATACTAAGGATCAATCCAGTTGGCCAGGCAAAGGCATAACATTATAGGATATGCTTAGACTGCCTGAGATACCTGCATGGGGCTGGAAGATGTGGCATAAGGCCTATGGGAGACCTGTCTGCTTTTGGAGTGGCAGATGGAGACCTGGCAGAGGAAGACAGGATACCTCAAATTGTACTAAATTCTTATCAATGGAGAACAGAATTGAAGTCCTTGTCAATACAGTGTACAGTGGTTCAGCTGAGGCTCAGTTTGGTTGACTAACATAGGTGTCCAGAGCTGTGTGACATGTTGGTTATCTGAGGCAGCCCTATGGGGCTAACAAATGCTGCTTAAGTTGGCACTTGAACACCTATATCTAGTGAGCTGGATTGAGCTCCTGCTGCCTCCTGAAGAGTGTGCTGAATGCTCCATTAACTATATTGATTAGATCTTCATGGTTTTTCTCTCAATTACTTGTTTTTCAAGTTCTATTTATGTATTCAATAACATTCATGTTAAGTCAACCTTTTGAACCAATATTGTTTGAAGAGGTTCATAACTAGACAAAATAAAAATCCCTGCTCTTCTCTGCCCTACTTAGTCTATATATTATGCACCAAGAATAAAACCTTATCAGTATTTTTTAAGTGCTACCAAAGTAAATCAAATAGCATAGCTTGCCTTTTAGAGGACAGCAGTACAATTAAATAAGAGGCATGTAATTACTTAAAAGTGATATCTATGTAAAAGAAGTGATTTAAGGTAAGCCTGATTGTAAATCCATTGTGCTGGTTGCCAAGTAGTTCAGACATTCCACAAAAGCTTGAAATATGGAAAAGTGTTAGCTGCAGGAACTGCTCTTTTAAAACATCCTCACAAGCTCCCGACCCTCATTTATCAGGAAATAACAACTGAGCAATTGTAGTAGTGTTCGTTGCAGTAAATTGTCAGTACACACGCAAAAAAAGACATGAATAAGGAAAGGAAAAAAAAAGAGAGAGAGAGAGAGAGGGAGACAAAGAAAGAGAGAGAAAGAAAGAGAGAGAGAGAGAAAGAAAGAAAGAAAGAAAGAAAGAGAAAGAAAGAGAAAGAAAGAGAGAAAGAAAGAGAAAGAAAGAGAGAAAGAGAAAGAAAGAGAGAAAGAGAGAGAGAGAAAGAGAGAGAAAGGAAGGAAGGAAGGAAGGAAGGAAGGAAGGAAGGAAGGAAGGAAGGAAGGAAGGAAGGAAGGAAGGAAGGAAGAAAAGAAAGAAAGAAAGAAAGAAAAAGAAAGAGAAAGAAAGAAAGAAAGAAAGAAAGAAAGAAAGAAAGAAAGAAAGAAAGAAAGAAAGAAAGAAAGAAAGAAAAGAGAGAGAGAGAGAGAAATATCCCTAATTTAAACAAAAAGCAATGGCTAGTATGAAACAGTCTTTTATACAACCTTGTTTTTTTGTGAAGGATCAACAGAGCTCACTTTCTCTGAATAGGCAGAAACAAATGACAGCATACAGCTATTTTACTCACAATTTCCAAACCTACTTTTTACATTCCCAAAAAGAACTTTCTTGCTGTTTTTCCTCTGGGATATGCTCACAGCTATTTCTCCAGTTTTCTGCAGGTTTTCTCCTCTCTTCCTCCCACGCACTCAATTTGTCATACTATTTTTTAGCCTCTGTATTTTCACCCAGTGTCCAAGACACCCCTCCCATTCCTACTACTGCTTTTATATTACTGGGTGCCACTGTTCCTACAGCGGTGGCTTTTCATGCTTTTTCTTACCTGTCTGAAGAAAATTATTGAGATTTTTCTCACACCATTGCAGTACACAACCTTCATGTGGTTCCCTTCACTTTTCTCCAGGGAAGGCTGAATAAGACCCATTTGCTTTAAATATTTCTATACTGGTCTTGTGAACTAAGAGACAGTTGATGGCAGATGCAAACACCTCACAGTACACTCATTTTATCCCTAGGATAACAGGTACATGTTGGTCATACCAATCTTCCCACGCAGTACACCGCATTAACAGTGAATGTTGTGTTAATTGTAATTATGCAAGCATACACTCATACACAAATAATATTACAGAGCAAAATCAAAAATCAGGTATAGTCACAAATGTATTTTTCACTTATACATATCCAAGAAACTAAACAATTTTTTGAAAATTGAAGGAAAGGTGATAATTTGTAGGCCAAACGCTGAGGTTCTTTCTCTATTTTGAAGCAGTACCGCTCTAAAGTGGAAGAGACAGTCATTCCTAACAGGATTCCTGAATGACTTTAGATATTCTGCAGCCACTACAAATGTACACTTCTAGAATAAATAAGATTTGTGAATAGTGTGGAAAATGTTCATAATTTTGCAAAAGTGTGAAAAAAAATCATGAATTGATCTTATTTTAACCTTCCCCAGCATTTTAGACCCATTCCAGTATATCACAATCTAATGATATCATAATCTATCCAAAATCAGCTAAGGAATAGCCCTTAGACAACAGACCAGTCTGAAACTAGAATGCATCCACAGAGTTTAGGGAAACATGGGGAAACATCACTTTCTTCTGTCAGGCTTTTCACTTTCACATCAATACCATTTATTGCAGCAACAAACCATTCCATCACACCCTTTCCCAGCCTAGCAGTGTGGAAATAAGGAAAATGTCTGTGTAGTTCTTGTATCTCCGTCACACACCTACATGAGACAGTGTGGTAGTAAGACCTCCATAACAGCCAACGTGCTTTGTTACTGACTGAGAGTGTCTCAGGCGGTAAAAATGTTCTGTAAGCAACAGAGCTTAGGTGTATCCAAGTTTTCAGATAGGCAAAGTGAACAGATTTCACTGGAATGTTGTAACCTTAGTGACATTCTAGCAACAAATGGTTTGAATGCCATAGGGATACCACATGGTTGCTCTGTAGCAAATGAGACGATAACAATTGTTCATCTTCTAATGACTGGTATATTTCTCATTAGAAAGATAGAGAACTCCACCAACTCTGATTGAGGTACGGCATCTCTCAACCAAATGAGAAAGAAGTTTCAGATAGAGAATGTCTTTCTCTACAAGTGGTTGTTCAAAGAATTTTACACAGAATTTTAGAGGTGCCTAAGCATGGAAATGTTAGTCATCGCAGATCTCATTTTGTGATTAAAGGCAAGCCACAAAGCACCAGGGTATCGCTAAGATGCCTGTAGTGAAAAACAACAAAAACAAAAACAAAACAAAACACAACACATAGAAAAAACACCGCTGGTCTCCCTCCTTGGAGATCTTCAAAAACCTCCTGGACGTGGTCCTGGGAACCCTGCTCTGGGTGTCCCTACTTGCACAGAGATCGGACCAGATGGCCTTCAGAGGGCCCCACCAGCTTCAGCCACTCTGGGATTCTGTGAAATAAAAACCCCATATATAACATTTGATACACCACAAACAGTTCTTGAAGACACTAAAACAAAAACCTGTAGGTATGGCAGAGCAGTGATCACATTCTAGTGCTATTTTAATCTTACCTATGATTGAACACTTGGGGAAAAAAAAAAATGGAGAGGTCTTATAAAAATACAAAAAGGAATCACAGATAATCCCTTCACAGATCTATTTCAGCCATAAGAAGATGTGATTTCCAGCTCCATCCTTTAGGAAAAAAAAAAAAAAGTGTTAAGGTTATAAACAGTCTTTTCTTCAGAGAGCTGAATACTAATTCAGAACTCAACTATGTGGAAAAAAAAATAATTATTGAGAGAGTGCTGAAAGGCTTTTCTGAAGCTAATGAATTAGCTCAAATTTGAAGAGAAGGTCAGTAAATTCAGGGCTTTCTGAAAGCTCACTTATCTTTGTCTGTAAAAATAGTAGAGACCCTCTAATATTATTTGGGCTGTCATTTCCTGCAAGCTTCTGACCTGTTAGAGCAGGCAGGAAGAATTTGGCACCTCTTTGTTAATGCTTGGGATTTGTACAAGGAGATTTTTACACTTGACATTTTTTCTAAGATCATTCATTTTCTAAGATCCCCTACAGCATACAAAAGGGCTGGCCTCTTTTTTTTTTTTTCTTTTTTTTTTCAACATAGGTAAGCACAACTGTGTTGAGAGATGAAGAATTATTTCTGATTTACATCACAACTAAGAAAATTCTTGCTATGTATATCTTTGCAAGAAACCAATAAAAATCCTACACCGCTTCTTTATTGCATGGCAAACTTCAGTGCATTCTTGCTTTATGGTGATTTGAACAGAACCTGCGGTATTCCTACACTTCTCATTTTGTAAACAGCAACACTAATAAAAAGAATTTTAAACATATATTAGGATATTTTACACTGGGGAGCATGTCTTTGCTTTGAAAAGCACACTTTTTGGTACGACAGAGTTCTGTGTTTGCTGTTTCTCAATGATTTCCAGATCAAACATACTGGCTTTATAAATATTGTACAACTCTCCATGCAAACTCTACTTGGAATCTGAGAGCTCACACTAAGATCTTCCTTGTGCATCTTTGCCAGTGGTAATGATTCAAGAGAACGTACTGCATCCTCGATAATAAGTCTTACCTGAAAAATGCAAAATGGTACAGCAATTCTTGAGCAAGTGGATTCCAAAGGGGTAAGTCATTTCACATGGCTCTGCACAACCACTTGGGTAGGGAACTATCTTTCCATGCTACTATAGTGTTAGGCAGGCATAGCAGTGTGTTAGCAAAGTTAAGCTGCACCCATACCCAAGCTGACAAAGCCTTCATTGTCCTGTGTCACGAGTAGGCGTCCAAAAAATCAAGCACCTCCTGTACACCTGAATTACCATATTGTTTCTTCCTGGGTCCCCGTTGCTTTAGAGAGGAAGGAGAAATAAAAACTTGCAGAGCAATTCTGGAGTTAATTCTGGAAAAATGCTAAGTAGGAAAAAAAAAAAGAAAATCTATAATCAGTGAAAGAGGAGGGTGGAACAAGTACTTTACATCTTGCCTTTACAGCAGCGTTTCTCTTTAAGCCAAGCTTACTAATGTTTCAGGAGTCAGGTGTTTGTCATTAGTTTTGAAAAATAAAATGAAAAATATCCCATCCAAAAATATAATCGCTTTTTAAAACCACAGAGACATCACAAGGGGCATAGAAGAGATCCAGGGCCAAGTACTATGTAGCATGGATGCAGCCCGACTGCTCCTCAAGGAGCTTAGAGCAATGGAGCCTGAAAAAACTTGCACCACCTGTCCTGGGAACTGAGATTTACTCCCAGGAGCAGATGCACCTAGCAGTGTAGATGTCACCTACAGGCAGCAGGGTTTTCAGTCAAGTCAAGAAGATGTGATTATAGAAGGGACCAGGCAATTTAAAGGAAGTTGTCTGATGCTGAATCCTACATTCTTTAAGCCACTGTCTTAGAGAAAGGCTACAGTTTGTGTGAAAGCATCATCATCAAGGAAGTCTTTATTGCTTTTAGCCATTGTGCTCTGTATGCCGTGCCTTTTGACTAAAAAAAAAGAATGCTTTGCTTTCAAGAGATTGTTCTTGTGACACCTTATTTCCTACTCTCAGAGGGAAAGGGTTTCTGAATGCTGGTGAAATAAGCTGCAACATTAGTGTGAGAAGTGTCATGTGATTCCATTCAGATATTGGTATAATGGGTGAAATTTTCCCCGGTAGGTTAAACTGAAGACATGCTAAAAGGGGTCTAAAGCATAGCTTATCTTTAACAGCCATCTTCAACCTACTTATACTGTACATAAATGAATAGGCTAAAGAGACTATTTGCATCATCTGGCTTGCGTTTATGAACAGCACAGACCACCTATTTTTACTCAGCAATTCCAGAAAGCAGGGATGAATTGAAAAAAAATCTTTACAAAGACATGAAAACTGAGTTTAAAGATTGAGATTGCAAGAGAATAAAGGAAATAATCAGCAGGAATATTTTTGTCATCTGGCAAAGTACTGAAGTAATAGAGGACTAAATCAGTCAGACAGTCAACAGATGTTGAGTCTTCACTGAAACAGGTAGAAAGGAAGAGTATGACCTTAATCAGTATTAAGGTTTTGTAAAATCTGTTCCTAATGTATTATGAGCTATTATAAGCAACGTGATAACTTAAATGGTATCTCTATACTCTCAAAGATCATTGGTTAGAAGAAAAAACATTGGTGTGGGGTGTTGTTGTTTGGTAGTTTGGTGTTTCTTTTTTTTTTTTTTTTTTTTTTTTTTTCAAATTCACCAGAAACTTGTGAATTGCATAGATCTAAGACCCAATTACTGCGTGATGAGCTGAAGGGAAATTTGTGGGCATCTGGAGAAACCAGCTGTTAACCTCACCAACCTTTGACAGGCCTAAAGCTAATGACATTGCCCAGTCTACCTCATCTTTTTTTTATTAATCAATTTGCATTTCACAGGAGAATTCATACCAGTACTGGAAAAATTCACCATTAAGTGCAAACAAGATGAGAACTCTTTATTACAAAGTCCCCCTCTTTCTTAGGGAGTTGCAGATAACTGCTGATGCAAATATTGCATTGGCACATCCTGGGGTATGAGAAACAGAAAATGTTCTCTCTCAATATGCAGGTGATGTGAACAGTCCAATAAAGAACATGGTCTTTATCACGCCTGTCACATTCCCAAGATGTTATCAGGACTTACTCAAGCTCTCGCTAAAGTAAAATAAAACCTGAAGTTGCTTAATCTTTGAGGGGCATTGAAATTCAAGAAGAATAATAAATACAGAAGAGCTGTTCCTAGAGAAGCTTAGGGATTTATCTACACAACTTCCATTAATATATATTTGATGGGAGAGGAGCAAGTAAATCCCCATGCACTGTGCAGAATGTCTGCAACAGGGTGCAGAAAAAAATATTTGTTTGAATATGTTTTTGCCCCTCCAGATGCTAAAGTCTATATATGTTTTCCCAGGCTTTTCCAAGTCCAGTAGGGTCCCTAGTGTCTTGCATCTCGAAGGGTCCCAACAGAATTAAGGAATCTTTCACTGATGCAGTGCTGCCCACTCTAAAGTGGAGGGCAGCAACCTCTCTGTGTCTGGCAGAGAAATTTTGATTAAGTTGAACAGAGCAATTCAGACCTTTAATAGTCACGTTAGTTCTGTGATCCTTGTAGAACTGATAGATAACTAGATAAGACAAAAAGAAAACTTCAGACACAAAGAAGAAGTGCTCAGCTCAGATTTTAAAGGAATTGCCTTGACCTCCACCTTAGCAGGACAATATCTGCTGGCAGTATATACCAGTGCAACTCTGTTGAAGTCAAAGGAATGACACTGATCCACATCAGCTTCAACAGAGCAGGAAGAAGGAGTCAGACGACATTGTTGTATTTAAACCTGTGATATTAGTGAAAAAAAAGGGGGGAAGAATCAAAAACCAAAATCAGATATCCACACAGATCTTTCCAAAGTTTGAGTGCTCTCAGCACAGCCCACATCCAGCTGGATGCTCCAGCTCTGCTATTAAACACAGAACATAAAATTTGTCTAGTCACAATGACAGTCTCAATGACTTCAAAGAGATAGGCTTTTGAGTTATCTGGGAAAGACTTTGTACGGTGGCTTTAAACTTAAATTTATGGATATGCTTCTTAAAATCTGAATGTAGCAAGCTCATTTTTACAAATGCTGAAAGGGAGAAGATCATTTCTTTGCATAATTAAACAGCCAGTGGTGTCATTAAGCTAACTTAGTTCTTTTGCTTGTTTGTGACATGTTGTCCATCTTCCCTCTACTTTAGTGCTTGGGCTCCAAAGACAAGCTCTCTTTAGTTCATTAAAAAAGAAGAATAAATTTTCCAAGACCATAACCGTGCATTTTTTTCAAACATACAAATATCTGCAGTTATTTTCTTCATATCGTAATAGGAAAAGAGAAATGACTCTGCTACAGTCCATCAGTTCAGTTTCTGATAGGAGCTTGTATCCCACGCTTCAGAAGGCAAAAGCCATCCCAGACGTGGCATATGGATTTTAGTATACCTCCAACCTCAGGTCTCCTAATCTCTAATAGTGCTTTATTGGTTTCAGTCGGGGGCGGGGAAGCTTAATATGTTCCAAATTGACAGCTTTTATAATTGCCTATCACAGTATTTTATTATTATTACTATTATTATTATTATTATTATTAATAATAATAATCTCTATGTATTTTCACACTTTATGTGACCTGTCTATGTGTTTCTGGCCTCTACGTCATGGCAAAACTGTGATTTCCAACTTAAATTACAAACTGCATGAAAAGATGTGTTCTTGATGCAGTTTTGAATTTGCCCTCTCTTTGTGTCATTGAATGTGTCCTTCATCTAGGATTGGGGAAAAAGAAAAAGGAGATTCACAGTCAAATTTCGTCCTTTGCACTATAATTGCATAAAAAAGCACAAGACTTCAAGCCAGTATAAAAAAAGACTTCCAAAAATATGTGATTTATGTGAAAATATTAAAATGCAAGAGAGATAGATTTGGTGAAAATGGCAGTGGACTGGATTGTGAATAATTTCCTCATAGTCCTTCCCAGAAAACTAACCCTACTGATAACAGAACAAATATTTCACTGAACAACTTCTTGCCCAAGAAAGGCAGAGAATTCTTGATAACTCAAACCAGGTACAGATGAACAAAATTCCACTTTAAATTCCACTGTGATTCATCCTGAAGTACTGTAGTGGCATGGTTTGTTTCAAAGTCAAATGAGATCCGTGCCTTGTTTTGAACAAGGCTTTCAAAAAGTGTCTACCAAAGGAATAACACAGAAAAGACATCATTCTTCATGTGGTGACTGAGGAAATCTATAGCAAATGGACATATCAACTGCAGTTACTGATCAGTCTTCCCACTCTGAGACGTTAGGAAGAAGTTTTGTAATGGGGAAAACACAGCAAAATCCAATAGAAGATACGCTTTTCATCCTGGGGGGGGAAAAAAAAAAAAAAAAAAAAAAAGTGAGTAAACTTACTTATGTCAAAATGGAAGAGGAAAAGATCACCTGTGGTGCGAGGCTCTGGAAAGCTCTATTTGAAACATAATAAATTAAATAGGAAGTGCTAGATAGACTGCTGTAATGGGCCACAACCAGTAGGACTAAATACTGGCAGGGAAAGGTGATTTTTAACTCTAAAACTGCAGCTTCCTGGGAGCAAGTGAAGAAAGAGCAAATTTTAGTTCTTGTTAGGAAAAATAATAATAATAGCAATAATAATAATAAAATAATGTTCCGTTTGTTTTATTTGCGACACCTTCTGTATGGTTCTTGACCGTGAATTTGGGAGGATCAGCAACACCACCTTTCCATGGATCTCCAAACCTCACAGAAAAAGTGAGAGGATGTCAACCTTTGGTGGCAAGAAGCACAGCACAGGGCGGACACCACACTGGTTTTATATGCCCTAGCAAAAAGGACTGGAAGAGCTTGATGGCAGCAAGGCAGAATCCCTTATAATTTTCCAGGATGCAAAAGAATGTAGGCAAGGTAAATTAACTCTTCTGAATCTACATACAGCTGTAGCTAGCTTGTAGTTAATACTTGAACCAGCTAATGTAATGCTCAGTCAAGGAGTTTGTACATATTAGCCAGGGACCTCAGTATGCATGAGCCCTAAAACTATACAAAGAGAAACTTCAACATCAGATTTCTGCTTTCCCCTTCCAGACAAAGTTCTCGTGGCCATCACTCTTGTCTCCCACCTACAGCAAAATATAATAAATACGGATAATCTAAATTTCTGCAGCTACTTTTAGAAAAGCAATTTAGGAAAAAATAGCATCTTCCTATTTTGACACGTCCAGAGTTGTATTAAATGTTGCTTCTGTAAGCTGCAGAGATGAAAGTAAAGTTTGATGTTTTTCCCTGCTTTCAATCCTTTAGACCCAATGCAGATCCAAGAGACAAAAGAGTGTTTATGTTCGTTCCTGTGCATTTATCACTGATTTGCTCACTAATGTCCTGCCAGATCCAGCTGAGCTAAACTCTTGAAGAAAAAATAGCTGGACAGGTGTCACTGAGGATGTAATTTTTCCTTCACATGACAATAGAAATAACCCAGATTAATTCTGACACTGTATGTTGAGTTCATCAAGGCTTAATGCGTAGAGCCCCAAAACAAGAAAATTACCTCAGGCTAGTACCTGGTCCTGTGTTGCTGAATTTGATTTTGGGAATCACTAAGAAAAGAAATTCTGAATAAATTTTTTTTTTGAAGATTTCCTAGTATATCCATCCCTATGCAGGAAGGTTCTCTAAGGTCAGCTATAGTCATATCTGCTGTATTTGGATATCTGACATTTCAGTTATGAAACTCTCCTTGATTACTAAGGGCTGGCAGTCATTTTATGCATCACTGAAAAGTTAATTTTCCTTGCTATGCAAAAACCTCTTGGAAATAGCCTACGACCTTAGTTGTCATGTACCAATTCCTCTGACACTAATTAGGAATTATAGGCTGTGTCCCAGAAGATTCTAGTTAGCCCAGTGAGGACTTTGCTTTTGCTAACTGTGCTCACATGAAAAGCTTTCAGGACAAAGAAAAAAAAATGTCCAATAAAAGACACTATTAGAGTTCACAACCAAGTGGAAAATAGAGCTCATGTGTTTCAACCCTCCTATTCCTCTTGCTAACCCTCACAGTTAAGAGATCAGAGTGCGTTTGGACCATCCCAGCTGACACATTTCTCATCCTTCTCATGCATTCAGGTCTGTTCAGCCCTCGAGTGGCTTTGGCAGAGTATCAGAATAATGGGCAGCTTGAGATCTCTTTCATCTGTGTGATACAGTTCCAAGGAGAAGAGGCTTGGTGAAACGGGCTCTGTGAGAAGCATCCTCTATTTCTAGAATAGAATTTTCAAAAGCTGTTACCCTTAGTCTAACATCTCCCATTGAAAGCAATGGCAACATCTTCACTATGTGCAGTCAGGTCAGTGCTAAAGACTATCGTACTTACTTGTTTTTCATGAAAAATGACCTTGTTTCAGTGTGGCACTTCATTATCACGGGCTGTTTGTTTGAAAGCTTCTGTGACCCTGTCTTATGTTTCCACGGAGCTGTAGCTTTAAATCAAGAAAAAATTATTCATTTTTCACAAGAAAGCAATAATCTCTCCAGCATTATCAGGTATAAAGGAAGAATTGTATAAATTGTGGCTGGTCAAGGTCAGTATTAACTTAAGTACTGGAGCTGGCTGTTGGCATTCACTCTTATCTGCAGAAACAGGAGATGTTTTCACATCTTTTGGAGTTCCTGTATAGATCCACCCTTCCATGCTCTAAGAGGGAACAGCCAGGGCTGCGTTTGTAGTGAGTCTCTAAAAATATTTACTTAGCTTGACAGTTTCTCTGTTCACATTACCACTGCCTGAAATTTGAGGGCAAAGAGAGGGGAAGGAGGGTGAAAAATGGTAGCAAGTTTTATCTTGCCAGTTCTTTAATGAAAATTTGTCTCCATTTTGCAACGAGCTCCAATTTGAGACTTCAGGGAGCTCAGACCAGACTAAGCCCAAAACAATTTCTCCTTTTCTCCCTGCATGAGCTCTGCTGGAGCTGCAGTGGGTAACTCTCCCTGAAGACAGGCAGTTAAGCCAGGGAACCTGTGAGCTTTACTTATCTGTTAGGTGACCCTGATAAAAATAAGAAAAATATAGCCAGAAATCACGTAAATAAGAGAGGCTTTTAAAGATCAAACAGTTGCAGATTATTTAGCATTTTGGGATAGGACTCTAAACACTAGAGTTGTTTGAAAAAAATATTTCTATTTTACATATTTTGACAGCATTTTTTCTTTCCAAAATGGCTTGGAAAGTGTAAATCACAAAATATAGAAGCATATTTTTCATTATGAAGACATCTTGAAGGACAGCTCCTGGCCAGCCTTCCGACAATAATTTTCCATCTTCCACCTTCTTTTTTGCTGCCAACATCACTTACTGCATTCTCTTATTCACATTCCCAAGCATAAATATGGAGATATATTGTAACCTATGCAGTTATATAGCTAAATTTCAGCAATGTTAGCAATACTTAAAATTAAAAATCAAATCCTGGTACCTGCATTGCTCATTCCTTCTCCTTTTTACTTTTTTTCTCAAAGTAGTTTGACACATTGGCATGAAAAAGAAAGATTACAATATTATTTTTTAAAAAATCCCACTAGTAGCATAATTTCCAACATGTAGAAATATTCTGTGAAAGCAATAGAGTAAGACTCTCTGAAAATTCTTTTTTGTCATGAGAAAGATAACACAGCTGTCAAAATTATGATAACACTGCATTTATTCTTGTAGTTTCGACCTTAGAATAGCTTAATTGATATTCTATTTTGTCCTTTTCTGAAGAAAGAAAACTCCTTGCCTTCATTTTTGACAGAAATCTTCCCATAGTTTTGGACTGGAAAAGACAAATACAGAGGTGAAATACAATTTATTCTAGCTAGACGAACAGATTTCACACCCATGTCAAACATTATTACAACCTATATGCTTCAAATGTAGACTGGAAGTTAAATACTGCACAGACTCAAGCCAAGCATTACAAAAACAAAATGTTTCACAGCCCACATATTTTTTCTATATGTTCTCAGTGATTTAGTAATGAACAACATGCTGAGACAACATTTGAAGCACTGCAATGATGCACAGAGTGCACAAAACAAAAATTAATATATTTATAGGCTGAAATTCACTGCAGCCACAAGATCCTTTCATAATCAGGTTCTGCATGAGAGGATGCTTGGGGAGGTGAAACAAATTCACAAGCCAGACTGCGGAGATGCTTGCTCTCTCACCCTCTCCCTCAGCTAGACAGAAACCACTTTCCCACATCAGTTCTTCAAAACCCTGAGATAGCTGGATCCTTATAAATAGGATATGGGAAATGGTCTCAAGTTGTTGAACCAGGGGAAGTTTACATTAGATATCAGGAAGAATTTCTTCATAGAGGGGGTGGTCAAGCATTGGAAGGGGCTGCCCAGGGAACTGGTGGAGTCTCCATCCCTGGAGGTATTTAAGAGAGGTGTGGATGGGGCACTAAGAGACATGGTTTAGTGATGGGGCTCAGTGGGTCAGGCTGGTGGTTGGACTTGTAGATCTTGAAGGTCTCTTCCAACCTCGATGGTTCTGTGATTCTATGAAATGTAAGCCCATAGCTTCATGTGCCTTCACCTTAGTCTAGCAAACATTTTAAGGTGGAAAACTTTTTGTTTAATGTGCAAGAGCTACCCAGGTATCTCACTGGTGTTTTCCAATCTCTTCTCCCTAGGGAGAGAATTAAAGGGTTCTGTACCAGCTATGTGATACAAACAAGTTTTCCCACACTTGCTCTCCACTCCAGGTTTCTTGCAGTTTCCGCTCCCTGGAGCATCCTTCCCAAAGAGAGCTTCTCCACTGGCTACAAGGCACAATGAGAGCTCTTTGCTGGGGATGCCAGGATTGCACAGGTGGCATTTTGTCGAGCAGGATTTAGGACATGGCAGATCAGTTTCCTCAAAAAGCAAAAGAGAATAATGCAGACATCAAGCGCCTCCCCAGGGTGTCTGGCTCTGGAGAAGCAGCAGTCTTGCACAGCACAGTGGCAATGCTTTTCCAAAATCTGATGTCTAGACATCATTGCCTGGAATAAAGCTGCCCAGCTCTAACTAGGGGAATTAAAGCAGAGGAAATCACCCCTGCTGTTCACCTCACCTCCCACAGCAAAGAAGCCCCATCAGCACTGAAAAGCATTGACACGGCTCTGCAAAACCAGACATGCTGAGAGCTGCTGAGTCCATCTTCATCCCCGAGCTGTGCCTGCTGGTGGTCTCACTCTAGGAGCCCCGATTAAGAGCAGCCACGTGTTTCACTGAAGACCACGGCCTCAAATCAATAACAGGCATATTGAGGGTAGAACTTCCTGGGGCCCAAATGAGCAGAGCAAGAAGGTGACTATTTAAAACTAATGATATTTTTCCCACCGTGGATCAGAGTTTGCAACATGCTTTCCCCTCCTTCTCTCTGTGTGTATGCAGCTCCTTCCCCTACTACTGAACACACACGGACTTATTTGTTTCCATATCCCATCTGCATAAACAAAGCATCAGTACCTCATGGATGCATTATGAGGATAAACTCAGCTGCATTTAAGGGGTTGTCAGGCTCTGCTAATGCAAGCAAGAAGAGTCTGTGTGACCCAGCAAACAGAGCTCTGCTTCTGGACTCCCAGCAGCTCATCTCTGTTCCAGCTCTACCACTAAGTTCTGTCTGCTTCCCCACCAGTAAAACATGTATAATCATACTGCCCCACTCTAGAGACTGTTTTGATGCAAATCACTGTAAAGGAAGAATGAGACATTTTAAAAGGTAGACACCCAGTTCCTGTTCCTTTTCTCCATTTCAAATTTTTCAAAAGAGTGGATGCTTACAGCGCTGGGGCTGGTAAAATATGGCCTGCTAGCTTGGCAAAAACATCAGGAACAGGATGAAAAATCTGCTCATTTAGTTTCCTGAGAACAAACACACAAAATGAATGCCATGCATTTCAATAACAATTGGTGTCTGTGTAGTTCAAAGAAAAACTTCTGGTCCAAGGAGACAACAGATTTCATTATACAAATTAAGATTAGCAATTGCCTGGTAAGACAAAGGAGCACTGATCAGAGCACAACATGCAAGGAAGGGAGAAAGAAACTCAGATTTAACCTGCAGAATAGTGAAGTTGTTTCAGGCTGCTTTGTGTGATGGGGATTTAAGCTGAAATCCTCTCTGCCTGCATTGCTCAGCATGTGAAGGAATTCATGTGATGAGCTGCCCGCACCAGCTTTGCAGCAGCAGCTCTGGGGAAGCCATGCCCACCCATCCTGGGTGAGCACAGCAATCAGCAGCAGCAGACCCTTGCCTGCCCACACTCCTCCTCTTTGTTCCCCAAAACTGCCTTGGTCCTATTATTACAAGAGAATTGTAAACCTTCAATAAAAAAGGTTTGCTGTGTAATCTCAGCAATTTTTTTTTTTTTTTTTGGAGGTGTTACCAGTGCTGGGGAAAGAAGAGATCAGATTGTCTACAGGCAGGTGACTAGCAGCAGGAGGAGCTTCCCTGCAAGGGGCCTTGGCTCCATCAAGAGAAACCAGCTGGGAAATGAGGTCAGGAGACGGGAAACTTCCTAAACCTCCTATCTTGCTAAATTCCCCAGCTTTTCTTAGACTAGCTGCTCCCTGACCCTCTGTGCTAGACCTGAGAAGGGCAATTCCTTGAAGAAGCTCAGCTCAAGTGGGAGATACAAGGCACAGGATCTGCCCACAATGGTGTGGGAAAATAGTGAGGATGGTGGAAGAGAGCCTGCCCCGCTGGAGAAACCTGGCCTATTTAAACCTACTGAGTGTATCCCATCCCTGTACTGCTTCACAACAAGATCAGTAACACCTCAAAACATATAACAATGTACAGATTTAGGTATGTTTGGCCCAAATATCTCTATCAGCACAGCCTCTCAAAAAAAGGGAAAAGGGTAGTTGTAATTCTGCTCTCTCACAGACCCCTGCAAATCTAATGTAGAGACATTCGTTTAGTTCATCTTAATTAATGCTTTTTTTTTTTTTTTTTTTTTTACATTACAATATAACCGCTTCCTTGAATTAATGCTTCTCTTCATATGGAGCATTCATTAGGTCAGTCTGTTTTTTAGGTGTTTGGTCTCCTACCTGGTCCATTCCTAAACCATCAGGAGCAGATACGAATGGTGTTTGGGACCTCAGCATCCCCAGTTTAGGTGGATCCATTTTTATGGTGTTTTGTCCTGTCTGACACCCGAGCTGGGAGCCTTTCCATGTGCTCCTGCACCAGTGTACTAGGTCCTCCATGGGTATGTGCATATAACAGAATATACAGGCAATAAAGTCATCACAGCACCCAGTTGTGTTTTTAAAAACAAGAGCAGAATTTCCACTTCTTTGCAGGGAAATGGTGGGGAGCAAGACTGGTCCCTGAAGAGCCAGCATGTGGTCATGTACTCCTTGGCATATATATAGAAATCCGTTACTTTTTCAGTACGTGTTTTCACTATCTCTCAGCCTGCAAACTAAATTTCATGGCAATACAGGTATGTCATCTTTCACCCCTTTCGTAAGTCTTAAGAAAACCTAGCCCACCGTTTTGTTGAAACATATTCAGAAGGAATTTCCTTCTGTTCCCTAACACAGAGCAACAGAGCTCCTAAGATGCTTATAGAGAGCACATTTTCCTGGGGCTGCAGAGAATGAGTCATGCCAGATATGTGCCGGATCAAATGCAGCAAATAATAAGCAGGCTGGCACGCTGGCTGGCCCAAGAAAAGAGCGCTTGGCTTGTCAGTCACACAATGCCTACCTACAGCAATAATTTTCAGGGTGCTATTCAGCAGGAGGATAGACTGTCCCACACTATCTTCCTGCTTCAAAGTCTTACAAATTAGCGTGAAATAGATAGCTGTGCATTGTGAGAAAGCTGTTCTGGGCTTGCTCTTGCCCTTTGCTGAGCGTGCTGGCCCAAGGCCATACGTTGGCTTCAGCACCAGTTGTCCCCTTGGCCTCTGTGGCTACCAGCGGGGGTCGGTGCCTCTTGAATGTCAGGCCTCAAGGATTCGTATTTTAAATACCATTTAAAAAGGCATGTAGGCACCTAACTGTATTCTGCAGATTTAATTACTGCATAAATCACATCTGTGCAATAACCCCAGAGCGCTGGGATCAGAAGGAAGGTCCCTCGGCTCCAAATCTGAAAGAAGTCTTTTACCTCTGCATTTTGCTTGAGATTGCTGGGAGGGGTAAGACAGAAGCTCTCTTCCCTACTCTGCTATCCACACATAACTGGTCACAGACAGATTTAGGCAAGCAAGTTAATGATTCTCTGTCCCATGTCCCCATCGGCATAAGGGACTTGTTCCCAGGTTGCACCATCCCTTCTGCTAGAGAAGGTCCACTAAAACTTGTGTATTGCTCTGGATGCAGAAAGTGATGATGATGAAACACACAGTAGTTTGGGGGAGTTGTTTTTCACTAATTCTATACTTGTAACAGAATTCGTTTTTATATTGTATTCTGCCAGCTCTGCACGTCTGAAGCCTACCGGCCACTATTGGCTTGGAGAGAAGAGAACACAGTGTGCGTAAGGTTGGATGTGCTTTGTGCTCAACAACTGAAAGAGCAGTTTAACCCAAAAAAAAAAGATTTACACCAAGTGGTGCACCCCATTTTCCCAACCTCCCCCATACTGAAACATGGTAAATTTCTCCTGCAGCAAATAGTCACGTGTTTGGGTTCAAACTTATCACCCAAAATAAGGAAAAAAATGTAAATATACTAATAACTTTGTTCTAATAAAAAAAATAATAATATCAGAGATTATTATTTTCATCACTAAAATATCTGCATTAAAGTTACCTCAAGGTCAGTTGTGAAGGTGTAGTAATTATTAGCTTAACTATGAACATCTCTCAGCAAGCTAATTACCTGGGCACCAAATGAAAACCATTTATGCCTGAGGTCTAGAGGGTATAAAATAGAAGATTTCTTTAATGTTTCAGGTTAGATTTTCAAGGCAGGAGAACTTCTGCCTCTGGGAATCATAAGCCATTTCTTCACTCCAAATGAAATAAGAAAAGGAAAAAAAAAAATCAAACGAAAATGAAGAAAATTGGCCACACCCTAACTTGAGGCACTATCGAAAGCTGAGTGTATCACCTTCCCCTTTCAATGATGGGTTCCAAGTGGCCGTGCTAGTCCAGCAGGCTGGAGCCTGCATCTTCCAGCTGGAGGCACCACCAGTGCAACCTGTGTTGTCTGAATGGACAAATGGATCACTAGACGAGACAAATCTTCCAGATTCTTTATAATTACACCTTCACTGATGATATGCTAAGCCTTGTGACCCCCTCTGGAGCAGAGGATACAGCACCCTACAGGAGGAGACTGATGGGGATTCATCCATAACTACCAGAAGGGGTTAGATGGATTGGGCTGCGGTGAAGGGCAGCCTTTGGAGTTAGGTTTTTCACAGAATGACACAGGATCACAGAATGGTTTAGGTTGAAAGGGACTTCTGTAGCTCTCCCATTCCAGGACCCCACATGCCACACACTGGTCCACTGTATCTGGCCCTTCTACCATGTCCTTCAGTGTGGCACTGCAACGCAGCAAGACAAGAGAAACTCTGACCTACCCACCCCATTGCCAAGGGGACAGAGAAGCCACCCACAAACCACACATAGTATGCATGTCCAGGCCCAGTGCAGTGCAGTGTCTCTGTCACTGGAAAATCCCAAGCACAAATACAGGCTGGGGAGGGAATGGATTGGGAGCAGCTCTGAGGAGAAGAACCTGCAGGTACTGGGTGATGAGAAGCTAGACATGAGCTGCTGCTGCTGGTCACACCCCCTCACTTTCTCATTCCTTGCCCTCAAAACCTAGTGCCATTTCCATTTGATAGGAGGAGAACAGGGGCAACACTCTGTTTCCTTCAGTTTATGATACATGTAGGTCCTATCGCCTTATTACATGTGTTGCTTTATAAAATTATCAGGTTCTTTCCTTAAACCCAGCTGTAGTTTTTGACTCAGTTCCATCAGTAACAGCTGGTAAGGAAGAGATTTCTTGCTATATTTCAGTTAAATATTTTGATAGTTTAGCTTTCCATTGGAGGTTCATTTTTGACTAAGTTATTTTGGGTTTGAGTTGTTACATATAATAAGTTTAGCTTTTTCCATTAAGATGCATTAATACTGGGGGAAGGCATGAGGATGGTGTGTCTGTTTGCCAAAAAGCTGTTTCGCATCAACCCTCACGTACATTACACCAGTATGATGTTAGCATCCTGGAACAGTTTGAAAATGTGTTTATTTTAGTATGGAGCTGTTATCACAAAAAGTAAAGCAGCAGCATTGGAAAGCATTTTGCCCTGGATGAACATCAGGGGGATTTCCGTCAACCTCCCACTGAGTGTATAGAGAGCAGTGGCTCTTACACCAGATTTTGAGAAATAGTGCTAGATACATTTCTGAGATGAATGACTGTGCCATGGTGACTGTGACAGTGATGGATGAGGCTACACAGCCCAGGCTTACCTTGCAATGTCCCTTGCTATTGCAGGACTGCCACTGCCCTGCAAGGGCTGGCTGCTGCAGGCTGCTGTGGTGTGTGATATATGTGTGAGCTCTTGTCATTTCAACAAAATCAGGATACAAGAGCTATGGGTAATCAGCTGAACTTCCTTTAGCAAGAGGGGTTAATGTATATGGTTTCACATCAATAAAACTGATTTCTCTTTGCTCTTTTCACCTGATCACATTGCAGAGGCTGGTGCCAATAGGATTCTTCCAGAACTAGTGCACAAACCTCCTCATGCTTTATCACAGAATCATAAATCATAGAATGGTTTGGGTTGGAAGGAACCTTAAAGCCCATCTAATTCCACCCCCCTGCCATGCACAGGGACACCTCCCACCAGACCAGGTTGCCCAAAGCCCCACCCAGCCTGGCCTTGAACACCTCCAGGGATGGGACATCCACAGTTTCTATGGGCAACCTGTGCCTGTGCCTCACCACCCTGAGAGTAAAGAATTTCTTCCTAATACCTAATCTAAATCTACCCTCTTTTAGTTTGAAGACATTCCCCTTGTCCTATCCCTGCATCCCCTGACAAAGAGTCCCTCCCCATCTCTTCTGTAGGCCCCATTTAGGTACTGGAAGGTCATTATAAGGTCTCCCCAGAGCCCTCTCTTCTCCAGGCTAAACAACACCAACTCTCCCAGCCTGTCTTCATAGGAGAGGTGCTCCAGTCTCTGATCATCCCTGTGGTTTCCTCTAGACTCACTCCAACAGGGTCCATGTCCTTCTTCTACTGGAGTCTCGAGGGCTGAACACAATATTCTGAGTGGGGTCTCATGAGAGCATAGTTGTGGGTTTATAAATAAAATAAAAATATTAGGATCACTATTAACCAAACATGAAAATAACAGAAAGAGAATTGTGTAGCTTCCTCTATACAGTGTTTATTGGCAGCATGTGGGCTTTCTTCCCACGTTGCTTTAAAAGAAAAACAATGGACACCTAAAATGAATGGAAAGATTGCTTTTTAATAGGATTTTGCCATACACAAGGAGTACTCTCCATCGCAAGAATAACAAGCTTGTGCAGCATATTTTACATCTGAAATGCTTCAGGATCCTTTGTGTTATAACTGAAGTTAGGTGGCCAAATAAAATAAGGTGGCCAAATCAAACTGTATGAAGGAATAAGTTGCAAGTGGTGACTTCCAAGCATTATGACCACAAGTGGGTGACTGGATTTTTTCTGAGTTATGTGTGTTTCAGTAGTGCCATCTGGCACTGCTGAACTGGTTCTGAGTAGCAAGATAGATAGCCATCAAGCAAGGACCTATAAATAGTAACTTGTCTCTTGTCCAAGGCTGCATGTCAGGACTATCTGTTGCATGTCCATTTCAGAGTGCATTGTGTAAGAATTGACCGACATTGCACCTGTGCATCCAACAAAACAAGGGTTAGTCGGTCAGGTGTGGAAACCAGGCATGAGGGCTGGGAGTGGAGTGGTGTAAGGGAGCAGGAGTCATGATCCTGGGGTTTTGCTCTGGGGAGAAAGGGAAGAGTCACGGACAGCATTATCTGAGAGCTGGGAGGAGGAGAGAGTGGAGAAGCCCAGCACTGACCAGATTTCTCCCACAACTGGTGCTTATCAACCACATGCATTTTTAAAGGTGGCCATCCCTAAAACCCTGGAGGATTAGCAGCATAAGAGGAATTTAAGCTACTGATGTCTCTAAGCAGCCTTTCAATCTATGCTATTGGGAGGTTTCTTAATGCTGTTGCAGCCCAGCAGCAGTGAGAGGCCCCCGGTGAGCTTCCCAGCTGGGAAGCAGTTCTGTTTGATATACAGCAGGAAATAGCTTTGGCTCCAAAGACCCTCCAAGCTAATGAACGAGAGGGTTGTGCAGCAAAGCAGTGCCTGGCACAAAACCATTCTATTTGGCTCTAGGCAGTACCTACTTGACTACCCACTTCTCTGCCATAAATAATCAGGCCCATGTATGAGCAGGAGCTTCCTTCCATAATCTGAAAAATGTTAGTCTCCACTGTTCCTAAAGGTTTAGGAAGTGTGGAAGTATTACATCCGAATTGCCTTCTTTATCCGGAGATAAAGGATGTTGTTAAAGCTTTTAGGTTTAAAATTAGTCTAAATATTTTTGATCTTTCACTGCAATCTGCCTTCTATTTCATAAGCTTTGCATATATGTGCAGATAGACTAGCAATTTTATGTATATGTGTATACAAGTATATATAAATATACATATACATCAACACACTAAAGCTCTTCTGTCTTTTAGAGGGAAAACAAACAAAGAAACAACAAGCTGTCAGACTAGAACAGTATCAACAGTGTCTAATCTGCAGGAAAATGCACCTAATTGCCAAGTCTAACACACTTTGGTCCTGAAATTAAAATCAATGAGGAAATGCTTTACAGCCATTACTGGTCATAGAGTTGCCAAACCTGAATCTGGCACTCTTTCTTGCAAAGCACAGTGGGATCAAGTTGATACTAAGCAGGACCTCGGAGGTCCTGTGGGCACATTGCAGCCTCTGGACCAGAGCTCCTACTGCAGTCTTGGACTACTTTGCCCTACCTCACATGACAGTATACTGAGCAACCACAACCTAAGGACTGTAAGACTCGTTGAGCGGCTTCAAAATCTATCCTGATCTTTAGGCAAATAAGGGTGATTTTACTTAGGCCTCATCTCACTCACTCACAGTTTGTTTCTGTCGGGCTTGATTTATGGGAGTCAATGGTTTGATTTGGAAAAATTGGTTCAATAGCACAGCCGCAGAACAGAGTCAGAATTAGAAACTGGGCAGAGTGAAAGGCTCTGGGCCATAGGGAGAAAAAACTTCTTGTTTGGAGATTAAAGGCTTTTGAAATTCCGGATGTGATCCCAAACCTCTGTCTCTGCACCCAAATAATTTGCACAGCAAAACTAATGTCTCTGGTGTTCTGCTTAGCAATGAAACAGGAAAATTTCAGCAAGGTAATTTGAAGTCTCTTACAAAGTGGTGGGGGAATGGAGAAGCATTAGGTTTCTTTCTCTTCACTCAAGGCTTGAACCTATCCTAACTGAAGTTAATAACTATTCCACTTATTTCAGGAGTGGAAACACCCTCTTGCATTTAAATCACTAAAAACTTGAAGTGCCTCGATTATCAAGTCTATTCCCGCCATGTAGACCATTCTAGCAGCATAACGGACTATATCAAGTGGATAGAAATGTAATTTATTCTGTTTGCATGCATAGATGACTCCACATCACCAGACATTTAATGTAGAAAGAAATCCAAAGCAACCAAAAAAGCAATTACCTCTTTGAATACTTGAAAATAGGGAGACAATAAAAAAGATACAAAAGCAAGCTCCTTAGTCAGGATTTTAATAAATATTGCACAAAATGAATTAGAGATTCTGAGCACTGGTACAAGAAAGAAATTGTTCCCCCTTGATTAAGCATACATTACTACGAGGTGTCTGAGGGGTCTTCCTGTCATAGCACTGCAATTCGATGTTTGATCTTCCTACTTGAGTTTAAACTGACATGCTGGCAATTCCTTGCCTTTTCAGTTTATAAATGTCTCTTGTTCTCCTTTTTAAAGAAAAGGTCAATGTTCTTCACTTAAATAATGTTGTTAAGAAATCAAAACTTTTTTTTTCTTTTTTTTTTTTTTAGCTCGTGTAGCTGAGCAACTGAAAGGCACAACCTCCATTTACCTCACTTCCACTAAAAATATGAATGCGGATAATCACAGAAAACAAAGAGAAATATCTACTAGTCTCTTTCCAGGATTGTTCCCTACAGTATATTTTCCAATGTTTTCTTCTGATCATTTTAAATGACTTATTTTATAAGCTAACTGTTCCTTCCTGTCCTACGAGGAACTCTGCAGCACACGATGTTAGTGTTATGAACTGTCTGATCAATTTATATCCCATTATTCCTAGGTATATAATCTAATATCAGTCAATCTGAATACCCTTTCACCACCCTGTACACTTCTTCTTCATATTTCTGTCAGTATGATAAAATGGATCCTTACAAGGATCAAAGGAATGAAGTTCTTATTGGTTTATCTGCTTCCCTACCCATTCCACACATCAGGAGCTGGTATTTAGTGTGTGTAAAGGACCAGTTTATTCTCACAATGAACACATGGCTGATTGTTTAAGTACATGAAGACTGTGCAGTTAAGAAAAGCAATGTCAGTTTAATGTGCTTTGCTGTTTTCTGGTTAGCAGGTGGGTCCTTTTCTTTAGAAAGTGATACTGGTTTTCTTCCACTCATGAAATTAAGTAATTTTGCAGCAGTAAATAATATTCAAATTGAGCAAAGATTTTGAGGTAGAGACAGCTGCTATGGTTCAGCTTAGATTTGTAGCCGAGAGCCAAGACTGGATAGAAACTTTTTAGTTTTGATTCAGTGAACTTTTGGAGCATAGGTCCCATGGAGAATTTGATAACACAGAATCACAGAATGGTTTGAAATGGAAGAGACCATAAAAGATCATCTAGTTCCAACCCGCCTGCCATGGGCAGGGACATCTCCCACCAGACCAGGTTGCCCAAAGCCCCATCCAGCCTGGCCTTGAACACTTCCAAGAATGGGGCATCAATAGCTTCTCTTGGCAACCTGGTTCAGTGCCTCACCGCTCTCATAGTAAAGAATTTCCTCCTAATATCTAATCTAAATCTATCCTCTTTCAGTTTAAAATCATTATCCCTTGTCCTATCACAACGCTCCCTGAAATAGAGTCCCTTTCCAGCTTTCTTGTAGTCCTCCTTTAAGTACTGGAAGGCTGCTAGGAGGTCTCCCTGGTGTTTTCTCTAAACTGAAGAAATCCATCTCTCCCAGTCTGTCTTTGTAGGAGAGGTTTTCCAGTCCCATGATCAACTTTGTGGCCCTCCTCTGGACTTGCTCCAACAGGTCCATGTCCTTCTTGTGCTGGGGGCCCCAGAGCTGAAGGCAGTACTGCTTGTGGGGTCTCACAAAAGCAGAGCAGAGGGGCAGAATCCCCCCCTTACCCAGCTGGCCACAATCCTTTTGATGCAGCCCAGCATACGATTGGTTTTCTGGGCTGCAAGCACATGTTGCCAGCTCAATATGGGATGAGAGCCTAGAGCACAGTTCAGGGTTAACAGCTGTTAGGTGCACCGTTAGCCTGTGGTTAATCCAAGGCCCCAAAAAAACTGTGTAAGGTTGCCTTTCGGGTTACACTAATGCTTCCTTCCATCAGCAGAGACAGATTGTGAGCTGAGATATAAAGTAGATTTAGCTATGCCATATTCCAGCTGCTTCACACCTCCTTAACTCGTGTTTTATGTGAGTTTATATGATGCTGGGGACATTATTTTAGCAACGTCCAGTTGCTGGTTGAATTTGGTTGAATTTGAGTAAAAAAAATTCTGCTCCTAAAATATCTCAGGATGTTTCTGTTTAGTTCAGCAAATAATATCAAAATGTACAGAAGCTGAATTTCTGTTCACTTCAGTAATATGATATTCTACTGCTGACAGTCTCCCTGGTTGGCTTGTAGTCAGCTGTCCAATCCAATAAAGCAATGATATGGGCATAAAAATGAAGCAGAGTAAGATAACCACAAATGAGAGCTCTGCCAAAGAGACCGATAAAGCACTGTTCAGGGCCTTAATACTATAAAACAGAGGAAAAGGGGAAAATAAATAGGCCTGGGACACAGGAATTTTCCTAATCAATACCTCTACATCATTTCTCCTCCCTGAAAACCCATGTTGCCTCTCTTTAGTTCCTCCAGGCCTAACATGATCTACTGGACTGTGAAGTTACTCTTGCATGAAAGTTAATGGTAGGAATCCCATCATCTGGTACATTTAAAATTGTACCCAGTGCTTGAAAGCTTCAAGTAATGGGACCTGCAGGCCAGAACTGTGCCATCATAGAAGAGGTTCAAAATGTTCATGACACCCAGCACAATATTTTTCCTCTCCTCCTGTGAGTATTGGTTCCACCTATACTTCCTTGTGCTGCCCTCTGTAACTCCTGTTTTGCTGAAGTGCTGACTGGTGCCCAGGCTTTCCACATGTGTCTCCCCAAGCACAAAGTGCTGTGAGTACCTCAGTCCTGATCAGCATACACAAAGGCCCACAGGCTTGTGCAGAGGAAGGTGGAAGGTTACTGTCCTCACTGGAGAATAGGAAGAGCAAGAAAAAAAAATAAAGGCAACCAACAAGAAAAATTAGCTCTCATACTTTCTTCTCCTCGTGAGTTTGAAAGTTCCTTTCTGAGTTTGAAAGTTCCTGAGATGTCACTGCTGTCTACTGATAATAAACAACAGGCAGATAAACGATAGCAATTTAATGATTTTTTGCCAATGGAATTATTTTCCTGGGCTGAAAAGAAACATATTACTTTCTGACAAAAAGTGATTAGTACAAAACCATGAAGACTTGATAAACTGGCACAGCAAAGGCTATTGCTTGACAAAGTAGCACTCTGAAAACAGACACAATGACACAAATATGAATAAAAACCCCACTTTTCGATACCAGAAGTGCCATGTTTCTGAGAGCAGTGTCAGCCAGTCCGATCGCAGCTGGTATAAATCACTGCCATGCTACAGACAGCAAGTGAAACCAATCTCAATTACTTGCATTGTACAGGACCATGCCCCTGTTTCAACTCGTGCTAGATTAGAAGATGTAGTGAAAAAGCTGGCATTGATTTACCTTGAGTCTTAATTTAGCCTGAAAGCTGTCTTTAAAGACCAGTTAGGACACTGTTGTTCCGATAGGACTATATAATCCCATTCACAAAATCATGAGTTTGATTAGACATTTGCATGTATCCCTCCCTTCCAACACACACAGACATTATATTTATTGTACATGTGTACCCATGCGCATGCCACATTTACCTGACCCTTAGGACTGCAGCAAAATTAAACACTGGCAAGCTGCACTATAGAAGCTGTTATCCATCTCTGCCTGTGTGAAAACAAGCTGCTTCAGGATCCAGGTTTCTTCCTGAACTGGAGTTGTGGCCAGACACCTGTTCAGAAGCACAGAGATATGAACTTTGAGTTTTTAATGGCCAGATTGTGTAAACTGAAGTTTCCATTAGATTTAGGTGTTGGCCTTCATCACCTGTAGCTTGCTCCATCTGCTCTAGCCACCCCTACAAATGCCTTTCAGGGGAAGCACCAAGATACAATCAAAATAGATCTCTAGGCAGAGAGAACTAGCAAATTAAAACAGTAAAGCATTGTACACAGTGCTGAGAAAGCCTTTTTTCTTCTGTCTTGGTCAGTCTCCGCAACTCAATCCATGCTGATTGGAATTTTAAAAAAATAATAAGAAGAAGAAAACAATGCTTTTCTGCGTAGTCTGTGTTGAAAACCTATCTAATCTCCTACAATGAGATAATAAAGACAGACTGAGTTTTGCCTAAACATGAAGCCTATTGCTTTTAAGTTAAATTCAGCACAGGGGCTTTGAGTGAAAGGAGAAACTGATGTCAAGTTTAGTGTTTCTCCAAAGGTGCAATTTATAAATTTGGAAAGTTCAGAGATCAGTCATAAGGGAAGGCAGGGAAGAAGTTCATATTCTCCAACCAACGTAACACATCTGTGTCCCTGATTCTCACCTTCCATAGGAGCTGTGCCAGGAAAGTCAGTGGAAGGACACTGTCAGCATAAACCACTCTTATACTGTCAAATATGCTGTTATTTTCACAATCATTAGTAGTTAGACATAAGTAAGAAACCCTGGCAGATGTGGGTAATGGAGCCCTAAAGCACAACACATGAACATCAAAATACTTTAACTTCATTGCCTCACAGCTCCTCTAGGTACTTCAAGTCTTTGGGGGGGTCAGAAATCTTTATACCTTGGTCTGCACTGTTAGCAAGTGGCACAGGCTTTATGTGCAGAGGTATTAATTTTTTTTTAATTATTATTACTTTTTTTTTCCCTACTACTACTCACATTTAGTCAAACAATGGCTGGAATACATGAAGAAAGTGTTCAGTTCCCCTAGAAGTAGCTTACACCAGAAATTAATGCATGTTTTTCTTTGACAAATAGCTGACATCCATTATGAACCAAGAGCTATAAAAGCCACATACAGGAGACAAGCCTGCCCTGAAGTACTTGCAGCTCAAGGAGGTAAAGAGGAGAAAGGAATAACAGCAAGCAAATAATAAACCACTGTGGCCTAAAGCTTGCAACTAACCAGGAACTGATAACACAGACTGTCAGAAACACAATAGACTTATTTTGTACTGACACAAGGACACAGTGTTTCACATCATTTTCAATTTGCCTGTGGAAATCTTTGGCATATCATCAAGGCCAAGATCTTCACATGAATCAAAAAGGTCTGGGATTTTATATGAATATCAAGAATAGCCAGAATTATAGTAGGAAGGAAGGAAGGAAGGAAGGAAGGAAGGAAGGAAGGAAGGAAGGAAGGAAGGAAGGAAGGAAGGAAGGAAGGAAGGAAGGAAGGAAGGAAGGAAGGAAGGAAGGAAGGAAGGAAGGAAGGAAGGAAGGAAGGAAGGGAGGAAGGAGACTGAAGAGGGAAAGCTGTGGCAGACCTACAAACCTCCCTGCTTCCAGGCATAAATGGATTTTCCACCCATGGAAGCCAGGAGGAAATTATTCAAAAGGTTAATTTTCAAATTTCCACTAGATGTGAAACTTCTTGTCTCCTCCTTTAAAGCAGCTGGTGCTGTCTTCTGCCAGCTGCAGAAGACTGGCCTTCATCAACCTTGGATCAGACCTGCTCTGGCAAGTCTCCTTGTCCTATATATTGCAAAGTGGAAAAAAAAAATCCGCTGTCACAAAAGAAACTACAGACAAATATGTTTTAGAAGACAAGGTTATCCTTTTCTCCTTCCCCACTGAAGGCTTGGAAACAAAGCTGCCTATATCAGGGATTTTGAAACATCCCAAATGTTTTGAAAATAATATATGACACAGAAAAGTCTGATAAAAAAATATATATATGTATAGTTCTATTCATCTTGTAGCGTAACACCACAACAAGGGGATATTTAATAAAAAAAAAAGCGAGTGCAATGAAAATAATTTGGAACTGCCTTAAAATCTCATCTCCGCTTTGATGATTCATCAATTTCAGCAGCCGCTTATTGCTTAAGCAATACACAGCACTTCGATAGAGATTATTGCTGAAACAACAATTTCTCTTAGTCAATCCTAGCACTGGCTGAAATTTTCCAGAGTTAAAACAAATTATTCACACTGATGGTTCAATGATTGTCTGTAGAAGAGGACAGGTAGCAGAATCAAAAGACAAAGGCAACACACAATTTGAACCACAACATTTCTTAAGTGTGCTCTCCTTTTTCAACTTTACAAAACAGCAGTGCAGCAGTTTCTAAATGCGCCGTGACTTGCTAATTCTCCTGAAAGAGAGGACAATTATATTAACAAGTGACAGAATGGATATTATTTTCCTAGCAATGAGAAATGTGGCTCTAAGGCTCATAAATACACTTCTGAAATCCCTAGCTGCAGTCCTTGCCTCATTACCCACTGCTACTTTCTGGTTTATTCTGGATATGCATTTTAAGCCCCAGATCTTTCTCATTTGGTGTAAAATGGAATGGTTCCTCTGATTTCAACAGAACTATGCAGGCCTGCACCACCTATAGATCCAGGCAGAAAAGCAAAAAGACATAGCCACAAGGCAAAACCACTGTTTTAGGCATTCAGAACCAAGTTTTAAGAACACTTAATGTTAGAAAAAAAGCCAGAGGGCAGAATCCATACATAAAGCTGATTTTTCTCAGGTGGGGTTTTGCTGTTACAGTAGTAACTTGATAGCCCCACATCTGTACATACTCAACTGCTCCAGCCCTTCTTAGGAGGCGCATTCGGCAGGAGGATGCCTGGGTTCTGCAGACATGGGAGGTCTGTCTGATACGCCCAGAGAATAAAATAGATGGGTGAGAGTGCAGCTGGTGACTTTGAGAAAATAAAGCTGATGGGTCAGAGTGAAGCTGGTGACTTTGGGAAAATTGGAAGAAACCTCATTACAGAAAATTTCAGCAACAGTTTTAGTCCACATCACAAAAATTAGGCTCTTGGCAAATGTGTGTTGAGACAAATTTCTTTCCATTTATTTTCATTGCTGTCTTTTTCCACCTTCTCTGCTAAACATTGATTCTTCTCTGCAACTTTCACAGCATTTGCTTCTGGCATCTCACATGCTTTCTGCATTGTAACAGAAATCTTGCCGTGATACTCCTTGAAGGGTTTGTTAATCCTGCAGCTGTTTACTAAAAGAAACACTTTGACATACTATAAATGTTGCCTATGCTCTTTAGAAAGAGAGACAGCAATCCCTCACTATGTATATGTATATGTATATGTGTATATGTAAGAAAAACTCTTTACATTAAAGGAAAGTAGTAAATACCATCTCTCCCCTCAGTAAGAGATGCAGGTCTTTGAACAGACTTTTTCTGATGAGTGTCCCCAGCTAAGGATTTCTTAACCTGTGGAGAATGGGAGGTCACAGCTGTGTGTAGATGCAGTCAGTGCAGCCTTCAGGACAGGTAGGAGGAGTTCAGTGTCTTCAGTCATGTTTTCTCCTTTTATGGATACCCTACAAAACCCAAATTTATTTGTGGTGTAATTACTATTTTTAAATATTATCATTTCCAAATATCATTAAAATTTTATCATTATCATCTCCAAACACAATAACAACAACAACTACTACAATAATAATAATAATAATAATAATAATAATAATAATAACAACAACAACAACAGAACCAAAAATTTTCATGACTGATATGAAAATTCCTTGCCACACAGATAGCTTTGCAAGGCTCCAGTTCAGCCCTAACTCTGATAAAAGCAGCTCAGCTTTGAGCCATTATCTATCTGTCTTAAAATGCTAAAAAGTTTATTCATATTTGAAAAAGATGGTGAACTAGGGCTCCTGCTGAGCTGGAAGAGAGAAGGCTATGAGCTTGGACAACGTGCTAAAATGCATCAAATCTATGTGCATTCAGTCCTGTGATGGCACCAGGTGCAGTTCCCAGGACCATAATACCACAGGGACCAACTCTCCCAGTCACTACCCCCAAGAGGCTATGCAGCACCATCCACATCATACAGTATGCATCTTATACACATACATGTGCTCAAACACACATAAATAAAACCCAAGACACTTTCTTCTGAGAAATATTCACATTTCTCCTCCACTCCACCTCTGTCCTTTAAAAACCTTCAACAACAGATCAAGGGAATATCCTGGAGAATGTCTTGCTGAAGAAGACCCCACACAACTAAAAAATGTCCAACAAAGAACCTGCCTGCTCCCAAACAGGGCAGCCACAACTTGAGTGAAGGTCAAGGAAAGACTGCAAATGTAATGCTCACCTCAACAGGTAACAGAAAACACACATACCACTCCAAACTCAAGAATCACTGCCAACAAGCTCTTGATCTCCAGGGGAACATGACCTGACCGTACCAAACAACAGCAGTGCCAACTCATGTTCATTCACATCTGCAAGCAAAGCCTGGAGTGACATGTTCACTTCTGAGCCTGCCTGTGGCTTGTTCACAGAGTGATGTATTGCACTGAGCACCAGTCTGACTCCCTTCTCCTAGCATAACAATGACTGATATTCCTGTATTACTTTCTCTTGACACACTTTATGTTGAATAACATTAAAAACGCTTGTGGTTCATAATACTCAGTGCTGTAGCTATTCCTGAAATTCTTGCTTTGAAGGAAGAGTAGGAAAATTGCAGGAACATTTTGTCCCAGGAGGATGAGAGTTTACTTTGCCTTTTCTTTTATTCAGGCCCTTTCCTACAGCTCAGAGGAAAAAAAAAATGATGGAAAAGAATAATAAGTGTTTACTAAATTCTGTTGAAATCATTGATAATGTTTCCTAACAGAAGTCCAGGATTAACCTTTTCTTTTCAAATACAAAATGTTGTACTGGGTCTGTCTGGGTTGGACTTAATTTTCTTCATAGCAGCTCATAATGAGCTGTGGTTCAGATTTGTGACCAAAACAATGCTGATAACACACTAGTATTTTAGCTGTTACTAAAAACTTTGCACAACATCAAGGCCTTTTCATTTCCCTTCCCCCCCACACACACAAGCACCGTGAATCCACTGGGAGTGAGCAAGAGGCTGAGAGAAGACACAAGCAGGCAGATGACCTGAACCAACCAAAGAACTATTCCACGCCATCTAACATTGTCATCTGCAATAAAATAGAAGGGAGTTTCAGGAGCTTTCCCATCCTTTGCTCAGGAACTGACTGGGCATTGGCTACCCATGGGAGGTGGTGAGAGGTTGCCTTGACATCTCTTGTTTTGTTTTATTTTCTGTCTTCTTCCATTTCTCCTTTGCTTCTAAATCTTTTATTTTCATCTTGGACCACAAGTTTTCTCACTTTTACTTTTGCTTTTCTCTTCCTCCACCACACGAGAAGTGGAGGGGGCAGTGAATGAGCATCTGTGTAGTACTAATCTGCCTACCAGTGTTAACCCACAACAGGGGTTATAATTAAAAACTTTTTGCTTCATTGCATACAGCCTTCTGCCATCGGGTAATGCCTTTGACCATTGGGTCACATTGTCTCTTGCCCTCAGCAGCTGTGCAAGTGATTGTGGAGAGGATACAGCAATGACCATCTTTTTTCCTGGGGGTACCACAACACAGCTGTTGCTTTCTCTAATTGCAGCTGCAAGATACAGGGAGGGGGCTGACCAGAGGACTCCAGCCCTTGTGTCATATACAGCCAAGAAAAGCCCGAGTGAATGATTTCAGGCTCAGTGCAGCTGAGTTTTCTTGCCCAGAGCTCAGGAAGGCTGAGAGGAACACTATGCCACTGGAAGCTTCATTAGCTTCATTGGTTATTTTTCTAATTATATTAATATAAGTGTACCAATATGCAGTGTTTTCCCTCAGACTCCAGCTCCAAGCATCCTGCAATTACATAAGAATTACTTTTTTATTTTTTTTTAAATAAAGTTTCTAGATCTTAAAGTCATGTAGGAAAGCTAGAAAATGTTAGGCTTAAAAAAAAAGGCAACCAAGATCAGCCTCTCATTTTTTCATTGCATTTTAAGGACCTGAGATAGAAAAGGTCAACCCTATGACATTGTTGGGAAAGAAGTGAAGAGAGACAGAGCAACAGCTCCAAAGTAATTTGAACTGGATATAAAGTTGGACCAACAGTTTGGTTCTTCACTCCTGCTGTGTCCCTTGCTGGAAAGCAGTGATAGCATTGATCATCTGGCATTATATATAATACAGTGCAAATGTCATTCAGTCACACCTTCAGGCACAATAAGGAGGGGATTCACACTTTCCCACTGGAAACTATTGACTACTGGAGGTGTCTAAGTTCACTGTGACCAAAGTGTGCAAATTGTCTATAAAGCAAAAGGAGAGATGCAGGTCTCTAAGGAGAAGCAATGATATGTTGTCTGTCCATTTAGCATAGATCATATGAGTCACACACACGCACAATGAGTATATAACATGTAAAAAATACTAATTAGTGTTTCCCTCACCCAGAACAGAGCAGGGGACAGTCACTACTTTAGTTACTTGCACAATCTTAAGATGAATTATTTATAGACCGATTTATTTTGATGTTCATGGACCACATTCTCATTCTGCATTTCATTGCTTCAGTGTAAAGTGGAGTAACTGTATGGCATAATTACAGGCACTACAGATTCACTCCAGTGTGAGAGATGGGACCCTGTTCTTCCCCATCTCCAAATGCCAGGATCACACCTCCAGTGAACTAACAATGCTTCCTTGTGTGGAAGCAGTTGGGGATGGAATTTGGATCTGATGACATAAGGGGGGTCAGGAAAGAAAGAAAAACCCAAGCCAACAATAAACAACTACTCTTAAGCTCTAATGAGGCGATCAAGAAACTGCCACAGATTTGCATTTGCAATTTAATTGGCCAGTAGATTCCCAGACCTTGGCATTGTATCTGAAGGTAAACAGCAACATATTAAAAGCTGAACACTTTGTAATTAACCTTGTTATATGTTTTTAATGAAGTCTAAAGTCCCAGGAAAAATTATGGGATATGTATGCCATTGATTTCATTAGAGTGCTGCGTGGCAGGAATAATAAAAATGGTCTTGCAGGCTTATGTGAGATTCTTAGGGACAGAGTAACACTATTACTGCCCTGAGTCCAGCTTGACAGTGTTGTTATTACAGTAAGAACCACACTTGTCACACTCACTACACATTCTTCAAAATAATCCTAAGAGAAATATGCTTTAATATTATTACACGATGCCTCTGACTGTGGTTTTCTGTTATGTTCATAACGCTACGTGTAGCTATTCGTGCCCTAGTGCTGTGAAGTAACTTCTCTTATGTTTGGTTCCCAGCAATTAAGCCAGACCTTGAAAATGCCACAGGGTGAAAACAGAGTGTAAAATGAAATATGTGAATAGCAGTTAGAGTTTATATGAAGCTACAGTGACTTTCTGCTTATAGGGAAGTCCTTGGTTATATTGTTCTGCCTTGATTATTTCAAAGATTTTGGCCAAAGATTTTTGTGTAGCCCCCTACTGATACATTGAGGACCTTTGCTCCCTGGGTTATCCAGAGGGAATGAATCAGGGGCCATGAGCATCACATCTCACATTTCAGGTAGCACTGAAAGGTGGGATAAACAGCATAGACGGCTTTGGCCTTTAAGGGGTCTCTGGCATATGTAGAAGTTTATGTAGAAAGGCAGTACAGAGGAAGATGTAAAGAAAAATGGAGATGGAGGGATGTATTCAATTTCCTGGTGAACTGTGGAATTGGGGGCAGATGGAGCATAAATGAGTTGTGAACAGGCCAGAAGCAGAGCTGTCCTGAGTGTATTGGCAGGTCAAAGCAGGGTGGCATGGCAGTGCTGTTATGTCCCTCCTCCAGCTGCTCCTGGCTCCCGTCTTGCATGAGGGAGCTGGAGAAGAAATGGTGCCTAAACATCAAAATGCGTGTATGGCAACTACATGCCACTGCCTTTCTTGGTTCTCCCAGCTCCAAGTTCATTTGGTTTTGGAAACATTTTACCACCAGCCAAAATTTTGGTTTCCCTCAACACCTGAATAAAGAAGCAGAGAACAGACAGTGCCCATCACCTTTCCTGTTCCATGATCCTCTGCGTCTGGCCCATGCACAGGATTAGGAATACCCTACAATCGTCTTGGCGTCTGCACTCCTTGCTTTCCCAGGTGACTGTTTCAGTCTTATCTCACAAAGATATTCATAGCTGTAACTGCATCAGAAGGTCACAGGCTTCCTCATGCAGTCAGTGGAAAGGTCTTCAGAACTGAGGGCAAAAGGAAGGCAAATCAGCGCCATGCTTTTGGTAAAGAATCACAGGAGGACTGGTCTCCTGTTTGTCTCAACTCTGCTTTCTGGAGACAACATCCGTTTTGTAGGATAAATCATCACGCAATTATTTGCAGAATAAAATGATTCATCCTGTGCATTGGAGCTATAATGCAGAAAACAAGGATGACACTAGAATGAAAAATATAACCCTTCTTGTTAAACAAATTAGAAATCTGTTACATATTGTGCAACTCTCTAAAAATATTACTGTTTCTATTACATTTGCTCAATGGCTTTGAGTTTCTGAAAGAAGGCATGCATGCAAGAGGAAGGATCTTTTTCAGGAAATTTAATTAAGTTCCTCTCAGAACATGCCAAAAAAAAGCATATGAAATAGGTATGCTTAAGTCAGGGTGTTTCCCAGAAAATATATCTCCTGGATTCTTCAGAGAAAGATAAGTGATGCATGTGTAGAAAAAAAAATAAATAAAAATAAAAATAAAAATAAAAATAAAAAAAATAAAAATAAAAATAAAAATAAAAATAAAAATAAAAATAAAAATAAAAATAAAAATAAAAATAAAAATAAAAATAAAAATAAAATTAAAAGCCTTTATGCCTTTTGATAAGTACTAAATTCTACTGATGACTTTTATGTATCCTGAAAAAATAGTGAAGTTACATCAGCTGACATTTTGGAGTTTCTTCATGCAAAATACTCATCCACAGTGTCATCAACCATATAGAGCCCCAGACTCTCCCCTTCAGGTAGGTCCCATCAGCTTCTGGAGACCTGAGTGGTAAAGGGGAATCCAGCCACAGACAGAAATGTGCCTTCCAGTAGTTCATGCTCCCTGGCACTCAGGGTCAGGAGGAGGACATGCTACTTTGACCATTAAGACAGAGAGAAACCTTGAGAGCAGTATTTGTTAATCAAAGACCGATATATTTCTCAAAAAAAAAAAAAAAAAAAAAAGGTCAATGGTAGGTGTAAAGCAGACACCAGTGACTGCATGAATTGCTTGGATCCAAATTATTTACATCTATAAGGAATCTTGGAAGTCCTGTATTGAATAAAACAGTGCACAGGGACTGAATATCTGTCTCTTATTTCACTTAGATCAAGTTGCTTTCCCTCTCTCCTCCAACATCACATGTGCACTCACGCATTCACACTTGCTGTCAGACCACTTTTGCACGTTCTGTGAGCATCTACAGGTAAAATTGGTGATGACATGATAGTTCTAAGCACAGTATTTGTGACTTCTTTTAATTCAAGTGTAAGGTGGGTATAAACTGATTTGATAGTATAAGAATCACCTTTCTCATCCTTCCCTAGAACTGGAATTTAAGCCTACCTGAAAGCAAGTTTGTAAAATTGAGGACTACAGATCTCCCTGGGTTTATTTTTCATTGTTCTGTATATGCAAACTCCTAGCAAATGAGAATTCAGAGTGACTGAATGTAGGGTTCATGCTGTGCATTCAACATGATAAAAGCCATGGAGTCTGAGAAAAGATGATGTTTCCAAAAACAGTCAGTAGAAGCAAGAAGCCAATAACCATGCAGGTGCTTCCTTGTGTTGCCAAGAAAATGAAGTCTATGTTGTTACCCTTACCCTTACATCTCTACAGCCATATGCCAACTTGGTCAGAACAAAGTCCTCCATAAAACTCCTATAAAGGACTTTTAGAACTGGTTTTAGAACTAGTTCAGGCTGAAGGTTGAATGCCTGTCTAAATAACAGCACCTCATAATCCAATAAAATTTATTTCAAGGAACTGCATTAATACTGAAAAACAAGCCAATCACTTCTGAGTTTCAGCAGTACTTGCAATCCTCTTCATTTGAAATGACCTCTCAGATTTTCACTGAGCAACCTGATCCAACTGGTCCCACTTTGAGCAGAAGGTTAAGCTAAGCTACCTGCAGAGATCTTTTCCAATGGAATTTATCCTCTGAGTCCATGAAAAGCGTATCAGGTGTCCTAATGCCTGCACAAACTCTCAGAGGGATGCTGTCACCCTTCTGAGTATGTGATATACATCTGAGCTTTCACTGATTTATTTAGTAAATCGGCTTTCACTTATTTACTTCCACCTCCAGCCCAAGAGCAAACACAGCCACAATAACTCGGACTCTGGTGAGTGTTAGTTGTAACATTCCAGAGCAATGATTTGTCAGTGGCATTTAAAGAATCCCTACAATTTCTTTAATCAAAATCTACACCCCGTTCCACCCAGTGGAAAGGCAGTTTTAAGATTGCTCAGTACGTGTTTCAAGGTCATGTCCTTCTTCTAATGTTCTTCACAGATAGCGTCAAATTCTCCAGCTGGTTCTGTACAAAGGTCTGGAGAGTCTCATTTCTTCTGATTAGAAGTGAGGATCACTTCATCTCTCATGCATTTTTGCATTGCTGACTCCCCTCCTTCTTCAAAGAAGCAAAATCCTATTACCACTGTAAATTGCGTTGGCAGGATGGGTGTGAGGGATTTTTGGTTCCAAGAGCAGATAAAATTACTTCCATCCATTCTTATCTTTCCTAAAGTAAATTATGCATATGTAATAGCAAGATCTGTGATAGCTGTCCCCTGACTTTTACCAGGAATGAGCAGACAATATATTATAGGTCTCAGATATGAGTACAAGAAGCAACCCATTTTGTTATGGACTGGCTCCAAGCATATCAGGTGCACTCATTCCCTGCAAGTGAAAAAACACAGTCAGAAATGGGATTGATAAATGTTAATCCACAGATTAAGACTGGCCATTTTGTACTCTGTGGTCTTTCATAAAACCATATTCAAATCAACAGCTTCTACAAGTTCCCTCCAAAGCTTTTGCTTTCAACACACTGAACAAGACCTCATTTTTCCACCAAAACGAAGCAAGGTAAACCTGTGATAAAAACTATGTCCTCTCAGATGTTCCATCTCTTATGGTCTCTTTTCGCTGATAGATACAATTAAAAATACTTATCTTTCTGCATCATTCCCATTTCCATTTCCTCTCTTTTTGGAGCTTGCAATTAGCTTTGCTAAGCGGCACCCCAGCAAAATGCAATGAATTTAGTTTAAATGAGGGAATCAGAAAATAGAGCAAATTGGAACATTTTATTTGAGGAATCTTAGGGTGTGAAAGAACCTGTCTTGTGTTCTGAACACTCAAAATTTTGCAGGAACTGAGCACAACCAGGGTTTGACCACAAGTAAGTAGAACTGAGACAGATACTGTTGCGGTTTAAGCCTCAGAAAACTGAGAACACCCCTTCAGAAAATAAGAGCTGGTGCACTGCTTCTACTGTATCCTGATTTTTAAGGGCATTTAAGTTGATCCTTCCACACAACTCAGAGTCTTGATCAGAATTTATTCAAGCTGGAGGAGTTTAGATCTATAACTGGAAAAGAGCAGGTGTGATTCAAGGTAAACTATCCCAAGATGAACCCTTGGTTTTCTCTTCAATTCCGTCCCAACCATTAATTAAAAGTTCCTATTTTAGGTGAAGCAGTGCTTGTGGAGATTAGTTGTTCTTAATTAAAGCTGCATACCAACAGCTATAAAATCCTAAGTCCATAAGAAACAGAATAGAGTTTTACCTCCAAGCTAATGCTTTCTGTTCAGAGATTTGGGGTCTTGCACTAGGAATACAAAAACAAGTGATTGCAACAGCTCCAAACTTGTCTCCTGTGTGGATAAAATTGAAAAGCAAACAGATTTGCTGTGGAAAATTACAGCTATCCACATGATCAGATTTCAGCTCTTGATTTTAAAAGTTTGTGAAGAATAAACATTTTCTTAGCAGCCTAAAAGGCATATTTTGTGCCAGGGGACTGAGCAGCTGGGATAATGCCTCTCTCCCCAGTCTCTAACGGCATTTTTCTTCCAATAGGCGCAGTGCCTTTGGAGCCAGAGCAAGAACAGTCATGGCTGGGAATAAGGCTGCTGAGCTCACCAGTACAGGGTTGACTATAAAGAGCAAACCTACATGGTCTATATATAGGGAGAAAAACAAAGCTCTTAACACCTGCCCAGGGGTGTAAAGAACTAAGGAAAACTCCTTTCATCTCCCTTTTCCAACCATTACCCATGCCAGTTGACTGGATATTTTGGGGTATTTATTGTGGGTGAAGAACTTTGCAATATTCTGTAATATTATTAGTATTATTGCATTTATTTTCTTCTTGTTTAAGTTCTCAACCTGAAAAAAGTCCTCCTCGCAGTCTTAAATGATCCTGTATTTTATGCTTCTCATAGACTTTTTCCTTGCTCCCACCTGTATTTTTGGGTTTTCATAATTTCGACACTGTTCCTACACCAACGTATCCCTTTTCTGCCCACTGCCATGCAGCTCTCTCAATTCACTTCTGTCATTTCACAAGAAGTGGAAAGTTTTCCACAATAAGTGGTAGCCAGCATCAACTTGATCAGAAGCTACCCCAATGGGGATACAGGACTTGTCTCCCACGGCGAACTAAGTTTCTTGCTTCCATGCCCTAAGTCCTACAGCTATTGCTCTACCCTGGGGCAAGAGCTGTTGTGGAGTATAATCAGAAACACCGGGGCAGGCTGCTGTGTATCTCAGCTGCTTCCCTCCTGAGCTGTCAAACTAAGCACAACCCTTAAACCGACACTGTTAGTTACAGTGAAGTTTTCGTCTTGGTAAGAGACTGGGAGCCTGCAGAGACTTAATTTCCATCCTAAGGAAATAGCACATCAATACCTGTCTAAAAACACTGAGTATTTCTCACTTTTGGCAATGCAATGGCTGAATTTACAGCCCTCATAAAGCCAATATTCCCATCAGCCTCATTAGGGTTTTTGCCAATAGAGGATGCAAAGCTTCAGCTATCCAGATACACTTCCAGGAGGTTTTCTTGGGAGTTGTTAGAATATGTTTAATAAGGTTGAGGAGAAATGGTACCTTAATGACTAGTCAGTCAATACATGATTTTAAATAACAATGAACAAATACAATACACTTTAAGGAAATATAGTATCAATCATTTTGAAATGAAAACAAATTTTATATATGTTGGTGACACCATATGATAATTTAGTTCAAAAGGGAGAGTATTCCACTGTGTATTCGTGTCTGGACAAGAAGAGGCATATAAAGTCACTTAAACATTGCCAGTGCATAGACTGTTGTAAATTTACACATTGTGTCAACTAAAATAGAGTTAAAGCAGCTGTAAATGCTGGGACCAAGTTCTAGGCTAATCATTCAAAAAATGAAACAAAAAACTCTCCACAAACCTCTCTAAACTGAATATGTTTGTTTTTTGTGACTGAGCATTGTGGAATTTGTAACTTCGAACATTTCAAAAAAATTTTGCAATCAAGCGCATATAATAAAAGATATGCAATCTTTTATGAAAAGATATTTATTACACTTCTATCCCTGGCATACCTGGCATGAATTCACGGTTAAAAAAAAAAAAAAAAAAAAAAAAAAGTTGATCTCTTCTCTTATTGAGGATAAACAATTATTTCATTATAAATTCATTCCAGTTACGCAATCCACATTTTTTGAATTTACATCAGTCTCACAGAACTGATTGTAATTCTTGATTTTTTTCTAGTCCACATAAAAACATACTAAAACACGCTTCTAAGAGACATAGGTAGAAAAAAGACATAGTGGAATAGTTCATTCCTGTCCTCCATTTTATGGCACTCCTTTCATTTCTGTCCCTTTCATTAATGTCTCTAGTCCAGTTTCTCTTCTTGACACAAAGTTGTATCCATCTTATCACAATCTACAAATCTCCTTAAATTGACCTATAGCAAAGGAGTCATAAATCGGGGCATATAACATTGGTCAGCAATCTAAATAAATAAATAAATAACAAATCAGAAACATGCAAAAAAAATCCTCAGAAACAGAATTAGAAAACAAAAATTTTAAATGTCTGAAAGGCTCATTTTCTGAGTAGTCATCTTATTTTATAGAAAGTATGTAAGCATTCAGCTTCTTGCAGCCTAGTCACTTGGTGCAAAAGTAAAGCTCAAGCTTTGTCAACTCATACTATATGTGCAGCATTACTCCACTGTTCCACCACAGTAGTTTGATTACAACAGAACAGAAACTGTCTAGATACATTCCAGCTAGATGCATTCCAGATATAAAGAGCATACAAGCCTAAAATTTATAATTTAAGGCAGTTTATTACTGTCCTTGTGAGGCCCCACTTGGAGTCTGGGGACCCACCCAGGTCTGGGGCTCCTAGCACAAAAGAAGGATATGGGTCTGTTTGAGAGGGTCCAGAGGAGGGCCATGAGGATGGTCAAAGGGCTGGAGCACCTCTTCTATGGAGAAAACTGAGAGAGCTGGGAGTGTTCAGCCTGAAGAAGTGAAGGCTCTGGGGAGACCTCCTTGCCTTTCAATACTTGAAGGGGGCTTATAAAAAGGATGGAGAGTGACTTATTACTTGGGCAGATAGTGATAGGACAAGGGAGGAATGGTTCTAAACTAAAATGGGGGAGATTTACATTAGTGTTAGGAGGAAATTCTTCACTCAGAGGGTGGTGAGCCACTGGCACAGGTTGCCCAGAGAAGCTGTGGATGCCCCGTCCCTGGAGGTGTTCAAAGCTAGGTTGAACATGGCCTTGACCAACCTGGTCTGGTGGGAGGTGTCCATGCCCATGGCAGGGGTTTGGAGTTAGATGATCTTTAAGCTCCCTTCCAACCCAAACCATTCTATGATTCTATGATTAAAAAGAAAACAAAATGAATAAACGCTGTACCTTGTCAGAGTTTTATTTACAAAGAAAACCTTTTCTGCAGGAAGCTTCTGACTGGTGACACTTCAGAAAGCTCTCCAGAAAATATTATATTATGCAATCTTGCTGCATTTGGACTATGTTACTCAAGCATTTGGCTGGATGATTTTTTATTTATTTATTCCCTACCTCACCCCCAAAAAAAAGCAGCGGAAAACGTGGGATCTCCACTATTATTTTATGCAGCTAATTCAGTAACTTTGCATCCCTCATCCAGTAATGTGGAGAATGGCCTGGTTTAACACAGACAGTGATGTGTCCCTGAGTACTAGGTGATTATACCTCAATTCCCAGTACCAAAACCATGCATGAACAACAACAATAAATACCTAAGGAACATTTGAGGCTCACAAGCTTTCAGATTTGAACACGCCAAAAAGTCTACTATGCTTAGAAGACTAGGAAACCTTCTTTTTTTTGCACAATGAACTATGCATACAACCAAATAGTAAGCCAATTAGCAAATTTGACATTTCTGGTATTCTCTTCTCAGTAGTGACATATAGATAAAACTTGGGCCATAAGATCAGTCCTCTGAAGAGCTGAGATGCTGAATGATCATGAAGTACATCAGTAGAGAGAGTAGCTTTCTATACAAGACATTTGTGTCCATCAGTGTTTTATTCAGAGCAGAAATAAAACCAAGATAAGCAGTATTTCATCACTTTGTTTGTCATCCTTGAGTCCATTACCACAGCAAATTGGAAGATGGAATGTCAAATAACACTAACAATTACTAGTGAAAAATGAGAGTGGAATTGCAGACAAATAATCTATGATGGCTGGAGATTTTTTATGTATAACAATCAGTCAGTTAGATATGCCTCATTCCCTCTGTGGCTGTTATAGGGGCCATAACTGTCAACCCTACCCTGGTTTTGCTGCAGTCACTCCTGAACTCACTTTCTGTATAAAATAAGCATTTGGCATCTGTCTGAGGGTAGTGGGAAGAAGTAAAGAATCCCTTACTTCACAAAACAAAGCTGCTGGGTAAAGGAAGAAGAGTACCTAGTGATGATATGAAGGGATTTGCCACCTGAAGGTGCAGCAGACACCTTTAACAAAATGATTTTGTAGATGATTAAATAGTTTAAAAAATATATATATCAGTTACATACCTGTGGAAGAATGATGAACTTACCATGACCTATTAAACACAAAGATTCACTTATAAAGTCCAGATCAGGAAGCCCCCCTCCAGGTTAGGAGGAATTGTGAGTACATACTATTTTCCCAAGCACTCTACCAGACACCGTCAGAAAGAGAGGCCACTAGCATCTCTGTGGAACCTTCCAAATCTTCTTTTCTAATATTTTTGACATGCAGGAAAATTAAAGTGGTACTGGCAGAACAGACATCCATTGAGAGCAGAGCTCCATGAGGATCCTTTCTCAGTGCCTTTCTCAGCCCTTCACTTCAGAAATTTTCCTCCAGGACAGAGGGGGAGCAATAGTCACAAAGGGATTTCAGAAGGTGATGATTGTGTTTTCCTTCCAGCTGGGCTAGGTGGGAACATGGCCATTGCAGAATCCTGGAGGGGAGAATGGACTCTAACACAGAAGGTGTTCAGTACCTCTGGCTATGAGGTTGACTTGAAGAGCTCATTCTCTCTTATATTTCCCATTTAAAAATCCCCATATTTCTACTGTTCATAAAGCCCCCTATCATTAAAACCTATTAGAATAAGTTAATCACTTAACTACAACAATATTTTTGCCATGTAATTTTGCTTTAATTAAAAGGAAAGTCCTTTTATTAGCTGTATATCCTTATCTTAGTTGATGTCTTTCATTTTGATCAACTGTCTTTTTGTCCTAGCTAGTGCAAGTAGTGGACTGGAGCTCCTGACTGACTGAATGGTAGTTACCAAATGTTTTGTTCTTGTCTGTAGTGGATGGCTGATGCTAGGAGCCTGCCAAGTAATATCTCCTAAGTTACAATAAAAGAAATGAAAAAAATCAAGACCCTAAGGTCACTAGATCTGGTCTACAGTCAGACAAGAAATTAGAGGAACTAATATAAGCTGGAGGACAAAGGGTGAGGATGACTTTTGTGAAAGTAACCTCCGCAGTATTACACACTACTCATTCAGAGTAAAAGAGGGAGAGGAGAGAATAGGGACTTCACTAAATGACTGGAGAGCTAATATAAAGAAAAAAGAAGGAAGCTTTTCCTTTTGTCATGTGCAAGTGTCATTTTGAAGCACAAAAAGCCTATCCAGATGGGAGAGATTTCATCCAAACAGTGGAAACAATAGGCTCCTGAGAAAGAGCTCATGGGGAAGCACAACTGCACAGGCAGAAAGAAGAGTGAAAAGCATGAAGATCTGGCTGAAGAGAAAAACAAAAGGGCTGACTGTGCTTGTAAATGAAATGAATTATCTCAGAGATTAAATCTAGGATTTGAGAGTGCTAATAAAGGAATAAGAATTTAAACCTCCTGAAGAAGGTCATCAAGGGTCTAATGCCAAAATACAGGAAGTTTAATAAAAGAAAAAGAAAGCCAGCAGCATCTACATAGAGAGAAAATGGCAACAATGGCAACACTACAGCATGCCTGAAACTTAGCCATGAAATAATGAGGGCATTCATATTGAAGTGTTTGGAAAGTTTGTGAATAGATTTTATTACAATCCCCCTATGCTGGAAGCCATCTTATTGAATTGAAGTGGGCAGCGAACCACCACATGATCTGCCATTCTCTGATCTTTGGACTGGAGAGAAGATTTTATTGTTGCACCATCACTTATAATTCATTTCATAAGAAGTTTCCTTACCTTCCTGAACCTGGAAAGTCTGCATTTCTCTCCAGAAGTTTTACTTCTCATGGCTAAGTGATGACTAACCTATAGCCCATGGGAAAGAACGAGCATGACAGGATAACTGCCCTGCTCTGTTCACAGGTGTATTTTTCATGGGACCACTCTGGCACATGAGGGAGGCAAACCATGCTCCTGGGAGCAGAGGCCTTGGAAGCCCAGATAGAGTTGCTGTTGATGAAGTTGTCCATCTCCTTCTCTGAGGGATGGGGAGATGGTGCTCAAAGGGCCTTCAGAGTAGAAGGAGTGAACCATAAGCCAGATGAATTGCCTTGGCTGGCAATGGCCCAACCACCATCACCTTGGAGAACATGCATGGAGCAGACATCATTTGTATCAACACATTACATCTCATCTCTTCAGGTACCAGCAGGTAGGTGGGCAGCATGACTGCCTTCGATGGACAGCAGCCATAAGGGTGTGCAGCTGGAGTTATACTGTGGGGTACAAGGGATGCTCACAGGTGGTTTCTTTTTGCTCTAACTGAAAGTGTTCGGTATTAAAGGCAAAGGAGGACAAAAAGACTTGCATAAGAAGTGTAATGCCAGCTACTTTGCAGTTGCAAATTTTAATTTAAGACATCTTTATTGAGACACTGAGAGATCAATGGTTGACACTTTGCTGGGCAGTTGTCATTACTTGAACTAATAGCCCTGGAAGATAGGTTTCAACTCCCAGACTAAGAGAGAAAGTGGAGGATATTACAGAGGATAAGCAACCCTAAAAGAAGTCCATATAGCTGTGTGGATACAGCATATAAGATGTGCTATCATTACATGGTAGAAATTTGAAAGTGTCTGTACCCCTCTAATGTCTCCTCCCCTGGGCTTGTAGACAGCACAGCTGGCTCACAGCTGAAAAAGGCACACTGGTAACCCACACCAGCCCCAGCTGAAAACAAGGAGAGTTTCTCTTAGAGCCCAGCTGGTTTTCTTTGTCTTTGCAACCATCTAAGCAGTACAAACCCATCTGAAACAAAGAAGATGCCACTCCAAGACACCAGCATGCCTTTTTCTCTGTCTGACAGCCTGGAGAGGAAGCAGCATGCCTCAGTTTGTGTTCCAGTTAAAATTTGACAGGTTATTAGATGCTGGCTTTTGCACTAAATTTCTTTTTACAGCCAATAACCTCAGCTAAGAACCTTACTGGAAAAAAAAAACAACTGACACTGCTGTGAGGGGAAAGAGAGAGAGAAGGATTCAGGGAGCATGGAATGTAACTGAAATAAAAGTGTATTACAAGAAATATTTTTATGTTCATCCTGTGTTGTGAATGCTTCCAACTCAATTTTCCTATGATGTCAGACTCTGCAGATGTTCTAGGTTTCCAGAAACAAATTTCTGCTCCAGAGACCTAACAGTACCAATGTTTTTTTATTTGTTTGTTTGCTTTTGCAGTGGATTCTAAATCAAGCTCTGAGTTGGCTAGATGGCATAGTCCACAAATGCAATGTATATGAAAACATCCCATAATCAAGAACCAAGTACTCTGAAAAAAAGTATTTTATTTCTTCTCCTTATCATTTGTGGCTCCTTCTTTCCCCCCTTATAGAACTATAAAACTCTGAACTCAGTATCAGACCATCACATTGCACTGGGCCCTCCAATGTCTTTGATTCCTTGGAAAAACAACAGGAGTAATATCTCTGCATATACTTACAGGATGAATAAGGTTTTTGGTCTCTCCTTATCTGGTTGCCTCAAATCAGACTTCTCTTTCTACCCTTCTGATCACCACTTGCCTCCTGGACCCATTCTATTGCAAGTTCTTTACAAGCCTTCTGCTGGCCACCTACTTCTCTGGTTCCTCAAGAATTTGCACTAAGCAAAAATAACAGAACAGCTTCTAAAAGCTGGTAATTCAGCTATTCATTATGTGGCTTACTTATTGTCAAGGAGGAGGATTAAGGTTGTGATGTTGAAGGCTCCATGGGCATATTAAATCATGGCTGTTTCACATGGCAGAGGTGTGTGTGGCAAACAGCAACATTTCAGGTTTCCTTCCAGAATAATTTTTGCAGGAGTGGTATATATTTTATTAATAAGATTACATGTGAAATTTAGTTATCCCATGAAGTTACTGTGCTAAGTTTTGAGACTGAATTCATAAATTATGAAGCCAAAAGGAAACATTGTAATGTTTAATTTAACAACTACATGACAAAAACCATAACTCTTTGTTGAATTAACCCTGTCTGAACTAAAGCATTGGTATTAGAAAGCAAGTGAAGTCTTGATCTTAGAGATTTCTGCAGTAGAAACTTTATCACAGCTCTTACTAAATCGTACCAGTGGCTTGTTACTCTTATTGCTTCTTTTCATCATGGTAGAACTTACAGAAATACTGTGATAGACTACACTTAGTGGCACTGAAATGCATGGTATTTGTTTGCATCCTTTTACAAATAGCTTTGTTACAGTGCCCTGACTATCCTTCCATGTTGTTAACTCACTCAAGCTTTTCTTTCTCTTATGCTTGCTAATCTCCAGCTTTTTTGTAGGCATTCTCTTAGTTTATTGAAATCCATTTTCTGCAATATCAGTCTTTTTCTGCTCTTTCCCTAAATCATGAATTGCATTTTTTTTTAAATATTATCATCTGAGTTGTTTTCCACCTTAACTTTCTCAGCCAAGTTCCTCTTATAACCCATTAGTATCAACTTTCTCCTCTACAAGTGCCCCATTTTTGTATATATATATATTTATAAAGTCCTATCGCTATCCCTCTGATCCAAGCTTTGGGTTATTATGGTTTGGTTTTATAGCTGTCACAAGTTTTCTCTTTCTGGTCTCAAAATGTGTTTTTGGAACCATCCACTGAAATGTTCAACAACCATTCTCAACCATAATTTATCAACCTGTTGATAATCTTTTCCCCAACTCATTTACTTCCTAATTGCTTTCATTTCTGTGAAAAAGAAAGTTTTAAGACATCAAGCATCTATTTTACTCCAGTGATATTAGTTCTAATACTTTGCTTGCAAATGCAATCAAATAAAAATCACCTGTACCTTAACAATTCTTATCTTTTAGTTTTGTGATCTATTTCTCCTACTCTGTCAAAATGATGTTTAGAGTCCTTCCACCTTAGACATAACGCTTTTTAAGTTAGGAAAATATCTGTTAAGATTTTTAAAACTAAAGAACTTTTTGTATCTTTCTGCACAAGAACTCACACATACCTCATGTGGTCTCTCACTCTACACATCAGAGCAGCTCCTCCCCTGCTGTAAAAGCAGAGGTTAGTCATCCTTCACTCTGCCTTAGCTCAGTGGTCTGCTGCAGATACTGCCAAGTTGCAAATGGTCTGGGAACTCTTAAGTGAGCTTTGGAAGAGTACCTGTCTCCTTTACATAATCCACTCACCGAAACCACTGTGGTTTCCTTTTAATTTTCAGTCACACAGACCCTCCTATCAGGCTTTATAAATACCCATGTGGTTAATAAATTCTGACAAAAACTGTTTCAAATTCTTACTGTTTTTCACTTAATCTCCCAGTTACTTGGACAAGGCTAATCAAAGATTTTCCTCTCTCTATGTCTCCTGATGTTTTGATTCATTTTATTCTCAACATTTTTCAATTTTATGCTGAGTTCTCATTTTTATCCATTCTGTTATTAATTTAACCCCCTCTGGTAATTGCCTCTTTCCCCAGAAAACCGGCTGCTCTCCTACTAAGAAGGATTCAAAGATCATCATTTCCCTGTCTCCTTAGGAAGAGAATAAGTGAGCCACAAAACAAAAACCTACCCCTCTTATCTAGACAGCAGCTAATTTCCAATATGTTTTCTCATTCTTTAATTGGGAGATATTTGGATATTTCCCTTATTCAGAAGCTTCCTGAGCTCTCCTTTGGTTGTATTGCCATATATCAATGTCCATACCCATTGCCAGTAACTCCATGGCCTCTCATAGCCTGAACACTATCCAACCCTAGATTCTCATTTCCTACCATCATTCCAGAAAGAAAGCACACAGTCTTGTTTTCTCGTTCTCTGAAAATATTTCCCATCTTTTTTTTTCTTCTTTTTTTTTTTGGCACAGAATTCCTAACAGGAACATTTTTTCTCCTTAGCCTGCTGGAGATCTCCATTTAGACACACTCAATTGCATTACAGTCTGGGCTGCCAGCCAACCACAGGTATGTCATCTCATAGCTGTCTAGTTCAGTCCACCAGCTGTGTCTTCAGAAACGGTTTCTACTGTATTCATTTTAGAGATATGAAAGTAGCAGAGGTACTGCAAATTGAGTCCCTTCCATTCTTTTTCCTGTTTGTCTGGGTGAATGTAAGGAGCTAGAAATGAAGTCTGCACACCACATAACATTACTGGTTGAGTTTTCATGCAAATTTCGGTAGGCTTCCTCTGTGGCCACAGGAGAAAGAGTAATTCCTCCAGGGAATGACTTAGGCACCTAAATAACAATCCTTAGGAGCATGATGCTGAGGACTAGCCCTTTCTCATCTTCGTTGGTTACAGGAAAACCAAAGGAAGTTGTCTTCAGAATGTGCTCAGCGAAGCAGAGCACCTAGTACTGGGAGATCTGGATATCTCCACTCTCATCTGTCTTGAGACATACTGTATGCCCCATTACAGATTCACAGATTCACAGATTTCTCTAGGTTGGAAGAGACCTCAAGATCATCGAGTCCAACCTCCGACCTAACACTAAGTACTCCACTAAACCATATCCCTAAGCTCTACATCTAAACGTCTTTTAAAGACCTCCAGGGATGATGACTCCACCACCTCCCTGGGCAGCCCATTCCAATGCTTAATAACCCTTTCGGTAAAGAAGTACTTCCTAACATCCAACCTAAAACTCCCCTGTCGCAACTTTAGCCCATTCCCCCTCGTCCTGTCACTAGGCACGTGGGAGAATAGACCAACCCCCACCTCTCTACAGCCTCCTTTCAGGTAACTGTAGAGAGCGATGAGGTCGCCCCTGAGCCTCCTCTTCTCCAGGCTGAACAAGCCCAGCTCCCTCAGCCGCTCCTCGTAAGACTTGTTCTCCAGACCCCTCACAAGCTTGGTCGCCCTTCTCTGGACTCGCTCGAGCACGTCCATGTCCTTCCTGTAGCGAGGGGCCCAAAACTGAACACAGTACTCGAGGTGCGGCCTCACCAGAGCCAAGTACAGGGGCACAATCACTTCCTTCGACCTGCTGGCCACACTGCTTCTTATACAGGCCAGGATGCCGTTGGCCTTCTTGGCCACCTGAGCACACTGCTGGCTCATATTCAGCCGACTATCCACCAATACTCCCAGGTCCTTCTCGGCCAGGCAGCTTTCCAGCCACTCATCTCCCAGCCTGTAGCTCTGCTTGGGGTTGTTGCAGCCCAGGTGCAGGACCCGGCACTTGGCCTTGTTGAACTTCATGCAGTTGACCTCAGCCCATCGCTCCAGCCTATCCAGATCCTCCTGCAGAGCCTTCCTGCCCTCGAGCAGATCGACACACGCACTTAGCTTGGTGTCGTCTGCAAACTTACTGAGGGTGCACTGGACGCCCTCATCCAGATCATCAATAAAGATATTAAAGAGGACCGGCCAACACTTCCACCTGAATTGACCAGCAGACATTTCCTTACTTGAATTTTGCCACTGCAAAACTGGTGCTCCCTCCATTTCCTTATTCAGCAACTCTTTATTCATTATAGCATGTAGTATTTGTCCTTCTGATCTCTTCCATTACAGTCGCCAGTTTGTAACATGGTTAGAGAAAGCTCTTGCTGGCTTCAGTCAGAGGAAAAAAAAAAAAAAAAAAAAAAAAAACCAACAAAAAACAATTGTGGAAATAATCACAGATTCATCTCAAGTCACTTTATACAGAAGAATGTGTATGCCACCTGAAGGACAGTGTATGTGTTACCCAAAAGTATTTTCTACAAACCCCAAGCACCCCTAGCAATCCGCCATTTGCTGCTCCTGATGCCCTGCCCCACCAGTGTGTTGGCACCAGAGGGAACTGCACCCTCCGATGCAGCAAATGGATGACCTCTCAGCCACACAGACTCACATACATGCAAAAGTGTCTTCTCTGCCACCAGCATAATCCCTGGGAGAACAAAATGGAGACAGTAAAAGCACCTGCATAAGCCCACACTGGAGAACCTTTATAATAATTTGCTGTGCCCTCTCTCCCAGAAGAAGCACCTGTGGCTAAAATTACCATTTTTATACAGAAGCCATCCTATTAACTAAGTTAACTAAAGCAAGGGACATAAATCCATGGCTGCACATCTCAATTATGCCTGAGGACTCTTTAGTAAATATATAATGGGATTAATAATAATAATAACCACAACAACATTAAATGTGACTGGATCTCCAGGGGTATCAAGGATCCAGAGCTTTCAACCAGTCAGTTGGCACCACTCCTCAAACAGACAAAGGCATCTCTGATGCCAATGGCGTCATCTGAAACTACAAGCACTGAAGCCTGCTTAGAGAAATCAGGTGAAGCAGGTTCAGTGCCTGCTTTCAGTCACCACATTTGATAGTTCCACATATCTGTGTAATAACATTTTGACCATAAAATATACTACACTATTTTAACATTCAATATGTTTATGCTTGAAGCTGCTGCTTGAATTCCCAGGGAGGCATTAGAAGAAAATTAAAAAGCACAGCCAAAAAATATAACCATAGTCAACCCCCAGTCATAAAGTTTAATTGGAAAGCAGATATTAAGTATGTATCTTTATTACATTTTGAAACAATGAATAATATATGTTATTGGCTAAAGACAGAGCTCAGAATAGTGAGTACGTTGTTTTATTATTCAAACACAAATGAAAGTGCACCGTATTATCAGTTAATATGGGCACTACTTTCTGTGAAATAAATAAATAAATCCACCAGCCTCAGCTGGTGATTTACATACTGAAGTACCTTTAATCACAGGCGTAAAAACAAGGGTGGGAAGAACAGTAGCCAGAGCTGTTGCCAGGGCAACTTATCCCTGGATTTAGCATTATCATGAAAGGAAAACCTACAAGGAATTTAATTATCCAATACCTTGACCTTCCAGCCTGCCAAGCGCTGGCTGCTCCCTTTCAACTCCAAATCCCTCAGGAATGGCTGCACGACTGGTTGCTGCACCAGCTCAACAGAGAAGCAGCGTGGGATATGCCCACGATTTCTTACAAGCTGGCATGAGTCTACTCTGCCCCCTAGACCACAACAGGAGACATGAGCCAGCCGTCACGCCAAAACTGGCTGTCAGCCTGGAGCCAAGCCCAGGCTAATATATCCTCTCCTTTTACCAGCACATGTTAACCTGAGCTTTGCATTGCAGTGGTGTGATCGCACTGCCCTTGGTGAGCTGAGTGAGCAGGCAGAGCTTGCTTGCAGCCGCCATTCTCTACAGTGCAGATTTAATCCTCGACATGATCCCTACAAGCGAGGTTAAAGAGAAAACCAAACTAGCAGAAACAGTTGGCTCATGTAGCTGTGTTGGATGGTAAACAAAGGTGTGAAAACATACAGAGGATCTCTCCTATGCTGCAGCTGCTCCCTACTCCTACAGACTCCCTGAGCATCTTGTATTAGGACAGGAGATGGAAGAATTTCTCCCATCTTTTTGGAATAACGTTGCAACCTTCCCCAAGACTTGAACTGCCTAATATCCATACCTCTGCTGCCAGCAAGACACTACTGTTGCTCAGTAGATGAATCCCCCTCCCCCCAATAAAATAAAATAAAATAAAATAAAATAAAATAAAATAGATCTTCATATGTTTGCTGAAAGGGTCAGTTGTGATACCTGATTCCCTTTCACAGTACCATAACTATTTCTTCTTTTGAAGTAATATCAGAAAAATAAGTCTGGAAACATGTATAAAGACAAAGAGACAATTCTTCAATGAGTAGCAGATTATGGATTTTTCCACTTGAAATCTATTGTAAATGATTGAATTGACACATTATATGATGTGGAACATGCACTGATGTAACTGGGAAAGAACTAGAAACCGGATTTGTTACAGCAGGATATGTGGCAGAAATTAGTCCTGTTTGTTTAAACTTTCCACATTTTAGGTTTATGGATCTAATCACTGGAAGAATAGCAGCTTCTTTCTGACTAGATGATTTCTTTTCAAATGTCAGCATCCATTACCCACTAACCCTGTAATGACAACAATAAATGGCTACAGGATTTTCAGATGCAGTGCCAGAAGAAATGTGTTGTCCCAGCTGGGTATCCATCCTCTTAAAGTATGGCCCAAGACTGTGCCAAGATTGTCCAAATAATGCCTTTGTGGGAATATATTGAGCAAAAGATTTAATAAAGTTTATAGAAAAACTGTCACAACCTCAGAGCAGCAGATATTCATTCAGACTGCCCACCCGAGTAAAACCACCACATGAAGGTAGCACATGAGACAGGTAAAGCCAGACACCTCTTGAACATGTTTCTTTCTCCACATTGCACTGCTGAAGGAGCCTAACAGCTAACTTAGATGAAGCTTCTAACTCCCAGTCATGCAGTTGGTCCTGTCTATGTAAGCACTATGAGAATTTGCAAAGACTAAAGAAGCTGAGTATGAAGCTGCTCTTAAATAACAGTCCATTCTTCCTTCATTTAGGCATAATATGAGGACAACTTTTTTTGGATTATTTCAGCCTTATTGTTTCGTATTAGCATTATATTGCCAACCTGGGTAGTGAAAATCTACAGAGAGAGAGGGAAGTGAGGGTGGGAAGAGTAATGTTATCCAATACTTTAATATTTTTGGGACTTCAAAATGAAAGTTTGTAGTCAAGTTTCTTGTTCAAAAAAAAGTTCTGAGTTCACAGAAGATCTTATAATTCCTGAATTTGTTTTTTAACATGCAGAACACATGTACCCAGAAGTCATTTCAGCAAAGCGCTGCCTAAACACAATGGCATTCAGCATAGAAGATTTTTAGCACTTTTTTTTTTCACAGGACTTGTTTTCAAAACTAAGAGTAGACTAATGAAAATCAAAATATTCCCCAAACATTTCTCATAATTGATTTAAAAGATCCTTTGCTCCTAGCTCACTCATACAAGCTAAAATACTTCCTCCCCTTGCATAGCCAGCCCTGACATGTCTTTCATCAGGCTTTGTCAAGACTGCACATCCTCTTTCTTATATCTCTTGCACTAGTGTTCTTTCTGCCTTCAGGTCTTTACACCTTAGCTGGGATTTTCATCTAAACCTTGTACTCATCTAAGGTGAGATTTAAAGGTGAGAGTATAGAGAGAGATCCATCAATGGACATGCATACACCCTCACTCTCTGCATTTACAAACACACTGCATTCACAGCTCTCTTGAATTTTAACATGGGTTTTCAGTTCATCTTATATCCATACCTAGCCCCTAGGCCTGTTACTGGTCACCACCTGTGTCTTTCTGTGTGCTAGTCTCCTACTTGTTGGGTAGTCTGTCTTGAAGGTCTTTAACACAGATATACATACACCCCCACATATAGACAATGGAAAGCAATATCACAGAGAAAAAAGATCAGATTTTAGCAAGAAATTTGGATGGACTAGGGTGATCAGATGCATGGCTGTGTCCAGGTCCAGTGCTGGCTTCCCCAGTGCAAGAGTGACACAGATGTACTGGTGTAATTCCAGCTTAGGGCTGCAAAGATGATGAAAGGACTGCAACATGACTTATGAAGAGAGACTGGAAGAGCTGGGGCCCTTCAGCCTAGAGAAAAGAAGGCTCAGGGGGATCACGTCAATGTGTATAATAGATACCTGATGGAAGACAGTACAGAAGACAGAGCCAGACTCTTCTTAATCTTCCCAATGCCAGGACAAGAGACAGTGGGCAAAACTGCAGTACAAATACAGTAAATTCCACTTAAAAGTAATTAAAATTTGTTTGGTTGGTTGGTTTGTGTGTATGTGTGTGTTTGTTTATTTGTTTGTTTGTTTGTTTGTTATGAGAGTGTTCAAATACCAGAGCAGGTTGATCAGAGAGGTTGTGGAGTTTCCATCCTTGGATAAACTTGAAAACCAATTGGATGTGGCTTTGAGCAATCTGCTCTAGTTTGACGACTTTGACTTAGGAGGTGTGGATCACCAGGGATGATATGGAAAAGCACTCATTCCTATCCTTTTCCTCCATGCTGAAAAATACCAATTAAGAATCGTTTATTAATCAGCAACTGGCACCATTTTTATTGATCCTTTTTTCTTCATTTTCCCAAATCACCATTTTCCTCATAGTTAACCTATTTGTTCTATATGAAGACAATGGATTTTTTTTCTCTTTCAGAATCTTCATTAGCAATTTATCAATTAAAGTTTTAAACCACGGTGGAGGTAAAAAACAGATTGTTTAGGTTGAAGTTATAAAAGTTCACTAAATATAAGCAAGAATGTAAGCATTAAAGCAGCATCCAATGAAATTTTGAATTGCACGAATACCATCAAGTAATAAATCAATATATGGAGGGAAAAACTCTGCAAACAGCAAGGTTTGCATGACTCACAGAAGAAAATAATAAAAGAAACATCACCAAGCTTTCAACATTTGACTTTCATTCTTCTTTCTGAGGTTCCTTGTACAGTCATGTTTACAACACATATTTTTGTAGTTTTTCATTCTTCACTTTCCTTTCAAGGGAAGTTCAAGAGATGAAAGTGTTCAACATATATTCTGTGTTACTGCATCATGTAGGAATAACAGTACTGGCACATCAGCACTTCAAGTACTGCTGCATGATCAAAATGAATCTTTCTGCAGGCCTAAGTGCTGATTAACGGTCTGATCTTGGTCTTTCTCATACTAATACTGGCAACAATAAGGACTGAAATCTTTTAACATCAGCTGTCAGGAAAGCTTTGGTCAAAATCCTTTTGATCATCTTTGTGTGTACTAAGAGAGAAGCCAAGGATTTCAAAATGATCTACTCTGATAGCTTATGCAATGCAGGTATTTTAAGTATACCATTCACAAAACTGCTGTTCAGCATTCAGGCAGCTTATGGGCAAGATGAAGTGTCTGATTGAAACAAAAATTCTTTAGGTACCTTCAGACTATACTAAACCCCATGTTTCTTGACTCTCTCCCCTAATGATGAGAGGTGGCACTGAAGCAATTTCATGTTTGGCCATCAAAAATATTAGGCATACTCTTCTTCCAACATACTAAAAGAGTTTCCCCGTTTTCCTCAATGAGAGTAACATAGCACCCTAAGTGTGAGTTAAATTATGCATGACTCCAAAAATGCTGAATCCAGGGAAAATCAAGAGAACATAGGGTCATTTTCTCCTATATCTTTGATGCCCCTACTCACAGGCAATTGCAAAGATGCAGCTGTGAGATGTGGTGTACATTCTCACACACTCATACAAGTTGACCTCTCCAGATAACTTCGTGTTTAACACGGTCACAATTATTCTGTCTTCCCCTTCACATGTTATTATGGATGTGTTCATAACTTTGTTGAAAGTTCATAGAGTTTTAGTGATTGTGTGATGCACAGAACAGTGATACACAGATAGGTTAGCCTAAGGATCCCACATATTTTTAAGTTGTCCCTCCCCCTCTTCTGTGTAGAGGTCAGCACAACTCCAAAGACGTGTCATCCAACCTTGGCTCAAATTCTGCAAACATTAATAAACCCATTTAAATTTACAAGTCCTTATTGCCTTCAGGTAAGGAATCCCAGAATGAGGATCATCTACAATATTCATGACAGCAAAGGAAGGTAAAATCATAGATAACATAAGATTTTCTCAAAATCAAAAGGGTGGGGAAAGGCAAACCAAGGTGAGAAGACTAGAATGAATGCAAACACAAGAGTTTGAGAGCTCCCATGGGTTGACATGAAATGTGTGGAAGTCCTCTTAGTGACTATGGGGGAGAGGGAGAAAATGTGGATTTCGCTGGTGAGGAAAATATAGAAGCGTGTACAACTCCTCCAGTAGGATACTCCGTAATAAGGGAGAAAGACACAATCCTAGGCTACTAGAAACAAACATCCAGCATGTGCCCAAGCTGATGAGATTGGCTTACGGTGGATTCATTAGAATGGGCAGTGTGTGGTTGTGATGTTTCCTGGACCAGTCCCTTCCTGCTTTCAGAGCTGTCTTTTTCTTTCTGGCTCAGAAAGCAGAAAAATGTGTTTAGTGTGACTGTATAAAGATTATTTTTTTTTTTTAGATGTAGGAAGAAGGCAGTGCCCAGCTTTAATACCTCCACATTGAGATAATTTTACCTCTGACTTAAATTACCTTCCCCACCACCATCCAAAATCTCATTTGATGTCATCTTTGTCAAACCATCTCCTTCTGCAGTCTTTGCCAGAACTTGCTCTACTGTCTTGAAATGCCCATTTGAGAAAGGAACTGCTGGACAAATCTAGAGGGTAAAAGTACAGAAATAAAAATTATGACCCTATGATTAAAGTCACTCTACAACAATCATGTGGTGTGACTGGCAGAGAGGAGACAATGCCAAGGTCTTGATGTCTGGTACATTTACTTATAGAAATGAGAAAAGAAAAAAAAAAAAACTGGACGCACTGAACAGCAGTGTGAGCAGCTTTCAAGTTTGAATCTTGTGGTTGAAAATGCTGGTTGCTGAGAGCAACTGGCAAACAGAGGGAGGCGAGGAGAGATACATGCAGCTGGCAGATAAAACCTGCAGAAAATTCAGCCTTAAGTTTGTCCTTTTGCTTGCAAATACAGGCCTACCTGGAATGAGAAAAATAATTGTACTGACAGGCAGATAAGCATAGGGTGCCAAAGTGAAGGTGGAAAAATAGTTCCTGATATATACCATTCTAAGCAAGATTAAGAGCAAAATCTTTGTTTTTTAGTGGAGCAGGGCTAAGCCTCATAGCTGACATTCACACTTCCACGTGCTTGCATGGTTTTGGATTGTCATGCTTGGTTGTGAAAAGTGAGTCTGCTTTGAAGGGTGAGCCAAAAAAACAGAAAGCAGAGAAGGGTCTTGATGCACTGCCCTCTGATCCTCCAAGCTAGTGTTATTTAAAAACTCAAAAACAAAGCAAGATGCATTGTCTAACAAGGCAGAGTAATGAAGGGAATAAGATTCACCACACCTAATTTTGTCCTGACTTAGACCATCAGATTTCCCTTCCTCAAACAGCAACATGGACGTTGCATGGGGTGGATGGAGAGCTCCCTTTCTGCAAGCCTGCAACTCCAGCCCCTGTTGCAAGGAGCTGGTGTGGGCTCTGCAGTGCCTGGCCCCTACCACGCTTCCTCAGGGGCACCACAGCAGAGCAGTTGATGGCAAAGCACAGCACTGCCCGCAGAGCCCAGTGAGCCAGGCAGAAACTCAGCAATCAATTTTCACATGCCATTTGCAGCACGGCCCCTTTGGGGTACGAGGCAATGGCGTTCTGCTAACAAAACACAAATACCTTGGGTGACATAGCTTCACAGAGCCTTGGTGAGGCCGCGCGGTTTCCAGGAATGAAAATATGACCTTTTTGTTTTGTACCATTTGGGGAAATCAATACTTGCGTGCTTGTTCTTTTCTCAAAATAAATACTGCACAGCTGTTTGTTGGTTGTTGTTCTCTTTTTTAACCCAAGCCTGATCTCAAGTACCCACAAGCTGCAGTAAGTTGCTGTCAAGACTAGTGTACAAGACAGGAACCTCAAAAATTACAGACACCATGGCTCTGACTCCCCAGCATTGTTTCTTTGTCATTAATATTCATGCTGGACCCCATTGGGAGAACATCTATGTCAACATGTTTTCAGCCTTTATTATGTAGAGGCTAACATCACCCTAGTACTGTAGAGGTGGGTGTTGGTGTCTTTGTTCCTTCTTAGCCAATAACTTTAGAGCTATTTAGCTTAAGCCAACAAAATTTGACAGGTTTAACTAATTTAAGTAATCCTGCTGTACACACAATATGGAAAGGAGACACCACACTCTCTTCCCCTCAGTAGGCTTTCTCAGGATGCCCAGATAAAAGCTCTGATTACCAGTCCCTTCCAACTCATTGCGTCTCTGGTACACGCAGTTGTGTGATGGATGGCTACTGAGTCTCTGCCTGCATCCCTCCCACACAGAGCAGAGTGCACAGCACACCAGGAAATGCAATTCAGGGGAGCTAAATCTAACTCCTCCACTTCACTCTGCTCCCCTAAAAGCTGTGCCCACTGCATAAATAGTGAATTATTCAGAATAAAAAAATTTTCTTTATGTATGTTTGGACAGTGCCTAATAGCACAGTAGAGCCCTGGTCACCTCCGAAGTCTCTACGTGCTTCTGTAATATAAATAAATAATCATAAAAAATGAGTTGTCAGAGAAAGAGGTCATGGATCAGCAGAGTAAATCAAACTTTAACAGCCCATCAGGGCCACACTGCCTAGCAACAAAACAATTCATCATTAAGAAGTTTTTGCTCTCTATTATAAATTTAGATTTAAAAGAAATGTTGAAGTCCCTAGGTCAAATTTTGCTCTCAGTTACTTTGGTGCAAACCAAGAGCAATTTATTGAAGGCAATGGAACTGCTATAAATTGAAGAAAGAAAAAAAAAATGATCTCCACATATAGTGAAAATATTATTTTATGCTTTAAGTCCAGGCTTTTAATCCATACTATATATAAATATGGTTATTCTCTCTCTCTTGCTCGCTATATATATATATAATTTTGGATTTGATTGTCTACACTTCTTATGACAGAGTCATTTAAAACATAAAAAGTAAAAAAATTGTATCTCAAGTGGTTTGTATGAGCTATTGTATCAGAAAGTTAAAAGCACACCAGCTAAATCCTGGTGTTTTAACTAAGATAACTAAAACTGTGGGGAAAAAAAAAATGAAAAGATTCAGAGCAAAACCATTTAGACTTCCAGTTTTGTTTGGCTAAAGTGTTACTAAGCTGATTCTGAAAAATCTATTCAGTTAATAGAATATGTGACAAGAAATTCAGGAAATGTCTTAACTGTCAAAAAAAAACCCAAACTTTTCTCTCATGTATTTTTCATTTTTTATTTTTCTGCTTACACAGAGTAGGAGGTCCATCTCAATTGTACTGCATATCACACTGATTCAACTGCTAGCTTGGCAACAAGCTTGGTCCATGCAGGCAGCTCCCATCTTCTACCCAGTCTTGCTGAAGTGGCGCAGCTGATAAGCAAATATGGCGGTCCTTTGTCAGGAGGAACACTACTGAATCTAGGCTTTTATAGCCACCCTAGGAGCATGTTGGCTAGGTATCCTCCAGTCTTTTTTTCCTTTCTTCACAGGAAATCACATCTTCACAGGAAATCATCACAGGATGATTTATAAAGCATCCACCTCTTACTTAACAGGACCTTGTAGCTGGTTTCTACAGATCTGAAAAACAGGGATGTTTAATAACCTTCACATTCCAACACAGTCTCTTTGTGTGACATTGAGTCTTGCCTGACAGAGTTTCAAGCATGGTAGTCATATATTTCTGTAGATTTTTCAGGAGGGTTTAATATCATATTTTTATTATACCATCTCAATAATTTTCTGTAGGTTATTACTTTGTCATCTGGTAGTGTTTAAGTGCACTCTTTCCCTCTCCTTCCCCCTTCTGCAAAAAATAACAATTAAAAAAAAAAAAAATGGAGTTGTCAAATACTAATGGCTTTCACAGTATTAGCTCAGCTCAGAGACTTGAGCTGGCCAGTTTCATCTTGTCTTTGATTATGTTGTACAAGCCAGTTTGATCAGAATATAAATTGTATTTGTCTTTCTGATTCTAATTTCAAAGGCCTGGTAAAATTTTGAGTAATGTCAGAAAATAGACATCTGATTAGTCTGACAGATTTTATAACATCAAGCTCTTCCAGATTCTGATAGGCTGAGTGATTTTAGTGCTTTGAATGTTAGATTTTTAATTGCAAGCAGAAGGTCATCTGCATATATTAATAATTTGTGGGTGTCTAGCTTGTCCTTTTATTTGCTTTTTGCATCCAGTGGTGTTTGCTAATGTTTCTAGTTATAAGACAAATAATTGCATCTCTCTGCATACTGTTACCGGCAGGGGTTTTACTATCACAGATCATGACAGATGGGCATGTGTACAGAGCTTTGACTAACATTTCAAATTTATTTTAAAAACCCTATATTTATTGGGCCTGTAACAGATAGCCAAGAATAACTGATTTTTTTTTTCCTTTCCTAATATTGTGTCATTGAGACTCACCAGATGTCACTGTCACAGATGGCTTGTACTGGTACATAGACCAAGATATTTAAAAGCACCTGAATGATGTAGGGCTAAGGTTTGAGCAACTTTGTATAGTGGAAAGTGTCCCTGCCAATGGCAGGGGTTTGAAACTAGATGATGTTAAGGTACCTTCCAACCCAAAGCATTCTATGATTCTATGACCTTTAAGGTACTGAGATTTAATGAAAAGTTCTGAAACTTAGCATTCAACATGCCCCAAATTCTGTAAGAGCTGATAAAAAATTGGACTTAAATTTGACCTAACATTTCTATGAGTTTCCCGAAGTATTCAAAAGATATAACTGAAAATCACTCAACTTAGGCAGCCAGAAACAAAGCATAGACAAAATAGAAAACCATAGGCACCTTTAAATGATCTTTTACGGTGTATGGTTATCTCTCTCCAGAGAGTTTGATGAAACTGTTATGCACCAAGACATTTCCTGGGACCTAAGTTTCAGGACCAGAACAGAAAATCATTACCCTCTGCTACCTTGTACAATATCCTGATAGCACAGAAAGTCTTAGTACCTGTTCACTCACCTCCATCAATTTGTCGTTCATAAACAAAGAATCCCTCACCAGAATACCCTGGAGCTTCCTTACTGCCTGCCCAACACCATGATCTCAGTATGAAATCCAGTAACTTCAGCCACTTCCACTGAAAAAAATATAAAAAGAATGAAGAAAGTAGGAGGGAAATTAAGAGGTGGTGGCCAGCTTTTAGTATGATAGCCTAAAGGTCAACGTGCTTATTTGGACAAATCCTTTCTAAATCACATCTTCATCCTGGTATTCATCCTTCATCCTGGTAGGAGGTATTCAAATCCGTACCTTCTACCTCTTGTGAGTGTGCCCAATCATTAGGGTTTTTGTTGTTAGTTTGTTTGTTTGTTTTAATAGCTGTGAAGGAAAGAGGGAAGAGACACCCTAACACACATTTATGGGAAGGGACACAAAAAAGCGGCTAGAGAATGGAGACGAGTGACAATCTGGGCCAGATCATATTGCTACAGAGGAGTACACAAGGAGGAAGCTTCATTTCCCAAGCTCTCCATACTGCTCTGATATTTTGCTTTGAAACACCATCAAATAGATGAATCATGCCTTTTTTACTTTTTCCATCTCCGCCTGACCATTCAGATCAACTCTGAAATGAACAAGGGAGAGAGCTGCTACAAAGCTACCAGTACAGGAGCCTCCTTTTTCACAAGTGGTGATGCCCATATCACTATAAACCAAAATACATAGGAAAGGAAGAAGATAAGCAAGATAATTTGGAGATATTTCAGAGCTGAAGGTATGAGCAGAGGGTAAAGGATGGGACTGTTGGATCTACATCACTGAGCTTGTTTTGGATAAATGAGTAGAATTAATGACAGTGATCCTTCTCCCTTAAGGGGTAACATCTGTGGATGACTTACCTTTAAATATTTATGGCAACAAGTACCACCACAAATATCTCTTTGCCCTGATTAAAAATAATAATAACAATGATGGTAATAATAATAATCATCATCATCATCATCATAATCATAGGAATAATAATAATAATATGCCTCACTTGAAAGCTTTGAATCATTCAGCTATGGCTGGGAAGGGGAGAAGAAAAATACATTTCTATTTTTCAGCATTTTAAAGGGGACATTCTTTCTCTCCTTGAACTTCATGTTTTAGGACCAAATCAAACTGTTCTACAAATTTATACTCACATAAATATAATCAAACAAAAGGGAGTTATCTTTTCCATCAGGTTTCATGCTGATCCTCTGTTAAAATTTATTCATAGCCTTTATCGAAAAGTCAAATATAATCATGACTCAGCTGTTTTGGCCCCATATAATGCTTATCTTTCCTCACCAGGTATAACCCTTAAACAATTGTTGTACATACAGATAATCTAATCAGAAAGAAAGATATCTGTCCAGAAAGATGTCTGGCCAGAATTATGGCCTTAATCTTCTGGTTGGATATCTTAGAGCCTAACAAATGGCACCAGAAATCAATGCATGAGCAACAGATTCAAATTCCACATCATTCTAGTCAGGAGAACCCAAAGTGCAATTTATCTCTCTCTAAAACATTGACAGGTCAGCTCCTTTGGTCATGTCAGTTAATGGGATAATGGCTTGATCCAGCTGTCTAACCGTAGGTTTATAGTGCCATCAAAATATTTCAAAAGGTACACTTCATTTATGTCTTCTGTCATAACAAGCAGCCCTGGATAGCACTAGCATATCTACGCTAGCTTGATACCCTATGACATCTGGGAATCTGCATCCTGCTCCAGCTCTCCACTGCCTTTATGGAAGCTCGGGCTCTGGCAGCACATTTAGATTCCTGCATGTAAACATCTACATTTAGGTGCTCCTGACTATGTGTCTATAAATCTACTTATATTCACAGAATAAGGATTACCTTAACCTCTATATGGAACAAGAACTGTGCAGATGTTGTGTCACTAGATACCAGAAGTAGCATGCCATGTTTTCATGGAGTTTACTCATAGAATCATAGAGTGGCTCAGGTTGGAAGGGATCTTACAGATCATCTAACTCCAACCCCCTGCCATAGACAGGGGTGCCACCCACTAGATCAGGTTGGCCAAGGCCCCATCCAGCCTGGTCTTGCACACCTGTTCATCCTGATTACTCCTGCCTAGAAAAAACAGCTATTTTCCTGGCTGTAATTTCTGGTTATTAATGATTTTACTGCTTTTTGTGACTTGGGTACCTCTGTACAACTATTTATCTTGTCCTAAAAAGGCTAAATCCCCTGATTCCAGGCCTGTGTTTTGTTTCTGTGTCTTGCTGCCCTATAGGGGATTTTGTTGCGTTAAATTTGATCAGGTGATCTGGAGTGGTGCTAAGAGTAAGCTTTCAAGGGAGATACCTTGATCTGTCTGATGAAGTCAGTGTTGGAGTTCATGGTGTACATCACCATGCCCCACTTACTATTTCTATTTTATTTTATTTCCAGACTACTTCATCCCTCTACAGCCTGCACATATCCTCTTTGCAGCTCTCTGATTCCAGCTTCCTCAACATCCTTTCCTCTCCTCCCCTCTGCTATTCCGTTTTCATAGCTTTGCATTATTTTCCAGTGGCACTCCTTTCCTTCAGCATATCTGAAGGGAACCAGCAGCTCTGAAACACTTTAGCTTTGTCTCATTTAAGTTTTTTTCACCTCTGCTCCTTTCCCTCCTACTGATGCTGCTTTGTGCCAAGGGAATGGGAAGAAGAGTAGGAGGAATTAGCATACACTGAAGCACAGCTGTATTAACACGCTCCAGAGCACTGTGTTATTTCGGTTGAGCAGGCTGGAGCCAAGATGAATGTGTTGTTGCATGGCACAGGCATTCGCTAACCTAGTCTCACTTCTGAAAAAGCCTGATACTGTTTGATTTCTGCAGCAGTTGCTATTGTATGACCTCCAAAATTACCCAGGCTTAGACAGAGATGCTTGATACTGATTTAGAGTAACGTTATAGAGTAAGGTGGATTCACAGTGAGTCAAAATATGGTTCCTGCAGAAAATAAGGACTCTTTGAAATTTACTAAATAATCTATTTCTCCTGTTTGCTTGGACACATTCAAGTTGAAGGTCATGAAAACTGTAAAGCAGTTCAGTATTTCTACAGACTGCAATAGAAAACAGAGGGATGATCCATGACTGTTCAACAGGGAAATCTCAAATATCCATTTTTAGGTTTCGTTACATAATATTCTTCAGCTAGAAAAGAAAAAAAAATAAATCTAAGGGATAATACAGTGGTTAAAATCATGGTTCAGATACCTAAACAGAAGTGCCTAGTGCCATTTTAAACACACTGGTGTCATTTCCAATATGGCTCATGACTTCTCTGTGCCCTGATCCTTAGGAAATAGTACTGCACAGATTGGTTGCAAGAAGTCTCAGGAGGAAATCTAGTCCAACTCCATGCTTAAATCAGGGGTAACTTCAAAAGTTACATTTCAGAAACAACAAAAAGCACAACAAATATGAAATTCTGAAAGCTAAAAATGTTTTTATTTTCTCACATTAGGGCAAAGAATATGATTATTTTTATTTAAAATAATCTAAAAATAGTTTGATCTCAACTTGGTTTAAGATCTCAGTCCAATTGAAGTGTAGCATTACATTCTGCAGACATCCAGCCAGGTAGCAAAAGTCCAAGCTTTTATACTGTTCCTAGCAATGCATTTTATCCTAAACCCAGGGAGGACAGCTTGACTATCAATGTCTTCAGAATTCACAGGAAATGCCAGGAAGAACACAACATGGTGCCAGCAGTGAAGAATTATGTCCCATTAAAATGGGATAGAGACCATTAATAGAGTACTGAACAGATCTCAGATGGTCATAATTTCAGGTTACTCTCTATCAGGACTGTAATTCTCTCTTAGTAGGATTTCAGTGACTTGTAACTTGTATGGCAGCTACAGATTATACAGTGCTAAAACTATATAAATATCTTCTCAGTACATATCTGAAAACTCATGGGTACCATGCTCACATAATATGGACTCATAGCAATCCAATTTTTTACAGCACAGAAGCCTTCTTATGTCTTGAGTCATGTCAAATGCAAATCCAGAAAAGCTTTATTAGACCACAATCCTGACGATGAGCACTTACCAGATGCTAGAGACAGAACTATAGTACTCCTCTTTATACAGAATAGTGTATTACTACAAAACTGGATATCAGTGGTGTATTAAAGTAAGGCTGATACTGTGCACATTTATTTCTTTATATATGAATACTGGAAAATCTTTTCCTGAGTTAGTGATTAATCTTTTGATATTCCAATATTAATTTTGACCTCCACCTGGTACTAAAATTTTTGGTGTATTAACTGTGTGAAAGATTAAAATCCAATTATTTGTTTGTAACAGCAAATTAACATTTTGATAAAGAAGAATAATGCACAAGCAATGGCTTTTCAAATGTTTTAATTTCAGTGATTTCCCTATTGGCAAGCACTTAAAACAGATATATAACAGGTCAGTAGAAACTTTTCCTCTTCTGTTTATCTATTTCTGTTTCCTTCTTTGTGGACAGAATGAAAATCTGCAGAGTAATAGAATTTTGACTATCACTTTTATTCTTGGCCTGCCAGGGGAATATAGAAGTAGACATTACATGGGAGAATCACAACAAATTCTCATAATTCTCCACAGATACATATCATCTAGCATGGTGGCAGCTAAAATAAAAATTATCTCTGAAGATAACCTTAAACGTTTGCATGTTTGGGTGGGTATGTTTTACTGCCTTAACCTTTTCAAGAGTTCATTGTTATGTAAATTTTTTATTTTTATATCAAGAGGCTCAAGCAAATGCCGAATAACATCAGAACACTAAATGAATTTTCTATCCCATCTTTCTAAAGCCATCAATACCCTCTGGTCCATGGAAAAACAGACAGCTTAAAATGCTCTCACATAATTTTGCTAGTTGTTCAAGCCATAGGGATACTAAAAAAGTTACAACCATACATATTTTATTTAAAAAAATAAATAAATCAGTAAGATCACAGCTGTCAGTTGCAACCTTACATATCTCAGCAGCTCCTTAGCTGTCTAGTCCTAAAAAAGCACTTTTTAACTAAGGTCCAACTCTTCTTCTAATTAATTCACTGTTAAAAATCCACAAATCTTCAAAGAGGAAGGATCTGTCTCCGTAACACTGAGCCCTGCATTTGTTTAACTATCTGCTTCTGCTACCAGTCTGCCTCATTGCTGTCACTCAAGAGAATAGACTAAAGTTTCTTTGTCCTGAGAAAACACCTGATAGTCCTTGTACATTCCTTTGGCATGTTTCTGAACCAGATTACCACATTTGAAGCCCACTTTGCTTTTTTTGAAGCTAGCCCTTCTTTGAGCAAGGGTTGGAGTAGATGACCTCCTGATGTCTCTTGCAACAAAAGTTGTTTTATGATTCTGTGATTTTTCAGGGCTGTTAGCATCTATCCCACAAAGTATATCCTTTTGCTAGCTGATGGGAAACTGTGGAAGTTTTACAGAAAACAAGTATGATAATTAGTTGCCTTGCTTGCACATCTTCATATCATTATATGTTTGGATTCTTTTAAAATGTAAACAATTCCAGATTTCCTATAGCGTAACACGTGTTTGGAGGATAATTATTACAACCATGTAATGTTTTTATACTTTTAAATTACCCAAACATACTCCCAGTCTGCATGAGCACAGTAATTCTCTTAGAACAGAGAAACATCTGTGGCAAGGCAGCAAAATCCTAAAAGCTTTATCTCAGACTATCATCAAAAATTTTCTGATGCTTATGTCATACTTCTGTTGCAAGATATGCAAGTGTCTGGAGGTATTCCTGGTGTGCTAAAATACCTGATACACTACCTGCTTTTGAGAGAGAGAAGATTGGGCCGGTAGTGTATGGCACCTGGAGGCCAGGTAACCTACAGCCTCCAGAACAGGGCTCCACACTTCCATCCGTACAACCCTTTCGCTTTCTGTGGGACTGAGTTCCGGGTTAGTACACTTAAATGCACGTGCCTGTTTGTAGCTGCCTACACATGGACTAAGTGTCCAAGCTTCCTGTCTAGTCAGTGCAAAGGTAAGCTAAAAGTCAACTCGTTAAATATAGTACCTAGTGCTCAAGAGTAGCCAAGACCTACAGGTGGGATGGCAGCTATGAAACATAGCTTGTGGGACACCCATGGCCTCTGACCAGGCAAAATGCCTTACCTCATCTCAAATGATGGGTAACAACTATTTTTATGAAAGTGAATCGATCCATTAATTATTCTAGTCAATGGTAGCTTTGGAATGATTTGTGGCTCTAAGGAAGCACATGTTGGTGTGTCAGCTGAATACCTGGGGGACTTCACCGACTGGACTTATTACATCTTCACTGACCATAGCAGTTGTTCAGACAGCATGCACACGTCAGCTAAATTACACCTTTCAGATACCCAAACGTAGGTGTCTTAATGTTCACTGAATCCCATACTTAATGAAATTTCTTGGAATGAGACAGTATCTGCTATTCTTCCAGGGCTAGTATAGCAGCTGCCCTGGAAACAGTAGGATCAATTAACAACACAATGTTATTTATAGGAATTGTAACAATATTTGTAAGACAAGTTAAAGAATTCACTGTAATTTCAACTTGTTTCAGAACCCTCTTAATCCTATAGGAGTTCTGTGAACCACAGTTCAGGAATCAAGAGCTACAAAGTCATTTATTTTTTAAATGACTGTAGACGGATACAAGAAGATATAATTAAGTTGCAATTAAAGCATAATAAGTGTAGGCAGGAGAAAGAATCCTGCCTAAAGTCTTGTGTCAGCCTTTAGTCTCTTATAAACAGATCTGTAAAAACATCACAGATAGGAAAATAGAGGAAGCTGGTTCCAGTTCTCTGGCCTTCCACAGATGACTACTGGGATATGGTATGGCACATAAGACTGAGGTGAGGCATACTATTAGAGGCATGTCACACTAAAGGGTAACTGAGCTTGTCTCTCTTAGAGTTAGATAAGGATATTGCTGGGAGCAGTAAGGACTGAAGAAGTTCATATATTACTGGATTCTGAAGGGATAGTGCTGCATGCCTACATGATTAATTCTGGGTTTGTGAAGTTATTGTTGACTAAGATTAATATAATGTTATAGTATAGAATAAGGACAGGAAGAATGGAAGAAAACCATCCGTTGTTGAGTAACACAAACCTGGACGTCTGCAGCAGTGCTCATTCCAGCTTGAGTAAGGGTCTCATATCCAAAATAGGCATTGCTTATTCAACTATCTTTTATTAAAAATAATGGTGTTGCAATTAAAGAAAGGGGAGAGATTCTCCTAAGCCTAAGAATGGCAGGGAAGGATTTGTTATGGCAGGAGTCAATAAAATTCACTGGGTTATAGTAAAGAGTTAGCTGATTCACAAAACCATACACACACATACAGACACAGAAAAAAATCTCAGGTCCCACACAACACTAACTTTGATTTTACTTTTAAGGCATCGAAACAGCACAATAATTCAAGGATTTCTTTCTCTCATTTGCCAAACATTAATCTTGGTATTTAGCCTAACCTTGTTCTTGTCACTGTGACAAAACTCTTCTAGAAAAAAAAAAAATGTAGCCATAAGTCATTGACCATCACTGATTTTATTTTGGCAAATTATTAAAATAATTAATACACCTCTTCCTGCCCTCTTTTTTTAGTGATAAGTTTATGATGAGTTTAGAGGCAGCATAATTGATAGCCATGCATAAAATCAAAGTAGAAATGTGCAAGCACCTTAACATTCATTTTTCCATAAATAATACAATTCTTTTTTCCCTCTCTCCTATTCTGCTCTACAAATCTATCAGCCACTGATGTAACCATTATCCCTCTGTTAAAACACTGTCACTTTTCATTTGCTGGTCTGTAGGTAAAACAAAGAAAATTATATGTTTAAATTTTTGTTTATCCCTAAAGCTGACTGAAAGTCTAACACTAGCTCTGTTCATAGAGGTCCCAGAAATGGTAACAAGCTCTGAATCAGAAAAAAAAAGCTATCATCCATACAATTCAAGCCCACATTTTACATTAGCGGTTTATACAACATAAAAGGATAATAACATCCTAACTGTTTTCTCAACCTTAAACTCAATCTGGTAAACCAATTCACTGGTAAAGACGACTGTTAAAAGTAACACATCTGACTATCAGACCCTGAAACCAAAGGGTGTAACAATATTCTTAAAGTTGTATAAAAACAGAACTGGTTTTCTTTTCTTCTATGTGGAGTTCACTATAAAAATTTTAAATATTTCAGTTGTTTTACATTAATACCACCCCTAATTCTAACCTTATTCCTTGCTTGCTTTCCAGTTGTATGACCAAACAATAGTGAATCACTCACTTTGTGTAATATTCAATTTCTGTAGTCTAGAAACAGGACCACAAAATTGTATGTCTTCTTCATTTTCTAATCCATAATACTAACCTTAACTTTAGCTGTAGATTTCCATATTCCTCAGTCATTGACAAGAATTAAAGTGATAACAGTGATCCATTGTCAAAACAATTTGAAGTGGTTTTATTTTGAAGGTATGAAATCAGTACAATACCGATCCACTCTCATTTTTTGAAAATTAACAGTAAAAGTAACACAAGCTGTGCTATAACCAACAATGATTGCAATGTTTTTCAATCACCAGGCATACCTTAAAAGGAAAATATAATTATTAAAAAGTGGTTCTTATGAAAGCACTATCTGCAACATTCATCTATAATTATAGCGCTTATCTCACTGATTCACATAACTTTAACCTTAATCTTCATGTGCTTCTCAATCATAACTATAAGTCAGAAAACATAAGCCATTATCATTATTAACAAAAATCCAGACCAAAACAACGACAACAGCAACAAAAAAAAACAACACTAAAACCATCAGTGTTACTTTTCTTATACAATGTATGGGCATATTCTGTCATTTATCCAATTGCTTTTCTTGTTCAAAATCTAGGTGTTAAATAATTATCATGGACCCATGGAAGCTGACACACACACACACACACACACACACAAAACAAAAAAACAAAACAACAAAAAAATATATTCTCTTTAACACCTATATACCTATATTCATCTTTACCCTTGAGTAATACTCAGTGCTACCATGAAAGAGTGTTGTCATTTCCTCCTACCCAACCCTAATGCTTGCTGTTGAAACATTAACTCTTATTTAACTCGTAAGTTGCGGTTTCTAAAAAGCTACACAGAAACCTTGGAGTAATCAAACAAACAAACAAAGAGAGAGCAGTGTCAGTGCTTTTTCCAGCTCACTTATCTTTCTAGATTGTACCACACATGCAACCACAGAGTTTCAGCTTTTTTTTTTCCCAAGCCTGACTCTAACCAAACCTTCATCCATCACATGGTCTCCTGACTGCACTAAAACCCTGTTCCTGAAAGGAATATAAATTATTTTCCCCTCATCTATGTCATCAATCATTTGATTGTGAGTCTGTACTTGTGTTACAGCAATAGACCCAGACCTTCCTTCCACTCTTAAAGCTGCTGCTATCCTCTTTGTTTGGAACGTTTCCACAGAACCTTAGATGATCCCATCACAACAACCAATCCCAGCAACTGTTTTATTTTTCACGCTGCACAAAGCTTAATCACAAATTTGTCCCTTCCCTCTCCTAACCTTAAATCTACAAGTTTTGAATCATCAAGGACTGCCAGGGGCTCTGAAAAGAAAATGGGCAATTAGCTGCAGCTGCCCCCAGAACTAATTTTTTTATACTGTGTAGTTCTAAATACTTCTCATTTTGGAGCACCCTAGCCCAGATCCTTCTCCTAACTGCATCCCTAGCCATAATATTAATTCTTGCTGTATACAGAATTCCCCAGCTCCTCAGCTCTCCTCCTTATCTCTCTCCAAGAAATTAAAAGATCTCCAAAGAAAAAGGACCTAATTTTCCTCTCCTGGTTACTCTACTACCTAAATACGTTTGCTTCTCTTCTTTCAGAAGCTGTAACCTAATGCTAAACATAAGCCTCTCTTTTTGAAAAACTCTATGGATGCCAAGAACTAAAAACTTAAAAATGTTTCTTATGAAGAAATATCAGCATTGACTATATTCTTACAGATCTGTATTAGACTGTATCTGAAAATCTTGGTTTTTATTTTTTTCTAGTCATGGACCTAATTATCCCTCTAATAATTTCGGTGGACCCCAGGAGTGATGTAAGTGATCAGAACAAAGTAATCAGAAGGTGGGGTACAGGGTGGCAACAAGAAGGAGGCATTTTCTAAACACAGGTATGCACTGGATATTAGGAAGAAGGCATCAGGTGTCACTCCTTCAAACTTAGGTTTGTTTCCTGCTCTCATCTTCAGACAGTGGTTACTTTTCAGCTAGCCAAGGCTGTCTGTGCTTGGAAAATGTTTTGAAGGCAAAACTGCAGCAGTTGAAAAGGACCTGAAACAAGTCCTCAGTAGCTATCCAGGTGTATATACACCCATAAATCATACTAGATGGGAGTGTGTGACTTGATAGACATAAAACTGGGAGAGTTAAAGACCAATAAATCATCATCATCGTCATCTTCATAAAGAATTGGGTAGAAATTGCATGATAGATGTTTATATATGTTTAATATTTTTTACAGAAAAAATATGATGAAACTATAGCTACCATCCTATTCCCACTTTTCATATTACCCCTTTTCTTCTGACTGGAATGAACTGTGGTTGTTTTTTTTTTTTGTGTTCAACACTCACTGTGAATGGGACTGGGACCGGTTCTGTGTCAACAGGCACAAATATTAAATGTCATGTTTCACTCAGTGGTACAGGTAAAACTGACAGATGTTCAGGATTTATTCTGCATTTGCTAAGAGGCTGATTAGAAGTACATCTGTAAAGAGTTTTTGCAAAGACTGCCAATTTTGGAAAAGCTTCTAAACTAATCCAGCAAACATACCGATATGCTCCACAAATGCTGTGACTGGACAAGCATTTGGATGGTATTATACTTGAGAGATTTAGTGTGACACCATTGCAAACTGCTTGGAAATTCTGATGTCATGTTTACCAGTGGGAAAATCAAGGAAGAAGGTTTAACAGTCTCATAAACTGAATCTCTGTCATCCTTCTTTGCATCACAGGCCACTAGTCATGCATGTACAATTAAGATTTCCGAGGTCTTTGTGCTGAGATGTGTGCCACTAGTTAGAGCATAACTTTAAAAATTATAAATGTGTTCCTGAAGCAAGATACTATCTATTTCCCCAGACTTGCTGGCAGGATTAGACTGACTTTAGCACTGTATATATATTTTTAAAAAAACACTGCAAAATATTCAAGAAGAGTGTTCCACAAAGAACACTGCATAGGATATTTTTCTTAAACATATGGCAGAAATCATATTAGTATGAGTAACTTCTATGACATTTCCCCCTCTTCCCATCCTCAGTGTCGCTGTGAGGCAAATACAAAGTGTAAGTGAGGATCTGAAAGAAAAAAAAGAGACAAGTAGTAGCTGAAAATCAAGACTAGAATTCAAAATCAGAGGCTTCCTGAGGTCCGGGCTCATTCTTAAACAGGTAGTTGCATTTCAATAGTTCTTGCAATAAAAAATCTCGAAATTGAGAAAGTCCTAAGTCAATTGATCAGGCCATGAAGGGATTTTTGTGTGTATTTACAAATCTGTGTAATTAACCTACTAATGAAATTCTTGTGACTAGAATTTTTAACAATCCTATATCTACCACAGAGCTACTTCAGTAAATTATATAAGTACAGCATGCCTGAACTCCTCATATGCAAAATTGGAACAACAATGCTTCTCTTCTGTAGTCTATTTAACTGTGAGAAATTTGGGAATTAAACTGGGTCTACCAATGCCAGAGGCTACCCCAGATCATCTGTGTCCACTGCCAACAGCAGAAAGCTCCAGACATAGTAGCGATCTTGCAACATTAAAAATAAATCTGAACACAGGGGAAGAGTTTCCATCCTCTCCTACAGTCTAGTCTTTGTGAGGCTCCTGGGAGGCTCAATCAGCCTGTTAGCCTGTTATGTTTAATAACTAGCAATACTGGTCTCAAAAAAAATAAATAAATAAATAAATAAAATTTTGCTTTTCTTCCTCAGGCATCCAGAGTCAGCAATCTGATAAACCTGAATACCAAATTCATCATTGTATCCATGCATTCATCTGTAGGTCATTTTTACAGTTCTGAGAATGTATTAGGGAAAGCATGATATGGAAATGAAGCAGATTTTCTTGCACTAAAACCTTGGTAGCTGAGCTCCTGAAAAAAAAGAGAGATCAAAACACCAAAATAGGTCATCAACTTTACTTCTTTTCCAGATTAAAACCTCAGCTGCACACATCATTAGTTTCACTGACCTTCCTCACTGTCATAGCTCTTCTTCACCCGTGTCATGCCCCAAATCTATGCTGACTGCATGTGCTCCTGCAGTTTGTGACTTAGAGCACTCTAATGGGAGTGAGCATCTCATATTTTGTGTCAGAGTGATGCTAAAATGTGATTTCATAGATAAACTGGCAAGATGATTTTTTAGACAAAAGGCGAATAGCCATCCATATATCAGCTACACAAAGTCTGAAGAGTCTTTGCTAATAGATGTACTAAGAATGGACACTTGCTACTTAGAGAAATTGTTAGGAATGCAAGTAATAAAAATCAAGGATTATGGCACACTTTTCTCAGCATTATCACATTCTTGGAAGCAAATGAAGCAACCAAAAAAGTTGTTTAACAGATAAATTCTATTTTTCAACCATGCTATTAGCATGTTTCTCTACTAGAGTTTTCAGAGTCTAAGAGCACTGAGATTTTTAGTTTAGGCTTTCGTAACTGGAACAAAGTTGATCTCATTGAAGGTGACAGTGGAGAGACTAAGCTGATCCTAAGAGTAATTTCGAATTACAAAAAAAAAAAAAAAGTCAGGCAGCATTCAGCTTCAAAAAGTTAATGGTCCTCTGGGCTGAGATCTTAATACAACAGGAAGACAGTCAAATTATCTCACCAAGACCCAGAAAAAATGACACATTTGGGTATTTCCATGTAGACTGAATAGCCCAATCCAAGTAAGCAAGAGAAAATGATGCAGATGTAGCAGGGCCTTCTTGTTCACTTACAAAAAGGTCCTAGGTGTTGCAGTCAGAAGCTGGAGAGGATTTCAGAACATATTACTTAGAGACAACACAGAGACAGGCACTGTCATACACGCAATGAGTGGAGAAACAAGAGAAAAAAATGAAAAAGGATGGATTTTCCAGTTTTTATGACTTTGTAGTGTATTGGTGTGCCTGGCTCCTCCTTTGCATTAGTGGTTGTATCTAGCCTTGACATTAAGTTTTGTCATTAAGAAAGGTGTGGGCTTTTACATTTCTTACCATACTGAGAGCTGCAAAGATATTTAATGTGATTTCTGCATTGAGCTGTAATAGGAACTGGAAGTCCCGTTACACTGACGGCATCACTGACAGCATCAACGGTGCACTTTTAATAAATATTGATATCAGCTATTTAGAGGTAATGCAATTTGTATAGATAGCCTCCATCATGGTATTTAACTGAAGCTCTTTAACAGTCTGCAATATGAAAGTCAGAATAAAACCATGTTTAAAATGCTAATTCCCTTTAAATGATTCTTCTTAGAAGAATGTGTAATTATCTGTTTAACAGCAATTACAGACAGTTAAGTGTCCCTTTCATTTTAAAGAGAATTTCCTTAAAATTTTTCTATACATTTATTTTCCACTGTATAAAGAAGTATGACATTTTAAAAGCAGGACAAGAAGATGGTTTAGCATGAGGAACAAGGGATGGAGTTTCATTCAGAAAGGTGTTTTAATCGAGATAAAAGGCTATGCAGTTCTGTTTTTCCTCAATCTCAAACTTTTTTGTCAAGCATGAAGCTGATGGTGAATGACAGAGTGCTTCTCACCCACAAGACCCCAAAATATTTAGTATACATAATAGTTTAAAAAAGCAAACCCAATAGTTTAAAAAAGCAAACCCCAATCACCACATTTTTCAAGCTTTTCATGAGTAGATGGATTGTGGTTTTGTTGCAGCCTTCCCTTAGAGATCAGACTTCACAGGTCGTGGACTGATTTGCACAGAGGGCACATCAGAAGGCCATTAACAACTACTATAAACACATTAATAAGCCTTAACTAGTTCATTGGCTAGCAATCAGGAGAGCTATGGCCTCAAGCAGCTACGGAGTAACTGGCCTAAATTTGTGTGTATTAATCCTAGCGAAGTGACAGATGTTGTTTACATCTAGTGTTGGAGGATTCCCCTTGAACACAAGCTCGGATCGGGCTGAGACAGACTGATCTGGCACCACAGAGCACTCCACTCCTTTTTAGGCAAGTTCATCCAAAAGTAAATGGATTCCCCTCAGTACTCACAAACAGTTCTAACCCTCAAATAATTATGTCTCTCGTGAAACTTGTAGGGCCTGTGCCAGCATGTGTGAGGAGAATGACAAGAAAAGCACATTTTGAATGTACAATTTTGATATGACAAACATGAAGTATTTGATTTTATAAAACATTCTCTGCCGTGACTGTTATGTCCTTCCTTAAAATATAAAGGAAGCATGGACACACATGCTTATTTTATATAATGCATGTGACATAAAGGGCACTGCCTCAAGCAGTGTTTACAGAAAGCATTGGGAACACAGTACCTGACCCAGATCCTCTCTAAAATTTGTGCTTGAAGATCTTCAAGACTTCCAATGATTCCTTCAAGGAATCAACTCTTGCGCTACTTGTTCCACACTGTGGCTCCAAGGATAACATGTTTCACAGCCCCCAAGAAAAGACCTTTTCTGAATTGCACACAACATTTTCCTTTTTTTCCTTAATTTACCTGTAAGGAGCAATTCTGCCCTTCCACTGATCTACAATCACCTCATCCTGGTCACACATCTCTTCACCTATGCTATCCATCATTTGATAAGAGCTGTAAGGAAGACAGAGGTATTTCTGATCTCTAAAAAAAAACCCTAACAGGACATATGGATATATGGCTTGCTACAGGATATATGACTTGCTACAGTCCATCTCCACACACCAATAGCCATCTCTCAATTTTCAGTACTCATTTTCATGCTTATATATTTTCTCCAGCAGAACAAGACTGATCAGATATGTATATAAATCATACATGCAGTATTTCGTGCTATAATAATGACACCTGCATGCTGTCACAAAAAATCACTATGTAAATGGTAACACCTCAGTTGAGTAACACTCTTAGGTTGATCTTTACAAGAGGAAGCAAAGAAGGCCTTTGTTCAGAAAATATCAGCTGAGGAAATTTCGTCCATGGAGTCACTCAGAGCTCAGCTACTTAAAATTGTATTTTGGAGCCTAAATTACACTGAAGTAAGACTATATTCACATTGAGACTGAGATAATTTGTCATTACTGCCCTTCAACTGATGGGAAGATTTCTCCTTAAATATTTTAAAGAACTCCCCAACAGATGGATAATGCTGCTGCATGATCCAAAATGCAGTGTTAAAAAGTGATAGTTTTACATTTCATTTTTAAATAAGACTGGTGAATTTATTATTGTCAAATTAAATGTCATATTTGGTGGGTAAAAATCTTCTTCCTCTTTAGAAGCATCTCTTAAAGAGAAAAGCAGTTAGGATGCAACAGACCTGTATAGAAATGATATATCCTGTTTTATTGGAAATCTGATATTTCTGAGCAAGATCTAAACAAATAAAATCATTTAATGCTTGCACGATAATCCTATTATAATGGAAATCTTGTTTTTAAAATAAAAATGTGTGTAGCTTTCTAAAAAATGCCACAGTTGCAATTTCTGAATGGTTCCTTTGAATTATTTACTAAAACAAAACTTGTAAAACAATAAATTCTCAGGGAATGCTCTAAATTCAGCAAGACAGCATTTTTTGATGGGGAAATTTCTGCAGAAAACTTCTGAACAGTTCACAGACTACAGTCTGTTAAAAGCAATCTAGCAAAAAATAAAAATAAAAATCTGCTCTGGATGTTTTACAAGAGGTCTTTACATGCTCTGCGCATATTATTCTTTCCGCGAAAGATGCATTTCTTTCTAAAATTTTTTTTTTTCTATGTCTGTAATTCTTATTCCTGTATGGAGAACAGCTCCTCTGAATCACTTTCTTCCTGAACTTCACAGTTTAGCTCCAAAATGGAGTAACAATAATGCTGGGGGAAAATAAATAAATAAATAAATGCCTACTACAGCCCCCATGTATACACTGTGAAGTATTAACATTTCGTTTTCAATCCCTACTTGCATAATTGGCTTGCTTGTTTGTTTCTGTTCTGTTTTTGTGTTTGTTTTTTTTTTCTGTTTGTTTTTGTTCTGTTCCAATGACCAGTCCACCAAATGTAAAACTGATTCTATCCTGGTATTTATATTACCAAAAAATCTGAACATCTCCAACTACTTGGAAGAGATGCAATTTTCTACTTTATCTGATTTCTTTGAACATTATAGGACAAAGATCTTAAAAAGAATGGAGTTTTCTACTGCTTTTAAAATAAGCAGAAGTGTAAAATTAATTGAAGGAAGGAATAATCAGAAGACGGGTTTTGCCTGTACTTCTGGAAATTGTAGTTTTCAACCCAAAAGACTATAATATACCCCTGTAGCTCATTCATGACTATATCTTAAATTAGCTTGACCATATTATTCCTTTTCATCACTGTCCCTGGACTGGGTTGAGAAACCCAAGTGCAGCATTGCTTTCTACAGGTGGTGGCACAAGATTTCATTGTCAGAGCAAGCACAGACAGAATGCTTAACCTTTTAATCCTGTGGGCTTCCAGGCATAATATGTCTGCTGCAAGGGGCTGTAGACTGGTGCTATTCGGTTGATAAACAGGAGTTCTTGGGATATTTTAAAAATAACATGTGAAACACTAAAACTGAGCATAAGACTGATGGGAAACTTATGGCAGAATGAAAAATATATGGTTAATTTATGCTATTAACTGCTTTGCACAGAAAATATACAGGGTTGAGTAAATGGAATGTCTTTCTCTGCTTTCACTAGTCTACAGGTGGGATGAGAACACAAACCAGTATGGGTGAGGTTTCCACTGTAGCACATGCATGCAGGTAATTGGGACTGACTGCTTCATGTATGTCGGGGATGACAAAACTGAGCAGATATCCCAACATGTTTGCTCTTTCCCAGGTAAAGAAGTCTATTGTTTCTTTACAAATCCTTATTGCTTTCTTTTGCAAGAAGACTGTGCATCAGTGTGGATCCCTAAGCAAAATCCAATAGACGTCTAATATTTTGAATTACTAGCCATTTTTTTCAGCATGACACTGAGCAGAACCAAGAGAAAGCAGAGAAGACAAATGAGTTTCTCTGAGAATACAATTCCAAATGCCTTACAAAATAAGGACAGGAAAGAAGAGGGTTAGATAAACTTATTGTAAAATACTGCATGAGTGGAAAACTGAAGGATGGGTGTTAACCTAACTTCATCAGAAATAAATCTTTCTCTGCTGTAGTAAGACGCAATGCCAGGTCACATAACACCATCATAACAACTACAACAAACATAACATCCCAGGAGTGCTTACCGTGCATAGAATAATAATAAATAATAACTGAGTATTTTACATTTATATAGCACCTTTCATCCCAAAGGGTTCAGAAACACTTGACAAGTTTAAATATCCACACAGATTGTATGTACGAAACAGCTTTTCCCACTGCTGAAACATATAACTTTCATAAATAGCAGTATGTAAGTCAGAAAACAAAGAAAATCAGTTAAGCTAGACAAATCCACAGAGGAAATTTTCTCTCCTTTCTTGTGCTGCAGTGTAAGCCTGATAGAAGAGGAAGGAGTGAGATTCTGGTCCAATTTTCTTCTAGTTTTAGTTCTTCATTAGTTGTGCAGTCTTCATTTGAAGAACCACGATATTCAAAACCTGACAGCATGGGCAACCTGCTCTGAATGACTCTGGTTCAGCAGGGGCTTGGACTAGGTGGTCCCAAGAGGCCCCTTCCAACCTAAAACTAATTCTGTGATTTTCCTCTACAGCTGAAGCAAAAATTTCCTTGGTGGTATATAGAAGCAATTGCACACTTTTGTCATCAGATACATACCTGACTATTTCCTCTTGATCTGTGAGAGATCTCAACAAGTTTTTCAAGCTGCTAAAGCATCAGCTTAACTGTCAAAAAGGCATTTTCCCAGTAGTGATGTCAAGTTCTCAACCTTAAGGAAAATAATTCTCTTTGGCACAAGATAATGGATTTTTTTTCCTCCATGGAAAACTATGAAAAAGCCAGCTACTGGTCTGACAGTCTCACCAGCTAGTAATGATTACTAGTGGGGACTGTAGAATCTGTAATGCTCTGAAATCCTTGGTCTGGTGATGCTGCAGAATATGCCCATCTGCAGCATTTGTTTTTCACCCATATTCCAGACCTGGAAACACCATTGTGCAAGAAATCTCACTAGTCTCACTGAGAGCATCAAGTCTCTAAAGAGCATCATGTAAGGTCAGTTGCATAGCAAGACAGAAGCTTTCAAAACCTTAAGAAAGCTTATGAAGCTTGTGAAAGCTCTAACGTAAATGGTCACACAACCTAAATTTATGAATCTATCATATTTCTGAAGCTGATAGGGAAGCTGGCAAAAAGTTGACATTAGGTACTCAGGTAAGCAGGATATTTTTATCAACACAAAAAAAAACTCAAGAGTAAATCCCAAGGAGATATCTCTGAGACTAAAATTCCCTAAGCAAACTGTCTAGATGATTTTGGATGTGAGGTAGACAAAGAGTGAAACCTGGAAGAATACTTCAGAGAACCCAGAGCATTTAAGTACCCAACTAGATGTTTTTGGAATAATTTCTGACAAGTAACCATGAGTTGGTTATATTATAAATGCCTTCTTCTGAAATCCACAGTGTGAAGAAAACATCAGAGAATTAAAATTTAAATCTTGATAAATATACACACACACATATGCACACACACTGTCCTGACATTTAAAGGGCAATGTTTAGCCAGCTGTGTTTCTATTTTCCTTCATGAGTCACAAAAGTATGATCCAGGCTAATAATAACACATAGTGAAATACGTTCTTTCCATATTGCTGTGCTTTATGAGATGCTTTTTTACATTAACTGTGCCAAAGCTCCAGGTGCTGGCCAGGTTAAATTGATGTTGGAAGAGAGGGAAGCGTTCTTCTCTATCATTGCAGAGAAACAGATATCATCCCATTCTGGCTCGGTACTGGGGAATGCAGAATAAATTAGGCTATATTTTTGTATAAATGAGTGGCTTGCGCTACAAAGCAGAACTACATAATTTTACATGGCTGAGTAGTAATTTGGGTATCTATAAGAGTCTGCTGCAAAAGCCAAGGAAACATCACCTCTTTAAGTATTGCTGAGGTTTTATACAGTGGACTAGAACCTGATATGTCAGTGAATGCCCAGACTGTAAGAAATCTTCCTCCTGTATGCTAGAGTTCAGATCAATGCCATACACTCCAAAGTCTCCTATCACCCTCTCATATGATGTGGACTGACAGGGCTCTACTGGGACAACCACAGTCTGGGAACTGAGTAACATGCAACCACAACCATCAAGGATCAAGTGCAGTACCTAAAAATGAACTGCTCATGCTACCCTGCTTTGAACTCTTTCTCAAATTGACTTCTATAGGGTGACAAAGGCAAAAATGTCATGGCATGATCTGGAAGAAAGAAGACAAGAAGCCAGGACAATGAAGAGATTTCTCCCCAGCTTTCTCCACTGTCAATGAGAATATAAATGTACTAAAAGGATGTTTTCTTGTTTGTTATACTGAGCCTTTGATGGCTATGAATGCTTAAAGTGCAGAAAATGTAGTGAATATTCACAGAATACAGCAGAGGGCTCTTGCAGAGATCTTATATGCACAGACCCCCTCAAACCAGCCACCTTTCTCTAAAACAGATGGGTAATGCAGAAATGTTTCCATGGGCACTAGAACTGCTACCAGGGTTCACAGCTATGTGAAAGCTGGCATTTATAGCAAGCACTATCATATTGATTTATTTGGCAAAATAATACCCAGATGTGTACCAAGTCTGGCTTCAAAGGGAACATGTGCAGTAGGAACACCCAGCTAGGTTTGTTTTTGCATGGTGGTAGTGCTAAAAGACCTGCAGAGCTTGTTCTGTTCCCTGGAGGTAATGAATGTGCTGTAAATAGGGAATAGTGCTCTGGGTTGCTTTGCCTGCATCTCAGCTGTCATAGAAAGACAACTGGGAATGAATCAGCTCTGCAAGCTTCCATCCAGTGGTCACCACTCTGACAATGTGCAGAGAAGCTTAGTTTTAGAGTATATCCCTCTTTTCTGCAGGTATGGATTTATTCTATGGTATCAGAGAAAAAGAAATAACCATTGTTTTCTCTAGTATCAAGATTCTAAAAGCAAGGAATAATGTGCTGAGTAGAATCAAAAGACATCTAAAGGTATAGAAAAGGATTATGAAGTTATAGAGAAAAGGATTTAACATCAGATAAGAATCATGAGAAGGGAACCCAAGAATGGGGTGAGTAGGACAGTGCTACATGCTCACCACAGCATTTATACTACAGCTGTCACTACACTATGACATTCGCATCTTCCAGATACCTTGTTGTGAATTCAGAAGAGGAATTTGATATCTGAAGCAAAGTTAAAGACATAATCAATCTGTAAAGTACTAGGAATATACATATATATTTAAAAGGAACGGATATATTCATATCGGTATGCTAGTTGAGCAGAAAGAATAAGAAAAAAATGCACTGGGTGTAAGGTGCATTGGCATGAATGAAGGACATGACTAACAGTTTAGCCTTTCTGACATTTAAGAAAATACAAGGGTAAAGAGGGTCTGTTGATTGGATTCCAAATAACTGTAACAAGTAAGCAAATGAGGTTCACACCCCAACCAGAAGTCAAATGCAGTACAGGAATGTGAGAATTCCTTAATAAAGCTGCAAAACTGCAGCTGTGTATGTTTCATTAAAAAAAGAAGTTGGAGGCAAATCTTTGGATCACATTCACTTGTAATGCCAAAACTGAGAGAGTAGGATGTACAACAGAGAGAAACAAAATACTCCATGGTTGAGAGATGTAGGAAAGGTGGTCTACATCCCTCTGCCCACTGCAAAGTGTTATGTACCCCTAGAAGATGTGGTCAACAGAAGTGATCCATTTTATGGTTAGGAACTGAAAACTAGTCCTAAGGGCAGGTGCATTCATTTCCAAAGGTTCTTGTCAAAAGGACCTTGAAGTTTTAATCTGAAGACATGATGGACAGTAAAGATGGGATACCAGGTAAGCTCCTGATGGCACTTTATGTGAAGTTGCATGGGAGAACCTCCAGTAAAGGCAACAGGCAATAAGAGGAGTTACTCTGTAAAATTAAAGTCTCAGTAAAAGCTTGTTTAGAGAGAAAACAAAATATCAGTCCTAGGTTTTATATTCAACTTTCCCAAAAGTTTGGCTGATAACTGTTATACTATCATTCTTCTATAGATTATTTCCCATGTGACCTTGTTTTCTTTCTGGATAAACCTCTAATCACTGTGTCATTCAAAATGACCCCTTTTACTTTGGTCACATTTTCTTTACAGATGGATTGATTTTTTAATTCAGTTGTGCTCCTAGGTTTGGTGCAACCCCTAAGGATTACACTTTCTGCAACAGCAGGTGTATGTTCAAGGGAGATGCACCACTGACTGAGGGAAGAGGCGTTTGAGTTCAGTTATTCTAAACTTATAATAACAAAAATTACACAGGGAAGTGCCCAAAGAGAAGAGTTTGTAGATTCACAGCAGGGCTCCCAGAGACTGCTGTATAAGATGTCAGTGTGAAAGGAAGAGCTGAGGCCGTAGGGACCTCATCAGAAAGTGAAAGTCTGCTTCTTGGCTCAGTGAAACATATAATCTTCTTCTGTTTGTTAAAACAAAACAGAGCAAAAATAGATTTCGGAAATCAGAAGATTTACAGCAGCTCCCTTCTGTAGGAAACATGGCAATAAGCCTGCTGTGAGATGCTGAGTTGCTCAGCCATGGTGAAGTGAACACAGATCTGGACTATAATATTTGATGAGCAATTTGGTGCTTGTTTCTTTTACTTTGCTTTGCTTTATTGTACTTTCATGATATTCCTCAGGCAGATCCATATTCTTTACACAAAACCATAATGCCTGAGGCTTGTAACTCTATGACCCCTCTTGGTGCAATCATAAATCTTGCCTTTAGTTGTCTTTTCTTGTCTTTAAGTTGTCTTTTGTGTCACATTCACTTCACTTTCACAAATACCTCCTGCAGGTTTAGAGGGGATGAGATTTTTGTTGGTTTTTATTTTCCCTCTCTTAGCATTACTGTGAGGCTGTGGGTTTGCTGATCCTGCTGCTATTAAGAAGGAACTGGTTAGAAAACACCAAGAACCACTGACTGTGCCTGGCAGAGGTGAGCCCTTCATGATCTGGTGACTCTCTGCAACTGCAAAGGGATCTGTCCTTCCCTTGCAGTAAACTCCTCTCTTTTGCCAGCACCAGGTACCAGAGGGCACCTCTAAAACTACTCAGCGCCCTGGGACTCAGAGAAGTCTTTTTGCCTGAAGCACCTAAGGCTCGAGTATCTTTTCCTATCACTCCTTGGAACACCAGGGAGCGCTCAGCATCTGACTGGGCTCCCTTGCCCTGTCCCTCCCTGCAAAGCAGCCTGTGCAGAGTATCTGAATATTTCTGTTAGCAGGCTGGGCCTGGGCTGTCCTGAAATTCTGACTCTGCATGACACGTCAACATCTACCACCCCTTCAATTAAACTGCTTGCTTGTTTGTTTTATTTGTTCATCTAAGTCTCGCTGTTGGATATTAAACATCATTTGCAGCAACCACACAAACTGGGCACTCATGGGTTTTAGAAAGTGAAAATTACTGTGAGTAAGGAGTGACAGATTATTATTTGTGTTCTATTATAATTAATTACTTTGCACAGCTGGAAACCGTGTTACAAGTCTTAGGTGTTTGTAGGAATGAATGGCCTTGTAAAATGTAGCTGGCAGCTAAATCCATTCTTGTCATCCATGCTCGTTTTTGGTGTTCTCAGTGCTGGATAGATGTGCCTGCCAAAGGCTCTCATAGACCCATTAGTGTCTGGAGTGGCTATGCTCTTAAATAGACATTTTTATTTTTCTCTGCCTTTTGAGTCATAGTAGGTACAGGCATCTGGGAAATGCTTGATACACATAAACAGCTAGGACTAGCCAGATAACCAGGAATTGCACAAAAACAGCTCGTTACATCTATCGATGGTTATATGTCAGAAGCCATCTGTTGAAATAAAATTATTTCTCAGATCCATTTCTTAGCCTGCTGATATAATTCAGGACCCCACATGGCTGTTCATGTAAAGAATCATTAAATCTCCATTTTGTTTTGTAAAGAAATGATGAAAAGAGAAGAAAACTTAAATGAAATTGTCTCCCATTATTTTGCCCGCTTACAATCCCATGAAGCTGAGTGACTAGCAACAAACTGAAGCTTTGGTTAGCTTTTGTAGGAGTGCTGCTATTAGGTGAGTGACTGTGCAGGACTTGAAAAGACAACAGTTCCTGGTACACCGGTAGTAGTAAAACTGACATGGCCAACGTGTCTGGCAGTCAGTGGGGATGACAAAAACACAAAGAGTCTGGGAAACAGGTGAGCTCTGAGCGTGCTGGTACCCACCACAAGAGGATGCAGCTGCCAGAGCTGGCTCAAGACATGAATGATGCTACTGCTGCTAAAACCAGGGGGCAAGAAATAAGATTATTCTTAGCACATTTTGGTGTTTTCTGCCATGATGCAGGATAGCTGGGTTTGATTCTTAGGCCACAACTATAAACAGAAATATGGTACACAGAATACAGAATACAGAATCGTCTAGGTTGGAATAGACCTCCAAGATCACCTAGTCCAACCTCTGACCTAACACTAACAAGTCCTCCACTAAACCATATCACTAAGTTCAACATCTAAAAGTCTCTTAAAGACCTCCAGGGATGGTGACTCAACCACTTCCCTGGGCAGCCCATTCCAATGCCTAACAACCCTTTCACTAGAGAAGTTCTTCCTAAAATCCAACCTAAACCTCCCCTGGCACAACTTTAGCCCATTCCCCCTCGTCCTGTCACCAGGCACGTGGGAGAATAAACCAACCCCTACCTCTCTACAGCCTCCTTTAAGGTACCTATAGAAAGCGATAAGGTTGCCCCTGAGCCTCCTCTTCTCCAGGCTGAACAATCCCAGCTCCCTCAGCCGCTCCTCGTATACCTACCAAGCTCCTGGGAAGGAACTGCAAAAACCTTTGCTATCACAACCTCTTTTGATTTATGTGTACTTGACTAACATTGTATTATGTAGTTACTCAGTGATGAGGATATATTTCTTTCCATGGTAACAATTTTCTCTTTTTAGGGATCCCTCTTCTAAGCAAAGTTTTAAAAGAGGTGGTCAGGAGAGGCTCATGTTAAATCTACTTCAGTCTCGGTGTGTGAGTGTCACTGACTGAAATGGAGATAGGAATTGTGTGAAATGGAGGGAACTTTAGTCAAAAAAAAATGAAATAGAATTAACTCAGGCCTTTCCAAAGTATGTTTGAATTTAGCCTAAGATAATTAATGACTGATGTAAATTTGCTGAACAACTGAAAATGCAGTGAATTTCTGTAGGAGTGAACTCTAATTTGGATTATTATTTCTTCCCTGGAGATAGGCTTCTGGCTCAAGACCAGGAAAAGGTTCCATCAGGACGTAGAAGCAAGACTTAACCGACCAGGAAAACAACATTAAACATATGTTTATATTTCAGTTGTCACAAAAGTTCACACAGACCTTTAAAATTAAAGGCCATCAAAAGCTATGCTGCATGTTCAAGCAGAGACACAAATGATAGCTTTTGACAGCCCATATATGCAGTGTGGGAAGATGTTTTATGTGCAGTCTAAAGTATGAGTCACTGGGAAAATAAACACACAATATAGTGAAGAAGAAGCGATATCAAACAAAATCCACTGTGGAAAACGAAGGTGATGGGAGCAGTCAGTGCCGTGAAGGCTTGAGTGCCTTAGTACCTGAGAGGAATATGATCAACCAAGGCATGCAAGTAGTTCAAATACATTGCAGAAGTAACATGATCCTGGAAGAATGATGAACTGCCCCCTGTAAGAGAGTATCACGTTTGAGACCAGCTCAGGAAACAAAGGTGCACAAGTCCATGGGACCTGATGAGATGCATCCACAGGTCCTGAGGGAACTGGCAGTTGTAGTTGCTAAACCACTGTCCTTCATATTTGAGCAACCATATCAGTTCAGTGAAGTTCCCACTGACAGGAAGAGGGAAAACATAACCCTAAAAAAGGGGGTTGGAACTGGATGATCTCTAAGGTCCCTTCCAACTCAGACTATTCTATAATTCTGTGATTCTGTGATTCTGCATGATACAAGGTGAAGGTGGACAGATGTCTCTGACAGCTGAAGACTGTAACTTGAACGTTCTCTTAGTCAAGTGCAAGAGCTAATTTCCTCCAGATTTTGATCCAAATGAAATAAAATAAGCCCCTTGGTATGACCATTTTTAAGAATGTCTGGCTGAAAAATAGATTATTTATTTAATATTTAAATTAGAGGGGAAAAAAGCGTGATGAGACTTGCTGATGAAGTTCACTATACTTTCTGATCACAAAGGCAAGTATATTGTACTTTTGATTAGTGATATTTTTTAAAAAGTGATTATCCACTGATAATACTAACAATAATTTCATGGTATGGGGTTTATACAGCTACACTGACTTCAAGAAATCTTGACAGTAGTAGTGTCAAATGCATCAATTTGAATATAACTGTCCTGAAAATTTCGGAGGCTCATATATTTCTCAGAGAAACATCTCTAGAAGTCTAAATGTCTATTAAGTGTAAGGAAACATCTGAATAACATCACTGAAGAAATCTAATAACTAGAAGATTTTAGAAAAATAAAAATAGAAGGAGGAGGAAAAGGAAGGGGAAGAAGGGAGGGAGAAGGGAGAGGGAGAGGGAGAGGGAGAGGGAGAGGGAGAGGGAGAGGGAGAGGGAGAGGGAGAGGGAGAGGGAAAGGGAAAGGGAAAGGGAAAGGGAAAGGGAAAGGGAAAGGGAAAGGGAAAGGGAAAGGGAAAGGGAAAGGGAAAGGGAAAGGGAAAGGGAAAGGGAAAGGGAAAGGGAAATTTTAGGTAAGCTGGTGCTGCTGCTAAATATAATCTGTAGAGATATGAAACATGCTGTAGATGCTCCTCTCTAAAGAGCAAATAGTCCTAAATGACAGTCTGTAGAGGAGACACCACTTCCCGCAGAAGTCTCTCCCATGCAGCTCCACAGGCTGGCTTACCGGCACTCACTCTGCTCTATCTGAATATAGGCAGGGCTTTCAGGTCTACTTTTTCATGCTTTCAGATACAGCAGAGATGAGCCTGCATATAAGAACTGTCTTTTTCTCTGGAAAGGGAAGATGTCAGAGAAGATAAGAAATGTTAGCAGGTGCTGTGCTGAGATCTTTAGGGGGTCTGAGAGATGGTTTGAGCTGTGCAGTATGGTCGCTCCTGATCTTTGCCTCAGTTTCCTTGGGTACTGTAGCAGCCAGTTTGGTACTCAGCATGCAGTGTCTCTGGAGCTCCCAAAACAAGGAAAAGTAAAAGAGAAAAGATGGAGGTATACAACATCCTGAAGAAAAGTTCCAGAGATGGTAGGCTGAGGTAAAACTCCTTTCTTCAGCCAAATAAAGTCGCCCGTGGGTGGCAGAGGAACAAGCTGCTTTTCCTCTCCCACTGTCCCCTTGGCCCTGACCCACTGCCTTTCTGGCAATAACACCTGCAAAAGGCCAGACTCCAGCTACATCAGCAATGGCTCTGGACAGTCAGGACAAGGTTATGGCGATGGGAATTACAGAAATATAAACATATCTTTTAGCTTCTTTCTACCAACTACCAACCCCTGCAAGGGGTCAGCTACACAAGGAGCGATCTGGCTATGTGGTCCTGCCCCAGCCCACTTGCTGCAAGGAAAAATTATGCTTCAGCTCAAACAAAGCAGGAAAGAGAACAGCAAGAAAGGAAAACAAAACACTTCCTCCTTTACGTTCAATGTAGTGAGAAAAAGAAAATAAATGAAATATCAAACAAAGGACCAGGGGAATCTGCTGGGGGAAAGACTCTTCAAACCATCACGAGAAATCTGAATTCTGCCAGGAAAAAAAAAAAAACAAAAAAAAAAAAACTGCAGCTACAGCTGCTTTATTGCTTATTTTGTTTCTGAAAGGACTAAAAGAGCCTGCCAAGGATGTGGCAGAAGATTCACTGTAATGACTGGAAGCAGAGGGAAGTCTGGCTTTTTCCAATGAATGACAGGTAAAAGGCATGACAGAAAAGAGCTTTTATTTTCCTTGGATGTTTCCCATTACAGTCTGACATTATTGCCCCAGGCTAATATTTTGCACATAGACACTGATAAATCTGAACTACAACTGCAATATAACATACTGCTCAGGTATTCAGTACTGATGTGATTGCTCAGCTGACTGTTACCTATAAAACCTAATTAAAATCAATGAAGATTTGTACCTGGGGGTCCATGTTTTAGCAGAGCATGAAAATGAAACAAACCTCTCAATAACACTGTTTTGTTTTTCCATTTATCTTTGTGGAAATCTCACAATAGCATGTAAGCAACCCTCACTTCAGAGTATTTATGATAGACCTGACCAGGGTTTATGTCAGACCTGTAGGAATACTGGCATAGTTAACATTTTCTTCATCTCTAAGACTGTCATGGGATTAATCTTTTGCTCTCTAGTGACAAGAAGGAGAGTAATTTTAGGCTAACATCAGAGCTGAATTCTGTAATAAGCTTTCTAATGACATGGGTATAAGACCCATCAGCCTGACTTTCATCCAGGACTTTTCAGGTTAAAAAAGCAATTGTCTTTTCCTGGAGAAGCCCAAAACAATACCTTTAAAGAGATGTAAGGGAAGAAAGGTCAGAATCTGAGCTGAGATTTGATGAGCTGGCTCTTCACAGACAATATGTCTAGCAGGTGTTTCTCAGGTTGTGAAATATCCAGGGTCCCCAAACATGTTTTGAGCTCATGCTTCTGTCTTGTGTTTGTTTCCTCCTCTCTTTAAAGTAAGAAAATTTCGACCAAATACAGAATTCTTAAGTGCCGTCATTGATAGCTATCACACTAGCATGTGGTCACCACAGTCAAGTCCCTGTTTTACCCAGAAAGTGGGACCAAATAAATAAATAAATAAATAAATAAATAAATAAATAAAACCTGTAGTGGCCCCTCAGTCCAGGTGTTTTTTACCTAGCTTTCTTCACACAAGGTTTCTGAGCATCATGGAAGACTTCTAAAGAAGAAATAACAGGTGACATATACTCTTTGCTTGCCTGCAATGTCTCTGAAAAGATTTCAGAGCCAGAGGCTGAGAGCTTCATCTTCCATTTAACTTTGCATCTGATCAGTCCCATGACAAAAGCAGATTAACTTTTTATTTTCCCTTCTCAGCTGTAAGCAGTCATCACTGAGAAACAGTGACCAGTTTGCGGAATCTCTGAGTCCATGTCTGTACATAACTGGGTAGAGACTTCCTCACTGAGGAAGAGGACTTAACTAGCTGATGCAGCTCTGAAGCTCTGATATAGTCTAGTAGCAGTGAGGGGACACTTATCTCCAGCTAAAAAGTAGGGACAAAAACTCCTTAAAATGCTCCAGCTATCTTCAACATCCTGATTTGTCTACACACGATGCTAAGGCAGACTGTCTCTTTCATTTTGCAGGAGCAACTTTTATCAGCCAGGTCCATCTCAAAGGCTTGTTGCTATCTTGAGCATCCACAAAGCTCTAGGTACTGAGTAACAGATTAGTATCCCTGATGTATCAGTGGGCTGTGTAAGAGGAAGAAAAACTGATCTTTCATATTGTAAGGCATGGTCCAGCAGCAGGTTTGAGTGTGAGGACAGGGACCTTGTCCAACTTGAGTGGACATTGGCAGGAAGTGGATGGTGCAGAAGGTGACATGTTCACAGTGATTCGGATGATCAACCACATGAGTTGATGTATTAGTTAAAATGCAGTTATTTAACAATAGCTGTGGCTCTATTCTGGTTTCTAGTACTCAGTATTGATTGACATAAACACATACATCTTGAGGACAGATCTGGAAGTCCCTCCCTGTCCATTTAGGTATGATATCTGGGTATCTACTTTGTAGGACCATTAGACTGTTGGGTCCATGAATGCTCCAACAAATTTAAGGTAAAGCAATCCAGTATTCCATGTGCACAGTAGCTTTAAAACAGCTCCATTCTCTTAATTTTTCCTCAAGACATTCACTACGTACTAATGGTGTAATTCTCAAGTGGCAATATAAAACAAAGAGGAAAGAACAATACTGATTAAGGCTGTCCTTAATATTATCATTTCTTAAATGTAATTTTTTTTTAAGTATTTGCTGATTACTCTTTTTGAGTAATTTGTGGTGGCATATTTTACTTCTATGTTATGTAGACAAAATAGTTGAGATCCATATTTTGTATCATTGTGAGATTGTGTCATTGGTTGCAGCAGAAGCGAAGTCAAGGTTCTGAGTGACTTTTAAGACTGGAATGATTTGATATGGAAGCAAAGAATTAAATGAGTTTCCCATTTCACAGTCCTGTGTCCAGAATATTCAATTGTTGCTAAGCACCTCGCATTTTGATAGCAAAAGCACCAGCTCTTCAGCAGTTGAATACACCTGGCACCAACACTTTAAATTTGGGGGGGCGGAAGCTGAAGCTTTTACTTTGAGCACAATTTTTTATGTATTTCTAAAACTGTGGCAATAGGATCACTTGGCTGTTAAGGGTGCAGAATCAAACTGACAGTTAAAGATTGCTTTTGGCTTTAATTCATTATTCTGTCAAGGATTTAGCCATGTCAACCAATTAAAAATTATGTGAGACTAGTTGAAAATAATTGTTCTTGTTAGTTTTTTATCAATCACTGTGGCATCAAATCCTGAAGAGAACAGTGATTTCTGGGCAATGCCTGTTGTTCATGCCTTTTTTATCTCTCTTTTTTTTTTTTTATCTTCTCCAGCTGTGTTTTTTATCTTCCCCTAGTGTTTGTTGAGATATAATGCCATCCTTTTATTTATCAGAATTCTACACCCGTGTTTTGATATGTAGAGATATCCACAGGCTCCCCTAACCTTGCCTCTTGTTGCCGTGTTGTATGAATTATTCAAAAAGCTTAGCTTTTGAAGTGGTCAGTAATTACATAACTTAACTCACAGATAAAAGAGAGAGAGAGAACATGAAGAGACATCACATAACAGATTTTCTGTCCATCAAGTAGGGCCTTAGTGGATACATTTTAGAGACAATGTGTAATTAAATGAGTATATTTAATGCACTCGTTGACATTTTGCATTTTTGTAGTTCAAGGTTTTCCCACTGCCACCTAAAGAGCATTTAGCATCTCTTTTTCCTTATCCACCTGTTTACCTTATGAACTGTCCTTCTTTCTGGTGTTAGAAAGTCCTTAAAATCCTGGAATATGAGTACAAAGAATGCAAAATAATGGCGATAATAAGTGCATAGATCAATAGCTGATCTGTCTCTGACAGTGTCAGGAAGAGGTATTTGAGGAGAAAAGAAAAGCCTGGCTTCTCACCGTGTTCTCTGTCAGTACTTACAATGGTCACACTGGCATTTTAGGGGTTTATCTCCATCTCTTCCCATTAGTATTTGTTTAGGACATGTGGTCCATGAATTTTCTTTTTTGAATATACTGGTACAGCTCCCCTCCAAAGCCTCCTCTGACAGCAAGTCACAGAAGTTTTAGGTTTTCTACCTGATTTAAGTAAATCTGCTAGTTTCTGCAAATGTTCCCTTTCTCTAGTGTTGCAGAATTAGCAGTTCTGTATTTTTTTCTTCTGCATGCATGATTTCTAAATTTGAGTTCAACACTATGCAAACTTGGTTTAGATTATTTTTCTCTGGATGTATTACCTTATATTTACACAACATTCCTTCCAAACTCGTAACAACTTCACAATCCTAATAAACTTTTGCTTCAGAATCTTGTTGAAGGCCTTCTGAAAACCCACTTTTCTTGTGTCCATGGGATCCCCTTCATTCACGTGTTTGCTGAAACCATCACAAGAGCAGCAGCAGGCTGGTGAGGCAGGATTTCCTATTACAGAAGCCCTGCAGACACCTTCCAAACAGGCTGTGCACTTCATGATCTTCATTTTGCTTTCCTTCTGACTCAATCATCTTATCAAAAATAGAAGTCTTCCTTGTGAACAAGAGTGACACCAAAAAGATTAGCATTTCTGTTTGGCCTAATACTTCCTGCATCTTCCTAAAATAAGGGTATCTCCACTGACTGATCTGCTATGAAGAATACATTGAGTACAGGAAATTCGCCAGCATCTCCAGTACTTTGAAGGGAGCATATAAACAGGAGGGGGAACGCCTGTTTACATGTATTGATAGTGATAGGAAAAGGGGGAATGGTTTTAAACTAAGACAGGGGAGATTTAGGTTAGATATTAGGAGAAAGTTTTTTCACTCAGAGGGCACAGGAATGGGTTGCCCAGAGAGGTTGTGGATGCCCCATCCCTTAAGGTATTCAAGGACAGTCTGGATGTGGCTCTGGGCAGCCTGCTCTCATGGTTAGAAACCCTGCCCAGAGCAGGGGGGTTGAAACTAGATGATCTTTAAGGTCCTTTTCAACCCAGTCCATTCTATGATTCTATGATCTTTCACAGATGAGACCAAAACGATGAGTTTATCAAGGTTCTCTACCCTAGCCTTATGACCTCTCAATGCCCTTTTGACAACTTGGTCATTGAGCGAGCTCACTAATTTCCTAGTAGATGTTCTTTCTTATATTTAAAAACAATTTTGCTCTCAGTTTAAGCATCATTTGCAAGGTGCTCTTCAAATTCATTTTTTAGTTCTTTTGATTTCCTATTGTTTTTGACCTGCCGTGGTTAGTCTTTTCTGTTCGTTTGGTTAGACTTCCCATTTTTCAATGCTAATCTTTTCAGAGGCAGAGCCTCCTTATATTTCCTATGAAGTTATTCAGCACTTTCATCAGACTGTTTTATTTTCTTTTTGATTTGTGCCAGAGAGTTTACCTGGGCTTCTAAAAGTACGTCTTAACAGACATCAGACTGCTTGAAGGTTCTTTTCTTGGTAGACTTTTATTTAGGCTTTTTATTTGTTTGTTTGACTAATTGTCTCATTCTTATATAGTTCTGATTCCTGAAACTGAATGTACTGTATATGGCTTTGTCTCTCTCTCCCCGGTGATAAATCTGATCGTATTGTGATCACTCTTACAGACTATCCCTTTCTGTGTCTTAAATTAGTTCCTGTGCATCATTTAAGACCACATTCAGCATGGCATCCTTTCCTGAGTGTGTTAAGATTAATTTGTCTAGGAAGCAGTGATTTATTGTGTGCAAAAACTTATCACCTTGATAAGGCATTGATCTGGTCTATAAACAGATCGTAGAGAACTCCCACTATTACCATTCGCTCTAAATCTGCTGAACAAAAGCTGTAGCTTAAAAACTCTGCTTTCAAGAAGAAAATAACCTATACAGGTCATGAATTTTAATCTTTTTATAAGTAAAAGAATATATATATATATATATAAGAGTATATATATAAGAGTAAAAGACCATTATTCTCATAACTGTACATGATTACCCATTCATATTGAGGTTGCAGCTGTGGAAGAAACTTCCCAAAACAACATGAAGCAAATCAATGTATTGAACTTCTAAGTGAGGTTCTGCATCATTTTTGTGACTCTTCCATAGCTCTGATCTTTCTCTTTGGTATTACATTGTAGAGTAACATGAACAATTTCAATCAGAATGCCAGCATTTCAGAAGTGTTTTTCAGAAAGGCAGCAGTTCAGATTTTGTCACAAAATGGGCATATGATATTTCATTCTGTGGGAGAATGACCATGTCATAGAATCATAGAATGGACTACATCAATATACTATATTCTGTTAAAGAAAATTAATGAATAATACATGTTTAGGTTTTTAGTTATATATTGAAATGATATTAGTGAATGAATACGAGAAAACCTGTGAAATAGTTCCTACCTATTTTAGGTTTTCAGGCAAACCACTTCTTCTCTGAAAAGTGGAGCTAGATCAGCACCTTCCTACAGAACATTTCTAATTTTACTGATGTGCTCTACCAAGAACCTTTTCAACCATATCTACTTCACTCTTTGTACATATTTTTGTAGCTATAATACTGAAAAATGCATCTATGGTTGTCTCCATGACATTTATAAAGTCTGTGTTCAGACCCTTTGAATTTGGATTTAGGAGCTGTCCCTTAATGCTGGAAGTATCTAGAAAGACTGCAAACAATTGCAGGTTAGATGGAGAAGTCTGTTGTGGCTGTCAAGGGTAAGTACTCCCCATTTTCAACAGGCAATAGCTCCTTATATTTCCTACATATTTAACAGTGTCTCCCAGGAAGGCATTTTTGATTCTGTGCTGAACAAATTGGAGTCTAGAAATTACAAAAGCTCACCAAAAAGCAGTTTATGTAACCTGAGTTTCAACAACAAGGAAAGAAAAAAAAAAAATCCAGGACTATCTATTTTAAAACGTGTGGCTGCTATACCATCAGCAGATGACTTAGAGGATCTTCCTTGTACCTCACAACAGATAGCTGTATGTTGGATATTATAAATAACCTGTTTGGCAGAAGCACTTACTTGGGCAGCAAGTCTTTAGAAATGCTACTTTTGGAACTGCTGCTGTTTTTATTGGACTGTCATCTCATTTGCAGCTGCTCACTCATTAACCAGATCTGTGCAGTTACTTTAATCAAACTCCAGCATTCTCCTTTTCAATTAAATAGAGGTTTTATGGTCTACTGACAACACCACTTAGTCACAGATCATACTGAAATATAAGTTCTGGGACAGTTTTTAACAGGAGGTTTCTTTTGCCTAGTCATCTGTATTTTAAAGAACTCCAGTTGGAGAAAATAACTCTTCATCGCACACTGTCCCTGAAACAGTTCAAAGGAGTCCCTGTGGTACATTCATGTCCTTAGGGCAAAATGTCATTATGAATGTAAGAATTTTGTAGAGGATCAATGACTTTCAGAAGGTCAGGCAAACCTTCTTTTGTTCCTTTTGAAAAAAAGAAAAAGAAAGAAAGAAAGAAAGAAAGAAAGAAAGAGAGAGAGAGAGAAAGAAAAAAGAAAATTTATTTTCTCATTTGCAGCTATAACTCTAGCAAAACTCTAACATTTCTAAACACTCCTTTGCATCATTTTATAGAACACTTCCTTGAAAATGGTAGTGGTGCTTTTCTGTCAAGATGGGCGATATATTCATGGTGTTGCAGGGTGGTTTCTCAGGACCTTATTAACTGAACACTGTTGTTTTCTAGAAATTATACTTTAGTGTCAACAGCTTATCTCAACTTGTCTGTGTTTACCAGGACCTGGTAACCAGACTCCTCAAGAAACAGCCAGTTCAAAAAATTCTATACTCTGCCCCATGTCAAACACTCTCGAATTCTGCTGCTAATGCTTCCAATTCTTCTTCAGATTTCTAGTCAACAGTCTTTGTTGATATGTGTACTAAAGGATATGATTGTATGAGAAACAGGAGGTGCACCGCAGTATTTACAATAAAATACAATAGAGTAGGGCTCATAATATAATAAACATCCTCAAACTGCTTGTGCTAATTTCTGAAATACGTCACCCACTTGCAGGAAGGAATAAATATCCCTAAGACATCCTGCCATATCTTTAAAAGGGAGGTACTTGAAAAAAATGTCCAGAAATAGTGGATTCATCTGGAATTTGAATTGTGTCCACTTGTTCTTCCAGCAGATACAGTAAATTCAAATGCTTTGATAGATTCATTTCACCAATCTTTTATTGCTTAATTGAGATGCTAAGATGAGGTTCCTCTCATCTTACTCCACATCTCCAATGCTGGTGTCACTCTGTGGGCTGACCGTTTTCCATTACACTCAATGGAAATATAATCAGACAATGGGTCTTGGGTGAGATTTGTCTGACCAAAGGTAGATATCTACTCCAGGATGAGAAGAATCATAATCTAGACTCTACTGGCAACATCAGTTGACTGTCCATTTGCTGTAAGGGGAGTCCAGCAGGACTTACTTAAATGTGCATTGCTCAGAGCCATAACTTCTTAAGTTAATTCCCCTCATTGCTACATGTGCAGTCCACCAAAATCAGCAATGCAGTTTGAAATTCATATCCAGAAAATAATTCATACACAGGAAATCCATATTCAAATTCCCCTGTCTGACAGATTCTGAGTAAGGATTAAACCCATGCCCCAAACCTCAACTGAATCCAACAAAAACAGACATACCCTGTGTGACCAGCCAGATCTGGGGCTATGATGCACAAACAAGTTTAGGATCAAAGGTAGCTGCAAATCTGTTACCTTATAATAACTGTCCTTGTAGGTGTTCCTCCTTAGTAATACCCTACACTACATACAGGAGGCATTTTAGCCCTTAAATGTGAGGCATTTTAACCCTTAGAGAAAAAAAAGGCTGAGCTACCTTGTGTTTTCTGAAGAGGGCCATGTGATAAAGGCAAGTGGAGGACAACAGAGTTGTTGTTCATCTGATCCAATGTGGACGTATCTTACCTGATGTTTACATATGAGTTGGTCAGCCAGGTCTCGTTCTCTCAGTTCATTTATTCTAAAGCAACAATCTAGAGTATGTCAGGTGATTTGCTACTTAAATTTACTTATTCTTTCTGCTGGTTGAAAAAGCAGTAGTGACTAAGTCACTTAGAGATTACACACTCACAGTCACATAAGGTGGGTCCCTCTTAACAGAAACTTTTTGTTGCACATCCATTTATACAAATGAAATGCTAGCCCAAAGTGATATATGCACGTTCTTGTGACTTTTCATGAGCTGGGCCAGAGCTTACATTTTTCCTCCTGCTGAGGGGTGCCTTGCCCAAAGAGAGGTGAAGGGGCACAGCTGCAATATTGATTTTTATGATTTTTTTGTTTGTTTGTTGTTGGTTTTTTTTTGTGTGTGTGTATATGTGTGAGGATTATCTTTTATCCCAAACCATTTAAGACAATAACGTTTTTACATTAATTAGTATTTTTGTGTATTTATGAAAACATTTCATAAATTTCATTTTTATTTATGAAAGCATTTCATGCTGCCTTCATCATTGTCCCTAGAAACTTGGATTGTTTGTATTTAAAATAATAATAAACCAACAGGAGTTCATTTGAAAATAACAAGGTCTCTGAGCAATTTCATTGTGTTTGGAAAGAGGGTCACTGCTGAAAGTACTTTCATTGAGGCTGATTAGATGGAGCATGAGGGGTTTTTTTGCTGCAAAATTTTTATTCCAGCAAGCATGATATTAACCATTTAAAGTCTGATGCACAACATGGAAGCAGAAGACCAACAATCACATTGTTCACTGAGGATCCAATTAGATTGCCCGGCACTCTCATATGAATTCTCCTATTCCCTCTGCCAATAATCACCGAGCACCCAAAGCAGCTTTCAGGTGGGACATCTCCAGCATGCTCTAGGGAAATTTTTTAAGGTATGCAACTGTTTAACAAATCCTCCATGCTATATGGCTCCACTCTGGGGCTGAAATAAAAGCCATGACAAATTAGGAGCTCTAATGTTCAGTCTGTATGTGTGTGACTAATCCTTTCCATCCTGCCACTAACCGCTATTTGAGGCAGAGCGAGTGAAGCCCAGCTTAACTGCAGTCGCGATGCATACACCAGCTGCAACCACCCACACACTGCTCAGGGAGGGCTTTCTGAGTCTCTTTTTGGGTGAAATTTGTGGCTGTATTGAAATGTACTGATTTTGTTCATGCAATCAGTCTGCAGTCCACCTCCCTGATTATACCTGAAGAATGTAAAGAGAACCAACACTCAAAGACAGTGATGATGTTCCCCATTGTTTTCCTTTGTTAGTACAGTGGGCTCTGGCTCACTGGAAAAGCAGAGAAGTTCAGGACATGCACACTTACCCAGCCTAGCTTTAATCTAGTTCAGCTCAGCTCAGTTCAGGCTAACCTCTTCAGTGTGCTCCCAGATGGTGACTTGTACAGACTTACAGACTGTGTTGCCACAGCTACCCTCTTGTTGATGAAAGTCACTGTAAGTGTGTCTACACATGTTCCAGGCATAATTCTGGTTACTTAAAATACAAGACTGCCTGGGGTTTGGAAGAGACTGCCATGAACAGTGCTCAAAGTCAGCACATATTCATGGGAGCAGAGCAGGAGCTGTGGCAATTGTCCTGGGGAAGTTCCTTGAAGAGCTGAAGAAAGAAAAATGGTCACTGTTTTTAAATTTGGAGAAGCAGGGCACAGTTTTGTTCTGCAAATCTTCCTGTGTTGTTGTGCATTATCTACCAAAGCCTCAGTTCTCCATCCACACTACAGAGTGTGGCAGAGGTGAACATGGTAATGCTTACACCCTGCAGCAGTAGGGGCAGGATGGATGGCAGAGGTGGGTGACTGAAATGTAGGTGTAACATGGTTGCAAGAGCCTTCTCAAAGGTTTGACATTTTTTTGGTTCTTTTCTGGTGGAGCATGGATCCCTGGAAAATGTGCTTGGAGGAAGCCTTGTGGTTTACAAGCCACCAGTAGCCCCTGAGGCCAAGTGATCCACAGCAGTACCATGAAACGGGGAAATGTCTGAACTCTTCATTCCAATAGTTTTCCTGACAGACTGTTGGGAAGAGTTAACATAAGTGGAAAGGCAAGGGGTGGAATCCTACTGAGATGTGAGTAGTTTGGGTAGAGAAGCAGTCAAGGCAACATAAAAACTGTATTGACTATAGTTGGAGAAAGTGACAGAGTGCAGGGAAATGCTTCCTTTCCCTGCCCCCCCCCCCCCCCCCTTCAAAATACCATGGACTAATCCTTTCCCCTCGCAGCCAAACAGGTGTACCTGTGGTCAGGTATCCAGAACGTACAACAGCACCATTTCCTTAAACAACAATTCATTTCTGTACACTCAGTACAGCCTTATTGAGCTGTACAGCAGCTCAAAAAATCTGGGAGAGAGAGACAGCATATACACCAGCATCTGTGAATGAACAAGCTCCTCTGCTGCTGCTTTAAACAGTTATTTAATTTAAACTTGTCTTAATTTAATTCTTCTGCTCTCAAGCTGTCATCTCCTGTCTCTGCAGTGCCAAAAAGGCCAGCCTTCACTGCCCATTAATCCAATTTATGTTCAAGCACCATCGCCTTCCTCCCAGGCTGCCCATCATCCAGAGAGGAACTCCCCATGAAAATCTGCAAAGCCTTAATATTTTCATCCTGTGAATAGCTCTTTAGACAGGGTGCTTGTAAAGCAGCCCAGCCATAGATAAGGATACCAGTGCACTCTGCCTGCTGCCTCGCATATTTAACATGATGGCTTGATATGATTTTGTCCTTTCCACTCTTGATCTCTCTTTGTCTGATATTGTCAAAACATGCATAGTATATGGTATGTACACCATAATGATCGAGCGTAACAGAAAATTCCTTGGCTAAAGAGATTATTTGGTTTGCTCTTTGACCAGCATTATAAGCTGTTGATCCATTGCAAGGACATCCAGGCCATCATACACATTACTTCCAATAATAATGTCATGAATGATTTCACCTGTAGTTGAACACAAGTAGGGTTATTGCTCTCAGTACCAGGTTTTGCTGCAGTTTTTTCACTTCACTTCACTTTACAAATTCATGTTCTAGTATATTTAGAAGAATAGAAAACATTACAGCAAACTATGGGTTTTTCTCCACTAATTTCCATTCCTTTAACCATTGAACTACCAGCCAGGTTAGGGCAGTTACTCTTGGATTACCCTTAAATAGTTTTAAATAAAGGGGAGAGACAAACCAAATGTCAAATATCAATTCACCAGCCTATGGCAAGGCTGTAGCTCAGGTTTGCTGTAAACACAAAGGATTTCAGTAGAGTTACCTCAAATACACAGAAGTATAACCAAGAGCTTAATTTGATCTTAAGCTAACATTCCAGTAGATGCATCAGAGCAGCAACTGGATTTTTAATAGCAGCATTTAACCACATTTCAACCATGCAGTGTCGTTAGTGTCAGTGGGAATGCTCAGGTGTAATTTGTCTCGCCGTTTCCAAGTAAGCAAAGTGGAGACAATAATTCTATTAATGGGAGCTGGAACTGTGTTTACCACACTGGCAGAAATAAAAGAGTTCTGTGTCTGTGTATTAGAATGGAAATTAATCAATGGGAAAACATGGAGTGGAAAGTGTTATTCTAAAAATAACAAGAAAATGAGCCAATAATTATATTTTTTCACCAAGGCAGTTATTTTGTTAACTGCAGCGTATATGCAAGGCATGAATAAGCCTGCGGTTCTCTTGACAGAAAGATAACAGTCAAATAATGCAACATGTTCCTGTGTTGTCATGTTCAATACATTAAATTGTGCTGACCAGGCATCAACAGAAAGCCTGTAGGACTTGGAAATAATCACAGTGCCATCAAGAGAAAGCATTACACATTAGTTAGCCATTTATGCAGAAGTCGATAGCATCTTTATTACTGGAGATAGGGAAGATCTAAATTGCTGAGAAGCAGGGCCAGGATACAAGCATTCATTTAGTTTGAGGAACTTCCTTTGTAGAATTTTAATTCCAAACTTGGGCATACTTGGGTCAATGGACAACAAACTTTATTCGCATTTTATCTGTTTGTTGCTAAGTCAAATTGTTTACTGCCTGATGCAGTACTGATTTCAACAGCTCACTGTTCCATGCAACAGTGTTGGCCCAATGGTTTCTGTTATCCTTCAGTTTAGAACATTAGGTCTAAGGAAAGGAAAGAAAAATTGTGCATGTACTTTTATACTGCAACATATAAAGATACCAGAGAAACTAAAGCAATATTAGAGTTAATCATAATTTAATGATGTCATTCAGTATAACCATCTGTTGTAAGAAAATGACCTGACACCAAAGCAACCAGAGCCCGTCAAGCCAGACTGCATGTAGACAATAAATCATTTGACAAATACAATCTGCTTTCATTCATTTTTACTAACTAATCTATGTAACAGCTCTGCTGAGTTACTGGATCTTAAAAAGATACTACTGGCTCATGACATGTACACACAGCTGTTAATGCAGTGAGAAAAAGGTTACATTTTGCCTCAGGACAAACTGAATCTAGCTTTATTGACATGCATTGGTATATGCTCTGAAGATCTGTGGTGCATTAAAGATACAGAATTATTAAAGGAACATCAACCAACTTCAAGAAATATATGAAGTCGATTCCCATTCCTTGCTGATTGCCATTGCAATTTTACAGTCATAAAGAGCAAAGCAGATATTTGTAGCCAGAATAATTAATATTTTTACATTAAGAGACTAACAGACCAGGCAAGACCAAAAATAAATTTCCCAAAAGAAAAGTCATGCTATGTGTCTTCTCTGGACTGTGAAATAGATCCCAAGTCAGGACTGTGCTGGAAGTTAAGTACACAAATCAACAAAAGCAAAGGTCAAAGTTCTACAGAAAATGAACATGACTGAGATTTTCCCTAGAGGCATCAGATTTGTGAATGCACAGAGCTGCACCAGAGGGGCATCGCAGTAAGACTAAGACTACTAGCAACGCCATCCACAGTCTGAACTTGTGCTTGAATTTCATTCAGTAAACTAAACCATTACTCCATTTACTGTCAAACCATGGGAGATCATGTCACTTCTCCTTCCTACAAGCTTAAGCTTTAAAAGCTCAAAGGTAGTCTTATACTAGCTTACCCTCTTCCAGTAATAATTATGCCAGGACCAGGGCTGCTGAGTGACAGCTCTCCTAACGTAAGCCAGGCATGTGTTCACACACCATGCTGCCTCTGGTACACAAGGCTGTGTTTCTCCACCCACTGGGCTTGGATGAATCTCTAATATATTTCTATTTGGCCTTGGGCACATTGTCAAAAGGTCATTTATTTTTAGAATCAACCACCTGCTGGGTTGGGCTTGGAATCCATACTGGAGCTACCAGTTGCTTCACCAGCAACTCTCAGCTCTCATCCTTGCTCTGCCTAGTCTACTATGAATGGTATTATGCTCATCCAACTGGTGTGGACTTGCTCATGCCTGCATTGTTTAGAACTAGGTCCTTGCAGAAAAAACCTGCCACGATCACAACATGCAGCTCTTGGACACAAGTTTCCTCTGCTCTGAACATGAGTTCTCTTTGTTCTCAGCTACTGCTGTATTTTAGAATGGTGCATGGAACAAAATATTCCCTGAATATTTTCAATATTTTTCCAATGCCTACAGTGAGAAACAGTGCATCTTGTAAGTTTCCTCCACTGGGTAAGTTATTTTGTGGTATTCTTCAGATAATGAAAATAGATAGAACTGACCTTTTCAGGGACAAAGATTTAAGAGCTTTGCTACATAATCACAGAATCATAGAATCATAGAATATCCTGAGTTGGAAGGGACCCTTAAGGATCATCAAGTCCAACTCTTGATACCGCACAGGTCTACCCAAAAGTTCAGACCATGTGACTAAGTGCACAGTCCAATCTCTTCTTAAATTCAGACAGGCTCGGTGCAGTGACCACTTCCCTGGGGAGCCTGTTCCAGTGTGCAACCACCCTCTCTGTGAAGAACCCCCTCCTGATGTCGAGCCTAAATTTCCCCTGCCTCAGCTTAACCCCATTCCCGCGGGTCCTGTCACTGGTGTTAATGGAGAAAAGGTCTCCTGCCTCTCGACACCCCCTTACGAGGAAGTTGTAGACTGTGATGAGGTCTCCCCTCAGCCTCCTCTTCTCCAGGCTGAACAGGCCCAGTGACCTCAGCCGTTCCTCGTACGTCTTCCCCTCCAGGCCTTTCACCATCTTCGTAGCCCTCCTCTGTACACTCTCCAACAGTTTCATGTCCTTTTTATACTGTGGTGCCCAGAACTGCACACAGTACTCGAGGTGAGGCCGCACCAGCGCAGAGTAGAGCGGGACAATCACCTCCCTTGACCTACTAGCGATGCCGTGCTTGATGCACCCCAGGACACGGTTGGCCCTCCTGGCCGCCAGGGCACACTGCTGGCTCATATTCAACTTGCTGTCTACCACCACCCCCAGATCCCTCTCTTCTAGGCTGCTCTCCAGCGTCTCATCGCCCAGTCTGTACGTGCAGCCAGGGTTTCCCCGTCCCAGGTGCAGGACCCGGCACTTGCTCTTATTGAACTTCATGCGGTTGGTGATCGCCCAGCTCTCCAACCTATCCAGATCCCTCTGCAAGGCCTTTCCACCCTCAATCGAGTCCACAACTCCTCCAAGTTTGGTGTCATCAGCAAACTTGCTCAAAATACCTTCTATTCCTACATCCAGATCGTTTATAAAAATATTGAAAAGTACCGGCCCTAAAATGGAGCCTTGAGGGACTCCACTGGTGACCGCCCGCCAGCCTGACGCAGCCCCATTTACCATAACCCTTTGGGCCCTGCCCATTAGCCAATTGCTCACCCATCGTATGATGTTTTTATTTAGCTGTATGGTGGACATTTTGTCCAGTAGGATCCTATGGGAAACCGTGTCAAAAGCCTTGCTGAAGTCCAAAAAAATCACATCAGCTGGTTTCCCTTGGTCCATCGTACGGGTGATCTTATCATAAAAGGAAATCAGGTTAGTTAGGCAGGACCTGCCCTTCACAAACCCATGCTGGCTGGGACCAATGACTGCTTTGTCCCCCAGGTGCGCCTCAATAAGTTCGAGAACCATCTTCTCCATGATTTTACCAGGCACTGACGTGAGACTGACAGGCCTGTAATTGCTAGGGTCTTCTTTCTGACCCTTCTTGTAAATCGGCACAACATTTGCCAGCTTCCAGTCTACCGGAACCTCTCCAAATTCCCAGGATTGTTGAAAAATAATTGAGAGAGGTTCCGCGATGACGTCCGCCAGCTCTTTCAGCACCCGGGGATGAATCCCATCTGGACCCATGGACTTGTAGGGATCCAGGTAGAGTAGCAAATCCCGCACACGTTCAGGGTCGGTTGGGAGTTTGTCATCCCCACCGTCCCGGTCCTCCAGCTCAGGGCACCCTGGGTCCCGAAGCCCATCATCGGCATTGAAGACAGAGGCAAAGAAGGCGTTAAGCGTCTCTGCTTTGCCTATGTCATTGTCTGTGAGGAGACCTTCCCTATCAAGGAGCGGCCCTATGTATTCTTTAGTTCTCCTTTTTCCATTCACATATCTGAAAAAGCCCTTTTTATTTTCTCTCACAGACACAGCCAGCTTCAACTCTAGGTGTGCTTTGGCCACACGAATTTTCTGCCTACAAACACGAACAGCATCCCTGTATTCTTTCCACGACACCTGGCCCTCCTTCCAGTAGCGAAACACTCTCTGTTTCCGCCTAATCTCCATTAGAATGTTCCTGGTCAGCCACGCCGGCCTCCTGCCCCGCCTGCCTGACTTGCGATATTTAGGAATTGCTTGATCTTGTGCTTCTAGGAGGCATCGTTTAAAGAATGACCAGCACTGGTGGACATCGAGGCCTTCAAGAGCAGTTTCCCAGGGGACCTTGCTGACTAGTTCCCTGAGCAGCCTGAAGTCCGCTTTCCCCATATCTAGGGATGAGGTTTTGGTGGCACTTTTCCTTCTGTCACCGTAAATTTTGAACTCAACCACTTCATGGTCGCTTTGACCAAGGCGGCCACCAATCACCACATCTCCCACCAGACCCTCTCTGTTTTCTAGCAACAGGTCTAGGAGGGCACCTTTCCTAGTTGGCTCCGTTAGCACCTGCACCAAGAAGTTATCATCTAGGTGCTTCATGAACCTCCTGGACTTGCTCGTGTCAGCCGTGTGGCACACCCAGTTAACGTCTGGCAAGTTGAAGTCCCCCATAAGGACAAGGGGAGTTAATCTCGAGGCCTCTCTTAGTTCCGTAAAGAATAATTTATCAGCGCTATCGTCCTGGCCAGGCGGTCTGTAATAGACTCCCACAACGACATCCCCTTTATTCGTTCGTCCCTTGATCCTTACCCAGAGGCTCTCAACTTTGCCATCGCCGACCTGAAGTTCCACACAGTCCAGCCCCTGCTTCACATACATCGCCACCCCACCACCTCGCCTACCCTGCCTGTCCCTCCTGAAGAGCCTGTAACCATCTATCGCAACACCCCAGTCACAGGACTCATCCCACCAGGTTTCGCTTATGCCGATGATATCGTAGTTGCAGGACTGGGCCAGGACTTCTAGCTCATCCATTTTATTCCTCATACTGCGTGCGTTCGTGTAGAAGCACTTCAGGTGCGTCTCCTTACACTCAGCACCTTGTGGATCTGCCCGAAGGACCTCACTGGCACCCAGCCCCTCTGATTCTAGCGTTCCTTCCCTTAGGTCTTCACCGGCGTGCCTGGTTTTAGTCCCTTCCCCCTTCGACTCTAGTTTAAAGCCCTATCTATCAGCCCTGCCAACTCCTGACCAAAGATCCTTACCCCTCTCCGAGAGAGGCACATCCCATCAGGTGCCATCAGGCCCTGTGTAGCATAGACCTTCCCGTGATCAAAGAACCCAAAGTTCTGCCGGTCACACCAGTCTCGAAGCCACGAGTTTATGTGAACAGCACGCCTTTCAGCTTCGATCCCCCCTATCGGAAGGACAGAGGCAAACACAACCTGCGCCCCTGATCCTCTAAGTAGTCGCCCCAAATCCCTAAAGTCCCTTTTGATCGCCTTCGGACTTCTCGTTGCTACTTCATCGCTACCAGCCTGAAAGACCAGTAGCGGGTAGTAGTCAGTGGGCCGTACCAGGCGCTGGACTTTCTTGGCGAAGTCTCTCACCCGAGCCCCAGGGAGGCAACAGACTTCTCTGCGGGTTGGGTCCAGTCGGCATATCGGTCCCTCTGTCCCTTTCAGAAGGGAGCCCCCCATAACAATAGCCCTTCTTTCTTTTTTGAAGGATGATATGGCAATGCGGTGTGTAGGTCGCCTTGTCTTAGGCACCCCCTCCAGCTGGGACGGGTTTTTATCTACTTTGTCATTCGGGTTGTCTTGTTCTAGTCCTTCATATTGATTATTTAAGGGTAGATGAGGAGGTGAGGTGGGCAGAGAGAGGGCTCGCCTACCACCCCGAATAGGCACCTGCCTCCATTCCCCCTCTTGATCTAGGTCTCCTCCCGCTGCCTGGCAGGAGGAGGGAACCTCCGTCTTCTGCATAACAGGAGACGCCTGTGCTGTGGCAGGCTCATGAGGCTTCCCCATAAAAGTACAGTGTCATTAGAACCTGAGGCAAATCAATCGAACAATTTACCACATGAAGTCTATTAAGAAAGCTAATCAAGCATCACCAAATGAGGTGATGAACCTGGACAAGATACACCGTGAGGTTCACTGCTCCTGTAGAATTCAGTTCACAGGTGTCTGTTGCAAATAACATCTTCAGATGAAACATTAATATTTTCCACCAAACAAATGAGAGTGTACACTCACAGTGCAAGGAGAAAAAAGAACAGTCACAATGAAAAACAACAGAAGGAGATGAAAGTAGCTGAAGTGTAGGTCCAGGCTTTGATCTCTTACAGCAGAAAATGTTTACACTACCAGTCGTCTCATTGACTTGGAAAACAGTATTCATGGAGTAAGTTCCTCTTCCATATGAGAAACCTGTAAGAGCTTCTGTCAAGTGGATTACACTGTCAAATGTTGACGCATCACAAGAAACTCTTCTCGCTTCATGTTGAAAGAAGCACTGCCTGTGATGAAGAAAAGCAATACAAGCTGAGATTACCTGCTATGGTATCTTTATGGGTGAATAAAGATAAAGGGATTGGTTTTTCACGCACAACCATTTATTTCAACTCAATTTCTTTGGGACATTTCTTACTATTTCACTATTATATGCAGGAGATAAAACTCTAAACAGGACATACCTATTGTGCCATAAAATATTGCATGTAGACTTCAAAGCCACGCCTCTGACTGTATCAGTAGATATGCACAAGAACACTGTCCACAGGCAATCTCAGGGCAGAAAATGGCAAGAAGTCAAATACATCTCTAAACATACCAGAGCTATGGTCCATCTGGAGTACTTAAAGCATTGGAGATTTAGCCAGTAAACTGCTTGTACAGTGACCTTCGTTGCAGAGAAGTTACTTAATTATAATTAATTATAAATGAGAGCTTTGTTCTGGAAATAGAGGAAAATAGGGTCAGATGCATGTGTAATGTAGACAGAAAGGAGAACCTACACAGTCAGACAGCTGCTTATCCTGGTTTGATTTAATGCACGCTACTGAGAGTGATGCTAATATTCCTTTAACCTGTTCTCTCCACTGGCCTTTTTTCCCTCCTTGTCTTCCTTAGGAAAGTCCCTGTTTGGGTAAAAGTTCATGATTCCCTGTAGCTGTCTAGAATATTTGTAATGCCACTTAGTGTCACCAAAAGTCATGCTGTCCAATATTATTCCTATATTCTGAGAATGACTAAGGAGGTACAATGAGAGCATGAATTACATAGCACTATATTAAAAATTCCTTTTAATATTTTCATGAAGGCAGGCAAAGATGAGTTCAAAATATGTTTTAAAATTTAACTTAAACATTAACAGAAGGTAATTCAACATCAGTTTTCTTCTCTAACTCAAAGAACAAGTTAAAAGCAAACTTAAATTCCCTTCAATTTTAGTCACGGTGCTAGAAATCAAGAGGAATTGGTTAGCTACTAAGTATAAAATACAAATGCTGACCAAGCTGTTTCCAGTGAACAAACTAGTAAAAGTGAGGTCCTTTAACATTTCCATCAGAAAAACTTCATCACTTTAGAGAAATTCCAAATTTCAGCCAAGACCCTCATTTGAAAGTTGGACTCTTTCTAAGCCAACCTTTTTGACCCTTTCATACATGAACTTTATTCTCCTGCCTCACTTCTGCCCAGAAAATTGTTAACCAAGTTGAATAGATTATTCATCTGTTTCACTATAAAGAGTTTAAAGCAAATCAGATTTTTAAGTATTCATATAACACTTGAAATATTCATTGAAACAGAAATAATGACATTCATTTTTAACATAAATAATAATCAAGGACTTTGTGGCAGCTTATAGCATGTGCAAAACTGACCTCCCATGTTTTCTCTTCAAAAATGCAGTAAATGAGAAATATTGCAAAAAACTCTTTTGTGTCACTAAATAATAGGTACCCCATGATTGGTGCTGCATCCATTTTAGTGAGGTTTTTAGAACATTTTTACACTGCTCAAGTAGTACATAAACTGCAAGAATAACCACATAGTGCTTTTATTTTATTTTATTTTTAATGATTAATCTCAGCTAATGAAAAGTCCTTATTAAATTTTACTTCCAGGAGGGGAATGTGGAGTTCTTCACCTCCCAAGGGCATGGCTAACACACGGGCTGAAGTTGCTCCAGCTCCCAGAGATTGACTGCATTACACCATGGTGTAATTCCAAGGGGTGGATGGATGGTTTCCATAAGGCTGGCGAGGTTCCTGCTTTTCAGGCTGCAGCACTTCCAAGCTGGGTCACTGAGAAAGGAGAGCAAATACAACATTACCTAACCACTGTGCATGGCTGCCTCTGTGCTGTAAGATGTATAACACCTTTGTGCACTTCCCACTAGGAGGTTCAAGAGCAGTAACAGCTAGCTTCATTAAATAGCCTGGCAGCCACAACAGGGTACACATGGGTCTCTTCAAAACTGCCTTTATTAACGATTGCATGGCTGGCAGGGACATATTGCAGCTAAAATGTCCTAGAGCCACCACTAGGCAGGGATCTGAACCTGCCCAAAACAACTATGTATGTCTCTGCTCAACTGAATTAGACCTGGACATGTTTGATGGAGTGGATGCAAGCAGAGTGCTTGGTTGAAAATGTATGGGGAAGGCAGAGTAGAAACATAAGGCTGGAGCATTTACTGTCCCTGGAGATGAGAGGCATTATCCTCAGTAGGAGTTTCACTCTGGCTCATACATAGAATGTTTGGGTGCTTCTGGTGGTGAATGAAGCAATGAGGATGAACTGTCACATAGCCCAGAGAGACGCTATAGAGGCAAATACCTCTGTAGCATTGGTCTACACATTGCTCCATAGTGGTACTCCATGCACAGCAAGACAGCTAAGGGTGATGTCTCAGTCCTGGCACTGAGGACAAAACACAGGTCCAGGATGTTGATAATTGCAGCTTAAGCTAGTTGCATTCTTGCGTGTTACCTTGCATATTGAAATCTCAAAGGACAAGAGTTCCAGGTATTTCACCACTACTGCTGACAGATGTCACTGGACCTCTTTACCTTGACCTGAAAATGAGCCTAAAAATCTGTTATATTTGCTTTGGGTCTGCTTCTGTTATCAGCTAAGTGGAATTCAAATGACTTTCCTGCCCCGTGCCTTCTCTCTTAGCCTTGATAGCTCATGCCAAGAGAAATTACATGATACCTTCCTTATTTATAAGCCTAATGAGCCAGGAACAAGGTGAACTCCATGTACTTCATAAACATGTGGGAAATACCAGCTGTATTGGTGGAGTATCAGGTTGTCCTGGAGATCTGAGTCACATTTTGAAGGCACAAGGCATAAACCTCATACCTCAAAGAGGCAAAAGAAGGAGAAAATACTGAAGTAGCTCTAAGTTCACACTCTTCCATTTAAGTATAGGGTTGGATTCATCAAGGCCTTTTGCAGTGCTTCAAGTTCATTCATTTTTTCCTTCAGACAAGGGATAGATGACCCAACACGTGAGGCATTAGCCCCATCTCATTGTCCCACTGGTGCCAATTTGGGACCACAATTGAAATTGCTTTGTACTGCCTGCAACAAAGACATGGCCTGAGACCACAATGCCTTTGCTGAAAGATCTCTTCATCCCATGCCTTTCTTTCTGACACAGAAGGTTTTGTGGTCATGGACTGATGTACCCATTAGACATCTCAGAACTGGGTTCTTCCAACTGTTTAATGGACTGATCCTCCCCATCACTGTCCCACAAGTGATATTTACAAGTGGACCTGAGCAAAGGAACATTTATCTGAGTGATGACAATGTCCCGAAGAGAAGTTTTTGGAATACTTCTTGGAGCTGTTGTCCACTCCAGTCCAGAGACAGAAATAAAAGTACATCATAATTTATATCCTAGGAAGCTTAAGGCAATGACTTTCAAAGAAGCTTCAAGAGACTGGTTCGAACTTGAGCTGTGAAAGGGCATAACTATGAAAGTCTCCTGAGCTGTTTTGAAATGACTTGTGTCCAAGACATTGTACTTACAATATAGAAAACAATAACAGAAGGAAGATGTCCCAGACCTTCCATGTGTTGAATTTTCCCTGCAAAATGGAAGCTGGGGCAGTGCCTTGCACAAAGGAACCACCAAAGGCACAGGATCTTCCACATGGGAATTTTTATTGTACAGTCTCAAAAGCCCCCAAGTTCTACAGTGCGGAGAATACATAACTGAAATATTTTGGTGATTTAAGCTTTGAACAAATGACAATTCCCATGCTATGCAACTGCTCTCTAAGAGCATTTCTCTTAGATTAACAATATGTCCTTTAGGTTTTTGCCTGCCATTTGGCCACAGTGGATTCAGACAGAATGGGAGAGCTGTCTGGGACTAGAGGGGGCAGACTGGGGAAAGCCATAAAACCTCAATGCTTAGTGTGTGTTGCCCTGATCTAGAAAGATTTTTATAACACAGGGGAAGAAAAGCACAAGGTATGCCCAACAGACTGTCTCATAGAATATTTTTTTCATACAAACCCATTAACAGAGACAGTCCTTTCATCACTTTATGGGTAACCATGCTGAGAGATCAGTAGGAACTGTGGTCATCCAAGGGAAAAAATTGTCCCTTTATTGATTATATCTCTGGCTTTGGTACATCTTGATTAATAAAATTCTCTTTCAGTCACTTAGAATAGATCTCACCTGGTTCAGCTCAGAGATATAAAACATGCTGATTATGAAGTTGATAAGTCTCTCAGCTAAAAAGGCAGAGGCACAGAAGACCGTAGATTGAATGAATCGTAGTTTGCTCACTGCTGAAACCCAATTTAGCATGCTATAATACAGAAGAATTGTAGTGAAAATGAGAAGGGGTAAAAGGTGGGGAACTGTCGTATCTAATAATTTAGTCTCATGGATCAAGAAATTATATCTTTTCATTTACATTCATCAAGCTAAACTGAGTGTTTTATTCGCAATGCCGCATTACAACAAAATGTTACCTTATAAAAATTAGAGATCTTGAGGCAGCTTGTCCCTTCTCATAATCACCTACTGGAAGGAAAAAAGGCTTTGTGTTCCTGGAAAATCCACCTTCTGAGTATGTGCTAAAGAGATATGATTGTTCCTTGAAATGTGACATGCAAGAACTTCTTTCACATTTTGCCTTGCTCACTGAACTGCAAGACACTATTCACCATGGCTGGAATTTTTTGTATCCCATGTTAAATGAAACTAATCCTTGTCTGATTATTCTTTATACTGGGGTTTAGAACCATCATTTAGTCCTTTTTAAACCATTTGATTTTACTCCTTTTAAGACCATTGCAGTACTAGATACTGACAGTAGCATAAAATAGGGCAATGATTAACAAATGGGCATCACTTTGACTGCAATAATCCATAATATTTAATTCTCTTCACCAATGCACTTTAATGACTAGAACTGACAGACTCTCCCTCTGCCTCTCTGACCCTCTAGGTCAACCAATTACCAAAAGGCTAAACCAGAGCTGGTGCTTTGTGATAGGCCAAAACTACTTCTGTTTTACCAAGATTTATGGCAGCTATGAGACAAAGAAAGCTCATTTGCAATTTCCATGAGCATCCGTTATCTGATTCCATGCAGCATAAAGGTAAACCATAAGGTAAACTAATTTATGCTGAACTGTATTGAGTTGATCTCCACTGGTATACTGGGACCTTAGACACATACCTGTAGTTATCTCAATACAGGTACTTATTCTGGAGCTGACTTTTACCCTCAGAGTTTTCCTGCTTCAGAGCAAGCAGAGCAAAGATAGGAATATAAGTCATTTTTAGATGTGTTAGAGTGAAGTCTAAGAAAAATCTCCTCTATTTTTCTCATCTGTGGGCAAACTCCTGGCCCCTCACACCAGAAAAGAGTTCATGCCTCAGGGTCTAGAACAGAGGAAAGGGCTGCCGGGTCAGAGAGACACTTCTCACTTCTCAGCTTAGCCACCTCCCTGGTTTCTTCTTTCCCCTCTGGATTGTGTAGGTGGCTTCTCCAAGCTCTGAAGGACCCTTTTTCCAGGAAATAAAGACTGGGGGATTTCATTATCTCATGTCTATCTTCAGGCCATTTGTATTCTTTATCCCATTTTTCTGTATTTGGGACAGTCTATTAAAAGCAAATACAAGCTTTATTTTTGTGGGACATGTCACAGTATATAAGTATTAAAAAAATATGAATTGCAAATGTCATTCCCTTAGCCCTTTGACTCAACTTCCCCATTTGCCAATAAAACTGCTCAATAGACAGTTGCTTCTTCAATATATAGCCTAGGCTGCCTTTTCCATCTTCCGCAGTTGCTCTCATGGTAGAGATTCATGAACTCTGAGTGACTCATGAGAAGCTCTTCCCGGCTACTTCTTTTTGCATATATTCATAACCTCCATCTATGCAATGCTGGCTCCCTGCAGTAAAAGTGCCTTTAAATGATTTTTCCATAAAGATACAACTTTGCTACACGGACAAAAGCAATCAGTTGTGCACAAAACTTAAGTTTAGGAAAATAACCTAATATTCAAATAGGAGCGGTGCACAGGAAAATGCAAATATGTTCTGACTCATTTTGTCTCATCCTCTTGCTTACTATTAGATAAAGGCAGAGAGCTTCTTTCTGAATATTCTGATCAACACACTGCAATAAATGCAAAACAAGCAGCTACTTTAGAGAAGTTTCACCCATCAGAAATACCTGAAGACTCAGTGAGAATATCCAGCAGTCCACACCACTCCAATGTCTGATAGACATCTGGCAGCAGTTCTTTAATTTGTGAGGTCCTACATAACACCACAAAATGACATTAGTAGTGGAACACTTTCCACAACTTTCTTTCAGTTTTTATATGCAACCCTGAGCAAATTGGGGTTGGGGCTGGGGGGTGGGGGGGATGAAAAATGAAAAAAAAAAAAAAAAAAAAGATCCTCATAATTAATCCTCATAATTAATATTCCTGGGGAACCCCAGATGAATATTCTTAAGTTTTCATGTGACAAGCTAACTCCCCTTAGTTTCATTACTGAGTACAATGCCCCATGGTGTGGGATGTCCCTTTGGTCATTTGGGGCCAGCTGTCCTGGCTGTGTCCCCTTCAGCTCCTGGGGCACCCCCAGCCCATCGCTGGCAGGGCAGCACGAGGAGCTGGGGAGTGCTTGGCTCTGGGGGAGCGCTGCCCTGCAACAACTGAAACAGCGGTGTGTTACCAGCATTATTCTCATCCTAAATCCAAAGCAAAGCACCACACCAGTTACTAGGAAGAAAATTAACTCTATCCCAGCTGAAACCAGGACACTACCCCAATAACATCCTTCAGAGTGTCCTAAACTTTTAGATATATTACGTAAGCCTCAATCCAGCAAAGTTTTTGCTATTATTATCCTTTATGCTTACAGGGTAGAACAGCTATTTTTTTGATGCTTTTTAGTTGAACTTCTCCAATGAAAGTTAGAGAATACCTGAGGCTCTGCTAAACTTGCCCCTTGTTGCCAGGCCAATGAATAATTCAAGAAACTCAGTTTTTGAAGTGGGCACTAATTAGACAGTATAGCTTCCACCTAAAAGGAATGCTGCAGGAAAATAGGGCTCTTTTCCTCTGCTTGCGTTGAAACCTTGGTGGGATGGGGTTGTATCAGGTGACAGTAGAATTGAAGGTAGAGTGCAGGCTGATGCAGTATGGGCCTGGGTTTGTTTTAGTGTTGTTCTTTTTCTCTGTGACTTTTCAAGAAACTCATGTATGATCTTAAGGCATAGCTTGAATGTAGAGCTGAAAATTAGAAGTGACAAGCTTCCTTTCAGTGTTTGTGGAAGTTGCACATTATGAAAAAAGACATGGAAGTCGCTCATCAGCCCAGTATTCCCACCCTTGCACTTTCTGTTAATCCACAATCAGAATGCCATTTTATTCACTGGCTCGATTATGAGGATGATGTACTATATGAAACATTGTACTTATTGTCTCTAAAATCAAAAGGCTGCCCAGAGCTGGAGCTGAAACCAACCATTTTAAACTGATTATTTTTTTTCTTTTATGTTGTGCAAGGCCAAAATCCCACATCCAAATATATAAAAATAAAATAAAATATAATAAAAAAATATTTTAAACCTTGGACGTGGAATATGAATTTTGTGACTTGGATTCTACACCAAATATTATGGCTTAATTACATTTAGTTTTATGCTAGCATTCAGCAACTGTTTACTCTCCAGAATTATTAGATGTTTCTGGGTTCTGCTGCTGGACTCTACCTCTTATTTATAGATCATGCCAGCATGCAGATTTTTGTTCATTAGAAGCTCTATTGGAGCACCCACTGTACTGCATTAAAACAAGGCCATCTATGTATAAGCTGTAGCTATAGGTAGATGAAATTATTATGCAGCATTTCAGTAAAAACAGGGCAAATTAGATTAGCCCTAACAGTCTCCTATTCCATTACCTCTATTAAGATGTAGATGACACTGCACCATAGAGTCTAAACTGCTCATTTGTCTTTGCAGCAAAACAGACTGAAATTTGCTGCTTGCTTCAGTTTCAAATTCAAGGCACTTTTGCTTCGCTGGTGAATTCTGCCTAATTCCTGTACCCCAGATGCTGCGGCTCAGCTGGAGGTTGCTGCAGCCCCATTTTGGGAGGAATACCCAAAATGGGAATCATGTTCCTGAGGGAATTTCATCACAAACACGGAAGAGGCTCATCCATTACCACAGCCCATTTGGTGTCTGTGTGAAATCTGTAAAGGACTCAGCACCCCCCTAGCCCTTAACTCTGACACTTGCCACATTTTGACAGCTCCAAATCAAGGACACACGTTCTTCCTACAGCGTGGGAACACAGGGACCTAGCACAGGGGACTCACAGATATCCAGGCAGACAGCTAATGGAAATAATGAGAAGAGGGGCACCTTTCTAAGGTATATATTTCCCCTCCCCAATACGCATCTTAGTGGATCTTCTGTTACAGACCCCCCTTCTCCTCCATTATATACCAAGTAGTATTTATTGGTACCCACTTTCCAAGTCATCCTGGCTTGCAAGAAAATGTAGCTCTGCAAGTTCAAGACATTTTGCAGTGTTAACTGTATATTTTTTGCAGCAAAGATACTCTCTATGCTCCTTCAGTGAAACAAAACTACACATTTTTTTAACAAGACTATATTTATTCATGGCTAAGTTAAAGATCAAATTACTTGCAAATTACTACTACTACTATGTTATTAATTCATCATCATTGCTAAATCATTACAGTTTCTCAGTGCTGCAAGATTAAGTTTTGTTTCAAATATTTAAAACCAAGTGGGTGATAACTTTAAGCATCTTTATATGTACAGAGCTGAGTAAATATTCATAACAAAGCACAGAAATCTGAGGAATGCCTAGTATAAGAGACAACCAAAATCCTATTTAAATATCATAGGAAACTTCAAATAAAACATTTGTGTTTCAAAATGTACCGTGACCATAATTTTACAGAAAGAAATCGAATTCTGTTTCATAAAATTCACTCCCTTCCAACAGGACAGACCTGTAATTAAACAGAAAGTTATTACATCTGGCCTTTGTCAAAAATAATACAGCAAAAATTGAGATTTCTCAGGTAAGCACCTCCATTTTGCTTCAAGTTACTTTTCTTTAAAAAAAAAAAAAAATCCATTCTGTAAGTTTCAAGCAGTTCCATCTACAATAAAAACAAGCGGGTAGCTAATTTGCATGAGATTTGATACCATTGCAGCACCAGAAGACAGAAACCTAATGGGAAGGTTGGAGCCCCCCTGGTTTGGAGATGTGCACATCCCTTGGTCGCGCAGGGTGTATGTTGTATCTGCACCACTAAAAAATGCATGGTGAAGGATTGCTTTGTGTTACCCACATAGGTATTGCATCTTAAAATGAAAAGCTTTAAGGTACCGTAACATTTGTGCTTTTTATTTCTCAGTGCCTGAAGTATCGCGAAAGCTGGGCTGCTGCCCAGCAGGGCGATGTCTTTTATGTCATGCAATGAGGGACTGCTGGTGTGGTGGCAGGGCATACGGAAACACAGAGGATGCAAAGACCCGCTAGGGCAAGGTCTTTGCAGTGACTGGAGCAGGAGAGCATCGCTGTGCCTCTCATCAAAAGGGAAGCCTAACGGTGTATAAAGACCATGGTAGGGAAACAGCCTTTATTCAGGAAGGCAGCTTAATCACATTGCTATCTTGAGGCATGTGTTCCAAGCCCCGCTGATACCCCTGGCACTGAAGCACGTGCTGCAAACTCTTTCCCTGAGTCAAGACTTCAGGGGCTGTGCATGCACCGCCTGCTCACAGAGCTTGAAACGCAGGCAGAGGAACTGCGAGCAGGATCTGTGCCACAGTTGTTGCACACATCAATCACCATCTTCAGGGGAGATGTTGTCAGCTGCTTTCCCTCATTTCTGAATCTTAATATGGGGCTTGGTACATATGTAATGCAGTGGGTAAACAATGGGCTCTTTTTTGCTGTATTCCAAGGCACTGTTTCTTCACAAAGATCATCAGGAAATTATCTTCTAGGCACCCAAAAGCCTCCTCCTACTCTTTTATAGCATGTTTTCTCTTCTAGGGAGTGTTAGACATCATAATATCAGTGCAAAAAATTATTTTAAAATTCCTCCTCTGTTGTGCAAGGAGCAGTAGGCAAAAATTCTCCCTGGACTGGTATATCAACACAACGGTCTATCAGATTGTACTTTGTTGTTCAAACAAGATCAAGTCCTCATTATCTTAGACTATATAAACACATTAAAAAACAATCCACGACCTAAAGGGCTTTTAGTTTAAATGGATCAAGCAGCCAGACAAAGGATGCATTTCTATCTCCATCCTGCTGATGAGGAGCTGAGGCACAGAGGAGTGATAAGCCCAAGCAAAGCCACGCAGGAATTTTATCATATAGCCAGGAACCAAACCCAGGTTCCTAGAATATCAGCTCCATGTCTTAATCACAAGTCAAGCTTTTGTGTGACTAGTGTGTTTAAAATGCTTCCAGCCAAGAGACACGCCAAAACCAAACACAGCGCACCAGCAGTGTAAACTAATTACATTCTAATAATTACTTCAGTTTCAGTCATTTCAACCATTATTAGTAGCTCAAGCAGGGAACATGTGGGCTGTGCTTTTGAATTAGGTTATTTAATCTTGTATTCTCTCTTTTCACATTGGACAAAATTGGCTTCTATTTTGCTGTGTGAGTTCCCTGCGTGTGATTAACGCCCAGGTGCCAGCAGATGAAGCAGCGCGGCGGCTGCAGTACAGCTGTACTTCAAAGGCACAGAGCGGTGACTGACGGAGACACCCGATAAGATCGTATTGAGCTAATAAATATGACAAAAGCACTTCAGCCCTGTTAACTGCATCCAGAGAGACATTGCTCAGAAAGGGATTGGGCACTTTGGCTGAGACAAGACAGTGCTTAATGCTTCTCCGTCTTTGGGAGCTTGGCAGCTTCATCACCCCTGTGAGTGCTTGGGTTTCCCCCCAGGCTGTCTATATTATCTGGCCATTTTGCAGATTTTTTTCCAGGCCAGCCTTTCTGCCTCTGCCTTCTTATTTTTATCATACACAGCTGTTATGTTCAGAGTTGTCTCATTAAGTCACTTGTCTTTCCCCACTTGTGATGTGGTGGTGCTTTCACATTAACCTAAGCAAACAGTAGGAAGTTTCCCATTAAATGTGAGGCATTGAGGAAATCGTTGTGAAACAGCAAACAGCAAGATAGAAACACTGTGGAAGAAATCACAGTGTACACAGAAGGAATGAAGTCAGAGCAACATAAAAGCTTGCTAATCTGTATAGAGAAGATCCAAAATATGCCAGGAAACAGGGAAATACTAGAATACGCACAGCTTGTTGGTCAGTAGATCCTTTAATTTGCTCTTGGCAGGCAGTCCTGGAGAAGGAGAGAGGCCAAGGGGTTGTGCTGCAGCCGTGCTTGTGCCAAGCAGCCAGGACCCCTGGAAGGATGCTCCCGTGTGCAGCCTAAATCATCTTTCATATGTTTTTCTTTTGAAGCGGCAAGATGATTTTATTTCCTTCAGTAAAGCAATTTAAAAGGAACAGGAAAACAAATAATATAAAACCCAAACAACAAAAAAAGCCCAGCCGGGTCTGACAGCTCAACAGATGGTTACCTAGGACTAGCACAAACAGCACCAGCCGAAGCATGACTTTGCCAGCTCCGTCTGATTTTGCTTTCCTGTGCAGGCAGCAGCTTTTTCTTCTGTTTTACCAATGATATACTCAAATCTTTCACACTTCCTCACTGTTACATCTCCTCCTCCCTGTCAGAGCCACTACCCTGGTTTCTTGCTTCCGAGCACACGCTAGCATTTTGTGCAGGGATACTTGCCTAAAAAGACCAACATATGTCACACCACACTGGTCAGCATGTACCACAATATGATACGCAGCTAGGTAGGATGGAGGAAGGTAGGGGTGATGTGGCCTCTTCTACATGCAGTAGAAGCAAGTGGACCCAGAGCAGGGAGTGGATTTCACCTTTACAGTCACTCCTCAGAAATTTTCCTACATCTTATCAGTTCAACATGAAAATCTTTCTTATCCTCAGCCGCCTCTACTGACCAGTTTTGAAGGGTTGTGATATGCTCTTTGCAAGTGCAAGATGAATCAATACCACCACACACACACTCGTTCAGTCTGCAAAGTGCAGGAACAAAGGCACCTTCATCACTCTCAGCTTGTGTTTCACTCTGCAGGTGGGATTAAACATTTCTTAAAAGACCCCCAATGGATGAGCTGTTTTACAGCAATCCACACTATGTTGGATGCTACTACGCTTGTACATAGCATCAACACAGCTGTCCTGCCTGCTTTGGTGTCTGAAGATCAAGATGTCATTAAGGTCCACCAGATGCTGCAGGCAACGGAACGGAGCAGGAGATACCTTCACAAAACCTGGCAGAGGCAGCTTACTGAAGCATTGCAATTCCTTTCCTTCATGACCAAATGGACCATAACCTGGCAGCTCTGAGAAGTAAGGCTGTGAACTTCATTGGTCTTTTAAACTTTGGGGAGATTGTAAGCACAATTCAGCTCTCTATAACCACAGATTCTCAGTCTCACATCTCTACAGCACATTGAAGACCTACATGAGCACGTTATATTGTGGCAGACTGGGATGGTTTTTTATCAAGTTGTGTGCAGCAAGGAAGGTTTCTCATCCAGATCCACTCCACACTTCATTCTGTGAAGCCATCCTGGGCAGGCTGCATATTTTAAATTAAATTTTAATTTCTTTTTATTGTGAAAGGGATAACAGAAGGGCTTCCAGGGCAGAAAAGAAGGGTCCTTATTTTGCCTCTGTATGTCCAAGAGACCTCTGACAAAAATCACCTGTGTGGTATTTCTTACTTCTGCAAACTTAAACAAATGAGTAAATCTCTCTATATATATATATTTAACACTATTTAACACTGAATATAGGTTATGATCTTGCTTATGTTAATTGCTGAATTTGGCCCTTTTCTGTGTTTTCTTTTTCTTGTAGCCAAAATAGGAATGACAGCCAGTGAGAGATCCCCACTTCTCTGGTGGCAGCAGGCCTGTAGCTGCAGTAACTGCCACACAGAACCCAGCACAGATTTCAAATCCTGGCTCTTCCTTGCTTTTATCCCCTTTTCATCATTTTCCAAGCACAACCAGGCATCCTGGACCAGGTTTTGGGCCACTAACAAAGCCATTGTGAGGCTGAAGGCACTCAAACCTCTCAATGAATCCACAAAATGCCAATACCTGAAGCATCTTCCTACTCACTCACATGATGCAGAGGTCCTGCTATGGTTCGTTGAGAAGCTGTGGGATGACCAGCAGTTACCAGTGCCAAGCCTAAATGGTTCCTGAAGCATGGATCTGTTTGTGCTGGAGTGACAACCATGAGCTTTCCTGGCATGCAGCTCTGGTTTGTGTTTGAAGCTCACTATTTTGGTCCTGTAGCCCTGTATCTCCAGCAACAGCTGCTCAAGATTAAGAAAATAACATTAAAGGCCTGCCTGGCACTTCTGACTCAGCCCTCTTACGTAAAGGTATAATTGCACTTATGGTCCCTATCGCAGTGCTCCATGAGGCCGGGAGTTATGCACCACCATAAGTTAATTCCAGACAACGGTAGAGCAAGGACCAGAATATCAGAAAGAGAAATTGGGATAGATCTTAACATCAGAGAGTGCAGTCACACCAGCCAGTGTGAAATACTGCCAGAATTATTTTGAGAGAGAGCAGCGAGGGACATAACCATTCCTCATTATGATCTCAGGTCAACATAATACTTTATAAAACTCCATTTACTTAATTACAATGACTACTCACTTTTGCTAATGTTCCAGAGATCAAACCTGTGTCCAGGTTTCTTTTTTTTTTCTCATAGCTGTGTTGTTTTGATTAATGAGTAGTTCATCATAAACTGATCAACATTAGTCAAAAATTGCACTACAGAACCACTGAAAAATCATATATTGACTTTTTTTTAAATAACTATTGCATAAAACTCTTTTCTACTTGATACCAAAGGATTAATGTGAAATTAGACTTATGGCCAAAGCCGGCCAAAAACATTTTCAGAGTGCTGCAATCCACTGCCAGTCTCTGTGTGCCCCCACTGCTGCAGCCATTGCCCTCTCTTTGTATCCCTGTGACAGGGGAAGGCTTTTGATTCTCTGCAGATGGATAGGGCCATATGCAGCTTGCTAAGCTACATCAGAACCATGCAATTTCTGTAACCTTAAAAGTCTTCCAGGACCCTTCTGAAATCCGTACATAACAATGATTTAATTCTATAGGTGAATAAGGGGCGCACCAGCCAGTAGTTCCTATTTTCAAATCCCTTACACCATCAGTTCCAGCTGTGCTATGTGGATCTCATTAAAAGACTTTTCCCTTGTGTTGGAATTTCTCCTGAATTGGCCATATTAATACTCACAGCTGGGTAAGTAAGATCTTTGTTTATTTGAGATGGAGCCATACGGAAATTATTCAAGCCCAAATGGGATTTTCTTAGCTCAGACTGCCACTGGATTCCAAGTGGTTTGGTTATTCTGTCAAAACACAGCCTGCACGCCTTTCTACTACTTCATATTTCTGGGAGCACACAGGTGAGGTTCTGCCCTGCTGACTTTTGCACCCCCTGAATTCTCCTTTTTTAGCTATCTTTTTCATGTCAGCCCACAAATGGGGTAGTTAAAATGACTCTAATAATTTGGCCTAAAGAGAATAACTGCAGGGCATTGTGTGGTGCTATGCACAGTTAGTACACCAGAAGTGATATAGCCAGTGCAGCATAGTGATCCAGCCAAATTAATCACCAGGGTAATTAACACAGGCCCAAATTTACACCAAGGGAATTAGATCACCTCCAGTTTGCACATCAGTAGCTCACAGCACAGCCTAGCACTGTCCTGCAGGAATATGTCCTTGCTGTCACTGGGAGTTCAAATACAGGGCCATATGCATGGATTGTCTGCATCCCCTGCAGCTGGGGTCCAGGAGAGGCCCCTCCATGCACAAGTGTCTTGACACTTTTTTGTGGCCCAAGCTTGATTACTGAGTCCATGGTGTTGAACTTCATCACTTTTTTGCTCAGCCCAAGTACCAAAGCACTCTGAAAATCCAACGCTGAAATATTTTTTGGTGTTGGGAACACATCCCAGGCTCATCATTGGTGGCAATAGTAGTCCCTCTGGTCTCATGTACTCCAATTCAGTAACCCATTATTAACGGTTGGTGGCAGTGAGCTAGCCCTTCTGATTTTTCTCTTCTGAATGTGACTAATTAGTTATGATAATTAGCAGAATTACTGCTCTCTGTTCCCCACTTGGGAGTACAATAGTCACAATCTTATAACCACCTACTTTACTTTCTGTCCCGGCTTCCTGAGAAAGGGAGTCAAACACCTTGATTAGAATTTGAGTCCCACAGGGCATAAATGGCAGAACAAAACAGTAATTTAGCCAGGCAGATTGCTACCATCATTTCAGTTCTTTCTGCATTACAGCTCTACTACAGTGCTACGTAGTAAGCATAGGGCCCATGCGAAGCCAAGCTTCCTGGCAGCATTTGCAGGGTCTGGCTGTAAGACAATGCCCTTTTTGAGTAAAAATCAAGGTCCGAACCCTCACTGATGTTAGGTGATCAAGAACCAACTCTTCTCAGATGCAAGAAAGGACAGCCGAGCTTTGTTAGACTTGATTTAGACAAATTTTGACTGCTAGGATATGTCCTCTAAGGTGAAGGTTTTGATTTCACACCCCAAGGTTATTAAATGCTATGTTTGACAGCTCCAACCCTATCACACCCCCAGCGATAACACCACCACTCTCCGCACCGTGAACCTGCGTCCATATCGCATGAAGTGGTGGGTCTATGGTCCATGTTCTAGCAGTCCCCACTTCCAGTGCTCCTTTCTCCTTTAAAGCCCCCTTCCCACCAGTGCAGCCACAATGCTTTTCCCCAGAAATTGCTTCACATTTTTATACTGAAACCGAATCTACCTAGAACGAGAAACTGCTGATGTCACCTAGGGACTGTTTTTACCAACAACAAGGGTATTCCTCAGCTAGCAAAGCCCACTCTTCCAAATCCGTTGTGAGTATAGGTGGTGAATGAACTCTTTTACTTTACATCCCTCTGGTGGCCCACATAAAACTTTGAAAAATGATGTTTAACAATAATGGCTTTTCTTTGTGTGTGTCCAAAATTTCCTGTTTTCTCTCCCCTTAGAGGACATATGAATGACAAACAATATTTTTTGAATCTCTGTAGTTTATTTTTTTCTGCCTCTTGCTCTTGCTTGATAGCAGACTGTCCAATTTCACTTGGACACAGTTATTTCCCATTACAATCAACTATAATATAATCAAGTATTATTATAAATCGAGACAGGAAATGGGGCACAGGAGAAAATAAACATGCGAGACACAGGAGAAGGCAAAGTCCCACAACTCCTAATACCCACCAAACTCCCATGAAAGTTGACAAAGAAAGAAGACCAGAGGAAGAACACAGGTTATGCTTATGCTGCTAAAGCCTTGCAAAGAAAACATAGAGTTGTTTCATCCAAAAGAGCAATTAGTTTCTTTCTCTTCTTCCAGTGTAGGAGTTAAGATCAACCCCAAGGTGCAATGCACAACATCCAAACTCAGAAGGTTCTGGAGATCTGAGGTACACACCAGACCACAAAGTCTATCTGGAAAGTTAATACTAGGAATTCTGCAGTTTTAACCACAGCAGGCTTATAATGGGTGTCATTGTGGACAGAAATTATAGAGGTCATTATATAGGTCATAATTCATTGGTGAATTTGGAGGAAGTAATTTGACGGAGGTGAAAGTACCCAGTCCTAGCGCCAGGGCAAGGGAAGACCATCATGCTGACATATGATGGCAGAGAGCCTTGGGAGTGGGAAATGAGATTTAACTTTAACAGGGTTTGGTCAGTGTCTTCAAGCGGGTCACGTTTGCTCAGGCTGAGAAGCCAGAGCTGTAATGTAAGTTTAACAACGCAGTGCATGTTCCCATAAATGCCTGTCAGGAAGCAGATTCTCAGCAATACTTCTAGGCTTCAAATAAAAATAGCTACGCCCTAGTGACACACAGCATCTATTCCCAAGTTCTCTGAGGCCCAGCCACCAGAAAAGGTAAACAAATGACACCATAGACGGAGCTGCAAAACGTGTTATGTTATTTAACATCGACCATTCCATATAATTAAGGGAGCACAATTACTTAAACATGCTTGTGATGTAAACAAAGATGCAAATTGCATTTCTAACTACTTTGACTGTACCCACAGCATAATTAGAAGTAGCAATTTATTACTCAATGTAATAATTAGAAGTAATTAACTACTAGAAGCAATTAGAAATAGTAATTCATTTCTTAATGCAATGAGATGCTTTTGCAGCATGTGTGTGTGTGTGCGCACAAATGCTTAACTGTTGATAATTACTTCAAAAAGACATTTATTCAGGGCTTCTGACTCTGCCTTGTATGAAATCATTTAATGTATGGGGAAGATTGATCATAACTCTCTCCTAAGATTCTCCAGAGATTATTTGATCAAGAAACAGGTATCCTCCAGTCAATATATTGGTGTTGTTTTTTTCTGTTTTGTTTTTTCTTTTTAAATTTTTTTTTATTTTCTAAGGCCAAATAGTGGATGGAGATCTTCTATGTAAAATCAGTTACAATAATCATATTCAAAATTATTTGTATTTTTTCATCTGCTTACATCTTTTCATGGAACACCATGCACAGGAGAAACAAGTTGGAATGAAATCTGTAGTTTATTGACAGTGATACGTTATAATATTAAAAGAACTGTAAAAGACATATTAAAATACACCCTGACATGACTACTCTGTACTTACTTGTTAGAATTTTAAAATATTCCCTGACCTAACTTAATGGGGAAGAGGAAATTAAGAAAGCTACCCAAGAGACCAAGTGAAAATTTTCTTTGCTTTTTTGTAGACATTCAAAAGGGAATGGACAAGCTTTTTGTATCACGCATCCCGTTTACGTCCTCCAGGTAGTTGCAGACAGGAGCACACAGCACCGAGCACCAAAGGGCTTTCCAGGAGGAAAAAGAGGGACCCACAGCTCTTGGCTAGAGAGACCAGATGACAAGAGCAAAAACAACTGGGCAAGTCCCAATGCAAGGAATAGTGAGAATTGAGAATTAACAGTTGTTTTTTATTTTTATTTAGTACCCTGCCACCCTGAAAAGCTTTTGGCCTCATTAAGTGATACTTCAAAGAAAAGTCTGTCCTACTGCAGAGGGTGAATGGGTGAAATCCATGCATTCAAATCCCCTCCTCCCCTCCTGCCTTTGGCAGAGAGATGCTAGCAGCAGCATTCCTGACCTGGGAAAGATTCTGGAACCCGCAACCATGGATGGGTGCTGGACATTTCTGAGTCTCTATAGTCTGTTTGCAAACCACACTGTTGCCATTGGGAGAGAGATAAACCCTCCCACTCTCACACTAAGCTGGTGGTAGTGTTCATTCCTGGGTCAGAAATTTATCAGTTAACTTCTCTTCAAAAAACTTCACACACAATCAAATTTTACTAAATGTGTCCAAAGTCTTGGTCTGTTATTCCAGCTCCATTTTTCACCTGATAAATTTCTTCACCTTTTAAACACCTTTTCTAAACAGATTCTCTCCTTTCACTTCTCACTGGACAAAGCTTACTAACATTATTAAAGGTACTGCTGGAAAAAAAAAAAAAAAAAAAAAAAAGAAAGAAAAAAAAAAAACAACAAAGCTGTTCTCATTGGCCCTAGTTTTCTAACGAAAATGTACCCAAGGCAGCTGGTTATGAATCCTCCCCTAGATCTTCATAGCATTGAAACCGTGCAATATCTGTAAATTATGTTCAAAGGTGTACACCTGGAAAGTGCTATTAAATGGTAAGGAACTGCAGGAATGCAGCTGCTTGGAGTACAATAGATTTACGCCAAAGGGATCCTGGAGAGGAGAACGTGGAGTCATTCTCTCTCTTAAAATCCCTTTCCTCCACATCTCTGTGTGGTGCAGTGTTTTTTCCAGTAATTAATTCCTAGAGTTTCACCCCCAGTGCATCCTTTTTAATGTGACTTGGTATTCATTGGGCCACATCAATTAATCCAGCTCAGTGAGTTGTGAAGTTAGGGAACAAGCCATTGGGTGAATTACAACTGAGAAAGGAGAAAGGGAAATCCACCAAATTAAAAAGAAAAGCAAACCCAAATCACCCTTACATTTAGCAAGCAAATAAAACCAGCCACAGCAGAACTGAAAGTCCATTTCCCAATTGTTAAGCCTTTGACATCAGTGAGGTCTGGAAACTGATAAAACAGTCACCTTGCCTGGAGATCCTGAAAGAAGAAAAAAGAGTGGTTAGAAGAGATTTCTTTACCATACTTCCAGAGGCTCCTTCTCTTACCTAACTGTAACCTTAGTCATTACTGCTGAGGTACAGTGCAGCACAAGAAAAGAGAAGGAAAAGCCCAGTATTGACCGTTGTTTTTGTTATTACCATTATTCTTCATTTCATTTTCTTTACTGAACTTCCACTGTAGTTGCCGGTAACTGGAGAAATAAACAGCTCTGCCAAAGATGTCCTGGATCAAGGAACTTCACCTGCCAGAGGAAGAATAAAACATTCTCCAAAAGGTCTTTCTGAACTGAATCCATGGGTATGGCTGTCACTGAGGGATGTCAGACCTCTTTCTGCAAAGCCTCTTGCCTCCACACTCACTTGGATTTGCTGGGCGTTCACAGTCAGTCATGCCAACACTGTGTCCTTCAATGAAGAAAAAGAAGGTGCACGCCGGGAGAAATAAAAACCATTCCACCCTCTAGCACTTCCCTGTCCTGAATGTGTAACTTTTGCTAGGGACCACACATTACTCCAGACAGTTGAAAGTCTTCTAGAATACCTTCAACTTACCCTGAGGCGTGTCTCAGTGGTAGCTACCTGCCAGAGTTGCCTTCTGGAAAATTCTTCCCTTTGTTAATATTCATCCACTCCTTATCCACAGTCCAAGGTTTGTAAGGGCACTCTAAAAGCAGCCTTGAATACACTTAATCTTGCGTGTCTTTTATCTGGTCTAACAAGAGCAAAAGAGAAATTTCATCCCCAGCTTGGCAGTTTCTAGGTCTCAGACTGCACCTGAAATAGTGAGAGAAATGGACGGTAGAACAGCAGTCAGCCTTTGTCCCCACCTAAATAGGAACCTGAAATTTCAACAGTGGCTTCAGATTATTCCAGTGAGGCTGTCAGTACAGTTTTTCCTTTCCTTTCCTTTCCTTTCCTTTCCTTTCCTTTCCTTTCCTTTCCTTTCCTTTCCTTTCCTTTCCTTTCCTTTCCTTTCCTTTCCTTTCCTTTCCTTTCCTTTCCTTTCCTTTCCTTTCCTTTCCTTTCCTTTCCTTTCCTTTCCTTTCCTTTCCTTTCCTTTCCTTTCCTTTCCTTTCCTTTCCTTTCCTTTCCTTTCCTTTCCTTTCCTTTCCTTTCCTTTCCTTTCCTTTCCCTTCCCTTCCCTTCCCTTCCCTTCCCTTCCCTTCCCTTCCCTTCCCTTCCCTTCCCTTCCCTTCCCTTCCCTTCCCTTCCCTTCCCTTCCCTTCCCTTCCCTTCCCTTCCCTTCCCTTCCCTTCCCTTCCCTTCCCTTCCCTTCCCTTCCCTTCCCTTCCCTTCCCTTCCCTTCCCTTCCCTTCCCTTCCCTTCCCTTCCCTTCCCTTCCCTTCCCTTCCCTTCCCTTCCCTTCCCTTCCCTTCCCTTCCCTTCCCTTCCCTTCCCTTCCCTTCCCTTCCCTTCCCTTCCCTTCCCTTCCCTACCCTTCCCTTCCCTTCCCTCCCCTCCCCTCCCCTCCCCTTCCCTTCCCTTCCCTTCCCTTCCCTTCCCTTCCCTTCCCTTCCCTTCCCTTCCCTTCCCTTCCCTTCCCTTCCCTTCCCATCCTATAGCAAGGTCAAGGAGATATGGAGATGGACTTTGCCCAAAGGCTTTAGTCAGCATGAGTTATGAAATTGCGTCATTACACAGTAAGCATGACACACAACAGAACTATGAACTAAAACCACTTTAAGAAACAGATTGTTCAGCCCACTGATTGTCGTAGTGGCAAAGTATAAGACAGTGCAAAGGAGTACTAAAGTGTACATACTTCTCGAGTGGTACTGGTGCTGTTCAAGCAGACAAGCAGAATTTCTGTGTGAAAGGAATTCCAAGATCTCAAGACACTGGATTCCCACAGCAAGTCAAAAACAGCTGGGCAAATCATGTGTGCTTCTGAAAACTCTTATGCTGCATAACTAAACCACCCCTCTGCACCCAGGTGCATTTCATGCTAACATAACAGGGAACGCAATTTTATGATCTCTACTGGGAAAATAAATAAACAATTGTTTTTAAAAACAAATTGGTTTCTCTCTCTACTCTCCACCTTTGCATGAGTTCTCAACTTATCAGCTAGATGGAGTTAAACAACTATATTTCTAACACATTTTGCTCATATTTCATTTTGTTTCACTTATATTTTCTTTTGGAATCTTTTCCTGCATACAAATGAGAAAATTAATTTTTAAAATAATGTATATTCTGCCCACACATGCATAAAGAATATACTAGGAAAGGTGATGGAATGTAAGTTATTTTATTTCAAAAACACATCCAAGATGTATTAAAACCTACAAATTCATTCTTGATTTATAGCAAAAAAATCTAATATAGCTTTTGCTTTATTCAAGTCATGTTTTGTGCTTTGGAATAGGGCACAAAGAAACGTTCCTCCTCTCAGTTCAGACCAGCATAAATGTTCTCAGGTATTGTGATGACATTCCACCGGGCAGCAGATGTTGGAGTAGCTGTCCTTGCCATACACTATCAATAGGGCCAAAAAATAATAGTAATCATGTATGTGAAATCAGGCTGTGCAGAAACGGGATGCAAATCGAGTATACAGCATGTATTCTGGCTTTCTGTCTACAAACACGTTGTACGCTTGCTTCTTACATACAAGAACATTTGATTCCAAAAAAAAAATTCCTCATCATTCAAAAGTTTTGATTACAGAAAGTGCATTCTCTTTGTCACACACACCTACGCACACATGCATGTTCATATAAATACATGTAAATATTTATAAGGGGTGACATTTAATGAGTCATTATTTATTTTGGCTGCATTTTCTACTTCAGTTTTTAAATAGCTCCCTACACCATATACACCACGTTTACATAATTGTTTTTCTGATAATACAATTGTTTCTTTTCTCCTCCAAAAAATGAGCAATTGGAATCCTTTTTCTTTTTCTCTTTTTTTATTAATGCCAGGTTAAGGCTAAAATAGCAACAGCAGCATCACCATTCAGTAATACAATTTAGATGCAACAGAAACTCCTTCCTAATGAGAATTTTTTCTGCCCCTTCAAGCACAGAATTATTTTGTTACCAATCCACCACGACCATTATTTTGATCTTAACAAGCCTAAAACCCATTATCTGGCTAGAAAAACAAAGAGGACACCAAACCATGTATGGAATCTACAGTCTCAGGAAGTTTTTCCATGGTGCAATTTGAATATCTCATCTCAGAATCTGGAAAGAAAGTTATCTTAAGTGTTTTCATGAAAATCTTGATAAAAAGTGCCCCTGTTGTCACCTTGTTCAAAATAATTGGCATAGAGGCTTGTGAGCATTTTACTCCTACTTGTGTCTACTGCTGGGAGCTCATTAAACTCTAGTTAAAGGTGGCTTCTGGAGAAAAAAATAAAATAAAATAAATAAAGCAAAATTTTAAAGTATTGCTGTTTTCAGTTCTTTCTAGAAACACTGGGTATAGCACACGCAACTGTTCTGTTGTAGTTTTTGTGTCATTGTAGATCCTCTGATGTCACCAGCGTAAAGTCCTGAATCTACCACATCTTTGTTAACAGGATTTTAGGGGCTGCAAACCCACCACCAGTCCTCCCCGCATTACCCAGTACAGCTTCATCTCCAAATCACACGCCAGGAAACAGACAGTGCAACACCTCCACCATATCCACATCATGGTAGGAGTTGTTAGATGGTCTGGGCATGGTAGCAATGGTCTTCAACCTTGGAGGTCCTGTCATCGTACAGGTACAGCTACATCACACAACCTGCACATGCTCATTACATGCAGAGAGCCAAGGGACGAGCCTCCAGCCAGCCCTCCTCATCCTTCCCCATGCCCTCTGTAAACTCACACCTGATAGTTATTTTAGAGAATAAAGGCATTGCCAAGTTACTACTGCAATTTTTGTTGAAATATTTTTGGTTTCTGAATGGAAATGTAACTTTTTTTTAGGAAAAAAAAATCCTTTATATTGTCCAGGTTTGTAACAAAAAAACCTTATTTTGCTAAAAGCCAAAACACCTAGAGTACTCTCTTCTACAACAGCAACAAAAACAGGAAAAAGTCTAATTTTTGTCTCAGTGGTGATGGATTTTATTGGAAAAAAAACTGTGGTAGTTTGAAAAAAAAGAAAATGGTAAACATGCTCATAGTCTCAAACTGGCAGTTTCTGGCTAACTCCAGTGGGATTTCCTATTAAGGGGAGCATGAAGCCCACTTGTGGGCATTTGCAGCAGATGAGGGAAATATTCAGTCAAAAAGCAAAACAGAGGTCACTACAGCTACAGGCAACCCTACCACTTCACTTCACTAACACTTCTCAGAAATAACTGATCAGGCACCTAACAGGATCTTAACCACAGAACCCAAATACATGCAATACTATCATGTCAATTTGTACAAGAGCTGAGGATTAAGTGATATTTCTTTCAGCCCCTGGAACTGTTCCTGTGTACAAGCCAATGAGCTTCTCCACCAGCTCTGACCACTAAAGCAAGCTTTACCTAGCAGAGAACAATATGAAACTACAGCAGAAACAAGTACCATGCAGAACAGACACCATTGCCTTTGGGAGAAATCATTTCTTTTGTTGGAAGCCTGATTTCGTTGGTTGTTATTTAGAAAAATTGATTCAGCACAGAGTTCCAGTACCTCCAGCCCTGGATCATTATTTTCTTGCAATCCATGATGTTTCAATGGTACCTAGTTCTATCCCTTCACAGGAAGTGCTATGAGGGAATTGGCTGAGTCTCAAAAAAAATATTAGGAAGACATAAATTACTTATCTGGTGCCCTTCAAAAAGATCTCAGGAGGAAAACTTATCAAGCAAGATTTTGTCTGCATGTGCAGCACCTGCCTGCGAGCTGCTATTCTTGTCATTAAGCAGGGGTGCCATTTAACAAGCTTGACTAGCAGAAAGAGCTAGAAGTTATCCATCAGTCAATGTCAAATCAATGTCCATCAGTCATTGACTGTCTGTTAATGACAAGGTATATTTTGGGAAGACAGAGGGCGTCAACAGTGGATCTTGGACATAGCCCAAGTGGACGTAGCCCAAGTTAGGTAGGCACAAGGTACCCGGTGAATTCTGTCCTGTGGTTTTAATTGATCACAAGACTTTTCGTACTTGGCTCTGAGCTCTCTGTTATTGTGTTGTGTACAATTCAACAGCAGCTGGGCTTCACTCCAGCAGCACCAGAGTTTCAGAGAAGAATGAGCAAGGACATGCTGTGCCAGCCAAACCTAAGATTTCCAATAACTGATTTCTTAGAGAAAATGCAGTAGCTCTCACCCATCTCAGCTTCAGCAGAGCACTTAATGCCGCACACCATGAGAAATTACATACTAAATTTGAAAAGACAAAGATTAACAGAGAAACCCACACTTGTAGGTAAGGGCCTAGCAAAAGCAGAAATATCTGTAGTAAAAAAGAGAACTGCAAAGCTGGAGGAAGGCATCCCACAAAAGTGGAGTTCTTTAGGAGAGGATCCATGCAACCAGTTATAAGGAATGAAAAGAGGAGACACTGATAACACAAGATAGAGGACAAATGGACAGCCCTGAGAACTAGTTAAAAGTTTAAGTTATCACACAAACTAAAATAATAATGCACAGTAAAATGAATTAAAAAGTAGTTAAAATCTGTTGCAAAAACAGGTACAGATGAAGGAGTTATAGTTGCCACACACACACAAAAGCATTCATAGTACACATCAGCTAAAGTATTTCCAACGGAGATGAGCAAATATTAACAGCATGGTACGAGGCATGAGAAAGATCTCATTTGGAGCAATATGCACTGTGCTGGTAATCCAGTCTCAGGTCAATTAATTCCGACTGAAGCATGATGAAAGATGATGAGGGGAATGTGAAGCCTGTCTTATGAGAGAAGCCTGGGAGAGGTTGGTTTGTTTAATTTCCCAGATAAAAACTGAACTGGGTAGGATTACTTTCAACAAACATATCCAGAAATAAGTGTCAGAAGAGGTATTTAAAGCACTGGGAAAAGATGTCAGCAGAAAAAAAGGACATAAACAGGTATTGAATAAATTTAAGCTATAAATTAGAATTTTTCTAATAAATGGAAGATATAGATTCTGGAACAGTATTGCAACAGGAGTAACAGCAGTAAAACATTAATTTATTTTAAGATAGCAGACGTTTTTAACAAGGGAAGATATGTCATGGCTGCCTGCAATAACAGAGGTTAATGGTTAGAAACTCCTGTACTCGCTTCCTGTACTGTATTCTCATGAATCCTCTGTAGTAACATCTACTTAATTTGTTCTGTGGCTTGGGACCCATCAACAGCCTATGTTCTCCAGGCTGCCTAAACTACTGACAAAATATAGGAAGACATGGTGGCTCTACTGTGACTTCCCATTTCTCTGATACTGGTGCAGAGACCCAAAAATGGTTCTGCCTCAAAATTGATCTACTTCATGAAAAAAATAAAATAAATAAAAATGCACCAGGGAAAAATTCACAGTATCACATTATCATAGCTCAGGCTAGCAGAGACCTTAAGGCATCCCTAGTCCAACTTCTAGCTCAAACCAGGGTGAGATTTGAGAATAGACTGGTCTGTTCAGAGCTTTATCCAGCTGGGTCTTATAAACCTCTAAGGATGTAGACTGTATGACATCTCTGTGCAAGCTGCTTCATTGTTTTTATGGGAAAAATAAAAAAAAATAAAAAATAATAATTAAAAAAAAAAAGCATTTTTCCTTTATTATCATTGTGAACCTCTTTTGCTTCAGCTTATGCCTGTTGTCTCTCATCTTCCCAACGTGCATCACTGTGAAGAACCTGGCTCCATCTTCCCACTAACTTCCCCATAGGTACCATGGGACTCCTTTTAGTTCATGCAGAGCTTTCTCTTCTCCAGGGTGAACAAGACCAGCTCACACAGGTTGTGTATATAGGGCATGTGCTCCACCTCCCAACCATGTTGATGTCCCTTCTGTCATTTGGATATTATAAGGTCTCAAGAGCAACATGGACATGACAGCCACTTTCTAGAAGTACCCCTTATGCAGATGGCCAAGAGGAGAAACTTTAAACTGCACTTTTACACCATCTAAGTATTTCCCATGCACAAGAGAGAAGAGCCTGCCACATCTCATCTTTTGTAGGGTTGCCTTGTTAATCATAGTTCCAGTGTTAAAGTGAACAATGCGGCATTCATCAAAATCTAGTGCTTCAATATTTCCCTGCCTTACAGAAAAGGCTGAATTATTGTGGTTGAACAGTTCTGATCGCTTGTGTTTTCCTGCAGAACAAACAAAAAGCATGGAATTGCAAGTGAAGACTTAGGGCAGAACAACACTGAGGAGACAAACACAGGACTTGGAGGAGATGTACATTTCTATTATTCTTCAGGTAAGGCCTTTGTGGGCCAATTTTGTTTCCCCTAAAAATAAAAACTCCAGCACTTAATTCAGGAGAAACTAAAATCACATTTCCAGATCAAATCAACTAATCCAGAATGCCTATATGTTTGGAGTTGGCTGACTGCAGTAATCGTGTACTTGTAGATGCCACTGCCTTTTGCTGGAAGAAACAAACCACCATGGCTTTAAAAATATATAATAGGAAATATGCAAAATAAAATCCTGCAGGTTTTCCTTTCCATAACTCTGAAATAAAATCTAATAAATCTCCATATTCGCATAAATACATAAGATAGGAGGAGAAACAAAGGACTCAAAGGACCTCACATCGCCGCAGGTGCTGACTATCCTGTGCTGCCTCAGCACTGTTCATTTATGTTCAGCAGCCTCTTCTGGGTTTAAATATTTCAGCTGTTCCTTTGCTGCTGCCTATTGCAGCTACAAACACATTACAAGCCCGGAAGCACGATGTGAAATGTTAGCGCTTGTTTATGGAGGCAGCAACCCCTACCCTGGAATCCAGCAGTGAGACCAGCTCAAGCTGTTCGCATTCACCCCTCTCCGAAGGCTGCAGCTGCTGCTGCTGGGGATAGCGGGGCTTGGTGAACATTACAGCTGCAGTGGAGGCATTGCCATCTGCACAACCACAGGTGGATGCACAATTAGCCAAGCATATTTCCAGCATTATACAGAGCCATCTACCCTCTACCTCTTTCACTAACGTACATCTGTTCCCTGCTATAATTAACTAGAAAAAAAAAGAAAAAAGAAAAAAAAAGATTCTTAGCTAAATATGTCAGTTTACTTGCACCCACCCCATTGTGCAAAGGCTTGTGGGATACTACTGATGGTGAAGCCACAAAAATATTGAATTACACACCAGTATTACTTTAGCACCATCCTTGCTTCTAAAGGCAGAAGTCTAGGAAGTGTTTCTGTAACTAATTCTTAATAGGAGTGGTTTGGAAAGGAAAGATAAAAAAGCTGACATAAAAAAGCTCAAATAATTAGTCAACAAGCAAAATGATCCATGGTAGGCTTTTGTATCCCAAAGTGCAACCCAGTCACTATCACTAGCACTTTCTTGCATTATGTAAAGCATTAGACTGAGGAGACAAGGAAAAGCCACATAATCCAAATCAGCCTGTAGCAGCAAAATTTTCTGCCATCCAAATATTCCTGACATCTGATCCCACTTCAGACTACAAAAAGAATAGCAGAAAACAAACTTTTCTGTTTATATTACATTTTTCTTCAGTCTTCTTCAAAGCATAAAACATGAGATTAATTTATGGAGTGCTAGTCACTAAAATTGAAAATTGCCTTGGCATGTTGTTACACTTGAAGGAATAGAATTGATTATCAGGATTAAAACACCAGTGCTTTTAAGTAAGTCATGTTCTGCATGCAGATATTTAGTACATCTATGCATTCAAACAGCATAAAACAAACAAAAAAAATAGTGCAAGATAGTCATGTAACAGAGGATGCTACAGACAAGCTGAAGGAACTGGAGCCACAGGAACACAGTTCTGTGTGAACTAAATCAGAGCAAAGACTTCACACCATTACAGCTTCTTCCAGGGGAATTAGTAACCCTGGGAGTGTCATTTTGCAAGCGGCATGAAAGCCAGAAATACGAGAACAACACAGTTTGAACTTCAGAAACACACTGTGCTCATTGCAACAAAGGGCTCCCAAATACACCGCGTGCCCCCATTTACTGGTTAGTCCTGGTCAGTCCAAGAGGAATTAAATGGTGGTTAGAAGTGCTAACTCTCACAAGTCAATATTTGAACTGATTGGATTAATGAAGTGACTGAAAGCTTAAATAACAGAGCAGGAATCCATTCCTGGTTTTCCCCCCTTGATGGGAAACAAATAGCAACTATAACAAAATATTTCCTGGAAAAATAACCAGACAGAGCAGGGCTTGGCAAAAGATCTAAACAATGCATACACTGACTGAGAGAATTTATCTTTATCCCTGATAGGGAGGGAAGAGAACAAGGCGGTGTGTGGTGCTCTGTCATGCAGCATCAGCTGTCACAGCAACCCAGGACAGACCCACATCTTTTGCAGCATTTGCTGAAGTTTAGAGGGACACACACAGAGCCTGGAGGAAAGGCATCTCTTTTCTCTGAAACAGGTTTGTCAGCTGCTTGGCTATTGCCGCATTTCAACGGAATCTCTATTTTTTTCCTCTAAAATTTTAATTGTTTGATCTCTATAACTTACTGATATCTCCAGTGTGCAGACTGGGAGGGAAGGAAGGGATCTAGACTAAAAATTGAGGAATAGCACCATTCTTCCCCAGAGAAGAACAGGAATAGGGAAGGGAGAGATCAATAAGATCCTAAGAATTGTAAGAGGAAAAAAAATAAAAAATAAAAAATAAAAAATAAATAAAAAATCATTGCCTGGCCCAGGAGCAGAAATAAATGCTGTGATCCCTGTCCTGCTCCATGCCAGTGGTGCCCAGAAAAAGGGCTAAACACCAAGAGCAGAGTGTTCAACACCTTGCCAGATGAGCAAGACCTCTCTATCATTGCTCAGCTGCCTGATAACTCAAGAGCACATAGCAACTTTCTCTTTTTCTGACATCTCCCTAAGAGTTGTTTATTTTGCAGATGCAGCCACCCCAGCCAAGCTCACTGCCACACACAGATCTTGCACAGAGGCTGGAATTGCAACGTGAACAAACTCAGTGCAAGAAAACTGTTGGGAGCTTTCACTTCGGCTCATCATGAACACCCAATCGGATTTCCTTGGAGCGAGCTCTACATTTACAGTGCTCCTCATCACTGTTTCTCCAGCACACACTGTCATTCGGGTGACAAAAAATGCATAATGTGCATTGCCCCCACATCATTTTGCTGGTGGAAAACTTGTTGTTCGCCTGACTGCAAAAACACATAAAGCAATACCACGTGCATAAAGTTATTCTTCTGCAAATGTGCTAGCAGCCAGAGTCTGTCCTTGTGATGATCATGGTTATTTGAATCCCTTTCCTGGGGCCACATGCAGATGCCTTTAAAATTGAGTGAGATGTCTCATCAGAAGCCCAGTGTCAAATTTAGTTGTACTAAAGATGTCGTACTAGAAATTGCTGAGCTGAAGAAAAAGTGGCTCTTCCTTCCTGTTTCCTATGGCAATTCCTCCCAACTCCACCCCCAAGAACGTATCTCATGCATCAACAAATTTTACCAACACCACAGCTGTTGGGGTGGTCTTTTGCTTTAAACTGGACTTTATAATCAGCATGGGTTGATTGGGTCATCTCAGTGCATACTGTTTTCCAGGTTGTTTTGCCAACGGTAGCCATGCCAGTACCCCACAGTCGCCTGAGCAAGTAAGCCCAGATAGAGCTGGCTCTCATTCACACTTGCTCCTGCATGATTTATGATGAAGTTCCATCCAAACTGCAAAATACCTCCTCACCTGCAAGCTCACAAAACATCAGTTTGAGCAAATGCTCCATGAGAGCCCTGAAATTTCTCAGCAAACATTTCTCTTGTCTGTGACATTCCTGCAGAAGGAGCACAAATGCACGTTTAAGGATTGAGAGCTAAATTCCATCCTCTGCTCGGGTTTGAACCAGTACTTGTTCTGAATTCGATCTTGTGTTATTCATAACTGGAAAAGGGAAAAAAAAATGTTGTCAGCAAATAAAAATCTTCTTGGGACTAAATTTTTATTTTTTTTTTTGCTTGTGAGTGAAGCTATTCACTTTTGTGAAACACCAGTAACAGTCTCTTTGCATCAGTTCGTGAGTAGATTAAAATCCTAATGAACTGAAGAAAAATTAGCAGAAAAAAAAAGTTATTTATGTTCCATGATGTTTGTCTAATGTTAACATAGAGCCCTGTTTCACATTTAATTGTAGCCAGGTGTGAAATGATGACAGCTGCAATGGAGCTGCATCTCAGCACAAGGTCTATGTCATCTGTTCAATACACTTGAGCAGAGGTACAGAGCAAGCAGAGGCTTAGTGGCTGCTGTGAAAGATTGGATTGAAACAGGTATTAGTAGTTGAAAAGCTACGGCCTGTGAAATGCAAGGGTTCATAATCAGAAGGGACTCTTTAGCATGGAAACATATCAATTTATGATAAGTTCACTCTTAGATTAGCCATAAAGCCCATCAGGGCACAGGATGTGCTAGATAAACTTGATGAGTAGTTAGAATATATGATTGCTGGATAAGATTCAGAGTTGTCAGGAGGGAACCAAAGGTGTTCATAGACTGTAATTGAAGACTTGGCTTTATGACAGTATATAATTAAAGCATTATCCATTTATCCTTTATACCCGGTATATTATTAATTATTTTTGAAATGCTTCAAGTTATTAAACATGATGGGGAATTAATAATAATAAAAAAAAAAAGAAGAAATAAAGCAGAAAGATAATTCTACTGAGCCAAGTCTTGTATGTGTGATTGATGCTCATTTCATTCCCAGGGTTCAAACATTGCTTGTTTTAGTGACATGGATATCCCCACTGATTATAGTGCAATTGCATCAACAAAATATGGTCCAGTCTCCAATAAGCTGATTATGTGGCATCACATTCTTGGGCTATACTATATTAACTTTAATGGGAGATAATTTCTCAGGGACTGAAAGGTGTGACCCTGTTACTTTCTTAGAATTAAACATTTCTTAAAGAGTTTGTTAAAAAATGTGGAAAGTAAAATACTCATGGATATCTCTCACTTTGCTGTGGCTGGAGAGAAGCCTTGCCAAATAAGACCACTCCTGGAAGCTTTTAGATGGTATTAAAGATGGTAACCAGTGTCCTGTTTGGAGAGAAGAGTAAAGCTCTGGAGTTATTTATGTTTCTTTTGTTGTTAAAATCTGATCCAGTTTGCCTGAAGATAAAACAAGACAAACTACATAAAACTGGAGGTGTGGGGGTGAGGGGATGGAAATGATGTTGCATGTATCTCCGATAATGGCTCTTTCTTGTAGCTCCCTTTTTTTAGTAAGTTTGAACAGAGTGCTCAGTTTTACAGGCCAGTTTGAGGCTTGGCAGAATTGTTGCAGTATCAGACTTGATAAAGTGCTGCTTGTCCAGGCTCAGAGCAATGGTCCTGGCTGGCAGATTCAGGTTGAAGAACAAGAATGGAAGGAATAAGCAGGGGTGACAAAACAACACATGAGCAAGAAGGTGAAAAGGGGAAATTCAAATCTCGTATTCTGGATGATAGACATTAACAAAAGCTTAAAATATGTGAACACAGCATATAAAGCTCAAACAGAGCGTCCAGGTGAATACCAAAGCTGTGTGATCCCCACTGCTGGACAGAAATTTCCCAAGGGAACACATTAACGCTCTACAGAGAAGAACAGAAATACAATCAGCTGTCCAGGGTCACACCTCAGAGACATCCTTCCCTAAATTAAGTGAAGAGTACAAGATTATGAGTTATTCCACCTATCTGTAATTTGCAATACCCTGTATTTCAAACCATGTGTCCCAGATCAGTGGAGAGCTAGCCTGAAGGACAATCCATGTATCTTATAGAAACAGTCTAAAAAAATTTAATTACCTTTTTCTAACTCTGTTCTCTGAAGCTGCAAATAGCAGTGACTGAAGGAAACTGCAACGTGTTCAGACTTGCAGGCACCTTCCATAAGTATTACAGGACGTGTTTTGTGTCTGTTTAAGAAAACATCTTTTTGTGCTCATTTCCTGATTTTCATAGTAGAACCCCAATGCAGAATTTGAATAAACAGTTATTATATTTGAAAAAGGGTGCAGAAAATCACGACTCTTGTGCATGTTCTGCAGGAAGGTGACCTGAGGAAAACTTAATTTTCAGTGTTTTTTTACTTATTATTCCTGTACATCTAAACTACCTGATTAAAAACAACCTGGTTTTCGGAAATGCTGATTTCTCAACATTATCCTACATTTTAGTGGTAGCTTTCCAACGAGAAATCTGATTTTAAAAAGAAAAATCAAAGCCTAGTTCTACAGTTTCAGTGCATGGTGTGGCTGCTTACACTTCTCAATGTCAGAGGAAAGGCTCAACTAGCTCTTCAATTGCCACAGCTTTGCACTGTTAGTCAAAGATTCATATTTATGCTGAACTGCATAACCATATTCCCAGAATGTTTGGTGGTATGCTGAGCTGGAAAGGAAATAGATGTTTTTCCTGCTGAGTACAGAAGTAAATCAAAAAAAAAAAAAAAGGCAATAAAATGAAAGTTTTATTGCTGTCTAGCAAAGCTATTTTGTACTAAGAATTTAGCATATAAAACTGGAGTTATGTTGTGCAAAATGTTTGCTGTACTTTCATAAGACGCCAGAAGTACTGGCTTTCTTAAAAAATTTAATTTGTTTTGCACCATTTGCAATACCTAACAAAAACACAAATTCTTGGCTTTGCAAAGAAAAAAGAAAACATAATGAAAAGCTGCAAAAGTCCCCGTGAGTTTGCTTGTACCAGAGCATGCACAAAAAATGTAACAAAAGCAGAGTCTGAGCAGAAAAAGGGAATGGATGTGTAGCTGTAAGCAAGCAGAATATGGATACCAACAGCACTGAAACTTGTCTGAACTTTACATATGCGTGGGGGCAATTGCCATCTGCGGCACTGCTTTAATACATAAGTAAGAGTTGTGCCTTGCTGATGAGTTATACTGTTCCCATCATGATAAGAAACAACCTGATGAACTTAGAGTGCTGAGTCTATCTGGCTTCCCCACCTTTTCCCAAAGACAGCAAACAGCAAGTGTCAGGCGAAGAGCCCAAAGGATGACATCTCAATAATTATTTTTGTGACACCATCTATAGGCATAACAACCGAGACCCGAAGCAGGAATTCTTGCCTCAAAGGGCTCACATCCCAAGGGCTCACTTCTGCAGAAAATGAAGTAAAAATAATTCTTTGCTTTTTTTTCTGGAAAATGAGAGGAGTTGTTGACTCCCTCAAGGGTAGAGAGGCTTTGCAGAGAGATAATGTTAGAGGACTGGGCAATCACCAACCATACAAAGTTTGGCAAAAGCAACTGCCAGATTCTGCACCTGGGATGGGGCAGCCCTGGCTGTACGTAAAGAGTGGGGGAGGAGAGACTGGAGAGCATTCCCACAAGAAGGGATCTGGGGGTTTTGGTCCATTGCAAGTTGAAGATGAGCCAGCAGTGTGCCCTGGCAGCCCAAAGGGCCGACCCTACCCTGGGTGCCTCAGGCCCGGCACTGCCAGCCGGGCGAGGGGAGGGATTGTCCCGCTCTGCTCTGCAGTGGTGCAGGCTCACGTTGAAGTTTCTGTCTGCATGTTAGGAAAAGATTCTGCACCCAGAGGGTGGTTGGGCACTGGGACAGGCTCCCCAGGGCAGTGGTCATGGCACCAAGCCTGCTGGAGTTCAAGAAGTGTTTGGACAACGCTCTCAGGCACATGGTCTGATTTTTGGGTGGTCCTGTGTGGAGCCAGGGATTGGACTTGATGATCCTTGTGGGTGCCTTCTAACTCTAGATGTTCTATGATTCTATGATTTTTACACTAAATATATTTGCAGGCATTTATTTATTTATTTTTGCATATTCCATGATTTTTTTAATTTTTTTTTTAAATAGCACCATTGGCTTGCATAAGCAGGACCTTCAGTCAGGTGTTTGGGGAGCGTTTTTTAACCTCAAGTCTCACTCTCTCCCTCCAGCAGAAAACAGCTTAGGCACTGCCATGCACAGAGGCTGATCTATCCAGCTTCAGATTCAAGGGTGAGGATGACCTGTCACCTGATTCCCAGCCTTGGGATTTCTACTTATTCTATGCACATAAAAATAAATAAATAAATAAACAAATACAATCGCTGCTGTGATTTTCTCCAGGGAAAGTCAAGGTACCTGCAGCAGGTCTGGTTCACTTCTTATTTATACATTCATAAATCAGGAGTAACCGCATGGAAGCACTGATGAACACAGGAGGGAATGGGATCACACCCTAATATAGCAGCGGTGACTGGAATTCCTTCTTGACTTTCCATTTAATTTGTTATATTTATCTCTGTCATTTTGGCATTAGAAAATAGAAGAGCTTTTTAGAGGAGCAGAGAATAATCTAAAATAGCAGGTGACTTATGCTTTCATGTTTTGAGGGACATAGCATGTAGAAAATTACTCTAGCCCCTTTGGCTCATTAACACAATACCCGGAGCAGTTTAGGAACCTAAAACAGCCTGTTGTAGCTCTGGCCTTCAGTTTGAAAGCGCACAGCCTCTCAGATCTTCACACCTGCTCAGGAGTAAATGCCTCAGGCCCTTCATGAACCCATGAACTAAACCACTAGAGTTCTGAGGTTATGGTGCTTTCAGAGGTTTAACTCAGGCCTATGCTCCAGACAGCAGCCTTGCCTCATTTCCTACAGGCCCAGACTCCCAGTTAGCTTCGAAGCAGAGAGACCTGCCTGTTGGAAAGGTACCACATAAAGCCTCCTCCCCTAACAGTTTACAGCCCTGAACAATGGAAACATGAGGCTTGTAAACAACTCTTTCCTGTGCCCAGGCTGGAGCAAAACATTGAACCCAAAGGGGTTTCATATCACTAGTCTGTTAAGCATTCACAGCCAAGGATTTCTAAAGCTCTCCTGCTGAAGCTATTACATTTCAACAGAAAATTATTCTCTAGGCCAGAGAGGAAGTAAAAGTAAATGTCTAGGAAAGGATGATTCAAGACCATGCTCCAAGTGTTAATGAATTCTTTATGAGAAACAAAATAGCTTGAGCAAGAGAGATTCATCATGAGATCCTCAGTAGCTCTGCTCAACCCGGAGCAGCAAGACGTAGGGTTGAGTTTCTGAGCAGTTTCAGACCTAGGTCTGATAAAGCTCATGAGGCCCATGCAGCCAAGTTCTTTTCTGTCCATCCTCCAAAGATGCTGCTTTGTTTGTTCCTGGTAGTTTTAGATGTAAAGATTAATCCAATAACAACTACTACATCAACCTACAGAAGACCTCAGAGGAGAGAAACAAAAGGGACAGATGATCAGAAAGCCTGAAGGGACCATAGCTGAGTGGTTCTGGGTACCCACAATGGAACTGTGGATGCGTTGGGATATTTGAGACCAATCTGTAGCTGCAAGAGGTTTGGGGATTTCAACAGTGCCGAGGCATTTCATTTAGACACTCAAAGTGAGATTTATGATTGTTACCCCATTAATGGTTCTAATCTGAAGAAATTTCTCCAGAGGTCCTATTGTTCTTGCACCTCCCATTCCCTTTTCCTTTATTTCCCAGCCAGAAGCAGACTTGGAATGAGTGGGGCAAAGATTTGCCTCTATGAACCTGTTCCAAATTAAAACCACTTTATTAATTCAAAATGCACTTATTCAAGTGTTTGATTGGACTATACCTCGACTTCATTTAATAGTTAAATGCTAATGAAAATTATTGCAGAAGTCATGTAGAAACAGGCTATTATAGCAGTTAAAGAATATTTTTAATTACCAGACCAAACAGGTGGATCTTTCCTCCAATAGTTAAGCTATCAACCAAACAGAGGCAAAAAACATCCTAAAGTGAGTCAGTGGCTACTCCCTGTGACAACAGATGGGGACGCAAAGCTGCCAAAGAGCTTCCACTCTCCCTTCTTCTCTCTCTCTCTCCCATGGATATGGCATTAACAAGATGGCTGCACAGTCACTTCTGATTCCAGCCTCTCTGAAGAAAAGTCCTTTAAAATGTTCTCTGTCTTCTCCTCCCCATTTTTGTAAGAAGTCATACCCGCTGCATACCCTGATATCTCCTTGCGTACACCCCAGTCTCTAAATGAAAAGGCAACAGGTGCAGATCTAATTGGCTGCCAGCATTCTTACTTATCTCTAAAGAAAACATGAACAGAAAAATTTCTTTAAATAAATCTTCAAAGCAGAATTTCTTCAGGTAATTTTCTTCATTGTAGAAATATTTTAACTAAAATTCAACAAGGCTTGGGAGAAAGGCCAAATCCTAGACATAGACATTGGGCTCTCTGAAGTCAATGGGACTCTAAGCACTCCACACTGTATTCACCCGCTGGACTGAGATGTATAGCATCTGAGTGCAGTTCATACCTGCAAGAGCTGCCCATTTCCACTTAACAGAGCATCTGAACTCTAATCAGCAAGTTAAGATACAGTAGGCAACAAATAGACTAAGATTTTGTTTCAAAGAAGAAACATGAGGGAAAGTCAGAAATTTTGCTTTAAAATAAGCAAGTTGAGCATTATTGCCCTGCTAGGAAATGTGGAGAGCTGACTCAGGGTGCCTAAGAGAACACACTAGGTATGAGGTGTATCAGAGCTTGTTCTCAAGCATTCCCATGCTCCAGACCCCCCAGCATTGGCAGTAGGTGTGTTGCGCTTGCTCATGGATGAAGATATTTTTCCTAAGAGTCTGTTGTCAACAGTAGTGTTGATGCTTAATATTTTGCTATAAGCCATCATCACATGCCCAGTTAGCAGGACACCTGAGTTTATTTCTTGGTTCTTCTGCCTCCTCAAATGAAGCCTTTCTGCTTAGTGTGACAGATACGCAAATGATTTACCAGGTTGCTCAGAGAGAGCAAGAGGCAGCGTGTTTGGTGCAGATAGAGCTGTTACTTTCTGGTGAGAACCTATCTTTAGGTCCCTTTAAGGACACTTCATTACAATCATTGGATGAAATATGAGAACAACATCTGTAGCAGGACTGGGATCAAGTTCCTCTTCCTAATAAACCCCTCTGACCATTAAAATTCATGTTGTTCTTGTACCTTGACCTTGGCCAGATTAATCCTCTGGGCATCCCATTCTATTTCCTGTAACAGCATGTTTTAGGCCTTGTCCTCGCCGGTGGAGATGTGGATTTGAATTCCCTCAGGGAGTAGTCCTGCCAGATAAAAGAGTGCTCTGACTGCTCTGCTAGCAAGTAAAAGCAGGAGTGGTGGTAACCCCACTACTGTGTTCTGTGAGGAGCAACTTTTGAGAATGTCCTTCCTGAGTGAAGCCCTCCTGCTAATGTTAAGGAATGAGAAAACAGTTTATGGTACTAAGATGGCTGATAAGCAATGAACTATTCAGCTGTGACAAGACCAAGACATTCCTGGACGAGATACATCCTTTAGATGGGTGGGTGGACAACTGGATAGATAAATGGATCACCTGGTTAATGGATCATAAGAATTGTGTATGTCAAGTTAGGTAGCAGCAGAGGTTATGAAGATGACCTTTTCAGATGAAGGCCTTCCAGCTCCATCCAAATGCATCATGACATTGGGGTACCCTGGTTGTCTATTATGGCAAAGAGAGATTGGGAGAGGAGAAGAAAAAAAAAAAAAAAAAAAAAAAACATTTTAAACCAAAGTATCTGTCTAGGGACTGGACCAACCTTCTTCCCCAGGGGCAGGTCCAAAGCCACAGTCTTCTGGGTCACAACTTGAACTGCAGTTCTCTGGTTTCCACACACAAATAAAGATAACAGAGGTAAGAAGCAGCCTTTGGTGGTGCAGGGTGTTTTTTGTTGTTGTTTTTGTTTTGGCTTTAATATAGTCCTGGCAATAAATAACTCACTGGCTACTTTGTTGACAAACTGCAGTTCCCCAGGCATTCTTGAAACCATTATGGTGCCAAATCCAGTATAATCTTCAATCCACTTAAAAAAAAAAAAATGCATTTATATTCCCCTGGTTCATTTTGTCATCAGAAGAAAGTAACAAATGCTGCAGTCCACAGTCTACCTTCAGGCTAAAGAGCAAAAAAAGCAGCTGTCCTGATTTTAGAGATAATGATTTGCTGTTCTAATTCTTTATTTTATCTCCTCCACTGTATCAATTTATAGCAAACCAAGGGACATCTCCTCTACCTTCATCTATGCAGAAAAGGAGCATGTTGAGGAAGCAATGCATCTCACTTCATTTCTTAAAACCAAAACAGTTTCAATTTCTTCCTAGAACAAAGCAGGAGATATATCTTCCTATTAGTGTACTCTCACTGCTCTTATTAGTGGTGCTTTTCTTCAAAGTCAGCTTGCCCACCTCATCAGAGAAAACTTCCAGCTCCCTGTCTGCTCTTCCTGTTTCTATCCTCAAGCTGCAAAGGACTAGTTGAATTTAAGAACTCTGGCTAGGTAATTTTTTTTTTCCCTGTGGCCCTTAGCAGTTCATGTGAAGTTAAATTCCCACTGCTAAAAGAACCTTAATTGTCAGCCTATTTTGGCAGTCTTATTGTGGTCTCACCATAGTAGGTACTAGGCTAATTACTGCAGACTTTCAGATAGGATTTGAGACAGTTTATGGTTTTTTTTAAGTATCTTTTTATTGCTGCAAATCTTCAAAATACAAGTAAGAAAAGCACAATTCCCTTTCCACATTCAATCTGAAATTTCTGATTTAGCTACAGAGTACTTCACCAAAGACCAAATTCCATGCTGGATATCCTGTTTCTCTTTCCACTTTGCTTATATAAATCCCAAATCATATGAATTCAGTTTAAGTTGTTCTATGCCAGAGATTGGCGTCAGTCCATTTTTTTCCAAATCTGTGTGAAACTGAAAGAAGAATTTGTGCAAAACTGAAAGGAGAGTTGTGCAAAATTGAGAGTTTCCTCTTGAGTATAGGAACTCTCAGGCAGCGCTGCATGAGCATATGCTTTAAGGGATGGTCTGAAAACAATATTTGCAGTGACAACCCTGTAAGAACATCTGGAAGATAATGCTAGAAAGATTCTGTTCTCTTTTTAACCCAACCACAATGCATCTTGAAAGACACCATACGGTCCTCTGAAAATATCACACATTCTGTTTTTATTCTTACAAATGTCTGTATAAAATGTAAAGTCATGCAAGAGAATTTTAGGCCCCCTTTTCCCATTTTTCTAGTTGCCCATTATTATATTCCAAATAGTTTACCTGTAGATGGTGCAAGGTAGTGAGCTGATTAGTTGCAGTCGTAAAAAATCAAAGGACACACCAAAGAGTGGTGGTGTTAAGTGGGCTACCAGCAAAACCCAGGACGTTTGTCATGGTAGGAAAAAGTCTCTGGTATGAACATCACTTTTTTGTTGCTCACGTGGATGATAGAAAGCCCAGTGGAAGTAAAACCAACTTTCTAACAAACTCATGTTGAGCAGGGTCCACTTCAATAAGAACAGTGTCATTACATGTGTACAGCACAGGGTAGAAATAAAGGATCATCTTTACCTTTTAGTAAGTGCTGGTCGTTAACTGAGATCAAGGCCCTCACAGTTCTGTCTCTCATTGCCTGTGGACTATGCAGCGCTCCAAATACACGTTTGTTTCAACCATGCCATCCAGACTGGAGGATCTATTTCTGCTCGTGCCCTGAGAATTATTGCAGCAGGGAAAAGCTGCACTTGTATTTGGGACTAGCTGTCAACTAAGTCTTCAGCTCACTCCTTGAAGACTTCAACATTTCGGTTTTCATTTCTGCTGTATCTGAGGGATTTCCATTGGAAAATAAATAAATATTCTCTATTCCAGTGTTTTCTTTTAAGAAACCAACACACTCACACCCTGAAAACTAACCCCTCAAAAAATCTTATGTTCTATAACAAAATCTAACCTGCAAAAGTCTTTTCATTTCAGCGTTCTAATTCATCTGTCTGACTATGGCTTGCAGTAGTTTAAAAATGGCACAGCTTAGGATGTTTGCCAAGTTTTCCAAAGCAAGCGTTATGTGTATTAAATCCTGGATGAAATTTTCTTTGAATGTGAGCTTAGAAATGTTATTACGCCTCTCAGTTCAAGTATTTTGGCAACCCAGTAACACCAAGGTTGTTTGAAGTTTTTTGCCATATAGGGACATTTGGTGAGAGAGATGCTTTGCCTTTTAGGTAACCCCATAGCAAGTAGCTTCATAGCTGTAACTCCACAGCAATTCCCACAGCTCTTAATTTTGCCCTTCCAAATCTAAAGCCAAGGTGCATTAGCTACATATTATTCTATTTTAAAGTTCTGTATTGCATGGTAATTGCTAGCATCCTGGTGGGGGTCTGTTATAGACCGCCGAACCAGGATGAGGAGACGGATGAGGAGTTTTATAGGCAACTGACAGAAGTTGCAAAATCGTCGGCGCTTGTCCTCGTGGGGGACTTCAACTTCCCGGACATATCCTGGAAACACAACACGGCACAGAGAAAGCAGTCTAGGAGGTTTCTGGAGAGCGTGGGAGATAGCTTCCTGACGCAGCTGGTCAGTGAACCTACCAGGGGTGGTGCCCCGCTAGACATTCTCTTCACAAACAGAGAAGGACTGCTGGGAGATGTGGTGGTCGGAAGCTGTCTGGGGCAGAGTGACCACGAAATGGTAGAGTTCTCTATTCTTGGCGAGGCCAGGAAGGGGACCAGTAAAACTGCTGTATTGGACTTCCGGAGGGCTGACTTTGAGCTGCTCAGGACGCTGGTTGGCCGAGTCCCTTGGGAGGCGGTTCTGAAGGGCAGAGGAGTCCAGGAAGGCTGGGCGCTCCTCAAGAAGGAAATCGTGATGGCACAGGAGCGGTCCGTCCCCACGTGCCCAAAGATGAGCCGGCGTGGAAGAAGACCGGCCTGGCTCAACAGAGAGTTGCGGCTGGAGCTTAGCAGAAAAAAGAGGGTTTATAATCTTTGGAAAAAAGGGCGGGCCACTGAGGAGGACTACAAGGATGTAGCGAGGCTGTGCAGGGAGAAAATTAGAAAGGCCAAAGCTCATCTGGAGCTCAATCTGGCTACTGCCGTTAAAGACAACAAAAAATCCTTTTACAAATACATCAACGCGAAACGGAGGACTAGGGAGAATCTCCATCCTTTACTGGATGCGAGGGGAAACCTAGTTACTAAGGATGAGGAAAAGGCTGAGGTGCTTAATGCCGCCTTTGCCTCAGTCTTTAGCGGCAATACCGGTTGTTCTCCGGACACCCAGTGCCCTGAGCTGGTGGAAGGGGATGGGGAGCAGGATGTGGCCTTCGCTATCCATGAGGAAATGGTTGGCGACCTGCTACGGAGCTTGGATGTGCGCAAGTCGATGGGGCCGGATGGGATCCACCCAAGGGTACTGAGAGAACTGGCGGAGGAGTTGGCCGAGCCGCTTTCCATCATTTATCGGCAGTCCTGGCTATCGGGGGAGGTCCCGGTTGACTGGCGGCTAGCCAATGTGACGCCCATCTATAAGAAGGGCCGGAGGGCAGACCCGGGGAACTATAGGCCTGTCAGTTTGACCTCAGTGCCGGGGAAGCTCATGGAGCAGATTATCTTGAGGGTCATCACGCGGCACTTGCAGGGCAAGCAGGCGATCAGGCCCAGTCAGCATGGGTTTATGAAAGGCAGGTCCTGCTTGACGAACCTGATCTCCTTCTATGACCAAGTGATGCGCTTGGTGGATGAGGGAAAGGCTGTGGACGTGGTCTACCTTGACCTCAGTAAGGCTTTTGACACCGTTCCCCATAACATTCTCCTCGAGAAACTGGCTGCTCGGGGCTTGGACTGGCGTACGCTTCGCTGGGTTAGAAACTGGCTGGATGGCCGGGCCCAGAGAGTTGTGGTGAATGGAGTCAAATCTGGTTGGAGGCCGGTCACTAGTGGAGTCCCCCAGGGCTCGGTACTGGGGCCGGTCCTCTTTAATATCTTTATTGATGATCTGGATGAGGGCGTCCAGTGCACCCTCAGTAAGTTTGCAGACGACACCAAGCTAAGTGCGTGTGTCGATCTGCTCGAGGGCAGGAAGGCTCTGCAGGAGGATCTGGATAGGCTGGAGCGATGGGCTGAGGTCAACTGCATGAAGTTCAACAAGGCCAAGTGCCGGGTCCTGCACCTGGGCTGCAACAACCCCAAGCAGAGCTACAGGCTGGGAGATGAGTGGCTGGAAAGCTGCCTGGCCGAGAAGGACCTGGGAGTATTGGTGGATAGTCGGCTGAATATGAGCCAGCAGTGTGCTCAGGTGGCCAAGAAGGCCAACGGCATCCTGGCCTGTATAAGAAGCAGTGTGGCCAGCAGGTCGAGGGAAGTGATTGTGCCCCTGTACTCGGCTCTGGTGAGGCCGCACCTCGAGTACTGTGTTCAGTTTTGGGCCCCTCGCTACAGGAAGGACATGGACGTGCTCGAGCGAGTCCAGAGAAGGGCGACCAAGCTGGTGAGGGGTCTGGAGAACAAGTCTTACGAGGAGCGGCTGAGGGAGCTGGGCTTGTTCAGCCTGGAGAAGAGGAGGCTCAGGGGCGACCTCATCGCTCTCTACAGTTACCTGAAAGGAGGCTGTAGAGAGGTGGGGGTTGGTCTATTCTCCCACGTGCCTAGTGACAGGACGAGGGGGAATGGGCTAAAGTTGCGACAGGGGAGTTTTAGGTTGGATGTTAGGAAGTATTTCTTTACCGAAAGGGTTATTAAGCATTGGAACGGGCTGCCCAGGGAGGTGGTGGAGTCACCATCCCTGGAGGTCTTTAAAAGACGTTTAGATGTAGAGCTTAGGGATATGGTTTAGTGGAGTACTTAGTGTTAGGTCGGAGGTTGGACTCGATGATCTTGAGGTCTCTTCCAACCTAGAGAAATCTGTGAATCTGTGAATCTGTGTAATAACTTAATGGAATATTATATTTTTTGACAATTATAAGTAAAAGAAGAGGGGGCCAAGGGAGGCAGGATTTGGAGCATGAAGGTGTATGCTTTCCTGAGAGCATCTGCTCCAAGACAGAGACAAAAAGGAAGAGACTTGTGACATTTGAGAGATTTTGAGGCTAAACAGTTTCCACAGACCGGCTGTGCTTTGGACTTTATAATATGACTTTATCATCACTGCATTTAATGGGTTAAGTATGAATCCCTGGAGGAATCTGAACCAAGTACTTCAGGCTTCCATGATGAAGAAAACTTAAAAAAAATAATAAGATAAGATAAGATAAGATAAGATAAGATAAGATAAGATAAGATAAGATAAGATAAGAGAAATAAAATAAAATAAAATAAATAAAATAAAATAAAATAAAATAAAATAAAATAAAATAAAATAAAATAAAATAAAATAAAATAAAATACTAGCAGCCAGTTTTGTAAATGCCTTTTACTTCATTACTATAAAAGAGGTGAAACAAAATATGTGGATAGATGCTGGAATGCTGGACTCATCTCACTTGCTGTTGGCATTAGGTTAATTACAGTGGTTTCTGAACCTCTGTAGTTAAGCAAGTGACAGGTTTTCCATTATAAACCTAATTTTTAGAACTTGGAAGTGAAAAAAACTGCTTTGGGATAAAATTTAAAAATTTTTAAGAAGCACATGATTTTACATAGAAAGTTTAGCTTATCGTACAGGAAGTAAAAGTAATGTAGATAATCTTTTTGATTTTGCTATTTAAAAAATAATAACTAGTTACAAAATGGCTCCTACAACAGAGTTACATCTAACATTTCCATTATGCATTTCGCTATATAACCTAAAAATGTGCATTTCCGGGGAAAAAAAAGGGGGGGGGGGCACTGGATATATTTTTAAAGGCTTGAGTGTAATAGAAAAAAGAAAAAAAAAACTATTAATTCTAGTAGAAATAAAGAGATCATATTTCAAAAAAATGTTTGAGCTTACACAGTGGACCTCTAAGGCATCTACTATTATTTTTCAGATATTTCATTTGGACTATTTTAAAATATCTCCCTAAGTGTTATTCCAAGCACACTTACAAGTATTTTTTGCAAGGCAATGTAATACAAATATGATAAATAGTCCTATCTGGCTGTGCCTCCCAATATTGGTATAATTTTGCTGAAGTCAAGAAGTGGCAGTCTAAAACACCATTATCTAAATATATGCTGATGGCAAAGCCTTCTCAACAGCATTGGCCAGGCTCAGAGCTCACTGCAGGCGTGCAGGGAAGCACAAACCCACAGCTTTTAAAAAGAGATTTTCTGCCCATTGCTCCCTAGTAGATTTAGCCCCCTTTTCCTGTGACATGAGCAAGCAGCAGGCAATATATTTAGGTTCATCTCTTACTGATCTCTTCTGTGTTTCAGCCTGAGCTGGAAATCAGTTATTGTGGTGACGGACACTAAATCAATGCCTGTAATCATGTCTGCAAAGCATCAAGAAAAACATATTTGTGACTAGCAATTCAAGAAAACAACACAAGGCTACTTTTGGCTACACAATCACTTTTCAGTAAGACTGTGTCTTTGAAGCAACTGTGAAATTTCACTAGCCCACAACTTCCAACTGCCCTATAACACAAGCGATATGTATAGATATTTTACTTTTTGTTTGTTTTGTTTTAAACTAAACTGTTGATTATCAATGGGGAAAAAAAAAAAAGTGATTAATCCAAAGAATGCTTATTTGTTCTGTCAGTCAGCATGTTGCCAGAATTCAAATCTGTCTTAAACCCATAAAGGACATAACCCAAATCTTTCCCATAACACTCCAGCAAATAAGCTGGTTTTCCTTGCAAAGACAGCAGCATTCTTTAAAACAAACAAACAACAAAAACTAAAGACATATATAAGCTAAAAGAATATCTTAATTATGAGGGATTCATCTGAATACAAAAAATACATCTGATTTTAAAGTATTACCCATGCATTTATTAGAAGTGTTTTGTAAAGGAAGGTACAGTGAGCCTGGTGAGACTTCAATGAGTTTATTTTATACAGCTAAACAAACTTATTGTTGTCAGTTTATAGGGTACAATGTAGTGCTTATTTTATTTAAATAACAGCATGAAGAGAAAAACAAAACAAAAATAAGGGACTGGGCTAACAGCTCATTTATCACTGAATTAAATATTCTGAAAATCAGGGTTTGCTTTTAATTGCAACACCAGCCCAGTTTATGATTACGAGTGGTATTTGTGCATTAAATTACTTAATAATTATGCAAAAAGACCTGAAATTATTCTAGTTCAAAGCTATTTTTCTTTAACCTTTATCCATTATGTAAAATAAGAAAAAATCTAGTCTTTGCAGATTTTTTTTCTGTAATCCCTGAAGACTTTAGGTTCTCTTTTTTTTTGCATGCTAATATTAAAGTACAAAACACTAGCGGATGTTATAAATAAACAGTCCACATTCACAGAATCACGGAATGGCTCAGGTTGGAAGGCACCTCTGGAGATCATCAAGTCCAACCTCCCCACTCAAGCAGTGTCCCCTGGAAAACATAACCCAGATTTGTGCCAGATGACTTTTAAACATCTCCAGAGAAGGATGTTCCATAACCTCCCTGTGCAACCTGTTCCAGTGCTCAGTCACCCTCACAGTAAAGTTTTTCTTCATGTTCAGACAGAACCTCCTGTGTCGCAGGAGCCCGTTGTGCCCGTTGCCTCTCATCCTACCACTAGGTACCACTGAGACAACGTGATGTCCACCAGCTCCCTAAGCCCTCATATGTGCATCCCATCAGGGCCAATGGATTTGTGGATGTCACGTTTGCCTAGATGATCTCTAACCCAATACGCTTCAACCAAGGGAAAATCTTCCTTTCTCTAGACTTTTCCCAGATCTCCAGGTCAGGGATTCCTGAGGGCTGGCCTTGGCGGTGGAGACTGAAACAAAGAAGGCATTCAGTATTTCTGAATCACATTCATCACCAGGATCCCTGCCTCTGCTCCAAACTACACCTTTCTGGGAAAGTTTGTTGCTTTTGTCCTTGCTTTTGGTGGTGATAATGTGCTACTGGCCTATCCCAGTAGCAGAGTAGTAAAGATACATGAGGTGTGCTGGAGAGAAGAGTCAGATATACAACTTAAAAGAGCAGGTTAAAGATTTCCCCACAGGTTTTGGAATATACCATTTTCTATAATCCTGGGCTTTCTATGAGAAATGCTGTTTTCAATAACAACAAAAACATTCAAAAAAAATATTTTGATAAATTAAAATAATCCAGCTAAACCTCAAAATGGAATATTTACAATTTTCTTCTTCAGGTCGTTATATTATAAAATAAATTCACAAAAAAATGATCAAGTAAAAGTTAAAAAGTATTTATTTTATTGAAACACAATCTCTCAAGTAATCTGATATGTAATACCTTCAAAACTTCCACTCCAGTAGAAATTCCAGAGTTGTTAGTTTCATACCAGTTTGTAACAAATTTTGAAAAGGCACCACCTCCAATGCTAGAGAAATCTCCATTTTTCCTCAGGTCTACTATCTTCATTGAAATAAATAACAAATACACGCTCCTTTCATACAACTATTGAACATGGTTGGAAGATATAAATGAATACATTTGTTTTATGGCTGCCATCACTGCATTAAAATTGGACTTTATCAAGTCTCTGCTGTGTCAGGTGTGTTACAAACACGGGAAGCAACCAGCCCTGTCCCTGAGGAGCCATCTGCCTAGTTAAGAAAAGACACATCAGCAGAGTAATTCAAGCAGGAAGGACTATGTGTTTATGGTGGCCCAGACAACAAGAGCATGCAGTTAAGTAGATTGGTTGCTCCAAATACAGAGAGTAAGATAAAGGTAAAATGAAAAATCAGACTGTGAGTTAATAGAAATGTCCAAGGCATGAAAATAAAAAAAAAAAAAATACTTTTCTCATTTCTGACCAGGAGAGTTTGAAAACTTTGGAAACATTAAGTGCTAAGATAGGGAAGTTGAGAAGGGGTGCTGGAAACTGAGAAACAGGGAAAAAGAGGAAAAACATTTCAAAGTGGGGTAGATCAAAGGAAACAGGGAAGTGACCTGGAAACAGCAGGTACTCAAAGAGCCTGAAAAAAATCTGCCCGATCTCATAGTCCTCCTTTAACACCAGAACTATGTGCTCAGGAGAAACTGACAGTGTGTTACATCAGCTTTCCAACAGTAAGCATTTAAGTAGTGCTTGTGTCATGCAGCTGTCCAGGAAGACTATTTCTCATCTACACAAGCTACACAAAGTCAGAGCCTGGATGAACATACCCATCTATTTTCCTAAACCTGCAGTTCTCTGAACCATGCCTGCCACCTCTGTGGGGAAGTGCTGGCAGATGACATCTAAAACCGCCAGGGAGCACGCGAACTCAACTAGGTTGTAGAGCTGTGCCCAACCCCATGGCACGGCCCTGTTACGTTTACTAGGATGGTCATAGACAGTAAGCCAATACTTAGCCCTGGAAAGAAGTGAGTCCCAAAAGATTAACAAGAGACTGTAACAGCAACTGGAATGAGAATCTCCCAAAAAGACACAGCACCCTACCCTAAGTGAGACAGGGGCCCGAGGGATCCTATCTCTATGACTCTTTCTGTACCTTGCCATTTCTATTCATCTGGCAGTGATATAGTCAAAGATGAAGATAGAGCTAAATATCCTGGATCCAACTCTCTCATGGGGACCATTTTAGAGGCATAAAATGTTTCTTCTTTCCTCTTTAGTGGTGGTTACTTTCTTACTTAGCAAATACATTAATTAGCAACCACAGATCTTGACTCATTTTAGGTTACTTGAGTTGGACTAACAGATTGGACACAAGATGGGTGCTGCCAGTTTCAGCATATGAATATTTGCCACCTGGATCCACTCCATTTCTGATTTAAGTAGACTTTTCAGTGGCAAGAAATGGAGCTGCAACTTCTGTATCTTTGACTCTGTAACCATGGAAACCAGCACTAATTATATGTATCACTAAGTTTTAAATGTATTCAAACTTAACACATTACTCTGAAAATATTGAGGTTGTTTTTCTTTTTCTCTCTCACCTTAATATGTTGCAGTTTGCCTTCTGGCTTATTTGGTTTACAAGAGGTTCCACTCATAAAAAGATAAAAAGTATGTAGGTGAAAATTACGTTCATTTTCTTTTATGTAACCAAGGTAGAGTCATGTAAATGTTTGATCACACACTTCCTACTACTGCTGTAATCGAATGTGAGGGGTTACTTTTCATTTTAAGGAGGTGCCGTTTCCAAAACTGAGAAAGAAATCATAGAAATTCTGCCTCCAATGTTATGAAAGATCAGCTCCATGGAGCACTGCAATGATGGGTCATGGAAACAGGAATATGCAGGAAAGGAAACCAGGAGGAATGAACCCTTTGCTTTCATTATTCCTCCTATTGCCATGCCACAGCCCTTGTAGAACAGCTACATGCCAGAGCAAAAGGTGAGCTAAACCTCCAAGTAAATCTATTCCCAGTACTTTCAATTGACCTTTTGGTTTGATGGACAGCCAAATCCCTAACCGCGTTTGCAAATGTTACTATTTTATCAAGTTCCATGACTGATGCTTTTGAAAGGATCCTGAACATGCACATTCATCATTATCTGATGAGTCCACTGAAATCAGAGATACGTTAGGCCGCTACACACTTTTTTTCCCCACAGCTGAAAAGGCATCTCTCACAGACAAAACCTGATGTGGAAGCACCACAACAGTGAAAGGCTGAGGCTGGTGGACCAAGAAGATTTCAAGTATAATGCTCTTGTCTCCCATGCCAACGACTAAGCATGGAAAGGTAACATCAGTGCAAGAAATCCTGGGTGGATGGTAAACAGCAAGGTTTGGTCCCAGAGCTTGAAATCCTGGGTGGATGGTAAACAGCAAGGCTTGGACCCAGAGCTTCTGAGTATGACTACAGAAGTAAGCTGAGCATTCCCTGGGACTAATTCCAGCATCCAAGACTTGGTCACAGCAGTGTTAAATTGTGAGGCATGTTATTAGGGTGGTTTTGGCTACAGCCAACTAACACTATTCCAGACAATTCCCAGGAACAGCTCAGGTGCTGACACAAACCCAGGACCTTTCTCAATGCACAGTTTGGATATGGTTACTGTTTCAGAGACCAAAGGAGCTTAATAGCATAGGCACAGGCCATTAGTGCCAGAGAACAAACTCAAGCAATGTGATTTGTTAGTATGGAAGTGGTCTCTAAGGCAGAAAGTTGCTGGTCTCCAAATACATTTCACAAAACTTTCTCACAGTGATATCCACCAAGCCTGAACTGATGGAACTTCACAGAAGCTTGAGAAGAATACTTCTTCCTCTAGGGCTGTATGTTCTGTGCCCCCAACCAAATTAGTGTTGCTAACACATATTCACCACCAGCCAGCTCAAGGAATGAAATGCCCGTCCCTGTAGTGGACTGGGGGCATTCACACGTGTTGGGGTATTCAAAGATCAATCTTCCTAGGCTCCTTGTCTAGTAAATGCAGAGACACAGATCCCTCCAGAAGCTGATTTGAATAAATTGTTGAAATTCAGATGGACTGGAGAGCAGTTCAGGGCCCTGAATATATGAAAATCCAGGGGAAATGGAGTGTCTTAACACAGGCTAACTTTAGGTGCCTCCCACCACCCTTGGAATTCCTCAGAACATTTTAAGATGGAGTTAATCTTCAAGAAACTTCAAGAAACTGCTTCTTTGGAAAGTCACCTCTAGGAGATAAGAAAGAGAAAAAAATGAGTATCTGTAACAAGTAAAAGCCAAGAAAAAGTCTTCTGATAAATGGCCACAGGCAAAATGGCTTTAACAAAATCTGATCTCCATAGATGGTTTACTTTGCTATATTTAACAACACTCACGAAATCCAAGAAGAAAAGATCACCTGAAACTGCCAACTGGAAAAAAAAAAAAAAAAAAAAAAAAGGCTAATACTGGAAGGGTTGTCTCGTTTTATCTTCCCTTGTTTCAGTGAAGTGACTTACTGTATGACTGGTTTGCTGCCCCGTCATGTAGTGCCAACACTGTAAAGCAAAGGTCATTCTTCTCTGACAACAAAGTGCCAAAATGATCACTTTTCATTTCAGGAAAATAACAAATTTGAGTAGCAGAAGTAGATCCTCCTGAGTTGAAGACACTAGCTAAAATATAGGGCTTTTCCTCCTTGCACTATTGATTTGCTGACTGGCATTGAGAAGCATCATTTATCCTTGGTTTACTTACGTTTAACAGTAGCTTCCAAGATACTAAAAAGTAGACACTGTAGGCATTATAATGCATCCCCTGAAAGCCAGGGGAGAAATTTAATACCCTCTGGGAAAGATATACTGGCATTGCTTAGCCCTTCTTATTTATATTGTAATAATTCCTGCTGCTAGTGGAGGTCTTGTAGACAAGACGGTTCTGTCCCATGCTCCAGGCTGGGCCAGTGGCAATTTATCCTTGGTGAGAGTCAAAGCATTGCACCATATGTGAACAGGTTAATTAATTCCTGAAAATAATAGCTGCCCTAATTAAAAAGCTGCAAAGACACAACACCTTTCAAAAGTCCCGCATGGGGTAGCAGAAGTTGACTGAATTTCCTCCCCATTTTAAGGGGCCAAATGAAGAGAATGGACTCATGGTTTCCACTCAGCATCCACAGAATTTGATTTATTCACACTATGAAGCTCCATGGAAAAATCGATTAGACTTAGATTCTTCAACTTATGAAAGAAACCACTGGGCAGAAAGTAGAATACACATCTATACCATCACAGTTGGCGTGAAGACGAAAAAAAATGAAGGCTACCCACTGTTTTTTACAATACAAAATTTAGAATCACCTAACAAAGTTACCAGGTGACCACTTCAGAATAAACAAAAAGTTGTCCACCCCAAAGAAACACAGACAATGCTATAATTAAATTATACAACTCATTGCCACAGAATATGGTGTATTGTAATCAAGTTCATACAGGAATGAGAAAGATTCAGAGAGAAACAATTGAACACAAATGACCAGAAGCAGAAACTCCTTGAATATGGTTTTTCTACTTGAATACTTTCTCTAAGTATTTGTTACTGGCCAGTGACAAAGATAGGAGGCAGAACCTTTAACTGTGTAGTTGTGCTTATAGTTCTGTCTTAGTTTGTCTTGGTCAGGTCCTCAGGGCTTAAGATTGAGAACTGATTGCAGTTACTGCAGTCACCAAGGGGTTTGCAAGCAAGTTTTGAAGCTGTCTGCCCCTCAGACAGTGGAGCAAGGGCTTGATCACACAAACTCATTCCTAAACAACCAGAGAGTTCCAGTTAACAGGCATCCACTGGCAGGTGCACTGTAAATGCTGTTATGTCATATCACGGTGACAAAGCTTCCTTATTGCACTTCAGAACAAAAAATCCTCCGTTGTTTATTCTTGCTATGTTTATTGAAGGTTTTCTTACACATTTAACAGATCATAGAAGTCCTAAACTCAACCCCTTACCATTCTTCAAAAGATAAAGGAGGGGAACGCAGTTTGCATCTTTACCTTCTATCTCTATGTTACTATCACCTCTTAGTCAACACAGTCATCTCTTTAAAATCCAAGCATTAACAAGCTGATCTGTACGTAAAGTCATTCCTGTATTGTTGCTGGAAAATAACACTGAAATTTGATGAACTCTTCTAAGGCCCAGGATTTTCAAAATCCTTTCAGAGTTTTAGATTTTTCTTTTAAATCTTTTAGCTTTTTAGATTTTTATTCTAAGTACCAGGATTTTCCAAAATACTGTGATCCTTTAGGCTGCACTAAAAAGAAAAAAAAATGCTTTGCATTCAGCTATACTTTTGCAGTGATATTACTCAAATAATAGATTTAGTCAGACTAAATGATAACAGTCTCTGAAGTTAAGACTGCTGAGAAGGCTTTGATTCAGAAGGGTTCTGAATTCCAGTTGTACTATTTCCTATTCACTACACGACAAACTGGCTGCCCAGACTCACTGATATTAACCCAACTTCTGCACTCAGCCCTAATTACCTCAAGAATATCTGACAGCCAACCGAGTGCTAAGCTCATTGATATTTCATCTTATTACAGGAGAAAGGAATAGGCCTGTTAAATTGGCTTCTTTCTCTAAGCACAGCACTACTGCATCTGCGTAAATTCCTATTTCCATCACCACAAAGCAAACATTGCTTTAGCAGCAATAGGGTAGCAGTGGTATTCTGCAGTGCTGTTCAGTACTTCATGCCATCACCTGCAATACATCCTCCTATAAAAGCAAGCTCAAGCCCACCCATGCCTGCAACCCAATTTAGATAATGGAACCTTTACAATCCATTCCCAAAGCTACCAGAATCCATTGCAATACAAGACTGTTTCAAGGAGAATTTATAGGTAGCAGGTCTTTGGTAGATGGCTGTGTTACCCATCTGTGAATTCCCAGTGCTGTGCATAATTAGGAAGTATTTACATATGCTACTGCATTTCACTGTTCAGAGGATGCCAAGCTACAGTATCATAAATCGTATTGTTGAAGCAGATGGAGCTCCTTGCTCAGTTAAAACTTACAGTTAGGCATAATTAGTGAAGCCTGCGCAGAATATTCTTTATTCCTTTAACAACTTATCAAGTTCTTTATATTGCAAAGCAATTCAAATGAGAGGTCTTTTGAAACGTATTGCTAATAAGCATTTTTACACCATATCTTACAGACGGCCCAATCATTGCACATTGAAGGATTATTTCCCACTCTTGTCAGGGCACACTTATACTGTAATTTCCCTCCCTGTTTATGTCTTTTAGAAAAATTACACAACTGACCGTTTCTCTACCATTTTCCATTTAAGGATCTCAGAGCACTGCCATTATGTATCACAACACTCCTTCAGGATACTAACCTCATTAGCTTCGGCAGAAATTGTGTGCAAAGAGATAAATGTGAAGATATTTTAAAAGTTGCTGAAGTTTTGGGTGCTTTTCTTTTTTATCTCATCATCATTTTCAGAAGTGCAGTTCAGACGCAAACCTAAACAGCAGAAACTGTGGATGCTTCATATCTTAGTTACTTTTATAGGGCTCAATTTGTGTCTGGACTGGTACCCTGACAGGGGTGGTGTTGGAAAACAAAACTAAAGAACATCATTTTGTTATTCACAGTCATGAAGTGGGCTGGAGTGACCTAGATAGTGGGAAAACTGATAAGTATTTTAAAGGAAGTTAGGAAATCCAGTAGGATCTCCACAAAGGATGTTTAGCCAGGTTTATTCTCTTCACTTGGTCCTGCTGGCTGCTGCTGAGTGGTTAGAGCCTCTCTACAACATACCCTAGCACTCAGCTAGGCCAACCCAGCAGCTCACTCCTTACCTTCACATAACAACACACAGCAACCAAAAGGCTCAGATCCTGCACAGCTAGTTACTCTAAAACATAGCTAAAAACAGCATTAACACAGAGTGGCCCTGGCTGTATTCTTGTTTTGGAAATATGATGCAGAGAGACCCAAAACAGACCCAGAGGTATTTACTTATTGCTCTTGGTGGTGTGTTGGAAGATGAGTTAGTCTACAAAAGAGCATTTCTGGATTTGCAAAGTTAGGTAGGCCTGCCAGATCCAAGCAAACTCCTCACCTGTGGCAGAGGCAGTCCACTGGCTGGGTTCAGAACATGGACAACCAAAAGCCAACACAGAGAGTCTGAGCCATGCATACAGTCTTCTCCCTCCTCCCAACCCTTCCAGACTGGAATCTGTGGTCCAGCTGCTTCTTCCCCTCGTGCTCCCCTGCAACTTAACACACTTCCGCCTCCACACCAGTCTGGGTATGCAGTCCCTCCAGGAGCACATCAGCGAGAGGAGTAACAGTGGCAAATGTCCTCCTTCCCCTGTAAAAAAAAAAAAAAAAAAAAAAAAAGGCATTTGAAGATGAATTTTGGTCTGTTTTATGAGCAAGATTACAGGATAGAGGCTACTTCTTGTCCTGCGTAAGCAAACCAGGTGACTCTGCAAAAGCAGTTGCACATTCATTGCAGGACAAGTACTTCCAGGCTTCTGCTCTATTAAACCCTCAAGGACCCTTGCATTCAAGACAAAATGCCTTTATTCCATTTTATGCTTCAGAATATCCATATGCAGAGTTGAAGGAGATTCCTTCCTCTCCTCATGGAATATCCAACAGAGCAACTAGAGACGCTTCTGCCCAACACACAAGCACAGCTCTCATTCTCAGGTGACCAGCTCCAACAAGCAACAAGTGTCCTCTAATAAGAGGTTAGTTGCCAGCTCATTTCTCACGTGAAAAACACCTGTTTTCTTTCTCCTGAGGAGAAGCAAGCCAGCAGTTTGGAGTATTTACAATTTGAAGGGAGCACTCTCAGATCGATGATCTTCACTGAATACCCTCACGAGTCACTTCAGTAGGTCCGTGCCATGAGAAAGGATTACTGCAGCAAGGCCAGCTTCCCCTAGGGGGACCAAGTTCAAAGTAAAGGACAGTAGGAGGTTTAGTAAAGCACAGTCAAGCAGTCAAAGTGGGCTTTGCACTCTGGTGATTCCCAATTTGCACTCTACCTGAACAAAATAGAAAGCTGTGTAAAATATTTTAAGAACAGCTGGGAAAAAACAAGCAGGTGAAATGTGCAAGTGCACACAAGCTGTCACCACATCCCGTCATAATCATGCTCTTCCCATGCTCCTGCTGTGACCACCTGTGACTTGCTAGCAAGTCTCTTGGCATGGGAGAAAAGCTAGTTTGTAGTCTTCTCTCTTTGTTTCTCCTAATGTAGCTTTGTCAGGAAGTTTTCTCACATAGTACCATAGCCTTTAAATGCACATATTGTATCTGACTTTCTCCTCCTGCCCCTTCCCTGGAAAGGTTATGGATTTTGATTTTGGGAACTGTTTAGTGGCAAAATCTGCTGCTGACAGAAAATGATGCAGACAACAGTACCAAAGCCTAGGGGAACAAAACAAATCTAAGCAACTGGGCAAAACTAACAATGGAGGTAATAAAAGACCACGATGATTTACACTGGAAGAAACAAGAGCAACCTGTCACAGAGACACATGAGCTCATTAGCCTCTCCTTACTCACAGTAAGGAGACCACAAGGCCATGTGTCAGTATTGGTAACTACCTCAGATGTGCCATTTTTGTAATTCACTCATGCCAAAGACTATACCCTGTGTTTCAAAATCTGTGGAGACTCAGACCATGGAGGCAGTACCACCAGCTATGCAATTCAAATTATCTGCCCTTACCAGGTCACATCTGCCTGAGCAATGGTTCCTCCACATCCAGAGACTACATATAGCAACTTCTGTCTTCCAACAAGATGTCAGCCTGTTATGTACCAAAGACTCCTATTGCTCATCTTCAGGTGGAAACATTTGTAAAGATATCTATGCTGTGAGTTTCCAGTACCCTGGTCCCTCTAATTTTGTTGGTTACTCTTGTCTTTTCATCTTTATAGCCTTTTCTTGCTATCACACGTTCAGAGGACTTATCACAGACTTTTTTTCTTGCCCTGGTCACATAGCTTCTTCCTATTCCAGTTCTCACAAGCTAACTACAAAGATTTCTCACACATCACCCTTCTTTTCCTGGTGAAATATCTTCCCCCTCCCCATTGTGCAGGAGACATGTACTTTCGTCTTGCTGCCTGCTCAGAACTTTTTCCTTCCCTTCACACTGTGCAATTATCTTTCTCAAGCTGCTTTAAGCTCAGCAGCAACCCTGGGAGATGAAAATCTTACCAAACACCACTGAATGACTGCTTACTCCAACATGAAGAACTCAAAAATGTGAGATATGCCATTATATGCAGTGTTATCTGCACATCTCCCTCTGGTCTCCACCTCCTAAATAATCCCCACAGGAGAAGTTGCTTAACTTCTGGAACCAAAAACTGCTTGCTGCAATGTCAGATTAGCAGTAGAGCCTACATCCTGATCAGTTTATACAACAGTCAAAAGCTCTGCACCACCACACCTTCTGTCTTTTGAAATGAACTCTCGCCGTTCACCCCACCAGCGTATCTCATCAGTTCATTGTAACAAATTAAAGCTGTTCTTGTTTACCTTCATTCCTTCACAGTGAAGCTCCTTGCTCCAGAAGCTACAGGCACATTTGCATACTCCTTATTCATTACAACTTCAAGGTCTTTGCAAAGGCAATTTTCAATTTTCCTTGCTCTGTGCAGCACCAAGCACAACAGGTCCCACCTTTCCACATCAGTAAGCACTGCAAAGTGTAAGTGTCAAGCAATGAATAGGGCTGTCAATATTTAACTTACTGAGCTCTTCCCTGGGACCCTCAACACACCTCTCAAAAACCCTTGCTTAGAGGCTCCTTCACTGTGAAGAAAGCTCATCCATTTGATCAACTCATTTTTTAGACTTTTCTGTGGCATGATCTGCAAAACACCAAAACGATACTTCCATATCAGGTCCACAGACTCTGAGCACGAGCCCCTCTGCCTCTTCACTCCCTGTCAGATCAAGGCAGCTCACTGAAGTGTGAGACGCCCTAATCTAATGCCTTCCGCCTCTCCTCTCCAGCCATTTCAAGTTCAATTAGTGAGAGAGGAGAGGGGACAGTACTGACATGCAGGACAGACTTGAGAAAGATTTCCTCCCCCTTTTTTTCCTCGCAGAGAGTATATGCTCAAGACAAAGAAGGAAGGGAAGAGGGAGACCTTAAAGGAAAGGCCATGCAGGAGGACACAGACAAAATATACACACAATGCACAGGTCTTCTCATGTGTCACAACAGTTGTTCATCAGGCTAAGGGAAAACAGAGATGAAAAGGACTTTCAGAGGCCACTTAGTCCACCATGGCAAGGTAATATATATGCAAGCCATCCTTCTCCTTCCATTTTCCAGCACAAAACAACAACATGCAATTTGCTATTTCTTTTCCAAGACAGGATTTCTCTTCTTCATATTTATGATTGTGTCCATGTAATCCTCAAGAAGCTCTATGAACACTCAGAGGACACCTACACTAATGCAGCGGGAAGGAGAATTACCTGCCAACAGAGGGATTCAGAAAGATGGATTTGTTCCCAGAAAAAAAATGGGAATTCCGTCAAGCCAGAAAGGCAGTCACATTTAAAAAAGCAGACCTCATGAGGCAGAACAAGGCACAGGAAAATAAAAAACAAGAGGAGAGAGAAACTTTCTGAACAGGCTGTTCAGCAACTGCACTTCAAGGTCTTACTGAGCAGCGTATAAAATGTAACACAACAGGACTTTTCAGCTTGAGGCAACAACAAAGGCAGAGAGGACTGATTCTGCTCGCCCTACTGCTCACTGATGCTCTGCCAGCATTTTAAAAAGGGAAAACCATGAAAACAACCTCCCTCCAGCTTGCAGCTTGAGTCCATATAAGTTGGAGGCAATACCTAAACATAACAAAGCTCACCTTGCTACTTCCAACACAGGGAATCTTCTAACAAAATCAAAAAAGTCAAACTTGGCCTTAAAGAGTCATTTTCTTCAAATTTGGACAGTCTTTATAGTTTGAAATACTCTGGGCTGGATTCTCAGTGGGTGTGGCCATAACCAAAACTTTTGAAGAGAATTAGGCTGACTTTCATCTGCTGAACATCTGGCTCTGTTTTTACCTTCTGTCCTGATTGCAAAATCATCTGTTTCCAAGACAGGTCTTCTTTTAACCCAAAAATGCATTCATCTTTATAGGTTCATTATGGTAGCTTCAAAGTAGGATTACACAATCACTGATAAACACAGGAACTTATTTTGTCATGTCTGGATGTCTGATCCTGAATAAATAGATTTTTGTTTAACAAACAACCCTTTGTGTCCTGTTGCTTTGTTGCCCGGGGTTAATGTTGGTGCACCACGTGCTAAGGGGATATATTGCTTTGAGTCAAAAAGCAGTGGGGATGCTGTTTGTCTGGAATATAAAGAGGATGGAGCTAATGGCTAAAAAAAATAAACACTTAGCCCTACGCTTTGTCTTCTTTGACAGTGGGTTGGTTCTGAAGGTGGCACTTGGTCTGCCTGATCAAAAACAAACTCTGACACTGTCAACAGTGCAACTCAGCCCACGTGTTCACTGCAGACTGGCACACCAAGGCAAAACTCTGGAGCATTATATCCAGAGGGAAGGTGTGTCCCACTGCACATAGCAATGTTTGAAGTTTTCCAAGCACAGCCCTATTCTGGAAGAAGTCTGACTCACCAGGATACCATGGGGAAACATAATAGATTAGAAAAGGTTTCCGCCAATAACGCACAATGGATGTTCCCACCTACCATTGTGAAGGGTGCAATCATCAGGAATTAGGGCACAAATGAGATAAGCAAAAAGGAAAATGCTGGCAGCATAGGAAATTGTAAGATTAGCCCCATGACTCAAGAACTGTTCATGGATTTGGTCCACAAGCCTTCCTGCTCCAGCAACACATCAGCATGGTCCAGGTTGTCAGAGACAAAAAGATCTGAGTTGGTTATGTCCTTTTGTCTAATCTCCGTGTACACTGAGGTAGTTTCTAAGTGATCCCAGCATCTGCGGCTGTTTAAAAGGAGAGAGGTACAGAGCATGGGTCTAGCAATAGAAAGGGAAAGAACATCCAGTGGCCTCACACTTACTCCTCTTCCCATCTGCACCCATTAGATCTAGCTTAAAACTGAAAAAAAAAAAGGAGCCTGAAGGACTAACCAGAGCCCCTTCACTGTAATCATCTCCCCTGTCCTGTTCCCTTACCCCATCCATATTTTTCATCATTCCTATGCCAAAAGTCCTTAGCCCATCTTCTTTTCAATTTGAAGACATCCTGCAGCCTTTTTGGACTTCCCTTGGACAAAGATCTGGTTCTCAACACACCAAGAGAAAAGGATCAGAGAAGTGGAGCTGGTTCCCTTCATTTGTCTTTTGGGGCAGGGAACAAGGATATGGACAAAGAAAGTCTGAGGATGGGGAGAAGAAGGCTGTATCTCAAGACCTCCTTGCTTAAGTGTTTTCAACACAGGAGAATTTTCCCTGTGCTGGTCCTGTGAAATTTCAGAGCAAGATTTTGGACTATGCAGGCAGGCATTCCTCAGGAGCTGGAAAGGAGTCAGCAGCCTTCTCTGCAGAAGAGCCACAGGACCTGGCCAGGAGCCTCAGTAGGTCATACATGAAATACCTATTAACATGTTAAACTCACAGCATCCTGCAAGTTTGTTCCCCCTCCCAGCACAGATGACGTCGCTCAAGTATTGTAGGGTCTAGCTGCAGTCTTGCTCTTGCTCCTTCACCCAAACTGCAGTGGAGCTACGCTTCAAGATGTGAAACATCCACCAAAACAGTGCCACAAAAGCTGGCAGGTATGGTCAAGAGCACTCCCACACCCACCTCTCCTGTCTATTGCCAGAGCTCCCCAGCACCCTGGCAAGCTCTCGTGGTCCCCACAATCCCAGCTGAAGCAGCAACATCCTGGAGACACACCGGGAAGGCTGACACTACAAACCCACAGTGCTTGGGTTTCAAAGCTGTCCTGCCTGTGGGGAGCTATCAAGCACAGCTGTTCTGGGGATGACAGCAAAACCAGAGGGAAGCAACAGCATTATCTGGACTTTCAATCCGCCTGATATTGTTTTGAAACAGCCATTCTCCTGGTTGATCTTTTAAGCATTTCTGAAGATTTCTACTTTCCCTGAACAGAAACAGCTGCAGCTCCCAGTCCTGAGCTCAGTTGCCAGCACTGCTCTGAAATCTAAGCCCTTGCATTGATGTGTCTAAACGTGAAGGCCAGGGCCAGCTTCCATGAGCCTAACACTGCTCATAGCTTCACGCTATGCAAAAGGCCACGGTAATTCATGTGTCTCGAAGTCACTTGGTTCTATCTCCCACCTGCCATACGCTTGCAGTACTGAATAGCACTGTGGGGTATGTTTACCCTTTAGGGTAAACCCAAAAGGACAATTCAGTCACTAGGAAGTAAAAGGTTTTTACCATGGGGCAAACCTATCTGAGTGGCAGTGGCAGCCTTCCAAATGCCACAACGGGTTTAGTTCAACTCTGCTGTAAATTTTAGGGACAGCTTCTTGGCTCAGCCCCACACACTACTTAGAGCCATGTCTTAAGTCTTCCATCCCCAAGGGAAAAAAAAATCTTCAAGAAAAAATTAATGCAATGAATAAAATATTTCAGCAAGCTCCTTCGGACTTTCTCTTCCCCATGTGTTTGCCCAGTGGGGCCCTGGCACAAACATGCAGCTCAGAGAAAAAGATGCAAAACAAACAATCAATTATTACTTCAGCCAACCACAGGACTAATCACTACATAGATATCTGTACCACTGCATCTGCCTTCTGCTTTCCACCTCTGCTTTAATACATTCTTTAAGAAGAGGATTTTCAAAAAGAGCTTATGTATCTTGCCACTCTGGTCTGCCAGGTCTTTAGGGAGACCTCAGCACTGAAGTTTTTTAGGTACCTTCAGAAATGCCAGCCCTGGTGATTAACCCATTTCCCTTTTCTATGCTCACACTTCAGAATTCTTAAACACCACAAAAGAACTTCAATAGAGTTTTAATTTCCCTTTTTTTTTTTTTTTTTTTTTTTAAATGGGAGAACATCTTCCTTCCTGCTGCTATGAAAAGTAGAGGATGCAGAAAACAAAGATGAAGTGCTTAATTTCACCAGGGTCTCAGATGTCCAGACAATTTTCAGTATCTCTTCCCTCATGCTCTTTTTCTTTCTCATTTCTTTATTTTTTCCCCCTCAATTCACCCTTTCTTCCCCCACCATTACAGTCCCTCTCCTATAGCACTGTTTCCTGGCTTAAAGAAGGAAAAATTTTTGCTGACTATTGGAGAAAAATTCTAATACTGCTTTCTTTAGAACAAGATTGGAATAGACTCCTGAGGGAAGTGTCAGAAGTCCAATTGATTGAAACTTTTAAAACAAGATGTCATGTTGTGGAGGAACATATATGAAATACACTGTAGAGAACAGTCCTTAACTGGAAGGAAATAACTATAACAGATATAATAGATATATAACACTCGATGAAGGGGCTACTAGATGGCTTTTACAGGGATTTTCTGCTGGGGACAGGAAAACAGATGAGAAAGGGATGTTAAGGGAGGTGTTTACCTCCCTCCATTAGTCGTCGAGGAGACATGACATGAAGCAGGTGCAGCACGGTATGTCCCAACACCCACATCCTCTGCATCTGTTTTTATGCCCTCCCCAGCTCTTCCTCAGTTTGTCTCTAGAACACATAGACTATACTGAAACATCAGCAAACCTGCTTGTACTGCTCCCAATGACATCAAATTTTGCAATTATATGGGGGAAAAAAAAAAAAAAAAAAAGAAAAAAAAAAAGAAAATCAACTTCTCTAGTACAACTTGCTCCTCACAAATCCATTCTGCTTCCTGCATTTTCAGTTCACTTCAAAATCTTTCTGGAAAGAACAATTCTGAACTGGGCCAAACAATAAGTTTTGTCATGACTACTGAGCAGCATCTACAAAGAGAAAGATAGCTGAAAAGCTGTAAAAACTTTCAGGTACTGTTGTGAAGTCAGTCTGACATAATGGCTTCTTTAGGATCTAGATATTTGTCAGTCCTCTACCAAAAACAGTGATAGCAGGGGGTGGGCAGTGTTGCAAAGGAGTTATGGGACAGAGAGGAAGACTCGAAGCACATAATCATGCCTGTAGGCCAGCAGAGATCTGCCAAATCTGAGCACCCAGGCATCAAGATTCACAGAGCTCACTCCTACCAGGTGCTTGGCCCATACCTCACACATGAATGGGACAGAGCTATGGCTTCTCTTCAGCTTCACAGCCCCTTCACATGAAACTCAGCTGCTGACCCAGATCCACCAAGCAAGTGCACATGGGGTCACTGTGCAGGAGGGAGGCAGTATGTGGGATATGACATCTGGTTGGGTCTTATTGCATGCGTGGCACCTGTACTACATGATACAACCCAACATCCCTACTGCATGACCAGACACATGAGGTTTTACCCACTGGGGGGACAAAACATGGAGGGAAAATGCAAGCAAGCAAGGTCTCCCAGAGCTAAAACTGGACCCTAAATTTGTTATCTCTTAGCAGTAAATGTTGCCTCTAACACTGATACAGCACAGAAATGACTTCACGTAAGATCAGTCAGGCCCAGCATCAAAAACAACACTATAATTAGAGCAACTGCCTGAAGAACATACGTTCAGTACCACAGCACTGACCTTACAAAAAGTCTTTGTGTAATTAAATCAAACTCGCCAGCAAAATGTTTATGCCATACTGTAATTGCACCAGCTGCAAGATCTGCAATGATGGAAACCCTTTGAAAAGGTTAGAATTATAATTCTATAATATGATCCTATTAATGGACATTTTATTATTCAAACAGTGAGTCAGGAAAAACACCTTTTCTTTCTTTGCCCTCCTTTTCCAATCTTCATCTGTGGATGCAGATGCTGTGAGCAACCATCACGCGTACCTTTTTTTGATTTGCAAACACTTCTCTTCCTAGCTAGAACGGCAATCATAAGACCATTTGAAAAGAAAGCTTAAAGGCTTAAAAAAGTAGTAGCATCTGCACTAAAAAGAAAGCCTTATAGAAGTCTCAAAAGCAGCAGGGCTTTTTACTGAATAAAAACTAGGAATAATAATGTGCTTTTTTTTTTTTTCTTTTCATTTCTAAATGCTACATTGCAACTTCGGAATTTAGAATTCAGAATCTACTTCATTCTCAGCTAAATGCCATAGAGCCCAGGTTGGGGCTACAGGTGTTTTTACAGGGAGCTCATATTAGCCTGCCATCTACTTGGACCAGAGCAACAGCCATTTTTAATTTCTTTTTTTTTTTGTCGTTATTATTAATGTGTAGAGCTGCATTTCCCAATGTTCTTGCAGGAATATGAATCACACTGACATTCAGCAGGATTTGTGCTCCTAGATAATACTTGAACATTCTACCCATAAATATTTATATTGAAAATATTGCCTGGAATACATCTCAATAAAGTCACTCTCCCAGTTGCACAGAGTAATGGCAGAGTAACTCAAATAGTAACAGAAAAAAAAAAAAAAAAAAAAAAAAAAACAGGCATTGCACAAGTGAGCCACTAAGGTAGGTGTTAATGAGCAGGTAGGCAAAGCAGGGTCCAGCACAGGATGTCATGGTGTTTGAATCACCTCATTACCATCCCGACAGACAAAAGCCAAGCATAGATCCCCAGCAACAACTGGTATTTTAGTGGCATTTCAGCACAGCACTTAGCATACTAATTACCGGCAAATAACACAGCCCTCCATTGTAAAACTAAATTGAGGCTATTGCACTCCAAACAGGCCGAGCCCAACTGTTCGCTCAGTTTGGCATAAAACATGTACCAGCACGGGCAGCACTCCCAACACCGCAGTGCGGGACACAGCAAGGCTGCGGTGCTGGTGTACGACCTCCTGGCCGTGCTCAGCTCTGCTGCCTCCCATTTGTGCTGCTACACAGGACTCAGAGAAATGATAAACCGGAAAAAAAAAACCAGGCTTTCCTTTCCCAAGTCTGAGGGGAAAGGGATTTTGCAAGGTCTGAGGGGTGTGCTTGCAGTGCTGCCTGTTTGCTTCCCCCCTGGGTGGGAGGTGTGAAAACAGAAGAGCTGAGAGATGGCAGCAGCAGAGGATGGGCCAGAGACCAGTGCTGCATCCCACCAAATGTCCCTCAAGTGTCAAAGAGTTTCATACAGACTACTGTGTGTCATTTGGGGCACCACAACATAAGAAAGACATAAAACTATTAGAGGGTGTCCAAAGGAGGACAACAAAAATGGTGAAAGGCCTAGAGGGCAAGATGTATGAGGAGCGGCTGAGGTCCCTTGGTTTGTTCAGCCCAGAGCAGAGCAGGCTGAGGGGAGGCCTCATGGCGGCCTGCAGCTCCCTCACGAGGGGAGCGGAGGGGCAGGCGCTGAGCTCTGCTCCCTGGGGACAGCGACAGGACCCGAGGGAACGGCATGGAGCTGGGACAGGGGAGGGTCAGGCTGGGGGTTAGGGAAAGGTTCTGCACCCAGAGGTGGTCAGGCACTGGGACAGGCTCCCCAGGGCAGTGGTCACAGCACCGAGCCTGCTGGAGTTGAAGAAGCGTTTGAACAACGCTCTCAGACACATGGTCTGATTTTTGGGTGGTCTGGTGTGGAGCCAGGAGTTGGACTCGATGGTCTTTCCAGCTTGGGGTATTCTACAAGTCCAGGATTCAGCAGGGGAACAGGAACTACTGTAGCTTTGCCATCAGAAAAGAAGTTTGGAGGAGAGACAAGCAAATCTATGCCAAGTGAGTACAAAAGTCGTGGAATTAGGGAAGTATGAGCAAGGAAAGAAGCAAATACCAGCACTGGAAACAGCAAGTCATTGGGTGAATTAGGCTTGGAGTATCAGGTAGGAATCCAACCATATCTGTGTATCTGTGTATTCTGTGTATCAAGATTTATATATAGTCAGGTGAGAAAGAAAAGAAGTAAATAGTGCACATGCATTTCTTACAGGTGGGCAGGGTGAAAACCCTTAGGAAAAGCCTTGGAGAGACCAAAAGAGAGTAGCCCAGAGGCTAGAACTGTGAAGAACTTCAAAATCCCAACCAAAGACTGTTCATGCATACTTAAGCTATCTCCAAAGCAGTGAAACCCCCTCTCTGACTTGACTTGCAGTTAGCAGCAGTAGCATAGAGCCAAGCAAACAAACTTCAGCAAGAATCTTTCCCATGTCAGGAAACAGCCACAGACTTCTTTACAGTGCCCACATAGGCACACAGAAAGCACTTTCAGAGACCCATCACCTCTCCTGCCAGGGCATCACTGCCTTCTGGAGAGAGTGTGCCTACATGGAGTGCTCCAGCAGGTAGCGAAGAGAAGAAAAGCTGCTCCTTGTAATAAACGTTCAAAAAAAAGAGAAAAAGAGAGAAAGGGAGAATGGAAGAAAAAGGAAGGAAGGAGGGAAAGAGGGAAGGAAGGAGGGAAGGAGGGAGGGAAGGAAGGAAGGAAGGAGGGAAGGAGGGAGGGAGGGAAGGAGGGAAAGAGGGAGGAAGGGAAGGAGGGAAGCAGGGAAGGAGGAAGGGAGGGAGGGAGGGAGGGAGGGAAGGAAGGAAGGAAGGAAGGGAGGGAGGGAGGGAGGGAGGGAGGGAGGGAGGAAGGAAGGAAGGAAGGAAGGAAGGAAGGAAGGAAGGAAGGAAGGAAGGAAGGAAGGAAGGAAGGAAGGAAGGAAGGAAGGAAGGAAGGAAGGAAGGAAGGAAGGAAGGAAGGAAGGAAGGAAAAGGAAATTTCATCCATGTAGATGCATAAATTTTCCTTGTAAAACAGATTTTCACAAATTCAACTCTGTACCCAGAACAAAGCCAGTTATACAGAATAACAATCTCAGCACTCAATGCAATCTCAGAGCTGCAGCTGTGATCAGTTATAGGAAGATCCTGTAGGTCTGGCTCAAAGGCCACTGTGAAGGCAAAGGGCATAGATTCCCCTGGCACTCGCTTCATCCCTGACTCTGTGCTGGGTCCCCAGGAACAGTTTGGAGCAGTTCAGCTGCAGTAACAATGTCAAAGTAGCTTCTGCAGCCCACCCTAAGAGGCACAGCAAGTTCACCTGAGCTGTGCTCTGCTGTGGCTAGTTTGCTGCTGATAACGGAGCCAGCAAGTGAAAAGCCATTTAGCATCTCTGCATGATGTTTCTGTGATGCCCTGGCACAATTTCCAAAGAAAAACAGTGGATATCCAGCAACGTATTGTCCCTTCCCTAAAAAAAGCAAGAATTTCAAGTTGCCAAGTGTTGCTTTATTCTTCTATTCACTGTCAAGCAAAACACAGGTATCAAATTTACATGTGACTGACTAGATTACCTGAGTGATGCATTTATTTCCCTTGGCAAATGAAAGGAAGAGAAATGTTAATGCACCATAAGAACTGCGCCCAGTATAACATACACTACTTATCCAACCACTGCCTGTATCACTTGTAACAGCAAAAGGGTTTGCTTTCATTAACGTCCCAGCTTCAATATGTCTCTGACACTCTGGCAAGAGCTACTCTTTGCAAGTCAGTTTGAAACAAAATTAAACTATTTTTTCTATTCTAGTTGGCAGTTCTTCCCCACCCAAGTGACATCCACGTTTTATGTAGCCCTTCCTCTGCGCACTGCAGTGCTAGAGCATTTCCCAGCATTAATGCACCTTTGTCTCATGGCTACCACTACAATTAGGGGACAAGGCTGGTATACGAGTTCACCAGGTCAAGATGTCAAGCAGTTTAGCCATGATCACTTGCCGTGCTGGAAGAAGTACTAAAACAGCAAGACTGGACTGATGCTCACATCTCGGTGCTATTGTTGGAGTGATGTGCATCAGCTAGGTCACGCATGGTTTGGATGCACGCTGCAAGTAAATCTCCCTGTTGCACAGGGCTATTTGATATGAAAAAGAGTACAGTAAAAAGGGTGGGTGGGTCAGAGTTAAGATTACAGCAAGCAGGCTGTAACATCGCACGCAGCAATAGCAGCCGTGAGATCAGTTACACGCCGTTAGGAGTGGTAACTTCTCATTTCCTTGTTTTTTCTGGGTCTGCGTCTAGCATGTGGCTGCCTGAGCAAATCAACTTAATGGTGTTTCTCCATCTGTTGGGATGTAGTGTGATAAGCTTGTATAATTTCTAAGTTAATTATTTACATATGTTCCTGAAATCAGAGGAAAAAAGAAAACTGTATGCAGGGAACGAGCAGGGACGCAATGACTGAGTTCACTTTTGATCCTATGGCAGCTGAATGGGAGCTTGGTGGCTCCTACTGATTTCCAAGAAAAAGACAGGGGGGCAAAAGAAAGGAATCCAAAAGTCAGTTGTCAGGTTTACAGCTCTGAGTGGTTAATGCAGAATGAGCTGAACATCTGCTACAAAGTCCGAAATTGCTCTGCTGAAACACAAAGCTTTCAGGTCGGGCAGGCAGGGATGGGGAAGCCACTGGCATCCCATGCTCCAGCTCCCCACCACAGCTCCATTGACCCAGGGACAGCCTTGCCTCCCACCCAAAGCATGAATGAAATGTTTTTAGTCATGGATTTTGCTTCATGTCTGTCTCAGGCAAAAGCACTGCTGGACAGACCCCCTTCCCTCACCCAAGAAATGCAAGACAGCGAGAGGGAGCTGTGAGGGTGTCTTTGGGCTGTCTCACAAGTTCTGGCTGGAGAGAGAACAGGAGGTGCCAGAGACAAGAGCAGTTTTCAGATCTGACAACCTCACACTTCTGTGAGAAACAGACTTTGGGAGGGATGGAAATAACAAGTCAGCAGCAACACTTGCTCTCTCTTTCTATGGGGCCAACTTACCCTGAGAAAAACGTGACAGATGTGCAGCAGTACAAGGAGTTTAGCAACAGATGATGTCCCAAGTTCAAGGAGAGGTAGAAAATGTGTATTTTGCAGTTTTATTCTTGCCATCATTTGTCAGAGGATTCCAGGGGGATCACAAAGCTGGCTTGCTCTTTTCCTTGCTCCATACGTTGCGTTCAACATGAAGGTGAATCTAAACAAGCTGTCAAAGCTGTTACATTTTTTGTTACCAAAAGTAAGTTTGTTTGTTTGGTTTTTGTTGCTGTTGTTGGTTTTTGTTTTTGCTTTTTTGTTGTTTGTGAAAGAAACTGCTTTCCGCTGGGGGGGGGGGGAACTCTCTAAAACTCCCATATGCTTTATTAGTTAGTTTTACATCTCCCATCGTACACTATAAGGAGATCTCTAAAGACCATATTGTGGTCAAGACAAGATGTATCTGGACCAGGCATGCACAGCATAGTTCTGCCCCTTGCCACCCGAAGAGCTGCAATATGTTTTAGAAAACACATTCTCATAAGGATCCTGGCCCACAGGACAGAAAGAAAGAATTACATTGAATTAAAACATCCACTACAATGGCATTTCCCCCTGTGAATTTTATTCCAAAAGCAAATTTCCCACCAAAACCCCTATAATTCATCTTAAACTGATTAAAGCAGCCATGTCAATATTGTGATTGTGACTTCATTACTTTTTGTTTCTGGGAAAGAGGGTGCTGAATGCTTTTGACAAACAGAGTGCCAAGGGTACAATACCATACTGGAGAGAGGTTCTCATTAGTTCTTACTCAGACAAGAAATTCTTAACAAGACAAGTAGCACCATCCTCTGGACATCTGTGGGAATCAAGCACGAAGCAAACAGTTTTGGTTCCTCAGGTAGTGCCGGATTCAGATTTCACCATCTGTGGCAGTCCCATGTTGCTGGCATCTGCCTTATTTGCTGGAGTTCAGCATGAGGTCTCCATCTGCACCATGCTCAGCAGCTTCACAAATTTAATTCAGCATTTAAAAAAAGCCACTGGAGCAACCAATTAAAAATACAAGGAGGAAGAAATCAGCTGAAGAAATAAAGCCAAGAAAAAGAAGTGCATATCAGAGTCTAAGCAGAGCTCTTCTGAGAGCTATTTTCCATACTATTTTACAGCCTGTAGATCACTATCATACTGTCCAGATAACCGAGTCATTGAATGAAGGCATAGCACAGAATTAATTTATTCTGAGATTTACGTTAAGGAAAAATTTGACTACACATCAATATAAAAGCAAATCTTGGTGTTATCATTCTTCATTTAAGAAGTTAAGGACCTTGGAAGAAAAAATCCAAGTGCTGGGAAAACTTCTAGTTCAAAATGGTTCCTCAGTCAATAGATTTTAAAAGATCCCCAATTCTTACTCAGTTATTTTGATGTTTTCAGTTTATTTTAAATCTGTTTCTAAGTTTACATGCAACCATGTAAGAACAAAGCAAAAACCTAACCGCTTCTTTCAAAAATAGTGCTAAAAAAAAAAAATAGGAAAATGCATTATTGAACAGAAACAGATGGATTTTTAACTGTGATGGAGCAAAAGAAAAGGTTCAAAACATTAACCCAGTTAGAAAAATCAATGGGAAAACGCTGGGAGTATTTTATCAGAGAGAGTAAGGAATTTCCTCTTGTCACAATGTTGTCTGTAAAGTTATCTTTCTAAACAATGTAACATACTTAAACAACAGGCTTTGAGGTCTGATACTGCTCCTATGTAAGGTAGGGAAGCAGAATTTGTGGAAATTCACAGTTCTGCAACATGTAGTAATGTTATATTATATAGACATTTTTCTAGGGGCTTCCCACAAACCTCAGTTTGTGAAATTCTGGGGCTTATTTTATAGCTGCTGCAAAGCTAAATGCCTTTTAGATGATGTAAGAATAGTGATAAACCTTGGTCAGATGGGACTACAAGGTCATTCTGGTAGGTTTTCGGTGTACCGGAAGGAAGATCATTTGGTGTTTTAGACAAAGATCTTGCAGAAGGGACATTTAGCATTTAATTTCCCTAACTACACTGCCTCTGCTAATGTCTGAATGGGGATTAGGTGATTTGCCTGACAGCTTCATGTCTTCCTGTTCTTCACAAGATCAGATCCAAGAAATAGGATCATCCTTATTGAGAAATATAAAAGTATTTCATACTGACAATTGTAGTCTATTATGGGACAGGTCCTTATAGATGCTGAGGTTCTCCAGCTTCGGTGGTATGAATGGGAACAAAAGAGGGGCCCATTCAAGGAGTCAGCATTTGGCTTTTGATAACATACTGCTCTCCATGTTGATGCTGTCTTCTGCTCCCCCATTAGCACGTCCTACAGAAATGTTCATCATGGACTGGGCTAGGGCTTGGAGTGGTTCCTTAGAAGTTTACCTGGGCTTTTGTGCAACATCAGTAATTTATTATAGCAACAGATAGGACTGTTAACACCAGATTCTGCAGTATCTTTATGTAGAAACACATATTGGCTGTAGAAAAATTAATTAATTAATTAATTAATTAATTTAAAAATAAAGTGAAAAGCTCGTGTTCACAGGTATGAAGGAATTTTGCCGCAATTTTGAATTCACTCAAGACATTGCAAACAGGAGCAGAGCTCAGAGTGCCACAGCCCTGGCCTCTCGCCATCTCCCTGGCCAGTGCCGATAGCGGCAGGCTGCTGCCACTGCCGGCAGAAACCCTGAAGTGGTTCAAGCCTGTGTCTCTTGGCATGGGGAAGGACTTTTTGCAGCACAGACGGGAAAGCTGGAAGAGAAAATCTGTAGATAACTGCATACTACCTGGGTCTTGCATGGAAAGAAGAGCAGATGCTCAGTTCTGCTCCTGTTGCTGGGTGGTTGTGCTCTCTGTCGGGAGGGTATATATGTGTGTATATGTAATACCAAGCTTTGTTGTGCCTTCCTCTCACTCAATGAGAGAACAGATCACCCAACTAGCCCCTCAACACCCTCCTGCCCAAGTGATGCCACCCCTCTCTTGATGGCTGAAGATCCGGGGGTCAGTTCTGCCTATTTGCTGTGCTCCAATCCTATTCTGAAGTGAGCTGCTTTAGAGATCCATTCCTTATATCTAGCAATGCATCGAAATAGAGATGCATGTTTTCCTCCATCTGCCATGTAATCTTCCTATAACACCCATCGATTCCTTGGCTGGCTGCAGTTAAGTTCCGTATGTGGAAACCATCTCAGAGAATGATCATGTCTTCAGGCAGTCAGTCTAAAAATAAAAATCCAAAGATGAGGGATTTCACATGAGATGCATTGATTTCAACCAGCAGATCAGAAGAAGACAAAAACACAAGGGCTTGAGCTGATCAGTGGCTTCGGGAAGGGTGAAACTACTGATCAGAAAGCTGAAAGGCAAACACATACTTCTGCCTTACCTTCTACTCTCAAGGTGCAGAATATGTGAAAAATCCGCCATTAATCATACAATGTGTGATATGCTACTGATGTTGAGCTCCTATGTATTGCTATGCCACTTAGAGCTGGATTTCTTTTGCTGAAGTTAAAAATGCAGTCTATCTGTTCTTCATTTCTTGAATGTTACTGTTATTCAGCCTTTCGTTACAGTTGTTCCATAAAATCTTTATAAGGGTATAAGGGCTTGGTGGTTGTTTGAAAAATACAAAATTTATTGTAATTGTCTTTTTTTTTTTTTTTTTCTAGAGTGTTTCAGCCTTTCACACTGGAAGTGGGATAACATTCTCAAGGGCACATGGTTTTGGGGAGAGATCCTTATTTAGTGCTGGAAACCTTTGACCTCAAGCATCATGGCTCATCTGGTCCAGAGATGTGAGAATATCTGTTATGGCCTGGAGAAATGAGGGACTCCCCTACTAATTTTGCTCTTTGAATGATGCATCTTCCACTTGGGAAGAGGGCTAATTCTTTGGTGCACCGTTCATACATGTCTCAAGGACCCAGCAGCTTTTAGCCAGGATGCTGTGGGAGAAGACACACAAAATTATCTCCCACAGCCCAGTCAAACCAGAGTTCTCCAGGTGATGCTTCATCCTGCTCTGGCCTCCCCTTGTAATGGAAGGGAGGATTGTACTCCAAGAGAAAGCCAGCTGGAAATTTAGCGGTCTCAGATATTTTAGAAATATTCTCAGTAATTTCTACTCCTCTTTCTGGCTGAAATGAGCTGCAAATGTTTCCATAGTACCTTTCTCAATGACTAGTATTTCAGTGTGTGATAGCACACATGGCAAGCTGCAGAGGCTGTGTTCAAAATACTTGTCCTAATTAACAAGAGAACAAAGAATGAAGCAGATGTTCATCTTGGTCCTATAAAGCACCACTGAGATAAACCTCCATCTTCAGAGTCCCAAGACTCGTAACAGACCATAGCCAAAATGTCCAATACCCTCTTCCATTTCTACAAAAAAAAAAAAAAAAATGCAGTCCGTAGCAGCTCTGGCTTCACAGCTCCTCTCTTGGTCCAGTGCAGACCTGGGTGGAGCTGGGGGAGGGAGCAAACAGAAGGAGCCATAGGGGATGTGGTGCTGATAATGGGACATTACTTTTTCTAGATCGCCAGACCAGAAAAACTTCCAAGAGGCATTACCTCTTCCCCAAGATCGGTGTTTTATGGTTTCCACTCTCACATCAGAAACCCCACCCTCGCATCTACCTGAGGAATCAGATCAGCTGAATTCCCCAAAGGAAGCCCAGTAGTCTTTTTTCTGCTGGACTTCTGGACCATTTAGAGATGATTTCCTTTTTCCTCTCCAAAGTTTGAATTTCTCTAGTTTCATGACACTGTATGTCATTGCCCACTGGATAAGAAGTTCTAAATATCATGACTATTTCCCTTGCATGTACTGCATAGTTAGGTTGAAAAGACATTTATCACAACTAAGCCATGTTTTTCTCTTCATCGCAGCCTTCCCATGGAGTTATTCAAGGTTGGTGGGGGTTTTTTGTTTTGTTTTGTTGTTTTGTTTGGTTGTTGTTGTTGTTGTTTGTACTTCTGTAGCCACAAAACTGTAGGGGATGCTAATGAAGTCATAGTGGTGTATTTAAAGGCAGAGTTTTCTTCATCCTCGAAAACTCCTGTAGCTTCATACCGTGACCTTTTGCAAATCCTTTCCTCCATGCTGGTCTATTGAAATAGACGTATTTCCAAATGCATGGCATTTGAAAACCAAGAACTCTACATATGCTGTAATTATGCTTAGTTTGTCAAGGTCTGTGCTAGTCTTAGAAATGCTTGCAGTAGGCCTCACTCTGGCGCATCCTATACAGTAACATCAATTTCTAAGGAAATAGATTAATGTACTAAATATATTTTCTTTCTATTCTGCATAGGCACATTAGTGAAAAATTCCCTAATGAACCATCCTAATACTTTTCATGAGCTATTCAGAGCAGAGCTTTTTCTCTGTGTGTGCAGTGCACCAGTCTGATGCATACAGACAGGAGAATTGTAGTCCCACAGTGGGTACTGGCCAAAAAAACGAGTCCTTGTAATTTTGTCAGGCTACTCCAACAAGCCTTCTTCACTCTCTCACGAGCAATAGGACAAAAAGAATTTATCTGTTTACCAACTACAGGTACGAATTCCTTTGAAATGCCTGGTTCTACTCTAGGCAAAAGGAAAAGTTAATTCTTTCCTTGCTTATCTTTTGCATAAGCCTTTGTGTTAATCTCCTCTTGCTATTTTTTATTTGTCAGGTCCCCTGAGGCAGTTTCTATATACATCTTGCACACTACTAAGCACATCACAGCTTAAACACAAAGGTTTCCCATTTACCAGTAATGTTGGTAATTCTTCTTATAAGTACCAGAAATATTGTGTCCTTTGACATTTCAGTGATGCATTAACCTGTTGTCTGGAATATAAATGTGAGTCGAGAACTGCTTTCGCAACAGAGTAGATTAAAATTTTCTTGGAGAAATGGCTCAACGTTTCTGTTTCCAGCTTTTCCACTGGACAGGCAGAATTGGCATCATTGCACATCTCTGAATGAGAAGAGTACTTCAGTGTGAACATCACCTTATAGAAATGATTGCAACAATGTCCAGTAGAAGTCCTGTAATGGCTTCTAATAGCTGGCCTTAAGGTAACTGTTGCTTCTGTTAAGCAGAACACAGTGGAAGGACTTCTCACACTGAGCTGAATTGTACCAACCTCACTAAACAGACCCATTAAAACAGAAGACTGCTAGTGTATTAGCTTATTTTTAATGAAGATTTTATGTTTACAAGAAAAAAATACGGATGTAAAGGTGCACATTCAAATTTTTATTTTTTAAGCCTATTCACAGAAAAGGCAAACAGGATTTTCAGACTGATTTCAGATCTCTGTTTTGCCACATCCCGTGGATAAACCTTAGTCCTTCCAGAGAAGAGACCTAACTCTAATTCCACAAACTACATCCTGGAGGAGGTTGTTGTTCTCCACTGATTGTGTAGGCTCCTGTCCTAGGGATCCTTGAATCAGATGTGGATAGCTAGGCAGTATCTCCTCACTTGCCTCCCCAAAATCATTTCTTTATTTGAAAAAGAACAAAGAATGCAGATGTAGTTATAGCTCTGATGTGGTATCTGCAGTCTGAATTAACTTTTCTCATTAAAATCTTTAACTTAAGCAAACAATAAACCAGGTCTTCCAACACATCATCATAAATTCTCTTCTGGAAAAGTTAAACTCTCCTCTGCTTGAATACTTCATCCCCCAAATAGCGAGCTTTATTAAAAAAGCGGTGAGTCAGGTTCACACTCTGACTTTAGCTATATGCTTTCCCTTAAATTAATGGGGAGCCATTCTCTGTAGTCACATGCTTTCAAAGTGCTCTTTCAATGATAGCGATATGTCTTGAGGGGGGTAGTTAATAGACCTGATGCGTTTGAAGAAGTTAATCAAAAAGGAGTACGTTACTTCTTTTTGCAGCAGGCGGCTCAGTAGCATCAGGTGCTCTGTAATGCCATATTGTCTGATGCTTGTGAGGCATGTAACAGCAAAGCAATGCTAAGGAAGGATCAGTTTTGCCCAAATCTCAATTCACCACTGCCTATCAGCACATTTCAAAAGCTTTCTGCATCTAGGTCTCAATTATAAATTAAATATGGTTATGGGAGGATGAAGGGGAGTTTGAAGCTTTCCATTTAAATAGCCTTTGCAGGTAAGATAATTCAGGCTCCCTTTTCTACAGCACAGCTGTATGTAATCTCCAGTCAATAAGCTGAGCAAACGGCATCTGCTCGCAATAAAGCAACCAGCAACAGCCGCAGCAACTGATAAAGAAGCAGCAACATGTCCTAGCAGGGACTGCCCTTTTCCACAAACGCCTCAGGGGCCAGGCTTATGTAGGGGAGACCACACACACAGAAGGGAGGTACCATGTTCCCTGTGGCTCCGGGGCTCCCACTCCTCCCAGCATCACCAGTTTGGCAGCTGGCACCCGGGGAAACCAGCCTGGGGTGCAGGAGGTGGCAGCAAGCTCCGCTCTTGGAGGAGTCAGGCACGGGTGACAGCACTGGGCTGCTGTCTGCAGCACTGGGGGGATGACGCCTCCCCGGGACCACAGCCCTTTGCTTCTGCTCCTCCACGGCCCTTTCCCACCATGCACAAGATGCATTTCTTCAACTCAACCCCCCGGGCTTCTTTTCTGCCCCTCATCAATGACCACTCCTCCTTTTCTCATTCTTTTATTCAGTTTCTCTTATTTAATTTACTTATTACAGGACTCAGCAGACGTAAAGCTCCCTCACCATTACATGAAGAACAAAAAGCCAACCAGCCATGGCACTTGTCTCAGCTGGTTCCCATTCCCCTTCATAACCCCTCCAAGACAGGACTTTGCTGTCACACTGCCTTGACACAGAAAGGTCCCAGATATTTGCCAGCAGCATCACACAAATGACAGAGATGCAACCCAATGACGGCTTTTCCATGTCTCCCATCTTCTTCACCTATCTTTTTAAAAAAAAAACAGGTAACAAAACAGATATACAGACAAATGTACAAAGATCTCATCCATGGGATGAAGTACCAGTAACTCTGGTGCCCTGCACCACCAAGCAGCTAAGCACACAAACCTACAGTGAGGCTGGTGTCTTCTTGTGCCAATTCAACGCTAGGTGCTGACTCCACCATCGCACTTTCTCAGCCACTTGTGCTTGCGGTTACGAGTGTTAATCAGCAGTAAGGATCCAGCCCAGTGCTTGGTTCCCAAGCAAAAGTCACAGCAAAGCTGGAAGAGGCAGCATCAGCCCCCTGGGAGTTTCAAAAACAGCGCCCTTCATTAACTTCTCAGCAGCTGCGGTTTTTAGAGGAGAAAAATCATCTCTTTCAACATCACGGTCAAAAAAAAAATAGTGAAACACATAGACTTTGAAGTGGTGGGGAAGTACCATTACCCATTCACAGACAGCAGTCTGGCATTCATTACGTGTGATAGGGAGGCTGCGTGCGGCAATGCATGTAAGGACACAGTTCCTGCCGAGAGCAGGGAGGGCGTACGCCATGCTCGCAGGCCACGCCAGGCACTCTTCACACGTTGCTGACCCTGCTCTGGGAGCGTGGGGTTCTTCCCTCTTGGGCCGTTCTTCTTTCTGGGGCACCTTGTTGGCTGCAAGTTCATTGCATGGGCATGGGGATGGTCATCCAGCCTTGGCTTTCTCTGTTCAACCTCTTAGAGTAAATGTTTGCTCCTCCTGGCTCCCAACTCCTATCCAGCTGAAAGGCTGAAATCCTTGCCCTAGCTACATTTTCTCTATCCAAAATCTCTCTGATTTTTACTAGGAATACTGGATTCATCATCAATATCTCATACCTTTTCCCTGCTCCCACTACTATTCCTCTGCTCACCTGTAGGTTTATTACAACTTCTGTAACACAGGTAGGACTCCATGAAATGCCGAGCTGGGCCAGCTCTAGCCAAAGAAATGCGCCTAGATTTAGATTGTCTAAGAGATCCCAGTTCCTACTAATTGATGATAGCATGTTGGTTGAGGAGACAATGAACAGAAACCCTGAAAGCAAAGGTTTCAGCTTTATCATTGCGTTTCCTGATTAGCCAGTGTAATTTATCCCCTTGGAGACTGCATTAGCATTGTTTGCACTGGATACAGTAGTTAGCCCGCTCGGTCTGTTGCCATCAAAACCATTCATAAGGATATAGTACGTAAAGAAATATCACAAATAAATGAAAGAGAAGACTGTGACTTGACACCGGGGGCTACTCTGTCTTTTCTTGGCTCTGTGGCATTTCCCTGCTCTTGTTTCTTCCCTCTTTCTGTCTTCCCTCTTGTATCCCTGCTACATAAATGGCAGCAGACTCAGCTTGCTCACAGAGCCCTGAACAGCCATAATCCTACATAACGGGAGATTGTTCAGTTCACACAAAAATTTCCAAGTCAGAGGACACATACTGTGGATATGGAAGAATATTCTGTGTTACATCCAGTGGCGTTAGGGAGAGCAAAACCACCACATTCCCACAGGGTTCCCCACTGGAGCAGAACCAGGGAGGAAAATTAACATGTTTCCTATCTTCCCTGAAACTGCACCCATCCAAAACCCATTCATTCCCCCTGTCATCCTCTGCCAGCCCCCACCAAACTTCCCCACCTGCCTGCGCAGAGATCTGAAGGCTGTGGGATCTCAGGGGATTATGGGGAAGCAATTATGAATGGATTTTGGATCCTGGATGAAAGAGCTTGACAACGACTGCACCAGCCTTTCTGAGGGAAACACCGAGAAGCAAGATCATAATCTCCCGGTCCTGTCCTGACAGCATGATCTTGCACAAGTCACTGCCATCCATGTGTGAAGGTTTTTCCTGTACCAAACAGAGCCTGGTGGTGCTCATCCACCTACAGAAGTGTGGGGATGTGGTGTGGCTTAAATAGTGCTTACGTGGCACTCTGAGAACACAGGAGCCTTGTACGGCTAAATGCCTCCAGGCCAAAGTCACCTCCGGCCAGCTGAGTTCAGGAATGGATTTGCTCCACCATTTCCAAGTATTGCTTTTCACCCAAGCAGCACTGATCTCAGCTCTTCCCAGGTTCTGAACTTGCTGGGTACCGATTCAAGGAGATGGGTGTTAAAACTGCTCTGGACCTTTTTCCATGAAAATAGAAAGATTAAATACACACATTAAACAGCTACCAAGGCCCATGCAGGCAATGCTTCTGTTACACAACTGTTCATGTTAATTACTGTATTATCTGTTTTACATGTTCTAATTGTCTCCCTGTGGCATACTGGGGGGAAAAAAAATGCAATTTTGTAAGAAAAACCCCACAAGTATTTTTTTCCCCTCTGGTTAAAATAGAAAGAATGTCAGATTGTACTTTCTCTGCTTTTTGGGATTCAGGCAGAATTTGAGCTCCCCCTGCTGTTTGGAAAAAAAAAAAAAAAAAGGCTAAATGAATCGTTAATACAAGTTTCTCCGGTCAAGGGCAGGCCCTGGGGATCCCGCTACTCACTCTTTGGCTCAGGCAAAGAAATAAGTAGTTAGATTTCAACCAAAGCCTGCTCTTGCAGTCCCATCTTTAAATATGGAAACTATTATGCTCAGAAAGAGGGAAGATAGCTGGATGAACACAGATATTTACTGTCTGAGTCAGAAGAGGAGAACATTTATGCAAGCCCAAGAAGGTGTTGACCTTAAACCACGCTCCAGTCTGAAGCCAGACGTGGATCCAGCCCTTTTATAGTAGGCAATATTCCCAGCTTCTCTCCAAGGACCAGAGCCGAGGCTGGAGCTGACTGGCTCTGTGATGCTGAAATCACTACATCCTTCGTGCAAACATGAGTTTGTACACAGAAAGATATGCTTTATGGAGTGCAAAAATTCCAAGCAGGGCTTGTGGAAAGAAAGCCTGGTGCCCCCCCTCAGAGGAGCTCTGAGCCAGCCAGGCGCAGGTTTATGCTAGGGATATTAACGATTTGGAGTGCCTTAATGTTGGATGCTCACCTTGGCAGAAACGAACTGAGTCCGGTTATCAGGAGCCAAGGGTTTCAAGTCCCATTATTAAAACGCCTCTGGCACCTCTGTGTGTGGTATGAATTCCCCTAAGATTAACCAGTCATTGCCCTCAGTCTTTTACTTCGCTCATCAAAGAGGCAGACACCTCTGAATGCTCTCCAGAAGAGGCTAAATTAGATGCTCTGAATCAGCCTCTGGAAGAGCCCCTCATGCAGCCCAGACAGGGAGGGCAGATGCTGAGCCAGCTGGGACACCCCAGTACCTTCAGCACTAGGCCTTCATCTTCCCACCTCACTGGGTGCTTTTGAAAAATAATGCCTTTTACAGATGTTAACCCCAAGGGGAGGAGAAAGAAAGGAAAAAAAAAAAAAAGGAAAGAAAAAAAAAGAAAGAAAGACAGTTCTAATAATGACTCCCAAATGCTAAAATATTTTCCTGTTTTTCTGGTTGTATGTCAGGTCTCGTTGGGCTGTGTTAATGAACTTGTTCCAGGCAAGTTTTAGCGCAGTTGTTGTTTGTGGTTTTGCCTAACACATGTGAAAGGGCAGGCTGTGCCTGGCTTGTTTTCAAGCTACTTTAACAATCAGAGGAGTTGGGTGGGAATATAAAATGAGAAACGGGTTACAATGTGGGATTCAACACTTGCTTTGGATCTACAAGAAAAATACATATTTAGAGAAGTCTCCTGCATGTCAGGTTGTTCTTCTGTCACAGCACAGTGATATGTGACCCTTTTGAGGGGGATTCAGTAGAATTTTGTCTACATTTGGGTTATATTTGAAAAAGCAGCAATCAGAAGCCAACCTGTGTAAAGCCCGCTGCAATCTGGATAAAGAAAGTGCTTAAACCAGCACAGGCATCTTGGAAAAGTCTTGTCATTCCTAGAAAGTTTTTGTAGATTAGATACATCTTTGTGGTATGCACAGAAAGGCTGTGCAGCATTCATTTTCTTTAGAAGAATTCCGCAGCTTCCAAGTATAGGCAGTGAATATGGACATCCATGTCGGAGAGGACTGCCAAAGCAAGAGCCTGATGTCACTGGTGTTCTTGAGATCTCACCCCACCTACCCTGGCCACTTCATTCCTGGAATATCAGCACCAGTTTCTGAAGAAAAGTGAAGCTGGTGACACTGAGGGGGGGGGGGGGAAAAACTCTAACTCTTCAACTTTGTCTACTGGAACAGAGATATTCTGCAAGAGAAACTGAAATCTGTAACAGCATCTGGATGATAACAGAGGGAATGAGTCAGACACACATTGCTACTGCTTGCATTGTTTATGTTTCCCATACCCCTTTGAGTCTCTCCATTATTCATTTCTATTTATTTTACAGCATCAGGGTTGCAAAAACAGTGAGCTGTTACAAAAACAAGGTCATTGCCCTGCTGAGTGCAGGGTTTAGCAAAACTCTCTGTGCATCTGATCTCTATTCTGCATTCCCTATATTTAAATGAGCTTGCAAGAGCCCAAACCAGCTGCAATTGAGTACTCATGGGCACTACTGCAAGGTTGGTTAGATATTTGTGTCTAAGGAATCAGGGATCTTCATTTAACTGGTATGTGCGCCATCAGAAATGTAAATAGTTTTGAGATGCAAACATTTCCACTTCTGTTTTAGTACTCAGATACGTAAAGTGTGTCATGTGGAACACCCTACTAACAGTGAAAAGCTAAATGCCAGCTGCATCACTCAAGAGCCGTATTTAACAAGACTGTACTGATGTCGCTGATGGCCAGTGGTCACACTGATACTGGAAACCTGCCTCTGCAGGAGAGGTTTCTGAGGAGCATTTCTTTCATAGAATCATTAACGTTGGAAAAGACCTCCAAGATCATCTGGTCCAACCATCCCCCTACCACCAATGCCACCCACTAAACCATGTCCCTAAGCACCACGTCCAGCCTTTCCTTGAACACCCCCAGGGACGGTGACTCCACCACCTCCCTGGGCAACCCGTCCCAGTGCCTGACTGCTCTTTCTGAGAAGAAATGTCTCCTGGTTTCCAACCTGAACCTCCCCTGGCACAACTTGAGGCCATTCCCTCTAGTCCTGTTGCTAGTTACCTGTGAGAAGAGGCCGACCCCCAGCTCCCCACACCTTCCTTTCAGGTAGTTGCAGAGAGCAATGAGGTCTCCCCTGAGCCTCCTCCAGACCAAACACCCCCAGTTCCCTCAGCTGCTCCTCACAGGACTTGTGCTCCAGGCCCTTCACCAGCTTCGTAGCCCTTCTCTGGACACGCTCCAGGGCCTCGATGTCCTTCTGGTACTGAGGGCCCCAAAGCTGAACACAGTACTTGAGGTGTGGCCTCACCAGAGCTGAGTACAGGGGAACAATCACCTCCCTGGCCCTGCTGGCCGCACTATTCCTGATACTTTACCCCACCATTGCTCAGGAGGCAGGCCCCTGGTGGGACATGAAGTGAAGGTTTCTCTCTACAACCCTTTTTCTATCTGGACACTCATTCCCTCCTTATAATACTACTACTATAGGTCTCTCCAGCTTCAGTAAGCATTTCTCAATTCAGTTTAATAGTAGCACTGCACTCACAGAGACCAAAATCCTTTGGGTTTACCGTTAGGCAAAGAGCCAAATAACATCTTTCCATCCCTGTTCCCTGCACTAGCATGGTGACAAGCAGCACCCAACAGTTCTCTCTCACCACAGCTCAGCTCCTAACCAGTAGCCTCCTTTCACCATTTTCTCTACCCACCGGCCTCAGGACGTACTAGCAGTGCTTACCCAAGACCTCAAGCACCCTGGCCACATTGCACCCTTATCGCACACCTCACCAGACCAAAAACACAGCTGCACCGCACAGAGCATCGGCAGCACACGGAAGCACCAGGGAGAGCCTGTAGCATCCTTTAACACCGAGTTGTCCAACCTGCCCCAGAGCACCAGCACTACCCTTTCCTCACACCCTGCGGGCAGTTGCATCCAGGTTTCCTAAAAACTGGCAGCATAAACACAGCTGTGGACTTGGGATCTCCTGAAGCCTCGTTATTGCAGTTCAATTGTTGCTGGCTTTTTTTTTTTTCCTGTGAGTTTCAAAATTACTTCCAGCCTCTATGTTGTTATAAACTAATTAGGCTTTAATAAGTCAGAAAAGGAGGCAGATTAGGATAATTAGGGCCTGTGATTGATTACTGGGGCTGTTGTGCAATACACCGGGTGAAAGGTAAAGAAGGGAAGAGTGGGCAGTTGGAGAGAAACAACCAGGTTAGGGAAGCAGACACGTAGATTAGCCTTGGTGAGCATTAGTTTTGAGTTAAACTCGGTCGATTTGTGGTAAAAAGCCTCCAGCATAGATGTATCCTTGTCTGGATGAAAAGAAAGAACCCAAGGTTTAAGTATCCAAGACATGGGCTGCTGGAATTTCGGCACTGACATTTTTCTTTCCCCCTTGCTGCGAGGGTGGGCGGTGGGGAGCAGTGACAGCAGCACTCTGCGTGCCCTGCTGCACCGGTAGGGCAGGAAGGAGGAAAAACCCAGGCCCTCCTCAGCTTTCCCTGCCTTGAGAGCTTGCAGCCAGGCTTTGAGTCAGCCAGAAACACCTGCCCTCGTGGCCCAGCGCTTGCAGCCACGCAGCCAAGAGGTCTTGAGGCAACCAGCCCAGCGCAGGGCCGGAGCGGTGCACGCAGAGGCGAGCGGTGAGTCATGCCCTCTGAATCTAGGCGTGAGGTTTTGGTTCCCACATGATAATAAAAGGGTAGCAACGCTCATCACATCAGCATAGCAAAGGCTTTAATAACCTAATCCAGTTCTGCAATAGATCCAGATTTGGACCAGGTGAAAATAAATGTTCTCCGAGCAGTTGTGAATGAGTCAGTTTATCGCATAGCTTTAAGTGAATTTTGATAAAACCTTCAAAGAAAATGACTGTACCTGTGTGAGGCAACACTGAGTAATAGGGGGAGCTTTCAGCAGACAGCCACATCTTGAAAAGTGCCCAAAGTAGATAAAACCAAAGAATTTCTTCCCTCCTTTTTTCTTATATATTCCCAAGTCAGTAGAAGATTTGCAGACCATAAAAGTTAGCATTATTTCAGCATGATTATGGTGCACCAAAGCTTGGGTTCACCAAACCCTTGGGCGAGCCTGGGTGGCAAAACTAAAAAGGGGGGAAATTAAAGCTCTGTCTGCTTAGACAAAAAGGCAGTTTTGTTCCAGGATTAAAACGTTACATTTGGCAACAGCAGGACCACGATTACTTATCTCTGCCCAGTTATCAGTCCCTTGACAAGCACATCAGAAAGAAACTCCTTTAAGATGCCAGCCCTATAAATACACAGATGTGTTAGGAAGCAGGTAGCAGTGATGGAAAGAACCCCTTATCCAACGGCTTCCTCTGCAGAGCAGAGAGGCAGGGTGCAGCCGCTTGATAAGAGGAACTCAGGATCCTATCACTTAACTTACATGTTGCAATAATCTGCAGGACAAAGGTTTGCAATGAAATATAACTGCAACAGCCTGCTTGTAGAAAAGAACTCTGAAGTGAAGGTTGCTGGGTTCACAGTGCTCAGCTAAGGCACAGGGAAGCTGCTGTCTGTTCTATCCCTTGCTTTGCCATAGCCTCCCGGCATGATTTTGGGCACATCATCAAATCCGATGTTTATTCTGGGTCCAGCAGCCACATTAGAAATACTTGTGAGCTCAGTTCAAAGTTGTGAACATGAACACCCCTGCTCAGCTGCATCATGGCACATGGGCATCTCAGGTCATGACCCAACAACCTTCTGACAAAATGCTGCGTTTTGGAGAGGTTAAGCAATTTCAGGCTTCATTAAAGCCTGGAGCCAGAATCCAGGTGTTCAGTCCCAGCTCATTCATGGGCAGGATCAGCCCCTCAGGGAAGCTGCAGCACCTGATTCTGTTCTCCCAAAGCAACAGTCTAATCATTAACACCCTCGGCCGATAAGTGGGAGGCTGAAATCCGAATTATTTCTTCTGCTGGCAGAAATGAAAAGACCTGATTCTCCCCCAGAAGATTACCCATTCAAACACGTGTTTTTAAACAGAGGCATAAATGCAGTTGTAGCCCAATAGTTTGCCAGGCTGGGTTTCAGTCTGTGTCAGTTTTGCATAAAACCATTGCTGTTTGATGCCTTTTCTGATCCAGCAAGTGTTGCTTTCTTTCCTGCACAGTGGCAAGGCTGTAAGAGAAAAGAAGGGTGCCATGCCCACGTAACAGCCTGCACTGTGAGATCTAGAGCATTTTTCAAGGAAGTATGATTTGCAGATTTGAAAGACCTGCGGCTAAGGGGGGAACAGCTTCTCCATAGCTGCTGTACTGTCACAAGGGTGTTGGTGTTACCTCCTAAGCCCTTTGCTGAACAGAAAAATGAGAATCCCACTCAAAAACTAGAAAGGACGTGTATTTCCCAGCCTTTTTCCTGTCTCTACCACTCACCTCCCTCATTTCAGGACAAGGGTTTCCCAGTAGGCGCAGGACTAGAGGGAAGTGTTTGAATTAAGGCTTCTGGGGCTGGGATTTACCACCCACCCCTGTTCTCAGCCATGCTGACTAATGAGCTGTAGGCAGGTGCATGCCAAATGCGTTGACTCTGGGCAATTCCCTGCTTAATGCACCAGCTTTCTGGGGCCATCAGCTTTTCTTTGCCTCAGCCCTCACCTAGATGGGCAGCACAGCTGTGAGCAGGTTGTATAAAGGGAAGTGTCTCCAGGAAGGAGATGCTATGGGGTCCATTAGTAAGCCTCTTTTTACAATCTTTCTCATACTCGAGGCAGCAAGGATGCTGGATTTTGCTCGTCTCCCTCGTCACCTGACTTTTAGGTGTCCTTTGCTGGGTCTTTGCTTTCAATGCCCTTCTCATAAGTGGTGTCCCTCTCACACAAGGTGCTCCCAGGCTGCTTCTGCAGTGCCTGCTACAGGAGGACCCATGTTTCGCCTGGGAGTCCGCGGTCAGTGCGACGCGAGCAGCACACTGCAGTCATTAACAGCATGCAGATACGAAGAGAAAAAGGTCCCTTCTAGTGGTGAAGAAGCAGGTTTGGCTGAGCTTCTGCTAAGGCCGTTCCCACACTCGAACTGAAAAAGCAAATGCAAATGTTTCAGAGTTGCCCTGAGCGAATTTCACGGAGTTCACACAGGGCCAGCAGGAGAGCTGCTGGCGGGAGCCTTCCTCCTCCGCTCCCTCCCAGCCCTGCCTCGCTGCTCCTTTTGCTCTGGTGCAGGGCAGGGAGGCACCCAACACGCGCCTTTCCCCCCGACCTGCCAAAAAGGTCCTCTGCATCATGAGGTGGTGAAAGGCAAGCGAAAGTTGCGGACAAAAGCCTGAGCCTTTTGCCTTGTGCGTAGGGATGTTTGTAATTATTAATCTCGCAACAGCAGAGGTAAATATGATAACTGCGTGAGTCAGGCTGCACCTCAAAGGTCATTCTCGGTTCCTAGCTTAAGCCAAAGGGGAAGAAGGAAAAAAGCCTGTTATATTCATGTTCTCATTTCTCTCCTAGGTGAGTCATCCTACCAGTTAAACGCTATAAAATGACAAACATTGGTAAATAAGATAATATTAATGATACTGATGACTCAACTGAAATAAGCACACATCAGTCACTGCTCGGCAGCCCGAAAGAACCTTATGAGAAGAAAAAACCTGCTCAAATCAAAGACAAGATGATGATTGCAAATCTGCTATTAATAAATATTTTTCTATGACAAAGCATTCCATGCAGTATTTATATTTCATTATGCACAACACAAACCAAGCAACTGGAAACATTACTCATACCAATTGTGGAAAAAAACTGTGAGAACTCTTTCTCCTTTCTGTTTGGGCAGTGTAATTGCCTCTTTTACAAAGCAACAGACTTGCATTCATGTAAAACCCTTTCGTCCTCTTCCCGGGACGGTTAGGCTATATTCCCAGATTTGCACCTTTTTTCTAACACTAGTGCTGAGATGTAGCCCGAGCGACCGGCGAGCAGATAGTCTCTGGCTCCCTAATTCAGCAACAAACTGCACGGTACGCCTGGTTTGGACATGTATTCCTGATGCACGGAGACAAGCCTGCAGCAGCTATAGTTTGACGGAAAGGCTCTTCAGCTCCAGAGGAAAGACCCAAGCTGCCACCATGGGCTTTGATGGTACTGCTCTTACAAATATCCCCTAAGGAAAGGGCATGAGGAAGGGAGATGTGATACAACGGCAATGTTGCGGCCACCAGCATGTTCTCAGGACATGCTCACACACGTGCTTGTGACCTCCTCTCTCCCAGCCATGGATCAACAGATGCTGTTCTTCCTACATGTGCTTTCCCTCCCGTACTTTCCTTTTTCCTAGATTAACAACGCCTGTGTCATTCATCTCGCTGTATTCTTGTCCCTCACTAGTGTCTGCATCTATCTGGGAGAGTCCAAATTAAAACCTCTGAGCCAAAAAGAAGCCAAGATATTACAGGAATCAATGCGTGGGCCCTCACACAGGAGGCAGACCTTTTTTTCCTGCTCCTGCAACCACCTCTTCTTGTGATAAAGTCTGGAGATGTAAATCCTGCCTCCCAATATGCAGCTCCCACTGAAGTCACCAGCAGGTGTTTGCAGACAGAGGGTAGAATTTGCACGTAGGGAAGGATCATTTGCAGTTTGCTTTTCAGAGCAGTTAAGCCTGATCTGTTGGAGATATGTACGTGAGTCATCTCACACTCACTCACTTTCCTCTCCTTGTAAAGAGTGAACAAACTTCAGTCTAGTAACCACATATCTCTTCTGCACCATCTTTATGTCTTCTTCCCTGAATAATTTGCAGTCAACAGAGAGGGGGAGAAAATTTACATCAAAATACTGGACAGGAGCAATTTTAAGTCTGATCTTGCAGAACTGGTGGACTTCATTTCCTGATCTCATACCCCAGAGTGTCTTCTTTTACCAAGATATAAATATTGAGAAAGTTTTATGTCCTTTGGTGTAAATCAGAAGTAACTCAGATGAAGGCACTAGAGTATTTTTTGTTATTGCTTGTGGTATGTGCCTTATATCGCATAAACCACAAAATTCAAAGCCACACTTTTCTCATTTAATGTGGTATAAATCCAGTGGAATTCATCTCAGTACACCCATGTCTTTCCGGGGCGACTTTTGTCCAGGTGCATTTGTCATTTAGCAGTCACTTAGCAGCACAAATGTCACCAGGCTGTAAAGGCTCTGAGGACAATGAATGGCGCTGCAGGTAACCTTGAGGCTGGACATCTGCATCAGGCTTCTGGCTCAGGCACAGACTCTCTTCTCTAATTCCCTTGATCCCAAATCAGCGCTGCCTTTTGGAAACAAGTTATTGCTTTCCTCCCAACTTCTCTCATTTATCAATGCTTCGTTGCAGGGACAGCCCCCTAATAGGTGTTTAAAAAAATCTCTGACTAGGTTGAAAAATGTGCTGTTACATGTGCCTTTATACAATACATCTAAGTCAATTTTTGCATGGCATAACTGTGGCATTAAAAATGCCAGTCTCCTTCTTTTGATCGGTATTAATTGGCCTGCACTAAAGGGTGCTTAAGCAAGAAGACTTTCAGGAGGTATTTTTCGCTCTGTGACCTAGCAGTAAAATTTTCCTTTGGAACTTCTGAATGCTTCCTCAGGCAATCAAAATAATTTCAATAGCTCTGTCCCCCTTCAAGTTCATATGAGAACAATTAGGTTCTGAGAAAGCATCTACACAGCTGAGCTGAAAGTCCAAAGCAATGAGGAAATTTCTCCTCCAACTGCTGCAGATTTCACGTAAAACTAGGGGAGAGCACAATCCCAAATACAGCTTTCCCTCAAAGTTAGCTTCTTCAAGTTAAGCTTCAGGATCTAGCATTTTGCCATTATCTCATTTATCTGTTCTGATTAGATGATTCTTAATAAAAAATCTGAGTTTATGAATACTCTGAATTTCATAGCTAATCTTTAATGGATACTAACAGACAATAGAGTTACAGACAATAATAAAAATGCAGGCAGATAATTAAGATGCCTTTCCCAGATGGAGCATTATTTTAATATTGTTGTTGTTTTGTGTTTTTTGGTGTGTTTTTTTTTTTAATCTGTTCTCCTTTGGAATCACATAAGAACTGAATATAGATAAAATAAACCAATTCAGGTGTTTTGTCATACTGGGTTTGTAGAAATGTTACAAGGGACAAAGGCAGACGCCAGGGTAGCCAGACATGCTATACTGTGAAACAATTCAGTTCAACTAAAGACCTGCTACCACTACTCCACCCTGGCCTCCATCCATCCTCAGTCCCTGGTCTTCATCTCACCTGTGCTGATGTGCCTCTACGGAGCCCGCTCCATCACAGTAGCTCTTACTGAAGAGGAATGAATCATCTCACTCGCAACATCCCAAACCTAAAATAACTCCTTGTGATCTCCATTGAGAGATTTAAAATACTCTCTCCAAGGCTGGAAGCAAGCCTGCAAAAAGGATGCAGGGGAGTGGATGGCATCATATCTAAGGTTCATCTGCTACCCTCTGAAATTAGGCTGCTTCCTCACTTACAAAAAAAAAAAAAAAAAAAGTGGATTTATTTGTGAGAAGAGATGTAGGGAACCACTTATCTCCTTGAGAAGGGAATTTGGGGCATTACCAAAAGGACAGAGCTGCCCCAAGGCACACAGGAATTTTGCCGGAGTGGTTCTTCTCCTTGGAAGGAGCTGTATGGACATCTCAGGGCTGCTGCTGTAATTTGTTAAGCAAACTTGGCTGCATACCGGAGCTGGTCAGGACATTTTCCACAAAGTGAGATTTCAAAACTGAAATGTTCTTGTCAAGACTTCAGGTTTTGAGAAAGTTTTCTTGCAAGAGAGTCATGTAATTTACATCCTGGTGGTTAGGACAGTGGCCAGGAGATGAAAAAGCCAGGTGAAACTCCTCTCCCTGCGCAGTTGAGAAAGAGCTGCAATGAAATCTTTTGGCCAGGAAGACAGCTGGGGCTTGAACAAGTCTCTCACACTCCAGGCAGCCAGTGCCTTAAAGATAGGGAACAACAATAACAAAAAAAAAAAAAAAGTCTGAAACCTTGAAAATTACTGCAAAACAGAATAGTTGTCTTCTAAGTCAATTCTCCTGCATATGCAGCAGGCTTGAGTAAAGTGGTTTCATGCAGGCAACAGTAATTGAAAACAGCCATTGAAGTGGTAAACAAAACCAGAACGCTAAATATTAATGTGCAGTAAGTGCCCATGTAGGTTTTCCTTCAATATTAAGGATTTAAACCCCACAGTGTATTTGCAATAACCCATTCTTGTTTTAAAAACATTTTGTTCCAGATAGCTCAAAACCCTGGTCCCTCCTGGCAATGAGAACAATAGTTTTCTCGTGGAAGCGAAGGATAACTTGTTCTAAGGCAAAAATTTCTATAAAGTTCAACCAAGTGGCTCACAGGCAAATGGACTCTGTTGCAAGAATAGTGGGTCAGGACCTTGGTTTTTGCTTCTCCGAAAAGGAGCACCTCCAACAACACAGAGCCCCATAGCAACATGCTCGGGCATTGACTCCGCACTGAGTCAGAAGGAAGAATGCCATTTAGTGACTCACCAGCACCACTTCTGCAGCACTGTGTGGTGCTAAATAATCTAATCTGTCTATCTACTCGAGAGCCTCTAAAGAGTGCTAGTGTGCAAGGTAAAGAGTTTTCACTGGCACACATGAAAGGCGTTAAGGACTGGATCCTACTCGGTGGAAAGCTGCCATCATTTCCACCGGGAGTTGGACCAGAGCTTAGGTGCAACACAGAGTGTTTGGGGAAAAAAAAAAAAAAAAAGAGGTTCTTGAAATCAAAAGGCAATAGCTATGGTTATCAAACACAAAGCTCTGCTCTCAGGTATTCTGCATTATCTGTGCGTGCCGATCTCCCTTTGATGTCGCTGAGGAAGCTGCTGCTCTCCAGGGGAGCAGCGCACTGGGAGCAGAGCGCAGGGGCAGCAGGACAGGCAGTCCTGCAGGTACGCAGGACAGTCGCGGAGCTTCCTGCCGCTCTCCTGTAGGTGGCAGTGCTAAATTTTTTAACAAAAGCGGATTTTGTGAACTCTGGCTGAAGTTCTCGGTTATTCAGTAATCTTATCTGAATGGAAAAGCTAAACCATGCAAGCCACTGCCCTGTCACAGCAGCGTGCTTCGCGCAGACACAAAGGAGTGCATGCCTGATCCTGCAGTCAGTGAAAGTCTAGGGGAAAAAGAAATGTAAGGTCATGGCTTGTATTCATGTCATTAACTGAACGCTTTCCTGCTAGGAGTTCAGTCCAGACAGAGAACTCTGGCTCTGATTTCCTCTCAGGATCACAATTGTAGGATATCGCTGCTGTCTCGGTTACACAGTGATACGCGGATGTGTCAGAGCCGTTCCTTACCCCGGTCTAAAACACGTGCTTTCAGCTCCCGGCCCATGTTAGATAGCCACGCTGCCTACAGTTGGCTTCTGCTAGCAGTTTCAGTGCCTTGCAGACATTGCTGTGAGATTGCCACAGGACCCAAGGCGCACCTCTTGTGGCAGAAGAGCCATTTGTCCTTTCCCAGACCTACTGATACATCCTGTTATTTGCAGCGAACCAAGAGAGGCAGCTGTGGATAGGAAAACCAGAGAGGCAGCTGACGAAAATGAACATCTGGAGGGCAAAGGAAGGATTCCCTGGGGACTCAGGGGGATGCTCAACCCATATCAGCCCTGGGCATCCATCTCCAGACCCACACAACAGCACATCTACATTGCAGGTGTTAACGCGGGTGCAAGAAGCTCCCCTCAAAACCAAGCTGTCAGAGCCAAACCCAAGGTGTCAGCGGGCTGCTTAGCCATGGGCTGGCACTCTCCCATGTGTATCTAAGCATGTATAAAAATCGCAGCAGCAAATGATGGTTTTCCTGCTGACCCCATCTACCTCATATCTGATACGTAACCTGTCTTGTGAAGGTTAATACACTACTGTTGCAATAGCAGATTCACGAGCTTTTTGAGACCTGAAAAACTCTGTTTCAAGAGCACCATGTGGCAGGAAGTCCCATGTGTCAGATGCTGTTACGAAAACATCCTCCTCTTGCACCAAATATGGATCTGTCACCCTCGGTTTCACCGGTTCCTTTTGTCAACAGATATCAGGAATAATAACTACCAGGGACACACAAGCTTTTGGAACATCATACACAGAAAATACTGTTTCTGGCCAGGCTCTCAGTCCAGAGGGGCTTCAGGTTTCCCTCCCAGATTTGCTGCTTTCCTTACTATGGGAAGGGAAGGCAGGCAGGACTCTGAGCATGCTGTAATTAAAGCTTCTCTGGTGGCCAGATTCAAAACAACGTGGATATCATCCAGGTATAAGCCAGAGAGAAGCTTGTATCATGACTACCTGCTTTTTACCTCTTCTTTAATTAATGGAGGATGTCTCAAGCAAGCTCCTCCTGCCAGCACTGAAGGGAGAGAGCAAAAAAATTCCCTCTCATCCTTTATCGCAGCTGCACTCATTTGACAGGCACTCAACCCAAGGACGCTGCTTGCCTTCCAAGGTGAAAGCTCTCAAAAAATTGATGCTTATGTATCTAGTAAACTCCCAGTTTTTACTACCATCGTGGGATTCAAGTATCTGGAGAAGAGATTTGACTTATGAGGGATGGCAGCACTAGCAGCTCAAAAGTTCATTCATCCTCAAGAGCATATATATCAGATGAAATGAGTTTCAAAGGACCATTCACTTGAACTGATTTACAGGTACACCAGCAGACACAGAGACACTTCTTTCAATGACATAATTTTACTAGGCCAGGAGCATTTTTTGCTATTGCAGACAAGATCAGGACATTTTTATTTTGTGTGTCAGAAGGAAAGCTTTGCTTTACATGCACCTAGCCTAGGGAACAGAGTTTCCTGAAAGTATTGCCAAGAGCACATCATTTTTGCAACAGGGGCAATGGTGGAAGAATGATGTGCTTCACTGGTCTTGATTGGGGTTCATAAACACATCTGCAGCCATCAAGCAGAGATCCAAGCCGAAGTGTCCAGTGCAGGTGTGACATGCCCTCCTCCAGGGCAGAGCAGCCCCATGCCACCTCTGAGGCTCCATGCACTGCCATCACGGGGGGCACTTTCGAATAGACCTCAGGGAAGGTGTAAAAGTGCTTTATTTGGGTATGACAATTTTTTCCACAGCCCCAGGGACCCCAAACCACACGGAGTCCCACGTGGAAGTGCTCCCCAGCAAACCCCACTCCTAAGGCAGCAGAGTGAGCACACGGAGCTCATGTGGAGCAAGGCCTGGCGGTGACGTGATAGGAGAGAGTTCGTTGAGGGAAAGGGTGCATTGCATAATATTCCCCACCCCCGTCAGCACAGCCAGCACTCAATGGGGAAAAATGAGGTGGCACGGTTTTATTTTTCTTACGTGACATTTTTTCCCTCCGTTAGAAAGGGGAACTTCGCAGCCCTGGCATTTTCACCTCCAAACTGAGTCTGTGGAACAAACTTTGAGCTGCTGACTCAGACAAACACGCAGTGCTTTCAGTGGGACTTCTGCCCAAGCTATGACTGCAGGATTTGGTCACTGCTACACATGAAGTGGGGATTTGGAAAAGTAGTTTTCACTCACAGGCTGACTTCTCCCCTGTTCGTGGAAGAGGTTGCCAAAAGCCCAAGTTATTCTGATGCTTCCTCAAAGCTTTTCTTTTAAGTCTTATTTTCTCTCTATCCCAAGGGTAGTAGGGAAATAAAGAGAGAATTCTGAATGTTTAATTTTAATCCTCATTTAAATTTCTCAGAGTGAGAATGGGGGCTTAAGTCTTGGATACTCTAAGCACTAATAGGTAGGGACCATTTTAAGAAGGGCCTCTTCTTTAACATTATACATTTTGCTAACGTTCAACTAGTAGTAGCTACAGCTCAAATCATTGTCCCTGCGAAGGATCCCATTCCCCACTATCATATTAAACTCGTGTTAAGCAAAATGCATTTGTGCCATAAATATTCTAACAGCAGGCAGACACGTAGACAAACTCGCTCCCAGATGCACTAGGCTCAGCCTGACCCAGCTGATCACAGAAATGCTTCACCCTGGAGCAGGGGGAAGATGAAAGAAGGATTTTTGCTCCAGTTTGCCTCAGATGTTTCAGCGTTGGGGTTGTTGTACAGCAAGACACACTCGGGTACTTGGATGGCAGACAGCCACAGCCCTCATCAGTAGCACTGAGGTGAAAATTATCGCACTATAATTCAAGCCCTGTCATGCCTCATTGCTTAATTATACAGTTCTGATTACAACGGAATCATTTTTCTATAGTATGTCCCAAGCTGACATCACTTTGATTAACAACTCATTTATCTGATTACATAGTAACTCAATAACATTTTGAATTGGAAGGAAACCAGGAAGCCCTTTCATGCCCATTCAGCTTCCTCGCTAGTGTGCATATAAGTACCCTGTAATTTCATCTTCTTTATTTATAACAAGAACAATGCTTTAATGACCTGGAGAATGGAACAAGCAGTAAGGTACAGAGATTTGAAGATAATAAAAAACCTAAGAGCCGTGAGAGAAAGAGATAGACCCTACAGGGATCTGTTGCAGTCCTGCAGCTGGTGCCATCTTCGAGCTTTCGTTCCTAATCATTTATTACAGAAGGGCTCAGAGGCCCCAGCTATGTCGTAGTGCTATTATGTTCAGCACTGAGCAGGCCTCTAATTGAGGAGAGTCTGTTTCAAAGAACTCGCAGTCTTAGGCTTTGATTCAGCAAAGAACTGAGGCATTAAGTCTCTGACTTTAGGCTTCATTATCATACCTCCTCTTGCAACACCGACTCTTTCTTTTATGACTCCCAATGTTTCCCATAATATGTTGTAGTTCACATCTTCAAAGTGCTATAAAATATAAGTAAATTAAGCTTTAAAACTACCCCAGTGAGATCAGCAGACAGTTGTTTCAGAGACAGAAACTGAGTCATAGAAATATGAAGTGACTTACCCAGAGCCCCATGGTAAATCATTGATAGCAAGTCAAACAGAGAATTGCTAGTTCCTAAATGTCTGCTAGCCCACCACACCTTGCTATTTGTTCTTCATTCACCCATTCACCCTTAGGTAGTTTCTTACACGTGCAGTGGAAATAAGAAGAGAAGAAAAGACCACTGTTAATGATCACATGGACTTACCCATGATGGGATCCAAGGTAGAGAACTGTGAGACATAGCAACTGCACTTTAGCAGAAAGGTTGCCCATCAGAAAGGGCTGATTGAGGTCAGTATTGCACAAAGGTGTGTTCATTCCAACAAAATCCCCAGTGGTACTCAAGGCAGCTGGCATGCCCTTTGCTTGCTTCATTCCTGCTAGTCAACTTGAGCAACACTCCAGGAAACAGGCATGCCCATGGCGGTGGCTGCCATCCACCTGCGATCCTGAAGGATTTCCGTTGCCCCTTCTTTCAAGCAACCTCCCACTGAAGCCAAGCCATCAGCACCAGAATTGTTTAAACAATTAAAAATCATCTACTCCGAAATTGTTTTTTAAATGAGATCTATGAATTTTTTATGTAGCAATGCTGATTTTTCTTTCCAGCTTGGTAAGGGTTTTGACAACAAAATTATGTTTTGCTACTATCACTGCAACAGTTTTAGCTATTAAAACATCATTTCAGCTTGTAACATCCTCAGGAAAGGGGCTTGTCTGCCTTACATGTAACGTGATGTTAACAGCTGCCTGGTATATTGTTCATTGTCAGCTCATGGTTACTACTTCTCTGGCTGCTTAAATAACAGCTCTATTGAATTTCCAAGGCTTTTTCAAAGCCAGCACATGGTGTACACATTCTTGTCTGCTCTGCATATAAATAGGATGGGGGGATTTCATTAGTTTGTACCTGAAGTTTGCTCTGAGTCTCCAAGCTATATTCATTAAACCTCGAGTCAAGACCTTCACTGTGTCACGTGCTGCACAGATGCATGTGTAATAAACCATTTGCTGCCAAAGTTCACAACCTGCACGACAGATCTGATGCAGCAGGTGTGGCTGTCGTGTCAAGAACTATCTTGGGAGTTCTCCAGTTGTTTCCCGTTCAAATGTCTGTTTATTGACCTCCCTGCAGTTAATCTGCAAATACTTCCCATTTCTCTTCTTGACTGCACGGGCATGGTATGCAGTCTTCTGCAAGGGAAAGATAATGTTCATCATGCTGACACTCCACTTGTCTGGAAATATTTCCTCAAATGCCAGTGGAAATGAAACGCTATGTCTACATCCGTGGCAGACTGCAGCTGAATTGAACACAAAATGGCAGCTGCGTGAAGCCTAAAACAGCCTTTAATAAATTTAGAGGGGCAGCAGAAGGAAAATCATCAGCATTTTACCACCAGCAGCTTGAGAGTGCATGCTGAAACATGAAAACCAGGACTTGATTAATTTTATTAACAAGTGGCAGGAGGAATCCACAAGAACAATTCCTAACCTGCTTCAAAGACCAGAAGAGCGGATCCCTGCCACAGAGCCCATTGCAGTAACAGTTACTTAGCTATCTCCACCACACAAAGCCATCTGGCTTTGGTTTCTATCCACAGGCCAGCGCTCATTATTTGAAAGGCTGGCAAATGTCTCTGGCCAAGACAGATCCAGCTCCAAGCAACTCTGGACAGATTGGGAGTGTGGAGTGAGAACCATCATTACAGATTTGGGGGTCCACAGGACATGGGACAAATCCAAACCAGTCACCCAAGAAAAGCCCACCCAAAATTCAAGCAAATCTGCAGTATCCCGAAGAATTGAAGGCACAGCATTTGCTCTAGATGTGCTTTGCTTTCTAATGGGGAATAAAATACAAATCGCAGCGAAAACACGATTGTGAAAACTGATTGCAGGACCCGTCCTGCTTCACTTCTAGCCCAAGGCATCGATGCTAGGGGAAGACAGCTATAAACAAACTGCACATAATTATTCCATTATTACAGTACATGCCTTCTGCGTGGGTGGGAATTCTTCTCTTCTATCTCTAGCATGTTTCCCTGCATAGCTTCCTCCACCCCCCGTCATCTGTTCAATTAAGTAACGCAACCAAAGGACATTACCTCAATGTATTAATAGTGGATACCAAAGCAATAGCAGACAATGTTTGAGGAACTTTTAGACAGGTGTGTATTCGTCTGATTTAAAATAATAATAATAACACTCCCACAACCTCCGGGTTCCTCACTGCTTTTCTTTGCCTTTCCAGCTTTACCAGGTGTAAGTTATTTGCATTTTATTATTATTTTTTAAAGAGTAATAATTAGGGAGGGTGTGAACACAGAAGTACACTGCATCTGGCTACAACCTTTGCCAAACTTCGAGTCTTCTTTGCATTCCAGGGTTAGGATCAGGGAATTAAGGAGTCTTGTAATGTGGTGCTGTGGAAATATGTATTTCTCAACCAGGGCCTGAATCTTTACTCATTCATATAGATGTAAATCAGGAGTAACTGCATCAAATCAGCTGAATGCTATAGAGTTAGGATTGCAAGTAGCAGAAAGTTTCTGGCTCTCTTTTTTCTGGGGAAAAAAAAAAGAAAACAAAAGAAAAAAAAAAAAAAAAGAAGGGGGGAACAAAATGAAAGCTTTCTTGTGGACAGTTTGTGTTTGCATATTTATTCCCACAGGTGTAGTTTTCTTTGTGTGGTTACAGAAGAGGTATATTACTTGGACATTAAATGATGACCAGCAATATCCTTAGAATATCCTAGTGCTTCCATCAGCAGAAAGGCTTGGGTAATTAAACACAAGCTTGATAGGTCTTAGTCCTTCAGTTGACAAATGCTTCCAGCTTCTCCATGACCCCAGCGTCAATGAGGCAGGTTAGAGCACACATCACCAGGTTGTCTCTCAGGAGTACCATTACTGGGTGCTGTAAATCCTAATCAGTGAAAAGTCCTAAATGATACCTAGATCAGAGGTGTTCCTGTATGTTTTGTTGTAGAGGTTGTGCTTTCCCTACTCTATTTTGACTAACATTGCACCTACTGGGACATGGGCTTCACCCCAAAGGGACCACCTGCACTGTATTTGCCAGCTTCTAGTGTATCTCAGCAGTTTGACGTTTGAATATCTCATTGTATCTCAGCATTCGTCTGTTTTCTAAGCTCTTGAATTCACATAGAACCATAAACTGATGTTATTCTACAATAGCAGGGATGTGAGGCAACACCTTGGCTAGAACATCTCTCCACTTTTCAGAACTGTTCACCTGTAGGGTAAGTTGGTCATTAACCTCTTCAAAGACTGCATTCCTCTACCAGCTCCCTTCCTATTACACCCTACATTTTATTAATAACTCCTTATGGAGTATAATCACTTCTTCAGCTCCATTTCACCCCACGTGGGCTGTCCAACTTGCCATTGTCCTAGACCAGGACAGCTGAGTGCTGCAGAGGTAGGATATTGTTCTGTCACATGCGAATAATGGTCTATCCTTTCTGCACTATTGTAAAGGATTGTACAAAAAAAAAAAAAGGGGGGGGGCAATGGAAAGACAGTTGTCTGCCTGTGCCCCTGAAGGACAACTGCATGCAGTACATTTCTATACACACAAGTCAGCTTTCTTGCCCTAAATGGAAGAAAGCAGTGCTCATACATTTTCCTGATCCCTCAATATCTCTGCAGTCAGAAGTTTTTGCCCATAGACATATATTACACTTCTGAAGTAAACAAAAAGTTCAGAGAACATCTCATTTATCCAGCCCAGCATATTTCAGTTCTGTGAAAAGAAATAGATCTCAACACAGAGGAGACAGTTGCCCTGCCATGTGCAGAGCTACTTTTTTTTCCATTAAAAGAGCATTGTGTTATAATTAGCCAGCCAGGATTTGAAATACATTTTCAGCTTTTAGCTAATGAAGAAAGAAAGAAAGAAAGAAAGAAAGAAAGAAAGAAAGAAAGAAAGAAAGAAAGAAAGAAAGAAAGAAAGAAAGACTACAACTTTCTAAACTTCGGTGAAGGGAATTATTTGTGTTCAAATTATGACGTTAACATTTTGTCCCTCAGAGTTTGCTAGTACCAAATGAAGCCTGTATTTATTATTTGCAAAGTGAACTAAAACAGTGGCAAGACTGGACAAGGAGGGTGTGACTCGAAAAGGCCTACTTTCAGTAGAGCTTAAGCATCTTACTATCACTAGGATCTTCAAAAACCCTGCTCAGCTGACATCTAGAGCTGCAGGCAACCAAGTTCATGCCAGCAGCAACCTCTTGCTTCTGACACTATCAAACCATTTGATAGCATCTCAGCTAATGCCAAAATCCTGTCTGGGCAGGAGTGAACCTAGATATTCTCTCACTTGTCTCCATGGTCCCAAACCAACAGGTATATTCTAGGTATACTCTGTACTTGCTCAGCTGTATGTGGCTTCATGGCCAGGCATCACAGAAGACCACTGGTGAGAAGGCTGTTTTATGATTATCCTCATCCCAATTTAAGTTTTACCAAGGTGATTCCCCTAAAATGGGGAAAATCATTCATTTTTCCAGAAACTCAGGAGGTGGAAGAATCAGAAGATAGCTGCCTTGACTCCCAAATGACAGGCCTAGCTCTGACTATCAGGGTAGCAGTGAGAAGATGTCCCTCTACACAGTCGGAAAGTGCTGGCATGTCTTAGCAACATAAGAGGTCATTGTCACTTACTGTTTACATCAGGACTGTCCTGGAGAAAGACACCCCATTTAAGGGGTCTAGCTATTGGGTTTCCCTACCAGGCAATAAATCCTATAAATCCTGTCCTAGAGTTTTAACGTCTTCAGTGTCTTTAAATGTCCAGGCTTTGCAAGGGAAGGAAGTCTGAGTGCCTAACACAGGTCTGGGGATGCCACGAGACAGCAGGATGCCTGAAAGTTAGGCAATACAGTGTCCATGATCACATAAGGAGTTAGCCCAAAGGGCCTCAGAGGTATTTCACAGAGAAATGAAACAGAGCCTCTGACCATTGCAACACTTGCCGCCAGAAACTGCAAAGTCAGCTGATTTCCAGAGCAAATTGCTGGTGAATACAAGCATTGGCATCTTGTGCTTTCTACTGACTGACACGTGCCTTGAAACTGCAACATTCTCAACACTAGGCTGAACATTTCATAAATGCTTTATTTTTCCCTTGTCCCTTACCATTAAAGAATGTACACGGCTCATTAGAGAAAATTCTCTCACAAGAACTGCTATCAGCAGGGTTAGTGAAACGGACGAGTGTTCTTTTCCTTATTTGACAGACTGTTCCACACTACTCTTTGCAGCCCACCAGCTGATAGAAGAAGTTGAGAGTGGCCTGGTCCAGTACGCCACGAATTTGTTTCTGGTCCTGGCTCTGACACTGATTTACTGCGTGACCTTTGTCTCCACGGAACTCCATTTCCCATCCCCAGATCTGTCATATCTTGCTCTTTTTGAACTGAATTCTTCAAGAGGAAGGCTGCTTCTTATTATCACAAACTCTTTTGCTTAGTACAGAAGAAGACTGATACAAACTGCAGAGTTTAAAGCTTAAATGACACAACCGTCCACCTAGGGGAATTTAAAATAGCCAGCTATTAATGATAGACTAAAACATGATCCTCAGGCTGAAACTTCTTTTAGCTTTGGAGACTGGAAATCATTCCTCTCATTTTGTTTCTATGTCTTGATTCTTCAGTGCTGGTGTGAGTGCAGCCGGCAGTAGCTGGATTTCAAGGAGGCCTGTATACTGCCAAGGCAAATGATTTTGTGAAGTCCTCATCATTCCATTTACATGAGATGCTAAGAAAGAAGTTAATTAGAATCTTTTAACACTCACTGGACTGCAAGAAAGGCTTCCTGGGTGCATGGGAAGTCTGCACTGTCTCAACCTTGAATACACTTTCTGTTAGAATTGAATTGCACAAGGTCAGATTTCCTCAGAAAAGAGCAGTTTGTTACTGCAGGCTGCAATAAGTTACTACAGCCCTGAGAAACATTCCAGATAAGCAAAATCCTCAGAATTCATTACAGCATCTTTGCTTTCAGCATATGTGGCAGTGCTGACCACCTTGCTACAACTATGTTAAGTTTCCTTCACTTCCACTTCACCACCCAGAAGTTAAGCACCAAGGTCTTCCCTAATTACTTAAGGCTCAATGTATGGGGAGTTAGAAACAATTTTTCACCCCAACGCCTTCTTCCCATAGACTTAATACAAAAGATTCACTGTTGATTAGGTCAGACTTGGGTGTCTACCCTGTGTCACACATTCATGTACCCTCCATCACACAGCCAACGGTGGCTTAATCACAGATCCTTAAGGCTGAACCCTGAAGTTGGAATCAAGGCCATCACGAGTCTTTTCCCATTCTGGTGCTTGTGCTTATACTGCTTAACTCAAGTGCTTTCACCCAGGGTCATCAGTCTGAATACACTGAGGTGCCTGCCTTCATACACAACGTGGCTGATGCTGGCAAGAACTAAGCTCTAACGGGAGATTCAGATTACTAATGGACAAAATTTTTAAAAGATACAATAGTCCTAAAGTGTCCACACACACATACAAAATACATAGTTCCCTTCATTTGTCTGCTTGTGGTGTAGCTATACTGCAACGTGATAAGCACAACTGAAGAAAAAAAATATCAAATTTTAGGCAGAACCTATAATTTTGTGACCAATAAGCAGGGAGCAGGGCAATGATAAGGCAGAAAACCTCTTTGTGAATCTAAAGATTCCGCAATTAACATGTTTTCCAACACTGATGGGGGTCTCTGCTATAAGACCTGTCTGCTGCAACATAGATTGCTAGCAAAATATCACCTTCTTTTACTGGCAAGTCCCGATTTTTAAGCACAGAGCAGAAGATTGGGAACATGCTGTGAAAAATAATTTTAAAAATATACCCCAACATTCTGGGGGATATACATCTGCTTGTAAGCACTGTTTGTGCTGACAAAATTCGGGCTGGCGTCTAAATCTAGGTACATACTGAAGAAACCTTCCTTGTGGTCTTCTACTACAACTGAACTTTCTAGTCCAATTTCACCTGTTTCCTACAACCATTTCCAAGTAAACTTTCTTCTCGTTTCAGTTAAGGCAAAGTTCAAAGATAACAGGTCTGTTGCATGAAATTTGCTTTTTTGTGGGCTTTACAGTAGGAAAAGGGCACAGAGAGCTGGGCAGGGAGGCCACAGGAAATGTAGGAAAATTTTATACAAAGGACATAGCTCGGAAACTGTAAAAATATCTTGTTGATAGGAGAAAACATGCTAAAGATAAACACTGCCCGTATTTACTGGGGAAAGAAACACCAGGCAAGAACAACCCCCTTATTTTTCCTCTTACCATCAGTCCTGTTTACTCTAGGTATTAAGGAACTGAAAAATTGTCATGTATTGTTGAGCTCTGCCATGTTTGCTTACATAAAGAAGAAGAATTCCTTCAGCAGAAAGAATTACTAAGTTAAATGGTATGGCCTGTTTCAAGAAGCTGGATGAGATCATCTGCCTGACCCATCTGACCCTCAAAATTACAAAAAACATGCTCTAGCTTCCAGATTCTACCGTTAGGGTCAGCATCTCTGAAAGTCAAGCCACTTGTCACATTTCAAAATTTAGGCAACAGCACCTAAAATACAGTCTTTGTCGTCTTTAGGCCAAACATCAGTTTTATGATAACCCTATTGAAAAAGTAGCGAGATAATATATCCCTGGCACCTCCAACTGTCTCTTCACCCCTCTACTAATGTCAGGATTTTTCAGGCTGTAGCATGGCTTCCTTCTTTATAATTTTGTAACTGTCTGAAACTTGAAGATCACTGCGAAGCTCAGCATTAGTTATCTGCATTCATTAGAAGACATATTTTCATTTAGAACTTTGTGAATAGTGTTTTCCTTCACTTAATACTTTTAGATCCATATATTTTTAAACTTAGGGATTGAGGGAGGAAGCACCAGAAACTGCCTAGGATTTGGCTCAGGGCTGTAAGTGCTGGCAGTGATCCTGCAAGGTGCTTAAACACATGCTCGACTCAGCACACAGGTATGTCTTCATTGACTTTGCTAGGACAGGTATGCTGGGTATGCAACATCTTACAGGACAAAGCTCTTCACACAGCAGTTCTCAAGCACTTCCCTGTTAAAACATAGTTTCTGACATTCTCATGACTCTAAATATTAAACCAAACAGTTTAGTATCTGTTGAGTCAGGACGCCACTTGTAACCCTCTTGGGGCATGACCTCTAGGCCAAGAAGAACTGTCCTAGAGCCCTGCAAGCACACGGAGAGTTTCTGTTGTGATTATATGTCAGTGTGTGACCACTACACACAGAAGGAAAACCTCCCCTCTCTCATTATGGAGGCTGGCTTGGGCACTAGTCCAGTGCTGCCAAGTCCTTTATCTTCCCATGTAGTTAGTAATCAGTTCGTTTCTACCTCACCCATATTTACGCTGGTAGCTGAGCACCATCTCAATAAGGTGAGCAGCTCATTTTGTATTCCCTTTCCTAATTGGAGCCTTTAGGCATCAGATCATGTTTGTGCAAGACGCTGTAAAACATTTAAAATAATTCAAGTTCTAGTTAATTCAGGTAGCAGAGAGCCTTGATATCATCTGCTGTATCTAAGATGAACTGGTTGCTGCAACCCCGAAATGCTCCCCAGCATTTCAGATGAGTTTTCAATACCATTTTAGATCACTGGAACAGAATCTGAAGTACCAAGTAGAGTTCCAGTTTCAATCTATGACTCTACACATGATCATAGTATTAAATAAGATGTTAGGTGCTTTTCCATTTCTTTTCATCCTTTGTCTCTTGTGTTACATTTACTAGCTCTTTAAAGAAGAGAAAGTCTTTCTGTTCAGTGTTTATCAGCCTTTCATTGTGTTCATACAACCTCTGTTCGGAAACTACGGCTTCCCAGTCCCTGTAATGGAAATGCTTATACCTGCTGTGAGTGAGGGAGCCAATAATCAGACATCCCATACCAGGAGGCTAATGGCAGGAAATTAACACAAAGGAAAATGTCATTTTAAATAACTATATAACTGTCATATAGTGGTAGAGGAGGGCTGCTGGAACCAATAAAAAGCACTCCGCTGCCGTAGAGAAAGATGTTTAAAAATTATAAATTAGCACACAAAGGAAATTTTTACCCTGCATTCATGAAACCAGCAGTTGGAAAAAGAAATCTTAACACTTTCAAACATGTCCCATGCCTTATTTTTTCCATGTAAACAAGTATTGCCTTAAAAAAACAACACTGTGGGATTCATCCACATAAGTAAGTGCCTACAAGCTGCACCCTCCGCAGTGCAGTCCTTGAGGCTCCCTCCACGCTGGGTGGTGAGACAGACTCCTCAAATGCAACTCAATCCCATCCTAAGCAAAGTGGGTTTTGTCACCTGATACTTTTTGCTTCCCCTTTAATTGAGCGTTGCCTTGTTCTTTTATAGCTCAAGAGGGTAAACAGGAACACCCCCCTGACTTTCTCTATCCCATTCATTAATTTGTATAGCTCTTAGTCATCTGCTCTCTAACAAAGTAGTCCTATTCTTTTCAGTTTCTTCCTGAGGGAAGTCTGTCCGTGCTTAATTATTTTTGTTGCCTGTTCTCAACCCCCCTGTGCTTCTGCTGTCTCCTTTGTCAAGGCAAACTGCAGTTGGTAGTCCTGATTGTAGGGCTGACAATTCACACTGACAATTCACACTATGCTGACTAGTTATGCAAGACATTCAAGTTAGGGGAAGAGAAACTCCACATATCTTGTGTAACTAACCAAAACCATGTAAATTACTACTGAATATGCAACTAGGACTGCTTTGCTTCCTGCAGCGAAAGGAAAAAAAAAAGGATGGGAGCTTCTGGTAGGCTTTTGTGTGTGTCCTGCTTCCAAGCCAAGAAGAGCCAAGGCTGTGGGAAGGAGCAGAGGAGGGTGCCTTACTCTCTGAGTGCCCTGCTTGTACTGCTGCAGTATCCTGGTTTTCACCTCACAGTCCTCAGGATTTGGCCCCTTTCTCCCCATCCCCACATCCCCTTGCCCCAAGCCTCTAAACCACAGCATCCCCCACCACCCTCAGCAACAAACCCCAGGAAAGTCCCTGTCTCTTCTTCTGCCAGACACTCCTCTCTAATTCCACGTCCCCTCTTAAATCATCCCAACGGTTCAGGTACCCCAGTCCTGAATTCTCCCTCTCCTCCCTCCTCTGATCTCTGGCCCCCTCTCATAGAGGCTGGAGGGCTCGGAGAAGCTGCAAGTCCATAGACGTGCCCCAGGGAGGGCAGTAACTGTGGCTGGCAGGGCTGGTTGCCATAACCGAGCACAATCCTGGCCTGCTCTTCCCACATAAAAAAGTTTCGGTTCTTGCTTTGAAAGGTGCAATTAGGACATCGGCCACACTTCTCAAAAAATCACCCTCAGTGACACCTGAAAAGAGACGGAGAAGACATGCCTGATGAAAAACAAGAGCTGTTGAAGTCCTCAAAACTGGGTTTTTTTCCCCTCCCCTTTCCTTTTTTATTTTTTTGCCTCCCTTTTCTAAAAGTAGCCATGAGATACTGTCTGACGGGATGGCAAACACGATGCTCCATCCTGCTGCTGAGGCCAAACGCAGGCGGAAAGCACAAGCTGTTCACAACAAAAATCATCAGCCTGTGAGTGACTTGTGGGGAAAAAATGCAAGTGATTTTCAGCAGCGAGGCAGTCTTGGGTGTTGGTTATTGGCAACCTCAGCGAGACGGCCACGGGAGGAGAGGCTTTCCCGTGAACCAGCAAGAGGCTGGTGTGTCCCACATAAGCTGGTTAAATAACACAGCATTGACGCTGCCCCTTGACTGGGCATCTTAGGTAAGAGTGAATTGAGAAATCCACAACCCAGTATTACCATCTGACATTTGCTTTTGAAGAAGTTACCACAGAAACCTCAAAAGCAGGTTTCAACGATAAACACATAGGGCTAAGGCCCAGCAAGGCTCTGTGTGAAGAAGCGCATATCGTGCCTCCCATGGCCCTGGCGCTCCATGGGGCCCTTGTGTCCCCAAAAGTAGAAATGCTATTTTGGGGGGAAATGCTCCCTTTCCCAAAAATCCCAGTGGGATGCAGAGAGACCACAGACCCCCATGAGTCAGCACAGGACACAATGGGAAGTCAGTCTGAGGAAGGAGACAGCTGAATGGAGGCAAGCAGCGCTGCGTGAGTTTGCAAACCCCAGCCCAGCTCTGGGTATCTGGCTGATGAATAGGGATGGCCAGGGATGGCTGTAGGGGTTCCCATCTTCACCTCCAAGCCCTGCCCCTGCTTCAGGACACCTCAGCTGCTTGTGCGGCAGGAATTGAACCGCTGCAAATTACAGCTGGGTGTATTAAAGACAGCCAAAGCTGGTGCCAGTTTTTCTATTAATATTACTGCTCTGCAAACTGTGCTGGTTCAACAGCTGCCTCCAAAACAGCTGAGCCACCTTCGCAGCACGGATGAAAACTTCCGAGAGAGAGGTGGGGCAGACAGCCGGCAGCAGGAATCGCCGCAGCCATCTCCGGGTAAGCCATCCTCGCCCGTGAATCAGAGGCCTTACAAAGTGGATCCGAGGCGGGATGTAAAATATTACACATAGCTCTAATAGCTCTGGGGTTTTTTTTGAGCCTCATGATGTATGGCATTCCCCCATGGCACAGACTAAATCCATGACTGCATGCTTTCTAAGAAGCTTAGGAAGTGATTGTATAAAATTAGTATTAACTAGTTTCACTATTATTAAATGGAAAATTAAAGCTCCCAACACTAAGCTATTCAAGGTGGTTGCTACACGAATACTCTGTAATGCCCTCATCAACAATAACCATCATTAAGGCTGCTCCTTAAAAGCTGGAGAAAAATGCATACTCTCCTGCATTACAATCCACTTTCCTAGAGCAGCCATGAATTTAAAAATCTATTAAGAATGGCATGTACAGGAAGCAATTTCCTGCAAGATCACAGAACTTCTCAGCCATAAATAGAGCAAACCCTATCAGTTAAGTTGCAAAGGGTAATCAGACATATCCTGCCCTGGATTCAAAGCACCAATTTAGCTGTTTGGCTGACTTTGCTTCACTCTCCGTGTTATAGTTTGTGGTTCCAATGTACCAGGATACTTAAGGAAACCAAAAACCATGAAGGATGTTTCCCTTGCACCACTTGTCATTCATCTTAAAAATCATGCATCTTATTGTCCCCTTTTCTCTTATTTTTTGAGGTCCTCAGCATTTATAGACTTCATCTATTGCACTGCCTTTAGCCTGGCAAACAAATACAAATTCCCCCCATGACAAAGCAAAGGAAAAAGGTAATAACATTGCCAGCAGGGCAAAGTGCTGCCACCAGAACCAGAGGCAGCAGCTGCTGCTGTGTCAGAGCCGCCAAGAGCTGTCCATGTGCAAGAAGAGATAAAGGGGGAAAAAGTACCCCAGGTCTGCATGGAGACAGCAAGCTGCTGGTGAGACCACAGTGTTTTATCTGAATAGAGCACACTGGAGAGGGTCATCTTGCATCAGACTCCCAAGTTAGCTTCCGTATTTCACAGATGAGAAAGTAAGGACCAGATTATTTCAGAGCATCCACTGGGGCAGCAGTAGGACCAAGGCTGCTTTTCTCACAACCACTGAGCAATGTGCATGGTTTTCTAGAGTATTGTATTCCGCCCACAGCACTCAAAATAAATGATAAGGCTCACGACATCAACAAAGAACAGCACACATTTTCTGCTCTGATGGGTCCTTGATTGCCTCCTTTGCTAGTATCCATCAGAAAGCAAGAGGGCAAAATAGTGGGGGAAGAGGCAGTCTAAAATGCCCTCTAAGGCTCAGATCCTTGTAACTATTTGGGTGGGCAAAAATTTAGGTGCACATCCCCATGTTCACTCACTTACTGAGGCAGTAAGTTCTCTAAGACAAGGCCTGCCAGGGACCCAGGTGAGGTTTTGTTGGGTGAGGCTGTACGTTCAGCAGAAATTAATTGAATACGAGATGTTTTAAATGAGATGTTTCAGTCTGATTCCATGTCAGAAGGACACACCTATGCACTCTCAGGACTGTCAGTCAGAATTTGTTCCTGGAGTGAAGCTCTCAAACCAGCCTTATCTTAATAAAAAGTAGGGGAAAAAAATAAAATTTAATTTAAAAAAAAAAAAAAAGAAGGAAAAGAAAGGGAAGGGAAGGGAAGGGAAGGGAAGGGAAGGGAAGGGAAGGGAAGGGAAGGGAAGGGAAGGGAAGGGAAGGGAAGGGAAGGGAAGGGAAGGGAAGGGAAGGGAAGGGAAGGGAAGGGAAGGGAAGGGAAGGGAAGGGAAGGGAAGGGAAGGGAAGGGAAGGGAAGGGAAGGGAAGGGAAGGGAAGGGAAGGGAAGGGAAGGGAAGGGAAGGGAAGGGAAGGGAAGGGAAGGGAAGGGAAGGGAAGGGAAGGGAAGGGAAGGGAAGGGAAGGGAAGGGAAGGGAAGGGAAGGGAAGGGAAGGGAAGGGAAGGGAAGGGAAGGGAAGGGAAGGGAAGGGAAGGGAAGGGAAGGGAAGGGAAGGGAAGGGAAGCGAAAAGGACCAACCAATCTAGCAGTTATGGTTCTTGGATTCAGATTTCTGATTGAAAAGAAAGGGGGTGGCCCTCAAATCTCCCATGTACCAGAGTAATGCCTCACCAGTGGGTGTGCAATATTCACTGGTCACCTTCCAGACAACACTAACAAGCTTTCTCCAAATGTATTTCATAGGAGGCCTACCTAGTCTTAGTTGTCTTCCAAGTATGTCCTTGAATCCAGCCGTGTAGTCAAACATACCCAAATATGAGAAACCTGTTGACTGTCACTGCAAGCACAGGCTGTGCCACATCCCATATATCAGCTTTTGAGCAATTTTGCCTACTTTCACCTGAAAAAAAGTAAAGAGGAATTGAGACTTTTCCCCATCCACTGTACTTCACTCTTCCCCAGCTCAGTAGAAAGCTTTTTCCATGAGTATGCTGGCCCACATTTTGCCATCAAATATCTTAATGCCAACTTACTAGTGACAGAACATGGTCTGTCTTTCATAAAAAAGAGTTTTCAGTAAATCTATGTGAACAAATAGGGCTCAGCAAGCAGGAAAAATTGGATTTTCAAGAGCCCTCACTGTTATTTTCATTAAAATTAGCAGCAAAAGTCCCATTAAACTTGAGGGGAATGCTGCAGCCAGTGTTAAGCTACTTTATAAACCCTGTCTCTATTGACTACAATCTACAGTCTTACTCCAAACAAAAATCAGTCCCATGCAAGAGGCTCAAAATTACTAGACTATGAAAAATCCATAAATTAGCTCATAGGCTAATCAGCTCTTCAAAGTCATTCTTATTTGTTTCCTTGGAAATGAAAAACAGCTAGAAGAAAAAGTCGTCAAGCTCATGAAAGTGTTCTCTCTATAGCTACATGAAAAAGATCTGAGGGTTTAAGTGAATGATGAGTGCTCAGTAATAAACTCTTCAAAGTGTGCCCTCTATGCAAATGTCCCTGATTGTGATAGTCAAAGGAATAATAAAATTATACAGGCTGAAATTCACCCCTGGGTGGAAGGATTCAAGTGGTGCCTGCCTGATGCTAATTCTCTGCACGGAGGTCAAACTCAAGCCACTGTAAAACTTACGATCAGGTAGTGCTAAGACTAGTAGGAAATCCTGCCAATATGTTTAAAATATACTGTTGATTTTTGTTGTTGTTCTTGTTTTCATAAATTTCTTTTTCTCCTTTTCAGAATGTAAAATAGAGTATATTAGGCAATTTGGAGGACTGGAGCATTTTGGGGAAGTTTGATGCTAGAACATTGTCTCACGCTGCAGGATTTGAAAGGGTCGGAGTGTGACAGATTCTCCACCACAGACATCATTGAGATTAAGGTATTCTGCTTTAAAATTGTATTTCTCTTCATATTTCCACATCTTACAGAACTGATACCATGATATCCCATCTCAGGCACACTGGCAAAAAAGCTTTCACTAAACTACATCCATCTGAAATTTTTCTGTGCAACAGGCATAAACTTAGCCCATTTAAAAAAAAAAAAAAAAGCATCCCACCTTTAGTTATTTTGCTAGTTGGTTATTTTCTCAGATTTCCTGGTGATTAAAGAACCTGATGGTTTTGCTGAAGTACGAGCTCTTTCCAATCAATTAGTAAAAAAGGTTTTAGATATACTTAATTTTTAATATTTTCAGCCGTGTTTACTGAAAAAAGAAAGGAAGGAAGGAAGGAAGGAAGGAAGGAAGGAAGGAAGGAAGGAAGGAAGGAAGGAAGGAAGGAAGGAAGGAAGGAAGGAAGGAATAGTTCCTATTCTTCCATCCCACAATGGATAAGCTGCTCCCAAATAAGCCTTCCTCTATTCATGCATTTGTAAATGGCTACCTCCTGATATCCCCAACCAATATCTGACCCAAGAATTGGACCAACTTGCACTCTACCTGACTTTATATCAAGTCATTCCAAAGCTGCTTCTTCAGCAAAATGTTCTTGCTTAACTCTTTCCTTAGGGAAAAAAAAAAAATAATAAAAAAAAATGTGCCCTGTCTTCCCAGAAAGTCTAGCAGCAACAAAATGCCCCAGCTTCCCTCTGGCAACTGCGGCTCCCAAGTCTCCTTAGCATGAAAAGGCCAAACTCCATAACAGAAAGCCCAATGTCACTTGCTCTCAAAAGGGTCATTTATTGCCCACATCACAGAAGCGCTTTCACAGAGCATTTGCCAGAGAAACTCTCTCTTTAGCACTTCTGATGTCTTTGCTCAGTCAGCCTGGAGGTCCTTGTGGCTAATTAAGTAAGACTACAGCATAAGCTCCCACCCAAAAGTGGCTCTAGGAAAGTAAAATTAAATCCCCTGGTCACCTCCACCATCCCTGATACACGCATACACAGCTCAGGCGGCAGTTAGGCATGTGGAGTCACAAGTACCTTTATGTTTAATGGGAGAACAATAGCAAGACATCTGATAGCCCTCTGTATGCTTATGGAGATGAAAATAAACAAGTCTAATCCGTGCATCAGGAATTCAGTCCACCCTCTTATTCCAGTCCATCTCATTAAAGGGTCGGCTTGAGCCGTTGCCAAGGCACTTGAACTTTTCCTTTTGCTTCCCTGGGGGTCCAGTTGGCTGTGACCCTTCCCAGCTGACCTCCCCCAGCCCTCAGAGCAGCGCTCCGAGGTCCTCTGCAGAGGACCAGCGCTGCCCAGAGCCCACCGCGGTGGAGCCAGCTCCACACTGCCACCATGTGTCAGGCCCTGCTCTGCACTCGCCCAACTCGGGCAACGTGTCCCCATCAGCTCCCAAAGGGATGGTTTCGGGCAGTACAGCAGGGCTGGAACCTCAGCATCCTTCCAGGCAATGCCCTGACCTCTGCCTGCAGAATGGGGCTGGCTCCCTGGCCCTATGGACACCTACCCCATGCTGCAGGGACCACACACAGAAGCAGGATGGAGAATGTCCCACCCTGAGACACTCTGTAGCCTGTTGATTGGAAATAGCACGTGAGAGAAGCAGGTTCAGACCTTCTCTGGTAGACAAATTGATGGCGCGCACACATCCCATGTTCCGTCTGAGTGATGGAACATGGGATGTGTCCAGATATATCCACAGGAATATCTGGATGCAACTTTTAAGGGAAGTTCTCTTTCCATATGTGTGCTCAGGGATGCCTTTTGGTTCAGGCCCTAGGTGACAAAAACAGGTAGGAGGGACTGTGGATCATGTAGGGCTGTAGGCACTCCTCAACCCAATGCAAAGCATAAGCAGACATGAAGCAGACATGCCTAGAAGCAGAAATGTTAGAGACTGACAGAACTTTCTTGGTAAAACCTGATGCCTACTAGTTTTAAGTACCTCCTAATTTGTCGGAAATGAGCAAGTGAGTTACTTTAATGTCTGAGTTTACTCTTCTCTGAGGATAAGACTTCAATGCTGAAGTCTTTCTGTGAATTCAGTGTGACTATAACTAAATGGCTAGTGTACTAGGAACCCAACAACAACATCTGGGAGACTCATGTTTCAATCCCTGCTCCAAATAATATTTTTAATGTAAAACAGAAGCCTGTCATCCAGAGGGACTCATAATGATTCATAAAGACCCGACTGTCATAAAGCTGTATGTAAACTCTAGTGCTCTACCACCAGCAAAGAGCAGATTTGCCTCCTACACATGTAAGTGCTCCCCAACACTCTCATCCTCTCCAGACAAGAGGGAATCTAGTCAGGGCTTCTGTTTTCAGAGTAAAATTAGACCTTCACAGTTAGACAGGTGGAAGTACACCTACCTTGTGAATCTCATTACCAAAGAAACAAATCAGAGCCAGTTTTCTCCAGAGAAGTGTCCAGAGAAGCACGTGTAGAAGTAATGGAGCAATGGAGACATTCTTGGCAGAAATGCCAATGCTGACAAACAAAAAATGAGAGAGGTTTTGAGAGTCTAAGTTGGCAGTTAGGTGCTTAAATCCTTCTTTCAAGCATATCTCCATCCTTCTAGATCATGTGGGCCTTAGGTGAACTTCTGCTTACAGCAGGTCAACACCTTCCTGCACTACCAGTGTTTGCATAGTAGAAGCAATATTGATATTGCTGTCTCCATACATCACCCTTGCAAGCAGTGGAGCTGACTACAAATGAGGTCATTAGAAAAAGGTAAATAAACTATTCCATCCGTTAAATGCATGGATATAAATGCAAGTAGTCAGGCAGGACAATTAGGTTCAAGGCATCATTATATTCTCTACCTCAGACACAAACTTAAGTGCTGGATACAGCCTGGAAAAGGTAACAAGATGAAATGGAAAGTGGTTATTGGGTTGAGGGGTACTATTCCTTAACATGTTACACAATTGCTTATTTCCTGGTGCATTGTAATTAACACCACAGTCTTGCCCACACAGGTAAATACCTCCAGGACAGAGCTGAGGGCCATCACCAAAGCAGCATGGAAAGCATAACTAGTGTTATACTCCCTGGGGTACTGGAGGGCATTTTTTTTCCTAAGCATTAGACGTTGGCTTGTGCTTCCTGTCAAAATCTTGTGAATTTGGCACCACAACACTGGGACAAGCAGCGCTTTCAGAAATACCCAAGAAAACATTCAAAGCTGTTAGTGTGCTTCTGTTCTTGTTAAAATGATGTAGATGTCGGAGCAGAGGGAGGAAATAGCAAGAATACAAAGTCTTTGCTTTATGTCTTTTTGACCTCTCTTAAGCTGCTGTTCAGCCATGGGAAATAAGTTCCGGAGATACAACCCTAACAGATGGGCAAACCAAGAAGAGAACATGTGACATCTGGGTGAAAAGCTTCTTGCACCGTGGGATGGTAAGGAGCAGGCTATGTTTTGAAAGCAGACCTCTGACACAGGGTCTTGCATTTTGTCTTGCTGTCACACTGTATTACCACACCACATCACACTGTGTGACATAACCGACAAACCCTGTTGTAACCTGCCTTCGTATGTGTCATGGGAAGGCAACCTGCTGCTTGATGCTTGTAAGGGTGCTTCAGTAAAAAGGCAATCCTGCTACTTCCCCACACCCAGAAGTGTATCAGAAGCAAAGCTGAACATAAAGATCTGCTCTCTTTCTGCCCACCTATATTCAGCTCCAGGCAGTCATCACTTGTTCCCAAGAACATTTCAGAAATTCCAGAGTACATAGTGATATAAAGCCTCTGAAATGGAGTAACGTCCCATGAAGAAAGAGTCTGACTGTTGAAACCTACTATTTCACATTCAAGTAGGAGGTGTATGATAGAGCACACCACAGAAGAGACCTGGTAGCATACATCAGTGAGGACAAATGAACTTTCCAATGCTGGCCCAAGGCATTTCAGTTTTGTCTTCCACTTAAGTTTGCTCTTCTAACCCTCTTCATGCCTTGTCATCTTGATGGTGGTGATATCATGATATCTGGAAGTGATACCAAAGAACTACTCAGAATCTGAGAACTTCATACTTTTCTTTTTGCTACATTCCCCAGGAATTACCAGTTGCATCAATTTGTGGGAGTCCCCGCAGATAACATTTAACCAAGCACTCTCCTGATTTATCTTGTCCCCAGGGGATTTCTAACCTATGTGGACTATGTCTGTGGATAATGAAATACAATGTCATACCACAAATTAAACACATTAAACTAAATGACGGTCTCTCACACTTTCTGACTTTGTGAACTTCTACGCTTGTATAATTTTCCTTGATATGTTCAGTACCACAGGCTCTCCTTAAATTCAGAGAAATGAATTCTTTCATGCAGCTCAATAAGCAGCATTTTAGAAAGCCTTTTTTTATACTGACCAAGCAGATCACTCACCCCTGGGTACTAGCTCAGCAAAATGGTGAGATGCTCCTTTGCACCTTGATTTAGAGGTGGATTTCATCCAGCAAGAGAGTTTTGCTTCTCCAGCAAACAGGGTTGAACTATGAGCTTTGCAGGCAAAGAGGCAAGATACTTCTCTTCTCAACATCCCCAAAAGCAGGGGTTTTTGTCAGCAAGAAGAATTAGGGAGAAAATGTCCCTCTGTGCAATGTAATGTACAGTCCCCCTTGGTGCTCACCTGTCCTACCAGAGGCTTCATGGTGGATAAGCAGAATGAGATACAAGGTACAGGCCAAATTCCCCCCACCCAGCTTGCATTGCAATGACTGGGCTTCACGTTCCAAGGTTGCATGCGTCCTTCAGTCTTTCTGCTCTTGCACCCTGCTTTCTGGCTGAATTTCCTCAGCAAACCCTCCAGCATGACCACAGCAGAGCCATTTGCAGCCTCCCTGGGTCTCTGCCTCGAGCAGCACGAGGGGAGCCACACAAAGCCAGCAGATCCCCAGGTGCTTTTGTCAGGAAGTGAGAGCCCATCAGAGCACCAAGGGAGGCATTTCACGGTGTGCGGGAGCAGCCCAGCGTGACATCAGTGTGAGTGGTATGGGGAGGAGAGCCGTTTACTCGCTGTGTACACAGCAGCCACCGCGGTGAATGGCTGCAGGCAGTATGATTAATGAGAGTGGGGATGTGCAACTGTCTTGATGAGGGAAACAGACTGGATTGTTGCACAGGTTACCAGGCCTGTATTTGCAGGAGAAAGGACAGTGGTAATTGTTTTCAGGGACAGACAGACATGGCCGCAGCCCATTGAGATGCCAGGGCACTGCAGCCATGTGGCAGGCAACGGAGGAGACGCAAGCTGCAGGCTAAGGCTGAGGTGGAGTGTGACAGGTGGCGTTTGGGGGACAAACCGGGGGACAAAGGCCGGATGGAGGCAGTGGGACTCCACACCGGCACCTTCCTCAGCTTCAGGACTGAGATGGCGTCTGGCCAGAACTGCCCTGTGGGGTATTGCTGCCATCGCAGCCAGCACACCGGCCTCTGTGGGCCAACGGCATGAGGCGAGGGCCATGAGGGCCGATGGCGCTCGGCCCACAAGACCTGACCAGCCCCTGAGCTGGCGGCAGCCATGGGACGGTGACGCAGCCGCCGGGGCCGAGCGGCCACCTGCCCTCAGGAGCAGGCCCGGGATCAGTATCTGCAAAGAACGAAATTGCTGGCTCCTGGCAGGCGGCCTGCCCTCCTCGTGCTGTGATCTTGTCAGATCACCTCGGAGAAAATGGCTGAGTGCCTCGGCCGGCTGCCGGGCAGGACAACAAAGGGCGAGCACGGGTGATTCACCGGTGCTGCCAGACGCTCCCCAGCAGCACCCCGCTCTCCCGGGCATGGGCGCCAGCAGCCTCCGCTCCCCACTGACCCCCTGACACCGTTTTTAAGAGCTCAGGTTTTAATCTCAGCTCCTGCATGAATCCCTCCCGGCTGACTCAGCTCAGTGGCCAATTCCCCAGCTTGCACCTTTGAAAGGCCATTTTGGAGGAAGAACAGGAGCAGATTGCATTTAATTGTACTGCTAAGTCTTCAGTTTCCACTGGTTTGCCCTTGATTATTTCCTACTGCAAAAATCCCCAGTCCCAATAGAAATGAGGCTGCTGTAATTAGTATTGGATAAGATTAAGATAAGGAGTAGCAAACTAGATAATTTATCAGGGATCCAAGAAGGAATACGCCCTGAATGTTGATGCATGTTGCACTTATGGTCTGTTGTTCCTCGCATCTTCACTGTCATTAATATCTGGGGGATTCATTAGCAAAACAATGTCAAGAAACTTGTAGCGGCCAGGGAAGGAACCAAACTTAAGTCCCACATAGGGACTTCATCAAGCTGTATCGTCATCAAGCTCTCTGCTGTAGCAATGCATCACTGGGCGTTTGAGACACTCATTTCTAAAAACACTAAAACAACACTTGTGCTGTTCCATTCTATTCCTCAGCAGCCTTTGTGTGACATCTTATCCAGCTTTCAGAGTCAGCAATCCACAGAGGAAAGACTTGAAGAGATTTGCAACCTCGCTTTGAATGAATTTTAAAATCCTGATGTCCCTTCAAAATTGCAGAAATGAAAATGTTTCAAGCAAATATACAGATGGTCAGAGAGAAACAGAAGCTTCATGGCTGGAGAAATTTTATTGCATGTACATATCATATCAGACACTGCATCAATACATATCAATGCACAGATAGTCCCAGAGCCCTAGCTCCCTAGCACAAAAGCTAATGTTTTATTCACTTTGAGTCCAATGGTTTGAGACTAGTACAGTTACATATTACAGTAAATATATATGTACATCTATATTACATTGTTGTTATCTTATGTCTACTTCATACATAGATATAAAATACTTTGTGTCCTCTGTGCCTATGTAGGTATTTCTTAAAAGCAGAATATTTTACATCATTATTGTACAGGATTCTTGCAAGTAGATGTACATTAGTAATAAAATGTCCTACTCCAATTTATATTCAAGCATCTTTTGCTTCTGGCTGGGGAAGCATGCTTGCAGTGTCTGTACAGCCTCTTAAAAGCTATAAACACAGCTATACATCTTCTGTAGAAAAAAAAATGTAATGATTTATGGGTAACTCTCTCTCTGTTAATCCTAATAATAGGGTTGGGAAAAGCAATGTGCAGCCTAGTTTAGCCTTCAGATTTAAGGATTTTCAGAGTCTCTTTCTGCTGCTCTTCAGTAGAAAAGCAAACAGGCAGCAAAAGAGGAGCAGCACACTTGGCCATCCAGAGTCAGAGCTGCCAGATGAAAAACAGGAAACCAATCCGGTTTAAGAGCAACAGCAAACTGTAAGTATGCATCTCGATGGAAACACGTTCTCCATCTGCAATGTTCTTAGCATACACCCTTATGCTTCACAAATGCCTGGAGGAGGACAGCGACATTGTAAAACTGACTCCAAGCAATCTCATCTTCTGAGCTGCAGTCTGGCAGCTGTATAAGTGGCGCAAGAATGACATTCCTCTGTCCCTCACCACTGAGTCACTGATTCCCACCTTTTGGCTGGGGAATGGACACACACTGTCTTTCTGACCCTATATTTTATGGGTTCTGACCCCATTAATACCTGCACAACCCTTAGAGTAGCATGGGCAAGACCAAGCAGAGTCTTTGCATGAAAGTGAGTCTCCCATCTGTCCCCACACCTCTGTGTCCCAGCCGATGTCATTTCTGCTTCCAGTCCCCATCATTCGCTAGCTCCCCGCCTGCTTCCTGCTGCATTTGCTAGACTCCCTGGCTGGAGAGCGTCTCCGTAATGTACTGCAGTCATCAAATTGCCATGATGCATCCTGGTAGTGTAGACAGCATGGAGACTATGGTGTGGTAAGTAAGGGTAATGTAATGTGGCCACAGGGCCAAGAGGCCCGAGAGGAGCTGAGACTGGAAGCACAGGAAGCCTTCTCCATGAGGCATTAGAGATACTCATGCAGCCACACTGATTAATACTGCCTCTCCCAAAATGAAATATGCCATCTCAAGGTCAGTGTGAATGAAAAGCCACACCAGAGTAAAACTCTCAGCTTGTTCAGACTGAAAGAAGGAAAAAAAAGAATATAGAGCAGAGGAAAGCGAGTGGTAATAGCAGTAGAGATTACAGAGGAACTTAATAAGGATTACTGCCTGTCATGATGTAGTAAAGAGGATAGCTTTTTCTCTCACTTTTCCTGTTTTAATTCCTTCTGAAGAATAGCATAATTCTGCAGAAGGGCAGTGAACAATGAGCTGATCTCAATTCAGGAATAAGTTCCCGGTACAGATGGCAGCAGATGGAAGAAAGTTCAAATACCTCTGCAGGAAAATTGGACAAAGAGTATATGAACTACAGCAGTTGCCTCAAATCGGGGCCTCTAAGGGTTATAGCTGGCCTTCAAGGCAAATGGAAGACAAATAATGTACTGACAAAGGAAGGAAAGGACTAATACCACAGGTGAGGATTTGGATGTGTTTTTGCCTCTAGACTTCTGGCAGGGACATTCTTAATGGTCTGTGGGGGTGAGGTATTTTGCAGGAAGTCCAAGTAATTGCTTGCAGGAGATTTGTTTCTATGAGCGCTGTGGTTTCACTACACCTCTATAGATCAGGCCCCATCATGTTTCTGAGTGACACCAGCTCACGGCACTGTCTAAATGTAGTGGTTATTATTAGCACCCATGCACTGTGGATGTACAAGCTTTAACCACTCAGGCCCAGCCTTTGGGAAGAAACAGCTTGTGTTTAGCTGTGTACATTTGCAATGATTCATGAGATTGTCTGCAATCTCTGTAAAAATAGTACTTACGCAATTCAGGAGCTACTACTGAAATCCTGACATTATTGGGTCTTCCCCTCTTAGTCACACTCATTTCAATTAATTTCCATGCCACCGAGAGAACTTCATACAGAAAAGGCATAAACCTGAAAGAGGAACTGGGGGAGTTAGGAAATGCAGCGAAAGGGGATGATCATTTCTTTGCAATTGTGATGAGGAAAGATTGCAGCTGTTATTCCCCCTGTAGAAGTGAAATGTGCAAACTCAACGAAAAAAGGGAGACAAATCTGTAAGGGCCCTTTTTTTTCTCTTTTGTATTTTGCCGAGCTGTTTTTCTTTACTTTTAAACTGAGCAGCTAAGACATGGCTGGAGGGTAGGAATGGTTTTCCACCCTTTTTATACCAGTGTCCTATTCTTTCTCCATTTCCATCTGGGCCCAGCTCTACAGTACTTACTGTACCTGCAGCCTAGTATGTGTCAACTCTGCAGCACCCTGCTGAGGACCATCTGAGGGATGGCTCAGAGCACACTTAAGCACATGGGGTTTAGCCCTTCTACACCTAAACAGCCTCCCAGAACTGTGGTTCGTATATAGGACTCATTTCCCCCACACCTAGGGAGATTTCCTGGCCCAGGCCCTACACCTCCACCACACAAGCCCAAATGCAGTGAAGAGACCTGTGGGTCTGGATAGGGACTAGGACGTCTTTCAGTGTTCACAGCTACCCTTAAAAGAACTTTCAGGTAGAATCTGTAGGGTCAAATGATGAGCTCCTTTTCTGTGCTGGCAAAGAAGCACCACTGCTTCCAGACCTGTTGAACCCATGGGAGTTGTTTGGCCCAGGCTCCTCCCTAATGTAATGAAGACACGGGGTAATCCACAGGCTGTCCCTGGGCCATAGAATAGGGGCACTGTTGTCACAGGAACAGTGTGGGTTCCTCTTCGCTCCTGCGTTACCTTCAACCTGTGCTGTTACACATCCATGGAGTTACACTGGAGTCTCAGCACTCCAGGTGGGATCAGATTTGTAACTGGTTTCAAGTCACCTGAAATTCAGATGAAATTAGCACGGCTCTGTGCAATTGGCACACTATGAAACAAGGCTTTTGGACTGCATTCTCTCAAAGTTCTCCTTCCCTTGGAAAGGAGGAGAATGTCAACAATTACACGTGCTGGAGCACCAGACAAAGGCCTTCAGAAAGTTCTTACCATAAAGTTTGTCATGTATAACCAAAAAAATAAATAAATAAATAAATAAAAAGCTTCATAGAAATCAGGCCTGAAGGAAAACTGCTCAACTTGGTATTCACAGCAAAGTAGGTGTGCAAAATGGGATTGAAAAGCAACTGGAAGTAGCTGGGGTGACTTGTACAATACTATGTGGTACATAAGCTGAATTTGGGTCCCTCCATAGTACACCTCCACAGGTGACAATGATCTAACATCTGCTTGCATCTCACTGCACTCCTGCTGAGGCTACAAATCATTTCTTTGCTTTCTTACTCTGGGATTCTTCCTAATCTACCATCCTGGCATGGAAATGGGATTTCAAATTTCAAGGTGCTTAACACAAACAGAAGCAATGTTGGCTTCCTACTTGGTTAAACAAAACTTGTAGCTCACGGGGCCAACAGTTTGTCTCTTCAGGGCTACATGGTAGAGGATGCAAAGAGACACATAGATTTTGTAGAATACAAAGATCATAGCAACCAAGCATGTTTCCTCAGCACTCTGGAAGCTCTTCACCCATAACCTTGAGATTCCTGTTAGGCCTCCAGGTGTTATGAAAAAGAGCACTCAGACAGCTGCAGTCAGGGCAGAGCATGGAGCTGGAATACATATAAAGAGACTCAGGGCCATCTCATCATCTTGGGCAACTTTTACATGAGCAGTGTTTCAAAACAATGTACAAAATTAGATGACAGTCTCCCGGAGTGTGTGATCAGGCAGTGTAAAAAGAATAGCCCATGGATCTCAGGAACCTGTCTGAAGCAGTGAGCAAGAGCAGAGAGAATTCAAGTGTGAAAGAGGTAGGCAGGTCATGGAAAAAGGCTCTTTTCTAGTGTTCTGTGACCTGTCTAGCAATGTGATAAAATGGACATTGGTGTAATCTAGCTCCAAAACTCATATTTGCTTGTTCTCTGCAGAACATAGAAAGGAATTGTAGCAGGTCAATGCTCTTCACAGTCTGTGTCTCCTGATACTGAAAAAAGAGAGATGTTCTTCAGAGAGATGTTCCTTATACCCATTCAGTCTGATCTCTAAGCCAACAGAGGTGGTGATTTGCATATAGACAGCTTTCCACTGGAAAACTGTCCTTTCTTTTAGAGCAAAGAGCAGTCTTCAGAAGGTTATTAATGATCCATGTTTTCTGTAGCCAGACAGCACTCAATGCAATGGAGCCATAGAGGTACAACCATTCAGAGGTCGTGTTTTTTCTGTCCAAATTCCAACTGGAATTCTACAAGCAAGCAGCCCAGTCTGATTAATTCTTTAAAAAAAAATAAGACTCGGGATTGCAGAAGAAAAAAGAGAAAATGAAGAAGAATAGGAAAGATGACAGGGAGGGATACAGACTAAGATTAAGAAACAACCAAGCAGTTTAATGTGAAAATCCTGCCACATACGAGACAAAGTGAGAAAGGAAAGTATAAACCTTGCTTGTGCCCCACCTGCTTCCCAACATAACAGCCTGGCCAAGCTCTCTCTTTTGCAGAGTACAACCATGGACACTTAGTTTATGGCATTAAAAAAGACCAGAACAATCTAGAAGAAATCAAAAGCTGGAGTGTCTGTAGTGTAAAACACTGGGTTTTCTCTAAAAGCAGAGAAGCTTAGGTAAGAAGCATGAGTTCCCTGAGGCATCTATAGCCCTGGATGCAGTGCCAAGTGCTTCCTTTTCACTCTGTTCCCAAGAGATCCCACTAATTCGGCACTCAGAAACAAGCCAGGAATTTCTGTCTGGTTTGAGTCCTTGTTGCATGAGCTTCTTGCATCAAAACTCATTGTCAGAAAGCTTTCTCCTGAAATCCATCCTCACATTCCTTTTCCCTAACTGCCTGCTGTCCTCCTGTGCTGCACACTTCCTTTGGATGAGGGGGACCTGAAGCTGTGTGTGCCCACCTACCATGTTAGCTTTCCCTTAAAGCTGGAATCATCGTTCTCACCAAGTAATACGGGCTTGGGGAGCTTGGGATAATGGCAAAGAGAGATGAGGTGTTCATGGCGCAGCAGTGAGCCGTACCACTGGGAATCACATAGTACTGGAGGGCCCTAATGAAATACATTGGCACCAGTATAAACCATTGTCTCTCTGATTACAAAATGGCTGTGTTGAAATGACTACCAGGCCCTGCTAAAACACCAAGCTCTTATATACCACTTGTCAGCCATCGTTTTCAAAGCACTTTCAGAGGGTGGGAAATGATTTATGCAAGGTCACTGAATAGAAGTAAAATTAAACCCCTCTGTGCCTGAGTCATCTGCCAGCATCCTAACCACTGAGATACTCCAGGAAACCCTGGTGTCTTTGTCCTATTAGACATCTACAGGGCAGGGTATAGCAGCAGCAGCAGCAACAGCTATACAGCTGGGATTTGCTTAGACAGAGTTATCAGGACAATTTTAAGTGGGGCAGTGCTGAAGCACTACGTGTGAGAAATCTCTCTTTGCAAAGGCAGCAGAGTAATGCAAGTCATGGCATATATTTTTCTCAGGAATCTATGGGACAAAGGTGACCAGGAAGTCCACACAAATATCACATTTACATTTAAAGTCATCAAAGCAGGAAACAAACAATCTCTGGAATAGAAGAAAACACTGTAGACTCTCCAGTTCCGAGTGGTTAATGATCTCTCCATGACCTTTTGGTTTTGCACCTCATCTTTTATTTAAACTACCTATTTAGAGCCGCAGGGCTGGGTATGAAGCACATGCCTGGATCCCTTCTCTTACAGTATTTCAAGATTAAAGTGTGAGGTTTTGTTAAGGAAGCTAGAGGGAGTGGAGCTTGACTCTAAGCAGTTTTACAGAGCTAAGCAGGGAGCCTGCCCAGCAAGGCGTGAAGGAGACCCGGGGAGAAGACTCCAGCCTTTGGCTCGCCCAGTAGCATCAGATTAGCCACCTCATCACTCAGCTTTCAGTACTTTGCTAAACTGGGAAAACGGTTACCTCAGCTCCCTGCACTGTCAATAAAAAGAGGCAATAACTCTGAATTACTGCCTAAATTCAGGGTCTATAAAAAACAGGGCAACATGGCCTGTAGGAACACCTGACAGCTAAAGGTGGGTGCCTGGCCTCGCTCCCTCTATGTCTAAGGTCACCCCTTTCTAATCCCTCCATTTGTTTGACAGGATTGGGAACCTTAAAATAATTCTTATGATATCAAAAAGTATTCCCTTAGAGGAATGCAATGAAGGATTGATTTGGCAATGATTTTAAAAACCGGCCAGCGAACTTTGAGTCAATGTGCACAGTTTTCAGAAGTGGGGAGCACCGGAAAGCTCTCTTTAATCTGCAGGCTATTTGCACACCATGTCGCTTGGAAGGAGCCAGAAACCCAGGCTGAGGACATCACTTTGAGCGTCTCCTTGAGAAAAGGCTTGGCCCAGCATCCTAGCACGCTCAGCTCCCACTGCACAGCCGGTGCTGAAGTGCTGTGTGTCACTCCCTCTGTTCGCTGGAGCCATGAACTCATCCCATTCAGTCTTCTGGGAACTGTTTTGCCATTAAAAATGTAAATAATAGTAGCTAAAAAACTAACTCATAAAAAGCTTTGAAGTTTGCTTACAAACAAAATACCTTCATAAACTCTCCCAATCCTGTTTGTGCTAAAATATTGACTTTTCAGGGAGGTAAATATTTCTCCATTGCTCATTGCATAGAAACTTATTCCTGCTGTTTATTCGTATGCCAAGGCCAGTAAGTACTGCTGCAGTGTATATAATCCTGGTTTACAGACTGCTGTACAGTTCCCAGCCTGTTCCCCAGGAAACTGGCCAGTGGAAATACTTTCATTAACTTCAGGGAGAGACAAGTTTTATTTGCCTGCTTGCAGTGCTACTTTGTACCTTAAAGTGTGCTTAAGAGGCTATTGTGGTCTTTAGAAAGACTCCTTTTGCAAGCAGATTGTTGATCTCTCTTCTGTCCTGTGGCTGGTCTACAGCGCCTTGCACATGCCCCTCTACAAAGTTTGAATCATTTGTTTTTCTGGGGTAACAATCAATTGCAGGTGATATTTGTGGCTGAGTCACTTCTAGCAAGGGCAATAGGTAATGCCTATTTGTGTACGTGTAAGCCATATCCCTCCTTGGGGTTGTGCCATTTGACTACAGCCGGTGATAATTCTGCCCATCCTCCTGTCCCTTACATCTCATTTAGGTTTTATTTTGCATGTTCTATTTAAAGAACAAGGGAGTTCTCTCATTCTGTTTTTTATTTATTTATTTTTTCCTGTGATTGTATCTCAGAGTAACCTGACAAACACTGGACAAGCTCATGTAAAGTGCACCTATCTATGCAGAGGAGTAACTACTATCTACCCTAGGAGACAAGAAAATATTTCCCTGGAAACAAGAAAAATAAACCAATCTATTCTATTTCCCTAACAAAGTTACCTCCATATCCTCCAAAGCACCCCATTCATGTCCAGCCTCCCAAACATGCTCCCGGGAAAAGAAGCTAGGGAAAGAAGAAGTGACACCACAGCACCGAACTCAGGCCATTGCCAAGCATGGGGAAGATGGACCAAATCTGTCCCTCTGCAGTGAAAATCCACTTCTCAAACAGAAGATCAGTGGGGCCTGAGGTCACAACCTTATTACAAGAATGAGGAAAAGCTCCTGCAGCAGAGAAGCTTATGTATCTGTCTGAGGCACACGGGGAAGAGAGCTACACAGCCACGTAACTGCTAACCTCACATGACAGAAGGCACGTGCCTACTGTGTGCAGGCTTAGCAGCATGGAAGTATGGCTAGATCTCCCTTGGCCAAGCCCTTCCTCTTCCCTATCCTGCCTTCAGCACATCTGCAGCTGGAGAAAGGGGGAAGAACAACCTAAAGAAGTGGTAGGGCTTACCTAAAGATATATCTAAAGACATATTCCAGATCAGTAGTGGAGGTATGACTTGAATCAGCCTTCTGGCAGCCATGGTAATGTTCTACATGCAAAGATTTACTTGTCTTGCTTTTTTTTCCTTCTTCTTTTTGCCTTTTCTCAGTTACTCTTCCCTTCTCCAATCCCCATCCTCACCATTTTCACAGTCATTTTACCATCTCTTACAGCCCCAGAAGAAGTTTCTGATAATTCTCTTTACCTGGTCCAGCAAGAGGACTTGGGAAAGGTGAGTCAGATGGACTGTAGTGAACTAGTCTCATTTAATACAGATACCTGCCCAATCCTGCCTGATCTCCTGACAGACAGCAAAATAAATCCAGAGGTAGCTCTTGTCTTGATGCAGTAGCAGAGGTGGTGCAGGCAGGTGGGATGAAAATAAGGAGATCCATACTTTAATCCTCTAATTTTTCAGACCACAGTGAGGAAACAAATCCCCTGAAGATCCCACATGTCAATTTCCACTTTCCCACACAGTGACACACCTTTATATAGCGATAGACCTCATGGTCACCAACAAGGAAGGACTGGTCCGAGATGTGAAGGTCAGGAGAAATCTTGGCTTCCTTGACCGTGAGATGGTGGAGTGCAGGATCCTGAAACGTGGGAGCAGAGCAAAAAGTGGGATCACAACCTGGACTTCAGGGTACATCAATATTGGAAGGAAGACTAAGGAAAATATGTACCCAAAGCTGAATGGATTAGGGGACCAGGTGAAAAGGGTATGGAAAGGCCAAGGTACTTGATGTCTTCTTCACCTCTGTCTTTATTGGTAAGACCTGCAATCAAGAATCCCACAGCTCTGAGACTGGAGGGAAAGTCTGGAGCACAGAAGGTTTACTGTTGATTGGTGAGGTCCAGGTTAGGGAATTTAAACAAAGTGAACATATGCAAGTTTATGGGCCTGATGGGATGCACCCTTGTGTGCTGAGGGAGCTGGCCAACGTCAGTGTCATCTCACTCTAGATTACATCTGAAAGGTTGTGGCAATTGTAGAGGTTCCTGAGGACTACAAGATAGTAAGTGTTGATATTATCTTCAGGAAGGGCAAGAAGGAGGAACTTGGGAAATGACAGACTACTGAGATTCACCTCAGTCCCTGGTAAACTGATGGAGCAAATGGTCCCAGAAACCATTTCCAAATATCTGAATGGCAAGCAGGTAAGTGGGAGTAGACAGCATGGATTTATGAAGGGAAAATTGTGTTGACCAACAAAACAGCCTTCTACAATAAGATGACTGGTTTTGTGGATGAAGGGAGAGCAGTGGATGTTGTTTATCTTGACTTTAGCAAGGCTTTCAGCATTGTCTCCCACAACATCCTCATAGACAAACTGATGAAGTACAGAGCAGATAACTGGATAGTGAGGTGAACTGAAAACTGACTACGTTGCCAGGCTTAAAGGTTTGTGATCAGTAGCACAAACCCAGCTGGAGGGCAGTCACTAGTGGTGCACTTCAGCGGTTGATACTGGGGCCAATACTCTAAGATTTTCATTGATGACCCAGGTGACGGAAAACGTCATTGCAAGTTGGTCTTTCCCATCTGTTCAGCCCTGGTGAAGCACATCTGGAGTGCTGTGTCCAGTGCTGGGTGCATTCGCCATACTGGAATGAATCTATTGAAAGGCCTCAAAGATGATTGAGGGACTAGAGCATTTCTCATATAAGAAAAGACTGAGAGAACTGCGACTGTTCAGCCTGGAGAAGAGAAGGCTCAGGGACATCTTATCCCTGTTAATAAATACCTGATGGGGGGCTTTAAGAAGATGGAGCCAGTCTCTTCTCAGTGGCACACAGGGACAGGACAAGATGTGAAGGAGAAAAGAAATGAAATACAGGAAATTCTATTTAAACGTAAAAACAAACAAACAAACAAAAACTTTGTAAATCATGGTTTGTCAAATCTTGGAAGAGATTTCCCAGAGAGCTTGTAGAGTCTCCATCCCTGGGGATATTCGAAACTTGACTGGATGGGCCCTAAGCAACCTTACCTAGGTGCTTCCACTTTGAGCAGCCGGTTGGGCTGGGCCATCACAAGAAGTCCCGTCCAACCTCAGCCATGTGATACTGTGATTCTGGGTTGCCTAAAGCATGCTGTCCCACACCCCAGGAAAACTGGTAGGATCTCTAAAGATGATCCTTCTTGTTTCAAAACAATAGCCTTCTTTTAAAAGAATAAGCTGTACCTGTGTAATTCCTGACGCATTTGTGCATCTTGTCCTGCAAGCTCTACCATAACAATTGATTCTAGTGTTTCATTGTCTTTCATCATTAGATTTTTTTTCCCAGTGACTAATCTGAATCTTTCCTGATGAAATTTAAGCCACTGTTTTTGTTTTCCGTAGTGCATCCTACATTTCCAAAAGACTAAATAGTCCTTCTGTGTTTGCAGAATGCTGTTGTGTTCCCTGTCAGTCTTCTCTCTAAGCTGACTGCAATTTATTCAGTCTCAGCATGACAAAGTAATTCTTTTCAGATGGCTGATCTTTCCTATTTCCCCCTTCTGGGCTCTCCCCGGTTGGCCCATATCTTTACTGAAGTGCCCCAGACTCAATATAATACCACAGCCAATGCCTCACGAATGATAAGTGGAGCAGAAGGATGACTTCATCCATCTTTCAAGCTACATTCCTTTTACCAGAACCCAATACAATGTTTGCTTCTTTTGCAATCCAATGACACAGCTGATTCATGTTCAGCATGTGATCTACTATAACCCTACAGTCTTCTCAAAAGAGAACTGAAGGTTAAAAAATTGTTCCACGTCCAAAATTGGTCTTGTTACTCTATTTCTACTCACTTGTAGCATTTTGCACCTGCACCACTAAACTCTTCCTTTTTCATCTCATTTCTGAAATTTGTCCCAAACATTTTGAATTCTGACCATGGCCTCCTGAATATGTGCAGCTTTGTCATTACCCAAATCATTATATAAGAGTATGACCCAGGGCAGACCCTTTCAGAACTCCACTGGCTACAGTTTTTCATATTGATAGTGATTAATTCATGGTTAAACTAATAGAATATTTTCTGAGGACAAGCTAGGAAACAAGCTAGCTACAACATCAGTAATTTATTCTAGAGCATATTTGCTTGTCATATGGGACTATGTTAAGACAAAAGTTGAGATGGAAACTCTCCCCATTCCCTAAACCTTTTACCCTACTATAAAAGGAAAGATTGATTTTATGTGAGTTGCTTTTAACAACTCCATGTTGACTGCTGCCCATCTCTTGTGCTTGCAGGTGGTTTGTTTGATATTTCTTCCAGATTTTTTCCAGGATATGGAAAGTGGTCATGATTCCATCTCTTCCTTCTCCACACCTATAATCCTCATTTTAAACATTTATCTGATTTTAATGTTGCCGAAAGGATGGCTACTTCATGGGAGAGACTAGAGAGAAAAAAGATGTGTCAAAGATGCAGATGGATCAAAGCTTCAGATCGGAACCTCAGTACTGACCAGGTTTCTGAGACTCTTGTCCCAGCTCCAAGTCTCTGATGCATGAGTTATCCCTTCCTGTTTTGATTAGGACAGAGGGCATTGACCTACTAATGTATGGGTAAATTTGAATAACACCTTCAAAATGCCTACCTCTAAATGTCAGCACTTGGGGAATAATGTCTGACTAGCAGAAATTGATGGCTCCTGTGCCAAAACATGGAAAAACTAAGAATTTTAATATGCAGGTATCTTAGATTTCCAGTACTGGAGAGTAATTGGCTTCAGAATAATATGTCTATATCCTGGCATTTTGTTATGAATTTTCCCCTGATTACCGCTCTGCTTTTGCTTTTGCTTTTTTTTTTTTTTTGAGATAAACTGGTACGTTTTATCATGGGTGTCATTTATCAGATGTAATTTTAAAAGCAAATTGTGCATGCTCTTGCAGAGTACATGTACTTCCAGGCCAGACTGCCTTGAGCAGTCAAATCAAATCAAATCGCTCCAGGCTATGTGCTGTGAAGGATATAATCAGTCTCAGAAAAGGGCAAAATCTCCCACTAAACCTTTCCCCTCTCTCACCTTTCCCCTGACTGGCAGGTTTTCCCTCCAGTATTACACTTGCTGGCTCCCTGACAGGCTTTATTTTCCAGCAGCCTGACTGTCACCGGCCCCTGTTTTCCCAGAGATAACATTTCTGTACGTCAATGCCCACTATCTAGCTGTGTCACATTTAGCTTTAATCCTTTCTTAGACTTTTGTGTGAGGCCTTTGCAGTCGGTACCTGTTGCAATGGGGGTCTTGTAACATTTGCTTGCAAACTTAGTTAGGCAACCTGATAGTGTTTGATGGAAGTATCTTGAGTAAACAGCTTGTTATGTACATGGCCACTTGCTCAAGAGGTTGAACGTTGCATTACTCATTTACACATGGGATGTTTTGAAAATAAAACCCAAAACACTGCCTTCTTATCAGATAGTGTTTAACTCATTCATGTTTGCGAAGGATGATTCTGGAATTCCCTTTCTATAGTTCCTTTCCTCTTATGACTGTTTATAAAAGGTGACCAAGCTTATGACTACCTCAGGGAGGTAGCTGTAATTAATCAAAGCACAATTTAGGTATTTACATCCCGCCTATCTGACATCTCTCTCTAGTTTCAATTGAACGAGGCTTTCCTTTCCACTTCCTAGCCTAAATTGTTGCTCTGGAATGTTAAATATTTGCCTCAGATCACTCCAAAGCTGGCTGTACTTCAGCAGGAGATAAAGTGACCTCTGGGAACTATTTGTGACATTTTCAAGAGGTTTTGAGACCCTACAAGGAGGGAGGAAAGGCTCTATATACAGAATAAGATTTTGTGCATGATAATCAGCATTATATTCATTTTGCAAACAGATAAACTGAATCAGAAAACCCTCAACCTTGTCTGCCCACTTAAGATAGAGCCAACTGCAACTGCAGAACACTTTCAAGAATTTGACACTAACACCACGGTTCCCAATAAAAGGGGTCAAAAGCCCAACTAGAGTGTCTGCAGCTACATGCAGGGTCATGAGTCTGACAGAAACGTACTGTAATCCAGGATTTATCCCAGTCCTGGGGCTATGCTGAATGACCAACACGGCAGGAAAGAGTTTGAGGAATGTGGTCTCCAAGTAATCAGACTGATGAAGGGAAAACATGCTAAATCACATCCAGTTCCATTTAAAATCTCCCTTGCTATTAACCTAATGTAGGTTAAAGAACATTAGGTAATTTAATAAGCTGAAGAAATATGAAAAAAAGTATTTTGCTTAGAGAAAGAAATCCTATTATGATTCTTAATGAAAAATGTAAGGTGGGTTTTTTTGCTTTGTTTTGTTGTGTTTTGTTTTAAGAGAGCTAATTAACGCTATCTAAATTATCACTTTAAATCACCTGCTTCCATGATCATAGTGCTGTGGACCAGGCCTCCCGCAGCCAGAACTGATGATGCTCCAATAGCTGCAGGCCTTCATTTTTGACCATTCGTGTTCTTTTTTCCTTCTGGACTCTCAAGGATTCCACTTTCTAGCTTGGCAGTTTTCTCTGAATAAAAATGTTGAGCCTGTTTTCTTTACTTTCACATCCATTTGGCCAGCCACAATAAGCCACAAATTTCAAAAACTGCCATAAAGATAAAACAAACAAACAAAAAAACCCAACCCAAACCACCATGGAAATAGCCAAGTCAACTACTCCTATTGAATTCTACCAGCCTTACATAGACCCCTGGGGCTAGGTTTTCAAGTGCTTATTACACTCAATTACTGCTTCTGTTTTAAAAGAGGGTGCGTATTGGGTGCTGAGCACCCACCCTCTTTTAAAGATCTGGCTTTCAAAATTAATCCAAGCAACAATTGTGCAATCCTAATTACCTGCTTATACACACTTAACTAAGTGGTCCAACCAAAGGCTATGCCTATACAGTAAAATAAATGTGCTTGGGACCATTTCTGGCCCTGAGGCCAGCTGGCATGGAGCACCATGTCCGTACAGTTAAATTCCCTTGTCCATCAAAACAAGGTAACCATATCCAACCTGCCCACTGTAAGCTGAACAACCTGTGTTGACTCCCAAACAACCATGCCTGGGAATTGTTTGGGAGCCTACTAGTTAACACTGGCCAGAACTGCACAATGGAACATTTTAAGTACTAAATAGCAAGGATGATTGTGTATAGGGCCCAGGAATGCATGCTGCTTAATATACTAATATGGACATAGTCTGAGAGTCAATTATGACCTGAAGTCTTTCTGTTAGATTGTATTTTTTTTTATTCAGAACAAAAATAAATGTCTCACTGTAAAACCAGTGAAACGTCTCTATGCCTCTCTATGGACCTTGTTCACTTTTGGCTCAGCAGCTAGAAAATATGTATTTATAGGCATGTTGTTAGTATTTACATTGCAGTATCGCCAAGGCATGCCAGTCAAGGACAGGCATCCCTTGCAAATGTAAAACAAGATGTGTCTGCTTCAAAGGGTTTGGGAGATAAGCGTTCTAGCAACTCCAGCATCAACATCTACAGGACTGACTGCTTTGGCTGCTGCAGATAGATGGGAGCTCTCTCTGCCCATGCTAATCCCAGGATTGGACGTGTGGGAAGCGTGGTGTTGAGAGATTCATTCAGGCTGGCGGCAAGCCAGGTCGAGTCCAGATGCAGTCTAGACAAATCAGGCCGTAGCTGCCAAGAGCTGGGGCTTGGGAGCTCGTGGACAACATCATGTAAATACAGCCTGACTTCTCCAACCTGGAGCTAGCCAGATCTTTGCTGCACCTCGTTCCACGCCATGGATGTGCCCTCGCTCCATGCCGGTGTCCTCTGAGCATGCAGCCCCCAGCCAGCACGGCTGGGACATGTGCACGTTGGAGCAGCACAGGTATCTCTGTTTCGGAGTTTGCCAGAGCTCAACACAGGCTGCACAACCCACCCGTGGAGCTCCCCCAGCTATTTCTGTGCCATTGGAAGCCTTGTGGGTCTGACCACCACATGAAAATGTGTGTCTGGGAGAGCCCTTGGTTAATGCTGGCTGAATCAGTGAGTGAAGATCATTCAGCAGCACAAACTTAATTAATCTTGAAGCTGTCGGCATCAACCAGATTGAGTTGTCCTTGATCCACGAGTGAATCAGCATGATATTTTGCCATAGGCATCAGAATTATTTTTATATTGCAAAACGTATTTCATACAAAAAATAAGAGAGAGTCTTTGCCCTTTATGATGCCCTTTGAAAATTATTGAAATTTTTCTCAGTGATGAGAAAAAGCAGCACCAAGCAATCTGGAAAAATTACACAGCATGGTCATAGCAAAAACAGAGCCTCCTGCTCCAGCATGCTCACCGCTCGACACCGCAGCCATAGCCACTGCTCATCTATTCGTGGTCTCACAAGGTGCTTGTTACATCCCTTGCATTTATTCATAGGTTCTGCTCCTGCAAAACTTCTGATCTCAGCTGTGGAGCCACATCCACCTAAGCCCCCTCCTGTGTCTGTGGTGCTGTGACTGTCACCTCTGGGGCAGTTCGTCCCCCAGGCTCCCCTCGAGTCTCTGCATCCCATTGCGTTTTCACAAGGAAAAGATGTTTCGTCTCTCCTGAGCTCAGCACTGAGCCTCTTGATATCCTCCTCTACTGCTAAGGTGTTTTCGGGGGGTCTGAACCCAGATGAGGACTGCCAGCTCTGCCCCCTTTGCACAGCTGCACTGTCATCTCCAAGGCTTCTGCTGCTGCTGTGTATCGTGTGCTTGGTAACATCAGCTGGTGAACCTAGGGTTACAGCATCGGAGAAGGATGGATTTTGAGTTTGCTCATTACGCCTTCTAATTCCAGTGCTTCCAAAGTCACTCAGAGTAATTAGGGTTATTTGGAAACAGGGAAGTGTCCTACCAGGTGGGGTGTCTGTGTACCAGGTGGAAACAGAAAAGCCACTGTTCCAGGCACTCCAGTGCTCTTGAAACTTTCGTTAAGCTTTTCCTAGAGGAAATACATGGGAGTCAGGACCCTCTGCGTGCTCTCACAGGGAACGATTTCCATCAGGAGGTAGCACCAATAGACACACTTTGATCCCACTGAAATTTTAGTTACAGGTACAGTGCGGCTGTACTGTAGTGTGGCTGTAGTGTGATGCTTCCAGGAAGGGTGATTCCCCCTGAAATATGTACTTGAGCTTAGGGAGGAGGATTTACCATCTTTCTGTGAAGTGTAGCTCATGAGTGTGCATCCAACAGCAGCACCACGGAGCCAGCAGTGAGGTGACGCCTTGCTTATCTCAACCAAGAACTGCGAGCCCATCCTCTGCACAGGAAGAAATTATATAGTTTCTGGGAAAATGGGTGAATTCTGCCAGGCCCTCTTAGAGGATGTCCAGGGGCAGGTGGGCTCTGAAACTACTCAGATCCACCAGGATGGGATTTTCTGGCTGTCCCAGGGGTGTAAGAGCAGTGGCAGCCCCAGCACCTCTGCATCAGGAAAGGCAGCGCATGTTGGTGGCCTCCACAGCTTCATCCCAGCACGGGCAGGTAAACGAGGGGGGTCTCTAACCCTGTCCTGAAGAAACAAGTCCTGGCTATTTTTTTCCATCGTGCATCGGTGCTTTTGTCTGCAGGCTGGCTGGCACTGCAGGTGATTTTGAGATAACCAGGAACAATATGGCTTTCCTCACCCACGGGTGTGGTGAATGAACAAACGGGGTATTGGGACACCTTGGCAAGTGCCCTGCTCCTTGGCATGGGACTGGCAAGGTCTTCTTGCCCTGCCCACCCCACCTGGGTGTCTCCACGGAGGCGTCTCCGCTGACCAGGGGAAGTCTCACCCTGCATCACGATGCTGCAGCTACACCCAGCCCCTGAGGGTCTCCGGGAGGATCTCCCAGCCTGGCCACGTCTTTGGTTGTTACCCTGCCTGTGCGACTGGCATTCGATGATGGGACCTAGGTGGGTGCATGCTGAGGTCTCCAAAAAAGAGCCAGTTATCACAAGCTGGTTGGGGATTCAGTCCTGTTGAGGAGGTGAGATGTGCTGGGATGGCAGGAGGTAGCAGCGGGATGAGCCAGCCGCGTACCTGTATGGATTGCAGTCACACAGCTGGAGGGCTTAGACTTTCTGCAGACGTTCCCGAGTTTGTGTAAATACAGCCCAGAGAGGGTTGTTCCTACCAAAAACAAGCTCCAGAACACATGGTTACAGCGCTGCAGCCATGCAGGGCTTCCCGGCTGCGTTGCCCACTCCATGCCACGGTGGGTGCCAAGCTTCAGCTCCCTGTCCCTAGGGACCCCTGCTCTGAGAGGGGACTTCTGCCCATCCACACCCTGCTGCTGCTCCTGCCACTGTCCCCAGGAGGTCACAGCGGTGGGGTGACCGTCCCAGCCTCGAGGGACCTGCCTCTTGTAGGGGTGGGAAATGGCCACAGAGGCCAGCCCTTCCTGGAGCATCCCCAGTGCCTCGCTTTTTGCCCTCTTTTGTTCATTAATCACAGCATTCTATCTTTTCTTCATGAAAGGAAGGCCAGAATGGGTCCAGCTGTCGGTTATTCCTGGTCTCTGTGCTGTTGATCGTAGGGGAGATGTCATAGCTGGCAGCTGTCCCGCGTCAAGCAGAAGCACTGCAGGGGAAATGAAATTAATCTTGCCAGTTTCCAAAAGATAATAAAATATTTGCAAACTAGTAGCTTTACCTTCCTTTTCTTATAAAGACCGTTTTGCCCTCACCTTCAGGGTAAGGCTCTGCCAGCAGCCCCAGCTGCTGCTGAAGGGGTCCTGGCAACTCCGAGACACCAGGTTTTGGCTGTGCCAGCTCTGGAAGTAAATATGAATGCACATTATAAAGTTTTCCTTACTTGGCTCGTTCCTACATCTGTGTTCAACTCTAAGGTACCCTGAATAGCGAATAGTGAAGTTGTGAGTAGACATGGCAAAATGAAACTGTAAATTACAAGGAAACACTGGGTGAGCATACAGGAGCAGGCTTCTTCACTCTGCTATCAAAGTGGAGTGCTGTTCGGTAATGGTTTTAGTTTCTTTCTTTGTTTGTTTTACGAGGTGCCGCTCCAGTTACGTGATGGTGGAAGCTGATGCTTCTGCTGGGAAGGGAGGAAAGAGCCAGTGCTGGCCAGCGGGAGGAGTTCTGGGCTCTGCTGATGTCAATGGCTGCTCCCTGCACGGAAAAGATGCAACATGTGTAAGATAAGTGAGTCAGCCTGGGTCAGGCCCCGAGCCAGCGACTGCTGAGCTCTCTTCCCAGCTCCGCTACTGATTTGCTTGATGGCCTTGGTGGGTTCGTCAGGCCAGAAATACAGTGCTGCGTGCGCAGCCTGCCCCGTAAGACGGCAGCTGATTTCTCATCGCCCATTATTTCTCACAGCTTCCTGAAATGTCAGCCCATCTCTGCTACCTCCCTGCTTTTCCACCTGCTTAATGGAGGTAATTGTGCAGATGCATCCCAGCGCTATGCAAACAGACCAGACAGGCCTTGCCAAGGCACATGCGCAACACTGGGCTCTCGAACCCTTCAGTGTGGGAAGGAGATGTGTGAGCTGCTCAGACTGCAGCTACAGAAACGCTGAGCTCCGTGCGGCTCCCTTTACCCCGTCCAGCATCCCTATTTCCCCGTCAGTAACTACATTTTCATGTCTGTCACTCAGCCAACTTTTAATCCAGGTGGTGTGTGCCCTGTTCATCCTGTACAATGTGAGCTCATTAATCAAGCCGTCATGTGGTGGAGAAAGCCAAGAGCACTGTGTCAACCCGACCTCTAATCTTGTCTGAAAAAAAAAAAAAAAAAAAAAAAAAAGACGACAGGTTTCTTTGACAAGACTTACCTTCCACGAAACACTGCTGATTCGCACTGGTTTTATTTTTAGCCTCTATTTCCTTGTTGTCGGAGGCCTGAAGTAACTTTTGGTGAGTCTGTCGAGGGATGCTGTCCCACTAACCAGCCTACTGCTCCCCAGAGTGTCCCTTTGACGCTTGTGAAGTCCCAGAGCTGCCCTGGCAGTCTCCCATGCCTTTGGAATTTCCCCAGCTTTGTAAACATAAAACTTCACCAAGCATTTTAGCTGGCTCCTTTAAGACGCAGAGATAGCCGGGCCAGATGATGTGAAAAATGTTTAATTTTAGCAGATGCTGCCTCACATCCTCCTTTGTTCCAGATGGTAAATGCTCTGCTCCATCCGCAACATCATATGGGATGAATATCCCGCTCCTTTCCAAAGGCAGAGCAGAAATAGCTATTAAACTTTTCTGCCTTTTTTTGCACCACTGTTTATGATTTTACCATCTGCATTCAGCAATTGGTCTATACTGCCATGGGGATGGTTTGGGAGAGGAGGCAGCATTGTTCCTAACAGGATTTTTGGAATGTTTTCTGCATTTCTTTAGCTCCGCTGGCTGCTGAGAGTTTATTAATCCTTTGGTTTCCTTTTATCAATCCCTTACATTGTTTTAGCTTGTAATTTATAATCATTGCCATTCTATTTCCTATTTTTTTTTCCTTCTTTATACATCATTTCTTCATGTTATATTGCTCTTTCTACATCTCTTTTTAAATGGGCTGTTTCTTACCCAACAGAGCTATTTTCCGTCTCCATGAGATCATGGATTTTTGAACATCCAGCAGAATATTCTTGGATAATTTCCAGTTTTCATTAACACTTCTCATTTTACATTTATGTTTCCAGTCAACTATGCCAGCAACTGCTTTAAATATGTGCGTGCAGGCACACACACACACATAAACACAGTGCAACCTTGAAAACCCAGACACAAGGGGACCACAAAAAAAAAAATAAAAAAAAATGGTCGTGTTAGCAGTAATTTGTATGAAGTGGGAACACCGAAGAACAGAATTGGCAATGCGTTGACCCTGAAGCGAGAGAGTGCATTTAGCCCACCCTCTGCATGGCGAGCAGGCCTTCAGTCATGTCATTACTAAAAAAAGTCGGTGATCTTTGCCTCCAGGACGGTGCTCTCTGCTGCTCCGCAGAGGTCTCGGTTCCATCAGTCACAGTGAAGTAATGTGATGTACCAGCCTGTGTCTCCAAGAAGTGACGAAGTTTGTCAGCGTGTGCTCGGGCTTCTGACAATGATACATGTTCTGCAGGTCTGCTGACTTCAGCAAGGGCACCAGCATCACTTGGATTCTCTCCTGCAGAAGCTACAGCGAGAAATTTGACCACAAGGTCACAAGGGCTTAGCTTGCCTCCTGGCTACTAAAGTTACACTGGCAGAGACCCAATCTCCAGTGCAATCTCTTCCTCTCCTACCAGGCCATACATTTGTCTATGGCTTAGCTGTTCCACCACCACCACAAGCTTTGCCCAATCCTCCACCTCCAAGATACCATCTTCCTGGACAAGCCCAGGTGGCTGAAGCAGCCAAAGCCATTGATGAAGCGGAGATTGTCCAGCACCACAGAGAAGGAGATCCTCCTCCCCACACAGGGCACCAATAACCTTCCTCACGTGGGTTTTAGCTTCGACCTTGTGTGCGTTTCTGGATGCAGAGATGTATAAGTGTTTATGATCACAGATATATGCGTGTGCACTACATGCATAGGCTGATAATTAGTGCTCTAATCTACTTGCATGAGATAAATCTAATTTGATTATGATCTGCGGTACAAAAGCTACTTCTACTTTTCAGACAGAGTGATTAGTCCTTCCATTTCAGGAAAGGCTCTCTTTTGAGTTACCCAGGGCTATGTGAAGCTTAAGAAATAAGCCCGTTTGTTTTTTTTTTTTTTTAACTCCAGGGAGCTGCAGTTGGCTAGACAAAGTGACCAAATGATTTGAATTCAGTGTGCTGAATTAAAATCCTGGTGGGGCTTCCCCCTCTGAGCTATGAAGAGGTGACTAGAGGACTGAACGCCCTGTTCGCTTGTGCAGCTAGGTGGTCTTTTCACAGCCGCCCATCAGTATCTCATTTCCAGTTTTATTAAGTAGAACTTCACTCCATAAATCACATCTCATTACTTGCAGCACCAGAAGGAAGACATTTCCTGCTGGTACTGGGCACTAATGCTGTGCAGGCTTTCAGGGCTTGGCAGCACTACAGTCCTGGTGCAGAAGCACGGAGATCCCAGGTTTTCCAGGGGCTCGCTCCAGATCTCTACAACCCGCCTTATCAGAAAGCACGAGCTGGTGTGTATTCTGTCAGATTTGTTCACAGCAAGAAGGCAGGATGAGTTATATCAGTAGGAGAGGACAGCAGACAGTCTCCTCTGATGTGCAGGTTATGCTCTCGTCTCATTGCCCAGGGCAGCTAGGTGCAGTCGGGGGTGAGTTTCTGTGTGCTTTTGGGGTTGAACATTTACCTGTGCCTCACATCCGTGTGACAGTAGCTGCTGTGTTCCCCAGTACAGTGTCCCAAACAGCCTGCTCAATGGTACTGTAAACAGTTGCTTTGTCTTTTGTCTTTATTAGTCCCCCAGGAGATAATATTGCCTTTGCTTTTGACCCTGTGCTCTTGCTGGTACAGCTGTCGTCCTGCCAGAGCACGTATTAGTTCCTGAGCTCAGGGTGCGCACAATGTGTTTTGTTATGTGTTGACACAGACACACACATGCTGCTTCACCCGCATGACGTGGCTCTCTCCGAGAGCTGAGAGCTCCCTTCCAAGCGGCCATGGGGGTTTCACGGGATCCAGAACATTACAGGACGGCTGCCTGCGTGTCAGAGACAGTTTCGGAGGGACACTGGGGACCGAGCAGGAAAAGAAATAAAAATAATTTAAAAAAAAAGGTGATTTACAGGTCTAAACAAGGTGGCATCAGTGATCGTGAGATTTCCCATGCCAAAGGATGGACTTGGCACAACTAAGGTGCCCATCCTGTGAACATGAGGGTGTCCCACTGCTCCCAGTCCTGCTCCAAGCCCCAGGTCGTGGTGGCACAGCCCCTGCGCTCCTCTATCTTCGGTTTTGTCAGTCCTGGTGCAGGCAGGCCCAGGCAAGCGGCTCCTGGCACCACATCAACACTGTGCTGCCGGAGAGACTGCCACCAAGGCGTCCTCGCCTTCATCTGGCTCCATGAACGGGCGCACTGCCCTTCCCCACGAGGGGATGGGGTGGGCGGCAGGCAGCAGGTATGGAAAGAGAAGCCCAGCGCTCGCGGGGGGCAAGCGTCGGCTTCAGCCGGGGAGCCTGGCTGCATACAAAGTAGCTCAAAAGGTTATCCTAGGTAAAAGGAGGCAAACAAAGCAAACTTGTGGGCTTGTTTCCGTGGATACTTGCCTGGAAGTGGAGGCATCCTTTAGAAGTCTTCATAGCCTCAGTGCCACAGATTGTTATGAATCACTTGGGACAAATATATCCTCAAAGCAACAATGACTTTTTAGTCCATTGTAAGTAGCTCATGTGTTGATGTTTTAGAGAATAACATTGCTTAATGTGTTTATACTTTCTGCAGGATGACGCAACCACGTCTCTGTGCAAGGTAACCAGCTCTTGTGGAAAGACCCAGATGGCAGGTACGGCACTAGCAGCACAACGAGCCAAAGCATCCTGTTCTCCTCTGTGCAGGGCTTTCCTGGTGGCTCTTCGGACGTGTACTCGTGTACTCTTCTCCCTGGTACTTTCTTTACCCCAGCAGAAATGCACAAGGCGCCCGTTTATAGCCCGTTCCAATTTTGCCTCCCTTAGGGGCAAAACTTTTTTTCAGAACCTCCAAAAAAATGTAGTAAACTCCCTTATGTGTGTTTATGTAGCCTTTCATCAAAGACTATAGAAAGAGGCCATGTGGTCTTGTGGCTAGATCAAAGCTAGAAAGCTCCTGAGATCTAATCTGGGCTGAGCCAGTGACTCACTGGGTGGTTTTGGCAAATCACATGATCCCACTTTGCTTAAGCCTCTCCAGCTGAAAAAAGCAGGCAAGAAAGACGTGCTGAATCCAACCTGAGCTTTCCAGCGCGGATGTGTTTACAGGAAAGAACCTAAACTGATCTACCGCACGTTTGGGCTAGGCTTAATGCTCCGCAGCAGACGCCAGGCTCTCAGTAGTGCCTATTGACTTTGGACCTGTGGCTCCTTCCTTGCATTCGCAGTTCTCAAACAATCTCAACACAGGCAGGATTATCTCAACAAAAGGTTGCAAAGACGCGTGAATCCTTGGGATATCACGCTGCTTTTCCCTCCGCTCTCTAACCCAGCCTCCAGTAGCGGGTGTCTTATGTTGCCCACTTTTCCCACCATGCTTTCCCATTGCTCCTTTTCCATGACTTGGTTACTTGCCATTTTACCAGATTCTCTCAGGACGCAGCGTGTGAGTGCACAGGCAATTACCGTAATGCATGCATGCGGTGGCATTTTTGCTTTGCACGGGCCTGCAGCCCGTAATGCTGCTCCCAGGCTACCTCCGATGGGAAAAGCCCAGCTCGGCAGCTGCTGATCCCAATCTCCAGCTAGTATTTATCCAACAATTCCTCCTGGAGAGATTCTCCAGTGGCAAATAATTTCCCTCACGTGTTTTCCCCTTACACCTGTTTTGAGGCTGAGAACATTTAGGAAGGCAATCCTGATCCTAATCTATATTGTAATCCTTTCAGCCGAGCATGGGGAGCAGTGAGCAATCTGTTTGCCTGACAGTTGTAATATTTGGAGAATGACGGTGCGCCTGGAGTTACGCTGCTGCGCGGAGACGGCGTTGAGTCACAGAAGGGGTGGGAGGGGGGGAAGTAAAAGGCTAAAAGTAAAAGGTTTCCAACGTGAATCTGAGATTCTCACTATTACTGAAAACCTCTTGTTCTCTGCTCACAGTTGCAAGCCCAGTGAGTGAGTCAAAAGGCGCTGTTTGGCTTGGCGAGGCGACCCCAATGCCAGCAGCACCAGCCCCTTTGCTGCCGTTCCCGAGCTCAGCAGGTCTGGAAGCAGAGCTGCAAGTGCTCCTCAAGGCGGGGGGCAGTGGGAACAAAGGAGACAAAGGCTTGGAAGCACAAATGGTGACTCAAAGCACTGGCAGGTCCCAAGGCACACACCACCACCACCAGTGCTTCCAGCACCAAAGAAGTGGCACAGTGCTGAGGCAACACGTCCTGTGCCTCTTAAACCTCCGTGGACTGGCTTTGCTTCTGAAATCACAATTTCCCCTCATTTTCACTAGGAAAAGCATGTCTGGAGAATCTGGAGGGGTGTCTCAAAGCTGGAAGTGCTGAAAATCTGCAGCCAAATTTTGAGGACGTTTTCTGGTGGAGGGCAGAAGCTCAGACTCTAAGTCTAAAACTCAAATACTGCTTTGAAACATTAAGAACCTACTCAAATTCATCTGCTGTGAAGGAAACAAATTTTTAATCAGAATTAAGCAAAAGCACTTTTCAATGTATATTAAAACCCCCTCCTGGTTAACACCCCACAAAGTGGCCGTTCTACTGATTTTATTCTAAACCCAAAACAACGCACATATTTGCCCCAGGGGAAATAAAACCAGTTTTCCCCTTCCCTGGAAATACACTTGGATTTGCCTCGTGGGCACGGCAGAGTTGGTAGTGGCTTCTGATGCTGGGCTGCCCGGTGCAGGGTTACAAGTGAGCATCGGAGGTGAAATGAAATGTCGGCAGGCTTCGATGGTGTTGGCATCCCCTGTGCTCTGTTAAGTGTATTAACAAGTAATGGCATAGTAAACTCCAAAACAGAGTGGAGTAATTAAAGCAATAAAATCTTTAAGGTTGAAATGATGCCTTTTGTTGTGGGTGGAAGGCGAGGGGAAAAACAGCTTTGCATCTGCAGCAGCCCTGTGAAGGAGACTCCTGGAAGTGGCTTGAGAAGCAGTACCCTCTCACTGCACAGAAACAAAAAGGGGCAGAGAGGATGTAAGTCCCTGAGGTCAAGCTTGGCCCTCCGCAATGTTGTAAACACCTCCTGCTTCTTCTCATCTCCCAGTTCCCCCCTGAAGCCTCACCACTACAGCTTCACCACCAGGACCCATCTGATCTGAGCAACGAGCAACCCTTGCATTTTGCATGTGGCTGAATTTCATTGCATGATTAGTAAAAAAAAAAAAAGAAAAGAAAAAAGAAACCTGATGGTTGAATCTGATGAAAGGAACTACCGTGCTTCTGTGCTAAATATGAGAAGAGTCAGACTTCTGCCCTGGGCTCATACAGCTCTGCCCTGGATGGAGAGCCCAGAGCTGCACTTTACTTTGCACAGAGTGCTGACGCCAACAAATACCATAATAGTGGAAGTAACTTTAACAAAACATTGCTGGCTAGCACAGCACTTCTGAACCCTAGCTGATTTTTTTTTTTTAAGCTGTTTTGAAAGTTAATTGTTGAGCCTCACAAAAAAAAAAAAAAAAAAAAAAAAAAAAGGAGTTGGGCAACTATTTATGCCAAGGTTAAATTGGGTCAAATCCTGAAATCCTGACTTCAGGCCAGACTCTACAGTTCCCATTGATTTACACAGGAATGTTGCATGCACTGGAGAATTTGTCCCCGGGTTGCTGCTCAGTCTCTGCAGAGAGAAAACTGAGTTAGGATCTCTAGGTTTGACCCAGCAGGCAGCAAGCAGGACGGCAATGCAGCGTGCTGCTGGGCAGGGGGAGGCTGGTTTTGCTCCAGGTGACAGTGGTCGCATTACAATTTATGTCAGAGCAAAAACCCTGAATGTATCCCCGAGTGTGGCTGAATTATAGATCATGTCAGAGCAAAATTTCGGCACGTACCCCAAAGTTCTGGCTGGGGATGTTCTGCACATGGGATCTGTGGGACCAGATGCCCCATGCATGGGGCCTGGCTCGTCGTCTGCAGAAGACACGGCTGGGCTGCCAGGGTTTCATCGCGGCTCCCTGCTTCTCAGCAGCATCTGGTTTGAGTGAAGCCTTTCCAACTTGCACCAGTGGGGTAGGACCCACAAGGGCATTTTTTGACACTTTGCTAGAAAAGGAGGGGCAACTGGGATATGGGATGGCTCCAGAGTTATCGCGCTGCATGGTCTGATCACAAGGAGAATCCTCAGTTGGCCCATGAAGGGAAATTCCAGCTCCCTTAGGCTGTCCAGCACAGACACCAGATAAGAAATGAGAAGCTTCTCTTGTGTATTTTCAGAGCATGTATTTTCAATACCTACACACAGAGAGTCATATTTATTTATCCTTACTTTGAACTGCTGCAGCAGCCCGGATCATGGCTGGATCATTAGCTGCTTACTTTTTTTGTTTTGTTTGATTGCTTCCCAACTTAACCCCTTCCTCCCTGTTTGGTCTTTAACTGAAGAATTTCTCCCTTGGCTTTTGAGGGCTGCAGACATACCTAAGGAAGGTGCATTGCTGCCGTGTCCTGCTGGGTGTCTGATGTGATGGCCGCTGGAAAAATCTCAGGGCCGTACTGTACTTTGGCATGTGGTGAGATGAAATAATCCTGCCTGTTACAAAGTCACTCGTGCTAGTTGTTTCCAAATGAATCAATAGCCCTTTTAAAGCCACAGCTGCCAGACCGTGATCCATCTACCGCTGGCTGCAGTCATACCCAGCATTTGTTACTCCCTGCAAGTCATCCCATTGACTCTGAGAAGCGCTGTGGACGTTCAGAGCTTTGTGTTTAAGTGCCAAACCATGGACACGCTTCCACTCACGTGGCCCTGGAGCCCCTTGCGGCTGTAGTGCCTTCCAAAAGGATTCAGCATGACCTTTGCTTGAGACACGCGACAGATTCCTAGCAAAGATGAGTCTCATTTCTGGTGGAATCACACATAAGGCCGCGGCGGTAAATTTCCAGAAATAATCAAACACAATTATTTGCAGGGGTCAAAAGTTCTGGACACCTGTTTCCTGAGAAGGCGGCGGGGCGGCTGTCTGGGCCATCTCAGCTGTCCCAGGGCCCGAGCGAGATTAGCACCTGGGTAAAAAACAGCTGACGGCTGCTGAAGATAGCAAGACTGAGGCCAAGCTGATGGGAAGAAGAGGGGTGAAGACTGCATGGCTTTTCCAGGGGTCTCTGCCCATCGTGGATGTGGATCAGCACACCCAGCCCTTGCTGCAGGAGGAGCTCTGGAAGGTTTATGGGAGCCCTGAGCAGCTCCTCCAGCTCCAAGGCATGCAGATGCCAAAAGGAGGCTTTAAAACGTCTCTAAAACTCCATCCTGCAGCATCTGCATTGAAACCCTGACAAGGTGGTGGGGCACACGGTTAGCTCCAAACCCCTTTCTCCACGCCGCAGGTGCAGGTGCCACCAGCAGTGAGGAGCTGTCACCTCTGTCAGCACCTAACCCCGGTGCCCTGCAGCGCTCTGCCTGCGCTGGGTGAGGCCTCTTCCTCCCGGGCTCTGACTCATGCCCACATGCATGAGCAGGATGTGCATCACAGGCCGGCCCTGGGCCCCGGCTCGCCCGCGGAGCCCCATGGGGACAGCCCTGCCCATGTCCAGCGGCCTGAAGGACTCCAAGCCATACCCAGAGCTGGACTGAGGCGAGGTGTAACTCCAGCCTTTCCCCTCTAGCACAGAAATCCTGGCTCCAGGACGGTCCAAGTATGGACCATTTCCTGCCCCAGGTGGTGCTGCCTCCTGCAAGCGCATCCTCTACGATCACACGGGGAGCTGGTAGAAGGTTTCTCTCAAGGCCAGGGTCCCATCCTGACGTGCTGAGAGCTCTCTCCCCATGAAACACTGGCACAGCCCTTGCTTCATGCTGGAGAAAGGCTTCCCAGGGCCTTGGCTGTGGTTGGCATGTGGACACGAGCCGCCTGGGCCGCAGCGTGGCACGTCGAGGTGCTCCCCCCCCAGCTGAGCCACTCATCCCGCTATTCCCCATGCGTTGGGAGAAAAAGAAGAAGAGGAGATTGAGAAAAATGTTACTAAGTCAGGAAATAATTCTGGAGGAGGGGGAGCAGTTCCTCTAACCTCGTGTATGTGGAAAGAAAGCTATTTGCTGACTCGGCCTTATTTTTTAATTTATTGTTTTGCCAGCTGCTCAGATAAAAGGACAAAGCTCTGCCTGCTGTAATGAGGCAGCCGTTCAAGCATGCCTTTACAGTGCGGAGCATCTGGCCGGGACACCAGCGATGAGCAGGGAACAGTCCAAAGGGTTCACAGGACACATCCTTTCAAATCCCTCTTTGCAGCAGCGAGGACCGGGCACTTGCTCTTTCTTCCTCCCATGAGAACTGGAAATCTCCTGGAGATCATTAACTTCAGCAGACAGGGCTCTTACATATTAAGGATCACAAGACCCGTGATGCAAAATCCCATGAGTTCGCTGATTAAGCCTTTCTGCCAGGCTCGAGTCCCCACCGCCCCAGGCTCCGCAGCCGTCTCCCACAGCAGCTGCCCCGCTTCACCTCCGGCCCCCGCAGGGAGCGAGGGCAGGACAACATCCTGCAGAAACAGGGCCAGTTGGTCCTCCGCAGCGGTTCCCGTCATCTTCTTGTGTTTTAGAGAATATCCTTTTTCCAATGAAAAGCACTGAGTTCAGCTCTGGTGCTTGCTGCTGCAGGATTTTGAGACTTGAAAGTACACAGAGGGTCAAAGGAGGTTGAAAGAAAGTTCTTGGAGGATGGTTAAATACCAAGGTGGACGTTGGTGGGCCACTGTGACCCTGTACAACGAGCGGGACAGCGCAGGAGGAGCTCAGCAGGCACCTGCCCTGCTCCCATGCACCTCTGTAGGCATCTGCTGGTACTTCTCCTGGGGGCCAGGTGGACCTGTTGGCCTGACAGACCCAGGTGGTTTGAGCACAGGTATCAGCATGGGGAGGAGAGGATTCACCACCACGCAGGTCAGGCAACAACTTCACACCAGGCCAAGGTGGGTTTCACCCTTCCACCTAGGCCCTGGGTGGTGTTGTCCCCCTGCTTGGTCACTAAGGCTGAGGGGTGAACTTTGTGAGCCTTACTCTGCGGCCTTTACTCACCAGGGGAAACTCTTACTCACACCAGGCCTCCTGCCACCATCTGCAAGGTCATTGTCATCAGGCACGAGAGCCCTGAGCAGGCTTCTGCCCCAAATTATTCGGTACTTTGCCCCCAGTTGACAGCACAGCAAAGAGAACTCACAGTATTTAAACCTCAGAGAGACTCTGACAAGTCAAGACTGGATGGGGATTTTATCACAAGGCCCAACAATGGCTTTACACTCAATTACATTTATGGTTTCTGTGATTCATCTAAACGTTTATGGCTTTGTCACTACCTGGAAGTTAAGAAAAGAGAGAAAAAAGGAAAAGAAAGTGCCGTAGCGAACAATTTTCTGCTGCAAGACACTGGGTGACACAGTAGAAACTGAACGACTACCTTCGGCGGTGGGGAAGAGTCATTTTCTGTGGTGACCAGAGCTATATTTGATTTCTTAGGCAATGTCAGCTTTTGCATGCTACATTCTCTGGCTAATAGCCAGGGAGATGTGTAATACTTTAGCCACACTGTTGTTACTTAATCCTTTCCTAATCTGCAATTTGCGCAAGAGGAGTAAAATCTAAGCAAAGCCACTGAGAACATCTCCACTAATAATTTATCAAACTCCACTTTTGTTGCTGGCAGGAGGCGGCAGTCGCTGGAGGCGAATGTTTTCCCACCGCAGCGCTGTGTGATAAACACGGGGCAGCTGATTCACGCTGCACTTATTTTCTGTCATCCACCCTCCGTGTCACCCTGATATTCCTTCGAACGATAAGCCTGCGTGTGTGCTCACAGCGCGCCGCCGAGGTCCGAGTTTCATCTCTTTCTGCAAATTGCACGTTAATTAAGCATTAATAACAGCGGGAGTTGCGTGCAGAAATCCACACCCACTGTGACAAGGCTGTGCCCTCGCCGAGCAAGGGCCCTGCTCATCGGCCGTGCCTCGGTGCCGGCTTCACCCCGGCAGCCGTGCAAGGCACCATTCCCTCGGAAAATGTCCCCGGAGAGGAAAACAAACTGGCACTCGCCAGCCCTAATCCTGCCGTAAAGAAAAGCGTTACCTCTTGCTCTATGAATTTTATTTATTTTGGTCCTCTGGGCAGCGCTTGCTGTTGTTAGAAACATGATTGCTTCATACAGTTATGTTAATGTTTGCATTTGACAGAATGTAATTGATACTTCTGCTGCGATGGCTTCAAAGCCAAATTAGGAAATGAAGTGCTGCACATTAGCTTGTTTAGCTGGTTAAATACTGTAAATAAATACATACAGTGCAATGAAAACTAATGAGTTTTCTTTAAGGCGTTTTCTAAATAGCTGGGTTCATAAAAGGAAAAAAAAAAAAAAAAAAAGGTCCAGCTGTGAACTCATATCCTGAAGGATTTGTAGTTTTGCCGTAACAAAGATTGATCCTGGCTGCAATACGAACCCTGGATTTCACTTGGAGAGCAGGATTTTGCAAGTTACGGAGGAATCGGCGTAAGAACTGTTGCAAATTTCACGGTACTTTTACCAACAATAGTTCTGAGAGATGTTGCATTTAACAAAGACATTTTTGCAAGGGATTAATTCAGAACATGGTTGTATGGCAGGCTATTCTTCTCCGTGCTCTGCAGGGAAACATTGTATTTGTAAGAGACATTTGCATAGGATATTTCTTGGTGCTGCTAAATCTGTGCAGTGCTGTAATGCTAAATGTTTTGTTTTTTTTTTTTTCTTCCTGACAGAATGCAATAGCATGAAAAAAAAAAATGAAAAAAAAAATCTGCTTTTGTATAAAGAGATAATCTGAAGAGATTTGCTTGACAGAGTGCACTCAGCACTGATTGAATAATTTGTGTGTTTAAAGCTCTCTCTCGGGCCTGCCCTCAATCCTTTAACGCAGAGCTCGAGAGGAGCCCTGCACAGGCTTTGTGATGCAGCCAAGCGCAACGAATCTCTCTTGTGCATCTTTATAAAAGTGTAGTTTTTTTTCCCTTTTCTTCATAAATAACTGATGCAAAAGTGTCTTAAACTGATTTTTTTAAGCTGTTGTCCTAAAATCAGGGCCCTTTTTAGTGTGTGTGGAACTGAAACTCTCCCAAAACTTCTTAATTAACAGCACATGAGCCCGGCAGTGTCACCTGCTTGGCAAGGAGATGTTGACCTTCAATCCGAGCGTGCTGAGCTGGCTGCTTTACCTGGCGCCCCACGAGGAAGCTGCTTTATACGCTCTGCTCCACTGCTTTAAAAATTATTGAACTGAGGGCTGAAATGTAGCTGAATATCAATTTGGTGTTGATAAAAATACGCATTCAGGAGATAAGGTCTATCCTGATGGGGAAGCAGTTGGGCACTGGCTGAGGATAGAGCCCACAGTGTAGTGGAAAAAAAAAAAATCAGCTTTATTTTTGTTTTCAGCAGCAAACAGATAAGAAGCAAAGGTTTCCAGCACCTTCCAGAGAGGCTGACAACATCTTCCAGATTCAGGACAAGAACGGTGACCAGCTCTGAGAAACAAATAAGAGATTCCTACAGCCCTCATCCAAAAGGGACATTTAAAAATAGACGAATTATGACTCTCTCAAAAAGAAATGTATGCATTGCATAAATCAAAGTTCTCACACCCACCATCAAAGTTTAATCACTTAATATGCTGGTCTTTCAACATGCTCTGAAACTTTGTATACAATAATACAAACGACGGGGTTACGAAGCAATAGCAATTTATTCTGCTGTACAAACGGATGTTGCATTATAATCCCTAAAGCAACACAGAGGCTGTTTGCAGATGTTACTACAATTTGGCATTTATTTTAATTGCTCTACAGTGTAGCTCATGTGAAATAAAATCGTGGGATGACCTACGCATTCACCTACTAAGGGTGACTTCACTGCAGGCAGAAAAAAAAAAAAAAAGAATGAAAGAAAGAAATGTTTTGAACATTTTCAAGGTTTCACCAAAACATGAACCTCCTGCAGTTGTTTTAAACGGATGCATCAGGGCTCCTGTCCAAGGCTGAAAGCACGGCAGGGCAGGGGTAATTCAATCAGCCATGCGATGCGGCGCATGTCTTTTTACAACTCTTGCAAGAATAACATCAGTAAAGTAACTTGAGATATTTTGGTGTCTGACATTCACTCAGCGAGCGCTAAGAAAATATGCTTACTGCACAGATTGCTGGTTTGTCAGAGTGGGAGGCAAGGCACCTTGGCTCCCTAATGACAGCCAGGGCTCTTTTCTTCAATGCTGACCAGGTCCTGTCCCCTCTCTGCGCTCCCAGCTCACTTTCTAAGAGCAGAGCCTTTTTCAAGTCGCTCTGGCTCCAAGACCTGCCTGGAAGCAGTTGCTCTGGCGAGCAGATTTCAAGCAAAAGGACAAAGTTAAACATGAGGCTAAGTATAAATAAAAACCAAGCCTCTCTTCCTCCTCCTCTGTACTTGCAAGCGATGATCTCACCGCTCGGGGTGGATTACAAGGGTGGCTCGAGCTCTTTCAGGAAAGCACATTCTCTAACCTTGATACTGCTGCTATTTATACGCCTCACTCCCAGCCACAAAGCGCAGCAGCTCTGTCATCTTTCAGCTCATTTTTAACGGGAGCACGGGGTGGCTTCCGCGCTTCCGCCGGCAGCGGCACCAGCACCAGCCCACCCCCGGCACAGGCGATGCTCTGGGAGCCTCTCCCTCGGAGACACCTGAGACCCGATTTTCCACTGCCCTGAACATCCCCCAGCCGTGCACGCAGGTGCAGGATGACAACCTTTCGCCGCCGTCTGTGCCCAGTTATAAATGAATACGCAGGCTGAAAGGCAATAGGGTGCCTCAGGTTCCGCGGCTGACACCTGACAGCCGAACTAGACCGACTTTTCCAAAGCAGAGCCGCTTCTTCTGCCCTGTGTTTTTCAGGTAAATGGGACACGCTGTCCCACATAACTCTTTCCACTCCCCCCCAGCCCCAGAGTCTGGGGACAGAGTTCCCCGTCCCCTCTCACCTTCATGGGGATTCAACCGGGGAGCTCAGGGGTGACGGAGCACGTGCAGGCAACAGCGAGGGGCTGACGTGTTTTGAGGCCAAAACACCTCAGACACTGAAGCCCTGAGACACCCTGAACTCACCCCAAGACACCACGAGGAATGGGAGCAAGCGTTATGAAACCAAGTTTATTAAAACTTTCTACAAGTCAGACTTTGTCATCCAGGTTTCCACATATATATACACATATTTACAAGTTGGACATAGTGTTTTTAGCTTTTCTGGCAGATTTTTTCTACCAATATATACAAATGTACTGTTCTTTTCCACAGAAGGGTTAAACTGTATCACAGATACAAAAGTCAAGCAATCATGAGAAGTTTAGTGCAACGGAGAGCTGTAGCGCCCTGCTCTTAATGCTCATGATTCTGTCAAGTTAGTATTGCCAACAATAATTCACATTAAATTGCTCTTTGACACCTCTTATTAGGACAAACAAGGTACAATTTAAAAAACAAAACAAAACAAACCCCCACACAGTAAGGTATGTACAAAGTACACAGTCCATGAGGTATACATGGTATTCTCGCAGCGCGCGGTGGGACGGCGGCTGGCCGCCGGTCACCCCCGGGACAAATCCACGCTCTGTGCCGCGTCCGTGGGGTCCGTCACCCACCTCGGGGCCACCACAGACGCCTCCTTCTCGCCTACCGCAGACGGCCATCTCTTCATCTAAGCCGCCGGGCACAAGATGGGGAACACGGCAGAAGTTTTATGCAGGACTAAGCTTTACTTACCCCCAAACCCAGGAAGCTAATGATTTAGGTCTATTCGTTATCCACGCACATTGGAAAGACTATGAATAATCATGCAAAACAAAACAAAAAATTTAAGGGGGGGGGGGGGTTGAAGTATGTAGCCAGAGGCCACCAACATACCTGAATAATCAACTTAAGCGTGTACGGAGATTTTATTCTTAAGACTAACTTTCTGGGGGCAAGGGGGGAAGGAGAGGGGATGTGCTGTTCCTAAGAATCGAGCCCGTAGGAAGACACGAACATGTTTACATACACTGTACAAGATACCCCTTATCGCCGTCCAAGGGAAGGTGCCCCACCCGATAGTGTTACGTTTTGGTAAACGGATACCTTTTGGCACTGGGAGCTAACGAGACCTGCCACTTGACCAGCTTCGCTGAGGGCACGAAGTCATACAGGACACGCCACGGTAACTTGAGGCTGAAGGCTATTTAAAATGATTTTGTGTTCAGCAAATGGCATCAGAGGGGACCCAGCTGGGAGATGGGCTATGTTCTGCGTCAGAAAGGGTCACGGTAGTGATCGCAGCAGTGATTTGCCTGACAGGAGGACCTAACAGCTTCGTCCCTGCAGAAAAACAACCAGCTGGGGCAACAAGCAGGTAGCTGGACGTGGCCGGTGGAGACCTTCCCTCACTAAAGTGCACTTACAGTCAGAAAACTACTTTGCAAGATGCCAAGTCAATCCCCCCTCCACCTTTTTTTTTTTTTCTCCCCAAAAGAAACAATTTTTGTCAGATTTGCTCAGTTAGACATGTTCTGTGCCCCCCTCATCCCCTGCACATCACTGTCCACATCCCCGAGCCACTGCGGCAGGAGGGGAAAGCCAAGGGCTGGCTTCGAGTCTCTCACATCGCCAGAAATAAGACTCTGCAACCAAAACGCAGCCGGTGACAGCGGTGGAGGGCACGGGAGGCAGGAGAAGAGCCAGGAGGCTCTCGTGAAGCTGCACGGGTCCTCCAGGGCCAGCGGGACGAGCCCGCCGGCAGAGCGAGCGGGCAGGCGAGCCTCTGAGCACGCACTCAGGGAGCGGAGATCGACGGGCTGACGTTTATTTTAAACAAGGTCACTTTTCTGATCATACTGGCACTTTAAGATGCTGTGAGTTTGTAACGTGGAAAAAAAATAAAATAATGAAACCCTACGGAGATGCCAGAGGTGAGAACAGCGAGGTTCTTGAGATTTCCGATTAGCAGAAGAAGGAACTAATATCGTCATTGTCTCCATGGTATTCTGGAACAATTTGATCAGAAGTTCCCGTCTCCTGGTCTGTATATCCAGGCTCCAAGACCGCCTCGAACCAAGGATGAAGCAAGATCTCCGGAGCTGTGAGTCTTTCGGAGGGCTCCCGCCTCAGGAGGCTGCGGATGAGGCATCGGGCTTTGGGGGAGACGTGGTCAGGAATACAGAACTGTCCACGGCGGATTTTGGAAAACAGAGTACTAGGGTCCGAGTCATGGAAGGGATAGCGTCCCACGAGCAGGGTGTAGAGCATCACTCCCAAACTCCACACGTCGGCCGACTTCCCCGAGTAGGTCCCCGTCGTGTTGAGGATCTCGGGGCTGACGTAGGCGGGACAGCCGTGTTTATCTGAGAGCGCGTCGTCTTCGCCTTTGATGATGTGCGTGTCCTCCAGGCTCTCCAGCCTCAGCTGAGTCCTGCGGAGGGGAGGGAAGGGAGCCACGGGTTAGAGATTTCGGGTAGCGAAACACAGGCAGAGCTGAAGGCAGCAAAGCCCCCCGCCACGGCACCCACCGCTCCCTTTCGCACATTAGCACAGAGGAAAGGAGTGGAAACAACTTTCTAATTTGCTGCGGAGAAGTTGTTTACCCCAGATCCGAGCGCAGAGACATGCAGCAGGTATGTGCTCGGCGATGCCTGCTTAGCGACTGGGGATTTTAGCAAGGTGACAGGCTCTCGAGGGACACCAGCAAGGCTCCTCGCATGAGATGAACCAGAACCAGCACATCTGCATGAGTTTTAAAACGCAAAATCCAGCTCTCCCGCACTCACAGTGCTCACCAGCTCGCCTGATTTTTTCATTTGTATTTTTTAATTATTTTTTTTTTTCCCCTTTCCAGGTGGTACCATATCCGCCTCGCCCCCCCCGTCTGGGTTAACTGGGAGCTTTTCATCAGCAGCGCCTCCGTTCACGTGCTGCGGCAGGGCTCCGCCGGCCGCGCCGCTGCGTGGATGTGCTAACTGCAGCCTGTCCTCAGCGTGACCTCCTGCTGCAATGCAAAATACCCATCGGTTCTGTAAACGGAAAATATGACTCAATGCGAACCGTGGGCCCGGGATTGGCCGCGGGAGCACTGAAACTGCACCTGTGCTGGTGAGCCCGAGCGCCTGCCTTGCCATTGCTTAACCCTCTTCTTGCCAAATGTGATGCACATGACACCAGCCTGTGCAACGCGTATTTCCAAATGAGCAAGGCTGTGTGCAATGTAACATTTCAACAAATGTTTCATCTTATTATGGGCGGGAAAAGCTGCAATAGTTTCCTTCAAAGGAATTACTTTCTTTGCATGTCAACATATGGTTGGCTGTGTTTTAAGGGGGGCAGTTCTGCTTAGTTTTCTTATCACATTCACAACCGATATCCTGAAGAAGCGTTAGCAGTTTAAAAAAAAAAAAAAAAAAAACACGTTTTCTTCTGTTTCAATAAATCATCTCCAGTTTCATCAGATTAAGCACAACTCCATGACAGCTTCTACTTATTTTTTAAGCTTTCCACGGGATAAGCAGCTGGTCAGAGTCAGTTTTGCCGATTAACACAGTATTTCTGGCTCTGCCATGTGCAGTGATGGACTACAAGAGCAGCAAACACCCCAGGGAAAACGCTGAATGATCTTCCCTGACCTAAATTTAGAAACTAATTCCAAAAGCATGCCTGTGGAAGGGGGGAAATTGGAACCTCCTCGCTATAAACCGAGGCTTTAGGCTAAGTTTTACCAAAGCGTTTTTCTTCCTCGCAGGATATTTAACCGTGTCCCGCCCTCCCTCCTGTGCATGCCTGCATCCACAGTGTGGGGAAAGCACCACCACCACCGGTCGTGGAGGGAGCACAACAGCCTCGGAAGAGGCAGCAGATCACCTGACCAGCAGAGATTTTGGAGAGGAGACCCCTCTCCTGCTCCGCATCGGGGCTTTCCCCATCCCCTCCTTCCTCTCCCTGCCCCAGCCCTTGATTCATTTGACCCCAGCAGAGTCGCACACACGACATCTGGCACTGAGTGCCCAGACTATCGCCCCTTTGTCCCCCAGCGGGTGTCACCGAACTTGTGCTGAATGAGAGGAGCCTCACGGCGAGTTTCCTCCATTTCGTCAGTCGAGACCCAGCTACAAGCAGGCACGCACCAGTTGGATCCGTGACCTGCTCCACGCACGTGACGCAGCCCGCATCACGCAGGTGATGCCCGGCTTACACCACCATTCACGCTCCCTGGGATGCTTTTTGCCTTTCCACATGAGGCTTTCCTCCCTGCCCGCTCACCCAGAGGCTGGCCGCCGACAACCGCTTACCTTTCTTCATTGGAGAAGACAAATTTCCTGAGCTTGAGGTCACCGAGGACGATGGCCGACTGGTGGCAGTGAGCTACAGCCGAGACGATCTGCTTGAAGAGCCGGGCAGCCTCCTCTTCCCTCAGCCTCTTGCAGCTCCTCACATAGGAGTGCATGTCCCCAAAGTCCTTTTCGAAGAAGACATAGGCCTTGGTGTCCCCGAGGATCACTTCCACCACCCCGGTGATGTTCCGGTGCGACGGCAGCTGGATGTAAGGCCGGATCTTGTCCTGGTAGTGTTTGAGGGGGAACACCTGTGAAGAGGAAATTAAGAAGAAAGTTCGTTTTCAAGGGCGTTGGAAGCGGCCTCGCTCATAGCAACTCTTCCCAAACAATGACGAGGGAGCTGGAGGACAGCCAGGGCTCCGCGGGAGCGCCGCTCGCAGCGGGCTCCGAGCCCCTTTATTCGCATCGGCGAGGGGAAAGCAAAAAAAAAGCAACCCGCAAACGCCAAACCTAAACCTAACCCCCCCCTAACACCTCACGATGACCCCCCTGGGGTACCCCAACCCCTCGCCTCGCCCCACCGCCTCAGCGAGCCCCTGTGAACGGCGCTCCTCGCCGGGCGGCTCCGTGGCGAGGTTTCCCCTGACTTTTACCCCAAAAGAAGCCCCCGGGGAAGGGACACCCCGACTCCTCGCCCCCCCCCCCATAGCCCCCCCCCAACTCACCTTACAGCGAAGCTCCCTGCCGGAGCTGACGCTCAGCGCCCTCGACACCTGCTCCCGCTCGGCCAGCGGCAGCAGCAGGTAGGAGGCGATGAGGCTGGGCCCCGCCGCCCCTCCGGCGGGCGAGGACGGGGCGCAGGGCGAAGAAGGGGCGCTGAGGCAATCCGGGGGGCCCGCGGGGCACTCGGCCAGGCGAGGCCACTTGGAGGCCGGAGCCTCCTCGGCGGGGCCGTCCGGGAGCGGCGGCAGGCGCTTGGCCGGGGCGCTGCGGCAGCGGGCGGCCGGCAGGAGGAGCGCGGCGGCCCGGCGAGGCGGCGGAGGAGCCGGGCGGCTCATGGGGGGAGCCGAGGAAGGGAGCCGGGAGGGGAGAGGAGCCGGGGGGGGGGGTGGTGTTTCGGGGTGGCTGTGGGGCTAAAGGAGGAGGAGGTGGAGGAAGCAGCGCGGCTGGCGCATCCCCCTGCTGTCCCCGCCGCAGCCCCGCGCCGTGTCCACCATCTGCCGCCGAGTCGGCGTTAAAGTAGTTGGAGGGTTTAAAAAAAAAAAAAAAAAATCGCTTTTCCCCCCTCCTACCCCGGCCCTGACGCACGGGGAAGTGGGAGGGGAGGAAGGCTCGGCCCCGCCTCGCCGCGCCCCGCTCCGCCCCGCGGCCCGCAGCGCCCCGCCGGGGGGGGCGCGGGGCTGCCGGGGGGTCCCCGCATCCCCGAAACCCTTTCCCCGAGAGCCCGAGGCGCTGGAGACGAGGGAAGGGGCAGCCGAGGGAGAGGGGAGCCTCTGCGAAGCCCCCCCCTGGAAGTGGCAGCGAGGGTTTGGTGTCAGAAAGCTCGGGGGGCTCCGTGGGGCTTCGAGGCAGCACCGCCGAGGCTTTCTGTGAGGGGTGAAACCGAAAAAAACCCAAGCCAGGCTGACCGTGGAGAGAAAGCGAGCCCCGCTCCATCGCCACGAGCCCCTCCTGTGTGCTTTCACCACAACCTCAGCCCCGCGGTTGCCCCACCAGCCGCTCTTTAACCTTTGCTCATCCCAGAGCCTGCCCCACAGCGCTGGTGCGGGCTCACCAGCATTCCTTCGGGAGCGTGGGCTTCACCACCAGAAATAACTCTACCCCCCGTTTCGAAGCCATGTGCCGTCCCCAAAAGGCACAGCATCCCCAAAAAGCACAGCATCCCCAAACGGCACAGCATCCCCAAAAGGCACAGCATCCCCAAAAGGCACAGCATCCCCAAACGGCACAGCATCCCCAAACGGCACAGCATCCCCACGAGCAGCTGAAGCGGCCGGTGAGGAGCAGGATCAACCCCAACAGCCACCGGCCGGCTCAGAAGTGTGGGTTTAAAGCCATGTACAGGAGGTGTTCAGCCGGGACTGCCAGGAAATGGAAGCAAAAATAAAAAAGAAAGACAACAAATCATCCCCGGAAAAAAAAAAAAAAAGCACAGACAGCTGTAGTTTTGACAAGAGTGCTCCAGAAGGAAACTCTCCCAGCTTTGCTGTTTACATATATGCAAATGTTCTGCAATCCAGTGCTGAGGCTCCCTAATAGCTGAGGGAGCCCTGGTTTTGTTCCTGCAGGCCCAGCACCCATCCTGCTCTGCTCCCCCTGCTTTAGCTGCAGGCAGGGAGCAGGATGGGGTCCCCGCCACTGTGGCGGTGATGCCACGAGCGCAGGTACCCGCTGGGATTCCTGGCGGATAACTGCACGGCGGAGCCCCGCCTGCCCTCAGCTACTTGCAGTGTATTTTAAGAAACACATGAAACTCTGGTGCTGGATGACTCACGGCATAGCAGTCCCATTAATGCATTTAAACATAAAATGCATATGCCATAAAGGGATATCCCAGGGGCTGCATTTTCCTTTCCTTTCTTTTTTTTTTTTTTTTTTTGTAACAGAAAGACAATTCGGCGAATGTTTGCAGATTGTTTTGGAGCGATTCACCGCAACGCAGAACGTGCTGGTTTATTTCGTTCCTCTTATAGGTGAAGCACGCACGCAGGCCCGTCGGACTTTTTTTGGTTTACGTTTCCCCTCCTGGAAGGCTGATGACGGGGATAGCGCTGCTGGCTGAACTGGGCCGGCGGCTTCTGCATTAATGCACCGCTTGCTACGTCCGAGAGAGCGTGAGGTGTGGTGAGGAGAGCGTGTCAGGGATTTCGGGGACAGGGGCATGGTGCAGGCGCTTGGCCAAAATAGGGACAGGCCTACAGAAAGGTACTCATGGGTGCTGTCAGTGTGCAGCAGCATCTGGTCGGTGCCCCCCGGCTGCTACACAGACAGAAGAGTTTTGGCTCTGCTGCCGAAATGTGGCTGAGGTGAACCCAGGTTAAATCTGGCCGGCAGAAGGTCTCTGCATGATGGGGGCAGCTCTTCCCAGCAGGAAACCTTCACTGCTTCTTTAAAACTGACATGCTGTTGGGTGCCCATACCATTAATATCGTGAATGAATGTATAGTAGTGATGCGGAGTTAACAATTAACCAAATTAAGAGTGCTCCGTAACATATTCTCAGTCAGGTTTGGGTATGGATCATAGGGAAAGGTCCGCATCCAGCCTCCTCCTCACCCTCACCAAGTTCTTTCCAACATGCCGCTGAGCGGAAAGAGAAGTGATTCCAGGTTTGGGGTTTCTGTCTTTTCTAATTTTGGCTGATCCACAAAATAAAAAAATATATACATATCCAAAAATAAAACCAAACCAAACCACCAACAAAAAAAGAGATGCCAAGGGTGGCTGGCTGCACAGCACTGGTGCTTCTCAGAGGGCCGAAACTTGTCCTCCTCAGCCATCTCTGCCACTGCTTGCATGCGAGCCTGTTTTTTTACAGACCAGTGCAGAACAAAGCAGGAATTCAAGGGAGAGTTTTGTGGAGAGCAGAACTGCTGCAGCATTTCAGCATTAGAAGGTTTTTGCACGACATGGGCTACTGCACCTGCCATAGCAGACTCGTGTTCAGACACACTGGAGGTCACTTCATGGGTTTTTGGGCATCCAGGTGTATCACCCACATTAGTGCCCTGAAATCACAAGCCATTGGGGTCTGCCTTCTTCTCCCTACTCAAGCTTTCATCATCTCATCTCCTCCTCCCACCCCCCCCAAAAAAAAAAGATTTTCCTTGAGCTACCTGCTTAGCATACACAAAGAGAGAAACTCAGCTCTACCCAGCAAATACAAGGAACCAAACACCCGGCCCTGGATGCTCCAAGAGCAGTAAGGTGGGGCAGGGGTGGCCTTTGGGAACACAAGTCCTTGTCCTTGGCAAAGGACAACAATGCGCAACAGGCACTTCCCGAGTCCCGAGGAAGTCTAAGGAGTTCCCAGTCAACGGGAACCTCGGGCATCCCTTCTCCTTGCATGTTATTTTAAGGAAATTTTTCTTCTGTGGCATTCAAGCATCTACCTGTCTCGCCCTCAGCCCGTGCCTACGCTCACCTGCTCAGCTGCTTCTCCTGAGATGCTCGCAGAGTTATCTCCACTGCTCCACTTCTCTGACCCTTTATCTCTGTAACTGGAGCAGCCGGCGGCAATGAGAATTGTGTAACCATCTCCCCACTTCCCAAGTGCTTGGGACAGGTCTGGTTACTTTGATAATGTGTCTCCTGGGATACACAGCGTAAATCTCTATTAGATTAGGCCACTTATAAATAAACTGGGCGCTTGCTATGGGAAGAAATTAAAAAGTCATTATTTTAGTTATCGGATGACGGATGCATGACACACAAATGTCTCAGTGAATATTAAACTATCAGGCAAATGATGTAAAATAACTATCCTTATTTTACAAGTCATCTCAAGCCATGTAATGATATTTAAACTACAGCTAGCCTTTAAGCCAGTAATGTAAAACCAGCAGAGAGCCCGTGATCTGCTACGGAGTTGCTGTATACTCATCCCGTGCAGAAAAGGCTCGAAGAGAAGTCGTGTGGCCAGGTGATAAAGAACTTAAAAGCCCCGCTTTATAGCAGGAATCACATCTGTGGTAACCCTACAACCAGCCTTACACATTGTGAAATTCAGTGGCAGATTCAATGCTAAGATATAAAACACATGACAGGCATGTAGTGACATCAAAAGAACTGAAATGTAATGGCGTTCAGATGTCTCCCCTCGAGCCCTCCCAGAAACTCTTCTGAGGGCTGCTGTTGCTAGGAAAGCCGAATAATTCCCTTTTGATAACCCTGTTGTTATCAAATCCAGGGAGTCTCATGAGCAGCACCTCCTGACTTCGTTCCTGTGTGGACCGAGGAGCATGAAGGCTTCTTCTGTTGCTTGTGAGATGTGTGAAGGCTCAGGTTTTAAACCTCAAATCTTGTTTTTACTTCAGAAGTTGATTGCACAAGTGGACAGTGAATGAGCGTCTCTCCATTTCCCTTGCGGTCAGAGAAGATCCTATTCATACTGAGTTTACAAGCAAACACTTCCTTTGGTAAGCTTCCCATGCAATTCAATTCATGTGCGTGCTTTCAAGCTCTGTCTGCGGGTCGGGACTAACATCCGAATAACCGCGTGAGGCACAGTCTCTCCCCAGCCCTGCTGCTGTTTTTAGGCAGCACTTTGAAACAATAAATCACACGGGTTGTAGGTAGGTTGACGCCGTTCTGTTAAGAGATGATTACTCATGCAGAAGGCTAAGCACATCCATGGGTACCCATCGCATGATTTACACGCATCCCAGGATTTTACCTGCGTAACAATCAATGTGATGTTCCTCCCTCTTACAGTTACTGGCCTGCAGCCTAGAATCCGCTGGCACCTAGACACAGGATCCTCCTCTGGGCACTGCTGTGACCGTGCCATGTGTCTGAAATAATGTGCGTTCACTGGAAGTGCTTTAGGACCAGAAAATAAAACCATTATTTATGGAAGATTTGGAATCCCTGTTTGCAGTCAGTACCCTATATGTTAAAAATGAAAAAATCTTTGCCGACTGGTGGCTTTGCAGAAGAATCTGAACTTGTACTGAGAAGCCATCACTTTAAAGCTTTGGCACCAGCACGAGAGCAGAGGAGCTGTCCTTAGGATATTCTAACAGCTTCCACTCCAGGAAGCATGTTTCCTAGGAGCATCTTACCCACTGCATAACAGAGCACCACCCCTCAGTGAAATGCTCGGCTGACAGACCACACAGTACCTCAGGGTCCACACAGGGGGATTTTTAGGGCAGGCGAAGTTTAACATTCACTTGAAACTGCAGTGGAAGTTAATCGAGTCCCACAGTGAATCCTGCGCTCGCTTTGGCCACAGCACTCGAGCTATTCTTGAGAAAAAATGTCATGAGGTACTTGTGACCACAGGTAGGTAAGACCTTTGTCATCAGCCACTCATGAGGAAACATGAGTATATCCAAGAGGACATTGTCTAAAATAAGGCAGTGTGTTGGCCTTGGCTGTTGAGTCATCGGTATCACTTCCTCCAGCCCCTGCTCTTGCTCCGGGTATTTCTCAAGGGAGCACTGACTTAGCCTTAGTCTTTTTGATTCTTCTAGAATGAATAAGATCACAGCTCAGGAGCAGCAATGATGAATATATCCTTGATTCAGAGGAATGTGTGCTCCTTTTAGCACAAGTGTGCTAAATCTTCCATGAGATGCCTGCCTGATTAGTTCTTCTCTTCACACGTCATGGCTCCACTGATTTGAAGGCTTCAGAGGGAGTCTCTGGTTTTAAAATGGAGAATCTGTTCCAGCGAGAGAGCTGTGCTAATGGCTCGTGCCCCAGGGTACCACTGAAAGCTTTCGCATATAGATCTCCCATGCCTTTCAGTTGTTTTAATGTTTGATTAGGCATTTCTTTAATCAGCCAAAATGCTATATGGAACTTCTCCGGCTGACAGAGAAGGTCAGTGACAGACCCTTACTACATCTAACATCAGGACCCCGACTATATCTAGGTTTGCTGTATTTGTAAAGGACCCCTTATGCAACAGGAAAAAAAAATAGCTTCACCTCTGAGTTTCTTTCCTTAAATATTGTTGCAAAATTCCTGACGTCAAACAATGAGACACAAATTACCCTGTGAACTGTTAACATATGCCTGTTTACATATGATATCTTACAGCCAAAACAGATTAAGATTTGAAGCTTTAACTGCTGTTGTTTCCACTTCTGTGAATCATACAGATCAGCTTATTCATCCCAGAAACTTATTTTTATTCTTTAACTCTTGCAAGCTACTTCCAATCAGAGCAGAGTCTATGTGGGGCATGGGACACGTGGGAACAGAGGGGTCACTGCTGTGTAATGAAGCCCAGACTTCGCAAATGAAAGAGCACAGAGCTGCCACTGACTCCAGCCACCCCGATGAAGCAGTAGTGTTTTATAGCTTCCACCAGGTCAGTTGATAGGCACAGAAGCCTTCTTTATTTGCCAAGGCAATTCTGTCCTTCCGCCTAGTAAATACCAGCTGCAACTCACAGTGATGACCAAGCCTGGATCACTTCAATTCCAGGAGGAAAATTACTTGCAAATATCAACGGTAAGAGAGAATCAGCCATGGAAAAGCAACAGGATGGCTCAAATTCTGGGTTCAGAGAAAAATACATTCATTCATTGTACTAGGATTCCTTGGACCCAGTTTAAATTCAGAAAGGACAAATATTTTGGGGACCAGGGCTTCACTGATTGCAGTAAATACAACAAGTTTTCTCTAGCGGTTGAATCTATGCTGTACATCACTGATTTTGACGGGACCCTTTTAAGTACTCCAGTCAGCAATCCTGGCATAAGTGCATCAAATATTTGTCTTTTTCTGAATAATATGGCTGTGGCCATACTTGAAAAAGAGGTATATGATGATTAAAGAAACCTTCCTCTATTTAATTACATACACCTCACAACCTCATATGCCACTGTTATTAAAGCTAAGCAGAGAAGCGCTCCCAAAAATCAGTCCATTCCTCCCAGCTGAAGACTGGGAAGGATTTCAGAATTTATAGGCTCTCTGATTCACTAATGCTGCCCAGCTCAGGCTAGCAAAGGAGGAAAGGAAGGAAGGTCACGTATTTTGCCATCACCATGCCACCACCTTGTAGGTACAAATTAATCTGGGTATAATTTAGCATTTATAATGTTATGTATTATTTGAAGGCATATTCAAGCATCCCAACACCCACATGAACTAAATTTGAGGTGCGATACTAAGGCCATGGAAATTGTAGACACATCTTTGCATCTGAAAACTTAGGAGCCTGAATACCAGTAAGGATTGAATTAGACCCATGAGGACAACATTACTGCACCTCTATCAGAAACTGCAAACTGTCGAACCACCGTAGGTTTCACACAGGTTTCTGTTTCTGAGAAAAAGCTACCAACAGCTTAGGACGTCCCTCCACCACCACCACCACCACCACAACCACCACTTTTGTTTTGTTTTGTTTTGTTTTGTTTTTTACTTTTTTTATTCTAATACTGTAGTTAACATCCTCCCTTGTGGTATTTAATTGTATCACTTTCCTGAAAATCAGCAACCCACCTTCTGAAAAGCTATTAGTCTGAGACCCGAGATGTGTTAAAAGGGACCTGACTTTCAGACATAAGCAGACAAACAAGTACACACTGCTCAGCCCCCCCAAGCCTCTTTCAAATATTTCAGCTGGGCTTCCAGACAGAAGTACTCCTGATCGCTACTGAGTTTTGAAAAGATAAACCTTTGGGGTTAAACCACATTATGAAAATTATCCAGCTAATTCCCATGAAGTGTTTTGAACACAAAAGCTCAGTGCAAATAATAATGGCCCAGTTCCCTTTTTTAGCTATGAAATCAGCTTGCAGATTAATATTCTTCAATTACAAAATAATAATTTCATCTTGAAGTGGTTTGCACTCGAAGTGCAATTGGGGTTAATAACGGTCTAATAAAGGAAAGCTGTTAGCAAACAGCAACCCAGAATGAAAAGCTTAGCATTTTGGTAACGTGGTTACATTTTATATTGAATGTCAGGTTGTAAGTTCACAAAAATGACCTAGGAAAACAACATCTAACCCACCAAGGAACCCAAAGCTCAAAGAACCCTGTATTTTCAGTTTCACATATGCCAAGATATTTTAATTGGACGAGGGGGAATGGCTTTAAACTAAAAGAGGGTAGGTTTAGATTAGATATAAGGAAAAAATTCTTTACTCAGAGAGTGGTGAAGCACTGGCACAGGTCACCCAGAGAAGCTGTGGATGCCCCATCCCTGGAGGTGCTCAAGGCCAGGCTGGATGGGGCTTTGGGCAACCTGGGCTGGTGGGAGGTGTCCCTGCCCCTGGCAGGGGGTTGGAACCAGACGGGCTTTAAGGTCCCTTCCAACCCAACCCATTCTGTGATTCTGTAAGTGCCACCTGACCACCAACCAAGGCAGCTCTTTTTACCTATGGCTGTTTCTGATGCATATACCTAGTGCCTCATCTGCTAGTCTGCAGATCAATTTAGGTAGTAAATACTGTCACAAAGCTTAAATCTTTTCCTGAATTTGTACCTAAATGCATGGATATAATATTTGATTATCTGCTTTTAAATTCAAGTCATGTGGTTACAATATATTCGTATTGTCTACAAATTAGTTACTGGAACACATCTGTAAATAATTGTAGTCTCCTAACATACAGTATTACAGCAAAGCTCCCTGGGAATCCCACACACACACAAAATCTGAAATAAAAGCTCCTGCATCTCAAAAGAAAAGGGTAAGTTAGTGCAGAGTGTTCAATAATTATAAGAATGAGGCCAAGATCCCCAAAGGTGAGTGGTAAATTTGTGTGTCCATACACAAGGTACAGACGTGTAGCACTTCCTGCAAATTAAGCTCTTCTAAAGTTTCTTGAGGTTTGTATCAAAACAGGGAAGCACTCCCAAGCGGGGTATATATCTTGGGTAAACTGTGGTCAGAGTGCCCAACTCTGAGTATTCCCAGCATTTACAGACAGTAACAGAACTATCTGAAACATTGAGCAAAGCGATCACTAGTAAATGCTGGCAGAATTTGCATCTCTAATACACCAAAAAGAAAAAATTAACACGCTGACAAGGAAGGTTAAATAACGAAAAACACATTTTATTTATCAAATATAAGATTTCTGAATTTCAGGAAGGGGAGAAAAAAACAAGCTACACTGGAATCCCTCGTATTTGGTAGTTTAAAAAAGCACTTCCAGCTACAGCTGAGACCTTCAACTTTGCCTATAAATGAAACCCTTTAAATAACAATCAGTTACACAACCTGCTTACAATCAGCAGCTTATCTCACAAGATCTCTAATAACAAATTTTCTTTGTGGCAGCAACATATCCAGCTGACTTCTACAGCGTTGACCAGCTTTGTTTATTCTGACTGTCAATCGCTCTTTTAAGTGCTTCATCTGGCACTAGATCTGATTCTTTTACATCATCATGGCTACAGCCAATTTTAGGGCAGCTGTTAAAAAGAAAAGAGAGACTCCGGTAAATGAGAAGAATTGTATTAGTCAGATATAGGCTTTTAAACAACATCTGCTGTTTTATTGTATTTATCTGGGATTCACTCTCTCTATCAGCAACTCGTTACCTCTTTTCCGCTTCACCAGTTCTCTGTTGGGAAAAATAAATCCGTTTATCTAAATCGGTGGGAATCAACAGCTGAAGGAAGGAACACGGGGAGAGGTGGAGCCTCTCACCTGCGGATCGCTCTCTTGCTCCCTGTAGACAAGCTGCATTAGTAACGATACTAACATTGCACAGAAATCTTCCTATGCTCCTTTCTCTCTTTGAAGTCCTCTCTAAGCTGCAGGTAACTACCTCTTACCCTGTTAACCTGCAGTGGAGCAGTATAATCTTCTCTGATAGATAAATAGGGAAATTAATTTCTAGGGAAATAGATAAAAGAGAAGGAGACTTGCAGGGGCTGACTGATGAATCAGTGAAACATCTAGTCGGTGTGAAAATTTGCCAGTCCTTTTATGAACTGAGAAAGCACAGAAAGGAGAGATGGGGTCAAATTAACAGCCTCTAAATGAAGATCAAATACAAAATGGCTTACAACTACTTGAGACAGTCAGAGGAAGATACTACTGTTGAAAAATATTCAGGGACCAGAGGTCATTTTCCTTTGGCAGTGGCCCAAACATACACAGATGGTTCCAGTGGACAGAAATCATGCTTTTTCTGACTTTTTTCCCCTATTAGGAATAATCTTTATCTCGGGTGCTGAACTTATTTACATTCAGTACTCACAGCTTTTATTCCAGACGTGCCCACAGCTTACTGCGTTTGTCATGAGTAAGTCACTTAATTGCTCTGTGCCTCAGTTTTCCCATTTATCACCTTATTAGAGCAATAACTTCACAGATTAATGAATAACAAGTCCTAAGAAAAGCTTCCAAGGTTTTCTGTAAACACCAAGTGTTAGTGTGTCCTTCCACGCAGTGGAAAATTGTGAGCAAACCAGATCCATCAGAACTGCCTGAAGAATATGGCACGTCTGCCAGCACAAAAGCTGGTGGCTGTGCCTGTGCCAGCTGGAGAGCTGCCGCTCAGCCAGGGGACTGCCAAACACACCAGAAAGCAGCAACACGACCAGAGTGGTGTGCTCGAATGAGGAACTCCTTGCATGCACTAGCCTGGCTTCCCACCACAGCAGGCTATGGTTTTGTAAAGACTGACTGCATTTTCTCCAGAAACGTTAAAATTACAGCAGGTCAGTGAGACAGTGGGCAGGGAAAAGCAGGCAATCTTTCTTAATTTAGTTACAGTGAAGCTTGGTTATTGCTGGGCTCTGGCTTTTCTAGCACGTTGGAGTAACTACTGTAACAAAGGGAAGGTTGCAAGCTCAAAACCCAAGATTAAGAACTGCCAGGATTCAGACTGCACAAATCACTTCAGTTTGGGTATAAGGTAACTTTAAAGCTGGGCATTTTACAGCTTTGATGGTTTTTACTCTATATTTTCATGGTAGTAGAGTAGACTTTTTCCTGATGGATTTAACAACACAGAGAAATGTCTAGATATGGACATCCTAAATTCAGTTCCATATTCCAGAAGGTATTTTGTGTAGTGCTTTGGGGCTATTGAGCACCTGCTTCCTAGCCTGACCCCATCCTCCAGAACTCTCACTTTGTCCCCTCCAACTTGGGAGCTATTTCCCAGCTCCCCTTCTTCAGAGAGCCATCCCCATGGGTGCCTGATTTAGTAGTAGCGCTTTCCTGTAGCCAGGAAGACGCATGGAATAAGAAGTCCTGCTCTACCTTTGTACCCATGTGGCGGAGTGTGCAGAGTAACAGAAATGCCAGAGCTACCGATGGAGGAAGTAAGCTGACTGTAGCGTTATCTTTGGAGAAATCAGGTCTAAAAATCACTCTCTAAAATCAGTCTCTACAGTCCTTCCTGAGCAAACTGCATATTTATTAAAAAGTTCACAACTTGTAAGTTTCCATGAGGTCATCGACCCCCAAGCATCAAGCTCTAGCATTTTTGGTGCAAAACCAAATGTGAAATTAATAACGACAGCTCATGATGACATAGTACGTCCACTACACTTGCTCTAAAAAGTGTTTGAGTCCCTTTTCCTCTCTTTTAGATTTAGGTGTTGGGGGTTAGCTTTGGAAATTCAAAACAATTCTAAATTTGAAACTTACCAGGGAGAATTTCAGGTTTAATAATTCAACTTTTACATGTTTGCATTCAACGAAATATGTCCTGCATGGAAAGTGCAAGTGCAAGCTGCTTTGGTGCTATAAAGTCAGAATTATCTCATTGCACTGCAGTAAGAAGTACACAATCCCATCTGATCATTCTTAAACTCTATACTACCTGGGAGGTTGACTTTTAATATTTCTTATTTCTAATTGTATTGGAATATAGCTGCAAAAGAGAGTGCACAGCGGAGAGGTTTATTTTTTCATTAACCCTAAGGCTTGCTAAATAAGCAGTGGAAATAAAATGAGCAACTGAATTTTATGAAGCTTCTCTTTGTTGTTCACAGCTATATAAAATCTCTTTTATTCTGTTGTGCAGGTACCGTGAGTAGCTGTAACTTCCCCACACACTTCCTGAATATTTCCTTGCACATTGTTTTCATTAAAAAAAAAAAAGATCCTTCATGCATACAGTACTAATGAGGAGACTGTGACTTGGGCAGACACTGAAGTATTACTTCCTGCAGCCTTGCCAATCCAAATACATTTCCTAGAACAAGTGGAGTAAAATTCCACTTACACAGCAAAGCAAATAGCTTTTCCACACATTCTTGTTAGCTTACCGGACGTTTTTCTTTTGCTGCTTTCGAGTCTGGATAATTTTTAGAATGGCATCTTGTTCATAGGAATGCCCACAGACCTTGTTTCGAACCGGCTTCTTCATTTCCACCTGTAATCAATAAGGTTTTATTTAGAGGAACTGATAATGCCCATGAAAGTGCTTCTTATGAAATGTATGCAAAACAGCAGGAAGTCTGTTTACCACTCATACATTGCATTACACTGAGATTACAGGGTCAGGTCCCACATGGTAAACTGCATTGCTACTTATGAGGTGTTTTTTTCCAAGCAGTGTTGCTCCTTTCTGATAATGCTTGTAATTTTTACTGCCTGATTTTTCACAAGTATTACAGATTTGTAATAAACAAGCCAAGGAAGAATACGAAATAGCTATTTCACAATCTGTTATAGTAGCAGTGATAGCATACCTGTGTAATGGGACAAATGAAGTTCACCTGACTCTGAGTCACAGCTATATCTTCATCGATTTGTTCAATGGCATCATTATCATTATTATCTGATTGAAGGCGAACTATAATAGGAAACAAGACAATTTTCATTTAATATTTAATATAGATAGCCAATGCTTAAAATAAGCAAATAAAGTCCAGCATATGCCAAGCATTATCTCACAGCGGTATCTAATATGCCACAACATATTTCTGTATCCACTCCCTATACTGCAAAAAATATCATGCTGCAATCTCTGGTAGAAAATGTAGATTTTTTAATTGCAGACAGATTTTTGTTTTTGTTTTTGTTTTTTGGTTGCTATTTATAGCCAATGTTAGTAAGGAGAGCTGGAAAGGAAAGCAAGCTGGCCTAAACATACATGTAAAGTCTTTGGTTTCCCCTTTTCAAGTTCACCAAAAACCCGTAGCCTGCAGATGAGTACCCAAAATCTAATAAAAGACGAGGTGAAGCTTTTGCAGATTTGGCAGTCCTGCCCTCAAGATCAGTTGTGTTTGAATGTCATAAATGGGTTTGCTATACAGCCTGGATACACAGTATACTCCTCTAAAAGGAATTTGTACTATTTATCATAATACATCATTTGTAAAGCGATGCCACTGTATTTTAACAAGACTGTAATTAGTGAAAAACAAAAGCTAGGAATGTGCTATTTGAGATAGACAACAGAAACGTTATTGGAGTAACCTTAAAGAGGTTACCAAAACGAAATACCGTAGTCTCCCAGAGTACACCTGATGGCTTGGGGCCAGGGAATGAAGGGCAGACAGGCAGGAGGAAATCCACCTTGAGCCAGAGATGCTGCAGGTCCCTACCTTTGCCAGAACAAGAAGGCAAGGTGTAACTCTGCGCACCCACGGGCACGCCAGCCTGGGGTTTCATGCAGAAACTAATTAGTCGGAGTCAAATAACGAGACACCGGAAGAGCTAAGGAGAGTTCCGTGTTGCCAAGTGTAACCTTAATAAATGCCTACACGTTGTTTTACCTTTTCCTAACTTCGTCCTGTTACTGTGAATCTAGGCTTTCAGTTGAGTGCATTTGTTTATCTTTAAGTGTTATCTGGGAATACGAAGTTAACACCTGCCCTACGTTTCCGTTCCTTTGGGGGAACTCGGCAGCGTTTTTGCAGCAGTGCCCCGGGGCGTATTTCTCAAGGTGTCCCAAGCTGAACGGGACATTTTTTTTTTCTCTAGCTGCACAAGCCAGTTTGCAAGGCAAGAACACAGGGTTCAGAGAGGATGAAATCGTTCAGTGGCCTGCCTTGGCTTTGCCTGCCTATGAGGCAGTGAGAAACACAAGCAAACACCGAGGGTTTAGAGTCATTTTAGGATTTTGCCTTCTACAAAGTCTCAGCCTTGGTTCCCTTTGCTGCAGCTGCTATCGCACGCTATCAGCCCATCTCTGCATCCCTGGTATTCAGTCCTCCACATCTGTTAAGGACCAGTGTTTCCTAACTTACGGTCAGTCCTGCATGCCTGTACAATGCCATCACCTTCCGGATGATAACAGAAGACATCACCCTTGGAGCAATCAGAGTCTCTCACACCTAGTCTAGACGGAGCAAGCACGTCTCCGGTTGAGGGACTCTTGGCGTGGGGGTTGCAGCCACCACTCCACCACAGCACCTCTCGCTATGCCAGCTTTCTTCCCTTGTGTGTTTTTCTTCTTCCTTAGGAGAGCTTGCCCTTCTCTCCATCCCATACCAAGAGTTTTTCAAGCACTCAGGAAAGTTTCTGACCCAGATGCTCCTGCAAATACTTACGCAGGCAAGCATCAAGGGTATTCCTCTTTCTGTTAGCAAGGCCTCACTCAATCAGCAGGGTACAGATGCAGGGGGAAGAGGGGCTCAAGTATCAGGTGGGAATAATAATTGTACGGCTTTCATCTCCAAGAATATTAACGTGCCTTTATCTGATACTGACCCCCTAACACAAGCAAATATTTGCAAATCAGACGGAAAAAGTGGGCAAAAGTTACCTATAAATACTGAGACTGCAGTAGTATAGACAGCAGAAAAAGACTTGCATCAGTTACCAGTTTTCTATTACTTTTAGATTGCTCATATATACAGGTTATTCACTTAGTATTTTGAAGAAAATACAACTTTTTTTCTAAAAAGTTTTTTTTTTTTTTAAAGGAAGCTTTTGAAATACAAAGCAATGGGTGAAATCCCATTTAGACAGTAAGACCAAAGAATATTCCAAACACTGGTAGGAGCAAGTTGCTGCATGGGCTGGTTTATGTAAATACCATACTGATTTTCTTCCTATGAGTAATGCCAGCAAAGAACTTGAGATTCCGAATTTCCTTAAATTCATGTATTTGCAAATTTTGACATACTGCAGCTCCAACCTTTCCTGCTGAAAACATCTGGAAGCACACATTTAAGTGTGCTGTACTTTGTTTCACCTCACACTTGGCACATACCCTCAGTGTACCCACACGTTGTGTCGGCCCATGAAGTTAGAATGCAGCAGTGCTAGCAAGATCGAGCACGGGTGCTTGATTACAAAGGATGATTTTTATTTTTTATTTTTTAATCAATAATATTTAGATGCCGAAGAAGCTGGGTAAAGTTTTAAAATGTGCGGCTTGTGGTTTTACTTTTAATCTAAGCATTCCAAGTCAGGCACGTAAGTGGCCTCTTCTGGAAGAGTGTTCACCTCGTGCAGCACCTTTTGACTTTGCTGAGGAGTTACCCCTCCACTCATCACTTCTGCATGCGTTTACTTAGGTACTGACACAGGAATTTAGGAGACTGTGTTGAAGCATGCAAGTCCTGAAAATGTTAGCTCAAGCTCAGGTGCCAGTGCTTGACTTTCCCTTGAACATCTCAGGTCTCGAAATTATGTGGGATAAGTCATAGTCTAGGTTTACTTCTCTGTCTTACCGGCTTTGGAGGTGATTTAGATGCCTCACATTTAGCGGCTGAAATAAGTTAAGTTGAGACCCGTTCGTGGTAGGTGGCATATATTAACCTTCATGGATTCAAACTCTCCTCTTGCTGCAAGCTCATCTTAAGCACTTCACATTGGGACTTCATTTGCAGTGACACTGTAAGCAGTCTACCAGAGCAGGGCCCTGGTTTCAAGTGGGCCCTCTTTTTGTCACGGCACAAATGAATAATTATTTAAAATATTTCCTTTTCATAAGCAGCTAATATTTTTAATAATAAATACGTAAGTCTGGGATGATGCAAGTGATACCTCAAACATGTCAATAGCAAATTAGCATAAATCAGATAAAACACCCACAGATTTGTTGTTATTGCTTGATGTTCTAGATTACAGAAGGAGAGAGGAAAATAACTCTTTCAATTACAGTAAAATTTGCAGAGATGACACACAAGAACAGACATACATACATCCCAAACTGGTCAGTAGGATGTTCTAAACCGTATATCTACGCCCGTAAACTCATATTGGAAGATGTTTTTTTTAAGGGAATTTTACCAAATGAAATGTAGAAAAGTTTCTAAGTATGACTTCTCTATAGAAAGAAGAAATAGGAACACCAAATCATGCATATTTCAGCTAAGTCAGGTTACATTTTTCTAAAACTGGCTTTTTCTTGCAAATTAAAACCAGATGCAGAATACACTAAGTTATTGTTCCTGAAATTCAAATGTTGCCTTAAGCAACAGAAGTACATACGTCTATTTTGGTACTCTAACGTATGTTAGAGTACCAGTCTCTTTTAAGAGACTTGGGACTTTCTAGTTTTCTATCCCAGCCAACTGAAATCTATTACGAGCGTGTTAACACATTTTCTATCTGGCTATCTCAGCAATGATGTTTACAGGTAATTAGTGCCCACTGTTGTAATAAAACTGCATTCTCATAAAGGTATCTATTTTTGGTAACACATCATAATGAATTTTGCAACTGCCAACTGTTTTTGACTTATTCAATTTTAATTAAAAGCGGGTTGTACTTTATATCTCAATCACTTTCATCTCTTGATAAAAAAGTGACTAATGTGCCTTAGCTCAGTTTTTACCAAGTCTGCTGAGAGACTGCGAACTTTTAAGCCAACTTTTAAAAAAAGGAGAAAACCATACTGCAGAGATATTAACTGCCATGTTGTGGATTATACTATGCTTGGATAATATACATATTAAAAATAATAATAGAGGAAAGCTCCTCTTTGTTGTCATTTCCACTTTTATGACAGACAGACTGCTGTCTGCTCGCTGCTTCCAGGGCTAACAACGTCTTCTACCCGATTCCTGTTTCTCTAAGGCGGAGAAGTTTGCTATAACCTGGCCACGAGTAAGTACATGTTGCAATGTGAACTTAATTGATTTCTTTCCTTTTGTGCTGCACCACTCTGCCTTCTCACCTGCCATCAGTCTGACGCTAATCCCGGAAATCAAAGCGCAACGTTAAGCATGCAGGATTGAGGCTTTGTAAGACTGAGCCAGCAGACAGACATGGTCTTGGCTCCCAAGAGGGTCTATTGTACTGCTGACTCTATAGAAATAACAGCAACTCATCCAGGCTGGGAAAAATCCTATCTCTGAGAGCTCCAAGCAAAACAGGAATGTTGTGAGGGCAAGTCAAATGCCAAGTGTTCCTGCCAGCAGGACAAAGGAAATAACGAGACGGGGGGAGCTGAAGGGCATCGCATCCAAGAGTTAGATACACGAGTGAAAAGGGGCAGTGACTGGGCCTGGGCTGCTTCTAGCACAAGGTGAGAAAGGGCCAAGGACAAGTCAAAAGGAGGGAATGAGCCCCATTGCAGTTTTCCACAAAACACGCTGCTGAGACCATCGGGGCAAAGCTGAAGAGCAAGGGATCTTGTTGCCCTGAATTTGGATTAGCCTTCAGGCCTGAGAACCAGAGCAGAGCAGCTGTCTGGTGTCCTGCCTCCCAGAAAGATCTGCAGCAAACTCTGCAAGAGGAATGAAAGAGAAGGGGAAGCACAGAGTAATAAATTCCCAATAAACTTTCCCAGTCTCTAGCTATTCATGCCCAAGGACTTCCTGAGTCAGAGGTAATAGCTTTGTACTTAATAGCCCCTGGAGTTTTCCTGCAATGAATTTCTCTAAACTTGGAAAGGGGAATTTAGGACTGGACTTTTCAGCTTGATTAGAGACAGTTATCTTTGCTAGAAAGGTTAGCAACAGTTTAATTTTCCTTGAAACTTACCGCAGAGGCTGCAGGTTACAGTTTAATTTGATTTTTAAAAGGGAAAATAAGGTGTGCAAGCTACAGCTGCAGTCAAAAAGTTCAAAGGCTTTCTGCTTTTGCTAGAGGCAAACGATAGTTTAATTTGCCAACCAAGCCAAACTAGGCTTTGCATTAAAGTACATTACAATTTGATTACTTGCTGGTGTTGCAATACACAAGTTGATCTAAGGATGGTGGCCTCTAACGTGTTGCTCCAGCTTGCAATAGCAAATTTACTTGCTCTTGTCCAGGCCAAGCAATTTGCTGTTAATCTACTGACAAGTCCTTCACATATGCCCTGTTTTACACGTAACTTTGTAAGGAGTATACAGACGTGGACTTGGTCAATCCAAAATAAAGTCCTGTGATTATAAGCCATTCCGATTTTCCTGGAGTATGAAAAGTAAATTAGATGAACAAATTAGCAAATTGTTAGCTTCTTTACATAATAAGAGTGGGGAAGGAAAGGACAGTATCCTGCACAAAGCAACTATCCTCTGTAAACTTCTTTTTAATGCCATCAAGTTCACAGCACGCGTATTTTACTTTATTTTGTCCCGCTAAGCTATAGGTCTTTCAAAATACACTTTTCCTAATGGAAATACTGTTCCCTTTTTATCCTTTCACTACAGGGTAGAGCCGGCTGATGTCAGTTTTCCAGAATGACCTTATAACGAAGACAGACTATGATTTGGTGGACGTGTTTTGGGACGCTCGGTTACAGAACTGGGAGTGAAGGAAACATAACAACACTTGAAGTTAGAGAAAAATTACTGTCTAATCCATTAATGAATAAAACGTGACTACAAAACCCACCTAGAAAAAAAAAAAAGACAAAAAAACCTCCAGAGAATTGTCCCGTGAAACCTTCAACTCATGCACTATTCGGAGTGAGAAGCAAGACATTGTCTTTGCCTTTAGATTTTGGGAAATTTGGCTCGCATGCGGTGGGAGCTGTGTCCCTAGAAATGTGAACAGAAAGTGTACCTTTGATTGTAAACCACGCAACTGGAACAGTTTGGTCGGAAAACAGAGAGAGGAAGCTTTCTTGCTTACTTTGTTATTGCATACAAACATGAGAAATCCACACTTCAAAGTCCGTGGATGACATTTCAAACAGCAGTTTCCTCATCCCTACAGTCTGGACTAGATCTAAAGAAGCTCCTGGGGGAGATGAAGCTTACCTAAAAAGATGTCATGGAGGCTCATCAGTAAGCTCAGAGGAGTCACTATTTCTGGAAAATCTAAGAAGGCCATATTCTTCCATCTTAACTATCATCACCCACAGTGACGTGCAAACTTAATAAGCAAGTTAAACACCAAAGGCTTGCTGAAAATAAACCCAACCGATAAACAGATTACTTAAACAACCAGGAAACTCTAGGTCTACATGAAAGGGTGCCAGGCATATGACTACTGAGCAAAAGTATTAGGGATGCCACAATAAGAGCAAAGCAAGACAAAAACTGGAATATCTTAGAGGAAAAAAAATACACAGACAAAAGCTACTAAATTACAAGTATGTGAAAAGAACATACAGATTACTTGGGTCTTCTCCTACTCTTTGGAATAAAAAAGGCTTAACAATCACTGCTTCATACAGAAGACAGGCAATTTCCATACTTCAAGAGCATCATTTGATATATCAGAGATTAGAAGGAGAGTAACACACATCTGAAAAATGAAGAAGAAATTCACCCCACACACATGAAACAAAAAGTTGCAAAAGCTACAACCAGAAAGAAAAAAAAAAAAAAAAAAAAAAAAAAAGACCTACCATTTCATTAGAAGATGAACCACTTTCCATTACTAACATTGTGGTCAGAATCTGGAATGTCACTGATGCAATGCTAACCATCAAATGACATGAACATGTAGGGCTTGCCTACACAGGGAAGCTGTTGCAAAATAAGCGAGGGTGTGAATTTAGAATGCATTAGCTACTTGGCATTAACTCGCTGTGTGGACGCTCTCGCTCTGCACTAGGAGTGCCTTTTGGCTGTTTAGCCTAATCCACTTCCACAGTGGACTCGAGAAAGGCGCTGTTGATGCTGGACGGGAGTGCTGAGAGGACAGCTGTCGGGTATTAACAGCACCTTGGAGCCACATTCATTTATACGTGAATCCCTAGCAGGCCTTGGATGGTCTGTTCTGAAAATGTAATTCACACGCTCCCCAAACAATCCATGCCAAATTATCTACGTATTAGCCCATGAGCAGACACCATACCTACGATGCCTCTGACCAACAAGTAATGTCATATATCTTGTAACCAATATGATCGGAGGTGACTGTGAGCCTTTTAGGACATCATTTGTGCATTCCCGTAGTCATTCACTTCTGAAAAGCTGAACTGGTGACAGACTTTGATATGGAACACGCTTCTGCTAGAAGACATTCCTGTGACAGAAATGCTCCATGGTACCTGAGGGGCAGAAAGCAAAGAGAGCTGCGAGCAGCTTCCCGGCAGCCTGTCCAAGGGGCTGCTATGGAGCCAGCGAGCAGAAAAGCCCCCAGCCAGCCCAAACGATTAACAGGAGCACCCCTATAAGATCAGCATTCTGATTATCAGTTCAGTCTGTCTCTTCAAGTCCTCCTCACAAGACTTGTTGCCAAAGACTTCACTGTGGCTCTTCCCTGACTAGCTCTGCTGAAAAACACCTTCAAAAAGTTACCAAAATAATGCCACCGGACCCAGTGTCAGGAGAGCAGTGCACGTAGTTTGTGTGTTGGGGCATTGGTAAGAATATTTATGAGGTACAGGGCGAGAAGGCACGGAGCTATAACCCCTAAACACAACTGTGGTGATTTTGTGATGGTGCCAGCCACCTTTCATGGGAACAGACAGGCGCACGGTATTGCTCGTGAATACAGACGTGAGCTCACAAGAAAGGAAAAGTGAAACTGAAGAAGTGACGGGGTCAAAAGATTCTTTATCCTATCCCCCAAAGCCCAATGTCAAGACATTTAAAAGAAACTGTTAGGTGAGATATTTCATTTCAGAATGAATATTAATGAATGGTTAGAGCAACATTTGCAGTTCTGTTATTAGTAATGCATCTCAGTCCTTCAGAGTGCTTTCTAGAACTCTTAACCACTTCAGAAATGAAATTATTTCGGTTAGAAATATATAACGCCAAGTGATTACAGTTGAAGCACCATATATTTCCACACAACTTACCGGCGTTACACGATTAAGACGTATAGAGAAAGAAGCTGTGCTGACGTCCCAAGCTTTTTCTATAGAAATGAATTTCCGCTGTATTTTACATATCACCATGAGAACCCAGTTTGCACTGCCTGAACCACCTCTGCTGAAATGCCCCTGGGATGGGCCAGGAGGTTCAGCTGCCCACGTATCGTGGCCAGTACTCCAGTGCCGCCTTGGGCCTCGTGCCCGCTGCAGCTCACCGGGACCCGCTCGGGGCTGTGCCTCCAGCTCTGCTCCTGCCCTTGGTCCTCAGCCCACAGCCTCAACACCCTCCTCCTCCTCAGAGTTCTCCTAAGGCAACTCATCATTTGTGGAAGTAATAGCACCCGGTTCCTTCTCTTGATCACAAAGCACAGCAAAAAGGGTGAGTTCCACCACCATCACTGTTGTGCCAGTGGAAAACCAAAGCACAGGGCAGGAATACGGCCAGAGCCACCGCTGCCTTGCTCGTAGACCACACTGCCTTCCCCCAGGTTACTACGGCTATGAGTAGTTTCCAAATGCATTCTTAGCAGATGTCTCAGCTCCATGCTAAAAGCACAAAATATAATACAGAAACCAGTATCTTCTAGTAATTGCACAATATCTGGTTGTTTACTTGGAGAAAACTAGCACTTGCACCAAAGAACGTGCTCAACTTCTGGTAAGTCATATTCATATAATCGTGCTCCTTTGCAAAAATACATGGGAAAATGAAAAAAAAGTAACACCACACAACACTTCATATCGAAACAAGCTAAGAAACAAAGCTCACAGTTATGTTGTTTTTTCTTTTTAAGAGGAACTTACAGATCTGCCATTGCTCAATCATAAAACTGCAAGGTTTTCATTTAGGTTAAGGCAGAGACATATTGCATGTGTGTGTACAAAGACATTCTGCATAAACCATGCTGTGCACACCGAACAGATCTTCACTATAATAATCCTCAGTAAATGGTTCCCTAAAAGAAATTTAAAAATGTTGCCAATCCCAATTTATATAGCATCCTTCAAAACAATGTCATGGGGGCTTGTGCAGCTAAACATAACACTATCATCAGTTAGGAACAGCTGAACAGTTACTTTTCTCAACCTGTGATTTAAGATTAGGCTTCTTGAATGGCAGTCGGTAGAAAAAATCTAATGCTAAAGACCAGAGCTATAAATATTTATGGATTATAACTGCAGCAACCTGGTAGCTTCTGATGGTAATTAGCAGTTAGCTTTAAAAACTGATCAGTATTTATTTAAAATCTCTTTCTGCAGATTCTTATTTGCCAGGAGTGTAGCTGGAAGTGCACATCATCATTAATGCTACATGCATCCGAAAAGCACTACCACTGTATAGGTGTCATTTATACGGTAACACACGCGCTTCAGACTTCACCTTGACATTTTTGCATGGTGCAAAAAACAGATAATGTGGAAATGGCTGTGCTTTATGGCGAGTGTGCAGACTGTGATGGGCTTAACTAAGGTCAAGCATGAAGTCTTATAAGCCTTCAAGGTTCCTCCATGTCAGCATTTTCCTCTCCCGATCAAGGTAGTGAAATGGGACAGAGAAAGGACTTAAATACCCTCAGCATAAACACGCAGCAGCAGCAACATGAACAGCTAAGCAGGACAGACACCGCAAGGGAAGACACAGCTACTGTTGAATTGATGGGACAGCAGTGGCAGTGCCACTTGCACTTCATAGTAATGGCAACGTGAGCACACAGCTAAATCACATGGCAGTTCTCATCTTTCTAACAAAGCTCACCTTTTCAATGTTTTATTTATTACCAGGATGGAGTAACATCACTGTTGTCCTCTTAATGAACTATTAGCTTCCCTTGCAGCTTTTTGGCTGGCACATCAGCTCTAGCAGGAACACACTCAATCCCTTTGTGTATGCTAAGATCAGGATTTGGTCTCTCGAAATAAATGCACTGCTTAAGGAAAGAAAACAAAACAAGAATACAACAGAGCTACCCTAAGAAATCACTGTTTCAAAACTCTGAAGATAAGGCATGGTCAGTGCTCCTTTTACATCAGAAATTAAGCACAGCCCTGCAAGCCAGAGTTAAGTTTAGGTCAGAGTTACCGAGACTCTCTAGTTCATAGAGGCGGTTCAAATTCCTCCTTTTCTACAAGTTTAGCTACAGCTAGTACACATGTGTGGGAACTGGGTTCAGCGACTGGGAGGAGTAGAAAACTTTTAAGGACAGATTCAATATTTCCCTTATTCTAGGCTTTTATTTGCAGATACCAGCACTGACAGCCATTTTTCAGGATCAAATCCTACCTTGGTATGGCTCGCATGCTAACAGTAGAACATGTAACACAATTTAGGAAATCTTTCATTGGATTAAGAAGCTGAAATAGCCTTTTAGTACAGACCATAGTGGGATGATATCCTTTAAAAAATGCAACAGAAAACACTAGTCACAGGCAAAAGGCACAGCTAGGCTCCTCCGTGACGAAACACACTCAGCCTTAACAAAAAACTGCCACAACCATCGACTTCCTAGAAGTGGCCTGACAGTTTTCTCACTGCAAAGCTGATCATGATTCAGCATCCCGTTTTGTAGAAAGAACATATAAAGTCTCAGAAGGGCAATCCAGAGTGCTCATACTTGGAACAACAAATAACTCCAGCAGGAGGGTAGAGGGCAATCCAGAAAACAGCAGTGAGTCGCGTGCCCATTCTGTCACCGTAGGAAATGATCACTCCCGAACTTTCAGCTGCTTGAGGTGCTGTCCACCCATGGATGACAAACGTGGCAGGGAAGAGTCACTGTGTTAGTGACACCCACAGGTATGTGGACAGGGCAGTCATTTAGCAGTCAGCATCGCTCCCTGGGAAGTGACAGTCTTTGCAATCATGCATTCCTGGGTTACTACATTTGGCCTCTGGCTTGTACAGCACAGGGCTTGAAACGAGGAGCTCGATTATCACTGACAGCGCTGATCTGGAATTTCAGGAATGGGTTGTAGTGGGTCCGGGGAAGCAAACAGCATTTATGAAGTGAAGAAGCACTCTATACCTTTGCCAACAGAGAATGTTATATTGCTCAGAGATGTCGCAAGAGCATGCACGCAGTGTGGGAAAAGTGCAAACAGAGTCGGTGCAGTAGGAACTACAGGGGTGATGACATTGCTTAGCAAGGGGGGCAGGAAGGCATAAGGAGTTCCACACCAGTCAGCACCTGAAAATATGCTTCAGCAAATTACTAAACAACTCAATTATAAGCAGCAAAAGAATAACAAGGTAGTAAGAGGCAGTCAATACACTTCTTTCCAGATCAAATCATGCCAAACTCATCTAACCTGCCTCTCTGATAGATTAACTGTCCTTGGTGGACAAGAGAAATCAGCTAACATATATATTCTCATTTTAAATACGGCTTTGGATGTTCTCCAGATGACGTTCTCCCAAGCAAACTAAAGGAATTAGTACCTCTCTTCACCCAGATCCAAAACTAACAGAATAATTAAGCTTTCTTCTGATTACAGGTTCTTTTCTTCTAAAACGTATCACTGGTGTAGCAATGCCTAAAAACCATAATAGAGATCAAACAAGACTGTACAAGACAATATGCACGTTCATGAAAAGACAATTTCTCGCATTGTGGAGCTACAGTCCAAATAATCAGGACAGACAAGGAAAATATCTTACCAGCACTGTCAGAGATGGGAAACTGAGGCAGAAAAAGATTAAGGGCTGGATTTTCACATGAGCTCAGCACATTTGCTGCTGAGCTCGCTTGAAATTCTGTCCGTAATCAACAGCATGGAAATCACTAGATATTGAGCTCCTTTGAAAATCAAACTTCAATATGAAAATTTGGCCCAAAGGTCTTTTGAAAATCTACATCAAGAGGCTTACCCAGGGTCACCCAGGAAGTCGGTAGCAGGGCTGGGAACTGAGCTTACATCTTCTGACTCCCACTCTGGTGCATAACTAATGTCGCTCTGCCTTCTGTTTTAATTAGCTACGGGGAGATCTCAAACCAGAGAAGGCTTTTAAAATGAAAGGAAAGAAAACCCTCACAAGTGCAGTCAGTTTCCTCCCAGAAGTAGCAGCCCAATGGACCTCCAGCAACACGCAAGCAGTAGGGATTTCAAACTTCTTTTAACAGGCTTCTGTTTCCCTTCAGGAAGATAAACTTTTTGTTGTTTACTTCTCACAGATAAAGGGATTCACTGGAGAACTGTTCATTTTTTTCTATAATAATATTTTCCTTCTACATGTACTATGCCTCTGACCCATACAAATACTTTTGCAGTGACGAGGATAGAAAAAGGAAGCCTGCAGAGTGCAAAGGCTCCTAAGGATTAGTAGACAACCTCTGGGGCAAGGAGTGGAGACTTATGCTATTGCTTATTATTACTACATTTTTCCCTAGGTAGAGAGAGTTGTTTGAAGTGGTTTCCTTGCTAATGCAGTGGCAGAGCAAACTATTTACTTTGCATGTAGATGTGGTTGCTTCAGTACCTCTCTTGCTGGTCCTGTGGAACACCTAAGACGCACTGTTTTCAGCAGTTCACAAGTTCCTGACGGAACATCCAAATTCCCAACATTTTCCCTGGCTCTGGCAGCATCCATAGGCCTGCAGACTCCCTGAGCATCTTCCCTGAGAAGTCTTTTGTCAGAGAGCTACTGCAGCCATCTCAAGATCAGCAAAATATAGAAAATTTTAATAATCAAGGAAAACAAATGAAAGCTGGAGTAGGTGTCTGTAGCAACTTCTTTTAGACTAACACACTTTGCTGAAACCTAGATATGGCATTATTTTTTCGAAGACAGAATAATAGGTTAGCATTTCTGTTCGTATTTTTTACCCTCATAGACTTTAGCCTACTTTCCTGTAAAAGACTACACAGGTTGACATGTCGGAAGAGCTCTTCAAAAAGTAATTTCCTCAGCTCTCTGACCCTGCTATGCTGTCTGTGATCAGCGAAGACTTCTCATTTCACTTTGTGGTACTCTGGGTACCTCACTGATAAGACGCAATGAGAATTTTACCCGGTGTTCCTCAGACAGAAAGCTACACGATGGCCAGAAATGGAAATTCTGGCTTGTGCTGATGGCTAGAGTTTTCATAAAAGAGGAGCTGCTGGGTTCATTATTCCCCAGTTTTCTGTCAAAAGGAGGAAAAAAATGGCTTGCTTTCTTCCTTCCAACTTTCAGTCTTCTTGTACCTCTTTAATGCTATTTTCAAACCTGCTGCCCACTTTGGGGTACGTTTCTTTTGGGCTCAGAACGCTCTCTTCCTTCTCTGTCAAATGCACCTCCCACTTTTCTCCTTGATTTTTACTGCCGCAAAATGTGTCCAGCTGCCAAGCTGTTTAAGTTTAAAAACAGCTTTGTCTAGAAAAGCCAAGAAACACTTCACTAAAGACAAAACATAATAGGTGTGTGAAGCTAACAGATGGCGGAGCGCTAGAGATGGTGTCCAAGCAGCATGCTTGTTTCTACAGATTAGCTGTGCGCACAGTTTGTACTTGCAGAGCGTTTTAAGAGTTCCCTTCAATCAGTAAAGATATATTATTAGCTTTAGTTTAGCACTAGTTCAGGGATTGCTGCTGTTTCGACAACGGAAGTCATTACTGGGGGCACTGAGGGAAAGCCACGGGGCTCCCTTCCTTCTGGAGGGCGTTTGTCATGTAAGGGATGGGGCGCACACGCACAAAGTGAAGGGACACTTAGTGGGAACCAAGCGAAGATGACAATCAAGGCAGCCAGCACTGCCCAAGCAGGAGGGAAGTGGGTGATTTTTATCCGTAAATCACACAGTGCATCGGCAGGTGTGGCAGCTCTCCGAAGGTCCTCAAGGGTAGTGCATGCTCACGGCCTACTCCTGCAGGAGTCCTATCTGGCAAGTTCTTCTTTTACATCTTATCTGCCTCTTGTCTCACTCCACACCCTCCTTTTCTTTAACAGCTTTCTCATTGTCTCGTCTCACTTATCTTGGATTGCAAGCATTTTGGGGCAGAGAACACGTCTTTATATAGCAAAGAGCCAGTGACTTTTATGACACTACATAATTAATGACAATTTGTTCAGTATGTAAAGTGAAGCTTCTCAGATAAGCGTTAACAACCACTTGTCTACAAGAGGGAATCTCTTCAGTAAATGGAAAACATTACTGAAAATCTTGGGTTAACCTTCAAGTATATGCCTAAAACAAACCATGACCACTATTAAACACTCGGGTTACACATGGTCTGGAATGCTGATTGAGCAGACATATGTGGCATCATCCAACACTTTTGCAAGCTGATGAATCTGAATAATTAAGTTTTTCCTCATTACAGGTCTCCGAAGCACACTAATCAGCCCTCCACAACAGCTGAGTTCATTCTGGAGACAAGAAAACATCTTTGACTAACCGGGTGTTTTGATCACCTGGATTTGGTAAACTCAGGCTGCATTTGGGATATCTGTATTGATCATATACAGTATCACATGCTGCCATATAGATTGTGCTATCTGCACACGGACATGGCAATTGATCCTATGAGGTACATTATTTTACCATACCTCTTTTAATTTTTGACAAGTCTGAATTTTTAAGGACCTTACGAAATATTTTCTCCTCTCTCAATGAAATCACAAAAGGAGTGTTAGTTTGTTTTCACTAAATAGGAAATTTTACTGTATATTATGATCCTGATCATGAAATAAGGTCCACAAGAGCAGTCTTGTTGACTGTGTTCAACAGAGATCTTGTTGTCCCAAAGTTCACTGAAGGATGGACATCCCTGTTTGCACGTGCTGCTGTCATGGCTTATGTCATGAGAAGAATTTTATCTAGTCTGTTGATCGCACAAAATTTAGAATTTAAGTAACACTTATACAAAGCAAATCTACACATGAAAAATCAAATAATACAAATATTAAATAATGCAAAATGCTTTTGAAGATGCAGGGGAATTTTATTTGGAGAACGTAATTAGAATCCTTCAGGTAAGCATGCTCACACTGATCTAAAACCCTGAAAAAGGAACAGAAATCAGGCAGGGCTAACACAGTAAAACTGGTATAAACCAGTAGCATTAGCACCACCCCGCTGTGCTCCCGCTTTAATCCTGCAGAGTTGTCTAGCATAGGTAGCCACAGGCATATTTTCTAACATGCAACATCACAAAGATTTAGTTATTGGATACTTGAACATTTAAAGCGGGTTGAGTATTATAATGTAAAAATGAGTTTCTAACTGAAATCTTAGTTAGCAGTACAACATCGCACATTCCTTCCAAAAGGAAATTAACTAACTGGAGATAATGTACAGCTCTAATGCTGTATGTAAAGCTGTTTGAGATAGAGCACTTAACAAATACTAGCAACTTATATTCAAATATGACTTGAAATGATGAAAACTTCCTTATCAGAGGCTAACATCAGATTTAATCCGTTGGGCAATACTTGTGATTATTACACAAATAGATGGGTGGAAATGCACAGAGTTATTAACATTTTAGAAATTAGGAAACCTTATAATCAAAATATTATTTTACAAATTGATTTAAATACTGAAGAGGAATATGTTCAGGCAGGTCTTATATTTCAGACATCTTATTTCCCTTTGAAACTTGAAAAAAAAAAAAAAGAAGAAGCAAAAGAAGACGACAGACATGTCAATGGCTGAATGGGTGGGTGGGTCTTCTGTGAGATGAATCATACTTTTCATTCAGTTTTATGAAAGTCTTGCTTCAAGCATGCCTGTAATTACTATTTGTTGCAATCAGATGTATGGCACACCAGCTTGCCATGCAGTACAATTTACAAGGCTTTGCTAAATTACTGAGGGTGAGAGTCTCTTCTGGGGACACCAATTGCAATGTGGGTCCCTACCCCAGCATGTACCTGTGGGCTGGGAGAGCTGATAATGAACTTTTAATACAGGATGGTCACGGAGGTTCTTTGTTATAATTGCCCAAATACCTAATTGAAGATGTGTAGTAATCATCAGCATAGGCTGAGATAACTATCTGGTTCCCTTGGCCAAAGGTAGCTCTGCCTGAGAAGTTGTTACTAAAAGGACACACCAACCAGCCCAGAGTATGTTTTATATAACTTTCCATTACTGCCTTGCTTGGGTACCAGATGTGTAAAGCTGAGCAATTTTTAGAGCCGATTCCATCCACAGATTCAAGTGCCCAGCCACTGTGTCAGGAGAGAGAGAGACGAGTTGGATGCTGCAGCTTCTTACAGTACTTCGGGGAAGTCAGCTACCTAGCAAAGCGATCTACGACTGCCACCAACCTCAAACCTGCTCAAGCAGGCACAGAGCAAACGCTGATGACAGCATTTCAGATCCCTTACTTTTGGGAGTTTGGTGTCTAATTCTGAAAAAGCCTCCTACCACCAAAGATTTAGACTTCTGAGGCTCCTCTGGAGTTCAAAGTCCTTTCTTTCAAAACAGTAGGAGACAATATTGTTCCTTTCAAAATATGTCAGGAAGAGAAGGCAATAGCACCACTGTTCCCTTTCTTTCAATAACTCAGATAGAAAAACAAGGTAATTAAGCTTGGGTAGCTTGCAACCCTACTAAGGAAAATGTAGACACTCTGACATCTTCTACTGAAGTTGGGTCACTGTGCAGCTGGAGTAATGAGCTCAAAACGAGAGCCAAAAATTCAGAGCACTATTTTGCAACTCCCAGAGCAGGGCATTCAACTGGGAGGGAGGAAGTTTTGAGCTTCTCTCATAGTCCCCTGGGTTTTCTCTAGTGTGCATTCACAGGCTGGCTCATGTAAAATGCAGCCCTCCATATCTTGAGAGCAGCACCAGTGCCAACACCCAGCTGCATGCCCCAAACAGCAAAAAGCAAAAATATTACCTTTTGCTTGGTCTTCTCTTGTCACCCCTGTTCTGTTTTAAAGAGGAAAGGAAGGCATGGATTTATACCCAAATAAACAAATGAAGTTTCTCATCTCAGGCTTTTGGATTGCTCACTAGAGACATGCAGGTGTCCCTCCCAGGTACAATGTACTAACAGCACATAGTAACTCTGATCAAGGTACCTCCACTGCTTCATCTCCATTTAGTGGTCCAGGTCACTCAGGTGTTCTAAGCACTCTGCTGCTCAAGCCTGCTACGTGCTGTAAATCCTATCATTAAAGATCTGTTTCCATTCACTGTACAGAATGGGTAGGCACCGACTCGGCATTAGGCATTCTGCAACGTGACCTGGTCTTCTGATGTTTCCAAGGAACGTATCTCTAAACCTACAAATGTCTCCCCAACCTCTTGTTGGTTTTAGTCCGACCCTCTCAGGACCTAAATCCTTAGTGGGCTTCATAGAGTCTATGGCACATCTCTCTTTTAACAGAGGTTTATGTATTTTATAGCAAACTCATAGAAGTGCAGATTTTGTGTGCTCATTGCAGTTAAAAAAAAAAAAAAAGTAAGAGAAAATAATAACAAAAAAACCTTATAATCTTAAGCTACACTTGCTTAGAAACTCATTGCGGAAAACACCAAGTAGCTGAGCTATAGTAAACATTTTTACTGTGTTGACCAATTCATTCAATTACATCTTTTTCCCTACTGTAGATACAAATATTGGAAAATAGTTATTAAAAAATCATTTTCCTTTTTCTGTGTGTATATATAAGCCATTTAATGTAAAGCTGTAATCACTGTCTCATTTTAGGCTGCTTCATTGGTATGCATACAATGATAGATCCCTTAGAGTTGGCATAAAAAAAAAAAGACTTTCATGTACTATATTTAAAAAAACTTTGCTAATATAACATTTGTCATAGAGACAATTCCTATCTTTATATTTTGTCACTGCACATTTTTCAATGAGTGACCTCAACCACTCACATGGCTTTGACTACTATCTGCAGATCCTACATGTCTTTCCACTTCTGACCTCTCTCTTTTCATTTGCTCCTGTATCTCAACCCATCTCTCTCCCAGCTCATTTCACATTTCAACACTAGGATAAACGTAGAAAAGGCTGAAACACAGTTCTTAGTCCAGCAGCTGCTGTTCAATTTGCACAATCATCTATAAAGCAAGGAATAAGAAAGTGAAAAATATTCATGTTCTCTAGAGCCCAACACCAAAGACGAATTAGAGAAGCTGCATTGTCTGTCTGATCTTGAAGACAGCCGACAGTGATACCAAGAGGCCATTCTGGAGCCTGGGGATAACACGAATACAGGGCTGCCTGTTCAGTGGCGGCCCTTTACCTCTCAGCAAACTGCAGAAGTAGCTGTTATGCTCCTTAGAACTGGGAATCTAATGAGTTGGTATCGGTTTTATACCACTGGAGAGACAGCATCCCTTTCTTTTCCTCCTGAAGCCCTACACTTGTCCACGACCTGCCTCCAGTCAGGTGTACATCACTGTTGCCTTTGATATTCTATTTTTCCATGGGCACGTTAGCCAGGGCTGGGCTAAAAACTCTGTTATCAGTACTTGAGATGCCCAGTTTAACGCAAATTACTGCTGCCCCTCTTGTGATCACAGCACAGACATACCCACTTGGGCAAAGCCAGTGTCTGCCTCTTTCAACTTTTTTCTCTCAAACGAGGACACAACTAATGGGAAAAGGGAAATAAGGATCAGAAATACCGTTCAACAAGCAAATATGGAAGATAAACTCATCGGAGTCAGAAGATAAAGAAAAGTGTATGGATAGAAAACCTACAGAACAAAGACCAACACCTTGAAATCTGTCTAACACTTACTGTGCAAACACACACATCCTAATTCTCAAGGTGGTCATTAGGCATAATTCCTTTTACTTGGGCCTCACTGTTTCTAGGAAATCAGGACACCTACTCACATATCTAAACACTGGCTCAGTTTATGCCAGTAAATGCCATAAGAGTGAACCAGCATCTCTTCCAAGAAACGGTATTGCTAGTTACCTCATGCACTGAATGAAACCGTATGTTAAAACTGGCCATCAGATTAGAACATCAGTTATCTACACGCTCAGAAGTATCTCTCCGTACATTATTTTCCTGTCTTCAGACAAAACTTTCTAACAGAACCGACTCTTTATCCACAAACAAATGCAATTATTTACACAGAAGGAACACGATGTCTGCTACCAAAATACCTTCTTTACTTTTCCTGAAGTCCACATTTTCTCACGTTCAAAACAAATCCCTCTGTGCTTATTTTTGGGGCAAGAAATAAACACAAAGGCTATAAAATAGAAGTATTCTCTGAAGACATAATGAAGTCATACATGTCATTAAAGTTTAGTCAATCTGCTCAAAATTCTCTAAGGCAAATACATTCAAGGTTAACACAGTCAGCTCTGCTCTTCTACTGATTATATGACTTTATCTCCTCGGAGAAATGTAGATTTGACCTTCAAATTCTGCAAATAATTACAAATTTCAAATTAAGCATATGTAGCTAGTCTTTGACATCAAGATATTTTTCACCTTTTCAGTAAAGTAGCTGGATAGAATTAAATAGCCCCCTCCCATCTTGCTTTTGGGTTCTTCCAATAGCAATCTTCAGTTATTTAAGCACACTTTAAAGCACCTTACCTCAATGTTTATCCATTTTTGTCTCAGAAGTCTGGAGCTGCTGACCTAATAAATGTGGCTTTTTAATATTTCTGGACTAGATATACTGAACTGTATCACACATTTTACCCCTCACAATCACCCCAATTCATCTTGACCTTAAGAATCTGACTGCAACAACCGGGTGAATAAAAAAGAAAAACAAACTAGATTAACTTCCATGGTTCAATTTTCAAAACAAACAGGGAAAAAAAGATAAAACGTCGTAGCTCTAAAGCTAGTGGAAATGTGTGAAATCACATTCACACAATGCACACAGCTATTACAGCATCCTGATTCCACCAAATCATTGTAAACACACTTCATGTTTTCAAGAAGAGCTTTTAGTTGAACAGTGGACTTTAAGACTCGGAGAATTCGGGTTTCTGCTCCTAATCCTACTGCAGAATGCTTTTTTCTTATCCAATACATAATCAGTCTCTCTAAGACATTATTTCCCCGAAGTAAAACAGGGATCTTAAGAATTTCCAACCTCATGGTAGCATTTCTCCTGCTGGAAAAAAGTTTGGGCACGACTGATAAGCGTTTGGATCAAAAGCAGAATGGCAAGCTGTCCTCAGTTACAGGGAGACGTATAGAGCAATTCCTAACAACCACATCTGTTTCTTTAATAAGTTAAAAATTTTACTGTTACTGACAATAAAACAACATCTTGAAAGTAAACAGTTACAGTTTCCGAAGTATTTTTGCAGTGCATGAGGGGATTAACAGAAAGCACTGACCATTCCTAAAGTTCAAGGGAACTCTGCAAAGAAGTTTGCACAATCACGGGATCACAGACTGCTTGAGGTTGGAAGGGACCTCTGGAGATCATCATCATCAGAAGTCAAGTATTCTTGCCATATTTCCAAAAGCACAGTTAAAAACGTTTGAATTTCTTCCTAGTTTTCAAATAATTCGGGTCGCAACACAAATTAGCATTGTTTGCTCTTAATGACTGTCTCTCGGAGGATCTGCTCTCTGCAGCTCGCCAACTGCTTCTGGCCAAGCCCAGCAAGGCCACAGAGAGATCTTCCTCTGCCATTTGTGGGGGCCTGCCAGCAGAGGCCAAACGGGAGGTAAGACTTGAATTAAGCAAGTCTCAGTCTCCACGCAGCTCCCTCATTAGCTCCTTTGGCTCGACACGGCCATAAATTACATCAATTACGTGCTGGGGTGGGCAAAGTGGGGGAACTGGAGGGGGAGGGTTCACTGGGCATTTTACCTTGTAGATACGTGAAGAAGGGTTTTAAGTGCGGGACTAAAAGTGAATTAATTTGTTCTGAAGAGACTGTGAAGGGTCACTTCTCTGCAATTCAAACACAAAGACAAAAGGGTCTGCCCCTCTAAAACTCCTTCTTCAAGTAACAGATGGCTTTGCAAGTATTTCTGGACTTCCCTTAGACCAGAACTAGTTTTGAGAATGATGCTTCATCTAAATTAACTAAATCTCACACTATCTCTGTTAATTAGCTATCTTTGTTCCCAAATAACGTTTTCAAAATTTCACACCTTTCACATTTGCGTTGCTTCCCAGCAGAAGGCAGGCTCTCCCACAGCATGAGCCTACCAACAGAAATTCTAGGCAGAACGATTGTAATCTTCAGCTGCTATACTGCTGTTAGGGGCTTTAGGGGTTCTAACAGAAATTTCCTGAACCTTTGGCTTTGTTGATTTTAATAGTAAATCCAGCAAATGTGGTACAAGTCTGTTGTGAGATGAAATTAGGCCAAGACGTAGTTAGAATTTCAAAGATCAGTAAAACTGTTGCAGCTGATGAACTCAACAACTTCCAGTATCAGATATTTGGTAATACAAAGGACATCATCGTGCCATGGATTTGGCACTTGACATCCCCACACAGAACCGGGCATCTTAAAAGCTTAGGAAAAAAATAATTTTGCATATATTTTACTAGATTATTTTTACTTTGGAAACTAAAATTTCTAAAGGTTTTCTCATAAGCAGGAGCTGAGGTATCCACGCCGAAGATTATTAAAGAAAATATGTTTCTGCAGGACTGAGCAAAGACCCTTTTATGCACTGAAGCTGGAAAAGAGTCTGCTGCAGGATCAGGATCTCTCCTAGGGATCACTGCTGGAACCAATTTTCTTCAACATTTTCACCGGTGACCCAGAGAAGTGAGACTGTGGTGAAATCTCCAAGCGTGAGGATGCTGCTAAACTCTTTCGAATGGTCAAACACTGCCCTGATGATGAGGAACTACATTAAGACTTTACAGAAGTGGTCAAAAAGTTGACAGAAGAGCTTCAATGCAGCTAAGTGTAAGGCGATTAATCTAGGGAAAATAACCTAAACCACAGCTGCACGGTACTGAACTTAGTAGTTGGCAGCTGAAAATAAGGAAAGAGATCTTGGAGCTGTCACGACCAGTCCTGGAGCAGCACCAGTGAAAGAGGTCAACAGGCTGCTGGGCACCATCGGGATTGGCACAAAGAACATGACGCTGGGTGCCTTCCTGCCTCTACGTAAAACACCAGTGCACCCACGTTTAGGATATTGTATGCAGTTCTGTTTTTTTGCATCTCAAGGGCAAAGTGGAGTTAGCAAAGGGCAAGTAAACTGATCAGGAAGAGGGACAAACTGCCTTACATGGAAGGACTAAAAGGCTGAATCTCTTCCGTAGCTCAGGTTCTGAGTCTGAAGAGAATAGGAGTGAATGGAAACGGGAAACTAGGAACAGGAGATGGAAGGAGAAGGGAGGCAGATTCAGGTAAGAAATCAGATAAGTGGTAGGAAAGCACAAGGCGGATTAGTTGGGCAAGAATTAGGATGGTAAGATGAAAAATATAGCAGCAGTTGGGTAGAAGGAGGAAAGGTGGGAGTGACAGGCAGAGGCTGGGATGAAGAATGACAGGAAAGTCTGGAAAGGGAAACGAGGAGAAATACCCAGAGCTGCAACAGCAGAGTTTCTACTAATTCATTTCTTCCTTGTGTCTGAAATTAAACTTGAAATTCCAGAAGCTCATCACTGGAAAAATCTCTCAGTAGTGGTTAGTCAAAAAGAGAACTGTGAACTGTTGCTTCTGCTGGTATTTCTTCCCCCTTCTGTGCAGGGGACGACACAAACCCAAATGATCCAAAGTAGCTGACAACCATACAGGCCCAATATAATTTTAGACTTTCAACCTTTTCTGTATGGTTCCACATATATTAAACTGTGTGTAATAGCACACTGACAGGTAATTCCTTTGACATTTCTTGATATTCCCCACAGCAGGTTTGGAGGTGTCTTCTCAAAAGGTGAGGACAAACCAGCCGTTTCATTGTGCTTTATTGTTTATAATGGAATAAAAATTGTTCGAACATTTCTGGAATTTCTTTCACCACCACCCCTCCCCAGAGGAAAAAAAAAATAATAATAATAATAAAAAATGAGATTTGTTAGTTTTCATTGTCAGCCAGAGTAAAAAGTTTTTAAAAATACTGGAATTTTTTGTTCAATGAATTCTAATCTTACTATATCTGATATGAGATCAAAAACAATACAAAAAAACAAAGACCAAAAAAAATGACAAAAATGATGCCAGTTCTAGCATTTCCTAACTTTGAGAGCTAACATCTTACAAGTCTTGTGAGACTTCTGTTGCTCTCTGACATGACAATACATACGAAGTGGGGTAGTGGGCTGGCAGAAGGTTGGTAGGTGGAAAAGAAGGGAGGAGTAAGGCATAACAATGAGACATATTTCTGAAGTTTTATAAAGCTATTTCTGTGACATTTCAATGAATCATTTTCCAGCACCAATAAAACTTACAAAATACTTACAGCCTGTTTATAAGCTGTTGCAATAACGGATAATAAGCTAACAAGGGGTTCCTTACATCCTTAGAAGGGAGTTGTCTAACTCCACATATGCTACTCGGTATACTGTCTTCACAGAAATACAATAGCTTTTGTTCCATTACAAAAAATTGAATATAAGACATAAAAAACAAACAAACAAACCTCTTTTTCAAAGTATCTCAATTTTCCAGTTAAAATACAGTGTGGTAAGTACTGCTTAACGCCTGTAGAGAATTGGGAAGCTCTGAATAATTCTGATAAGATCAGTTTTACAAAAGAGTATGTCTAAACAGTGCTTACATGAAAGATTTCAGTTTACAGGAAAGAAAGGGAAATCCCCTCTGCAGGAATTGCACAAGACATGCCAATTACAAGGTATAACGTTATGACACAAGGACATGTTTTTATTTTGGTTTCTGATGACCATATTAACCACAAAGACAAGACTTCAACAGGTTGCACTCTGCACATGTAAGTGGTGTCAGGAGGCAGTAAACACGCTACAGCCACCTTATATGGACTGACATTTTTAGCACTGGTGTGAGAAGAAATGGGTACTGTAAAACACAACACTTGCAAATATAAAACACAAAGCACCGGGCATAGCATTACAGAGTCAGTCACTTTCTTTCTCATCACAAAAACAGAAAATGGGTTTACTCTGATGAAAACCGTGACCTAGTTTGATTAGTCGCTTACTCATTAATGTAAAATATTATTACAAAATAACATTTTGTAATATTCAACATTTTCAACATATATCACTGAGAATTTTACTGAAAGCAAAATCAAAAAGCAAGGAAATTAAAAATGTTGAGCTTCATAAATATATTTGTGGTTTCTCTATGCATTTAGAATTTACCCTTTTGACCTCGTGTTTAAGCAAATAAGCATCTTTATTCAAGATATTATCGAACTAAAAATCCTTTAAGTTTATTAGCCACAACCAAATATAATTCCATTCATATTTATTCATATCCATAATTTTGACTTGAATAACAAAATATTTCATAACAGCAAGTGTGATTAAATACTTCCACCTTGAAGGGCTGGAATTGTGCAATACTGTTCTGAAACATCTTGCTAAAATACTCCTTGACACCACTTGTGCCTCGTCCTTCATTTTAAAAACATGCAATTAAAAAAGCATTCGTACAAATCTTCTTCCAAACAGTTTTAAGTGATCCTATATACTCGCTTAGAAAGACATCCACCCCAAGTAGCCAACATAAAGTCCCTTCTATATATGTTCCTTCCCAAACTATGATTTGTTTTACTGCCTATCTTATATTTCATATTACATTTTCCTAAGTGTTGGAATCCAAAGAAGGGGGTAGGAAATAGCGTATTATATCAAGAATATTCATTAACAGGATAACTACCCAAGGTATTTCATTTCTTTGTTTCTACGCATCATAAAACTCTAAGGCACCAAGAGAAATCTATTCTGTTGCTGCAAAGAGAACTACAAAGTCAATTAAGTTCTTCTTCCTGTGAATTTAATGACTACTCATCTAAAACTCAGTGATGTAAAACATCAAATAAATCTTAATAGTTGTTGCACTGCATTCACGACATGGGAGTCTGCCAGTCCTCTGTTCCCGTTACCATCCAAGTATTTCACAATCATTTGAACAGATGAATGTGAAGAGCTATTGAACTTGGACAAGGCTACCATCTCTTAAGATAGCTTAAGATCTGTTTAATAGTTTCGCTCTTCTAAATACCTTAGACATAAATTCATCATAAGTTATTTCGTAACTACCTTCTCAGGGTTTGGTTGTGTTTTTTTGGTTTTTTTTGTTTTTTTTTTTTCATATTAAAAGCCTCTGTGTAAGCTTATATGTTTTTATTAAGTCAATAACTTGTCCACCAATTTGCCACGAAGTTATGAAAAGGGAGAAAGCTGAAGAATGTCTACTACAAATATTTTAAGTTTTTCCTCTTAAAAATCAAATGCACTTCACCTTTGAACTTGAAACAAAAATAATTTTTTGGTTTTGGTTTATAAATTTTGAAATGTATTACTTCTGTCTTCTGAAAGATCACAGTGGAGCACATTGGGAGTAACAACTCTACTTTTCTTACATATTTGAAAAGCTTCACTCTTTCCTGAAGCTAAGCTCTGGTGTGCATAACAAAACAGTCTTTCAAATACATATTTTCATACTTTAGAAAAACAAACAAACAAAAATCCCCGTGGGATGTCTGTGCTGCTGATAGCACAAGATTGTTGGAGACCAATGAACAGATCACTCTTTATCATTCTGTCATTATGACTCAGAGCGTGGTTCAACGTCTCATTCACTAGAGCCATCAAAACCAGAATTAAAGAAAGATCCATTTCCTCATAAGTTTTTCCATGACATTTAGCTGTATTCCTGAGGCTGAACCAACTGCTGGGGTGACCTTCAACAAACCACTTTCTCTTTCAGAATCTGAATTTCCTCATCTGAGGTGACTTTGTTGGTAACACACTTTAAGATATATTGATTAAAAACAATATATATATATATATACAGTAATAATCAAGTAAAAGGCAGTTATCACATGTTTATGTTGCAGAGGCTTCTAAAGTCATCAGCCACCCATCAGTCCTGACACAATGGTACCCATGATAATGACTATTGTTATTTTTGGTACATGAATATCAAAGAAGCTATTTCCTGTATCAATGCTGAGAAATACTAGATTAAAGCAAGGAAATTCAACTTCAAACAAAGATGGATACTAAAATCAGTAGATATCTTCAAGACCATTCATCATGTGCTATGCTTTCTGAATGAAACTGCTGAGGAGGAACTAATTTTACCATTTTTTTTCCAGTTTCACAATTTTAAAGGAAACTCCAAAATATACTCAAACTATTTAATGGAGTTGTATGTAGTCAGAAGAAAAAAAAACATAAACAGTGGCAGTGAAAGAAAATAACCAAGTAATGGGCTGGTTGTCATCCTAAAAACCCCATCCAAACATGGAATCTCACAGTGAGAATAGTGATGGATGAAGGTTCAAGAGAGATTAGAAGAGCAGAAACTCTGCTGCAACCCAGGGAAGACTTTACAGATGCCCTCCATTACGCTCCTACAGAAGATGATCTTTCTGCTTCAAAATAAAATCCCTAATTCTAATAGTTTCTGTACAGTAAAATAATAAAAGTGCTGCTAGACAAAGGGACTGCTGGATATTTACCATGTCAAAAAGAGCCCATATTTCAAAAGACTCAGAAAGGATGTGAAACCTCACTTCCAAGTACTTATGAAATAAAGTATGCTTAATGAAACTTCTGCTAAAAATGAGTAAATAGCACATGATCACATTTTGCTTCTCTATTTTAATAAAACCTCTTCAATCTAATGAGTTAACTTTAAAAGAAAATAATTTACGTTACTCTCAGTTCTGTCCTACAGCTCCTGACAGGGTGGTTTTGCTTGGTTAATTGAGATTTGGGTCTTCCATTCAACATCTTCCATCTTGTTTTAACAGTATTACTTTAATATAGGACTCAAAGTGTGTAATACTAATTACTTACAAAACCAAGCAAGAACCTTTTTCATCACTCTGTTCTCCAACCATCACACAGTAAAAATAATAATTAAAAAACAACAACAACAAAACATGAGTAGAGGCCATCAATATTTCTCCCGAAGAGCACCCCAAGGCTCACATCAATCTTGTGGTAAAGCAATAATTTGGGACTCAGGAGATCTGGCCATTACCACAGTTTTGGGGATTTTGCTTTATAAAAATTAGGAACAATTAGGAATAGTACTGAATTTCTGCACCTAGACTATAATCTGTTCTCAGCAGGTGCTATTTCTTACTATGTGTATATGCGGTACCCACTCTAATGGTATACCAATCTTAAGTGAGATGAACAGAACCCATTCACCTATAAAAATCATAAATACATACATAAATATGAATAGTATAGCTATGGAAACAGATTGGTGGGTGGGGAGGAACTTGAAAGTAAACACAATAGGAACAACAAAGCAATCACTCAAGAAAACCCTCCAAACAATACTAGAAGTGTGCTTAGTAAGTTAGCAGACTCGAAAATACAGGTAGGTGAGATGAGTTTCTACAAAGTGAAATACAAATATGAACATGAACACTTCAGTAAACAGTGCTATTGACATTGCTCACAGAACTTCTACAGCACAAATGTTTGTCGTATTTGCAGGTTTCATAGGAGAAATCATGATATTGAATTATTTTCCCTTGTCTTCGATTTATAAGGTGGATCCTAGTTTTAAGAAATACGATGTTGTTTTCCTCTTTTTAACCCTCCAATAGTTTTCTTAACCCAGCGAACATCTATAACGTCAGTTAAAGGTTCATTTGTTTCCTCACTGATTTCCTGTAAAACTTGTGACTCAGCATGTCACCTGAACCTGCTGCTCTGTGGACTGAAAGGACATCGAACACTTTTGTAATCACGCTCCAGCTGCACGCTTGTCAGCAGTGTGGTAGCCATCACCGAATTGGAGGTGATCATTACCCTGTTACTAAATTCACCCCTGCATTTATGAGTGCACGCACACACACCTTGCTAACTGAGCCAGAACTATTTCTGTCATCTGTAATCACTGTTGACGAATATACCTTTTTCTCTATTCACTGCAGAATATTTTTTTTTTCTCAATAGTTTTGATGTTAACAAGAGTCTTGAATAATTTCCTTGCAGCACTGTTCTCCACTAACTCTTTTTGGATGAGATCTGCTTTTAATAATGTGGATACCTTTACAGATGTGACCCCAAATCATTCATGTGTTAATTTTTGAGCATTTCTTGGAATTATTTATGTCTCCTTTTCCCACATATGTAATGAACACTTTCAATCTGAATATTTGGCTATTTAACATGGTAGACTGAGGTCTAAAGTCTTCTTGCCTTTAAAAACCTATCATGAGATTTCTTCCTATTCGATCTTTGAATTTTTTGGTAAAGGCTTTGCTTCTGGGTTTTCAGAATACCTTTTACTTTTATTCGAGGAGGTATTCCAAAAACACCTCTTTTATATTGAATTGCTTTAAGCTGCTGCATTTAAAATGAAGAGTTTTCCACTCTGCAGGTTTAAATAAAACCTACCCAAATACTGCAGAGTACATCTCTATCTGAAATAAGGAGTAAGAGTAAATAGCACTCTCTAATTTGTTTCCTTGGCATGATTCATTATCTTATGGTCCTCTCTTCTTTCATTTCATTTCCAGTCTAGATTTCTACATACAAGAAAGTTTTTCTGTGTCTTTAATAATTTTTCCTGCCTCTCTCTAAATGTTACTTTAACTGTTTCCCTTTGAAGATAAGATCCCTGCAGATGAATACAGCATTCATGGAGAGGATGTATAATTTGTATATTATCTCTTAGGTTTCTCTGTTCATTTTTAACATGATCCTTTTCCTCTTGCTGTACTGTCAGAGGTCTGAATCTGGGGACACAGAAAAGAAAACACTCATTGTTTTGGGCCTTCCTCCTCCCTCAGTTTGTCAGTAACAAAATGAGGCGACATCTGCCTGGAGAGGGTTAGGCTGAAATTCTGCTTCTGAAGCATGTGGGAAGAAAAGCATGGGATTCAGAAGGCTTTCCAGAAGGAAGTTAGTCTGCTGCTGGGATCTCTTCGTGGGAAGGTCAGAACTCTCCTCCCTGGAGTTATTCCTCAGAATACAAGTGCAGGATGACAAAGCCTTCTGGCTGTAACACCCGTTTGACCTCATGAGCTGAGTCCTTGTTCTGACGTGTACTTTAGAGTCATAGAATCACAGAATCATTAAGGTTGGAAATGACCTTCAAGATCACCTGGTCCAACCATCCCCCTACCACCAATGTCACCCACTAAACCATGTCCCTAAGCACCACGTCCAGCCTTTCCTTGAACACCCCCAGGGACGGTGACTCCACCACCTCCCTGGGCAACCCGTCCCAGTGCCTGACTGCTCTTTCTGAGAAGAAATGTCTCCTCATTTCCAATCTGAACCTCCCCTGGCACAACTTGAGGCCATTCCCTCTGGTCCTATCACTGGTTCCCTGTGAGAAGAGGCCGACCCCCAGCTCCCCACACCTTCCTTTCAGGCAGTTGCAGAGAGCAATGAGGTCTCCCCTGAGCCTCCTCTTCTCCAGACCACACAACCCCAGTTCTCTCAGCCGCTCCTCACAGGACTTGTGCTCCAGGCCCTTCACCAGCTTCGTAGCCCTTCTCTGGGCACGCTCCAGGGCCTCGATGTCCTTCTGGTACTGAGGGGCCCAAAGCTGAACACAGCACTCGAGGTATAGCAAAGAAAAAATATCTTACAAGAAATGACTTATTTCACCCTTCTGAAACACCTTGAATTTTGATACCAAATCCTGTGGGACTGGAGACTGCCGGTTGCCAAGCAGGAGCCCCCCGCTCACTCCCGGTGCCTGTGATGGGCTGGATCCGGGCTGGCAGTGCCCAGCTGCCCGCGTCTGCAGGCACAAGTCTCAGAGCCCAAGCACGTCTACGTATGTTGAAGTCCTCTTTTCTGCAGGCATTATCTCTAGACTTACCTCTGCCATCCTGAATTAATCTAAGGTGATGCATACCACAGTTCACACAGTTCTTCAATTCTCATCTAGTTTATTTATTTATTTATTTATTTTTAATTTACTTAGGAAAACAAGTTATTATGTTACACCTGTTTTTTCCTGAGTGGATTCCCAAGTCACCTTAAACTGACTTTCCTTTATGATGAAATTTGTTACTTCTCTTCTTTATTTTATCCTCTCCTTGTCCATATTTACTTGCTTTTTGAAATAAAAAGCTCCTCATATGCCACTGAAAGGGACTTATTTTTTCCAAATCTGATAAAGACTTTATTATCCACAACAATTTCAGATTTTCTGCAACGGGTCAGGAGACCAGACTAATTCTGTAGTTCAATAGTACATCTATTGAAATTATTCTCATACTTAGGAAATCCAACAATGTCAACTTGTTCGCCACCTGAACAGAAATACTTTAAAGGCTTTCTGAAAGCTTTATGGGTTCTGCCGCTCTAATTCTGAAAATTATGTCCCTGCTCATTAGGGATAAGTTTCATCTGCACAGCTTTACTTTTGGTGAACAGACATTTCACCAGGGGTGCTTGTAGCCAGAGATACCCGGCAGCAAGTACCCTCTGGGCATATGTTCTGCTGTAAGGTATGTATAGAGACAGACTGACCGGGGAAAATAGGAAAAGACATTGTTGAGAAAGAACTGTTCAGAAGAAAAAAGTATTAACCTGTGACAGGAGAGAAATGGATTTATTTCTCTGTTCTGACACACTTTCTGAAAGTTCCTGTACAAATCACTTAAACCTAGACCCACAAAGATAATGATGTGCCTAACTTCCACTGAAACCCGTGAGAGCTGAGTCCCCAGAAATACTTTGGTGGAAGTAAATCTTGTTTTTCTGGGTCTCCGCTATCCATCTGCACAATAGGTATTTCTGCAAAACAGCATTTCATCAGAGGCAGCTCATATATTCCCTGTTAGTATCCACAGTACAGAAGAATTTAAAGGCATTGGCTGTGTGGGATATTATACAAATAGGAGAAAGGGAGACCTAGAAAAACACATTTCAGTGCCAAAACTGTACTTGTCTTTAAAATAAGCAGCCCCAGTGTCTCAGCCGTCTGAGTGTCACTGTTTCTCTGCCACTCTGCTGTGGCTGGAAGATTACAGTACAGCAAAACCCCGAGTGGCACTGCTAAGCATGGGAAAAAGAAAGATAACCAGCAAGGGTATAGCAACCTACCCTTCCTTTCCAAGCTTAATAGAAAAGAGAAACATTTCTACATTTGAAACAGAACCAAAAGTTTTCTGCCCAAATATTCTTGTCATTAAGTTTCATGCATTTGATTTATTACCACTTCCTGCTGTTCATATTTAAACTCTCCTTTCCAGCAGGCACATAATCAAAATCACATTAAGCGTTCCAACAGCTTGCTTGTAGTGGCTATTTATAGTAAATATTTACTGATAGATACTTTAAGAGAAAAATAAAATCCTACACATGACAATTATTTGCAAAATACCGATCAAATTCAGTTGGATCAACACTTCAGTATAGGATCTGAGGTTAAAGACAGAACGGAGTCATATTTATGTTATTTTTAGAACCTATTTCATATTGCCTCACTATCAAGCTATAGTGCAGTTGCTTTCCAGCATGTTGCAGAGATGTGGAGCCAAGAGGTTTTTTGCTGCATCCAGTTATCTCATTAGGTATGAAAAAAGCTTTATATGAACTCTCACATTGGTGAGAGCAGTTGTCATATGCCCAACCCATTAGCAATCTTTCCTAATAGACCCTGTAAAATGGGTCCTAGGTTTGATGACAGTAAAGCCACCCTTCAGAGTTCTGAGAGTTTGGAAATTCCACATCCTGCTAGAAATTAGAATGTGTGTGTTATGCAAAAGTTCAGTAACATACAATGGAAATTACCCTGTATGGGGTCAAATAGTCTGCAGAACAGTTGGAATTCTAAGGCTGCAAGACTGTAAATTAAAGAGAAACCAATCAAATTTTCAAAGAAACACATTAATACAGCATGCTTACGGCAGTGCCAAAGCCCTTCATTTTAGTGCTTTTTAGGACTTATGCCTCTCATTTCATGACTGAATTGTCAACTGAATGCATTTCATGCTAACTGTCTCGAGGCACTAAACTTGTGATCAAGCTGATGATTTAAGAAGTCACCACAAAAGACTGCCTAAGTGGCAGGCAGCATGAGTATGTATGCCCCCAAAGATGGAGCTAAAGAAGGTTTAGTGTAGTTAGATACACTAATGTGAGAGTAATGGATACCATCCTGAAGAGCTCAAAAGAAGTAGATACCCAGCCTGAATCAGTTTCATCATAAGCTTTTAAGAAGAAATGGTGCAACTCTACGGTTAACCTGTTACTCTGGTAACAGCTAGCATAAGGAATCCAAAAAGGAGTCATATATTTAAAGGTGTGTGCAAACTGGTGAGCAGCTGTGTTGTTGAATCAAAACAAATTACAGGCAGCAGAAAAGCCCATCTGTGAGCACTGATACATAAAGTGCTGCTATTCTGACATAATTACAAGCAAAATAAACCATAGGCAGCACAAACTGGGTAGCGAGAAAACACGTCGTAGCAACCCAGCCCAGGGATTTCTGTGAAAAGGGCATGGTCCTAGGAGATTCTGAGATCTTTAGCTTGGCTTTGTTACTTGTGAACACAATGCCTGGATAAACAAGGAGACAAAGGCAGAATAAACCTCCTTATATCAATGACCTTTACTCAGCAGTAGCACTTGAGTTTTCCCAGGGTTGAAAATAAGGTAGCTTTAACACAGCCAGCTGGCAGTATCATCCAAGCATTACTTCATGGGAGATGCTGAACTTTCAGGTTCTTCTGAGGAAAGAGAGACATGTCTGTATTTCACCAGCATACTGATGAGTCTCTTTTCTAAATTCTGAAGTGGTGGCTCTGCAAGGCATCGTATTAAACTACCTGGGAGGCACGGTATGGCCTTAAGGGCTGCTACGTTTCAAAACAGTTGATGATGACACACAATTGTCTGCCAGTACCTGCTGAGCCCTTTCTCAGAAGCGTGGTGAAGTGCAAGAAGAATAGCCTCCAACTTATCTGCCGTGTCCCTCATTCACCAAGCAATAAACCACAATCAAACGTTCTTCTAGGCACTCAGCATAAACGTGATGATTCGACAACCTAGAGCTAAGAGTGAAGAGCTGAACGCACAACCAACCCACCTCGTACAACACACGAAGGAAAGCCAAACCTGGCCTGGAACCTTTCCAAATGCCACCAACAGGCAAATTTGGGGAAAATAACCAAACCATTCTCTACTCTTAAATAAAAAACAACACAACAGATGAAATCTTGGTCTTACTGAAGTCAGAAGCAAAACTCTTGATTTAACAGCGCCTGCACTTCATCTGCAGGAAATTAACTGTCAGGCTTTCAAGCGTTTTGTCTCTTGGGTAATACTTGAAACATTCATCAGCAGTGCAGCGGGATACCAGCATCTCTGTTTAATTTTCCTCTTGGTAGAAAAAGATTGCAAAAACTTCCATGTTGCTGCATTTATCTACACTTTAAATAATGGAATTATAATCTTTCTACTTCCCCTTTATTTTTTTAGAAAAGAAATTCCCTGACGGGATGGCCTTTTTCCAGTTCGAGGTTTTCATTTTCCACATCTGCAGCTGTTAGTAAGTGAGAAGCTGCTTTGGATCATCTCAGTGCGTATTCTACCACTTTCTGCTTAAGAAACATGATTCTAGTAACAGACAAGTCAGCTGTCAAGAGGTTGTTTCACAGATGTACTTGGCAACATGTGAAGCCATTTTCAGCTGGCAATAGCTTGAATAAACATGTAATTCTACCAGAGAAAAAGGCTTAGGATAAAGCAATGATGAAATCAAGAGTAAGCAGCATGCATTATTTAACCGTTTTTTGATGTTCAGCATCCCCTTCCAGAACTCGGTGCACATCTCACTGCTGTTTAGCCCTCGCAGCGTGCACTCCTTTTATGAGAACCCAAGCACAGAGACAAAAGGAGACTGAATGGATCGAGGCAGGACGCTATGTAAGGGATCAACAGCACAGGCGAGTGGCACACCAATGGATATAGGTTTAGTGCCTTGATACACCTATCAAACTCCACATTTTATAGGGCAATAAAAATATTTCCTTGATTACGCAACGGATGGACATTCAGCTTTGCTGCTTGTGTCAGCAATACGCTCATGTTCCTATTTCTGGAGTCTTGTGAGCTTCTTACTTGATAACACACAGAAGTGTGGAGCACAGCGTTTGATGTTGAGCACTATACTATCTTGCCAACCACAGTCTATACTACGGATTGAGTTTGACTGCAGGCAAGTAGCATTTCTCACAAGGATGTTCTATGAGATGAAATATTTTCTGATCAGTCCGTGTAGCTGGAAGGGAAGAAGCAAGTTTGAAGGGAATAAGCAAGTTTTTTATTATTTGTTACTTTCCAGGTTGTATTCAAGTAGCACCCAAACTGTGCAAGGTATTTCATGTGGAATTTTTGCTCATGCCCTCCCAGATGAGTTCCCAATCAAAGGAAACACAAGAGAATAAAGATTCAGCTTACAGAAAAATCAATTAAGCACTTTTCCTTCAAATAAGAGGCTTATTCACAGTGCTGTAAGAAGAGACTGAAAATGCACACTACAGTGTGGATACCGAATCCATAACTAATCCTATATAAATGCACCAAAGCGAATATTCCAGAATTAACAAACAATGTGCACTTTCTCTTGCACATCACATTCCATCAAGTATTTGTACTGTAAGCTGCTTGGAGCAGGGACCCATCACTGTTAATTAGGCCATAAGAATTATGTACATTTAGTTACCACATTTAAGATTTTTTCTTCTTTTCAAAGAGCATATTTCAGTTTACAGTTCCCCTATGAAACAGAGGTTGAGAAATAGAAAGCAAAATCTTATTTTAAATCCCAAATGACTTTGGTTTGATTCTGATCTTAATTTCTTTTTTTGATTTACGTGTAATTTTTATTAATGTAAATGGTAGGACAGCACGTTTTGATGTTTCACACAGTAAAACCTCCGGTCTGCTCCAGCTAGACAACCTGCACAATACCTGGAAGAGTTTTCAGAATCACACGTTCAGGACACATCCTAAGCTACATATCTTACCTTCACAATCATGAAGGGTTGAAAACATCTCTTAGATAAAAGTATTTTGTGGAATCATATACTAGGTAGGGGACTACAGAAAAACAATTACTGGAAGTCCACAATTTGGTGAACTTTGGGCTATTTTTTTTCTTAGAAAGACAAAGAAACATAAATTCAAACTTCCTTAAAACTCAAGAACAGGAAGTTAAAATCTTCCAGATGCCCAGATCCACAACCAACTTGAAAACTGATTTTTGAGAACAGACAATAAAAGTGATTGAAACATGAACAAAATCGTTCATGCTCTTATTGTTCCTCCCATACTGTTGACCACACTGACTCTTTCAATATGCAGCTCTGAAGGAGCCAATCCAAAAGTAAAATATTTCTGAAATACAATTTAAAATCAGAAAAGAGGAACAAGACTGGGCACACGTTTCAGAAAACATGACCTCATACGTAAGTTTTTGAATCAAAATCTGTTGTTAAGCACTTCCATGTGAGTTACTTCCATATCCAGAGCAGAAAACCCAACTGAAATCATCAAATTACGATGTGCCCTTGCCCAGATATGTTCTTTTTAAGGCTCTTAAGAGGACAAAATAGCATGCACCAACTGCAAGGCTGTCTGACGTACAGGTAAATCCATGATTGCTTATCTTGTGCAATCAACCTCTCATGTAAATGTGAGTTTCCATATGGACGTAGTTGCAGGAAATGAGACTCTCTTCTCACTTATGCAAAGAAAGGGTTCTCCCTCCTGCAGCTATTAGCACACTCCCTTTGCACCATCAAATTCATTCCTTCTCAACCAACTCGAGCACTCGGCTCTCTTCTGACAGAATTGAAGGATTTCAGTGACGATTCAAACATAAAAAATCAAACTTAAAAAGTGGAGATGAATACTCTTGACACCTGAGTATATATACATCCCTTACCCGAAAGGTTTGGGGCTACTACAATCATAAGTGAAAGCATTTTTTAAAAAAGAGTGTGTATTTTGCTACAGCTAGAGCTATTTCAGAAGCAACTATTTTGAACAATAGGGGTCTGCACACCTGGGAAGCTGGCAGCCAAGCCTTAGGCTATTAACAAGCAGAGAATGCAACCTTCCTTTAAAAACCTCAAAGTACTAATTTGGACAATTAAATGTAATATAGTTATATATACATATATATATATATATACCTGGTTATGTTGTGTAAAACATCTGTGATTTTTCAAAATTCTGAAAGTTCCCTCTATAGTTAAATACAATGTATAATAAGACTCCTGAAATGTTAAAATGCTACTTATCTTTCTGGTGCCCTGTACATCCATGCCATTCATAAATGTTTTTACGCTACCATTTCCGTCTTCAAGGATTTGCAAGATAAGGCCCCATTCACTAAAAAGCCTTAAGTCAATGGTCTTCAGTCCGTGGTCTGTGAGATTGTAAGCTTTCAGAGAAGCAAACTAACCTTCGTGAGACGTAGGTTTGTTTTGGAAGGGCCTACACCTTCACTCTGTGAGGTCTGCAAATAAAATCGGTAACTCCTGCGTTAGCAGTGGAGAAATCACACAGGTATTAGTGGGGCCGGGACCCACAGACCAGGCCTCTGACAAGCAGGAAGCTGTTTATGGGGTTCCAAGTGCTCTGGATTCTCCCTTCGTTGTTTAGTCCGTGCTATCCATTGGATTTACTAATTCATCAAGCTGTCTTGGGGACAGGCTGAGACTTCTGCTCGTCACAAAACTTCACCAACTCCTCCTTATCTGCTTTCGAAAACAGAAAAAGATCTCTGTTCTTGAATCTATCAGTCACTACTCTGAACTCGCCTTAAACCTACACGTGCAGTTTGGCTTCAGTTAGAAAAGTAGAAACCATTTTTCTACTAAACCTTGTTAATTTCATTCTTTCTCATCGAGCAGAAACAAAACCCATGACAGCAATTCAGCCCACAACCCCAGAAGCTACGAATTGCTACCTAGTAAGATTTCTGTTTACAATACTCGGAGATATACAAACCATTTGTTAAACATGAAAGTTGGCTTCTGCTTCTGGCCTGACCAAAGCTGATGCCAACGCAGTACATCAGTTAGGATATATTCTGGTGAGGTACAAGGCCATCGAGCAGAATTCTCCAATCTTTCTGCTATTCTGCCAGTACTGTCTGTGCTAAGAACTGGGCAGAGCAGCTGCAGAGCTGAACAGATTTGCAGAGAGAGGACCAAATATATTTACTGCTAAAATTTGGATACACTCTGACCAAAGTTTTTCCAAAGTTTGCTGCTAGACTCTCGTAAGTGCTGAAAGCGAATCAACCTAAGAATACACCACCACAGAAGATAACCACAGTCTGTATCAGCCCCAAAACGTTGCCCCTCCCATGCACGCTCAAGTGTTTTTTGCCACTTTTCTGCTGTATCTGTGAAGAACAATCATAAATACTATTGCATATATAGTGTAATAATATAGGAAGATTTTCAGTCAAAGAAGATTAATTACTAAAGAAAAAGAGTTCTATACATTTCTCTCAAGATGAAATTTTAAAGGTATCCTACAAAGATAACATCAAGTAAGGTAAATTAATGATATTTCATACTCCAACATATATATATTTCATCTCATATATATGCATATCATGTATATTGTATATTTGCATATATATTGTATATGTATATTTCATATATATATATTTCATGTATATTTCATACTCAAGAATATATATATTTTTGCAAACATTGGATTTGGCTGTTTTATTAGAAATGGCAGTGTTAGTAAGATAGTACTATTGGGCTAAATTTTGCTAAATGGTATTCATTTTGACTAAAACTGATGGACTGACTGAATTTCAGTCAAAAAAAAAAGCGTATCCAGTTCACCAAACCCAAGAAACTAAGAAAATCATGCAGTGTTACCTCCATAATCTTGGGACAGCTCCAAGGTCATTTTGTGCTGAGTAGGGACCTGAAGTTAAGCTCAAGTCATCTCTATGTTGGGAATAATTTTTGGCTTTCCTATAAGAATCTGTCCATTGACTGCACAATGACTTTCTGAAAGCCCGAAATCTGCACATTCTCAAACCAAAAAAAATCTGGCCTTAGTGATACTGAGATTTCATCTTGACTGGGTACAAGTCCAGAAAGAAGAAAGGACGAAAATGCCTAAACTGCATGGAGGAAGAGGCTTTCTGATCCAAATGGGATAAGAAGAAAGCCTTAGAAAGGCAAGGGGAAGATTGGGAAGATCAGCCTGAGGGGTGTGGAATGAACAGAACACTGGCAGGGGAAGGAAGAGGGAAGTTAGAAAGGGAGTTTCCTTATTCCAAATTCAGAAAAGGAGAGAATTGAGATGACCTATGAAACTTGATGTAAGACTGCATCCTGCTAGCATAAATGCTGAAGTCAGTGGGAACTGCGTGCCATTTAACAATGCTGATAAACCAAGTCCTAGACTTCTCTTAAGGTACCAAAAGCACCCATGTTAATCTCTTTGAAATTTCAGTTTTCCATCTGTCAAGTATGAATAATAATAATCCTCTCATATGAGTAATGTAAAAACAAATTCATTAATGCTCACAGATACTGCAGTTAATGAGTGTCATTAAAAAAAAAGCCTAACAGAAGTACTAACTCCATATTAAGAACAAGGTTTGATTGGTCTGCAATATACAACAAGCCAGCCTTTTGTTCTGTGTGCTTGTATCTTGAGTTTAATACAATGAAGTCTTGATATTTAATAACTAATCAATACCCATAGCAGCAGTAAGAAAAAAGGTACCGACCGTATATAAAACAAGGTAAAGAATATAAAATTCTGAATAAGAATTAAGAGATACAAGCAAACCACAACTATATAGCTTAAAGGATATCTGATTGCTCAGGTGTAGGGACTGAAGGGGAGATAAAATAATCATTTTAATTCAGACACTTCTTGGTGTGCAAGCTTGCCTTTGCAGCATTTATGATATCCCCTTAACTGTGTATTATGTGTGTGTACATACCTATGTTCATGCTGGCACTCAAATCTTCTGTACTGACATTGTGTAGACAGCTATACTCATATATTAAGTAATTTTCCCCTAAACCCATAAAATACCTCTAGAACTATACATTCAATGTTACTGCACAAAGAAGTTAAAAAAAATCATTTATGGCATAAATTACTCATGAACAATAGCAGCTTGAAAATATATTTTTCAATTCTTTTGAACTTAAACTAATCTTAAAACAACAAATGATGAAAGTTCAAACAAAAGCTAATTTTGTTTAATGAACTAACCAAGGAGGTATTGTGAAAGTATTGTGCAACCAAATGCTAAGCTAATTATTGTGAGATCAAATAACTGTTGCCATAGTTACTGGACAGTGTTTTCCATAACCACTTTTATCTCTTCAATAAATCTTTGTGACGCAACAAATATAAAAAGTTGACTGTAAAATGACTATTATGTTTCAAACAGCATTTAGTTTTGACTGACCTGTCATTGTGATTGTGTTCCCATATTTCTCAGAGGACAATAAAGGACAAGTATGTGCTCAAGTTAACACTGAAACAGCAATAGCCACAGCTTGGCTTTTGGGCTGTAATTCAGGTTGTTGATTTTAGCACAAATCTTTTTTTGTGTGTGTGTGTGTATCAAACACGTTCGTGTTGATTTGTTTGTCTTTAGACCATAAAGTATCAAAAAGGTCATCCCGTTGTCCCATTTTCCCCCATTAGAATAACAGTTATTCTTTTATGTTAGTTCTCATTAGACAATGCAGTGAACTCTGCAGTAACTGAAAGCTAAAAGCAAAATCTGGGTCGTCAACAACTGCATATGAAAGTCAACATCAAAAGCCCATAGTACTGCATAATAAAATGAACCCCGCTGCTCGGATTTAATGCCCCTGTAAGGGCGGCTGGTACACTCCGTGTCATAGACTCGACAGTTGGCTTTTGTGAAAATTGTTCAGAGTGAGTAAGTGTTTTATGTTATCTTCATTTTTATGTACACAGTTTTACCAGGGGATTCAGGATTACATTTAATGCTCGGAATTAACTGAAATTGGAACGGTCTTGAGAAAAAAAAAAAACAAACACTGTTTTTGACTGGTGAACTACAAAAAGATGGATACCACAGAACAGGCTGAGTCTCTCAGTGAAACTTTCTAAATTCAACATTTTAGTACAGATGTTGAAATGAAATCCTCAAGAGCAGAAAATAAATGCTGTCTAGACCTTTGTATTAAACGTCAGTTCTCTATTTCTCTAATATCCTGCAATTTCCTGCAAATCCTGCCAGCTGACACAGGATGCTGCAGAAAGTCCCACAAAACAGATGTGGCTCTGAATCTGCTTCTGTCTTAAATTCATGAGAAAGTGATTATCAATTAAAGCTAGCCACAAATTCTGCAATGTAAGAGTTTCAGAGAAAAATGTAAAACTGCCCAATTTCATATGTTCTGGGAACACGTTCCGGATTTGTGCATCTTTCTTCATGTCACCAGCATGTTTCTGATTTCCTGAAGGGGGAGAGGAACTTTTGTGAACACAAAATATTCTCATCACACATAGGTGTCCCAAATTTCAGAGGCATGTTGTCAGGGAGAGGCTCCACCACCATCACAGTTTCTCTGACTGCCGCAACAAGGGACTGTTTGTCCCGACAAGGGACAAAGTTCAAGACTTCTAACATGGTAAGCCAACGAAGCAGGAGGTAGGTTTTGGAAGAAGGAGATGCATTCGGGAAGACTTAGTGTTCCTGAAGCTGGAAGTGCCATTCCTGCCAGCTTTGTAGAGGTTACACAAACAAGAACAGCACAGTTCAAGTCAACTGTTGGATATCAGTTCAGTGTAACAACTTGCCAATTTTTTTTTCAGCAAGTATTTTCACAATTTTCGATAGATAGGAAGTTTTCTATTTTAATCTGTTCAGCAAACAAAAATCCTACTCTGGGCTATTTTTGCAAAAGGACAAAAGGAGTGAGATGGCACTTATGACCCAAGAAATTCCAGTTCTCAAATGAACTCTGAATTTACGCAGGTTTCTATCAGGCATGGATCTGTGCAGCCTCCACAACATTTTCCAAACTTTGTGGCTCAGACATTAGAGCTCCAAACAATGCCGTTTCTCTCTGAGGCACATGCATCCAGCCCTTGTGTTGACAGCAGGGCTCACAGAGCAGACAAGTGGCCTGGGCCATCTTTGCATTCCGCTGGTTTTTGCTGCTCAGACGGCCCCCAGGCAACCCCGAGGCAGCCGGGCAGTTGTGCTTCTCAGATGAATCAGAATTTAATGTATTCTGTTGAGAAAGACAATAAAATAGATGCATATAAAACCATCTGAGCAGGTGGCTAACAGGGAATGAGGTAACTGAGAAGCACCGCGTAGAGGATAATAGCTTATAAAGTGAGATTTGAAAACAGCAAAGAACAAAGGGGGTATTATTTCTACAGAACCAAAGAAGGGAAGATTTTCATAGGACTATAAGGGGCTGCGATGCTGAATTTTGGATCACAGGTGAATGACTCATACGTTGCTGAGTATTTTTTCTCCTTTCTCATCTTCCCAGGCCAGTAATGAATTTCATTATTAGTTTACCTAATTTGAATGCTCAACTCAACCTCTAGCACACTTTTCAATGTTTCTGTAACAAAGCTGCCATCTGGATATTACACGCCTGCAATACACACTGTCACTTACTGAAACTCTTTTTCAGGTAGAAAATAAAAGACTGCACGTGTTCCCAGGATATAACTGTTTCAGGGAAGAGACAAACTGGTTAGTTACATTCGTGTCACCTCGAAACTACAAAATTTTAGAAAGCTAAAAACCTCAAACAAATAAACAATAATACGCCCTGTCAGTAACCTAAATCCCCACAGTCCTTACTCAGGGCAAATGCCTGTTTTGGTAGAGAAAGGACAAGGTTGCAGGAATTGCATTCATATGCATTACAATATCAGATAATTTTACAGCAAACTATATAGAGGTTGAGAACGTTCTTTTTTTTTAATGTGGGATACGTTGAAGATTGAGACACTGTAGCCAATGAAAAGTTGTGGGGTTTTTTTGTTTGTTTTTATTGTTTGTTTTGTTTTTAGAATATTCTTCAACTGCTCATTTGGCTAGAAAATTGTGCAGATCCAGCGCTGTGATGGATTTTAGCTTTGCTGATGTTAAACTACTAAGCATTGAGTGCATTACAGAGAAATTTCATGAGGTGAAAAAATAAATATCTGTGCAGTCCCTGTTAATGGGAACACATTTTGCATTGTCACCCATGCTGCCGTTCTGAAGATATTTTAGGTTTTTTTGCTTCTTGCAACACTCAAATGAGCAAATTTACAAAGACTTACTTACACAGTGCATCTCAGAGACAGCACCTCTTTCTCTGTGCATCACAAAGATGAAGCTTCGAGCACCTGTTTGTAGGGTGGTTTGGAACTTACTTCTCCGATAACCTGGCAGAATAAAACCCTTACAAGCCCAGACTATGTAACCTCTGACAACACAAGCCATTCCAAGATGCCAGGCGGCCCTGGAAAGCAGCGAGCCTGTTTCAGAGGGCAAAAGAGGTGAAGTGAGGAAGAAAAGTTGAATGAGTAGTACTTGAGGGAGGGAATTCAGACTTCTGTGGCTGGTCCTAGTGCAGTGATTCCTAAGTTTTTCCTGCCATAACCCCACTTCTAGCATTACACCCCAACTTTCACTGCAAATTTTGATATTGACCATATTTGAGAATCACAGATCTTAGTACTAATCTCAAAGTTTTTAGGAAATTAAATAAGGTTCATCAGTAACTCCAAAGCACTGGACACATGAGAACTGAAATACATAGCTCCAAACGCTGCTCCCAGTTGCACCATTGGTTTAGTGGTTGCCCTTGAATCATACCACTGTAAACAAAGTGGGGGACAGGGCTTTGCATCACTTATATAAATAGAAAATATTCTTTGTACTGTTACATAAAACTCATTTTGCAAAAGACTTTTTCTAAATCTTTTCTACTATTTTACTTATTTCCTTGCTAATTAGCTTTTAACCAAATGTAGATGTTTTCCCTGACCTATTTTCAAAGCTAACTAATCCCTAAATCCCCCAGTTATGCAATCTTGAAGGATTAAACATTTGTCATGAAAGAGTCTGGATTTGTTTAGACTGAATAAATTTCAGTGGTTTAAATACAGTTCATTGATTAAATTACATTCATAGAATGCTGGCTCTTGTCACAGGGAGTCTGCCAAAGTAGCTCTATTTAGATGTATGTGATATAAGCTTCTGCTCATAGTTAAGCCTACAAAATGTTTGCATGTGGTGCATCTTGGAAGATAATCGAGCTCTTTTTATATAAACCTGTTCCATCTCTGCAAAAGTATTACAATTATATAATACGTACAGCGCAGTAGCACCTGAATGCCAACCTGGTCCGAGCAGCATTACCCTAAGCAAAACGTCAATCTTTTCTCCAAAGCAAGCAACCTAAAAGGCAAGACAAACCAGGTGGAGGAGACGAACAAGTGGGTTGGGCTGGGGGTGGTAGAAAAGACGGGATAACAAATAATAGGATGCACAGGATTGGCAGCCGATGAGGAAGAGCAATCACAACATGCCATCTGCCCACCCATAATTAGATTAGAGTTGTCTCCATGCAGTGCGGCAAAGCAGTTGTGAAGAGACACTTGGAGGAGGAGGACAGGACTTTGTCCTGGAGCTTCTCCTATGCTTAGCAAGGTGTCATGAGGGCATGGATGAAGATGCTTAAGTGGAAGATTGAGAGCAGCAACAAAGGTAGCCGTCAAGCACGTAATGAGATAATGTCATACACAGAAAGGCCTAAATAATCAAAAAGGTATACTCTAAAACCAGCTAGATGGTTTTCTTTCTCATTCACAGTGGACTGGGAACTACTATTTCCATTCACAGTATCTTAGCTGGCAGGGTATAACCTCAGCCCGTTGGCACAGCACAGCTGCTTCGTACTTCTTAGAATGCACCGAGATCATTTGCAGTGAAATGAAGACTTCTTTATTGGAAGTGCGAACATCAAGAGAGTGATGTGAAAAGAACTGAAAATGCACAACTGAAGCGCCTAAATATCCCACCTACATTCTCTGCGAGGCAACCAGAAGGACTTCTTCAGGGTTATACGTGAACCTCCCAATGAGGAAGTCAAGACTTTTTTTCCTTAGGCGCAATGATCCTTGCTTGGGTTTCTGTCCTTTCTTCCAAAAGAGTATGTCTGTCTGCCACGGGACAGGAAATCAGAATACATAAACTGCTGCTTCACCTACTCTGGTGACCGCTGTTTTAAACAGCTGAACTACGCTGGGCATTTACTATTCACTTTCAAGCTGTCTAAATCTGTAGATCCAGAACATACTCAATGGATTTAGATGTGCGCTTCAGTTCTGAAATGAAAAACTTCAAATTTCATTTTCAATTCATTCTGATAAGTCACTCTATCGCATGAGCAGGTACTACAGATTAATCAGTCACAAAATTCACGTTTAGCAAAAAGAGTTAAAGCACTACAAAGCATCTGCTGAATAAAGAGATGTAAAATTCTATCATGACATTTTCTGTAAATACAGTCTTTTACATGATTACACACTCCCTCCTTTCTGGAAATGTAAGTCATTTTCAGTTTCTGCTAGGGCAGGAAGAACAGCTCGCTGAACTTTAGGCCTCAGTATTGCAAAATCCTGTAAGGATAAGGCAGCTTTTTAAAAGAAAGTTACACTGGACTTGCTCACGTTATGGGTGGATGCCCTGAGTGGTTGCACTGCATGACTTCAACATTACCCTGCAGCAAGCAACAGATAACTACAGCTTCAGAATAGGTACAGACAGCAGCAGATTTGCTGTATTTAGGGCAAAATCTGGGGGAAATTCACAGCTGCCACAGACAGCTGTGTGCCTGCGCTTGCAGCATCACAAAACAAAAATACTGATCAAGGATGAAAAATAACCTAGTAAAACTAAAAGTAGAAAAATAAGAATACTCTTGAAAATAATGAAGTGGAAATGGGGAAATGAAAATAAGGGGCAAATTAGGTACAGAGAAGCCCTGGCAAGGCCATCTGAGGCCTTGAAAAATAAAAGGAACTATGCTAGCACATGGGCTTCATGCTGGGCAGCCTCATCACACAATCTCTGAACACTTACTACTGATCAGACTATGACTTAATCAAAATTAATTTAAAAAAAAAAAAGCAAACAACTGGTGGTGAGCAGGAGGATTTAACACAAAATCTATTTCAAGGAAACTTAGTTCACAGAAGTAAATCAAGCACACAAGTTTAATAAAAATAGCAGAAAAGGGATTTTTTTTGTGTGTTTTATTCTCCTAATGTTTCAAGCATGTCTTCTTTATCCACTGTTATTTCCAAAACCAATGCAGTCACAATACACACCACCAAAGCAGTTTAATTTATTGACTATTACACAAGCACAATAAACTGCACTTGCTCTAGGCTTTCTACAGAAGAGTTAAAAAGACTTTCTGGAATATCAGCTGAATTAGCAGAAATCACCCAGAAAGCACCTCCTGTTGTTTTCATTTCAACAGCAGGCAAGGTTGAAGAGCAAGGATGTGTGTAGGACTTGCCATTACTTACTGCCCAGTGTAACTCAGCACAGACACACGAGCCTCCACGTGCCTGGTATCGCAGCACAGGCTCAGGGGGCATCTGGCCCCTCAGTAAGGGCAAACCAGACTGCAGGGCTGGGGAGGGCTCTGGTGCCAGGCTGTTTCTCAGAGGACCTTCTAGCAGATCTGCTCAAGCACGGGGTCTGGTTAGATGGCACGGCCACCACGACAGCAAAAGTGCAGAACGCCATCCATCAGCCAGCGACCAGAAACGGAGAGGCTGCAGGGTTGTAAAGCAAAGACCTGAGCTGTAGGCAGTGCATGGAGGGCTCAAACCAGTAAATCCCATGGTGGGAACACTGCTTGACAGGGGTAGGTAGTGTGCGGTTACAGAAGTGAGTGTACACCCATCAGGTAAATGTATACCCACCAGGTAACATATACACGGTATCCTAAAGACATTAGTAAAAGGAAAAAAAATCTTACTTAAATTGACCACACCGATAACTACAAATGATCCAAGGTTTAAGTACGAGGATTTTTAAGCACAAGCTTTAAGAATAATGGTGCTGGCTCAAGACCAGCACTGGCCCTGGGTAGAGCCTTAGACCACACATTTTGCATTCGTAAATGTTTCTGGACAAACATTGAGTTAGTTGATAGTATGTTCAAACATAATACGTGTGTTTCTAACAGCACGCCAAATGCTTTGTTACTTCCTTTGCTTCACATACTTAATTCTGAGCATAAAAATTCATATATCCCATCTGGAAATATTTGTATACTTACTCCTACACCAAAAAAAACTGTACTTTTGCTAGGTTTTGGAGAGAGAGCAATCGCATAGCTTCCAGCTCAGCTCTTGAAGGGAAGCTGAGAAGTCCAAAGACTCAATGGCAATGGTTACACCAGGACCTGGGGAAGAGAAACTCCCCTCACCCAACATCTAACCATCAGAAGATGCAATTTCTCAATTAAAAAAACAAACAACCCTGCACTAACATATCTTTGCCATGTTTACAGACATCTGGTTTCACTTAAATACTCATTTTCACATAAATAATGTTGAAACCAAACAGTAAACCAAACATGTATGAAACTTCTGGAAGAAGTTTCCTATACAATAGGAATGGCATTTGCCGCGGTACCGATGACCTGCCTAAAATCGAGGCATATTTTATGATGGTGTGAAGTGCTTGCTGTGGCACATTTTCCTGTAATGTCTCATACAACTAAGTCCAAGCAGTATGCAAGGTTTTCCAGATTAAATTGTTGTGCTACATATATGAAACATCCCTCATTAATTATTGTTTATGAATTAATTTCTATAAGGGAAATGCATTTTGATGGTACAAGTCGGTGACAGTGTTAACGTCAATTTAAAGAGAACTGTCTAGAAAATAAGCAGAACAGAATGCATTATTTGATCTTTTTTTCAAGTCTTTAGTTGTTTATTTTATAGAGAATAACAATTTTCCTCCTGAAGACTGCCTTTCTATTTTAAGCCTTAAACAATCTGTTTCATGAGCTACCTGAAAAAACGTGTTGAGAAATAGTTCGAAAACATCCTATTATTATAATTCCTGGAAAAAAAAAAGTGACAGCCATTATCTATGACGAGACTTTTTTATTTAAAAAGAGTTAATTTAAATATCGTGTTGATCTCTCCTTCCCCCTCGAAACAATGCTGAGCGATCGGAATTCATTACGGTGCCTATTATAAATCGAATGTCATTATTTCTTCTCGTTACAAGGAAGACAGCATATAAAACAAATCAGAATGGAAAATATCACGCAGTAAAACGAAAATGGTATTTTGCATGAAAAACACTTGTCTACCCTCGACACCTGGACGGGACCTGCACTACAGACCACTGACTGTGCACTGCAGCGTTGGTGATCCGTGCTCAGAGGTTCACTGACCCAAAGAGATATTATCAGGGCTTATATTCCTCAGCCACACGTCTTAATGAGAAACTTTCCCGTTCCCCTGCCCGCAACCGCTGGCAGGCTGGCTCGCGGACACACCTTCCCGTGCATCATCCAGGCCGGTCCACGGGTTGTACGGACGGTCTGAGCATACCAGTGCAGACGGGGAGTGCTGCAGCGCCTTACGTTTCGACGCGGAGATGTTGTGTGCTTTTATGCAACCGCTTCTAAGGAGGTTAAGGAGCTGTAATTAGCGTACATCATCTCTCTGTCAGCAGAGCTAATCAGGCTGAAAAATCCCAAGCGTCTCCACTCCTGAGCAGCCCGGCTTCTTGCTTCGGTATTTTCAAGCTCTTTCTTGCTAATTGCTCACACTGCCTTCAGACTCGCTGGCACCACGGAAAGCTTCCTTCTTGGGTGGAAATGGGGGAGACTTTCTGTCTGGAAGAGCCCTTTCCTCTCAGCTAGGAATTTCATTACAGCTCCAGACTCTGCTGAAGACCTCTGTTGATGCTGACAATACAGCATGCTGCTATACATTCAGCTTAATTCTCACTGGTTTTGGGGCGAAATGCTTGACCTCTGCCTGTGCTGTAAGATTTGTTTGAAGGCAAAGCAGTCCAGGTGTCACGGCTGCCAGCTGCCAGCACAGCTGCAGCTCAGGCTGAAAGCATCCAAACTATGATTACACACAGCAGAGGTTATGGGATCTGCTGGTGAGCTGCGGTTGTTGCGCGCTCAGATCTGCCTGCACCCGATCAGATCAGCCCACACGACTGACAGCTCGGGGTCAGTGCTAGCAGCCTCACGCTTCCTTCGCTGAGAGCATCTCCCAGAGCCAGACCTACGTCTGCAGCTGAGAATGGATGCACTGGTTACTATTCAGCTGTCTTGAACAAATTTACTCAAAACTTCACAATCTGTACACCATTTGCAATACCTGTTCACATCTAAATGTAATAATGTTCACCATCTTTTGAGCCACAGATGATCTAAGACCCAACTGTTTTAAGAAATTATCTAGCCGGTCTTTTTTGGTTATGGCTAGTGTCTGTCGGGCTTCCCTCTAACTGTCCTGGCTAAGACCAATAGTAAATCATTCTTCATTGCAGACCTAGCCTTTCCAGCGTGCTCTCTCTGGTTGTTGGATACCATCTTCATTTATCAGCTTCCCAGTGATTTTTCACTCATTCTGATGACTACATAACTGTTTCACATTATGAAGTACGAGTGTACTTGTAGCAGGGTGCTTCATGCTATTAAAATTCAACCCTCAAAATAAATCACTGTGTAGTGAATGTTACGAGCACAAAATAATTTGTAAAGGCCAAGAATTAAATAATATTTGGATTACTTTTTATATTCCTTCTCATATCATATTAATACTATTTAATTTTGAGTTGTGATTATTTTTTCAATCAAATGATTTTAGGAATCAGAGCTTCGTGAGTTCACCTTAGAAAAAATAGAAAAACAAAAGCACTAAACAATATATTATTTCATTGTATTGATGTCAGAAGGATGGTATAGATTTGATAGCAGAGAAACAAACTTTTAAGGTCTGCCTCTCAATATCATAAATTACTTTTTTTTTTGTTTACAGTTGACTTTATTGCCAGTGTAAATGCAAACCTTAAGTATATCTGCTCATCATAAGATTAATGAAAAGGTAGAAAACACAAAAACCTTCAGAACTAGAGGACATAGTTTAAAATACCAAGGACAGATTTGCTATGTAGAAGTAGGGTAGTGCACTATATCCTCATTCGTTTTTTAAGTTAAAAAACAAAAAACAAACAGCAATCTCCCTTCTTTATTGAAAGGTCACTGTAATGCAATAGGACACAGTAAGCAGTTGTGAAATTAAGCCCTCCAGAACCTGGTTGCAACTTTGGAATGTGACCATTGTTGTGCAATGGAGTTTGTCACCATCATATGAAAAAGCCATTGGGAAATAAATCTTTTGTTTACCTGCTTATCACAGATATTCATCAACTGATTCACATTTTGTAGTATTTTACTAAGGTCTAAGACAATACCTGAACTACAAACATCTTGACCTTTTTCTTTAAACAACTCAAGTAATCTTGGTACAATCTTCATACATCCTACATACAGAATGTTCTTTTTTCTTTAGTTCCTCTTTAAAGAGAAGGTATGTCAGTAGGTTCACAACTTCTTAAAAGCTTCTCTGTTCCTGCCACATATTACTACCTGCTTAAAAAATACAGGAATGATGCTGTGTTAGATATCCAGTGTCATACTAATGATGCCGATGTCTCAAGCAGGGGCTTGACCTCTGCTCAGGAGGAGCAATCAGTAAAAGCAAATTAACCCACATGCAGAGACATCTGTATGCCCAGAAGTATGAGCACATTGTTCTAATTATGCTCTTCGTTCCCTGGAATTCTGTAGAATCTGAGGACATACGTACCTCATATGGTTGTAGGTGTAAACACAGCTCCTTCACCCATTCCCCTGGGTGAGCAGATGGAGACTGCTGCTGATTCAGAATTTGTGCAGCCACATTTGCATGGCACTGAGCTGGCTAGATGTAGAGACAACGCAGGCAGAGGAACTCAATATGTCTGCACATGTCTGGAGATGCTCACCCTGAGCTGCAGGCTTTCCCTGATATACAGAGGGCAACATAATAAAGATGTTAACCAAGCTTCTCAACCAAGGAACTGAAGTGATACTGCAAGTTTATACAGAAATCAAAAACATGGCTCCTAAATGGTTCCTTAGGTTCCTAAATGGGGATTTAGGAACTTTGTAATGTGCACTCTATACAAGAACTTAACTCTCAGGATCTTGAATTTCTCAAGTGGCACAGCTAGCTAGCTAGATCTGAATTACACAAGCTAGGTATGCATTTAAGTAGGAGTCTCTAACCTGCATAGAGAATTGCATTTCTCCTCTCTTTCCCATCTTCCTTGGTGACTTGACTTTTCCAAGAGTGTGGAATTTCATGACTGGAAGATCTTTTCAATTGCAAGTACCTGTGAACTGTCTCTATTCTCTAGTTGATCTCAGGGAAATTTGTCCACTAATACCTGCCACTATTAGTACAAAAGTCTTGCCATAGGTTTTAAGAAGCGAGGAAAAAAAAAAAAGAAGCAGTGAAATCTGCTAGACTAATGGCTTTTGAAAAAGCGAAGAATTTGGCAGCTGCTTAGAAATGCGCAATTTAACCACACAGCCTCTTTTTCTCAAAAGGTGATAGTGACTAAGTCAGTGAAACGATGCTTCTGGATCTTGTATGACTATGCTTGTGAATCAACCTCTGACAAACTGCAGTAAGAAGGACTACATTCTAGATTAAAGGCTCAAAGGACAACCTTAGTCAGTAAAGTTGGTTCTACAAAGGCACAGTCACAAAAACCAGGGCAAAAGACAAAGAACATTTTTTTTTCTGGCCATCTGTAGCTTATGCTATGCAAGCACTACATTTTATGTCAAATTTGCTTAGTAATAAGAATATTATTCAAAGCTTATGGGCAATAAGGAATTTTATCCTAAGCACCCTACCCATTATATATGAGTAAGAGTTCTCCAGGTTAGATGTACCTGATAAGATGAATCTGAAGGGTGGGAAAAAAAGCCTTCATTCTGCAGCTGAAGGCAATGCTGAAACTTAATATATCCATAGAATACAATTTGTTACTGCTTTGTTAGTCACTTTTCCATTGACATCTTAGAGTCATATTGGTTCCTATATTATACTTCAAACACGCTTGGAACACCCAAGAGAAGAATGCAACAAGATGGACATCCCTGCTGCCTGTAGTGGTTGAGTGGATGTGAAGTCTTCCAGCACTGTGCACATGATTTACAGCTTTATAAAATGTGTTCTGCTTGTTCTATCACTTGAAAATATTAAAGAAAATCAGCTTGGATTCATAACTGGAACAGAAAGCGATTTGAGAACTGAGAGTTTTCATCTGTCGTTTTAGGATGTAGATGTAACAGGATGCCAGTTTCAATTCAACATTGTGCTTCTTAGGCATTTATGGAAAACAGATAGCACTTGGTAATAAAGTTCACGTTCAGCGGTAGACTACCTTGCCCCTGTGAGCTTAACCTCCAGCTCAGCGCATCACCTTCTGGTATGTCCTAGAGAAAGACTCCACGTCACTGCCCTGCCCATCCTCTCCGTGTTGATAAGTGTGAATGTGTACACGGAAGCACACGCACGGTGAGGGGAATAATTTGCTACAGCTTAATAGAAACATCACTTACACGGCGTGTATGGAGATGCCCAAGAGATATCATGCCTTAGGCAGCTCCAATCTTTCTGATGATCCTCAGAGCAGAAAAACCTCCTACACAGAGCTGTCTTTTAAAAGGCACAGTCTTACTCTTAACATAAATTCTCATGTCTATATTCTGCATAACATGTCTGGAGGTGTGGCTGAGGTACAGCCTATTCAGTGGCTTTGAAGAGATTGCTAAAGAGCATCTATCATGAGTAACTACTGAAACCATTTTAATAACAGTGATTTGGGGGTCACTGTCAAAGAGGTAACACAGAAAAACATCAGAACCATGTCCCACTTTACACTGTTTGCTATAACACAGTCATTTTTTTTAATCTAGGAAAATTACACGGTATCATTTTTTGGTATGATTGTTAGGAAAACCTATAGAAAAATGACTTTAGCCTTATTTTAGTTAAATTTACTGAACAATTTCAAGTCTTGAAGAGAAGATTTCTCTTCAGTGCAGTTATGCGTGTACCTTTATTCATAAATCTGTGTTAAAATACTACAGAACAGTGCACATCAGGACAATGCATAGGATGCCACCGTTAAGCTTAATAAATCATTCTTGCTTCTCTCTTCAGTCATCAAAATGAGACTTTTTATAGAGAAACCACTGCAATCGAATTTTTGAAGTTGGTGTTCTAACAGATTAGATAGAGAAAACTCTTTAGCTTATAAAGATCCTGCAACACTATGTATTATTAAACATACGGATGAACACACCATCCAGTCTCTATTCTCATCATCTGTAGTTCAAGGAAGAGATAGATAACAAACGTTTTAACTGTGCCCAGATGTTTTGAACTTACTATATTGGTATTTTAATTTGTTTTCTGGTAAATCCTTTAAACACAGGCAGATGGTTGCATGCTGATAGCGTAAGATTTCCCTTCAATGAATTTTTCGCTCTCCACAAGCCATGGTGATAATTTTAAAATGTAAAAAAGGAGTATGGAAAATATTCAAGCACGTTAAGGTTTTGTTATCTTTTGTTCTCAGAAGTGACTTTTAGTTAGAAATGACATTTAGTTGGAAACCGAATTTTAGCATACTGATGAGTGATATTTGGCCCTGCCAGTGTATTTCAGGCTATCATCACATGGTTGCCTCAGCACGCTGCTTTTGGTTTCAGCCCTCTCTCATTACCCCTTCCCATCTGACCGAAATCAGGTGATCTTTCAGAGGCATTCCCACAGACGGCCAGCAAGCTACTCGCTGTCAGATACCAAGCACCATATTTAGGGTGTGCCTTTTAAATACCGAGGCCAATAGGAACACAGTTGCCTCGTTTTGTCTGCCCCTTAGAGCTGACTGACTTCCCATCCAAAATCCTTTGCCAGCCAAAGAGAAAATGTTCTCAACTACAGGCTCCGTACTCCGATTCCACGCATGCCTCTGCTGAAAATGTAAATAATAATAATAATAAAATGTTTAAATGTTTAAAATATATGTTACATAATCTGGATAAAGTGTAATTAACTTTTAACATCCATGCAATCACTTTGTTATTGCAGCTAAAAAATAATTCTCAGAATCCAGCTCTTCCAGAATCTCCAAGAAAAATACTCTTTGTTTCACCATTTTCTGATTCATTCGACTTTGGAAGCAAAATAAACACATTGCTGTGTTTAATATTGTTGCACAAGAGAATTCACAAGAATGAAATGTGTTCAAAGTTCCTAGAAAAAAAATGTAGCAACGCAGGCTGCCAACTTGTTCAATGTCAAGCTCTAGGCAGTATAGCAGGACTAGCAGTAAATGACTCACAGTGAGTCACGCTTTAGCTATTTTTGCTTTTAAAGTAATGCCAGGCGCTGTGTTAATATTCAACCCAGAGTAAATTTAGCAATGCAAGAAAACAAGTGTTTCCATGGTTGCTCCTTCACAATGTTTATGGTATATACACAGCCATTAGGCACAGGAATTAAGCCAAATGAAGAATATGGAAATGTTCCTCTTTCATTTACAACCGAATTTTGCTACAGCGGGTTTCATGACTCACTCGGCTACTAGTTTTTCCAACTCGAACAAAAATGTAAAGCAATGGCTAGCACAGCACCAGCGGTACTGTTAGTGGTCAATAACCACCACTTTCCTCCAAATTACCGCTTGTGCTGTGCACACAGCCGACCTGGGAGCACACCGGCGTATCGGCAGCTGTGCAGTCAAAAGCAAATGCAAATGAAGCAGTTTCAAGGCGATTACGTCGCAGATATTTTTTTTTTTCGGGACAAAACAAGACTGATGAAGGCCTCACCAGTGAAACTAAGCACATCAATCACGGGCAACGTGTCCTGTGACACTTCGAGGAGGAGCAGGCAGGGAGGCAAGGTGAAGAGGAGCGCTGCAGGGAGGAAGGTCGGGAGCCTTCGTGGCGTCATGCGAAAAGGGAAAGCAGCTGCAGAAAAACCAGGAAGGATGCTGATTCAGGCTGGGGAGCAGTTGGGTAAAATGAGGGAAGTGGTAAAGAGCACACGACGGAGCTGGAAAATATCTGTCCGTGACATAGCTGTGTCACAGATGTGACAAAAGCCACACAATTTCAGTGGAGCTGTCTTCACAGTGGTGTTTTCTTAGGTGAAGACATGTAGACCATGTAGACATCTGACATGCCATAAGAAAACTGTGCCAGAGAACGTGGAGCATTTTATCCTTCTTGTGGGGGGGGGGGGAACACAATGGATGCTACAGCAAAGGTTAGGTGAATACCTTTCTTTGCCCACACTAATAACAGAGCTGCCAAATGATTACATATGATTACTTGTTAAACTTTTTTGTTCACATTTTAATACAGTGATTTATTCATTAGTCTTAAATTGCAGTAATTACTATTTTTACTGCAGAGGCTGATAAAGCAATCAGGCAGCTTTTACATTTTTCCCCTCAAAGAACTCTCTCTTCTGCTTTTCTGCACAGTCTTCCGTGCTACGATACGCAGGGTTTTATTTTTCTTGTGTTCCTATCTGATTGTAAACTAGCTACTTAGTTTATACTGGAAGTTTATAGATAGATCCTTATGAACCTGGAAAGCCTTCCTGGAAAGGCTTCTTTTGATTTCATCAAGTCTTGAACTGACCCATAAACTTTCAGACAGGGAGCGAGAGAAAATACTTAAGTCTGGGCCAAATCCAAAGAACTGAAGCAAACTACAGACAATGAAGTCCAAAATGATGAAAAATCCTGTTCAGTGGCTTCCTAACCCCGAAGGCATCTAAATCTGGTAAGTCCCTCCCAGGTTCTCCGGGGATCTGAAGCTCTGCCTTGCCCAGAGCTGCCCCAGCCCGAGTAAGGAGGAGTAGGGCTTTGTCCTGTGACCTTTTTGGCTCTTGAAATGAGGTGCAGCTCCACCCAAGTGGCAAAAGAGAAGGTGGCAATGGAAGAAAGAACCCACCTCCTTGTTCTTTGTGGAGCGCACAGTCACGCACCTCTTGCTTGTGGTCTTGCCTGCCCCCTCACACTCCTGATGCACACTGTGCAAACCTTGCTTCAGCCGAAGGGCTGAAGAGTGCCCTCTGCAGACTAGCCTAAAGCCAAGGGGTTGCTTACAAGCATATGAGCAAGTCCATGATGTCAGACTTAGGGCCCATCCCATCCAGCCATCGTAGTCTGGTGATGAACAACAGCAATACAGAAGGCACAAGGCCGGGGAAGCCTACAGCGATGTTTTCCTGGTATCCTTGCCTCACCACCAGTAATCTGGGAAGGGGCATTTGGAGGCTCCAGAGGAGCCAAAAGTGCCATCTTCGCATTTAACACCCCATGAGTGACTTTTCTTACGTGTGGATTTATTTGCATCGCTGGGCACGTGCTGTAGACATGACGCTCTCCTACCAAACAAGCACTCCCACCCTTGCTCCACTTGCAGTTGTTGGGTGACTTCTCTCCCTCGTGAGGTATTTTTGGTGGCTGCCGGCACACCTGTTAAGTAACTTTGCCTTTAATCCCGCAATCACTCACGGCAGGTCCGGTAACACAACAAACCTGCATCCATACTCGAGATGCTAAGACGTGATAAACCCATCCACGCTTGTCAAGTCGGGCGGTGTGTCTCAGATGAGAGCTGGTAACAGCGGAAAGGTGACAGCTTAAACCACTCCTCCCTCTGTTGTGACAACGTCTGAACGCTCCTAGCCCGTTTTAGAGTAAGTGTAAATGCTACCAAAGATGTTTGACTTCAAGCTAATGGTGACTAAAAGGCTGTGTATCGCAGGTTACCCCTACGAGACCATATACACAATTACCACTTCAGCTCCCAGACATCAGTAATTGTTTGAGCGCCTGCAATTCCCCAAACCACAGATTAGAGCCATGGTCCGCTTCCCCTCCCTCTACATAAAACGTGTGCTCAGTCTTACAGTCAAAGCTCTTAATTCTCTCCTTTTGTGTTACTTTATACTTGGCGTGCTTTTAGCGATCTTACGCAATCCTGTGATTGACATAGAGATGTACAGCGCATTCTGCTGACAGAATAGATCCCTCGCTGAACAAAGTTGTTCACACAGACGTACCCTAACCCTCCTTGTGGGAGCCAAGGCACTTAACTCCGGGCTCTGGCATCCAGCCCGAGGTCCACAAACCTTAAAGATGGGTTTTGCAATCCTTCAGCATTTCTCTAGCTCTCCTCAGGTCAATTTATTTAACAAGCTCAGGGCAGTGTGAAGAAGATCTCCAGTAAATTTCACGGTGTAAAATTTAAGATGGAAAGAAATTATGCTTTTCTGCAAGGTTATTGGTGCCTAAGGCTTTCAAGAGGGAAATAAGATTATCAAAAACTACGGGAAGCAGCCAATACACATGAACCACTGATTAAAAAAATAGAGGATGTTTATTCATCGTCCTGCATATTATTACTTTGCATGTTACTGTATGTTTCAGGTATAAATCAGGGAAATTCCGTTGACTTCAGAAGCTGCACTGATGCTTAGCAAACAAAGATCTAGCTCAACCTGCAGCTCTTCTGAAGGGCACACCAAAGAGATACATGGCAAATAGTTTCAGGAACCATAAAAGCACCAAATGTTTTCCTTTCTCTGAACTAGAGTACTCTGAAGTTACCATGCAGTGTGATATGCACTGATGGATTACTATTTAGTCAGCATTATCTCAGATCTACTTCCCTGTACTTTGTCAAATGCTTTTTGTGCTGGCACTCAATCCAAATGTTTTACTTGGGTGAATTCTACTTATACTAGAATTTCTTTTGATCTCTCTGCATACTGGTGGCACAAAGTCACACATGTAAATTACTAAAATGAACACATAGGAAGGGTAAAAGAAACTACTATCTCTCCAGGAGTAAGACAAATACTTAATAAGCAGAATAAATGAGTAAATAAAACAAAGTTTAAATCTCTACTGAGCTTTATTTTTCTACTTCTTCCTCAATATCCTAACCTCCAAAAGAGAACGTCTCAGCTGAAAAATCGTAAGACCAAGTATGCTCTCTCCCCGTCCTCTTTCATTGCCTCCTTCTCCTTGGGCAGTTCTTCACTTTATTTGCTGTAATCACGCTTGAAGTTTAAGCTGTAAGCTCATGGCACAAGAATGGAATTCCTCTGTTCTCTACCTTGGAAATTTGTCTGAATGACATACAAAAAACATAATGCAAGAAAAATTATATTAAGATGGCAGACACAATCCTTGCATTTTCACTGCTCAGATTTTTACAAGAAGAATAGCATGTATTGCTACACCATGAAAGAAGTGAAATTGCTCATGTTTTATTACCAGAAAACAGATTTTCCATAGGGTATAATGCATCTGTTGGAGTTTTCTGAATTCTGTGGGCAAACTTTGACATCTATTTCTATGCTTCTTACTCATCTGAAATGTATAAAACATTTCTGATTATTTCATTTATGGTCACAAGACATAAGCTTTTTTAAGTTTCAGAGTTGCAACAAAAGGATTACCATACAGCCAAGAAATACAGGAACTGACTGAATTAAACTACACACCAGTGAGGGAGAAGATCTATATAAGCTAGGGTGCAGTGCTAGCTCAAGAACAAATGAGCACAAATTTCACCAAATATTTACTTTCCCTGGATATTTCTCACCATCTGAACAAGGTTCTAAGGCTCTTCATCACTTTTCCAATGTAAGTAGAGGGGAAAAAGTTAATGTATGGCATTTTGTTAGATGGTGTGATTGACTGCAACATCAAAGGAACAGAATTAGCATCCAGAAACTCCCTTCCTGACCTATGTTCTTACAAACAGTAAAAATGCCACGCTAGTAGCCATCAATGTGCTCGCTTAAAAGAGAATTATCCCATGACAGTAACAGTAAATTACCCAAACAAAGAATTATCCCTAAGTGTATAATAATAATAATAAATATTTCTATGCAACACTCCATTTCCTTCCTAGACTTTATATACTCAGTGCTGATTTGAAAGCCCTGAAAGCTGGGCTGGTAGGAAAGCAAGAACTATACCTTGCAAAGACTTGTGCAATGGAATGAAATGTAGATCTTTAAAAAATACGTGTATAGATCAGGTGAGAGACATAGAAAGAGATAAAAAGAGTTCGTCCTTAAATATTCACTGATTGGGAGGGCAGCTATTTATAACGAGACAGACCTTCATCTGATGCTCCTTCTGATTTAGATACCTTTCAGCTGAGTGCATTTACCATAGGGCTAAAGGATCCATGTCTTGACACTGTATTTCCTTCTGCAGTTGTTTCCATTTCTATGTATAGTTAAATACACACTGAACACAGAAAGGGAGAATCTGATTCCAGAGCCTACCAGTCAATCACCTAGTAGACCCAGAGTCAGTTCAGATCTGATTTTAAATTGCTGAGACCAAAACCCATGTTTCCTACACTCCGGAGCAGGACTATTTGAGGAGGTAGGTTGATTCCTCTTTCATTTTAACTACAAATTCCACTTCAGACCTGTCGATGCCAAAGCAATAAACGTCTGCAGAAAGTACTTTGATAAATCACACTGCAAAGGCAATCTTTTCATCAAAGAAACCTGCACCAGATCCATTGGCAACTGATATTCTCCATGAATCCACTCAGAATTATTGCTAATGGAAGCTTCTGCCTGCTATCCTATCAACGTGTTAATTTTTGACCTGGAAAAATTGCCCCAGATTGCATGAGAGGAACTCTGACGGCATCATTTACTCTAGAATTGCTCCTTCCATACAAACTGGCACAGATACTAGCTTTGACAGTAATTTTGCAATTTGGATATTCATCTTAGGTGCTCTGTAACTGCCACTGTTGTAGCATTCGAGCTTCTTGTTTCTTTAGCTTGTTTCTCTTTCCAATAACTGTGAACCGGAGGGCTTATATGTCAGACGTAATTATCATCACTCTAACTCATTGCATTTCATTCCCAGGCCCTGATCTCCTAATCCTTCGCAACTACAAATGTGCTATCTCACTTCTGAACAAGCCAACTAGTTCCTCCCAGAAAAGATCCAGACAGGACAGTCCCAAAAGGACAAAACCATGCCAAGTTTTTCTCTCTCTGCTCAGGGCAGCCCTCTAGCCCTACCCTAAAGTCAGGTCTCATTCACAGAAATGCCTCTAAACATCTTCATGTCACTCTTCAGGGTCTGCAATTTGCTTCCTCAGCACCGTGCCATGAAAACATTACTCTGGCAGGCTAAAGCACGGTTATGTTACTGCTTCCAGCTCTTTGAACTGAAAATCTGAAAAAATAATGACGATGATTTAGTGCCGCAGCAGAGCCACATGAGAAGCAGGCCAACTGAATGCTTTGCAGCGCAGAGTGGACGTGGCTACTTTGCTCCGCAGGGCAGCAGCCCTGAGCAGCATGGATACGAGCCAGTCCACACTCATTACCCTGCCCTGCACCGTCCACAAACACAATAAATACTTAGCCAAGTTGCAGACACAGGTGTAACGTTCCGACCCACAGAGATTTTAGACCTAACTCCCAGTGAAATCTTTGCTGCTCTGAACCCGAATGACCTGAGCTAATACAAAAAGACTGTAACAAAGCAAAGAACTAAACTCAAGTATCCTAAACTGCAAGCTACCTTCCTAAGTCTTAGATCAGCTTTCATTTCTTTTCTAGTTACAGGGCTGCCTATAAGGAACTTTACATAAATGAAAAGTGCATATCCCACACACACCACTGAACTGTCATAACACCAATCCCACTTTCAGTTAGAATTTTCAACTTTTGTGCTGCTGTTGTTTTACCGTAATTAGTTGGCAAAGGGATCTTAAATGAGTATTTTTATTTACAATACAAAGAAGAATAAATTAACCTTATTTTTTAGCTGATCTTCTGCCAGCACGTGCAAGTATAAAGATGAAAAGCTAAGCACATAGATGAAGATGTGACTTTGCCCAAGTAACATTTTCTCAAGTTTCTATTTACTTATTTATTTACACAGGTAACTATTTACTCAAGTTGCATGTCTGTTACATGGTGAGGAATAAAATTAACTTGTCTACCTCAATACGATGTTGAGAGGATTAATTGGATTAAAATTGTCAAGGATTATGCTATACAGTGTCATGTTGCAGCTTGTTTTTCTATCCTAATAAAAGCAAATCAAAGAATTCAGTCTTTCCTGAAATCTCTAGATAGACTGTTTTAGGAATTTAAAGAGAATTCCTTCCACACTATTGTCTTCTTCTATCCCAAACTGCATCTAAAGTAACACTGCTTACATCACTTTCTTTCAGCCAATTCATGGTTTTAAAATATATGTATGAACAGTGCATAATGGTGTCTACTTGAACATCAAATATTATAGTTTGCTCCGTTGAATATATTTGCTGATTGGTAACAACTATCAGCCTGTCCCAGCAAAATGTTAAATCTGATACATACGTTTTCCTTTCAAAATCTCTGAGATTTTGTTTCTTCAGTGGAGAGGGCACAGAAGAGCTCTACAACCCCATTGTTGCTACCTTCCAGACTACATTACAATGACTGGTTTTCTATGACAAAATAGTTGCCAAAATGAATACTGCATCTGTTAATGATTTGTTCCCTATTAAAAATAAATAAATAAAATCATTCTTACACTTTCCAAATGCACTCCTTAAACCGTTTGGCATAGCCAGCGATACTGTCATTCACTCAAATCTTAACACTTTCTACAAAGTGACTACTGCTTAAGTGTGCATCTGTTGGGCATTCGCACAGAACGTGGTTATCAAGGATTCCAAAGTGCAAGTTATCAGCTACTATAAAAGGGCTATGAAACCTGTCCCACTTTGTGCACTGAATGTGAAACTGAATAACCTTCAGCAAATACAACAGTGGTAGCTAGGGTCACAGGAGTAAAGATTATACCTTCTGATTAGTTCTTTTCACAGGGTATCAGAAACTTAAGCTGATACATAGAGATTAAAGACTGCATTTACTTTCATTTCGTGAAGGCAAAATTCTCATAGTCTGTGCCAGAAGATGCCTTTGATATATATACACTGGCATGAAATGAAAAGACTCGGTAATACAACATTAAACAGAAGGGGGGATTTTAAATTTACAGTAGATACAAAATGCAAAGTTACAGTTCCTACAGTAATCATGACTTAACTCCTGTGGGCTCAGTCCTGCAAGGTTCTGTTCTGTGGTTACAATCCAACACGGAAGTGAAACATGCCAGCAATTTCACCCATTTCAAAGGACCTACTCATGCAATTTAGTTTAAGCAATTTGCTTAAGCTTTTCACTTAATCAAAAGTAGATCACTAAGCACTTCGCAGATCTGGGACCCTTACGTGTAAGGAGAGCATCAGTCATGTAGGGTTAACGTCACAAAAAAATTTCCGTAGAAACCACACATACAATCATTTTGAATTCTCTAGTACTATCAAATTTACTGAATATGCTGCAAGAGCTCAATTATTTGGAAAAGATAATGTAGTCATTCCAGGGTAAAAGAAATGTTAAAAAAATATAATAAATCAACACTTCTATTTTATTGGTTACAATCTAATCGGCCGTAAGTAGAAGAATGAAACTATTTTCTATTAAAAATAAGAAGTGGGCATTTAGGAATGTAAGACAGTTCTGGAAACAGACTTCACAAAAATCACTTGCTGTTCACATAAAACCTGTCTGACAGTGTTTTGACACATACCATCAGAGGTGGGGATTTTGCATCATTCTGCACAAATTCCAGCTAAAGTAGCTCAGAGATTGAGGGAAAATGCCTGCAAACTGTCTGAAAGATGAGCAGAACAGAAACTGCTCTAAGGCATGGTATCATCTGCTGCTGCTTAAAGTTCAAAGCTAAGGTCTCCTCCCTGCAGAACTGCCTGGAGAAGAGGACAACGTGAAGGTGACAGGGTGTCTTTCTCCTCCCTGAGCATCAGAGCTGCCCACCGCAGCGCATGTCACCTCTCAGGTGGCAGGTAAGAACCATGCAGCTCCCTTTCCCTCGCATTTACTGTGGCAGTAAACATCAAGAATCTCAAGAACAAGATGGAAAATATACTAGCTCTCTTCATTTTCTGTTAAAGCAAGGTTATATTTAACTGTTCCATGCTCTGCACTGTACCTAAAATCCTTGTGTTGAGAATGTTTTTCTCCTTCAAATCCTAGTTGATTCCCAAGTAACAAGATAACATGAGTACGTAACGTGTCCTTGTTCAGCTATTCCAGAATACAAATGTTAAACCCTGCATAAAAGATATGCAAAGATTAATGGTAACTCATCATGGAAGGCAAATGACTTTTGCATCTCCCCCTTCTGCCCCTCTGAGGTGGAAAAGGCTGGGACAAAGGAGAATACCATGACAGCTCCTCTGAGAAAACTTGGTTGCAGTTCTGATATTTCATCTGAGTTGGCAATAAAACCAAATCCCAGGAAAGAGCTAAAAATTGGACCACACTGTATATGTCTCCGCGCTGCTTTAAACAGGCCAGGGGTTATGCACAAAGTTGTGCCCAAACCTGGCAACACTAATAGTTGAAAAGAAGACATTAAACGGGTAGCTGTTAATGAAGCTGTTGATATACATAACCCCCCAAAAGCAGTTTTAAAGTCTGTCCCAGAATTTGCAGACACACTGTATTATGGATATGTATTGAAGGACCCATGCTTATGAAGGCACAGCTCATAAAGGAGAAGCTAGAGAATACACATACAACACTCTGAGCCCACTTTATGTACAGTAACACTGCCTTCTGCTTGGTATACGTGGCATTTTACATAATATTGACAGTGCTCTACTACATATCTCCACACACCGCTTTATTACGTAGAGCCCAACAATGAGAAAATGTTTTTTGTACTAGTTGGAGTTCACGAGTCAGCTCAGCCTCTCACAGAGATGTTAGGATCAGAGGTCCCGACCCTACAAGAATGTATCTGTAATGTTTAAGCTTGTGAATACTCAATTCCATGTTTAGAGTTTACAGCCTAATTAAAGGCTACACATGAGTAGGGAAAACTCATAAAAGGAGGGAGAGAGGATGAGGGTAATGGCAAGATCACATTACTACATAAAACAGAGAAATTGGGCAGCCTTACTGGTTCCAGGTCACTACACCACATGGAAGCAAATTTATGTATGTGAATATAAACAGACTTCACCGATCTTCAGTCACACATTATTACTCAAGAATTTCCGGTAGCCTTCCCGGTAAAAGAGCATTTTGGAGAGGAAAATGAAGTACCAAAGTGACTTTAGGGTGCATCAACAGATTACTGAGGCAGAAGAGGCCACACTGATGCATGTCTAAAGCAGCAGAATTCTTGCTTTGAGAAATTTACCTCTGAATTTTCGTCTCACTTCTATCTGCAGGCCTGAGGTGGTATTTAGCTTACCATTTCAAAACAGGGGATGCTGAACGAGATCGCTTATTTGAACACAAGATCGTTATTTTGAATACAAGAACATTATATCACATCCGAGACTGTGAAAGTTAACCAACGATTTTCCATTCAACCTTTAGAATTTCATTAAATGCTGAAAAAGGAACAAACACGATGGATTTACATTATCAAAACCATTGTGAATCCTACTAAACCTAAGCTGACTCGGCTGACAAATAGTCTGCATGCTGATCACATCAGTTCATCCAATATCTTCTATCTTGTCAGCCACAGTCTGACCCCTGTGCCCAACCAAAACAAAAGTCCAAGTTGCTACTAAGACAGATCTGGATTTCAGGCAGTAGTAAGATAATGATGTCCTTGTATTCCTTGTATCTTTTTTTTTTTTTTTAAGAATACATATTTATTTGGGGGATTTTTAATTTGGGGATTATTTAATTTGGGGATTTTTCAACAGGCCTGCCAGTTAGAACTCAGTCACTTAGCTTGAACTAAATATATTACTAGGGCATACACCCCCTCCTCAGGCAATTACAGGGTGGAAAGTAAATCCAAAGTCAGTTATCAAGATTTTATCTTCTCAGTTACAAACACCTGGAAATTACGAATTACAACATAATGGTGGGGCAGTAATAATTTTATGGTTATGTAGGGAGCGAAAATTACACTTTTTTGTGGTCTGCAACTTGCTATGTTCATTTTTAGAGTGGTGCCAAGAGCTCTATTAAACTCAGAGATCAGTGCTAATACTCAAATCCAAAATGTTAAAAACCATAAAGATGGGAAACAAACGTACTAAGCCCTCAAGCTCTAGTCCTAGCGAGTCTTGAGATATCGGATCTAAAATTCACCTTGTCAAGCATGTCCTCACACTTCATAAATCTCTATGGGGAAGTAATCCAAAGTCCAGTGAAGTCAGCAGGAAAATTCTTTCCGCTAGTTTCAGCGGGTTTTGGATTGGCCTCCAAAAAAACAAAACTCCGGAGAGCTACAGGAGAGAATCCAGAATACCAGTTTCCAATGGTATAAATCATTAATCTGTGACTCCTGAAGTTCCTGAGATACCAGTTTATGTTGAAATCAAAATGTGGGCTAGGAGGGAATAGGTACAGGGGTCAAGGGATAGCAAGCAGAATAATATGATTTCAAACATAATCGTGATTGGGGAAGAACAGCACAAATAGTGTTAGAGCCCATGAACTTTCTTTCCCAGCAACAGTAATCGGAGTGATTTTTAATAGCTGCTATTTGTGCAGGGCAATAAAAGTACACTACTTTGTTTTGTTGCATAAATACTAAAGCTGTTAACTCTCCAACTTTTCTTGCAATTCAGGCACAAGTAACTTAAAATTTTAACACTTGATAAATCCACACAAAACAAGAAAAACAGATCTTGATATGTTGCAGCATTAGATGGTGCGTGCATAGAAGCTGTAAACCTGAGAACACACAGAGTAAGCATTTTCCAACAATATAGTTCTACGATTAAAGCAAAGGTCTTCTTAGAGTTGCAACACATCCGAAGTTGTGAAACAGGAGCAATTTGTTTAAGTGACAAATGAAAACAGCTTACCTAATCCTTTTAGAAGATCCTATCAATTAAAGAAAAAACCCTGTCTTCAGATGAAAAAGCCCACCTTACAAAAAGAGATGTGAAGCAAGATTTCCACGGTACTTGTATCCAAGCAAGACAGGAACTGAGAGAGTCTAAATAAAACTACCTAGGTAACTACACTGGCTTTTTGCTCCACAAATATCAGTTTAAATATGTTTTGAAATAGACCTCAGTTTGAGCCATAAACTGAGCAGTTTGAGTACAAACTGAGTTTGGCAGTTCCGTATTTTAGAATATTTAGTACACGTTATCATTTAGAATATTTAGTCCACATTATCATTTAATGTTCAAAGAATCATAAAAAAAAAACAACTTACATTGTTTTCTCATCTCTTTAAGTTGATCCTTAAAATACATGTATTTTTCATTCTTTTCCAAATCTGAGTCACTGTTCTTGCTCTCCAGTGCAGTGAATTTTTCTTTCACTAAGTATTTTAAATCTGGTATATTTTCTGGTTTCTCTTGTTTTAGCTGTAAGGAACAAAAAAGAGAATGCTGTTATTCATTATGAAACATATTGCAATACAAAGCAATAGATGTCCAGCAAAAATTCTTGAGCATAATCCTACTTTTTTTTGACTCCAGTTAGGTGTTCTCCTCTGAAACCATAAACTCCTGGTAATTATTTATTTCAAGAGAAGTAACTATAAAATGTAGAGATTAACTTCCATTGTCATTTAATCCATGTAATTGCTGTATATATGTTATATCTTACACTAACAATAAGGAAAACTGAATGTCTGTGGTCAAATTTACTTCCTTGAGTGGTAAAGGTCAACAACAACCATCATAACTGAATGTGAATGGAACCAAAGCATATGACTCTGTTCCAAAGAGTAAAGATGACTGAAAAATAGAAATAACATTTTAAAGTGTGTTTAAAACAAAAACAAAAAAAAAACCTTCCCCTCACCATTTTTCAATCAGCTTTTCAGAATCTTATAATCTATATGCGTGATTGGCGTAATAACACCAGTATACGCCGTGCAGATAGCTAACATACAAGGAAAACACCTCAATTTATTTGTGTCGTGTAAACAACAAGCATTGTGCCATACAGGCAGGCAAGAACACCATTTCCCTAAAAGCCCCTGCTTGCAGTATTGCCTCTGGAATGATGTGAAGAATAAACGACTGGAAATAATATGGAGGTCACCACACAGGCAATACGAAGCTATTCCAAGGATGCAAAAAGGACTTTGGGAACCCCCCCAAAAAAACTATAATTAGAATGTTCCCTTCCATTTCTCAAGCCAACATTAAATTTTAGGGCACTGTGCCTTTGACGGGACTTCCTAAGAGCTAGCTGCTACCAGCGGTGGGCTAGGGACGGTGCCATGCACTGATGACCTGCATCAGTACAAACCCTGACAGAAGGCAGCATCTGTCAAATCCTTAATCCTAAACGGTTTCTGAACCAGACAAAGATTATTTCTACTCTAGCCCATCAGGCATAGGGCGAAACAAGAGAGAAGGAGGTAAGCGCCATTTCTGCTGAGCTGTTCCTCCCCAGCTGCACACGTTAAATTCTGCCCCTCAGCAGACGGACAGCAAAGAGCCTCCTGAGGAAAAAATGGTCCACTTCAGGAAATCAGTTATGGGTTCTTGGATTCACAGAGAAGTTGGAAAGCCTACAGAATATATTTTATTTCAGAAGCCACAGAACCAGTAAATGTTTGTATAACAACTGTTCCATAGAACTATCGTTTCTTCCAAGAGCAAAGCCAGTTTGGCACATTTTCTTTAGGCAGGTGCAAGTTACGGCAAGAAGAAAAATAAGAAAAAAACCCATGCACAGCCAGGTGATAGCACGCAGTTTTCAAAGGCACCTGGAGATGAAAGATCACCTGCTACAACATCCAGCTGTGAATGGGACAGACATTGTACCAGGGGAGCACACTAAGCTCTGCTAAAGACCGACAGCAGGTTGCTCAGACCGCTGCATAACACCAGGCAGTCGCTTACAGCCCTCATCCTCGGGAATTTGGCAAAGGGAGCAAAGAAAAACAGACATCCTGTGCCTGGGGCAGTGGGAGCAATCATATGCACTCAAAAGATTTATCTGTCTCAGCATCGCCGTAAACTGCTGTGAAAGAGACCCCATCACAATGAAAACCAACACTGTTCTGTACTGGGAGAAATTTGGCCTCTCCGTTTGACCTGGAGAGATTTGGCTGTGTATGCAAGCACAGGAAAGTAGTTACTACACCAAAATATATTTTAAATCCAACACATTATAAAATCATGATTTGATTTGGACAATACATAGTGCAGACATACTCCTTTCTGGGACAACTCCGTCGGGCTGTTTTTTACAGACATTCCCTCCTTAACATTATGTCTAAACTCAGGACCACACTCACAAGCACAGCCCAACTAATACCCAGTCCCTAAGACGTGCCCTCATCAAGACTGAGCACTACAGCCAGATAACATACCCAAGATCCAGTTGTGCAGCCTAAAAAAACCCCGAGTGCTTCAAGTTGCTGATATTCACACGAAGAGTGAAAGAAATGACTTGGACATTCATTACAGACATCCGTTTGCCACAAAGATAATGTCAATAATCTTTGCCTCTCCACAGGGACTAATGTTACACATCGATATAGTTCCATCAGGCTCTTTTTATCCATTCCTTGACTCACGAAAGATGTGAATGCAGAAATTCACCGATTTAGTGTCTCCAGTAATCCCATCTGAGTGGCAGGTGCAGAGAAGGGCACAGCCACTATTAGCTCCAACACCTCTCCCTCGGCTCCAACTTCCAGAATTAAAGGACTTTACACGTGAGCAGAACAAGAGCAAGAAGCAGAACTTAAACCGTTATGTTAGAAAAAGGACAGATGTTTGAGAAGCTGCATTATATCCATACAAATAAGCTTTGGCCCAGCCACCGTGGAGCTACAAGAAGCTGCGTGTAGACATCCACACTAACCCCAAGAACCCCCTTAGCTCTTTACCTACACTCACTTGTTGCCAGATACCTAACCAAGTACAAGCTATACGTTATTTTCTAATGGCAACATGAACAATTCCACCAGTTATCAAGGAAAAAAAAGTCTTTCACACCAGCTATTTTCCCAACAGCAATGCATGAAGCTGTGAGGATATTCCAGCAACGTAGCATACATGATGCAGGCTCAGACAACCACTTAACGTAGAAATCTGTAGTGTCAGATGAGAGAGATGGTCAAAGAATGCTCCTTCCTGTAGTTTAACTTATTTCACGTGTTTACAAGATTAAATTCAGTTTCTGTTCACCTCCAGATGATTGCTTTCATTAAAATGATTAACAGGGACACCATCCCTGACCACACTCAATACTGTATTGTCACATACGCTATTACTAAAATGCCAGGTAGACCTTCTGGAAGGTCAACATGTCATAGGTGAATAATACGGCATGTCCACCCACTATAATAACAAGTAAATACATCTGCTGTGCATAAGCAATTTCTCTTTGGTGCTGCACATCCTATTCCTTGAATAGGGTTAAGAATGGTCTAACTCAACAACACATATGACAAGAAAAGAAAGAAAACTTGACATCCGTCCTAGTTCCCTCACAGTCGGACAGCATTGCAACATCTTACGTACTGCATCAGCACAACACACTTGCAGGTACATCACAGTTTTCTTTAGTACTCACCACCCACTCCTACTCTACAGATTCATGATGGATGTAGTGATGAGATCAGCAATACAACATGAAGGAGGACAATATAAACATAGGACAGAGCTAAGGGACGGGGCAAAATTATCAATATTCAAGGTAACAAGTTGGGGTCATACTTCTTTTTGATCTCAGGAGGCAGTCAGATAAATGCTCACCACCAAACCTGAAGCCACCAGCATGTTCAATTTGTCGGTAAAAATTACTTCACATGGGAACCATGAAAGACATGTTAAGCAAACGACTGTTCATTTAGTAGCACTGTCAGCCAAAACCAGCATGCTAAGCAACACCTTGCAGTCATTAGTCAATCCATTGAGAGTAACATTGATTTTGAAATGGGGCGGAGGCATACACACCCTACAAAGCATCCTGGAAATGACATATAACTATGAACTGGGAGTGTTTGGGACATATGGTGAAAAGAAGTATCAGTCACAACAGCTTGTTTACAGCAATAGAAAAAGCAAAAGCATCTGCTGTGACAGTCCCATAGCAGCAAAGAACCACACGGGTATTTACATGGAAGCTCAGCAATAAGGAGAACAGCCATATTATATGTTATGATTATTAATGATACACCGTACGTGATCTACTAGCAGCGCTGATAGGAAAACAAATTTAGAAACACACACCAAAAAGTAATGTTTAGAGAAACGCAGCTGTGGTTTACCTATCAAAAGATACATTTGTTCATGGCACGCTCACAGCTGATATATGGAAAGAGGTTTCTGTGTTTGATGGGCAATGCTTATGAAGTAAGCCAGTTCACGTCAGGTCTTTGACTTCTATCAGTACATATCCATAAGAATAAGCCTTGCTTTTGTAGGTTCTTTCACTGGTACGATCTGTATGGTACATGCATAAACAGACTGTGCCCCCCAAAATTAAGCTTTTTGCAAAGCTAACTTGCATAAGCCTAAGAAACCTGCAAGCTCTGGTATTCTAAGTGCCAGTTGGGGGAACTTTTATTTCATTGATTAGCATAATGAAAAAGAAATAAGCTATTCTCTTCCGGACCAATCCCAGAACCAGTTAGGTTGGACCAGCTTGCAGTACTAAACTATATACAGCAAGCATCAGTGTCTAACAAGGCACTACTGAGCATAACTCTGAATGCAGCAGAGTGTTTAGTAATTTGTCCTTCCCAGTATTACAACTCAAAGCACTTGGCAAACATTAAATAATTTAGCCTCAAACATCCATTGTGCTATATGTACAATCAACTGCATTTTACAGAGAGTGAGACGGTGGCATGAAGAGATGAATATCTTGGCCTAAGCTTGCACAAGGAGACTGCAGCAAAACCAAGAATAAATAAATCCCAGTCCACTACTTTGAGAACAAAACCATCCTTTACCTTCTTTAGTTGAGGGGAAGTTCAAATTAATACGTGCATTTGGTTCACTCTTGTCAAAGAACCCTAAAACAGCCTGTGCCTGCTTGGAAAACTTTGTGATAAAAGGATGGCATTCTTTGTACCACAAAAATGCTTCACTGGACTTTGTGTTGCATTCGTTCAGCATGTGACACTCCAAAGTTAATTTCTAGCTTTTTCCTTCTTCTCTCTCTAGCACAGAAGTCCTTTAGCTGCATGTTTTAAATCCTGACACAGTTCCTATGTACCCTCTCTCAGGGTCATTGTTTATGTTCCTTGGTTTCGAGGAATTTGCCATTGCCATCCTTTTTGTTTTGCTGAAATTTCTTACCACACCTGAACCATGCTGACATTTCCTGGCCAGTGACACAATCTGCAAAAGAACTGTTCTTTCCAAAGAATTCAGAATTATCTCCTTAATCTTTCAAGCCACACGTTATTTGTTCCCTATAATTTAATGCCTTAAAAATATGGACTTGTAAAGTTTAATTTATGGATATTATTGACACTTGGTATTTGTGAGGCAAAGAAATAATCCTGGTTGCTAATGACCTTTTTAATGACCAAGTCAGCTGACACAGCATAATTTCTTCATTTTCCAGATTCTTTGTTGTTTCATTTATGAAAGGGAGAGTGATTACTCACTCAGTGCTGAGAAGCTCAGAGGTATGTAGCTACCTAGATATTTATATCCTTTTGGGACAACCCAAAAAAGGATATGCTGACAGCCTCTGGCTAGCTCTAAGCTCAAAACTCGTAGTAATTTAGACTGTATTTACACTACAGCCATGTGTCTGTGGATATGCTTATGCAACATTGATAGCAGTTGTGCCTTTTGAAGAAAAACTTGGTGTCTCATGGTTCCTGTTGGGACAGAATGGCTTACCTCTGTGAATTTGATATTGTACTGGAACTTGGTCAACATTTTTTCAGGCAACTTTAGGCACTTCAGGACTTTGCATGACCAGCCAAGGACACCCTACAAAGACCCAGTTTTCAGAACTCAGGTATCTCACGCTTTCTGAATTGGCATCGTTTGTCTGACCCAGACACAGAGGTACCTAAACCTACTTATTTCAGAAAACAAATGCCAAGAACTGGCTAGCTGTAGCAGTAAATATGGACATTGTCAGAATAGCCTTGCTGAACTCCTCCATCAGATAAAAATAACTCTTCTTCCTTTATTTAGATCTGCTATGCAGCAGAATCAACCAAAATGCATGGCACATATCTTTCTTGTTTAATGATTCCTATGTCCTATTATTTCATCCTTACCTCAGTAAATAATTTATTATTACAAATATGCAGCCTTTCAACACACACATTTATTTTACCTCAGGGTAAGTCAAAGTTTGCTGTGATTATTTATTACATCCAATTTTTTTTTCACTGAGAGGGAAAATAACATGGGAGCTAAGTAAATTTGTGGGTTGAGTCACCCATACTCTTTGTGAATCATGTGAGAACCAACTCTAAGTGAGTCACCGCTGTAACTGAATCAGGCTGCAAAATTTCAGCTTAACCTAAACAGTCATTTATTATTCTTCAATGGCTGGATTCAAACCCTTAGCAAATATCAGATCATTTGTTGATGCGCAAATAAAACACAGCTCTTGGAAACATCTGCAAGAAGGGCAGTCAGAAAGGATATCATCTTTCAGCAGCAGGGTCGGCACTAGTTTGAACACGGCTCTGCTGCAGCCAGGGTTGCCTCGGGGCCCACATCTGATCCAGGAGATCCAACACCTCTACGCACCGTGGCTGCAGGGCTGGGACTCCGGTTGAGCAACACCTTCGCAGACAATTGTGAAACGCCAAGAGAGGCATATTTATGAGGGCTGACCCATACTTATGACACATAGGGCCTATTAAACCGTGCCAGCACAACAGAAAATGACTGTCAGCACGTTTCGAAGATCCCAAAAGTCTGCCAGAGTTAACAGTCTGAAGGTGAGGTAGGGTTGCCGAGCTTGGAGAGCAGCTCGTCAATATGGCGGCTGCAGCTGAGGTATAACCCCCGTAATGATACGGTTAGGCCCATCCACGGTTTATTTTCCCTACTACAAACGCAGCTGGAGATGTTTAACCTTTATAAAGAAAGCAGGCACAGAGGCCGTACGCTGCTCCCGTGCTCACTGGGATATTTCCAAGCGAACTCCTCACAACTCACCGCACGTTGGAGTCATCTTGCTGAGGCTAAGAAGGGACTTTGGCCCCCTCTGTTTGCTTTCTTTCTCCTGTTTGGAAAGGAACCATATATACAGAGTGGGATTAACTAAGTGAGCACCAGGTGAAGAAACAAAATTGCCAGGGCGCAAATGCGAAGTTTACAGCCCGATCAGGATTTCTTGGGGTTCTCAGCCATTGCAAGTTTCACCTCAGGTAAAACGTGGTACTCCTCACATGTTTTAACAGAAAAAAATGCTCTATTTTCCCGTTACCCACTATGGTAGACAAGATTGTGAACATCCTTGTGTTTCTCTCCAAGACCCCTTGAGCCTTACTTTGCAAAGTAAAAAGGGGTAAAAAAAAGTAATGAAAGGGGATCACATTTAAATACCAGTATTGAAACTACTTGCTACCAATAGTGTAAAACTAGCTCATAAAGACAGCAATAAGCGCAATCATTACAGGTGAGGTTTTCCCAAAATACCAAAGTGAAGAAAGTTAATGGATATTTAGCACCTTAATCCCTTGAGCATTCCTAAAAGCTCAACTGCCTGTGGTTTGCCTCAAGGGTTGGACTGAATTTCCTTAACGATTTTAATCAAATAGAAGTCTGTCCTCATCTCGTTTCTCTTTAGCTTTTCAATATACAATGTATAAATATACAAAACAAATCACAGTATTTAGGAAATACTTATGGAAACATCTAAGAATTATGGTTCAAGACAGTGTAGCTACTAACCTTTTCTTCTCTATGTAAAGTTCTGCCACAAACATAGTTTACACGCATGGTCCAGGAGAGGTACACCGCATCTTGTCCTAAGCAATTTTGCCTGAGCACAGATTAAGGCCTTTAATGGCAAAAATAACTACTTTCATCAAAATGTTGCTTAGTTTTCACAGAATGTTAGAAAGTGGGAGGCAGATGGTGCATCACTTTTAGCAAGGTTGATTCAGCAAATGCATCAGGCTGTTGAACCAGTTTACCAGGTTGCTGATTAATTCATATATTTAGAAAACACATTAACATGGATATTAGTATTGTGTGTATGTGTGTGAGTGCGTTTAATGTCCCACTCAAACTGATGGGAACTTAGACATTGATTTCAGTGGGAGAAGAAAAAGGCCCTAAGGTAATTTCAGACTAACAACCTGTTTAGTCTTGTATGGTCCTGCCTGGTTGACTGAGATCACTAGAACCCATGTTTTCCATAGTGTGGAAAGGACTAAATCCTAAAACAAGCACAATTCAGTATTATCTTCATCAACTCCTACAAAATCCTGTTGATTTATACCAGCTGTGAAGCTGAGCCCTGTTTAAATACAAAGTGTGACTTATTCTCTTTGGAGAACTGCATACATCACGTATTGTTAAAATCAGCTGATTTTCCAGAGGGATGTTTTCCACATTCCTCAGGTATACCTTTAGTGAAAGTCAAGCAGATATTTTCAATTTCTACTCTTTTTTTTTCTATCTTTTTTGTTCATCTGATGAAATTCTTGTCCCCTGAAAGTTCTTTAGCACTGACAGCATTTCTTCTTCATACTCTCTGAAACAGCAATGTGAGTCATATTGTCATTTTTTATTAAGACTAAATGTAACCTTTAAACTTGTGGGAAACAGCAATAAGATTTCTAAGTACAGACTCATGCTTTACTTGAATTGACATTAGTTGAAAAACATATATCCTGTCTAACACTTGCAGCCTAGCCTCGCTGAATTAATCTATCTATATTAATACATGGATCGAGATGGCAATCAATCCATCAGAGCCAGCTCCACCTTTAGCACAGATGACTGATTTCAGTGATGGTGCAGAGCTGCACTAACAAGAAAAAAAGAAAAGAAAAAAAAAACAAAACATTGAGTGCAACTGCAGCTGCCCCAAGACTTCATTATGAGTAGATAGCACCTAACTTACTTACACCTGCAGTGGGTGCAAAAGTGGGCGCACCCCACCTAAACAGCAGCCTCAGTCTGTGCCCTAGAGCAAAACTGCCTTTTACTTTGCAGGTTACTGTGACTGCCTTAGCGACAAATCTCTCCCTTGAGCCTTTCCACATATCACATTCTTCAATCACTAATAATGTTTTCCTATCTGGCTTCCTATTGGGACAGTCCTCAATATAATGATTAGCCACTAAATCCCAGGTCCTACTTCCATTCTTATCCTTCTTGTTTTACCAGTTCTGGCCGACAGCTTGCATCTCTCGTACTGTCTCAGCAAACACTGTGGGCTTTCCTAGTACATGCACAAGTGATCCTCTTCTATGAAGTTGCATAGGACACTGGAATGCTAACGTACCCTTTTTGCTATGCAGGTGTCCCCAGTTTTTATAAGTTCCCTGCAGGCAGCGTATCATACGACAAAATTGTATTTTCAGCTGCAGTTCCTTTCCTCCTCTCTGCTTACAGATCCCATCGCTGTTGCTAACACAGTTCAGCAAAGCCTCAGAAACCGAACTGCGTCAGAAAATTGGGATTAAAGGGCCTTTGTATGCTAAATTAAGCTGCTTATATGTTCCTCTGTAGTCACCAACTTTTGCAAAGACAACACGTGCTGTGTAACCGCCTGGATTAATCTCGTCTACTTTACCACCCTACACATCCCTCTATGGATTTTCCAAAATCCTTGGAATCTATCCCCACCTTTCCCGTTATCTGTCAGAGTACCAAGAGGCTGCTTCTTGCCAACTGATGGTGCTAGTCGCTGGCACTCCACCTCTTCGATTTTCAAAGAAGTGCCTTCGCACTTTCTCTCTCCTGATTCTTCTGCTGTGGGAAAGCTCCTCATAAACATGTGGGAATATATATTTAAATCCTTCTTCAAAATCTTTGTTTAAAAACATCCTCCTTTACTATGACGCCCACAACCCCCTCCACGACTTTCCACCTGCTGCTGTGCAACGACAGCTGTGTGTCCTGTGTGCTTGGTCTCAACTCCCTGTTTCTGGAACATCCCCTTTTATCCAGAACCTCACAAAACTGCAGCCTCAGAAATGTGATGAAGCCTGAACAGCTATTTTATTACAGGCCATTACGTTGACTTGCACATCGTAGCTCAAAACCAGCTTGCTTATATACTTTCTGCATTAAAGCAAACCTCAAAATTTATGAATACTGTATTAAGCTATAATTAAACAAAGTACTAGTGATAGTAATAACTAACTGTAAGGTGGACAGCAGATGTAATCTGATAGCTGACTGCAGAATAGAAAGCATGTAAGAAGAGTTTTTAAAATTTTATAGACGTTTCTTTTGCAATTCTCCTGCAATTTATATGCGATGCTTTTTTTTTTTTTAATGTAAAGGTAAATTATCAAACAAGGCTTAAAACTATGAATAAAAATGAAATCATATTCCAAGTCTACAGCAGCATAGATTCCTCCATTGCACATAAGCCCTTGATTTTTACACGTTGTTAGATGTAATTAAAATCCAACTTTCATTTAAAACAGTTTTTAAATAGTTCATAGTCAAAATAACAATTTCAGCAAATGAGACAGGTGTGTCACAGCAGTATTAACTTACGTACATCTGCAAAATGTGACAGCCTGGTGAGAAGAAACAGGAAAAAAATGAGAGCCCTCTACTGCAGCTACAAGGCTGAAGAAGAGATGGCTCTACCTGTGTCTGCATGCCAATAGGAAAAAAAGAAGTATGAGACAGAATAATTCCTAAATGAAGGTGCTCCTCAGATATACTGCTGAAATGTTTTTTTTTTGTAAAAACAAAATAGATTAAAAAGCTTAGCCTCAAATTTAAATACACTTTTCTTTACATTGCCTCGACTGACAAGAAAAGGTTACACAGTAGAAATCATGTCTGACTCAATAAGTATTTATTCACTCAGGACGTCAAACTGGTATCAGTTTAGCCATAATACTGCAAAAAATGAGTACTTTCCTGACCATCAACAACATTCCCGTTATGCTGGCTGACAATCCCAGACATTTGATGTTGTCCGTGACTAGAAGCTCTGTCACTTAGCGTAAGATTTAAAAGCATGAAAAGAAGTCATTTTCTTCCAAATAATCACTCTATGCATGCAAGTATTTCCTTTCTGTTATTTTCAAACTCAATAGACATATCTTTTCTTGTTTCAGCTTCTGCAACGCTATCAAATTTGTCTCCCCAAACTCTCCCAGGCTGCTAGCATAAACCCTATGCCAGCCAACTCTCCTGATCACACTTCTCCTGTCATTCCAACTTCTCCCCTGAATTTACAGTCCTGGCTCTTGTATTTAATACTGGTTTTGAACTTATCTTTCCTGTCTTATTACTTTGCTTTCCCTTTTTTGTGCTCCTTCTGACCATCTCATCACAATTCATCACAATTTCTCAGTACTGCACTTTCCCTTTTACATCTATCAAACTCCCTTTTCCTTCGTTTCTCTGACTCATTCACTGTATATCACATGCCGAACTGATTCCTCTCTTATTACGAGCCTTAATTATGGGATGCCTCCATTCTTCCCTTTTTATATTACATTCTCATCAAACACCAGCTCCTGAGTCACTGGCAAAGAAGCTGGGGAGCAGCCGGAGTGAGTGAGTGCCTCCCCGCCACGCAGGGCTCACCAGTCTCACGGACGGGTTATGCTGACCCTGGGGCATATCGCACGTAGTGTGTGCTCTCCCAGGTGCACGCGTTGGCTTCTAGGAGTATTTCGTCCTGAGCGTGCCGCTGTTGCGCGCTTCCCTCAGCAGTCAGCGGCCTCCTTAAGTCATCGCCCTACAAAATGAAAATACACCATCCAAGGTGAAGCAGTATAACTTACCGTAAGTAACTAACCTTTATAATTGCATCTCACTTTTCAACAGGGATTTGAAAACATTAAAAATTTGATTTGAAAACAGATATTCACAATCTGATAAGATTTCAGCCACAAGTTAGCAAACCACTAGCTATTTTGGGTAGTTCCTGTAGAATAGCTTGACGTTTCAAACTGTTACCAATCTGCATCATGATTGTGCCCCTTTGTTCCTGTCTTCTGCCATGCAATAAACAGTCTCATGATAATACTACTTGTTTCATGAGTTTCTCTTCTCCACCAACCTCACTGGCACATTCTGTTGTCCAAGGAACCTTAGTTTTGAAGCAGACATAGTTCTACAAAATACGCAGTTGGTATCTGCCGTTGTTCTTGAAGTTCATGCCAGACTCCTGTGATGAGGAATGAGGAATCTCATCCTGTTATATAAGATACTACATGCAAAAGAACCCAAGAACAGGACACACAACTCCCTGAGGAAGCTATGGATTACAATCAGTAAATAGATGGATCATTAACTGGTCAATCATTTCACTGTTCGCTTGACAGACAGAATGAGACATGCCTACTGCAAGGTGTCAGTAACACAGCTGAAAAGAAAAAGAACACCCAACTCACCAGCAGAGGAAGAATAAAAAAAAAAAAAAACAACTTTTGCAGAGTCACTAACTCAAAACGGAATAATTAAAACTCCCACTTCAGAAGCTACTGCTTTGAAGTGGAACTGCAGATCTCTATTTGCATATTAGGAACGCTTGTGTCGATTTCCATGCTCAATCTGGGTATGAGATTGCAGATGGGGATGACAAGGCTCTGAATTAGGACAAATCAAATGGATGCAGACTCATGAAATCCTGTAGAGATAATTATGAGTCTCTCAAGATGATGTAATTAGTACGTTAGCATGGTTTCCTCCTTTAGCAGCAAATGCATTTCAACAGTGTGTAAAGCCTTTATGTCTAATATACCAGCCCTGGTAAAAGTCCTTTTTGCCCTTCTGTTCGGTCTGCCAGCATCTTTATAAGCCCCTACTTTGTGGCAGACAACTAGATTCACAAAAAGACTAAGCTGTAGCAAGGATGCACATTGTAGAACTTCAGCTTTAGACATCCCGATAACCAATGCAATCCCCTCCCCTAAATCAGACAGTCAAACTTTTTATAAAATGGATGAAGAAAGACAAGTGCCAAAAAGCAGGAACCACAAAAGCCATCTATCTAGTCAAAAAGTTGTCTGAGTGACTCAATAGGACAGGCAGTCCCATTCCTCTAATGGGGATGGGTGCCTCCACCGCAAACCCTTTCCTTGAGTCAGATGCTTAAGCCAGCCAAATCCTTCCCAACAAACAACGATGAGAAAGACCCACGCACTATCAGATTTAATATCTCTGTGGTTGAAACAGTCATCAGCAAGGTGAGTGACCCGTTCTCAAATCTCTGCTCATCCCGTATGAGTTGTCCTAGCCCATAGGCTATTGGGTATTCAGGGGTAAGACATCTCGATCTCTCCTGTTTGAAGTCGTTCCACTTTGTATAACTAATTAAAAGATAATTGGAGCAAGTACTTGAACCTGACTCTCCCACATCCCAAGTTATTGCCTAACTATTTAGCGGAGGATTCACTCTCTCATTTTGTTTCTGAAAGGTTCTTGAATCATGTAGGCACTTCTGAAAATCTTTTTCTCTGTATTTTACATACAAAGACTCACAGAGCACAGTCACATTCATATGAGAATTACCACTACAAATACCTCCAGTTCTTCTCATATACAGTCCCAGCTCACTCGATGGCAAAAGGTAGGTGCTTTTTGTCTGGTTGTTGTCAGGAGTTGTGAGGGAGGGATGCTTTTTTTTTTTTTTTTCAAATATTTTGTCACAACGTAATCCATTTTTGCAAGTACAAAACCAACTTTTCCTTGGTTGGTTTTCCTTGGTTCTTGTTTTTGATTTCTCCTTTGGAGAAGACAACAAGAAGCCTCCAGCAGTATTCACAGACAGCAGAATAAAGGCCTACTGGTCTTCTACAATGCCTGATGATCACTCTTTGGATTCTAAAAATATGGTATGGATTTCAGAAGGACATGATATGATGAACAGATCTCCGCTCTGAAGAGCTCACAAAGTAAATGATGGATCTGGCAGACGAGCAAAGATGCAATATAAACCACACGTCAGGAAAAACACAGATTACAAATCCAGGATAATGAAGTGCAAGTGAAAGCTTGTAAGGTATTTCAAAATAATGCCAGCCTGGTATAACAGGCATTTGTTCGAGGACTAAAAGAGCATTACGAGCTGATATAAGAAAGATAACAGACTAGGGAAGAAATAGTTCAAGAAGCAGTCCACATGACAAAGTAATTCAAGGAAGGAATTTACATGCAGTAAATGCAAACAGTTATCCCAGTACAAAACTTGCAGATCCTTTTCTTTTATTTCAGCTTACATATGCTATATGTGAGTTCAACAAAACAAAAACAAAAAATAAAAAAACACACCAAACAAAACAAAAAAAAACAACAAATAATAATTAAAAAGAAAAAGAAAGAAAAGAAAAAACACTCATCCCAGAGCAAGAAGGCAGGGAACACTGATTTAACTATATTTTTTTTCCTGACACTGGCAAAACCTTGCCCACGAACAAGCCCCCATTTAACTAGGGTACAGGCTGAGAAGAGACAAGGGAAAATTTTAGAAGTGTTGGGTGAACAGTGGCGTAGGAAAACTTCAGAGTCCAACAAGAGTATTGTGAAATGCTACATGTGACAACATTACAAATCACGCAGGGGAAGATCTGATTCAAAAAAACAGAATTTTGGCTGGCAAAAACACGTTGGCTCACTTATGGTTTCCAGAAATGTTTTTGCTATACAGCATGCTGAAAGTCTTCAGCTTACAGGAGTTCTTGGCCATGGCAGAGGCTTGTGGTGACATAATGCAGGCACAAACCAACCCCCAGAACAAAAGGTTAAAGTCTTTTACAATATTTAATTTCTGTAGAGATTTAAACATTTAAATATGTCATTACAAAACAAAATGACTCAGTATAGATGTAATTCAGATGTACCAAAATGCATTAGTCATTCAATAAAACCGGCAACGAGGATTTACTAAAAATACTTTACAGAAGGAAAACAACAACATATATTTACTTTATTGAACGGTTGTTGTGGAAAGCAGATAAAAACAAATCCTGCGTAAATCACCTTAATTTGCCTACCCCTAACTAGGGCTGCTAGTCCCACTGGTAAAGCAGCAGAACTAGCTCAGCTCCAGTTTCCAACCCTTGTGCCGAACGGCAGCGCAAGAGGAAGCGACGCGTGGCGGTGCCGGTGATCCCACGGCAAGCAAACAGGGCAGGGAACGAAGTAACTGGCAGGATACGAGGCTCGCTGCCAGGTACAGGTCCCAGGAGGGGCAGAGTTAACCTGCATCAGCTTCCTCCTCCTCTAGCACCCCAGGGAGCACCAGCAGCAAGGAGCCGGGCCATCAGGACACGAAGACAGAAGCAGAGCGGTTTATACGGCTGTTGGATTGCAGGGAGCACAAAGAAATCTCCCCATACGGTGAAAAGACAACGCAAGCCAGCAGCACGGCCCCTTCTGGTGCTTCAGGTCCCTCCGTGGAAGCGCTGAGGGGACACGGTGCCACCCGGGGCCTGCTCAGGCACCCGGTGCTCCTCCCTAGGGCAGGGAGCCACGGCCTGGGCCGGGGAGGTGTGCTCCGATTGATCGAGTCACTGCTGTGCGTGGTGAGGAGGTGCCAGGAGAGGCAGGCAGGCTCTGCCACATCAGGGGTGACCTCTGGAGACCTGCACGAGCTTTGAAGAAGTTTCTCCGAGGCCCCAGCAGGGCAAGAAGGAAGGCGTGAGGGAAGGAAGAAGATACGGACTTGCAGAGGGTGGAAGCTGGAAGCCTGTGACTTCAGGTAACAGGAATAAAGCTCTCTTTCCTCCTGTTTCAGGAAAAGTAGTGGGTGTTTTGGGAGAAAATACTAAGCGGGTATCTCAAGTCCTTGGATTAGTACCAGCACTAAGCGAAATACCCGTGTTAGTGGCTGGTGATGCTCCTCCACGTGAGACAGAGGCATCTATCCCTGTTATCCAGGTAGGTCTGATGTGTGTCCAGGGCCTGGGTCACCGCCAGCGCAGACAGACTGCCATCACTCAGCCGGCCTTCCCAACTCCATGCCAGAAGGGAAAGTTACACATTTCTGTTTGGAAAGGAGGGCATGCAGAGGATTGCCACAAGTGTCTGGATTCCAATGCACACAGCTTGGGCGACCAACAAGAGCTGGAAGTCTGTTCGCAGTCAGAGAGTTACGACTGTGATCAGGATCACAAAGATTAATGGGATACCATTCGTGACTGGAAAAGTGTCACAGGAGAACAAGCAGTGAGGAAAAAGGGCAATTGCACCTGCTTACAAAGTGTTTCATTGTCCATGCAGAGTTTCAGGATGAAACGGACTGATCCAAAGCAAAGGCAATATTGGTCCCGTGGCACTGGGGGCCTGTTACAGGCCATCCGACCAAGGGGAAGAGGTGGATAACCCAAAACAACTCACTTATCGGCCATGGTCCTCACTGGGGATTTCAACCATCTGGGCCCCATGGCACCGTGCAAGCAATCCAGGATGTTTCTAGGCTGCATTGGTGATAACTCTTTAATGCAGATTCTAGAGAGACCAAGCAAGGGTAATACTCTACTTGCCCTCTGCACACAAACAAGTGGCAAATGTGGTCACAGATAGCAGCTTGGGATCAGTTACCACAAGCTGACTGCATTCAGGATCCAGAAAAAGGCCAGGAAGGTAAGCAGGAGATTTAGGATTTGGGATTTTATGCAAGTGGACCCTGGGTTATTCAAGGAATTCTTCAGCAGAAACTCCTGGGAAACTGACACAAAAGGTGCCTATGATAGGTGGTGACTTTTTTTACAGAAAATTTATTGATAGGTCAGGAATAAATAATCCTGTTGTACAAGAAAGCTAGAAATTTCGGTAGAAGGATTACTTGAAAAAGCAAGGAGCTCCTCATGAACTGAAATGCGAAAGGACTGCATAAAGGAAACAAGAACAGGCAGCAAAAAAGGAACACAAAAGCAGTGCTCTGACACTTAGGGACAAAATCGGGAAACCCAAAGCCCATTTAGTGTTAACACAAGCGAGAGCAGCAAGGATTTCTGTAAGCTCAGAGGAAATGTGGGGATGTTATTGAACAAGGGAGACAACCTAGGGGCTGTTGAGATGGAAAAGGCTGAAGTACTCAGTACGTTTTTGCCTAAATCTTCACGGGCAATGATTACTCCTACACTTCTAGCTGTATCAGGATTCTCTGGCAAGGAACAGGTCACAGAAGACAAGTTAGGAACAAGTTAAAAAGTAGCTGGATGTGTTCAAACCCACCATGCCAGACAAGATTTACCTGAAAGTGCTGGAAGAGCTGGCTGACATGACTCCAAGACACCTGTACCTACAAAAAAGCATGACCAAGAGAGCAGGTCCATGACAACTGGCGAAAGGCCAGTGCTACGCCTGTCTTTAAAAAGGGCACGAGAAAGGACACAGGTAACTATAAGGTTGGCCTCACCTCAGCCCCTGGAAAGATTACGTACCACATCCTGCTGGAACTCGCTTCCAAACGTGCAGGGAACAAAAAGGCAATCAGCAATAACCAAGGTGGACACACAAAGGGCAGCTCACGCTTGATCAACCCGATTGCCTTATGGGATGAAATGACCTGCTGTGCAGACAGGGGCAGGGCGGTGGATGTAATCAAATGCTCTGGTCGGTAGATTGAAAATTACCGGGACAGCCGGGCTGTGAGGGTAACACAGATGGTAAACACTAGTTTGACATCTAATTGGTAGCCTGCACCTAGCGGAATATTTTAGTGGGGAACACTAGGGATGAAAATGTTCAGTACGAACAAATGTCCTCATGAACAACTTGGCTGCTGAAACAATGCACTCTCAGCAGTCTTGTTGTCCGTAGGACAGCAGGAGCAGTATTGGGAGCAGCGTGGCCAGCAGGAGCAGGGAAGTTACTATCCCCCCCCTACAAAGCATGGATTAGGAGGCAGCTGGAATACTGCACCCCATTTCGAGCTCCTCAGTTCAAGAGGGCCATGGCAAAACTGGAGTTTGGGAAGAGGTAAAAATTATTTGAAAAAGAGTTACAAAATGGCGGACCCAAGCTTTCCTCCACGAATGAAAAAAGTGTAAAATTACATTTTTTTCTGACAGCGCTATCCAGCTTAGTGTTTTCTTTTTTAAAAAAGAGAACATGCTTGATGGTCTCTTATTTACTGTCTCCTGTAATAAGCAACCCATACCAGAACTTTGATGGTCATATATATAACCCCAGTTGGACCTTTCTAGATTATACCACTGCTGGATGGGGTATAAAAGGCATTTTTTATGTTTACTGATCCAAGAATCTCAAGAACTGTTCTTTAAACTTTCAGATTCTCATCTACTAAAATAAGTAGAAAACCTACACTGCAGGGACCTTAACCGTCCAGGAAAACACTTCATCAACTTTGGCGTGCTTGAGATCAGATCAGGCGCTTCAGTCGGAATTTCATCAAATCTATAAGAAAGGGACCCATTAGACACCCAGAGCTGTAGCTCACTTCCTCTCATCAATGTTACATGCTTGATTTGTTATTTAGAACAAGTTATTAAGTTTTTCTTGGGCATTAAGGGAGAAAACTGGCTACATGACAAGGATCTAGCTGAAGGCTTCTCCCTTCTTTGGTCCAACTGGGTGTAGCTCTGCTAACTTCAAGGAGGATTTTATCTCCTGGTACCTAATTATTAAATGGTTTGTGTGGTTTTATATGATACGGATTTGAAGTGAGCTTTGAGATTAAGAATTTTTCAATTATGTAACAATGCCCAAAGCAGGAGATGTTCATTTACTGATTTTTTTAAATCAAGTATAAGAGCAAGAACACAGAGATAAATTACTAGATACCTTGAAGACTTTCCATATAGTAAAATTATGGAGGTGAAAGGTAGTTTTTAGACAGGACTATGTTCCAAAATAGGTTTGAAACAGAGTGCAAATGTTATGCCTCCAAAGCTAAGTAGGCAATCAACATAGATTTCAGGATGCAGTAGTGCTTGCTGAGTCTATATTTTCTGTGTAGTTTTATTTCTGTTGCATAAAGATGCAAGCACTGCATCAGACCAGGGATCAATCTAGCATATTTTCACCTTTGACAGTGGCAGAAGCAAAATTCTGGAGTAGGAGTATAACAAAAGTGCCAAACAAAAAGATATTCCCCTGTTCCCCACCATATACTTTCTGTACTTCTATCAGCCTACAGTTTAGGGATTTCCCAAGAGAGTGACTATGTTTGTATCTTTATGTCCGATAGTCATCAGTGAGTTTTTCTTCCATGAATTTGTCTAGGAGTTTTTTGAACCAATTATTGCTTTTGGTCTCCATAACATCCCATGGCAATTAATTCCACGATTTAATCATTCACTACATAAAAACTTACTTCCTTTTGCTGGCTTAAAATTTGCTGCCGGATAATTTCACTAAAGGTCTCTTTGGTTTTATGTGACACATTGTGAATAAGCATTTCTGTTCCATCCATGACTGTACTTACGGCTATTTTAGTCACCTCTTATCTGAATGAATTGACAAGTTTCTCCCTGAACAGAAGTAAAGCCACACCTATGATCCTCTATAGGTGCTTTTTGCTTTAGCTGGATTTTCTCCTTACCATAAAAAAAAAAAAAAAAAAACATTCTTCTATTAACAATTTAACAGACTTATAAGCAATGAAAAGAACTCATCTAAGGAGAAATGAGTTTGGGGGATTCTGAAATGGGTCATTTTGAGCTGAGCTGTAAGACACATTATAACTATAGCTTTCTATGCTGTACATACAAACCTGGTTGATGGCATTTGTCTGGATACACATTTTTAAGCCTGACCGAAGAAGGAGGCCACATATATGTATATGTAAACTTAACTGGTAGATTAGGGAGGAAGACTAGCTGTCCTGAGGTCAGAGATACCATGCACTGGTGTGGATGGGGGAAAAGCCAATGTTTCTGTAAGTCTTCTCCAAGTGAATGCCATCAAACTAACAACAGCCACCCCTGGTTTTGGTCGAAAGAGCGTGAGAAAGGGATTCTAAATCTTAGGGCTGTAAGAGAGGAAGCAGGGAGAGAGAAGTGCAGCTGCCCAGCAAACTGACAGTAATCAACATGCCAATCACAGGACATCCAACAGGGGTAAGTCTTGGGTCATAGCTTGGGTCATAACCACCCCGCACAGCGGCACAGGCTGGCAGAGAAGGACCTGGGGATGCTGGCCAACACTTGGTTGAACATAAGCCAGCAGTGTGCCCAGGTGGCCCAGAAGGCCAATGGCATCCTGACCTGCATTAGAAGCAGTGTGGCTAGCAGGAGCAGGGAAGGGATTGTCCCCTTGTATGCAGCATTGCTGAGGCTGCAGCTTGAATATTGTGTTCAGCTTTGGGCCCCTCGCTACAAGAAGGATATTGAGTTGCTGGAACACGTTCAGAGAAGTGTAACAAAGCCGGCGAAGGGACCAGAAAGTAAGACTTATAAGGAGCAGCTGAGGGAATTGGGGTAGTTTAATCTGGAGAAGAGGAGGCTGAGGGGAGACCTCATCGCTCCACCTGAAACGAGGCTGCAGCCAGGAAGGTGTTGGTCTCCTTTCTCAGGTGACACACGATATGATATGAGGAAACGGTCTCAAGTTGCACCAGGGTGGTTTACATTAGGTATCAGGAAGAATTTCTTCATGGAGAGGGTGATTAAGCATTAGAAGGGGCTGCCCAGGGACATGGTGGAGTCCCCGTCCCTGGAGGTATTTAAGAGACCTGTGGACGTGGCACTAAGGGACGTGGTTTAGCGACAGGACTTGGTAGGTCAGGTTGATGGTTGGACTTGATGATCTTGAAGGTCTTTTACAGCCTAGATGATTCCGTGAATCCTGAGAAAAGAGGTGCTGAAGAGGGCTGTGACTGCAGCAGTTAGTGGAGTTTAGCAGCCAGGAGTGGGGGAAGGCAGGGTTGTTTGATGTTAAGGGGGTACGGTGGGGATTTTCGTAGCTAAATCCATAAACACCCCGTTTCACTACAAGATTTTACTGAACTGGACCGTACTGCCTCTGGCACAGCCCAGCCTTTACCTGTATCCCTTGATCACCTCCAAGTAAGCATAAAAATATCTGTGGAGAAACATTTCATCCGCAGCCCACACTTCATTACATCAATTACCACACACCACAAAACCACACCCTGCGAGACTGCCCTGCAGAAGCTGCCATCTTTCCAGAAACCCTTGTCAACTCGCCTTTGCATCCAATCCCTTACTTTACTCTCCTTTCCCCACACAACAGACCGCTGGGGAAAAAATAGCACAGTAACAGCTTTGAACAAAGGATGAGCATCTAGTGGAACAGACGCCGAGAAATGTTCATACGGAAGCACTGGCAATGCAGCACGGCACAAACATTTCCAAAAAAAAAAAAAAAAAAAGCAGAGTTAAAAGTAGCAACATCACAGAGTTTTTAATTTCTCTGCTTTTGTGGAATTTATCAGGTGCATGTGTGTGAGCCCATTAATGTGAACAACACACTTTACAAGGAAGATTTGAGCGTATTGATGCACACACTTAAGTCTTTTAAAATATGTTTCAGTATTAACACTCAAGTCTGGGGATAAATGAAATACTTCAGCTGGTTAAATCAGCTTAGTCAGGTCGTGCACTTAGCTCGGTTAAATAAGCTGAGAGCCCAGAAATTAGTTCAGTTTGCCAACCTCACAGCAGGTTATCAACAGCGGGACTGCATTCGGGAGATACCATGACAGCTGGTATTGATTTCTGGCAGGATTTAGGTCTTTTTTGAAACCTCTATCTCAAGTTGGAAAGATAATTAAATGTGTATGTGCTTTTAAGCAGAAATATATATATTTATAATTTTAAGAGGCATTAAAATAGGCAGAGTTGCATACTGCAGCAAACCACAACCACAAAGAAGGCACGCTTCTTTTTTTTTTTTTTAAATCAAAGCACTACCTCCCATCAACAGGAGCAATGAGAAAGGTGAGCAGGAAAGACAATTCCACATCTGCAGAACAGGTTGCGGGCGATCCATTATTTAAGTTACTGAAATACAAGAAACATCAAAAAGCTGCTCTTTAACTCCCAGCATTAAAAAATAAAACAGAAATGCTCCACAAACCTTCAGTTCTCCCCATTTTAGCAAAGGCCCTAGGCATGTAATTCAATAAAAGACAGACACTCAGATCAATGCATATCATGAAGTCACAAGAATGCAGTGCATTCAGTAGTAGCAGCCAGACAAAAAAAAAAAGTGTGATCCAGTTAATGCTGTAAGCAATGTTTTATCTGTGATTTATTATAAAGCTGCTAGGAATTATGCAGAGGGAAAATCTGGGGAGCTTAATGCTTTTATTGGTAAGGTCAGTAAAAGCACGCTCGGAGAAAGAATACACGTGTTTAAATGAGTGGCCTAACATTTAAACTTTCAGGGGAGGAATATGAAAATACCAAACATACACATATAATCTCTGGAAACAATTACACTAATTAAAACAATACCGAACATTTGGAGAGAGACATTTTACGGAAGGCATTCCAGAATGATCTCCCCAAAGACACCGATCAAACTGGGTGTGTTCAATTAACAGGAGAAATTAATTTCAAGTCAAAACCCCCGCTGCTGAGAATCATTCAGCCTTTAGCACTCCCCCCAACCCTGGCCCCAGCATTTAAATCCTCGGACTGTCAGCAGGAGCTTTCTAGATGAGATGGTTAATTGGAAAGGCTATTTTCACTACTGGTCTAGTGAAGCTCCAGCTCCAGTGTTTCCAGTAAGAAGTTTCATCATCGTCAACAACAACAACAAAAAGAAATCCATGATTTGAGATGAAGATGGCCTTTTACTTTGTACTGGCTGTCTACCTCAACACCTACATTTCATATTTTTATCTCTCTGCTCTAGGCTAAGCTAAGCCAGACAGAATTAACTCATGTTGACTCTGAAATGCAGCCATTGCCTAGAAAAGCAGGGATCCAAACCACAGAGCCTCTCGGTTGCTCTCTGCTGTGACCTTCTGGAATTCCAGAAACAGTTCAGACTGCCAATTACCATCCCGAGCATTCAAATAAAATCATAACGAAGCTGAATTCAAATTGCTTTGAAATCTTCCGATAGAAAAAAAGATAAATCTCTTTACAGACGGATATGGGATACTGTTCACATTTCACAGATGTGGAAACGGAGATCGTGGTTGAACCAGATAGTAAATTCAGTTTCAGTATGTCTAGCACAAGATCAAAAACACCACAGCCGCATGACGCACTGATGAAGTACAACCCACTCTGCCAATTCTAATTTTGCACCGGGTGATGCTCCAGCAGGTAGCGTCTGTCCTTCTGCAGGTGGCACGCAGCCAGCAGGAGCGTGATGTCGTGTGACCTGGCTTATCTGAACGTGCTACCAGGCGATTCGGTACGGCACACAAGTGGTGTTGAGGAACACGGGACCATAGCCCACAGCTCAGGGCAAAACAATTTGTAAGGGTCAACCACATAAGCTCTTAGCAGACCCGAGAACAGTTCCCAGTCCTTCCTTCATCCCAGGCTGGTTTCCCACCTATTGGACAGCTCTGCTGCCCAGCACAACAAATGCAACTTTCATATTAAGACAGAGTCCTGAGGATTTATTTTGCAGATTTGTTCTAAATACTCTCCCTGTTTCCACCCCACTTACAGAGGTCCCGTTTCCATCTGATGGTCCTAGGTCCAGTATACTTCTTTTCCCTCAAATCCTCGCTCTGCTAACCAGCTGTGGCCCCTGCTGCCTCACCTCTACCCACACAAGCCAAGAGACGTTTCAGCAGCTACAGAGTTGACACTGCAAATATTTAGGAAAACATTTAGCTTGACAAATGCAAATAATCACAGCGAAGTCAAACAAACCTATGCGTGTGTGCAAGGGTTTCCAGGGTTTAGTAGCCAAAAAGTAGGACACGTTTTTATGCTTGCTGCGAGACACTCAGAGACACTACTAAAGATGTGCTATATAACCCACATAAATCAAAGAATGCTACTCCTACTTCTTTATATACCGCTTACTAGAGAAGTATTTTTACTGCAGGTTATTAAATGCGGACTCTAATGTATTAACACTCTCTGGAGGTGTTCAAGGTCATGTTGGATGGGGTCCTGGGCAACCTGGTCTAGTGGGAGGTGTCCCTGCCCATGGCAGGGGGTTGCAACTGGGTGATCTTTAAGGTCCCTTCCAAACCAACCCATTCGGTGATTATTGTAGTGAACTATACACATAGTTTACTAATTCTGGGGAAATTAAAAAATAAATAAATAAAACATCAGCTTTCGTCAAATGCTTAGCCCAACTCATTGAGACAGACATGAAAGGTAAAGTAAATATTAGAAAGTAAATGTTAGAAATGTGTTGAAATGCATCCTTGTCCCAGTTTCTGCAGCAAACGCAGTACATGACTACAACAGAGCCACACTGTTTGTATTGCAGTTTGGAGACTGCAGCAGGACGAAGCAAGCATTACGCTATTATAATAAACTATGTCAAAGGAATTGCAAAGAATAAACTTTAAAAAGTTAAAGAAATCCAAAGCCAGAAAATGCAAGAATTAAGTCTGCCTGCAAAAGTTTTAGTAAGTCCTATGGCACTATGCTTATGCAGAGGCACAACTACAGTCATATTATTTTCCTCTATTGTCCTGCATCAGTCAGGGAAAGGATTTGACCCAATGTCCATATTTTGCTTATTCTGTGAGATGAATTATTGGTCTGAAGTGGCTTCATTGGTAAATAGCATGTAACTAAGAAGTAAAGAGCAATTTCAACTAGCATCTGTGGTACCAAAATAATGGCCATGGAAGTACCCAGTGTTAACAAGAAGTAAAAAGATGAAGCAAGTTCTCCAGAAATCTATTTGCTGTTTGATGGGAGAGAAAACACTGCACCCATACGGTGTCTTTCACCAGGGGATTGAATGTTGCTGCTGATGGTGCACTTCAGCACACTATATGTGAACTTTGAGATAGATTCATTGGCTTCTACAATTACAGAGCCAGAATAAGTGCAGTGAAAGACTACAAGAGCTCTTTCTACTTTTCCTACCAGCCCAAGAAGAGATTTATCAATCCCACTTAAGCCATTTTCACGGTAGCAGACTTCAAGGATATATTCCTGAGCAGCTTCTGTGTAGCAGAGGGCTTTTTTGAGGAAATGAAGGTCTCAGAATTGTCATGACTGGCATGCAAAGTTTCAGGATCAAGAAACACCGATACGTTGCACGTATCTAACAGAGCCGGTGCTCTGAAGTCAGCTGGAACAGTAAAGGTCACAGTTACAGATACAGATATCACCAGTGGATTTTGCCCTAAAAAATGCTGTCATGACAGTGTAGCAAGAATAAAAAGAAGAGCAAAGTGCTCATTAAGAAAGCATCTGCACCAAACCAGGCTGTTTCTTGAGCCTCTCTCAAACCCAGTAAGGCCTTCGGAAGCTTCATGTCAAAAATGGTTTCAATGACAGCACCTTAGTGGGTGTCCCAGTGCCAATCACTGTGCACTGGCACAGTCCTGAACCAGCCGAAAAACAACAATCCCGAGGGATTCACGGTCTTCCTGGTACTCAGCCGTGCAGAAGACCAAGTGACAACCTGATTTTGAGGCCCAGCCCTGCCTCTTAATAGGCAGCAGGGTCACTGATGACACTGTCAGTGCCAGCCACGCAGCCTGGACATGGTCACCACGTTAGCTCTGCTGCCACAGCTGTGCCACCGAGGAGCACGGGGGCCAGGTGGCACCACATCCCCTGGCTGACCTTGCTGTTACTTCAAAACCCACGCTGCAGGTGCAGCTACCGCTCCTCAGAGTGTTTTGCTGGCTTCGTTTGCTTTGTCAAAAGGCATGACTTGGATATCCTGGCAGAGCCTTCTCCAGTAGGATTCAGTGCCAGCACAGCTACGCTGGCAGAGCCTAGGTACCAAAGATGTTATCTGCAAGTCCCTTTCGTTTTTCTCAGGCCAAGGAGGATTGCCCAAGTCAGGAGAGCATTATGTGCTAAGTGAAGAAGCTGGAATTCTTCTAAACCGTTTGTGAGTCAAATATAGCCCCTGGACTTTCCTGTACAGTGGAGTTTTAAATAGGATCCTTTCCTTTTCTGCAATGCTGCTTAGGTCAGTTAAAAACTGCGCTGAAAGGAATTATTCCTCAGCAGGATTAAAAGCTATACACTTGGCCATGAAGATAACAGACGTCAATACTGAGGAATCTGCTCTACATTACTGACAAAGCGAACAAACATCCCCCTACTGCCCCTGCAATGAACTAGCACCAAAAATAAATAAAATTTATATTAATTTATTTTATAAATAAAAAGTAACTATTACCAAAAATACAAAATAAATATAAGAGTAGTTCCTGTATATTTTGTAGAGACAAAACTGCTCTTGAATAAGGAACACAGGAGCATCCCTCGTCGTTGTCAAGGAAAGACTCAACACTTGACAGGAGGTAACAGCACACAGGGCTGAGTGAACCAGACTTCAACTCCCATGCAAGATGCACACCTACGCCAATTGTATGCACTTTTATAGACAAAAAACAACGAAGAACACGTTTAATTTCACTTCACATGTTCAAACTATAATTCCCATTGATTTAATTTACAAGCTGAGCTCAAGCACTCAAGAGCTCGAATCGGTTTCCACGCAGGACAATCAGGAAACACAGAAGACATCAGCAGCCACTGACACGTTGGTATAAATCACTCACCTGAAACAGCATGGGAAAGCTGGGGCAGGGATAAAACCCAAGCATCAAGACAACTTTTAATAATCCCATCTATTTCTTACAGCTTAACAGCATCATTTTCAGAGTATTCTTTCAAACAGCCTCCTTTCCATGTATCTATATGAATTCCTGACTTCCTAAGCCCTTTACCTTTTCATCTGCCTCTTCCAGCTCTCAGCCATTCTTTCGTATGACGCTGAAAACTCTTCTTAAGCACACCTCCTATGTTCTTCTTCCACATCACCCAGGCTTAGATTTCATGCTTCTTCACAATGCTCAGACTTGGCAAAAGGAAGACAGGATGCAAGCAAGATAAATCACTGCTTGGCAAAGCGGTAACTTACAGCAGGAAGCACTAAGTCACCTTTGCCAGTGTGCCACTACCAAACTCAACACTTCTCTAATATGCAGGGAAAAAAGAAAAGGCCAGATCCTCTTTCCCTGCCAAATTTAGTGGAGAGATGAGACATGGGGGTGCAGGAGAAGAAAAGAGAGGCAGGAATAATGCAACATTAGGAGAGTTAGTTATGTCTTCCTCGTTCTCTAGATAGACCTAGAGTATCTTGTGATTCATTTTATTTAGAGAAGCCTGGGGACTTCAGAAAATTTACCCCAGCTCTTACAGCCCTCCAAAAAGCTAAACGCTTGAAAAGAAGAGACAGCAACTGGAGTCCCCAGACAACATCCCTTCTAACCTAGAAAGCAGAGTGGGAGAGAGAGCAGGCACAGTATGCTGGCACTCCGGCCGCTTGAGAGCTCTCCCAGAATAGGGGGACGCTTGAGCTGGCCAAGCCAGCCTGGGTCCCCGTCACTTGGGCCACTCCTGTGTATGAAGTCAGCAAGAGATACTGCAGCTCCCTCAGTCCTCTGTTGCTGTTGCTACATTAAAAATAAGAGCGTTGCCCTGACACTGCATGGAAAGGGCCCAAATATTGGCTAAGTTCTTTCGAAAATACTCATTAAAAAATCAAGAAGGCAGCAGCAGTAGGAGTCCAGTCATTCCACAGTTACAAGAAAATCCAGTGGCACAGGGAGTTTCCACAGTCAAAGGGTTTCCCACAGCCTATTGTTGGAAACACTGTGATTCAATTGCTCACTTCTTACTCAACAGGCTGCTGATTCAACCAGAAGGCGATGCTGATATGTTTCACCTTCTGCATTCCATCCACTGCAGCCCAAACCAATAAAAACTCCCCGTTTAAGAACACGTAACTGTATCTCGCACTAGTTACTTGTTATTTACAATACGTACTTCTTTTGTACAGTATCTTTCTGCCAGTCATTTAAATGTACACATAATAAAACCATAAATCAGGAATTTTAACTGATGCCATCTCCTTATCTTGCTAACTCCCAGCTGGACATTGACTACAAGCAGGTGATTAGGAGGTTAAACACAGCATACAACCTGCTTTCAGATTCGCTGCTGTCTGAAAAAAAAAAAAACAGATCAGAAAAAATGACAGCAGAAAACCTCACAAAAATAATCGGATAAAATGTGTTTTCCAGCTTGAGATAAACACCGTTAATGCAGTTACACAAAACCCGGTCTGCTTGTGAAATTGAATGACCTGCTGCAACTTCCCAGGGAAAGCCCTCAGGCAAGGAATTCAGATGGAGCCGGGGAGCAAGCCAGTTGAGGCTATTTTAAACCCAAGCCTTTCCACAGCTACCTCCAGGTGCAGCCCTAAATTCAGCAACGGTATCTTTGTTTCCCAGAAGCAGATTTGAAGCTGATCTCTGACAGGTAACTGGAGATCCGCTGTGCAGTGCTGGAGGCACGGCGTGCAGCTATCCTCCAAAACAAAGCATGAGCTGTTAGTTTTTAGGGAACAATTCACATCTTTGTTCTACTGCAGAACCCTATACGCATTTCCTTCTCTTATTCTGAAAGGTTTGCTCAGAATGCAGGCAGTGGAAAGTACAGAAAATTCCCTAGAGTGAGGTAGGGAAAAAAGATAGGAGAAGCATGGCTTGAGGCTAATAAATTAGTCATTACTGACTTTACGCAGCCCCTTGAATGCGTTCAAAATCTTGGAGCTGCGTTTTTGAAGTCTTAGGAATGAACGAACAGGGAAGGAGCTTGTTTCAGCAAAGCAAGGAGGAGTCTGACACAATCTAAATGAGTTAAATTAGGGAGGGGTAAAAAAAAAAAAAAAAAAAACAACAACCTTCCAGTACTTGCTTTCTTTACACACAAGCATAGATGTGCACACAACAGATGCTGCTGAAGCCAGTCCAAAAATCATGACTGTATCATTGCCCTACCTAAGCCCACGAAATTCCCTTTGCTTTGACAAACAGTTAAGCCTATGCTTAACTTAAAGATCATGAGTAAAGGCATCCGAAGCAAACAGGATTTGAGCACTTTGCTAGCTGAGGCACAGACTTCCTCTTTATACTCCTAAAATACGAAGAAAGTGTTTTGCTGATACACAGGAATAATGAAAGAAGGTACGTTGTTGAAAATTACTTGAAATTCCTATTACATTGTTACAATAATAACACATCATTTAGTTAATAGCTTACAATCAAAATATAAACCTACCATGTGTCACTGAAGTCCAGGTATACACCATTAATCACTAATGACGTGAGCACTACCTTACGTTTTATTAGGAAAGCTTTAAAAATCCTGAATATTCCATAGAAAAGGAAAAAGTTCTGACCCGTCCCATTTCTGAGAAATATAAACCAGCAGTTCTGCAATTATGGTGACATGTGCATTGAATGTGTATTTAAATACTGCATGGGGAACACTGCGTCTGCTGTCCAACATTTGCAGACATAGTTTCCAGCTCCTTTTAAACATGCAATATTTAATTATTTGGATGAAGATTTTTCAGCTGAGCATCTGACTCAGGATGATTTTAAAAACTCACTAAAAGAAAACCTGTCAGAATTTCTCAGAATAGAGCTAGTGCAAAAATGCATTGCTTCCTCTCCTTTGTTTTAAAAATAGCAAAACAAAAAAAAAAAAATTAGCTGAAATGCTCTAACGCCTGCGTACCTTGAAATGCAGATTTTGTACCTTGAAGGGAAATCAGGGACGTGCATTTGCTTCCTCTAGAGAAATTCCTACAAAATTGATGCCTGGAAGTTTATTTGCAGATACCAAAATAGGTTACTTTTAAAGTTGAGTTCTCTGAGTATGATGGGATGGGATGGGACAGAATGGGATGGAATGGCATCGATTGGAAGGGACCTTCAGAGATCACCTTGTCCCTCTGCCTGACCACTTCAGCGCTAACCAAAAGCCAAAGCGTATTCATGAGGGCATTATCCCGATGCCTCTTGCACACTGGCAGGTATGGGGCATAACCACCTCTCCAGGAAGCCTGTTCCAGTGCTGGACCACCTTCACGGTAACAACATCGTTCCTGATGTCCATCGAAACCCCTCCTGATGAAAATGAAGCAACCAAGCAGCCAGCACTGAAGCTGATTCTCTCAACACATGGATCTGCCATTGCACCCACACTTTCGACACCCTGCTTGCCACTGGCTGGGCAGTGCTGGAGGCCACAGCCCTAGGCTGTTGGTGAGGTGAAGCAGCAGCAGGGGCCTGGTGGCCTGGACAAAGAGCTCCTGGGGCTGGGCAGGTGGCAGGGGGCATGGGCACAGCATGGGGAGGCCTTTATTAAGGATCAGCAAATCCATGTGGGCTGAAAGATGCTGGAAACCAGGCACCACTAGTTCCTCCCCTACCACAACGCATTTATTCCTGAAATCACTCGTTATGCAGCTCCCATCTTCCACGCAGCGCGAAGCCGGTACCATCCAAGACGCCGGTGACCTAACTACACGGCCCTCCCGCGTTCCCAAAGTGCTGCTCGTCCTGTACTCTGACTGGTGCCAGAGTTTTGTGGAAAGCAGTAACACACAAATGTGTAATTAGGAACTGGATCACGCTGCATGCAGGAAGAAAAATTAATTGCTGTCCTGGCAACTTTAGTATTTTATACTGTTTGAAGATTACTTTTCCCAAATTCTGTTGTTTGTTTTTTTTTTTTAACGTAACATTTGTATCTACTAAAAGATGCATTTAAATAAGGACGTTTTTGTAACTAATAGAAGGTGACAGTTTACCTGATTTACTGTTTCTTCAATTGCTTTCATATAGTGATTGAGTTCTCTGTCCATTGCAGCATATTCTAACATGACTTTCTCCATACTGTTAACATCCTCCACATCATCTGCAAAACAAAATATTTCGTACAGGGATGATCAGCTGTGTTTGTTTCAGGCAGCATTTCTTCTTTACAGATACGAAGACAAGCATTAATGTGAATTTCTTACAACATCTGTAAGGCACAGCAGGTGCTTTCAAGCTCCTCAGACATGTACCTCCTTCCTATTTTGCAACTGTAAACCTTGACATTTCTTGGGTAACTTGAACAAACATCTTACTCAGAAGGACACTTCCCTGGTTTCATGTGAACAAGAGAGAGTGTGTGTAATTTCATCTACCAGCACCTAGTCATTAGGCAATCAGGATATTTTCTGCAAAAGTTATATTTCATGACTCATCACATGGCCTCAGAAATACTCAGAAGAAACTGAAATGCCCTCTCAGTACAGTATAGTCCACGGCTATAACTAGACTCCTTTGTCCCCAATAAACATAGCTAGTGCAAAATCAAAACAGAGCCAGCATTTTATAACCCAGGAAGCAATGGAAAACTGAATAGTAATGGTGAATCAGACAGTAAAACTTTAATTGCCAGTGAAAAATCAATGAATAAAGGACACGTGCTTAGTAACTCACATCCACTTTCATTCTCTGCCGCGCTGCTCCTAATTTCACCCCTTTCATCTCTAACTACACCTCTGCTTTCCCATTCTGACCTGCCGTGCATCTCCTCAGCTGGGTAAGGACTCTTTTTGGGTGCTGCAGGGCTGAGCAGGCACGGCGGTAACTCCTGACACAGGTGCATGTACCGCACCAAATGCTGCCACCTGTGGGAGGACAACCAGCCACAACCCCGAAGCCATTCAGGAAATTAAGGTATTAGGAAACGTAACTTTCTGCTTCTCCTGCTCCCTTTTACTCCTACTCTGCAGTTTCCAGGTACAGAAAAAACAGCTGGAAGGTGTGGAAGAGCCCCAAGGTTTGTCATGCAGCATTAGTTTAGGGGCAGTCACTTAATGGAGTGTTCTCCTTTACAAGCAGTGTAAGTACCCTTAAGCTGTGCTGTTATTTTCAGGAAGAAAATCACTGTATAGCTCTTTTTCCTTTTTTTTTTTTTTCCTTTTTTTTTTTTTGGTGAATAAAGGAAAATGCTTTCCTATTTGGCAAGGCAGCACACTTCTTAAGTCGCTAACTGTGTGAGTACGTTGGAGCACAAACATCCCTCCCTGCACAAAGCTAACAGAAAGCACCATGCGTGGCTGTCCCGGCTTTCGAGCAGAACCTGAAGTTGTTGCTGAAACGCATCACGCAGGACGGAGCTGCACACCACATTGACGGATCCAGGAGACAGAAGGAAAAGTGTTAAGATACATTTACCCAAAAAAGATACTTAATAAGCCATACTGTTTTGTGAACACGGCGATTACAGTCATGATGTTTCCCGTAATTCTATCCAGGCTTGGTATGTACCCATTCTTCATTAAGTAGATGAATGGATAGCGCAGACAGAATTTTGGCATCCCCGCAACCTTCTTCTGAATAATCAGCATTTCCCTCTCCCCTTTCCCTTCCCTCCCACCCCGTTTCCGTACCCTATCTGGTAACTGTGATCGTGCTCTCCTTCCTTCCTGCTAGGAAGCATACGAAGTGCCTCCTTCAAGGCTGACACAAATGGCACGCCGTGAATCACAGGAAAGGTTTGTGTAGCAAGTAACTGTCATTCTCCTCCCATGGCCAAAATGAATCATATCCACAGCATAAAGAAACTAGAGCGGCCTAAATCTATTTTTTTAGGGGAAGAGAAGCGCATTGTTGAACACCAAGAGAGCCGTATGAACGCCATCTGTCCTAAGTTCAAAAAAAGTTGTAGATAAGGAATAATAACGCTTCATCTGATCTTACTGCACTGGAGAAGCACGCTAAAATAAAGCGCAAAGAGCTGGAACCGCTCAGGGAAGAGGGACATTATCTCTAACTGTATCCTGCCCTACATTCCTCACGTCCTGACCATTCCTCCCATCCACCGGCCTGGTTTAAGTCTCGGCAGTAGTCACTGCTGTCTCCCTGGTCTTCCATGCCCATGAGGCTATATGCGTTATTTCGTATATACTGTGAAAGCTCTGAATGTGTCCGTCACTAACACACGACCAGAGCATGCCCCTGAAGGCATGATGGAAATAGAGATGGGTCTGAAGGACTGTAGACAGGTCAAGGATGGCCATCCCTTATTTCTGCCCTTTGACAGATACTGCAGCACATTTTCTACCTGCAGTTCAAGGTACTGAGAGCTAAGATGAAGTCTCCCACGTTGTTCCACTCATCTCTTAACTCCTACAGAAGACCTAAAAGAAAACGTACATTACAGGGTATTCCGTTTGCCTTTACAGAACTATCACAGCCCTACGTTAGACACTGCAATAACGCTCCTGTGCATGGCTCCTCCGCTCCCACCACTCTCCTTTCCCCTGGTGAGTTAGGATCACTTCTGCCGCTCCCTGGTAAGGAGCGGACCAGACCTTGTGTACAGATGGTGAGAAGCTGTGGGTTTCTGTATGGGGATGTGAAAAGTTTTACAGCTCACCAAGGCAGGGATCCCAGAAGCTTCGATGCTTCCGTACAACAGACACCCCCACAGACTAATAAGAACATCCCAGCTGACCTCATCTTACTGGGGAAGAAGAAATTAGGAAAGAAAGACTTACCTGTGTTTTCTAATCACCATCCTGCAACTCACGCCCCCCCCCCCCCCCCAAATTCCACCAACCCATTAGTTTAATAGCGCCATAATCACACGAGGAATCAAAATTTATTTCTGATATCAGGCTTCTGAAACATTCAAATGACATCGTGTGTTACCCACTCCGCAAACCCCACCGCCACCTTTATTTCAGCTGTGAGAAAGGCGGTGGAGGTTCATGGCAGAGAGAGACTCGAGGCACTCTCCCTCTCCCATCAGACCGGGACCGCGTTATCTGCTGAGTGCCCTCCGACCAGGCTCCAGCTAACTCTCCGAAGCACTCAGACCTTTCACTCTGCAAGCCAACAACCCAACTCAACGTCAAAACCAAATGCTCTGCGAGTACTGGATGGGTGCCTCGCTGCTATCTAATCAAAATTTATCCTAATCTTGTTTCTAATTCATATCTAAGGAATGCATTGCAAACTCTCTGCATATGCTTTTAGCTACTGCCACAAAATACCATTGAAGTTGCATACTGTAGTTAAGTCTCCTTGTTATCTAGGCTAAATATGTTCAGTTTAGTAAGCATTTCTCCACAAGCCTTTACCCTCACCACCCAGAGATTATACATTTTGCAATGTTACATCTTTTACTCAGAGAAAGCCCAGTTCAAGGCCATAATTTTCATTTTCAAAGGCTCATGTGCATCATGTTAAAATTAGCTGGCTGTATATCCACTCTTCGTAAGAATGAATTCAAGCTCACATGACTCCATGAACTCTCTTTATAATAGCAATCGGGTTATTACTCCGAAAAGCCTCCCTACAAATTGAGTAACAAAACTACATAAAGAGACTAGCAAGAGTTCAATTTCTCATTTCTAATACGAGATCAAATTGATCACGCTCAGGTGCCTTACTGCTGATTCAAACTGTAATCAATCAGGGCAGGGTTACATATCATGAACCCCAAAGTGCTAAAACAGAAGTTACAGTAACAGGATAGTCAAATCAGTTCTGTTTTAACACTTTCTATATTAGCACTTGTCTAAAACACCCCCCATTTACCCCAAACTTGTTTTCCTTCTAACATCTGAGTTCATATTTAGTGTTTACTTTAGTTCCCAGTATACATCCACAAGTTAGTGAATTTCTGAAGATTTTTCACAAAAAAAGGATTTTTCTCTTTTTCTGTGCAAAAGTTACTAACCACATCATTATTTGCTTATTTATGGTGTAAGAGCTGACCTCCAGCCAACACATACCAATTAAAATAATCATTCACTTCCACAGTAGACTATCTGAAACACAAAGTAGTCTGGCGTATCGTGAAATTACAGGCGGGCTCTAAGCCTCCAAGTATAACAGCACATAAAATGAACAGTTAAGCACAGACAGCGTGGATTAACATAAATATTAACATTGACATCTTCGTATTATTGGCTAACGAAAACCAAGCTTTCAATTTTAAGCAAAACAGGACGTTGGGAGTTCTACCTCTTGCACTACATATTAGGTTACTCTTAATTTCCAGGCTACACGCTGTTTTTTCCATCAGGCTCTCCCATTGTACGAGGCAAAAGAGGAATGGGAAACCATTGCCCACAGATTTTGACAGCGGATTTCAGACTTTTAAAACACATGCAACACAAACATCTGTCACTCGAGCCAACAGCAATAGCAGTAGTAGGCAGCTGTCTTCATATGCACCAGCAGCATGAAAAAACACACACTCGGCCAGCAGGTTTCAAGTTACTGCTGACAGCAGGGGAATACAGGCTCTAGGACTCCTTGATTTAGTTCCATCTTCTGCGGGAGAACGTGCATACTCAATTCAGGATACAGCTAAGCATTTTTGTTGGCCTTTTTTTTTTTTAAGCAATCATGTTAAAAAAAGAAGTGCAGATTCCCCCTGCCCCATCTCCTTGCCCCCAATTCTAGTCAACTCAAACCTGTTTGTAATTAAAGTTGGACAACACATCTGGAAAAACAAAAAAATGTAACAACTAGCCTACACTTTATGAATCTTTATAAATAAATTCACACAAAACATTTGGAGAAGACAGTAGTAAGATGTCCTCCTACTGTCTGGATGCTAAGTGGAGACGGTACAGACCTACGGCGGAAACCACAGCGTTAGTTCCCTCCTCTCTCTAGGTGTACTTGCACCCCGCCATGGTACTCAGACCATACAGACCAACAGGAACTTAAACAGGAGGCTGATCGCTTCTCCAGCACTCAGGATAATCCTCCACGTTTCCTCCTCCAGATATATGGACAGCTCCTCAGAAAACTCTCACTGAAGGTTTCTTTCTAAGCCTCATCTCCCAGATCTGTAATGTATTTACTTATTAGGCTGCAAAAAGAGCAGCCTAGTACAGAAAGTTGTAAACAGAAAGAAGTTAGAAGTAATGCACAGGAACGGCAAAAAGCTGTTCTGTGTCCTGAAACTGAATCTCCTGAATGCAGGTGTCTTCACGTGAAAGCCAGAGAAATGGTTGAAACTGGAATGCACAAAAATGGCAGTGAAGCCCTCTGGATACGGAACTAACCACTGCAATTAGCAAGAGAAGAAAAATTATTGCTGATCAGAGTGCCAACAACCATATGAGGAATGACAATTGGTGGAGTAAAGGGAACTCGGGGCAGTAATTGCAAAACTTCCTTCCATATAACAATCAGAAGTTACTTACAGCTGAAGCCAGTCCTAAAGACGCCTCCAGCTTCTCAGGAAATGCCTTAACAGGGTTGCAGTGTGTTTCGAGCTGGATTTCCTTCACTGTTTCCTAATGAAGTCATTCCACTCACGCAGAAAGCTTTGGTACAGACAGAGTTACAGGCTGAGTGTGCAACAGTGATTTTACGGACCTACACCTTCACCTAGATACCAGGACTCTAGGGAAAATTAGGTATGTCTTACAAAATGAAATGGCATCAGTGATAGAAAGAGAAACCAGATGCAGGTGGCCCTTCTTGAGCAGGGGTTTGGAGAAGACGACCTCCAGAGGTCCCTTCCAACCTCATTCATTCTGCAATACTCCTCAATAACCAACAACCTCGTCTCTAAACCATCCCTCTGGAAGGTGGACAAAAGCGAGTTCACATCTACAAATACCTCTCAAGCAAAGAAGGAAGTTGAATCTGAGTTTCCAATATTCTACCAAAGAGAAAGGGGGAAGAAAAGAGATGAGTGTGGGAGAAAGGACTACTGGAACCTGCCAGGGACAAACCAGCACAGCAGAACTCTGTTAGCTGACCGTGCCCACGGTTCCACCAGAACTATCACCTGTGAATGGTTCCTAAAACTTCAGCTTATTTTCTCTTTGGCTTTTGTTTTTAAAAAAATCCAAATCACATTACAATACTTGGACTCAGGTCAAACATTTTGCTTCACCTGAGTCAGGTCTTCTGAGGTTTTATTTTGTAGAGGAAAAGGCAGTGGTTTGCAGTCTGCATTGAAACATTTATTTTATACAGCAACTGAAAGAAAAGAAAAAAACCTCTTCAATTATTCAGTTCTCAATGCTTACATTTTATTTTTTTAAAGTAAGATGAGCCAAGAGTGGCTGTTAGATTACAAACTGCTCCTGACAAGAAAACTCATCTCGTGTTACAAGCCATTTCCCTGTAGGCTATGACTGTCTGAAACGGGAAGACAAGATTCAGTGACTCAGGAGGCTCTTGCCAATCCCATAGACATGAAACCCGAGTGCTTTATATTGTAGACAGAGTCCGAACTTCAACAGAAATGGACGACGCAGGGTGCCTCCTTTCCGAATGCCCAGTCTGAACCCTTTCAAGGGGACAGCATTTTCAGAGAGTGGGTGTCGCACACGTTCTGAAAACAAGAGTCATCTCAGAGTGGGCACGGAGCAGCTGAGGTACCCAGTATTACTAACCACTTTTGAAAACAACTTACTATATTATTCTAAAACAAAGTAATCATGAAACTTTTGCTCAACATGAAACTCCCTTAAAGTCTACTGCCAGCAGAACTAGGCCAGCAGCGCTTTTGAAAGATCCTTCCTTACAATGCTTGTTTTTCTTAAAGACTATCAGGGGAAGGCTAAAAGTCATAATGATCCCAGTTCAGACTTGAGAGCTTACCAGATATTTCTGCCACGGTATCCAAACAGACTGCATGGTAAGGAAGGGCAGTATCTCCAAACACTTATTGACACTGGGGTAATACCTAGTGAAACAAACAGGGTTCTCACAGAGAGTTGCATTTAGCAAACACTCCAACGTGTGCTGACAGGTTTTGCTGTATAAACTCCTAAATAAAATGTTATTCAACACAAATACAGATGCTTTAACTTAGGCTAAGACACACAAATAACAAAAAAGACAACCTAATCTTTCATACAGATAAATACAATTCGCTATGGGAGGCAAACAGAAGGAAGTCTTTATATCATATCTACGTATTTTCTCCTGCTGTAACCTCTGCATTGAGTGTCCCTCATAGAGTCCTGAGAAAAGGAACAGCTAGTACATGCACACCTACCCACATGAAAATGGATACTTGCTTGACTATATATTAAGACCCATGCAACTACCAGGCTATGCCAAACCCTTCAGACAAAAGAAAAAAGAATTCTCTGACCAGCACCTCTTTAGGACCTAAGGGACTGGCATGAAGCTGCATCAGGGGAGGGTCAGGCTGGGTGTTAAGAAAAGTTTCTTCACCAAGAGGGTGGTCGGGCACTGGGACAGGCTCCCCAGGGCAGCGGTCACGGCACTGAGCCTGCTGGAGTTCAAGATGTGTTTGAACAACGCTCTCAGACACATGGTCTGATTTTGGGTGGTCCGGTGTGGAGCCAGGAGTCAGACTCGATGATCCTTGTGGGTCCCTTCCAACTGGGAATATTCTATGATTCAGTCATTCTCTCCTTAGTAAATTACAAGGACATAGTGACATTAATCTTTATTTTACCAACGAACACCTATTTGGTTCTGCAGAAAGACCAATTTAAAGTTAACAAACTCTAACCAGTAGGCAGGAGCACTGAAAGGAGAATAAAGCATTTACAAGATGCAAGAGTTTGGAGAAGCAGGTCAAGCTCTCCCCTTTCATAATCCTGTATCAGTTTTCTGGTATTACGGTGATGTCTATCCAGAACTACCAGAACTACTGTGCTCTGTTCAAGTAAGGAGTAAATCATCATTCCTCAAAACCACCTATACCACAGACCCAAGAAGAACAGAAACAGAAGTTACTTTGACAGACAAGTAGCAATTAAATACCAAGGTTCATGTACCTTTCCCTTGGCAACAGAGGCAGTTCCACAGGTCACAGCGCCCATCCTTGCTGCTCCTCCACCTTCCTCCTCTGCTGGGACTATATGACTTTTCACCCCACCATGCTATAGATGGGACTGATGAAACAATCCAAGTGTTGTCCCCCCAAAGCAAAAAACAACAACAACAACAAGAAACCCCCAAACAATGGTTCTTGTAACTGGATTTACAGTGCAGGTATGTAACCAGTTGTACCAGCCCACTCGAGGGGGTGGCAAACTGTAGCCAGGTGGAATTTCAGGGGGGATAACACCCAAAGCCAAACTGTTTCCCAAGAAATAGGTAAAAGCACCACGCCTGTATTTTCCAAGCAAGCACAATGTACACGTTATCTCCACACCGAAATCTCAGTTCAATCTCTCACAAAATCAATAATTTCTAAAACCCCTCTATTTTCCTAGCTATATATATACGCCCCTCTCTTCTCAGTGGATTTCAACATACGTTGAAACTGAGGCTGAAAACAACATTCACTAATAATTTTAATGGGAAAGGATTTTCCTATGACTAACAAGCTTCTTGCCTGTGGAGGCGTGGGCATGTCTGCACCACACAATAGAGCGTGGTTCAGAGCCCCGAGCTGCTGCTGACCCAGCCTGCCTGAGAACTGGCGATGGGAAGGTTGGCGAGACCTACCCTCGTTCTCCTCTGAAGATTTGACATTGGCAAGATCAGAATTTTGGGGGCAAAAATTTCTCTGCATTAAATACTCGCCTCACAAGGAATAGGGAAATCCTCCTTATGGTGTTGTAATTGTTTTTCTTTGATCCCTCAGAACACTTTCTAGAAGGGCTACTTAAAATTCTTTTATTTCAAGACTTTTAATGGGTGTTTCCAATTCCCATAAAAGGTTCATAAGCTGCTGGATCTATCACCTCCCTCGTAAAGGAATACCAGCAAAATCACATTGCTGATTTCCAACAGGCTGGATTTTTATTTTTTAGGAAGCACAATTTCTTCTGTATTAATACAAGATTTCTGCTTGCACACCACAAGTCCCACAGAGATAATCCCCTCCTTCTTTCTTTACCAGTCAGAGTTAACGCTTCCTGTGGTCAATAACTGATTCTTCTCTTACTTTAAATTTCATCGACACGTGGAAAATAAATACTTTAGGGTGAAGTGCAAGTCTGTCCACAATATGAGGCATATTTATTATCATCTAACAGTAAACAATACCATTAGGATCTTTACAAAATAAACTTTGCTTCCACTAATGAATCTATTAACTCTCATCTGAGAGAAGCTCATTCAAACTGTATCCTCACCAAACGAAATGCAGCTACTTAGAACTTCCTCCATCTTAAACTGACTTTTGGGGAAACAGGAGGAAAAGACAAGCAGCAAAGATAGGAAAATTAACCTTTTTCACCCAAGTCCTTCAAAATTCTCAGACACATCGTGTCTCTGTAGAGAACTGGAGGCAGCCTAGCTCTGTGACCAAGCCAACGAGGCCTCATCAGAGAGCATTAAATCAGATCTAATGTTTCAGTAAATGCAACTATCTTGGTTCTGGGCTCCAGTTATAATAATATCCGAGTCTGCTGCTGATATATCAGCTTCAAAATCTAATTGCGCCGACTAGACATGCTCCATGTGGCACCACACGAAACTGGAGTCACAAGATGCAGCCCGGCCAGCAAATGGGGCTGTGACGCAGGAGAGAAGCACGGGAGAGTCGCTGCTCAAAGAGACCGAGAGCAGTTTCAGTACAGAGGCAGTCTCACTCTCGGTCCCTCACTGCATCCTCCCATACCTTCACTGGTGCCAGGACTCCACACGAGCCGCCCAACAAACTGGTCCCACTGAGGCTCAGAGCTGCTCCTTCTCGTGCAAGCAAAGCGCCAATCTGCACGGGTACAAGTTCAAGCAGTTGAATAGATATCAAACGGGAAAGTAAGACAAAGAAAAGCCCTCACTTCAAGGCAATCCTTCACTTCAAGACAATCTAGCACTGACTTATTTCAGCTCGGTTTAATGGCCATAGTAATTTTACCAAACAAAAGGAACACAGAACCCAAGCTAGTCTTCCCCAACCAACAGCAGCAGCATCACGCAGACACCAATGAATGCTGTTCCAGCACTGAAATTTTAACATTATTGACCTAAAGTGAAACAGCTGGGGGAGGAGAAATGCCAAAATAAGTCTGCCTTTTAAATGTCAAATGTTTTGATTAGAGACTTTGCAAACATAACTTTTTTCTTTTCTCCTCCGAACCCACACAGTCTCCCATTCTAAGTTTTTCTATTTCTGCCTCGACAACCCATCTTTGCTGACTTCAGAAGCCAGAGAAAAGAAGCAGTGGTCCCAGACAGAGCAGGACTGGACCTCAGCTAACTAGCCAGGGGACTACACGCACTCCAGCTGCAGCAGCAAGCAGCTCAGGGCAGAACAACTATCCAGTTTTATGCTCAAATTTTTACATAAATTTGGCTGGCAGGCAACTTGAAGTTCTGTACCACTATGGACAGAGCGGTGATGGATCTTACAGCAGAGCTGACACCGGTCCACACGTACACTGCAATAAATTAGAGAGAAATTAGTTTTGCAATGGATAGCTAACAATACAAAGGTTTGTTTTTAATATCATAAATATTGATCTGTTAGTATATCAGGAATGTCTCTGTCTTGCAAAAGTTGGTAAAAAGAGAAACGAGTATCCTCTCCAAAGCTAATTCTTTGTTAGAAATGCAGATAACTTCCACATGCCTTAGGTATTTTTGAGTTTCTGTTGATAACAGGACGCAAACAAGGTTGGACTATAGCAGCCCAGAACACCAGCGTCTCACGTAAGTGAAGGTCAAGTGATGTCTCCCACACTAAACACCTAATTCAGCATGAATCACAGATTGATATGGTGCTCTCAAAGTGCTAACCATGCAGCAGTGTCAAAGATAGGACTTTCAGAGCCCGTAATTCCTCAATATGACTTGGAAAAGAAAAACACAAATAACAAAAAACACACCCACAACCTAATCCTCTTACACAGACGAGGCAAAGGCAAAGTCTGGTCACAAACTCCAGGCATAATGAGAACCAGCAATTCATCCTGCCTCTAGCAGGCTGCCTTCGCATAAAACCTCTTCTGTGAATTGGCAGATCTCCCCTTTTTGGCACGAATCGCTGCTATGTGGCATTCATTCTGTTGCTTGCATACTGGTAAGTGACAAAGCTAAATCTTTCCATTGCTGGAATTTCATTTTCCATAAACTTCAGACAAGAATTTCTCCTCCTATGAGGAGCTGCTGTTTTGTTATCATATGGAAAATGCACATCTCTGTGCAAAAAAAAGAACAATGCAAATCTATGTTGCTCAGGTCTCTCACATGTACGCAAATATTTATGATTTTGAGAGGAAACAGGAATTTGTTTGATAGCTTAAAGTGCACTACAGAAGATGATCTCTCAGCATTTCTTTAGATAACCGTTATCTTTGTCCACGGGAGAAAAGAAAGAACTTTGTGGGGCCTTGTGTCATTTAAAGGGGTGGTTTTGAGAAAAAAAAAAAAAAGAATATAAATTGAGACCGGGTGTGGAAATGTTCTGTAATCAGATACAGGAAAGCTCCCTCTGTTCAGTACTTAAACAGAACTGGAAAAGTATCACATAGCTATGAGACACTGTGTTATTAAAATAAATTAAATCCAGAACCGTATCACTGTGCTTGAGATTTGTGTAGCCGAGATGTACTAGCTCAGAGAATTCCACCCCCCCTCCCCTTTTATTGATAAACTTTTTAATTTTGTTTAATTTTAACTTGGCTTTCTGTAAAAGTGTCTGAGCCAAATCTGTGCACTGAAGTAGGTAACTTCAGTGGAAAAGAAGTCTTCATTTTTTAATTAAGAGACCACCTTGAGACATCGGGACAAACTACACACCTCCAACTAAGAATGGATAAAAGATGGATCTAAAAATACTGAAAAAATACAGAATTTCAATAAGTGATGGCATACCTAATTCACTCAAAAAGCAGCTGTGAATTAGATCCACACCCACAAGTAATAAACTTTAAAAAAAATAGTCTTGTGAAAATGTCACATTAATCTACCCATACAGAAAAAGTCTACTCACCCACTGCTTACTAAGATGATTAGTAAGGAAATCACAAGTTAAACTTTATTCATCTGCTTAAGAAAAATAGGAAAGAGTTTGCAAGGTTGATTTAACTCACAAGATATTATTGTCACTTGACATTTACATGCAATGTATAATTCCATTCCCACTTACAGTCTGGGGAAAGCCTGTTAAAATACTTCCTTAATGTGCGAACACTTCTTTGAATTGTGTTCTTTTCATCTGCCACCTTCTCCTTAAGCCAGCTGGCTCCTTTTGTTAAGCCTTTTCTCATATGAAAGTTCATTATATGTAATTTATGGAGCAGTTTGAGATTGTCACCTTCTATCGAGCGCTACAGCATATGCCTATTTCAGAACACTACAGCATTTTTTGATAATGTCAAAAAAGCAAGGAGGTTCACACATTTATGTATCCTGAACAAGCCCAGTGTGAGACTAATCCAAAAGACCACGTCTGCCCTCTCATTCAAAAGCCACGCCTGGTCAGGGTGGCCCTGCTCAAGCAGGGGCTGGACCAGAAGAGGTACAGAGGTCCCTTCCAACCCCAACGATTCTGTGACCAGTGATTCATTTGCAGCCATATGAAACAGTTCTCATTCAACTTATATGCCAGACTACTCTTCCCATTTTGCGAAAGCGTAACAGCTTTGTAGAAACTGCACAAGTTGCTTCCATGGAAAACATCGTTAGGAAAGCATTAAAGTATCTTTCATCATCTAGAGCACAATCAATGTACTGTCCTGGTTAATCCTCTTGCTGTGGCTTTCTTATTTCTTACCTCTTTTCTCCTTCATTATACTTTTCTTTACCACTTGCTCCTCTCCCCTTCTCTTCCTCTGCAACCAGTTCCCCCTTCTCTGCTCCTTTTTTTACTAGCCTGCTTTTGATTCTTTCTCTATTAGCAAGTGATATCTTCCTGGTGATCACCGTCCTTGGGGTCACCTCCTACCTTCTCACATCCTCCTATATAATGGCTCACGGCTCTTTTCTTAGTGGTTTTATTGGCATAAAAGTACATTAACACACACACAGAAACCTGAAAAAAATAAGACATAAGCTCACCACTCATTAATAGTAACTGCTATGTAGTTCACAGTTTGGGAACTAAATACAAACAATGCCTAGAAGTGTGGCTGGGACAACAGCACGAGCAATGACGGATTACCCAAATGCCCTACACAGAAATTTGTGCTTTATGATGCTCACAATGAATGCAATACCCTTGTTCAATATCTAAAGGAGGGTTGTGTTGTGTTTTGTTTTTAACTAAAATGGGGGCTAACTGTATGCTGACAACTTTGCAGGTATGTCCTTATCTTTATATGGCACATATTGTATAATTTGGGGAAAGGCTCCTTCTAGATCAACAGGCATGAGACTAAATCCTGCTAATTGCATTCTTCAGTAAGCTCCTTCAGTATTTCAAAGAAAGAGCAACACAAATTACTCAAAGGCTGGAAAGCATGTTTTATATCAAGACTTACTAAAGCTGCTTAACTTGGCTAGTTTGAGCAAGAGATGTTAAAGGTGACTTGCTCGTGACCTACCATCACCATCCTGAAGACTTCTCAACGTGTTGGGCTGTGATTAGCAGAGAAAAACATACAATCCAGTGGCTGAAAACTGAAACAAAGCTAATGAAGAGAGAAAATACGTGGTTCTCTGTCAACGAGAGTTGAACTACGTATTCAGAGATAAAGCGAATTGTCTTTCACTTCAGCTGACTTTTTGCTGGACCGTGTGTTTCACTGGTAAATTTTCTTTTGATAAGCCGTTTTCAGCAGTTTCACATTGTATTATTCATTGACCCGTTATTAAAATGTCAAACTATCCTCCTACAGACATAGCCAAAAGGTCCACTCAAAAAATTCATCTAAGTGCAAATCTTCACTTCGTGTGCTATGCATATTTCAGAGACGCAATATTGGAGATGACTTTCTGGAGCTGTGGTACGTCTTGTTAATGCACAAAAGGAGAAGTCGACATCTTCGCTAGGCTATTGGTTTCCACTGCCTGTTTTTCCCCTGCACACATAATTTCTGCTGGCTACCTCTTTCTTACCTTTTCCAACCACCTACTGCCACTACAGAGAGCTGAAATTCTTTCCAGACTCTCACAACATTATTTCCACAAGCACAGAAGACACAAGCAACAACAGAAGCGAATATCTACACAGCGGTATGTGATATTCACATGTTAATACATCTTCTCAAGACACTCCTGACATCTCTTTTTAAAGAAGAGAAACTGATGCCTAGCGAGCTTGAATGACTTGCCCAAGGCCACACAGCGACAACCTCAGCCTGAGAGCCCAGCTGTTCCTTGCCTCAAGGCCTCCCCAAAATCGGACTGGGACCATCTCAGTTGTTTTGCACCTTTCATATAAAGCTATTACGTCCTCCTTGCTCCTATTGAGACAAAATGGGAAAGAGAAAGAGGAGAAGGGAAACAAAAAAAATCTCTGTAATTTGTAAGGAAAAATATTCTAAACCTACAGCTCAAACAAACAACTTCTGCCTGCCCTCCAAAGGCTGAAATTTTTCATAGGTCTCACTCTCAGCAATCATAAGAAAAATGCAAGTCTTCTGTGCGACTCTGACTGATGAAGCAAGCATCCCCATTTAAATTCTTGGAATTTAATCAGTACATATTACAGCCTTCATTCTTCATTAGAGTGTCAGTATGCCACATAACACTGGTGTAAACAGAAATATGTCCTAAAACCTGGATTTCAGTCAGAGTGCATTTTTAAGTTTGCCTTTTCAAACCATTTTTTATCTGAAAGTACTAAAAAGATCATAATTAATTCTACCTGCACTGATAGAAAAGGTATTTTTGAGCAACAAAAAAGCAAGGTTAAAAAAAAAACAAACAGCTACAAGTTCTTGAATTGTTGAAAAGATGAGCGCAGATGAGAATGGAAAAGAAGGGAAAATAGAAGTTAAAAAAAGAAAAAACAGGGTGAGTGTCCACTGCCTCTTGGGAGGGGATCAGGATGAAGGTTTCAGAACAATCACGTCCATGGAACTGTTTCTTTAGTGCTTTGACCAAACGCGTCTGCACAATGCTTACTTTTAACTTAGATAAATCTTTCCCTGATGGAAAGAATCAAGAAAAGAAATACAATTACTTTATTTTCTTAATCTTGACGAATGCTGCCAACCCCAGATTTTATTTATTTTTTTTTAAGAAAACTTTTGTGGGTTCCTCCTCCCTCCCCAGTTACTCAGGCAGACAATTAGATCACTGAAAGCTAAACACTGATCTACTCAATTTGATAAAAATTACAGCTTCAGAGTGGGTTCTTCAAAGCCCACACTATTTTCTATATATACTGTAACCCTCTATATTTAAACAGGAGCTAGCTGTATTTTCTTATTGCCATATTTCTGTGGCAGAAATATGACGATAAGAAAATGACAGATTAATATACTACAGAGAATATTTTCATACAGTAAATTATTCAGATAAAATATTCCTCTCTGGCTTTTGTTCAAAGAGGTTGATTTATCTTTGTGCTAAAGAGCCCACACAAGACCTCTGCAGTACTTCATAGTATTTTGAAGCTGGAACAGACCATTAGGATCATCTATTCTGATCTCATGCATAGCAGAGGCCAAAGAACCTCACCCAGCAATTTCAAGCCTATAACTTACAGCTGTAAGCGTGCTCATTCTCTCAAGGTTAACTTTACTGGTGTGCAGAGGGTCTGCGAAAAGGTCTATACAGCATTTAAATTCCCACTTCTGATCTATTTTGCAAACTGCTGCCAATTTATGAGGTCTAGGACACAGAGAAATTTATAGTGACTACGGACGGGTACATGAGGTAACCCACCAGGTGACTGCAAGCCTCCCCAACTCCTAACGACCTTTGGGGAATACAATTACCCACTTTGTTAGGAAATGCATAAGAATAAAAAAGTATAAATATGCATACATTTCAAGTACATATGAATGTATGCATGTACTTGAAAAACTACCTACTGAAACCTGAGCACTAAAAATTGTGCAGTTTTCATCTCAGAGCTCAGAAGAGCTCTGACAAAACCGAGACTGTCCAGAGGATGACCTCCCGTTCAGGTGCAATACAGTTCCATGAGAACACACTGAGGACAGTTACTCAGCACGCTAGCTTTAAATCAAGATTGGATTTCACTCTGAATGATGCTCTCCAGTTCAACCACAACATACCAGCTTCGTGCAAGAATAATTGGATGAAATGCAATGATCTGTATTACAGAGGAAGTCAAACTGGTAGATCATGTTGGTCCCAAACAGCTTTAAAAATCTATGATCTGATAATACTAATTCTCTTTCCCCGCTGTTCACCTTAAGCCTCCATTTATATTTTCGTGTTACTAAATACAAGAGTATGATGCTATAGCACCAACACCTCGAAATCCATTCTAGGAATGAGTTACTGCAGTGCCCCAGCTGACCACAGCAGGTGAATGAGAAACTGCGCGAGCTGCAGGAAAGCCTTTGCTGCCACCTAATGGGTTTCCTTTTCCTTCAAGAACTGCAAAAGTTTAGGAACAAAGAACACTTGGATGCATTCAGCTGAGTATCCAAAAAGAAAAAAGAGGCAACAGGACAAAAAGCATGTTGCTTAACATAGCTACTTTCCCCTCGCCGCACCGTGTTCTTTTTAAAGTCAGAATTCCAGCTAGGAAATAGTAACAAGCCCGTATATTTGTTTCTTCCCACTATGCAAGATTACAGACTACGGTCAGGTTGGTTTCTGGATAAATACAAAGGAGCTCAAATCTTTCATTACAAGTCACGGTTTCCAGATTTTGAAACAAGGCATATTTCCAAATTCACATTTTTCAGACAGCTTCTTTGAAGAACAACCTTCAAAACCAAGCTGTATTCCAGCAATGGGCTCACCAGTGCTGGCTATAAATGCTGTAAGAAATTCTTCCACTGTAATCATTGAGGCACAAGTGTAAGTCAGAAAAAAAGAATCCAACCCTCAAAATTCTGGTACTGATTGAAGAGTATAATGTGCAAAATGGAATTTTTTGTCTTTGGAAAAGCATTTCGCAAAAGCCCAAGCATCCTTTCTGCTTCAAAACAATGAAGTTACTTGAAGAATTACTTTAATGGGTGATACCATTCGCCCACCTACTTTAAGAAAACATACATATCTTCCTTACTGTTAATTGAAGGGTTATATACCTGAAAAACAATCCAAGAAGCACAATGTAATACAGGACACAAGCATAAGTTACTATAAAAAAGAACATTTTTCCTAAAAGAATGAAGCCTCAGAGAAGGATTTGAAGGAAAGAAAAACAAGCTGTATTCTTGAGAAAGAGAATCCGAAGCATTTTATCTCAAATACCCTGAAAATACAAGTTTACTTGTTGAAACAAGAGGAAAAGAGCCTTCCCAAGAGAAAAGAAGTACTTCTGGTGCCCACACCGATTTAGTGCTTAGCACCAATTAGTACCGCTGACACTGGTGTAGCAACAAAGCAGAGCAGTTAACAAACAGCTTCTGGAAGATAAATGCCTGGGATCGGAATGAAACTTCCCCCGTGAACAGCTTTGTACAGTGGGGGAATTCTTGCAGCTTCCAAACAAAGCACCTGGTAGAGGCTCATGGTGAAGGGTTACTGAACTTAACGGATCGCTGGTCTCGTTTCATTTTCTACCATACCTTCTCTCATAGCTAGGAAACTTTTTTGTATACCAAGTGTCCGTGAAAAGCCATTAATCTCCAGGACAGACTTTGACAGTCTACACTTGCATTCTTCACCCAGAAAAAAAATAATCCCACGACCCTTCCTTGGAATTTATTCCAACCTAAAGAAAAGTAAATTCTGAGAGACTGAGGCACACTCCTGGGGATTTCAAATCCAGGTAAAATTGTTCCCTCGTGTCCATAAAGAAGTAATGGATTGCTCAATTCTAATACTATTCCTACACGGTATGTAAAATTGTGTGTTATTTCCTTCCCAGGAGCATCTTCGCAGATCTATGGGCACATAGGGGGGAAAACAAGATCTGGTTCCTCATGCACGGTCCCTACAGCACAGCCCCCAGTTTTGTCCGTTACGAGGCCACTAATCCTGTAGGTAGCCAGCAGCCTGACAAAACCACAATTCAAACACAAAGGAAGGTAGGATGTAGAAGAAAAAAATCTTATCACAGATTATCTTCCCTGGCCAAGGACAGCCAGGATAACAAGTCAAAGTTTAGTCCTGCTCATTTCCTCATGCAGCAGATCTTCATCCCACCTCTTTATCAAGCAGATTGCAAAGTGTCATTCTAGCTGATAGACTGTAGCCTGTTCTCAGGACAAGTACCTTAAGCTTTGATTACTTTTATGAAGTGCAGTGATCTCTAACATCATGGAAACTAACAGAGAATGACAATTTTATGAGCACAGGTATCAGCAGGATCGTTTCTGGATCCCAAAACAACGACACCGCGGTCACTTCACACACAAGAAATTCTCCAATGTTAAGATTCGTGTTATGGCACTGAAGGAATCCTGCGTTTGCATTTTCAATGAAAAATAAACCAGAAAAAAAAAAGGACAATGGAAACAAATGAACCAAACCATTACGTAGTCAAACACGAGGATGGACTCCATCCTCACACTGCTGTCTGCACCATTCCAAGCAGGAGAGCTTTAGGTCAGTGACAGAGAAACTTCCACAGAAAGGATTCCTGCTCTCAGTGATGAATGAATTTCTATCAAATCTTTTTGTTTGTTACGGGTTGCCACTATGTCTTCAGCAAGCCACTGCACGTAAAAATAGTAGATGTTCCGTAGAACCTCGTGAATCAACTGTCTATTAAAAGGCTGCCAATAATTTCTCAATACCAGGCTGACCTACACGTCTATATTCCCTATGCCAACAAGGGTCAGCAATGTTTAGAGTGATTCCTGTGTAACACCACGGTCAGACAGCAATGAGAGAAACCCAAGTGCTGTGGGTAGTCTCACAGAGCTAAACCCACGTTTCAAAGATCCGACACCACCGACTACTTCTTGGCTAGTATTCAACAGGCATCGAGACCCAAGTGGATCCCAAGCAATTTGGTGAATAGAAAGCAGTTAGTAAAGGGAGGACGTCACTCGTGTGAGGTGCAGTGCAGCACTCAAAAGTGCAGAGACAGCTCTAGGGCAAGGGGAACCAGACAAGTGGGATGAGCAGCCAGTGCTGAGGGAAGCTGCTCTGGCAGAGGGAGCAGGTTATGCAATAGGAAACAAGAGCAGACAAGCAGGAAAAGCCAGAGCCGTAAAGGGCTCTTAATCTGGGGCACATGCCACAAAACTGTATCACTAAAGCTCCGGAAGACCCACGGGCCTGCCCTGTCCGGAGTGGTGAGCAGAGAAATCCTTCAGAGTGCGGAGAAAGAAAGCGGACGGGGTGTGGGCGAGGAGCTCTCACGTGGGTGAACTGCAACAGGAAGATTCCTGCTATGTTACACTGACGGCGAGCAGCCAAAGGTAGCAGCTGACTGCGAGATTTTAGGGCAAGGTTTTGAGAAGGAAAAAAAAAAGACTCATTTTTTTTCCCCTAAGTAAGATCAGACCTCAGGTGGCTGCCTGCTTCCCACCCACCTGTTCTGCACTCCAGGGCCTCTGCATTTTAGTGGGGACGTAACGTGCAGCTGGGAGAAAGTCCCAGACACCAGGGAAGCACCTCGTCTATGTGAAAACCTGTTCATATCATCAAGCAAAACGCCATGTGCTAATGCTTTATAACATTTTTTTAAGACAGTTTATTTTAAGAATTTCTTAGCACCTTGTCTATAGCTAGCATGCTCTCCAGTCCCTCCAATTGTTTCCCAATTTGCTTTGGCCATTCTTCCCAGTCCCACGTGGCTTTGGCTCCAGACCAGAGACAAAAGCAATTACCCCTTTAAAGAGCAAAGTGCTGGGCTGGAGGCCAGGAGATGACCATGAATTAGTCTTCTTTCCTCCAATATCTACAACTCTGTGTCCTTCACAGCCCCATATTCTTGAGAAAGTTCTGCTTTCGAGGAGCCAGATAAAACCGCCATCCTCAGCAAGCTGGCAGAATTCACATGCCATTCTGCCAAGCAGAGCTGGGAAGTGATGTCTGTCTTTGTTACGGCATATCCATAACATCAGCAGCACATCAGTCCATATGTATGGCAGGTTATAGCAATGAAAAAAAAAAAAAAAACAGAAAGAAAGACTTATCAACCCTTCAAGTATTTCACGTGGGTATCCAGCAGTGCCTTCTAACCCTATAGGAAGATGCTGAGTTAGGTAAGCAGTGCAAATAGCTGCTCCTCAGCGTGCAGAGGTGTTAATACGGGACTTAAAAGATCAATACTAGGAATGTCACAGCTGAGAGAGATTGCCAAACGAGTACTGACAGTGAATTCTTTCTTCAGTCACACCGCTAAAGCTCAAACAACAGACTGAGGCTGAATTTAGAAAGACAGAAATTATAGTAAAACTCAACGATTTTACTTGCACTTGTAACTCATTTCCAACAGTGTCACCTTCAAATTCCCGTATCTATTAGGACTCCAATCCAGCAAAGGATATGAGAATGCACGTAACATTTAAAATACACGGATCACTCTGAAAGTTGGTGATCACTCGAGAACTTAAATGTATCCTTTTCTTCAGTGTTTCACTGGACTGGACCACAGAACGCCCAAGAGCATTTTGAGTGCAGAGAGGACAGACTGAAACCAACTCTGCACACTCCATTTTGCTGCTTACGTGGCCTTTTCTATAGTGACATTTTAAAGTGTCTCTGTACCACGATGCTATTTTGGAAAATAAAAAACAAACAAAAAACGTATGGCCTTTAGACAATGTCAGTACCTAAAGATAATCGGCAGAATGCCTGGGATGGACATAAATCTTTCATTTAAAATCATTAAATAAAATAAACTTTAAAGTTAGTTGTTTCCCTTTCACATTCAGTTTGGTGAAACTAGTTTTCATCTCCAGCTCAGATCCTCAGTTCCTCAGAAATCTTATTTCAGTTCTGTCAATTTGCCAGCACATGCTCACAACACAGCACCACAAGGATGCTCAATGTCAAAAGTCTGCAAATTCTCTATGAACAGGCAAGTCTTATTCATCAATATAACTTCATGGATATCAACAAAGTTTTTTGAGCAACACGAGGTTTTCAGGTTCGGATACATTAAAATTATCCTTTACCTGAATCAACAGAGGTTAACAGAAATCCTGAACAACACTATTGCCTTACTTTGGTAGAGATCATCTATGTTCATAAACGAGCAATGCCTGACCTGAATATTTAATACTAGCGTTTTCTTTTCATAAGCCTATAGAGGACTAGAACAAAATGGACCTAAATACACTAGGGGACTATGTAACAGAAACGTTGATGAAACTAAGACTCGGATAAGTGAAGTTCTGGTAATAAAGCTTACATCAGTACAACTCTCTCATCCCTACAGCACAGGGTGAATAGTAGGATCCTTAGAGGAAAAAGACTTGGGGACCACTGTGGTCGGAGCTCACTGAAGGTTTGTTTCCAGAGTACAGCAACAGCGAACAAGATGCCAGGAGGCACAAAAGAAAGAGGAGGTAGTAAAAAGCTGGGAACAGATTCTGGGTCTTTACATCATTAGAAGCCTCAGAGATATTTCAGACTGCTTTAATTCTACTGCAGAATACTTTTCTTTTGACTTCATGTGAGCTCTGTTATTATTGACAATTCCATAGTAAAAATATCCATACTTGCTCGTTATCGCTCGCTGGGATTCCCAAAACATCTCACAACATTAAATAAGGATTAAATGGACAGAAATCATTTTAAACTTACTATTGTGGACTGTAAGCAGATGTCAGGACAACTATATGCATAAATAGAGATAACTGTGAACCTGCTTGGAAATATCGGACATTAAATCTTTCCAATATTCCTGTGAAATGGGTAAGCATTATTTTTATTAGTATTATTATTTTGCAGAAAGTAGTAAAACGAACCCATTCCAGGCTGCGAAGAAGTAGATTAACTGCTACATTTTGTCCTGTGTTGCCAAATGGGGTAACATTTGATGAAAGGCTACAAATCTTTAAATCTTCAAAATCATTTGAAACAGTGAAACAGATTCCCTCAATTTTCTACATTCCTCAGATTAATATTTATTGCAGCTTTATTACAGCTTTTAAAAGTGAATAATTTTAAGTACAGCAGCACAGTAATACATGGTAGCATCAGTATGTATACTAGCTTGCAGCCATGCCACCTTCACCCAGAAACAGATCAAAATCCCTTTAAACAGGATTGAAGTGAGTCAGTGGGTAGACGGCAGCTTCCTAAAGGGAAATATGGTGCTGAGAGAAAGGAAAGTCTTACTTCAGTAGGAGGAATTCTACATGGGAAATTACTGCTTAAAACCCAGTGCTGGATTTTGTTCTGAAACTTCCAAAGCACACATCAACATAAAGCCGTGAAAGATCTGCTTACTCATGAATAAATATCACAGTAATTTTAATCTGATGTCCCCAACATCCAACTCAAAAACCCCTTTCTATCTTCTCTAGTTAAGTTTTCTCTGCTGTTTCAATCAGATGGAGGAAAACTTATTTTTCTCTTTCGGATTATTATGGAGTCACAACGTTTCTATATAGCAACCCCTTATTCCCTCAGAAGATTTTCATTTCAATCCTGGTAGAGGAAGTAATCCCTGCAACCATTATTTACCTCCCAGAGAGCAGAGAGGCTTAGCCAGTGTTTGCAAAGCAGCTGAGATCCTCTAAAGAAAGGTTACGGAAGGTTACAAGGCTACTGTAAAGCAGGGAATATCCTGAGCCAACTGTGGCACACAAGTGGCACCTCTTCCCATCAACAGCCGACAGGGTTTCACGATCTAAAAAGCAGGCTTGCTCCCTCTTTATTCCACGTAACACTACCACCACCTGTTAAGGAGCTTAGATTCAGTCATCCCGAGAGGTTTTTATGGCTCCCATAACCACTGGAAGAAGAGTTCTTTGTTCTCTGGACGGTTTAACTGGAGAGGGCTTTAGGCGGCTCATGGATCACGGCCAGATCAGCAGAGAGGTAAAGCAGCCAGTTTCTTTTCAATATTTTTGGAGCTTCAAGGGAAGTACTGTTTACTTCCTATCTTCTCCTGCCCCCTAGCGAGCTTTGGTTTTCACTCCACCTGAACAATCGTGGCTGCTTTACAACTCACACGCACACAACCGTGCTGAAACACCAAACTGTTTTCTTTTTATGTTCTTCACAACTGTTCCCTACATCCTTCTCCACTAAGTATGTCAGAAAACGAAGAGCCTTTTCTAGCCCTAGTATGCAGGCTTTTACTTAACAGGGAAGCACCCTCAAGACTGAAATACCATAAAAGCACTTTAAATACGTCAAAGAAAATTCATATGTTAATTTCTATTTCTTCTTTATCTTATTCTTATATTAGAGCACTGAAGTTAGAAAAATTACACACACGTTCTTTCATGAATCACCCTTAAATCTTAGGGAGAAAAAAAAAACAAACAACAAAACCATAGCGTTTGCTGCCTGTAAAACATCTCAAATACAACACGTGAGCAAAGCCCCTATCATAATCTAAAGAAAAAAAGAGGGAAAAGTGATCCAGTAAGATCTTTAAAAAAAAATTTTTTTTTTAAATCTAACTTCCTATCAGGTGCATTTATGGGAGATCCCTCCATGATACTGCATTTAACAGTAGCCAGTCCAGCAAACACTAATGTGTATTATTTAATAAATATGCCTACCAGTAAAGGTTTTCAAGATTGGGCTCTTGGAGAGTAACAACTCAGAAAAGAAACAGACGTCACTTACTGCACTAACTTTGTATGCCTTTTCGGTTATCTATCTTCAGATGTAAATCCAACCTCTCTCATGTACTTCCTAAGAGAATTTTACCCCAGTACTATTCCCAAGAAGCAGAGTTGTGTAACATGCAAGCATCTTCGCAGCAACAGGGCTTGTAAAATAAAATACTGACCACAAAATCACAATAGAATTCTTTTGCCACTGCAAAGCCTAGCAATGAAACCTGTCAGAAGCTGGATGAAGCTAGATTTTGCAAAGGAAATTAAAACAAACTGCAAATGGACAAGAACAAGAATGCAGAAGCATATTACCTAAAGATGTCTCAAAATTAAATGACTACTTTGCCTCAGAACATGCAGGCTAAGTAGAATAGGTGGGTGACAATTTTATATATGTGACAAGTTGTGTTAATGAGTTGGTTATACGAGCTTAACAGCCAAGTACTGCAGACCAGATGATGCTAACTCAAAAACACCAAACAAACAAAAAACCACAGCAGTTATTTACCAAAAGTATGTCACACCACAGAAACTTTGTATCTTCCTGATGGCATTGTATATGGAACATAAGAAATTGAAGCTCAAGTTCAAGAGATGAATGACCTTTATATATACAGCTAAGGGAGTGAAAAACAAACCTTGTAAAAGAAAAGTGAGGGAGCTTCACTCATTTGCTTGTTTCACATGTGCATAAATCAGCAAAGAAAAGAGTATGAGTAAAGGAGAGAATTACTCTAAGTGAAGAGTTAACACCATAGCACATAGATCATAGGGATTTAAACTAAACTACAAAAGTAAGCCTGTAATAGCTTTTCTGTAGCGCAACGGGACGGACTATGTTAAAAGGTCATTCTTCAAAATCCTGGAATTACAATTCTACAGGATGTTACCCCTGCTAAAATAAAATGAATTTTATGGTCTGGGAGCTGTTTCCAGTCACATGATACAACTTAATTGTAACAATGGCCATAAGAAGCTCATCAGGAGTAAACCCCTCCCTGGACAATATATTACATAAGGTCCTTTTGGTTACTGAATGAAGTGGACAAACAACTTTAAGGTTGTAATTAAAGACTAATATGCCAGAAGTAGGTGATTGAGAAAGATCATGAAATTTCCTAGGAGTATCATGCACAAACCCTCAGCTGCAAACCTGCAGAGTGAAGCTTAAGTTGCCTATCACGCCTCCAAACGTGAATGCAACAGGGGCTTGATTTGGCTTCCACAGAGAAGTGATATTAATCAAAACTTCTTCTGTCACCAATAACTAATTTCTGCAGATCATTCTGGGATTACAAGAATTCACTACATTCAGTGTGTCTCCACTGATGGAAAAGTAGGAGGGATGGTGGCTGCAAAGGCAGCGAGGAAGCAGAACTGGCTATACCCGTCTTACCACAAAGGGAATCCCCAGCTGACTGTTCAGACAAGCTTTCCATTTCCTCTACCATCCAGAAACAGCACGTCAATTGTCTCTGACAGCAATATGGATAAAAAGGTCAGAGGAGAGAGATCTATCACACTAGACAAACGGAGAAGCATTCATCTTGATTGTACATAAACCTTGGCTTAGTTGAGCGCAAGATTTATAATGAATGACAAATCTTTTCTTTTAGAGGACTTTCACTCTCTGCTCATAATTAAAGCTTTAAAGGTTTGATTTTTTGTTCCTAGTGAAAATATTATCACAGATCTAAGGAGTTACAGAAATGGGAGGTGTAACATTTGTCTTTGAAAAGTAGCTTTGCACTGCACCTGTTGCTGTGAAATAGCAATGACAAGACTGTTAGAAATGATTAGATTTATGGTATCCCAGTTTGTACATGTCCAAACTGAAGCACCCTTAAAGGGTCTGTTTTTCAGCAGAGAAACAGACAGCATTTTAGAAAATTGCATCCCCTAACAGGTGTCTCAAGCTTTGTACTCAAAATCATCAGCATTATTTAATATATCTTGCCCTAAACATTAAATGAAACACACACAAAGAAGCAGTATTAGAAAGAAAAGTCATTTTATTCACCTTAAAAGGTCTTCTCCATCGTCTTCAGCAATACTGAAGTTTTTACAAAGCGATAGGATAATAAACACTGGAACACTGTTAGTCTGGGTTGTTACAAAAGCTAGGACAATGTTTGCTTGGTATTTACATTTTCATTGAATTTATCATTGAAAAGAATGAAGTGAGTGGGATGAAAACACCCTGTATAGCCAGCAGAGCTACAGTTCCTATAACAAAGATAGATATTGACTGTAACAAAGTCAAAATATGTAGGCCTAGGATTCACCTGTGAGATTCGGGATGCAATAGAAGAAGATACTCAGAGGAATTACTTACTGAAACTTTCCACGAGGTCAAGGGCAACGTGAGTAGTGATATCCATTCCAGTATTTATGTAAGATAGGCAGTTTTTCAGAGATGAGAGAGAAGAATCCACAGAGTTGAACAAAATTCTTGCAGCCCCTGGCATCTTGAAATCGTTACTCTAGAAATAACAGACAGAACATTCTGAATGCAGTTTACACCCAAAGAATTTGGGAGATAAAACGAAAGTGCAAATAGCAGTGTTCACAGGACTGCTGAAAAACTACAGAGCAGGGATGAAATCTTAGCTCACAAGTGAAGCACTGGCACAGGCTGCCCAGAAAAGCTGTGGATGCCCCATCCCTGGAGGTGTTCAAGGCCAGGTTAGATGAGGCCCTGGGCAACCTGGTCTAGTGGGTGGCATCCTTGCCCATGGCAGGGGTTGGAACCAGATGATCTTTAAGGTCCCTTCCAACCCAAGCCATTCTAGGATTCTATGAAGTGTCAGTGGAACTGCAATTCACCAGAAGTTTTCAATTCCCTTCCTATTCAACATTAAGCAAATATTAAGCAAAACTACACCCCAAAATGCAGCTTGCCCTTTTCATCTGCTCATTTCTACTGCTAAACCACAATGAAATTTAAACTCAGTGATAATGTTATCTTGAAAATTACTGCTCTATCTCAGCTCTGAAGAAAGCCCACACACCCCAAGATTTCCCTGTGTTTTCTAGACACATTAGCAACCAGGCTAGTAAGAAATACGACTTCTCACATCAAATTCAGCCCCACCATCTACAAGCCTGTTTCAACAGCTTTTCCAGTGGGGAAAAATATAAATAAATAAAGGGCTCTAAGAATATATTCAGCAGTAAATCATCTAACATCATTTTTAAATAAAAGCCCACCTTACAGATGGTGCCTGTTTCCCCCAAAGTTGTCACAAACTGTGTCGTTAGCAGCAGTGTTCCACTGGCACACAACAGCATCACACGAGAATCATGTTTGCCTCTTTACCACCATCTTCCCCAATACAGACCCACAACCTACAACTTTCCTGGGATTAACTGCTTCTCCTCTGTCATTAACATAACCCTCAAGTCAGCTTGCTTTCGCTATCCCTGTCCACACTGTTCATATCAGTTGGTGATCTCCCCTCTAAAATTTCAGCTTCTGCCCTTCCTTTTTTAAGCTTTATCATAACTTGCTTGGACGACATGTAGGTATTGTAAGAAACAAGGATCCGGTGTGCAGAGTTTTATACTTTAAGTTCCAGGAGATAAGAAAAATTCCGCTCAGCTTTAAAAACACACTTGTTTATAAAAGTAAGTCTTGGACAGACAGAAATACCTTATCAGTCCATGTAAACAGTAACTAAGATTTTCAAGGACTACACTCAGATCACACTGGGAAGGAGGGAGAGAACAGAATCTATAACCAAAATTGATTTATAGTACAAATTTTATCTAAATAGTACTCAAAACTACAAGGGGATGAGTTGGTATATCATCAAAAGCCCTTGACAGGCCATAATCCAACAGAAGTATGCAAAATATTAAAGGATAAAGCTTTGCCCAAGGTTTGCATATCTAAGACTGTATCTCCCTCTCTCCCTCTACTACTCACACTTGGATTCCAGAACTACATCTTACGCTCATCCTAACATGAATAACATTGCCATGTTCCTCATGAACATCGTGCAAATTGTAAGAGTTGAATACCTGCCATCACAGTCTCTTCTCTCCTAATGTTTTCTTTCATATCTTTTTCTTTTTTTTTCCTGCTTCAGAAATGTGCTTGGCTACTCAAGACCACCTTTTATGACGCTGCTTTCAGGTCATGGGTTTACAACAGTTTTTAACAACATAGTGATTTTTTGTGTTTGCCACAATTTGAATTTCTGAATTCCATATTAACTGACTTCCTCTCTTTCCCTTCTAAAGGAGCATCTTGCCAGAGAAGAGGCAGCAGTCTTCAACAATTGCTCCGCTTAGCTCAGCTCATGCTCTCCCTGTCAAAAGACAGCAATTGTTATCTTCAGAGGCTGTCAGACTGACAGCAGAAGACATGCAAAAAGTTCCTTACAGAACTCTGTGAAAGTTAAAAAAATAAATAAAAAATTAAAGATGCTCTTCAAGATATATTTAATAACAAATGCTTTAAGTTGTTATATTATTTTTAACTTTGTTTTTTTAAGCAGCTGTTTGCTATCTCACCAAGACTATTTGTATAGAACCTCTGTGACCCAAATCTTATACACCGTTAAATAGCCACACGAAATCATGTTATCATTTTTATCTTTCTGGGCCTATTTAGAGCATCAAAGTTAACAGCAAGAACCTAGCTGACTTCTTGAACTTGGTAAATCTCACTCATCAAGAAAACCCGCTGTTCTTTTGGGAATTTCACAGATATACACTGAAAGACAGGATTCTGTAAAAAACAATAGCAAAAAATTAAACTGGCTTCTTCGTTCTCTTAATATTTGTGGAAGCACTGACCAAGCCAAACTGAAACTTAAGTTATTGTTTACAATATTAGATCATACCACTGTGTTGGTAGTTGTATCTCAATTTGTGCTTTGGCAGATAATTTAAGTACTCTTAGACAAAATATATACATATATATATTATATATATATAAGCTTATTTTTCTCAGAAATTGTTTTTGATCCCAAAGATTTCCCCCTCAAATTGTCTAAGTGAACTCTTCAACATCAGCTTGCAGCTGTCCATGCTGCCAACGGAGGCACAGCCACATCCTCACTGGAATTGGTTTTACAGCTGTAAACCTGTACAGTTTTTTTTTAAACCTGTACAGCTTTTGAGCCTTTCTTGCCAGAAGAGTCTTAAGCAGGTGCATCCATTTGCCACTCCCACCCCAACACACCTCACTTCAGGAAGACCCAAGCAAAACCAAGAGTTGAAAAAGTGACCAAGTGCAAGCAGCGAGGCAGGTTTCTTTCAACAGTAAGTGACCAAACGGTCCGAACAGGGCTGCAGAGCACAAATCTTAAATTATACTTCATATTCTACCACATGCCTTCGAGATTTGAGCAAGCCACCTAGCTTCCCCACGCTCCCAAACCACGAGGCGGAGACCCAAAGGCGCCCACCTCTTGGGCGCCCACCCCCTGGGCATCTGGGTGACCGCCTGCCCCATAGGGCCGCTACTCTCCTCCCATAGCGGTGTGGAGAGGAGCCCCCCAAGCATCAAGCTCCGTTCCCCATGCCCTCGTACCCTCATCTCGCCCCCCGACCCCAAGCTGAGGCCGCCCGGCCGCCCTACACCAGTCCCACCCGGAGGGCAGCGGTCCCCCTCCATCTCCTCAGGGGGCATGGGGCGGACAGGGCGGGCTCCCTCAGCAGCGCCCGCTGCTCACCTAGAGCCAGCCGCCGCAGCCCAGAGGGGTGCCGGAGGGGTCCCGGAGGTCCACCGACCCTTCCCTCGCTGCTACGAGCGGGCAAGGCGGGCCGGGAAGGCGGCGGAACCGCCTCATCAGCCGGCGCCTCTCCACATGACGGCGCCATCATGTGATGGGAGGGCTGGGCACAGCCGCCGCCGCCTCCCGCCGTGCTGCCACCGCCGCGGCGGGGAAGAGGTTTTGTGGGGAGAAGCTGGAGCTCTCCCCGCTGTTGGCAGCCCTGAGGCATGGGGCTAGCTCCGAGGAGGTCTCCCCAGGGCTCGTCCAGGCGGTGAGGGGCAAGGGAGGGCCTGGCGGGGCGGCCGGGGGAAGCGCCCGGGGCTGAGGCGAAAGGACAGGGAAGCGCCCGGGGCTGAGAGGGCTGCGCTGCACCGGGGGCGCGTTGCGGGCGGCTCCTGCGATCTTGGACGGGGTATTCGGGCCAAAAAGGCACCCCACGGCCCGAGGGGGAGTGGGGGAGACGGAATTTAAAGCCCAGTCCTGTTCCATCGGGGTTACATCCTGTTACACCCCGCTGGGCTCCACACGACCGGACGGTCAGGCTCCTGGGTCGGGTCAGGGGGCTGAAGGGGTGCCCCCGCCTTCAGTTTGTTCCAAGGGGCTTGGAAAGGTCTTGGTTAAAAAACTAAAGTCAGTTCGAAGCCTCACGCAAAGGCTCCTAAAATATGAAAGCTTATTTTTAGTGGTGCTGTGCTGCGCATCTTGAAGAAAAAAATGTCAGTAAATAAATGGCTGCAGCACAAAAGTTAGCCCTTTGGCTGCAAAAGTTTTCTTTGTTTTGCTAAAGCCCGTTACAATTATTTCAGCTGTGTTTGAACCTATTATAGACACCTAACCTGTTTTGTTTTCCTTGCCACCATCTCCTGCATGGCCTCAATTGCTTCAGTATTTGTCATCATTTCATTCTTTAACATTTCTCTTCAAATTTTCTGGTCCAAGAGACCGTGCTTGTCTTGCCTGGTTGCACAGGTGACTGAATCAAACGCTGTGTATATGCTAAAGATGAGTTCAGTGCACTTTTTTTTTTTTGACTTCACCAACTGCTTTAAATAGAGCATTTATCTTTCAGCTGAAAGATTTAGGGGTATGCTTAAAAATCTGCATGGATTAAACTATCAAAAATACGAACATGAAGCACTCTGAATGTGTGTGGTTTTGTTTTTATAGGTGCTGTTAATGGAGCAGCTAGTTTTCTCATTCTTCTTCAAATAACGTGAAATCTAACGTTCAGAAACAGACTACAGGACCTGTGCTACGTGTTCACGTCCAGCTCCACGATGGTTGATTTTCTTGCTGAAAATAATCTCTGTGGTCAGGCAATTCTTCGGATTGTCTCCTGTGGAAATGCCATCATTGCAGAACTCTTAAGACTCTCAGAATTTATTCCCGGTGTTTTCAGGCTGAAGGACAAGGCTGATCAACAGAAATATGGAGATATCATATTTGATTTCAGTTATTTTAAGGTAAACCCTTTTCTTCTATTGTTAAACTTCACTTTAAAGTGTTGCTGTCCTGGTAGAGTATAAGGGCTACAAAGTAGCCATTCCTGTGTGCTGTGTTTATTACCAGCATGCTTCAGAATTGACTGCAATGACTTGCTATTTGCTTAGTGCTTACCAAAAATCTACTAAACTGAGATAGTAATTGGGATATGCTCGCATGCTAACATTCCGCTTCTGGACTGTCTTGTATTTTGTATAGTTCTGGTCACACTTAGCGTCATCTTACTCATTTGAGTGAGCAGAAACAGCCTGGTGAGCACTCTGTGCTTAGGCCCCTAGGCAGAATATACAATTAACCAGTACCCACACTGAGTTTTAGGGCAAGAAGGGGTGGCAATTTTAAGTGCATACATAGAAGAGCAGTCTTTCAGAATGTACGATGAGTCATCTGGCCTGCGAATTTTGATGGTTGTTGATCATATAAGACTCAAGTCCTCGGTTATTATTTCTTGAAGGAACTTTAAATTTTGCTTTAACCAGCAAGTTCTGAGCCTGTGCAGTGGGTTGTTTTTCTTTGGAGCACTCCTGTGGGCAGTATGCCCATCTTCCTTTGGTTATCTGTAGCTTATTCTTTGCAGCCGTGAAAACTGCTTCATGCTTTCCTGTTGGACAGTACCATGATTGTTCATTCACTGGGCTCGTCACAGGCACTGGATCAACAAACAAATCAAAGAGAACATGAAAAGCCCTTGTTTCCCTTACAAACTTGAAGATTCTCATAGAACATATTCCCCTCTTTCATTCTCCAACGTGATTTAGAAGGAGCTGTAGGGAATTTGGCTTTACCTGGATTGTACAGTAAAAGAAAAGTTAACAATACAGCAATATGGCAGGGGTGGAGAGGAATTGGTAAGAGCTGTCAGCTTTGAGTACTGGCTCGGAGCCTCAGGCACTGAAAACCTTAAGCACAGGTGATTTCCCAGATACCTTTAGATTTAAGTGTTTTAAGTCTCTCCAGAAGTCTTGTTTTTTTGTTGTTTGTTTGTTTGTTTGTTTTTGTTTTTAGGCAAATTACTTGAAAATTTTAAAGTGGATAGGTGTAATTGGTGAGAAATACAGTTATCCTGGAAACTGGAAGGATTTTAATGTTAAGGAAGCAAAGCAGTGCTGCTACTTTCCAGAGTGACTGCACCAAAATCAGTAAAAGACATACAAAGCAGAGATTATATCACTGCTAACACTTCATTCCCGTATACATGATTCTTAAAATTAGTTAATTAGATTTGAAATTTTGAAAAAATCCATAGGCAGTTTGGGACCTACTTTTATCCTTTATTTTATGTAGCAATTTGAAAAAGTGAAACACAAGACCATTTTTAAAACTACACAGCAATTACCAACCAGATATTAGGCTTGATATTTTATTTTGACTCTATTTTAAGTTTTTTTTTTTTAAATCATGTTTATTGAATCCTTTGAAGTCATGGTCTTGTGCCATGGTAAGCGGTCTGTGGAATATCAACAACATTTTCAATTAAATATTAATATTTTCAATTAAGCATAAGTGATATTTTCAATTAGATGTTAGTGATAAGACCAAACAGAGGTTCTAAGAAATATTTACCATACTAAATGCTTAGAAAGAAAAGGTTGCAGCCTTGCTTTCAGAAAGTCAGGCTTGTCGTCCCTACCCTTTTTTACACACGGTTCTTAGTGACATAGTTTCTGCGTTAATTTGGGGTACTGGTGCTGAGCTAGATCCAGAGTCTGTAAAAACTCTCAGATAAGTCTCATGCTTTCAAGCAGTTTAAATGCATGAGAAAGTACTAAGCTCACAACTGTTTGTGAGGCCTCAATCTTATGTATTCTAGCTGAGATGTCAATCAGATCAAATGTGTAAAGGAAGAAATTCCAGCAGGGAGGTGGATAGTACTACAGAAAGCCCACTGTGAAGCACACAGCAGCTTTGGATGCATCGAAGTTTTATCCAAAGTGTTAGCTGTTCTTTTCTATTGGTTGCAAAGGAGAAATTATGTTCAAAATCAAAGTGTAAGAAAGCATAAAGTTAATCTTCGTAGATGTTCAATCATAAAGTAGCTTGGAAAATTACAGGTTCTTGTTTTAGTGAGAAATGTTAATTTGTTGTTACATGTACACTGGTGGTTGTGTGTTGTGTAATCTACTGAAAAGTGTTGTGGACACGGTCAAATGCGGTCTCTAAACGTGAATGTCTTCTCTTAGGGGCCTGAGGCATGTGAAGGCAAACTGGAAGCCAAACCTGAGTTACTGGACCTAGATGAAGAATTTCGTGAAAACAACATAGAAATTTTGACAAGATTTTATCTAGCTTTTCAGAGTGTACATAAATACATTGTAGATTTGAACAGGTACAGTATATTATATATATACATGTAGAGTTTCTGACTAGAGTGCTGTTGAGTCTTAATGATGAGAAGCTTTTTCTTCAGAGACCCCGTATGCTCGCTGTTTAAATGTATTCATGTGCATTTGGGAACCTGGATTACTGGAGTAAGCACTAATGTTTAGAAGCGTAGAAGCATCTAGATTGGAAAAGACCTTCAGGATCTACAAGTTAAACCATCATCATTACTTACTGCATCCCATCACTAAGCCATATCCCTTAGTGCCACATCCACAGGTTTCTTAAATACCTTAGGGATGGGGACACCACCACTTTCCCTGGGCAGCCTGTTACAATGCTTGACCACCCTCTTCATGAAGAAATTCTCCCTCTAATCTAAACTTCCATTGGCACAACTTGAGTTTGTTTCCTTGCATCCTGTAACTTGTCACTAGATAAAAGACTGACACCCTCCTTGCTGCAACCTCCTTTCAGGTAGTTATAGAGATTGATGAGGTCTCCCCTCAGCCTCCTTTTCTCCAGACTAAACAACTCCAGTTTTCTCAGCTGCTCCTCATAAATCTTTTTTTCTGGTACCTTCATTGCACTTCTCTGCACACACATGAGCAACTCGGTATCCTTTTGAAGGACCCAAAACTGAACACAATATTCAAGGTGTGGTCTCACCAATTTATTCCTACTGTTCCTTACCAGCTTAATACATGACTTGAAAACATTCAACCTGTTAGAGATATTTTTTTCTCCTTTATCATCGATATTGCCATGAAGATTTTTGAATAAAATGAGACTCCATGTTGTCAAACTAAATTTTTGTGAAAAAGTTCCTGAGAATCTTAAGCATAAGTTATTTTTGTTGCTGGTTTTATCTGAAAAGATTTGTCGTAGGGTAATATGTAGTGTTACTGGAAAGTCCTTAAATAAGAAGAAATTCTGTTAATCCACAAGAACATCCTCTGTTCCTAGCTCCACCTTCCATATTGCAGTTGAGATAAATTCAACCTATTTGCAGGAGATGTTTGGGGGCTAACTTGAAAATGTGACAGTTTTACTAGGTTTTGGAGTGGGGGAGGAGCTTTTCTTTCTCAGTTTTTTGTTCTCAGGCTGTTATCCACCCATTTGAAGGTTAAGAGGATGTCAGATGTAAGGTACAGAGTATCCTCCAGCGTAGTTCATGCACACCACCTGGAAATGGAAGGAGGATTTTGCTAGGTTGGCTCTAGCTAGGAGTTCCAGCCTCTCATTTCAAACTAGAGCATTTCTTCCTCTTTGTCTGAAAAACCTGATGCTGCTTGTACTAGGAAGATGTTCTGACGCCTCTCTTGACTTTCAAACGATTTTGGTCAATTGAGTTCTGAAGAAACATAATTTGAGAGCAAAGCAGTCGATGACCAACTCTCTTTGTTGTGATTCCTAGATATTTAGATGACCTCAATGAAGGAATTTACATTCAGCAAACATTAGAAACCATCCTCCTTAATGAAGATGGAAAACAACTTTTAGTAAGTATTCAATAATTCTGTAATATAAAACAAGGTACCAAGCAGTTCTGTGCCACGCTAGACAAAAATGAAAATTCACCAAATACACAGTAATGCTATGGCTTATTTTGAGGAAGACAGAGACCAAAAATCTTCAGCCTGCCATTTTTGACAATGTGTTGACTACATAGTTGCCATTCTGTTAGCTTATCAGCACTTGTTTGTCTTTTAATGTTACTACAAAATTGTGTTGATGCAATTTCTTCGCTTTGTTCTTTCTCTTTCCCAACAGTGTGAAGCACTCTATCTATATGGAGTCATGCTACTGGTCATTGACCAAAAAATTGAAGGAGAAGTCAGAGAAAGAATGTTGGTTTCCTACTACAGATACAGGTAAGGTATATTGGTATTCAGAAGCACTCAAGGCTGAAAAAATGTAACAAGATATACTCAATTCACTGGGTTATTGAATTAAGATAATGGAAATATCAGCACCTATTTGACTGTACGGATAGACTGATAATTTTGCAGAGCTCTATAAATATCAATAGAGCTCCTTGCATTAGCTGTTTTTGCAGGTCTGGCTGTAAAACTGCGGCAACAGATTTTTCATGCTATCACAACAGAGAGTTGAAGTCCACTGACAAATAAGCTTTCAGCTAAAGCTTTAGCATTGCGAGTGTGAGCTGTGAAGGTACCGTAGGTATGTGAGCGAATCTTGGTGAAAAGTCCTGAGTATCTAAATTGCAAATGTGTTGCAAGTCAGGCTTCTTGTTACAGTGCTGGGTAAGTGGAATCAGTAATGGGATTTCGCAGGTAGACTGACAGCATCATTGTATGACAGGAAGGGTCTCAAAGAGTATAAGTGCAAATCCTTTCACACATAATTTAACTAAAATTTTAACTAAAAATCCTTTGCCTGTGCTGCTTTGACTGTTGAATGCAAAAATGAAGCAACAAGCAGAATTATAAAAGGCAGGTGGAAGAAACAAAGAAACAGAACAAAACTATTCCCCTGAATACAAAGCTGCTTTTTCTGTCACTGTATAAAGTTCATTTTTCTGTTTGGGCTTTGTATGTTTATCTGGGATTTCAGTATGGATGTGTATCAGTGTCCTCCTATAATGGTGAAAACTGTATTCATGGGGTAAACAGCCAAAAATCTTCCAGACCTTAATATCTGATTTGTTTTCTTGGAGGAAGGTCGTGGTTACAAGGGAAGGGAAAGGAGGAAATAACTAGGTCATAGAGCTCAATTTTTGTTCCTTCCTTTTGTAAAACAGTGCAGCCCGATCCTCTGCTGATTCCAATTTAGATGATATCTGTAAATTGCTTCGAAGCACTGGGTACTCGAGCCAACCTGGAGCTAAAAGACCTCCAAACTACCCTGAGAGCTACTTCAGCAGGGTACCCATAAGCGAAACGTTCATCAGCATGGTTATTGGCCGCCTGCGGTCAGACGACATTTATAATCAGGTAAGTTACTGTGAAATAAAAGAGGCATCTACAGTAGACTAGCAGATGATTTCTCAGGTAAGCTACTCAACAATGAAGCACAGAAGAAAATAAATCATGTAATCACCAAATTGTGGAGGTTGGAAAAGACTTTTTGCAGTCATGTAGTCTGAGCTCCTGGCTCAAGCAGGGTCGGCTTGAGCAGATTGCCCAGGACAACATCCAGTTGGGCTTTGAATATCTCCAGAGGGTAGAGAAGGCAGAACCTCCCTGGGCAATCCATTCCAATGTGTGACTAACCTCACAGTAAAAAACAAGCAAACAAAAAACTCACCCATTTTCTTTAATGTCTTTAAATCTTAAATGATTGGTCACTCTTAATAACTAATCCCCTCAGAGATTGCTGTTATTTTAGTTAGTTACTACAAAGAGATTTATCATCCCTTAGTAGATAGCTTGATTAAAAAGAAACCCTAATGTCACAGTTCTTAACTATGATAATTGAATTAATAAAGGGAAAAACAAAACGAAAGAAGCAAAGTATGAACAATGTCTCAGTCTCCTCTAATATGACTCCTTTGAGAGAGCTTTAACAAAACATTTGCTTTTGAGCAGAGTTTGGTCTGTAGCACGAACAATCTTTTTTTCTGTAATTTTTGGCACACATTTAGTGAACCCTGGATGACTGAAACAGTACGTAGATGCCAGAAAAACTGTGTTTGAAGATTATTGAAAGATAGAAGAAACAAGCAAAGGCTTAAATCTGTAGGTAGGAGTAGCAATATAAAAGTAGAGACCTTACTGAAAGTGCTTTCAAACTGTGGACAGACATACTGACATTCAAAGGGGAAAAATGCCTCATCAGGTACTGTACTGCAGATTTTTTTTAAACGCTGGAAAGTTCATGAAACAGATAAACGCATTTAGCAAGCAGCAAAGAAAGCCCATTTTATGACATATTTATGTCTCTAGTAAGAAACCAGGAAGTGTTAGTGAAATTGTACTCTTGTAAAGTACTTCTTAATCTGGAAATCTTACTTAGAGCTGATACTTTATTTCAAAATTACTTGCTCTCTTATTTATATAATATTATTGACTTACTGCCTTTGCAATAAACATTTGTGATTTCTATTTTTATAGTACGTGCAGTTAATAATGTTTACTGAAAAACAGTAATGTTACTATACAAAGCATTATAATTACATAGTCATTATAAAGCATGGTTATAATTAATGCACTTTTTCCAACGTAGTTCAGAAAGTTAAATTCGGGTAGAAAACTTCAGTTCAACCCAAAGTGAATGGAGCTTGTTTTACTGAAGTACGTTATGTCTGTATTGTTACCTCCTTTGATACTTGCAGCCTATTTTCAGTGGCAATAGGCAGAAGTCTCAAGATTTTTGACTAGTAAGAAAAATCAGAACCTTATAAAGTAACTAGACAAAATTAAATAAAATTAGGATGTTACTAAATAAAAGCAGGGAACAGTTTTCCTAAGGACAAATTGTTATGTCTTATTTAATATGATTTTAATGCCAACTCTTGTATTAGTATGGAGGTCTTTTAATATATCATCCTAGGCACTTTTAAAATGAAATTTCAGTTGATAATTTGAATCTTTTTGGTCTCGCTGATACACAGAATTGGTGAATAATTAAATTATCTTCATTCTAATTGTCTCTTTTATTAAATTACTCTTTTATTAAATTAATCCTTGTTTCTATGTGAGATGAACTACAGCATCCCCAGTCCTTATGTAATACTTTTTTCCAGCTCTGCTCCTTTCAAATCATCTTAAGCTCCGTGGTTCATCCCTCCTTTGACCCATGTACAGCACAGTAATATCTTGTGGTAGCCTGTTAAAATTAGAAGATATCTACACAGTCAACTTTTATATTCTGTAAAATATATCTGGTAAATACACTGCATGTATAAACGTGTCCCACTTATGTGCATATGCTCTTTATCTCATAGTAACCTATATATAATATACAGGATAGAATACATAATATATATCCTCTAGGATATATTATATATAATATATGTTACTATATAATATGCATGTATTACTTTTCAATGTGCCTCATGATATTTGCAAGTGGTTTATATGGCTGTGTATTATATTCTTGTTTTGTTTTGTTCCCTTTTCCTAGGTTTCTGCCTATCCTTTACCAGAACACCGCAGCACTGCCCTGGCTACTCAGGCTGCCATGCTCTATGTGATTCTGTACTTTGACCCTTCTATTCTTCACACACAGCAAGCAAAAATGAGAGAGATAGTGGACAAATACTTTCCAGATAATTGGGTAAAAATTAATTTTGTTTTAAAGCTGTTCTCTGGATTTACTGTTACAGAAATAATATACGTAGTTTTTACAGCATGAATTACAGAAAAAAATGTTCTAAAACAATCTGTTCTTATTCTTTTCTGGTGAAGTTTTACTTTGTTCAGAATGGGGCAATCTGTGTCAAACCTTCTGGGTAAGCACGGAAAGCTATCCTTTGAAATGCTTAGCTCAACGACATTCTGATACCACCAAGGTAAAGTCAATCACAAAAAAAATGTCAGCTGGAAGGTGCATATAGGCATCTTCTAGTCCAACCTTCTCAAAGCAGAGCTAGCTTCAGAGTAAAATCAGGTTGCTCCAGGTCTTGTCCAGTAGAGTTTTCAACATCCCTAAAATTAAGATTCTACAGCCTCAGGGCTCCTGTGGCGAGGTTTAATCACTCTGATGGTGGGGAATTTCTTCCATCTGTCCAACTGGAATTTCCCTCAGCTCATGACCATTGCCTCTTGACTTTTCACTCTGCTCCTCTGAGTCTGGCTCTGTCGTATCTCTAACTTCCCTTTAGATAGTGGAGGACTGCCGTCAGATCCCTTTGCCGCCTTCTCTCTAAGCAAAGCCAGCTCCCTCAGCTCCCTTCCATTGTGGGTCCCATCCTAGTAGCCTTCCGTTTGATTCACTCCAGTTTGTCCATGTCTGTCTTGTGCTGAGGAGCCCAAACATAGACAAATTACTCTAAATGGGACCTCGTGAAGGCTGACTAGAGGGAATATTCACTTCCCTCAATCTACTGGCCACAGTCTGGCTGGCATAGTCTAGTGTATGATGAGTCTTCGTTGTCATAAGGCTGTGTGTCTGATTCCTGTTCAGTTTGTCCACCAGGACACACAGGTCCTTTTCTGCAGAATTCTTAAGCAGGCAGTCAGTTCCCAGACTGTGCTGTTGCAAGGGTTTGTTTCTGTCTCCAGCTACTGGACTTTGTGTTTAACGTTATTGAACTTCCTCTGTTTTCTGCTGGTGAATTCTACTGACTTGTCAAGGCCTCTCTGGATGGCAGGCATGCTCTCCAACAAATTCCCCACACACATGTTGTTTGAAAACTTGTTTGAGGACACATTCCATGCCATTGTCCAAATAACTTAGAATTGCACAGTGACAGGCTTTGCTTCTATAGACTGGTAAGATGCAGTGATCAAAAGGGCATTTCTGTGCATCTCAGTGCTAAGATTTGGAAGCCTTAGTCTGCAAAAAAAAATGTTACTGAAGTAGTCTGGCATGTAACAATAGAGTCCTCAAGTAGTCTATATCAAAGGGAATCAGACTTCACAAAGAAACCAGAAATTCACTTATGTATATACATTGGTTTCAAATTTTATTCCTCTGTACCATTAGTGGAACAGTGAAGAAAGGAGTGAAGAAACTGCAATAGCTGCCTATTTTAACATAAGCTCATTACAACTCGTCAGGTTTTTTTTTTTTTTTTTTTCTGAAAAACTGTAAGCTTGTATTAGGGATGAGAACTCAAATTTTTGAGTATGCCAGCATCTTTATTCACTTGACTTCATTATACAAACTGTTACTTTGATACAACGCCTGTCTTGTGATCAGGTATGGACGAGTTAGCTGCATCATACAGAAGCATTTCAGATCAGTCTTAGCAGTGGAACTGTAACCTTCTAAGGAACTGTCAGCAGAAAACAATGAGCTTTATTTCAGCAGTGTTAGAAGGATCTTATCAGCAGACCAATGTCCTATTTGCCTCTTCTGGCTTCTTTTTTGACACTTTAGAAAAAGGTCAGTGGTTGACAGTGTTCCCCTAGGTGTGATCACTCCAGGATGGACAGATGTTGGAGTAATAGTGTGACGAAGCTGATAATGCCAAAGCTCTGTGTATCCTTCATCTGTCAGTCACCCAAGACTTCCATTTTTAATCATGTATCTTACAAACACTTGCAAGGCAACCACAATTCAGTATTTTTAATCACATTTAAACTTGATCTTGGGGTCTGAAAACCGTTTCTCTTTGTTCCGTAAAGATCAGAGTGTGGAATCATAGCTTCCTTCTGTTTGTGTTTGCGATGGAAGACGTTAGATTTCTGTTTGGCACTTTGGGCATTCTTAGAGGAGGATTCATTTAGGTGTTTGTTGTTTTTTTTTCTCTGTCATAGTTGGCTCCCTAGTCAGTCTTGCTTTTGTCAGCCTTGTGCACAGGAACATGGAAATTTGGAAATGAAAAGGAAGTGATAAGTTCATGGGCAGGAGGGTGGAATAGAGACCAAGGATCAGACACAGTGACTGAAAAAACTGTCAGCTTGTTTTCAGAACTAAGCTTCAATTAACTAATTAACTGTATTTCGTTTCATTTCTTCCTACTCTGGAGCAAAGAATACAGATACCAAAAAAGTTTAGTTATCTCCTGTTGATATCTACAACATATAACTCTCTACTCGTGTTGCTAAATGAAAAGTGTCGTCTTAATAAAATTGTAAACACAGCTTCTTGTTTTCTGCTTAGGTTATTAGTATTTACATGGGAATCACTGTAAATCTGGCAGAAGCATGGGAGCCCTACAAAGCTGCTAAAACCGCCCTCAACTACACGCTGGATATTTCAAATGTCAAAGAGCAGGTATGTAAGACAGCATTCAGTATTTTTAGCAAGATTTCAAGCTGTGTGGCTATCTCAAATATCTATATTTTTATTCGCTTGTGTACAATTGTTTGAATTGTATTCAAGTACAATACTTTGAGTATATAACTTTTGTAAAAAAACTGAGTTAAAAATACTTCAGGGTCTCAAAATCTTGTATGCCTATCATTTCTTATTTTACTTCCTCTTGTGGAAAAAGAGGCTAGAAGATTCCCTTTTCCCTAAAAGTTCCTGGGTCACAACTTGACAAAACAGATGCTGGCGCGCAACACCATCTTGTTCAGTATGGCATACCTTAAGCTGACTATGGTGTTTGGTCTTCCATAGGTAAATGTTTTAGAAGTTATACGTTCATTTTGATAATGTGGTACTCAGCCAAATAGTTGTACATGGTGCCTCCCAGATTAGCTAAACAATAATCTGGAAAAAAACACCTGCTTTAAAAGAATGATACCTTAATGTTGTATAATGCAATGTAGTTGTTGGTTTTTTATGTGAAATTATTTTTCTATGCCTAAAAAACAGTGAATAATACTGGCCTGTTTGTAAAACCAGGCAATAATTGGGGGATTTTGCTGGACTGATGATTGTTTAAATGCCTCCTTAGAGTTTGAACCAAGTGCTCAGAAAAGAACACACAGAAGTGTCTGATTAGAAGAACCATGTTATACATTGTTTTCTAAACTTAGGGAATGCGAGCAGACATTTCTTGTTAGTCTTCAGGGAGAGTTTGCTAAGTAGAACTAGCACTTAATTCATAACAAGTATATCCCGTTCTCAAGTAGATTTTGTTCTGTTCTTTCTTATTATCACCATTTTTAGGAATGATTTCTAGCGAGTATGTAAGTGAATATATTTGAAGTTCACAAGTCTGCATTTTTGAAACATTCTTGTGTAGAGCAAAGATCCTGAAATATACTTCGCATTCATTGTTATGTAGCTGCAGTTTATGATGTTGCCTACTAGAAATGACAGTGATTTTTTTTATATCACTTTCCTGATCTGATATCCTTTAAGTTTTTAGAAGCCCCAGCCACATTTTACATGACACATTCCTTTTGAGGCAAGGATTATGTTGACACAAGCATTGTGTATTCTAAGGCAAACAGGTACGCTGCGGTCACTGAGCGGGTGCACACTCAGGTGCAGCAGTTTCTCAAAGAGGGCTGTCTAAGGGAAGAGCTGGTGCTGGACAACATTCCCAAGCTGCTGAATTGCCTACGAGACTGCAATGTAGCAATCCGCTGGTTGATGCTTCACACTGCAGACACAGGTAAGACCTCGTGCCAGACTTTTATTCCAGAGTTGTCGATCCTGCTCTACTCGTGCTTCATCTTAGGTCCTAAGAGAAGTTCACTGTGTGCTACTGTTGAAATCAGCAGAATTTCATTAACTGTTTTCAGTAGTTTGTTGAGCTCTTCTTTTGTTAACAGTCTCCTAAAATCTTTGGCTGAAAAGTACACACATGCATTTCCTTAAATCTTGCAAACTACGTATAGGTGTAAAAAGAACCTTTGAGAAGTCATGATCCTGTTGAATAATATTCTGCAGAAAAAGTCCGGGAATGTTATCTTGTACCTGATCATTTGAAGCATCATTCTGAGAATTGTATGTATCACTAAAATGAAAGCAATAGCCAGCTTTTTAATATATTAGTAATTAATTATTTGAGAACACAGGTTTTATTCTGATAACTGTTGAATAATGTCTCTGACATGAGTTTGGATCTGTAAACTTACCTGCTTAGGTATACTCTTGGTTGAATGCCTGTGCTGTCTTTGGGACTTCTTGGTACGTGAGATCTTCTGTTGCACCTACAAAGATTTAAATGCTTGGCCAAATTCTGTAGCAGTGGAGAAATGTTGTCCTTCCATTTTCAGCTTGCGATCCAAATAATAAACGTCTCCGCCAGATAAAGGATCAAATTCTAACAGACTCGAGGTACAATCCCAAGATCCTTTTCCAGCTTCTTCTGGATACAGCTCAATTTGAATTCATTTTGAAAGAGGTAACGTGATGCTGCTTTCTTCAGTGTTTTCCCCTGAGCAGCAGAGCTGAAGACTTGATTTTGCCTGAATATCCCGATAATAAAGCACACTCAAATATGTTGAGAATGCTGCACAACTTTTTATCCTCCCATACTTCTCTTTCCAGGCTTTCTTTAAAACAAAGAAGAAAGCCCATGTCTGTTGAGGATAAGCTGCTAGGAAAACTCATACATCTCTATATAAATTTATGCCATCTGTAAAAACACTCCCCATTAATTCTGTGGTACTGATCTGGTAAAATACATATGAGCATGCTTAACTTCAGTTACATGCTCCTTTGGATTGAGTTTCTGTGTATAGATTGAGATGACTATGCAAAGTATAACTCAAAATTAGATCAGTCTTCTAGCATCTCTAAGCTAAAAAAGTTACTGGATAATTCTATAACTGACTAAATGCCAACAATATCTGTCATATATATATTTTTAATTCAGTTAATTTCTATCACCATATGCACATCCCACTGGCTGTATTTCTCAATGCTTTAAACTTTGTATTTAATGTTCTGTTCTGGTGAGGTCTTGAAGTTATTTAGTACTCCCTGTAAGTCAGTTCCATCTGTTATAAGTATTTCATTTCATTTATTGTAGTTTGCCTTCTTGCCAGTTTCATTTATCAAATGCTTTGTTTTCAACAGATGTTCAAACAGATGCTGTCAGAAAAACAAACAAAATGGGAGAACTATAAAAAAGAGGGATCTGAAAGGATGACTGAACTTGCTGATGTCTTCTCAGGAGTTAAACCTCTTACAAGAGTAGAGAAAAATGGTAATTACTAAAAACTAAACTGATGGGGGGGGAAAAAAAGTAATTTTCTTTTTTACTTCTAAACAAATACTGAAAGAAAATACACGAGGCTAATACTGATATTAATGAAAAAAATCATATCCTTCAGCTGACACAGACATCTCTTACATGCTGTCTTACTTAGGTTTACTGCATATGTTCCATATGTAAGCCGTGTTTACGTACCTAATATTTAGATGGATATATTTTTAAATATTTTTTCTTATTGCTTTGTGTAGAGATGTTAGGTAAGGTAACAAAATGCCATTGCACTTTTCTATGTGTAACGGAGTTGACGTTATTTTGTTCTATGTACAGAAGAGTGGGAAAACCATATCTGTTAAATATGGGGTTGCTTTAAGGTCTCCTTTCATTCTTTTCGTAGTCGTGTCCTGCATTTGTTGTATCAGCATTTTTTTTAAAGCTTCTTTTACTTCTCTTCTGCACTGAATCTTTGACATTCTCCAAGGAAATGACTTAAAAGCATGAATCTGTATTTCCAAATTTCCTGCTCTGTTTTTTGAAGCCTCTTCTTTTTTTTTTTCCTGAGTTGGTATAAGAATGAGAATTTTAGATCACTGTCTCATTTGATCAAACACTGCATAATGTCAGTGTAAGGGCGGTATTAGTGATTGTTCCAAAATAGCTAAATTTAGAATAAAGACAATTTTATCACTTTCTTCCATATAAAAGCAGACTTACCTTACTGAATTCTTTCCCTCTATCATCTTGATGTCAGCAAACTTCTAGCTAAAACACAGAAATGGCTGCTGCCAAGATAATTGACATTGTAAAACCATTTATAAAACACAATTTCATAATTTAAAGAGATTTATCTTCTTTGAATAGGTTTTATTATGCCAATTTGTTTTGATAATTGTTTTTTAATGTTCTGTGTGACACTTACCTAAGCATCTGCTCCTTTAAAAGTCTGTGTCTGGAAAGGCTAGAATTGTAGAAGTAAAATGAAAACATTGTAAATAATGTCCTGTATGTATAGTGTTGAATGTTTTTGTTCTTCTTATTGTCTAGCAAAATCCTGGTGTCTTTATTGTTTACTGCCCTTGCAAAGATTTGATTAAATTTTACTTGTTCTTACATAGAAAATCTTCAGGCTTGGTTCAGAGAAATCTCCAAGCAAATCATGTCTCTCAACTACGATGATTCCACTGCAGCAGGCAGAAAAACTGTGCAGCTCATACAGGCACTGGAGGAGGTATGGCAGAGAAATTTTGAGATAAGTGAATTACAAGACAAATCTTCATTTTAACAATATGTTAAGTCTATAGATCTTTGCAGTCTTGCATATACAGTCGTCAGGACTTGCCTATAGACCTAATAATTGTAAAATAAGGAATACTGCATGAAAAATCATGCCACCTACAGCTGATTAGTAAGATTTTTCTGGAGAAATTAATTCAATATTAAACATTATCTGTCAACATTACTTACTATTTTATTAAAAATACTGAAAATAAATTCACTTGAAGCTAGAGAGGGTAATTTGGAAAGCAAAATAAAATTGTAGGCCAGGATTTGTTAAGTGTCTTACTGTATCATAGCCTGGAAGAGAGAGATCAGTTTACTTATTTTATTAATGTGGTTGTCTTTAAAGATGCATAGACAAAAAGGGGATTTTTTTGTTTGTTTTTTTGTTTTTAAATACAGGTCCAAGAGTTTCACCAGCTGGAAAATAATCTGCAAGTTTGCCAGTTTCTGGCTGACACCCGCAGATTTCTTCATCAGATGATCCGAACTATCAACATTAAAGAAGAGGTCTTGATCACCATGCAGATAGTTGGTGATCTTTCTTATGCTTGGCAATTAATTGACAGGTATCTTAGCACGAGGTTTTTTCTTCTAAGTCATCATTAGTGAAACTTTTAGGAAATAACATGAGTAAATGTTTTTTATAACACTGTTGGACTTGATAGCCTTTGTAGGTCACTTCCAACTGAAAGTATTCTATGAGTTGTTGAGTATATTTTGCTCTTACCAACTTGAATAAGAATTAACAGCCACCCTTGGCACGTTGTTAGCTGCAGGCTAAGTAATGCCGTAACTTTTTGGTTTATACCCTGTTCCAACTAAAACAATTTGTTAAGTTTCTATCTCCACCCTTTAGTATAGTTAAGTGTTCTCCAAGATACTGGAGTTCTTGTTTCAACCAAAAACAGACAAAAATGTTACAGAACTTCTTTTCCAAGGTGTGATTTTGCTCAGCTGCTACTCCGTTAGTTTGGCTGTTACTGATGCCTTCTTCTTTTGCCCCATCTCCCCCTTTATCGTAGAGTTTTTCCTAGTCAGTAGCTCTTCAGACCAAAATTCTCCTTCAGTAAAGTTTCACACATCTCCCATGCTAGTGACCTATGAATTAAGAGCTGAAAATAAGTTTTAGGGGAAAGAGCTGATCTGTTTTCTCTCTTTCCTACCCCAGCTTTACATCTATTATGCAGGAAAGCATAAGAGTCAGTCCATCTATGGTAACTAAACTCAGAGCTACTTTTCTAAAGGTAAGTGTGAAAGAAAATGAAGGGACTTTAACACTTGGTTACCAGAGCATTCGTTAAATAGGCCTTAAGGCTGTGAAGTCACAAGTGATTCAAATCTTTCTTTTACCAACATTTTCTATATCCAGCTTTTTTAGAATTAAATTATTACATTAACTCAAGGTTAGTTTTAAAGAAAATAAAATTCAGTTATGTATCTTTATATATCTATACAACCAGTTAACATTGCCACCATTAGACAGATCAGTCTCGTCATCCAGGCTCTCCTCATTATAGTTACTTGCTGGAGACATCATATCCAAAGGGTGAATTCTCTGCATATGTATCAGAGGAGACTGAAGGAATTAAAAAAGATAGGTTGGCTGTGCCCTTTTTCTGCCACGATGAAGATGTGGCATCAGATGAAAATATTTTCTGTAGAAACATGAATGGGAAAAAGCGTGGGGAGGGAAGGGTAAAATTACAGAAGGAAAATACCTCACATAACTGATAAGATTAGGGAAAATGAATGCAGGGAATGTAGCATTATAGACTGCTGAACTTTTCTGACATTTTAGCAAAAAATATATGTATTACTTTTTTATTGGCAAATCTGATGTTGTAACACTGCTGTTTAGGAAGAATGTACTATTTCAAGGTATAGTTTAAGAGCCTGAGGAAGAAAATTTAGGCATTTAATTTATATTAGGAAAGCAGAGGTGAAGTTAAAATGTTAACTTTGTTTCTAGCTTGCTTCTGCTCTTGACTTGCCACTTCTTCGTATCAATCAAGCCAACAGTCCTGATCTTCTCAGTGTATCGCAGTATTATTCTGGCGAGTTGGTTTCCTATGTAAGAAAGGTAGGCATTTGAAGAGACATAATTGTCTTATTCTGTAATTACCTTTCCTCAATTGATTTATTTTTTTTTGGAGAACATACTGACTTTATTTGTCTTGTCTCTCTTTTACAAAGGTTCTACAGATAATTCCAGAAAGCATGTTTACTTCTCTTCTCAAAATTATAAAGCTTCAGACTCATGATATTATTGAAGTGCCCACTCGCCTTGATAAGGATAAGCTACGAGATTATGCTCAGCTCGGACCACGATACGAGGTGCAGTTAAAATAGGGAATTCCTAAAAAGCATGTCATAAGGGTAGCCAACTTTAGCCTAAGTTTAAATAGGTTCAGCTCCATAGAGTTAACACTTTAACAGTGAAGTTGGGTTGGTTGACTGAGAAAGAATTAAAACTAACTACTGTTAAAATGAGAATTCCTTAGGTTTCCTGAACATAGATGAGTAACTTCTCTTCTGTTTGTGAAAGTCCAACTTTTGATCTCATAGAAAAGGAGAGGAAAATTAAACATATTTGTAAAAGAGTGTAGAGATCTTGGATTTATTTAGGTGGTGGTGGGAGTGATACTAAAAACCCAAGTCTGAAATTAAGCCGTCATATTTGAAATGCTTGTTCCAGGAGAAGGAGAAAATTAAAGACTGAATAAACCAGCAGGGTTAAGCCTTTTGCTGTCTTCAAATGTGAAGAGAGGATGGGGACATGTTGATTTGATCAGATGAAGAAGCTGGTATTGCTTGTTGAAATTTCTGTCTGTGTGAATTTTCTTTCTTCTGCACTGTTACCAGTCTGGTAGAGTGAGCAAACATAAAAAAATATTTGGTTTTTTATTTCATAGAAGATTGAGGAGCAAAAAAAATGAGTAGACCAGTAATTTTTTCCCCTCAAATAAACTTTTTCCCCTAAATACTTTAGTTCCCCAAATACCAGTAAGGATGCCATCTTTTTTCCACCAGTTTTTGCCAAAGTGTTATGAGTTTTAAACAAACAGGTTGTGATCTCTAACGAAGTCGACACTCAGACCTGAATGCTAGGCTTGGACTTCCCTCTTAAACTCTCTGTAAAGATAGCTTATTCAGGAGTGAGTGGGGGGCAGGGGTGTAGAGGAGGAGGCAGTATTCAGTAACATTCCTTTAATTTTGAGGAAGGAGAAGGGTAACACCATACATAAGGACTTCTCACTTGTGATTTCTGTGGAGCTGTAAGTTTGAACTATGTTGTTTCTATTCTCTGTTGTAAATGTCTTAAAGGCAAAAGACTGGCTTGTCTGAACTCTGAGCATAAGGATTCCTACCTAATAATTTAATACTTGGTGAAGGTGCTTCTGTATTTTGTCAGTGGAAAGGGTGAAGTGGTCTCATTGCTAGCAGCAGGCTTTGTTGCAGAGTAACTACTTCAAACTGTGCCCCTAGCCTGCTCAAAGCTACCAAGGCGCAGTTTTGTCCATGATGTTTTGTAGCCATGCGAGATAGCCAGCCAGGTCTTTTCTCTCATCATCTTTGTAAAGCTGCTGAGAAATACTATTCTTTCCTGCTGGTAGCATATCTGTATCGATCTAATCAGAAGATAGATTGTTATTGCACTACATAAGTAAGCTTAGAACAAAATGTAAAATTGAAAGTGCATCAGTGCATTATTCTGCAACAGGAAGCTACCACTGGAGAAGATGATTATCTTTCTAGCTTGATTATCTGAATCTGTAGAATCACTTGAATAAATTGTATCCTCTTTTTCTATTAAAGGTTGCCAAGCTAACCCACGCAATTTCAATTTTCACTGAAGGTATCCTCATGATGAAAACTACTTTAGTTGGTATCATCAAGGTAATGTTCCATTATTTCAGTAGTCATTTTGTTGGCAATTAGTGCTTTAGCACAGATATTTCAGCACATTAAGCAAGACCTAGAAGACAAAAAGACAAGAAAAAAATGAGCTTGCATACTAGTTTTCAAGCAGGGATGCCTGATATGGCATCCAGGTATGAACTGTGTTATTTAAGGTCATTAAGAACCCACAGTTCTCATTGTGCATAGGTTCCTCAACCTTAATTAACACGTTTTTTTTTTCTATTAAAAAAAATGACTGCAAGAGTTTCTGAAGAGCTGTTTCTTCCATTGGCAAAGGCTGCTCTACCTACATTAAGATTCCTATTTCAGGACTCCAGAAGCAAGCATTCTTGAAGCAACATATACTTCTTAATGTATTCTGGCTTTTTATAATTGTACAACATTCTTAATGGATCATTAACAAAGCTTGAATATGGGAACAGACCTTTGCCATTCAACTTAAAGGAATGATTTATTATCTAGTACAAGCATATAAATATTTATCTTCTGGACAAGCAACTGGTGGGAGAGTGGATGCGTTAGCACTGCTTTCCTGTCAGAAAATAAGTATTTAACATAATTCTTGGTAAACCTGAAATCCTTTCATATTTTTGATACATTTCCAATTTTCAGGAAAAAAATGTTTCTTCTACTTAGGTGGACCCAAAACAGTTACTAGAGGATGGAATAAGGAAGGAGCTAGTAAAACGGGTAGCTCTAGCTCTTCACAAGGGACTCATCTTTAATCCTAGAGCCAAGGTGTGTAACAGCTTGATTTGATTTGATTTTTTATGTATCTCAGTTTTGCTGACACCTCTTTTATTGTACTACTTTCTAGAAAATAATACTTAATTTTCTGTACAGGTTTCCTTTGTGTAAAATACATTTTGAACTTCTTAAAGGCTATTCTCAATCTTATTTGATGTTGCAATGAGTTTATGAACTGGTAAAAATGCACAGAATTCAAAAACCTATTTATATTCTGTTCCAAGTGTCCTATGAATAGTGAGTTCACAGTTGTCTTTGTGATGATTCATGGCAACACGTGATATCTATACAAGCCAGGTTAAAAACAAAAAGAAAAAGTAGAATAAGGATTATGACTCCTTGTTTTGTTTCTGTCCAGATTGTTAAACCTCTCTCCCAGATCAATCAAAAGTATTATTGAAGCCTAGAAGAAAAATTAGAAACAGAAAATTTTTTATTAGAAAAAAATATTTTATAAGAAGAATCACTTAAGATATCAAACAACCTGTAATGCATCTCCCAGTGTTTTTTAGTTCTGGATGGAATATAGTGAAATCCTGGAGAGATTGTTGTGTAAAAAGGCATTTAGAAGCCTATACGTTTGCTTCGTATTCTACCTGCTCACAGTTCTGTTTTTCTTTTTCTGTTTTCCCCTCTGTAGCCAAGTGAACTGATGCCCAAATTGAAAGAAATGGCAGCAACAATGGATGGATTCCATCGATCGTTTGAATATATCCAGGATTATGTCAACATATATGGTTTAAAAATTTGGCAAGAGGAAGTGTCTCGTATTATTAACTACAATGTGGAACAGGAGTGCAACAACTTCTTAAGAACAAAGGTGCTGGTCAAAACCAAAAATGAACAAAATAAGATGATAAATGCTTTTATATTGGGATATTCAAGCTTGTGAGTGATGGAACATATGTAATGAATCATGCACGCTCCACAGAGTTGTGTCTTCAAGTAAATCTGTTATCTGCCACGAAAAACATCTGGCCCCAGCTTTTTCTGAATGATTTCAGCATCCCCCTGCATTGGCTGTACATAAGAGCAAAGAACCCCTACCAAAATATTTTAATATCTCTTGCCAGTGAGCAGTATCCTTCCTCTCTTTCTCAAAGAAAACAGAAAATAACTAATGAATCCCAGTAGTCTTCTCTATATCTATCTTTAGCTATCTGTGTGCAGGTTTAGGAAGACTGCAGTAGTTACCAGCTCTTTTTGTGATATTTCCCAAGTGGTTGAAGGAATACATTTACATTTGGGAAACAAAATGGTAGACAGTTTTCCTGCAGAAAGGAACAGATGGAATTCTGAGCAGGAGTGGGGGTAGTTCTTTCAACCTCCACGCTTAGGTTTTGCTTGCCCTTTATCATAAGACCTGTTCTCTGCTTTTTTACGTTTTTTTTTTTTTAGTACTCTGCGTTGTATAATTTACTGTATTGTTTTACATTTTACTCCTTTAAGTTAAACAAAATCAATAGAATTTGTAGGGCAGATTTAGGATGTGCAATGCTAACACTGCAAAAAACTGAAACTTATTTTTCAGATTCAAGACTGGCAAAGCATGTACCAATCTACTCATATTCCTATACCAAAATTCACACCTGTAGATGAGTCTGTAACTTTTATTGGTCGGCTTTGTAGAGAAATCCTGAGGATCACAGACCCAAAGTAAGTACTGTACATCACAAGCCATATTACTAGCTCCGTGCATTGAATTGGTCCAATACCACTATATGTAAATGAAATATATAATAGCATTCCTTCGACTGCCATATCGTCATCTTTATCTAAAGCTGAACTTACCCAGTCTGCCCTGTATGTTTTAAATATTAGTTTAGAAAATTCCAACTTTAGTATACAAAGCAAAACTGTGCATGAGCCCTTGCAGAGCGACTTTCTAATGTCTTCCAGAATAAGATGACTCATTACTCTTATCACAAAAACCATTTGCAGCTTATTCTGAAATATGTTATTTCTTTGTTTAATTTTTCCTTAGAATCACGTGTTATATTGACCAAATGAACACCTGGTATGATATCAAAACTCATCAGGAAGTAACCAATAGTCGCCTCTTCTCAGAGATCCAAGACACTTTAGGTACCTTTGGTCTCAACGGTTTAGACAGGCTGTTATGTTTCATGATTGTAAAGGAGCTGCAGGTAACTTGAACTTCAGTTTCTCAAGCTCATGTTGCTTTTACTGCTTGTTAACTTTTCTAGTGAAATAAAAATCCAATTAACTTTTGAAATGGCAAATTCAAATCAAAAGCATTTGAAAAATGTGCTTTCAAACCCAAAGGTAAAATCTGAGTTGCAGATATAATTATTGGGTTTGTTGCTCTTCAGTGAATTGAGCTAGGCAGTGTAGGTTATGTGCTAGACGATGCCTCTCAGAGGTGTACAACTTCAGGTCAGCTTTTGTTTTTTATGTCTAGATATCAATGAAAAATTGGATTGTTTGTGTCTACTTTGATATGAATAAAGTGTCAATTCTATGCGATGATGCCTTTCCATAATACCTAGGAGTGTAAGCAAGTTTGTTTTTTCTTTGAAAAATCTGTTCTGGTTAAAGATTTTAAAGAAAATCAAATATTGATGAAGACAGTTCTTCCTTGCGAATTGAATACGTTGTTGGCTACAGTGGGTATGTGTGTTGAGGAGGTGAATCTGCTAATTGTCCTAGCACTGATTAGTGTAAGTCAGAAAAATAAAAAGTTTAACTACATATTTCTCAACTCTTAATCTCTGGAAACAGTCTTGCCTTGCTTCTTCTCTACCAACAAAAGACTGCTGTTGAAAATGTGGCTGTTGTACCACCAAGATTAAGCATGGCATACATGTGTGAGGATTTTACTTCTCTTTCTTTTATTTAGAATTTCCTCAGCATGTTTCAGAAAAATATATTACGAGACAGGACAGTACAGGATACCTTAAAAGCACTTATGAATGCTGTCAGTCCTCTCAAAGGAATTATAGGTAAGTGCTTTCTGGTTGAGATGGAAGAAAGCTGTTGTCTTAGCACATTTGCATTTATTTATGCCTCACCCTTCTTCTTTTCTCAGCGAACTCAAACAAGGTTTATTCTGCAGCAATTGCAAAAACTCAGAAGATCTGGACACCATATTTGGACTCCATAATGAAGGTAGGCTTATGTTATTTATATACAGAATCTGCTATAAGCACTTTGGTTATATACTTTAGTCTACTTACGTTACAGGGTTGTGTAATGTTGACATGGAACGCTATAACATTACAAATGAAGCAGGACTGGATTTGTCAGAGCTCCTGAGCTTCGATTATACGCTCAGCTTAAACTCCGCAAGGTGGTTAGCACTGGAATCCATATGTAAAATCCAATAATTCACTAAAACTGAGTACACCATTAGAGTTCTGATCTGGGAAGGCTGAGGCAGCGCTCAATATCAGGAGCTCTGACACTCCTCACAGTGCCGTGTGAACACTTGTGTACCTAAGGCTAAAGTTTTGAGCAGTAGCGTGTCCTGAGCTTGCCTCCTTCACACAGAAGGCAGTCTGACACACCGAAAATTTAAACAAACTGTGCCATTAACACGTCTGTTTGCCTTGCATTTGTAACGATGCTTTGTAGCCGTTTTACAAGACACTGTGAATGTTTGCTGATGCTATTGAAGAGAAGAGGAAAGGGCAGGCAAAGAAGGGGAAGAAAGTTGACAGCAATAAGCCTCTCCATGATCCCCTGTTGTTGTTTAATCCCTGCCATTGCTGACCCTAAGGTCTAGGGAGAGGTGGGGAAAAGCATCTTCACTTCCCAGTGAAAAACAAGCAAGTAACTGGGTTTTTGTTTCTGGTACCTTTTCAGTGCCCTCTTCACACTGCCTGTATTTGCTGTCATGAACTGCGTATAAATCTTGAGCGCTGTGACTGTTCCTCCCCTTTTGCACAGCTGGGGTCTGTCAGTTCTGATTTTGGGCAGTCTGAATCAGTGCTCTCTTACTGAAATGAGAGGGTAGCTCCACTGTGTATGTCCCTACTTTGGGCAGCCCTACAAAGGCTGTTAGTTGTAATGAGGACTTTATGTAATCTATGTAAATATTAATTATTTTTACTCCAAAGTTTTTCGTTAATTTGTCTTTCTTCTTTCCCCATTGCATTCAATATAACACCACTTTTTGTTGTTGTTGTTGTTGTTTGCACAAATAGGTTGGTCAGATGCAGATTTTAAGACGGCAGATTACCAATGAGTTAAATTATTCCTGCAGGTTTGACTCCAAGCATTTGGCTGCTGCACTGGAAAATCTCAATAAGTAAGAAGTAAAATGTGCTAAAGAGCTGCGTGCGTTACTGTGATGTGGTTATTCAGATTGTTGTCAGATAAAGAGTCTGCAAAATCTGTATTATGGCAAAATATGCAGTCTGATTGGGTTTTTGTTCTTGTTGATGGTTATTTGAATTTGAACCCAACAAAAACTGGTTGAAAATAAATAGAATAGAATTGTAGAATCATCATAGAATGGCTTGGGTTGGAAGGGACCTTAAAGATCACCCAGTTCATGATAGCAGTATAGAGGGGGTGAATCACCGCCCTCAACCTGCTGGCCATGCTTCTTTTGATGCAGCCCTGGATACGGTTGGCTTTCTGGGCTGCAGGCGCACATTGCTGGCTCACATTGAATTTCTCATCCACCAACATCCCCAAGTCCTTCTCCTCAGGGCTGCCCTCAATCTGTTCCCCACCCAGTCTGTATTTGGGCTTGGGATTGCCCCGACCCAGATGCAGGACCTTGCACTTGGCCTTGTTGAACTTCACAAGGTTCACTTGGGTCCACCTCTTGAGCCTGTCAAGGTCCTTCTGGATTGACTGGATGGCGTCTAGTCCCTTCAGCATGCCGACCACACCACAAAGCCAGTGGAATAACTCTGCTAGTGTAAATAACTCAGCTAGTAATTGCATGAACGTATTAGTGAACAGCACAGGTTTTTAATTATATTTACTTTTACCTAGACTTGAGGTCATATTTGGATGAGAAATAAGAACAATGAAAGTGGTGCTGATTTTGCAACAAAAATGATCTTTGTAAGAAGACATCTTAAAAAATGTTGTTTGCTCTTGATAGTAACCATTAACAGGTTTTGTGTGCATGAAGCTTTTATATTAATATGGTATATGGCTTTGCATTAGGTTTATTTGTGGATAGTTCAAGTAAGTATTTAATGCAAATAATTTATTTCCATTTTAGAGCAATACTGGCTGATATAGAAGCACATTATCAGAATCCATCGTTGCCTTACCCTAAAGAAGACAACACTCTTCTGTATGAAATCACAGCTTATCTGGAAGCAGCTGGCATTCACAATCCTTTAAATAAGGTCAGGCTTACGTTTAAGTGCTTTTAAGCAGTATAGTTGCTTTTTCTCTGTCACAGATGTGGAAAAACTGCTCTTTTTTTTTTCTCCCCTCAGATCTACATCACAACAAAACGTCTGCCATATTTTCCCACTGTCAACTTCCTATTCCTGATTTCACAGTTTCCAAAACTTCAGTACAACAAAAATTTAGGTATTGTATAAGTTGCTTGTTGTTTGTGTAAATCTAACGAAAATCTATGTGAAATCATTTGCGTAGAAGCCATTCAATTTTTTTTTTTTACTTTAGTCCATCATGTCCAGACAGGTTTGTTATAATATTAAAGCAAAATAAAATGGGGTAGGAAACAGAATCCAAACTTCTCCCTTTCTCATTCCATTCTATGCCATAGTTAATATCATTAAGCCATTTGCTGTGGAAGAAATACAGCTGCTACATTGTTTTTTGTTTTCTGCTTGTGGACAAGCAGAATGGGAGGCACAGCAGAAAACCTCATAAAAATATATTATATATATATTTGTCCCTGCCACAAATACATTGTTTTATAAACATGCATTGTGTTTTTTTCTCTGTTTTTCCTTTGCAGGAGTGGTGTGCAAACGGCCGGCTGATCAAATTGACTGGCTGCCTCTAGTGCTGGGACTCCTTACCTTGTTGAAACAGTTTCACTCAAGATACACAGAACAATTTCTGACTCTCATCGGTCAGTTTATTCGTTCAACGATGGAGCAGTGCACAAGGTATCCACATGTCACTTTCTACTCACCTGCAGAGGGTTTCAGTATTTTTACTACTGCTTTTCCAGTGTGTTCTTTTAGTAAAGTATATTTGACATAATAATATTATTTGACTTAAGTGTAAGATTAAAATGTTTCTCTCCGTGTAATTGAACCGCACGGTACGTAGTGGAATAAGCGTTTTTGGAGACTGGGATTTTCATGTAATGTTATGCAAATAACTGACCAGCTAGTAAGACTGTGGTCTTCATGATTGCTTAATATTAGCCAGAAGATACCAGAAATGCCTGCTGATGTAGTGGCTGCCCTCATGTTCCTGGAAGACTACATTCGCTACACAAAATTACCAAGAAAGGTAAGAAAGAATTCCATGTCTTCGGTAGACAGCACTGGGAGTGCTGGCCCCTCTGGACTTAAATATATATCTAGATCTTAAGACAGTAAAAAGAAAGAGAATTTAAAATAACGAGACATTTCTTTATGTGACATTAACTGTTGTGGAAGCCAGTGATACAACGCTTTCCTATACTAGCTTGAATCTGTTGGGATTATTTTCAGACTCTTTAACCGCTACTCACTGTAAATTATTTTCCCCCATTGTTCCTTACAGTTATGTTCTTAAATGCAAAAAAAAGCACAAAATAAAGAAGTGTAATCAGGTCTTCTAAATAATAAGTGCTGTTTTAGAAAATTTTAAATGCTATTTAGAAAGTGTAAATCTCCAGTCCTTGATTTCCTTTCCTTCCCTTCTTTCCAAAGAAGCAGGGCTTCCTAGGCAGCTTCTGTACTTCACATGCAAAGGAAGTTCTGGAAATTTGTGCTTGTAGAGAGACTTTCTTTTAGGATTAAATGTGACTTAACTCCTTTTGAGGATAATATTTATACATGGTATTAAAAATAAGTCATAATTCTTTTTGCTGTAGTCTGTACCTCAGTTAAGAAAAGATGATTCATCAATAAGCTCTTTTATATTTCCTAGATAATACTTAGGACTAGGAGATTTTTCCAGCTTCACCCTTGTTCCCAGCCCTCGGCACAGTGTAGCAGGAAGTCCGCACGTTGGTCTTTCAGCTGATGTGTCTGGTACTTGTGCCAGCTCCCACTTCAGCCTGGTGCTATGTGGAGAAACAGCCGAGAGGGTGCCAGTGTTCTTCCAATCTTGCACAGGACCTCTGGTCCCAACAACTTCTTACAGCCCTGAGCTAGCTTCAGATGCCTGACACCATGTTCCTGCCTTGTTTAGGTCGATAGTATTGCATGCTTGGTTGATAATTAGATATGCTGTGTTAATAGATGAACAGAGCATACAAATTAATAATGAAGAAAACATCTGACTGACTTCCTCTTTACTCTAGGTCGTTGAAGCACATGTGCCTAGCTTCATTTTTGATGAGTTCAGAACTGTTCTGTGAAAATGGAGAAAGACCAAGGCTCTTCCCCAAGCCTGAAACAAGGAACTGAGGATGGGCCAAGCTTTTCAGAGCTGTATCTTTTCCATGCTTTGAGGCAATACCTGCAACTGTCACTACAAAATATAACCATCAGCACAAGTCTATATCATTAACACTTGTTTAAATCTTGGCATGAAATGCAAACCATATCTCATCCAAACTGTGTACATTTTGTACTGCACATTATAAATGCTGTATGTAATTGTTTACGTATAAATCATTTAGTTTTTTGTTCTGAATAACTATTTGTGGAAGTTTGATTTTTTGTATCACAAACGAGCAATGAAATTGGAAATAAAGGTATCGGATTCTTTGCCAGGACTCCTGAATCCAAAGGGTCAGTTTTCGTGTTCAAAGGACTGTTAGTGAGAAAAAGAAAAAAGATGTTTGGTGTCCGCCTCTGTGCTACAAAAAATAATTTTCTGTTTTGTGCTGTACTATTTAAAGGCATGAAAATTTCCTTCCGTGCAACTGTAGCATGACTAAGGTTAGAGGCAAGGCCTGTATTCATGTAACTTTCAGTGCTGATGTGGAAACTTTTGCACCCAGCGTAACTTCCTGCATAACTTCCTCACTGGGGGCTGCCGTGGGAAAGCCAAGGGGAGGTGTTACTCTATCAGGGGACAGCTTGGTCACTGTCAGGCTCAGTCCTGAGTTTCTTTTTTTCTTTCTGAAGCACTTCAAATGCAACAGCAGAAGGATGTTTCTGACACTAATGCAGACAGGAATGCCTAGGGAGCAGGTAGATGGCAAATGAGCTCCCTATTTGCGGAGCTGATGTAAGAAAGCAAGCCCAGAGGAGAAGGGATAAAGCCCCAGGTCCTATCTGCGTCACCCCCTGTCTGCAGTGAGGATGCATCCTGTTCAGCTGCTCCTACATACCCTGGCTTTTCTACCTGGAAACAAGAACAGGGGCTGTCTCGTCCCCCTCCACCAAGGCAGGTGAAGGGGGCTGGCCAGGTCAGCTGCCACCCACACCTTCCACTTGTTCTGCGCTGGAGTTGGCATAACAAATAACGGGTTATGGCCTCCTGGTTACCAGGGCAGGAATAAACTTAGTTCATGAAAAATCCATCCTGCTACCCCCAGCATGGACAGATGAATGCTAATGCACTTCTGAGGAGTAAAAAAATCAGGAAGTTTTGGTAATTTTGGTACTGTTTTTCAGATCAAGTGTGGGCTATGAGAGTGCCTGAACATACTACAGAGCATGATCTGTTTGCAGAAAGGACTTTATGCCGCTGGAGGGAAATGCTGCACTGGCACCTGATCAGCAGTGGGCAGAACTCGTGTCTGTGCTCATCATACTAGAAGACACACCACCGACGTGAAGTCATGCTACTCCAGTGCGTTCACGCTTCTCTTCGCTGAACTCCATAAACTTGCTGTTGGCCCATTTCCCCAGCCTGTCCCAGTCCCTATGGATGGCAGCACAACCTTCTAGGTGTACCCACCACTTCTCCCAGCTTTGTATCACCTGCAGACTTGCTGAGGGTGCAGTGCGCCCCGTTGCCCTGCTCATTACTGAAGAGGTTAAACAGTACTGGCACCAGCATCAACCCCAGGGGTTGACGGAGTCGGTGCTGCTGACCTCCTGCCCCCTGGGCCAGGCAGTTCAGCCAGCTGGTTAAGTGAGGTTTTCCCCTCATAAATCCACGCTGACTACTCCCAGCCACCTTCTTGTCCTTCATTGGTTTGGAAATGATTTCGGGGATGATTTGCTCCATCATCTCACCAGATATCAAGGCGAGACTGGCCCTCCTGTAGCTTCCCAGATCATCCTTCATGCTGTTACTGAAGACAGGAGTAGTGTTTGCTGCCATCCAAACCCCCAGATCTTTCAAAGAGACTTGAGAGTGGCCTTGCACTGCCATCAGGTGGCTACCCCAGCACCCACGGGTGCATCTCACCAGCTCCTATGGATCCACGTACACCCTTCTCAGTTAAACATTCCCCAGTCTAGCCCTCCTCTGCTGAGGCACAGAGTACTAACCTTCGGAGTTCGGTGCTGCAGGGAGATGCTGTTTTGCCTACTTCCAAAAGGAGGTTCACAGTGAGAGAAAGAGCGTGATAGTAATATTGCAGGAAAAAAAAAAGAAAAGAAGATATATGGTGAAATGGAGGAAGAGTCAGAGGAGCCATGACTTCTATTAGAAAGCAGAAAGGCCAAGAGCAACAGAGGAAGGAAACAAGCTGGTATCAAAAAAAAAAAAATCCCTATTTATATTTTTAAGCTGTTCCTTTAGAAAACCCTAAATTTTCCCCAAACAAAAAAAAAATCCTGTCCCCACCACAGAAGTAGTTCCCTAAAGTTGGTTTTAGATAAGCTAACATGTGGAGAAAACACTATAATATCAGGGTCTTTGTTATTAATGCTTATTTTTAACATTTGTGGCTCTTTAAACAAAAACCTGCAAGATGAATACTTTAAATAATCAGATGTATAATTCCAGGAGACATCAAGTGGTTATATCCATAGTTTTTCATCCTTCTACAACCTAAATAAATAGAAATCTGCAGAAAAGAAGGCTTCAAGCTCTCACATTTTGTATTTTTTAGAAAGGAACAACAAATAAGATATTAACGAAAATCCAGATATATACAAATGAAATAACAACAAAGTGTCCTCCATCTTCAAATCCTCCATCTATAAATCTTTGTAATGCAAAACATAAGTACCAAGCATGAAGGAAAACTGAAAATCTTGTCTTCCAAGAAAACCGACGGGAGCCAGCTCCCCATCAGGACCAGCCCTGGTATTCTGTGCTGCAGTCTGTGCAGAGGCTGCTGGTTCGATGCTGGCAGACAGGTTTTTTGTTGTTGTTTTTGTTATTTCTCCCAGCACCATTGCCCATTTCTCACTTGGTTAACCAGGCCTGGGAAAGCTCATTAGCTGGCTTGAGACAAGCACAAGACTTGCACCTCGATCGGCCCAAGGGATGCCTGCATTTACGCAGCCCGCACAGTAATAGGGCATTCGAAATGCCTTCCTGGGGAGAGCAGAAACCCTAACTTGAGTCTCCACAGAGACTCACTAGCACTAAAAAAAGCACATCCCAGTGCGGGGCTCCCTCCTGGCCCTGCTCCCCAGAGGTGTGATGGTTGCACGAGTGTGAAGGATGCTAAAACTTCAGTCTGGAGACTAGCAGAAACACACTGAGCCCTTAAAGCTAACGGCATACCCTAGGCTCATACAGATACAATCTCATGTCTTTCTGCTAGTGTCTTTTAAAACTGCGAATACCATGCTTGTCTCCATTTTGCATTTGGCAAACAACCACCTTCGTTTACTTGCTTGAATGTAACTGGTTAAAATCAGGACAATCCTTTTTCTAGGTACGCTGGTCCCTACAAGCAGGTTCTATGGATATCTCTGCAGAGTGCGGCTCCAGGGCATCCAAAGAGCCACCCTCGTAGCACGGGGCAGCTGAGTGCCTGGTGATGTGCACGTCTGAGAGCAGAAATGCCTTCCAGGGACAGGCTTTAATTTATCTGATCATAACGACGGTGTGTGACAGGCACAGCAGCTGAGCTGCTGCGAAGGCACTAGATGGAGCCGAATGATGCAGGCTGATGGTGATGTGATCGGGGACACAAAACCAAGAGACCTTAGCTTAAACATCCCGTGTTGGGGTTGCAAATAACATCTACAGGCACTATTCTCAGATGCCGCTTGGAGGGTAGGATAGCTCCAGGCAAGAAAAAGCACAGACACCAAATACGTTACTGAGAGACAGAGTGGTGCACAAGCAAATGCGATACCGGGGTAAGTCAGCACCCCATTTCCACCACTGCACGATTGCCTGTAGTCACTGCATTCCCGTGTGGCCAAACACAAGGCTGGGCTGACTTACTGCTCGCCCTTTGACAGACACAAGGAAACCTGAGTTGAAAACCGGTGCTGAATCTGATTCCTGCCTGGCGATGTTAGGAGCTCCTAGGGAGATGGAGACTTCGGAGGAAAATGCAGTATAGGTGGCAATCGTTAGCGAAGCTTTCAGGCACCTGGCAAGGCAACGGGCAGCGCAAATGACTGCAGACATCCTGAGGGGGGCAGTGGCAGAAGCTTCTCCTGCCTCCTGTTGATTCCCAGCTGAAGGAGAAAACTGGTCCAGAAGCAGCAGCCTTAGGCTCAAGGTTAATGGAATCGCTTCCCCCCGCTAGAGGCGGTAACGGGGACTCGAGGGAAGACAGAGGCAAGGACGCGCACACAGAGCCAAGATGGATTTCTTGCATGTGACAGCATCTCATCTCAAATGCCTGAGGGGGTTTTCGTGCCTGCAGAGGGATGTGCATTGAAACGCAATCATCATCAATGAATGGCATTTCAATCCACCACCCGATGATGACACTGCCTCCCACACATTTCAAAAAACAAAGCAAAAATGGCTCAAGGTCAAAGCAATGCCCACCACGTTCTCAAAATAGCAACCGATTTCTTGCCATTTGTATCCTCTTCTGCAAGAGTTTCCTCCAGCAGATCGTAGGACAAAGCACGCGGTAAAATGATTGTCCTAGCACAGAAAACACAGCGGCAGCAAATATCTCCAGTCACAACGAAGGTAGCAGGGCTTCATAACATAAAACATAATAGCAGGTTTCTATGTATGCTGAAATATAGGTGAGGGAAACGTTTTTGCCATACTTCCCACACAAAGGGTATAGGTGAACCAGTGGCTCCTGGGCTCAGAGCTGTGCCTGGCAAGCCCCACGTGGACGTTTGGGCCCAGGATCTCCGTGTTCACTCTATAAAGTTCATAAAACACGTCAGGACCCATTCTCTGATCTGACCCAGCGTGGCTAGTCATTCCTCAAAACCCTCACACCCAAAACGGGGCAGCCTGACCCACCCAGCACTGGCAATGATCCCTACTCCAGGCTAACTCCCTTCCCCTCCGAATCACACCCAGAAGATGCCTGGTACTGCGCAAGCCGCCCTGTGCCAGGACCATTAAGGACAGGGTGCTCCCAGTGCAGGGGGACAAACAGCCATTGCCCTGGTGCATCTCCCAGTGGAGATGAGGCCAACATCTCACCTTCGTGCCAACAAGCCCCGGGTGGGACCACGGACCCCTACCCCCTGCTGTTAATCTAGAGGCAAAGTTAATTTCTGAAGGAAACTAGCTGTGCCTCAAAGCCTGAAAAAGCAATAGTTGCCTTAGAGCGGCCCACAAGTAAACGAGGTATCGAGATGGAGAAAACCTAAAAGTTCCCATGGAAAAACAAATTACCCACTGCGATAGCACAGGTGGAACCGTTTCTAAATGAGGTATGAGAACGCAACACGCCCCACTAAGTTGTGTGGGTGCTTCTCCGCAATTGCTCACCGTGTCATTAACAAGCGCTCCAGCTCAGCACTTGGTTCCCGGCTGTGTTGTTTCTGCCTGGCCGGCCTGGTAACCCTTGCTTGAAGACCGGCTCTAAAACCTGGCTGAAAACCTGAAATCCTTCAGCCATGGCTCTTCGCTATCTCTTAACCCTCTGAAAATGCTACCGGCAAAGCCCAAAGCTTCACTCCAGCTTCTCTTGACTCTGCCCAAAGCATCATTAGCTCCTGGTGACACATACCACTTGGTGCAGAGGTTCATTTCATGCCGATTTTTTTTTTTTTCCCCATGCTTTTTTTTCCTATAGTCCTCCACTAACAGTTTCCAGCATCCTGTTTACCTTTCTGGCTGCTGCTGCAAACTGAGCAGAAGCTTGGGGAGGATGAGTCACGGTGACTGCAGCACCTCGTTCCTCAGCACTTACAGCTGGAGTCCAGCATCAGGCCTCCTTTTCTGATCTATGTTACTTTCCTCACAGTGACGGATTCCAGTTACTCCTCAAAATACCCCCATCAGCTTTTATTTTCAGTACCTTGAACAACTTCATCTCAGCAAGCTCTGTCGCGCTGCTGCTCACCGTGCACAACACGGGGGCTGGCACAGCTCTGAGGCGCTCCAAAGGGAGCAATTTAGGAACTGCTGACGCTGTTTTCCGCGTAGTAATGTCATGCTGAGCAAGCCCGAATTTCAGGATGCATAATTTATCAACTGCCCATATTTATTCAGGATTGAACGGACTTTGCTTTTGTCCTGAACACAAAAGCTGGTTCCAGACAGCAGTATGGAGAAGTGCAGCGAGCCAGACATAAATTACGGCCTTACTTACACAGAACAATTTGTGTTCATCAACGGTATTACAGTAAACACCAACATGTAGGTTTTAGGAGATGTGAGCAGCCTTTGAAGTAGCCCAGGTAACACCTTTCATACGGGAAACCCATATTCATATGGGAAACCCGTATGGCAACAACTCAGCACAGCTCTCCTACCTCTTCTGCAGTGTGCGGCATCCTTCTGGCTGCCGTGTGGAGCAGAAAGCAGAAAAACGAGCAGCAGGGATGGGGGAGCAGGGGCGTATGACCTGAGCGTGGAGGAGAGAGACAACACAGACATCGACATCATCAGGAGGGAGCAACTATAACCAAGCTCAAGCGTCCCTATTCAAAACCAAGTCGCCGTTCAACAGGAACAGAGCTTGGGCAGTACCCTGTTTCTCGTTACTGCTTTATGCCCACCTGAACGTACTGCAGATATCAGCGGGATAGTCCTAAGAGTACAGCCTTCGAGTGCTCTTCAGACATTTACAAAGCGTTTACATCTACAGGAAATGATGTGCTCCTCTTTGCTTCAGCTGCAGAGCAGAATATTTAAGCCTCTGCTCATATCATTCCCCAGAGAGGCACTATAATTATGCTGGAGATATCTAACAGCACGTTTTACTACTGCTGTCAGGACGATCAAGTTATAAATCACAAAATCCAGCGGCTGACCCTAGACTAATCAGGTAGTTTCTGTGCTCCAGGTGATTAAAGAGAATGAAGGAAGGAAAACCACCACTACCCTGCCTTATGCTTCCTTGCACTGGAGCGAGAGGAGGCACCAAACACTCGCACAGAGCAAGAAGTTATCACTCCTCACGTGAAATCCCACACCAACGACTTTCTTTTAAAGCTGCCATTAGAAAGTTTCATTGCCCCACGTATTTTCCAGTAAAGAACACGTTCAAAACGGAACAATCCCCAGAAGACCAAGAACACTTAACCTACGCAACACAAATTTCTCAGACAAGCTCCAAGAAATGTGACACTCCAATGCATCACTCAGCTCCCCACACTACAACCAAGCCACTGAAGAGCAGAGAAGGCAACTGGATTCCTATTTCCCCCACACACACACTAGCAACGTTTGGTTGCCTTTTTTATTTTTAAATCTACAACCTCACTACTATATAGTTTATATAACTATATATAGCTTAAATAACTATATATAGCTTATATAACTATATATAAGTATGTAGTCAATAATGAGTCTGTTTCAGGTCGCTCTTCCTTAGATGTATACCCATGATTTTTCTCTCCTCCACAACAATATTTACCCCTATCACGAAGACAGTTAACCACGCACTGGGTTCAAGGGAAAATTATAAAAAAAATAAAAAAATAAAGTGCTTAAACATATATGTAAATCTAAGCACACTGGTATTTCCTGATAAATCAGAACCTAATTAAAGCTCATTATCCAGAGATACACAAGAAAAATCTACAGATATAAAATTTTATTTAAATTAACTGAGGGTGTGTATTTGGCTCAGGACTGTTTATCCTTGAATTTAAAAAGAGTGACTACAAATAATATTAAGGAATAGAAAAAGTAGTCAGTCTTTTAAAAATTGTCACAAATTTTGAAAACACTTGTATAAATTCTGTGAACTTTGTATAGCCTTAAAGGGGCATCATTTAGTTACCATGAATAATGATATCTGAAAATATTAGTACCTTACCCTAAAGTTTACATGCATCATGAATGTGTTTATATTTAATTTCAAGAGGGTATCAAAAGTGATAATGGTTAGAAAAATATATACATTTTGTCTCTTCTAGAAAAAAACTTGGTCATTTGAAGTAACTGACAGATAAAATAATAAAAAATCCCCTCCACAGATTTTTTTTCCACAATCCAACATAAAATGTAGGCTTATATACAGCTTATGCAATCTGTCATTTTCAAAACATATAGCCAAAGTTTTAAGTACAGAAGAACATAATGTTGCTGCTCTCTAAACTCTTGGCTGCACCGATGCATGATTGTTTAGGCAAGCCAAAATAGGAAAGCCACAGGGTGATACACAAAGCAATCGTAAGAAAGGTAAGGAAAAAATGGAAGAACGCAAGAGCAAAAGAAAGCATACTGGTTAAGGTAACATCGAGAGGAATATTGACCAACAATGGAATACATGGACTCTCAGGTAACATGCAGCAACTTCTACAGGAAGAAAAAAATATATTCCAAGTATTAAAAGGACACTTTCATGGTACTTCACAATTTTTAGAAGTAATATTAACGATTACTGTCTACTGGAAACAGCCTGGACTGAAGTTTCAGTGGACACAGTTTGTTGCTGTGCTTCAGTTAGTGGCAAACACACCAAGCAAGACAAAACAAAACCTTGAAGTTTTTAAAAGGAAGCGAGATGGGAAGAAAGTTTCAAAAAACATGTGCTTTCAGTACCTGGGTGCAATGCAGTAGCCAACATGACCGTGGTTTGATTAGTACTTGGTTAAAGTAATTCTGGTGTAAAGAATGATTTCCGAAGAGCAATGCGGCATTTGCAACAGTGACTGACATTAAAGATACAGTGACATTTCAAAAGCTGAAATTCTTTAGTGTCCTTTTAAGTGTCAGCATACTAGCATCTTAGCTGCAAATGAAAAAGAACAGAGGCAAAGCCTAATGAAATAACCCAAATCAAGAATTTTCTTACAGTATTTCACAGAAATGAAGAAATATTTTATGGAACTATTGAACAGAAAAAAGCATGAAGGATAATAGCAGCATATGGTTTACAGTTTTCACTTTTCAGTTTATTAATATTAGTGGTGCAGTCTGCAATGGATAAAGCGAGGGGTGAAATTCTGACAAAACTGGCAATTGTCTACCATATGTCAACACTTAATTATAGTTCTTGTAAACAGCTAACTCCTCTTTGAATTTTAATTGCAAAGGAAAGAATATTTACATATAATATATATGTATATAACCACAAAACCAAAATTAAGTCAAATCCTGATCAACGAAATTGCATTTTGAAGAAAACATAATATAATATTAAATAGTACATGTCCAAAGATTTTAAAGGCATCGTGATCTTCATGTTTTCTTCTTCCAGTCATTTCCCCTTAATAGATTAGGGATTTCATTTCAGAGTAAATAAGTGGAAATATTATAGAGCAACTCCTGTAAAGTACAGCTCCACTATTGAAAAATGCTCGAGGCGTGGTAATCCAGGACTCTGACTTAAAGCAGAAATAAACAGCATATAGCGCCACAGCAAAGAAGTGGCCAATCAGTACCATTGGCTTAGGAGATAACCTGTATAAAAACAGAGAGATAAAACATGTAAATAAACAGAACAAAAAATCATTGTCGAATTTTCAATTTACAAATTGAGCCGTCTCCTTAAGATTACACACAATCTTCTGATGTAGGCAGCTGTGATCCTGATGTGATCCCAACTAAAAGTAAGTAAATAAGTAAGTCTGATCATCTTGGAGCTGCTACACGCCCTGTATTCCCTTCCAGAGGTTAGCCAATACACAGACGTGAAGAGAAAGCAAGGGTGTATCTGTCTTTAGCAGCTCCCAGGAGGCTATACAGGCTCTGCCAGTTTTAGCTCTCATTCCAAAACGGGATAAATATAAATGCACACATTTTCACATGTTCAAAGGAGAACGATTTATTGTGCATTCACCAGTTTGAGGGGTCATTCAAAAACACCTTGATAGTTACCTGTTTCCCTGTTCCTTTTGCTCACTGAGGGAGACTTCACCTGTCACTACTCTCAACTTGTCAAGCATGAAACACCTCCACCAGCTCCTCACTCAACCTTCCATGCCACCTATATAAACTTCTCTCTAGCTTTCAGAGGCAATTTTAAGAAAGCTAAAAAAGGCAGAGAAGACGTGGCTTCTAATAAAGCTCCAAACTTTAGTATAACCCTGAAAACATTGGCTCGTGTTGACCATTCCCCCCATGCAAAGTTGACTGACTGGGAGCAAAGCAAATTCTAACAGAAGCTCACAATGCTTGATCTGGCTGACATAAACTATTATCAGTGCACTGAACTTACACAGACAGCAATCCAACAGGTCCCGAGACACATTCTCCACCAAGTCTGAAGTAATGGAAACAGGCTTTCTTCAGCTGATGCAAGGAATCTATAAAACGAATTAAAATGACTCAACAAATACAGTCAACGGATACTGAAAACTTTTTCAGCAAATGCAACAGGGATATAAAATCCAGGATTGCGGCACTTTGGTAGCTGTTGCTCTGTTAAATTCAGTTGGATTTGGACATGGTTTTATTTAAGTAAAGGTTAATCTTATGGAATATCTACATGTTTCTGAATACTGACACAAGAACAAGTGATTTCAGATATTTTGTCTTTTGTTATCGATATAAACACAAACACATACTCATATGCTGATATACATACACATTCCCTCCCCAGACATACTTATTTACCAAATTTGAATTAATCAGAAGTTATCTTTAAAATATATTTACCGTCTGTGGCAGCAAAAAGTTCATAAAGTGCTTGGGCAAGAACATTCACTACAAAAGAATGAGACTTTTTTCTTGACCAGTAAAATGATTTTTTTGCCTGCAAAAGGAAAAAATACATTTATATCAGGCAATACAGAACAGCATTGAAGTGATTTCTAAGTAGGTGATATGAGTCATAGCCATGTGAAAACACAGAGTGGATTTAGAGATACACTAGGTATGTTCCGAGCTAGGTCATTAAGGGACTTTGGATATTTGTTAAACCAGTTATGTGGCTCCTCTGACACTGAATATAGAAAAAACAGGGCAGTTTCAGGGTATGCTTCATCTCATCCTATGGTAGTTGGCTGGAGTAATTCAGGCAGTGAAAGGATAACACTTGCTTAGTTCTCCCTGTTGGCTGAGAATAAATAGAAAACAACTGAAAGTCTGAGGTGATCAGCTGAGATATGGGTATTTGCATTTGGTCAGGTAAGTGCTGTATTGTCCTGACATTCCTTTTAAATGTTTCTCACTTCAAAACAAACAAACAAAACAAAACAAAAACATAAAACTTTTTTGAATAATTTATTTGTGGTCTATAATTATTCTGGCTGTCATTTAGCCAAGTCAATATGCCTGCCCTGATCAAAAATGGTAAACAAATAAATCAGAAATCTTATCATCCACTGATCGGATTTTTGGGGTCTAAATCTTAGCGATGGTGCAGATTTCTGGGCAAGAAGAACGTCTTCTAACTCTCTACTGTGAGACTAATGTGGCAGGCAAGAGGCTGGTGGAGCGTCAAAAGGCACCTTGACAAACTAGGTGTACATGCTCATTATTCTCTAAGTACACTCATGCAAGATAATGGTGCAAACCCATCCAAACCCATCCCATTTGAGCTCACTCTACATTAAGAAGAACACTACCAATGCAGGAACATCAGGTACTGCGCTAGCAAAGCACGATGACTAGACACAGCACAGTCTCCTGAAGCAAAACGAGACTGATCAGTAAGCTGTCTTGTATCTGCCTCACAGCCATAGCACTCAGTAATCATAGCTGTTACTGATGCATGCCTAACGCATGATTTGTATGAATTATGAAGAGCCGTGACTCACTAATAACTTACATGTCCCTCTGATGCATAAAACTTAAAAGTGTGTCACCTAAAGTGGAACAAAAGTTGCCTAAACTAAGTCCAAAAGAAAGCTTCACCTTAAGAACATCAGAATCTTCATAAAGGTCTGGAATATCCTGGAGCAAGCTTCTCCATATTTTGACATCGTTTAAAACAACACTCATTCCTCCACCAGTCAGAGGGTGTCTTATATTATATGCATCTCCCAAAAGAAGAACTCCTAAGTAGAAGAAAAAGATTAATGGGCTACTGCACAATCACTGTATAATCTTAGAACACAAACCCTCTGTTACCAAGCTTATTGAGAATTCAATCCCGTCAGGAAATAAGATGAATAACTAGGAACTGAGAAAAAATAAATATAAAAGGGAAAAAAGATGTCCTTACTTTAACAGATTTAAAAATTTAAAGTTCAAAATATTTTCCCCCATATGTATGCATGTGTGTACATCAAAGAATACACATACATATATACATACATAGAGTTCAAGGTAATTTCTTTCTTTTTTTAAAACCAAGTTTTCCTTAAAAAGACCAAACTTACATAAGCATGAGCAACTGAGTTATTTAAAGTTAAAAAATGAAGCAGACATTGATTTAAAGTTTTGTGTATAAATAAACATTCTAGTTAAATTGTGCCAAATGCATACATTTTTGCCAAATGCATACATTTTGCCAAATGCAAACCATTATCTTTTTCATAAAAGGATGAAATATTTGTACTGAGCAAAAAGCATACATCTATGAAAACACGGCCTTAAGTCCCAGAAGTTTATATTGCCACCCTCTCACCCCCTTTGTTTCACAATACACACCTTTTTTGTTAACAGCTGAAGGAGGCAAGAAGCTTGCTGGCATAGTCCTTAAACGATCATTCTGAACTGCTGCTAAAAATGGTTCCTTCAGGTGATCTGCAATAGCCATTTTTTTCAGTTACAATACTTAGGTAGAATCTTAAATAATTTGCACACAACTCATTTTAACCTCTTGTCAGAGATGTAATCCTTCCAAACTTCTAAACTCATGGAGGTCAACTGAACAAACTGCTACTTGAAGTAAAATCTAAGTGTGAACATTTACTGAAACAGTAACTGTACATGTGGAAAAAAAAAACAAATACATGGTTCAATGGATTGAAGGAAGCGTGCCTCTAATTGGCAGACTCTAATTGGGACAATCATGAAAGGATTTCATAAAAGCTTTCTAAACTTACCAGGTAGTTGTGGATGAATGTTCTCAATCATATATTCTTTTAAGTTTTTTGGCATTTTCCCTCGAATATCAACAAGGACTCGAGTCTCAGTTGAAGAAATCTGATAGATTAGTACTGGACTAGTTTTAGCTAAAACAAGTTCAGCATAATTAGCTTTAAACTGTGATGCGTCCTTAAAAAGAAAAAGGGGGAGAAGGATTGAAATCAATTAATGAAAGGATGCTAAACTTGAGATACACAAAACCATTTTCTGACATACTTCAAAATAAAATCCCATATCAATATTAAGTTCATATTATTTTTTTTCTTTAAATGAACAATAAATGTGTTCTTAAGGGGAAAGTTCTGAACTTCCGTGTAGTTACAATTCTTTTGGCAACACATTTTAATATTCACTAAAATACATGTTATACATGTCATTTGAAAACCTCACTAGTATTTAAAACATGCTGTTGGAAAGCTGTAATGTAATCAGTGTAGTAGCTTTTCATAAGATCATCTTTACCTCGATGAAGAAAGCCATAGGAGGGAAAGAAATACACTAATCTGTAGACGACTACAGTCCTCATGCTTAACCAAGTTTCCAAAAGTAGAGAAAGAGAAGGCAGTTATGCAGCAATAACTATAGGGATAAGGACCCCCAAAGTGCTGAAGCTTCTCCTCCAACTCAGACTTCTGAGTCCAGTGTAAGTTCTGTAGTTTTGGTTCATTCTCCCTTGATTATTTTTTATTGTTAATCCAACGGTTAACACAGCAGCCTTGGAGGGCAATACAGTCAGCCATTGAGCTACCAACCTGAATTCACACTTTTTCCACTTACATTTATAGATCCTGAAAGTTTATATGTACCCGGTTACAAGGTACCCCATTTTTAGGCAGAAGCACAGTTTGGGTATTTTTCTGGGATATAAAACACAGGTGGCTTGACCCACAGCTGCTAGGATATCTAAAACTCAAGGTCTTTGCTCCCTGAACAAGTGTCTAAACAATAACAATACCGCAGAAAAAAAGAGTGTATCACTATCTTCAGTATAGATATTTTAACATAAACTAGTCAAAACACCCATATCCAGAGTAACAACTTCACAAAGTAGGTTCCAGCAGTGCCTACCTCTAATCCACAGATTAGAGCCAGTGCACGCATAGCAAAGGCTTATGTGAGATACTGCAACATTTTTTTGCCTTCAGTATTTTCCATAATCTGATCCAGTGCTCAGTGTAAAGTAGCTATGTTGAAACCTAATCCAGTTGTTTAACCCTCTCTTGCTCAACTACAGATTAGTTAGATTATTAATTAATTAATTAGATTTCTGGCTTTAAGAGCAGAGTTTGGTGTTAATCCAACTTTTAACCACAATATTCATGTAAAAAAAAATATGGCTCACAGTTATTTAAATGTTTTGAAAATCTGACATATACTTGTACCAAATATGCTAAATCTGACACAGCAAGTTCAGCTATCCCAGAGATGGGACAGAGTATACATCAATAATTTAAGAGTTAAAAAACAGAGATGCAAATTTCCAAGCACTTCTCAAAGTGACACAGAAACTGATAGAATAGTTGAAGAAATATTTAAAAGCACTGTTCTAACTAATTCTGTTGAAAAACATTTAATATTAGAATTCAGGATAATCCTTACAACAAAGTGTCAATAGTTGCTTTAACAAAGAGTGCTTAAGTCTTTCATAGAAATATTCTCTACCTATGTAAACCTCTGTAACTCTGCAATTACATTTGATTAAAGTATTTCTTGCATAAATCTCCTTTCACAGACTTCTGAACACCTCTTTCATTTTACAAAGCTCTACTATAAACTCCCCTTCCATACGAGCTCATATTAATGGGTTCTATAGGTACCTATACATTTGGATGGAAAAAATAACCAAACAACAAAACAAAACAAAACAAACACCACCAAACAAACAGGCCAAAGAGGTATTGGAAAGAAAGCGTGTGAACATTTCCCAAGGACAAATAGACAGCCGGTGGAGACCAGCAATCCTGTTGATCCAGAGGAGCTAATAATACATTATTATACACGCAGGAATATGTACAGCCGGGGCACTCTCCAAACACCACTCAGAAGCTCCTGGGTTATCACTACAACCCTCTGCTCCTGAGTACAAAGCCAGGTTTGGCCTCCTAAGCACTGCCCCAGCCAAGCAACTTTGAATATGAGAGCCAGGTACACGAGTGAATAACTCCACGTGCTGTGCATGAATAGTTATCTGCCATTAATAACCGCAGATTGGGTCTGTTGATAACAACAGATTAACAAATAAAAGGTGTTCCAAGAAATGCTTATTGTGACCTGTGTACCCCCAAAACACATGCTTGGCCCCCTTTTAGGGTAAAATCAATTTCCAAACCACATACACTAAATGGTGGTTTTTGGTACCACCTCGCAATGATCTTTCCAAGAACGCCTGGATGCTGCACGGCCTTTGTAAAACTCTGAGATTCTTCTCATTTCTCGGTTCACAACAAAGTTAATAAAAGATAATTCAGTGAAATCCAGACCCACACTAAGAAGAGGTAGCATACTGGCTTGTATGCAGTAATACACAAAAGTTACCTTCAAAATGCAACCAACAAAATGGGATGAAACAGTAACGTTGCTGGAGACCAAGTTTTTTCTAAATTTGGAGAAAAGTCCATCCGCTACAACAGTAAGAGGTGCATGAAGTTCCTGCAGCATAACAGAAAGACAGGATATTTTCAATTTTGTTTCAGAACAACGGGAAACAACTCTCAAGCCCTCCTTATCAATTGCCCATTAGATGTTCTTCAAAACAATAAGCATGTAAGAGGTCCACAGACGACACTTATAAAATGCCTGTCAAAATACTTCTGCTTTCCTCATCTTGATATTAAACTATTTATTCTGAAATTTAGCCCAACAATATTCTTCAGCTTTTTTAGACATGCAATCACATAATACAGTTATGGGGATTGTGTCAGAACTCCGATAAAATGGACAAGAAAATAGAATAATTGCTTGATTCAGCCTAAAATGCTCTTCAGGAAAAAAAAAATTAATGAAAGAACCACTCATATGCAACTAAACAAAAACAAACCAAAGTGTAATAAACCCAAATACAGTCAACATGCCCAGGTCTTCATTAAAAGAACAAGCAGTGGACTCTGAACAGTTCCTAGTACACTTAGGAACTATAAACAGAAATACTGTATATAGAGAAAATACAAAATAAAAACTGAGTAAACAGATTAGGTTCTGCCTGAACGCATGCACAAGTTCCTAATGTTTAATATATACACTGTTCCCTAACATAAGCAAATTATTCTGATTATTAAAATATATTTTTAAGCATTTTATTGTGACGGTAACATTGTAACACCAGAACGGGAAAGCTTTTACAGGTAGATGTTTCTTTCCTCTATGTACAGCGTTCTCATTGCCATTTGCAGTTAAATCACTGAATATACATCACTGAATATACAGATTTATAATGAGCATTAGTCCTTTGTCTTCACACACTTGGCATGAGCAGAAAAAATAATCTGCCTTTTAAGCTTCCAGCTTGTAAGCTACAAGCCAAAAAAAAAAAGGCATGCCATGCTTCATTATTACTTTTGGACAGAAGCGTCTGGTGAGGCACTGTGGTGGTTTTACCCAGTTAGGCAGCCGAGCTCCACCACAACCGCTCTCCTTCTCCCCCTCCTCAAAGGGAAAGGGGGAGAAAATACAAAGGAAAGGGCTCAAGGGTTGAGATAAGGCCAGGGAGATCACTCAACAGTCGTCATCACGGGCAAACAGACTCACAGTAGAGAGATTATAAAATTTATTACCTATCACTAACAGACTAGAACAGCGAGAAATTAAAAACAACTGAAAACACCATCCACCCTCTTCCATCTCCTCCCCCTGAGCACCGCAGGGGAACGGGGAATGGGGGCTGCGGTCAGTCCCTGACCCTTTGTCTCCGCCGTTCCTTCATGGTCCCTCTCTGCCCCTGCTCCCCGTGGGGTCCCTCCCACGGGATGCCGTCCTTCCCGAACTGAGCCTGCGGGGGCTGCCCACAGGCAGCAGCTCTCCAACAACTGCTCCCACACGGCTCCGTCCCACGGGGTCCATCCCCCAGGAGCAAACTGCTCCAGCACGGGTCCCCCACGGGCGGCAGCTCCCCCCAGACCCCCTGCTCCTGCGGGGGCTCCTCTCCACGGGCTGCAGCTCCGGCCCGGGGCCTGCTCCTGCGGGGGCTCTCCATGGGCCGCAGCCTCCTCCAGGCCACATCCACCTGCTCCACCGGGGGCTCCTCCACGGGCTGCAGCGTGGAGATCTGCTCCGTGTGGGACCCGTGGGCTGCAGGGGGACAGCCTGCTCCACCAGGGGCCTCTCCACAGGCCGCAGGGGAACTGCTGCTGCCTGCCTGGAGCACCTCCTGCCCTCCTGCTGCACTCACCTTGGGGGCTGCAGGGCTGCTTCTCTCACATTTTCTCACCCCTCTCTCCCAGCTCCTATGGTACAGCAGGTTTTTTCTTTCCCTTTCTTAAATCTGCTCTCACAGAGGTGCAAACAACATTGCTCATTGGCTTGGTTCTGGGTAGCAGTGGGCCCCTTTGGAGCCGGCTGAAACTGGCCCTTATCTAACATGGGGCAGCTGCTGGATTCTTCTCACAGAGGCCACCCCTGCAGCCTCCTGCTAACCAAACCCTTGCCACTTAAGCCCCATGCAGGCACCATGTGAATTCTACATCTACATGGAATGAGTTCCTCTATGAGCAGTTCTCTCCTGCTCAGCAGTGGGACTCAGTCACTTGTGCGACATGATCTTTACATCTTTTTCTGTGTGAACTTGGACAAAATGAGAGGAGAGTAGAGCTGAGTAAATATATACATAATATATATTTTAAAATATATTTATATCCCTGAATAATATACATGTTTCTAGTCTTTGAGCTTACAGAAGTGAGTTTAGAAACAGTCGAAGAGACAGAGCTAACATAACCTCTTTCCTATGGATAATTGCAAGCTCTAATTATTCCTGCAATTAGAGCAAGGTCTCCTGCCCATATGGATTCCCTGTTGTTTAATGAGCTGAATACTCATACTACTGTTTTTCCACAGTCAACATACTAAGACCTTTCCTCTGTTTAACTGCCTCTTTTTGATAAATTTTATAACTTGACTTTTATCATGCTGGCTGAATTAAACCTCATGTAACAGAACAAAAACCTCAAAGGTAACGTGATGGAGACTGGGGATGTGGAGAATAGAAAAGCACAGACATACAACATACATTATCCTCCTTTCCTTATGAGAGCAGGCTAAGGAACAGAAACAGGCTCTCCCCCACCTGCCCTGTAAGAAGTTCCCCAGCTGTAAAAATTAACAGATGGTGTAAGAAATTTCTGATAAAAAATTCTTCCGTGTTTCCTATATTTCTATAATCAAAGGCTATACAGGACAGCAAATAATGTAACTCTTTCCAGCCACGGAACATCAACATTCAAAGCAAAATGTGAATTTGCTTATCCCCATTGTACAGACGGGAAACTCAAGGCTTTAAGAACAACATCCATGCTCTCAGAAATATTATCAGCTAAAACACTGGTCACCCTACCACTGGTCAAATAGGTCATATTTAAAATTACAACAATAAAATCCATAAATGTGTAAAACTTAAAAAATCTCCAAGCAAAACATTCACTATTTCTCCCCGTGACAAAAAAGTCTTCTGTATTTCTGGATGATTAAGCCAATTGGATGTGGAAAAAACAAACAAATAAAGCCAAACAAAAACAGAACTGCAAAACGTCCCCACCTCCAAACTCCCCATCTTTCCAATACGTATGTGTAATTCAATGGCTTACTATACCACAGTGGACTTGCTACTGTTCTATTATTCATTTCACAGGACCTTAAAGACAGGCAGACCAAGGAATGGGACTTGGAACTCCCCTTTCCTCCAGCTACCTCACCAAGGACGGTGTTTCTCCTCAGCTGTCTTACAGCTTCATACTTAGAGCACTCCGCCATACAGTGGGCTGAAATGCCTTTTGCCCAAGTAGGCTCAAAATCTGCTCTCCCACCTCTTGGACAAGTAATTTTAAAATGGTCTCCTACATATGGTTTTATATCACCATTTCCATTTTCATTTCTAAATGATCTAAAGATGAGAGATTTCATTAGAAGTGCTTAGAACCAGATCTGCCAACTACTCAGAAGCTTTCTGAATCATGTACGCAGGGCAGCAGAACACAGGAGATTCCTGCCTCCCCCATCAGAGCACACTTAGTACATAACTTTAGGCAGCAAAGGAATTTTAAAGCCATCAAATGGGAAATTTTCAAATTTGGCTTTTCTAGAGAATAGGCAGTATATCCAGAACTTCAGAACGTATGCTCTACCTAGACTGGTCTCTCCTAAACTTTTTATTATATTTTCACTCAGTTTCATAGCATTTAGCCAACAGTTTAGCATTAGCTGGGGCAAAGAAAAATCACATGCAATTGAAATAGGCCAGACTTCTCTTTCAGTGATTCAGTGACTGGATATAGCTATATTCTGACTTTCAGACACCTCAGTCAATGGCGGAGGTATACGTGGAAATGCAGACCACTGTATACAGACAAAGCATGAATCTTAATACATTGCTTTTTCCATTAGTAACTTTCAAAAGATTTTAAGCTCCAGACATACAAATATGAAAGAAAAAACAAACTGAATTCTCTGGAGACACTGATATCAGAAGCTGTACAAGAAGTTATAAAAAGAATTCCCATGTGCCAAGACTGCATCCACTAGAAAGCAATCTTCCTTTATTAAAGCTTTCACCTCCTCGGTAATTGCAGTTTCTCTGCACCACTGATCTGAAATAGCAGTGTTTCTAAAATGCTATATACATGTAATTCTACTCCCACAGTAGTTACAGATTCACAGATTCACAGATTTCTCTAGGTTGGAAGAGACCTCAAGATCATCGAGTCCAACCTCCGACCTAACACTAAGTACTCCACTAAACCATATCCCTAAGCTCTACATCTAAACGTCTTTTAAAGACCTCCAGGGATGGTGACTCCACCACCTCCCTGGGCAGCCCGTTCCAATGCTTAATAACCCTTTCGGTAAAGAAGTACTTCCTAACATCCAACCTAAAACTCCCCTGTCGCAACTTTAGCCCATTCCCCCTCGTCCTGTCACTAGGCACGTGGGAGAATAGACCAACCCCCACCTCTCTACAGCCTCCTTTCAGGTAACTGTAGAGAGCGATGAGGTCGCCCCTGAGCCTCCTCTTCTCCAGGCTGAACAAGCCCAGCTCCCTCAGCCGCTCCTCGTAAGACTTGTTCTCCAGACCCCTCACAAGCTTGGTCGCCCTTCTCTGGACTCGCTCGAGCACGTCCATGTCCTTCCTGTAGCGAGGGGCCCAAAACTGAACACAGTACTCGAGGTGCGGCCTCACCAGAGCCGAGTACAGGGGCACAATCACTTCCCTCGACCTGCTGGCCACACTGCTTCTTATACAGGCCAGGATGCTGTTGGCCTTCTTGGCCACCTGAGCACACTGCTGGCTCATATTCAGCCGACTATCCACCAATACTCCCAGGTCCTTCTCGGCCAGGCAGCTTTCCAGCCACTCATCTCCCAGCCTGTAGCTCTGCTTGGGGTTGTTGCAGCCCAGGTGCAGGACCCGGCACTTGGCCTTGTTGAACTTCATGCAGTTGACCTCAGCCCATCGCTCCAGCCTATCCAGATCCTCCTGCAGAGCCTTCCTGCCCTCGAGCAGATCGACACACGCACTTAGCTTGGTGTCATCTGCAAACTTACTGAGGGTGCACTGGACGCCCTCATCCAGATCATCAATAAAGATATTAAAGAGGACAAAGTTAAACAAAGTTGAAAACAGAAAACTGTCTCACCTTAGTATCTCCAGTTTCTTTGTCCTTGTACTGAACACCCACAACACAGTCATCTTCTTCAAGCAGTTGTAACACAGTCCCTTCAATGAATTTTGCACTGGAGTAAAATAGAGGAGTTAGAACAGAAGGAAAGAGGATTAAGGATGCATTTCAAGGCACTAGGCACAGAAGGAAAACCTGATTTTCACTAATCTTGTCTCTGCCAACATATTTTGTTTAAATATTATGAAGATGTGTCCTTGACCACTATTCCAAAGCCATACTAAGTGTCAAAAAGTGCTTGTCATTAATTTCAGTTCGACACGGCCATTTGGCTTGACATTTGAGGATATTCTAAAACCATAATGCTCAACGTAAACACCCTACCACTTAGCAGAACCCCCAGTTTTGCCTTAGGTGTTCCATGGCCATGTGAGAGACACAGGGAGGAGTCCGACACCTAATAACAGTCAGAAATCTGCCAGCTGAGTCATCTCTGCTGAACAGTGGGAAATGCTGACACTCCAAGTGCAACCTAACTCCAAGTAGAAGAGAAGAGCAAGAGCCAAAGCAGCACTGAAATAATTAACAGGAACCTAATTTTAAAATTTAGATTATTTGGGACTATTCTTTGTGAGTTCTGTAAACTACCTAACCTGCTTAGGACAGAAATGTAAAGATCTGATAATGCTTATGATCAGAGTTTGAACGGAGCATCCCTTGCATTATACCTCCCAACCAGGGCTATTTGGGTTTCACAAACTAGGTTTCTGCCCACTTAAATCCCTTGCTGGGTCTGAGCTGTTAGACCTGATCCCAGCAGCTCAGGCCAGCTCGAAATGGACACTCTCTCTACTTCACAAATATTTTCGTACCCAGATGGAACACAACTTCAAGAAATGAGATGAAGACCCATATGAGAATACGACAACTTGATATTTTAGGCTCTCAAAGGAAACATGAGTGATTGAATTAATGTCTTTGCTACAGCTGGCCACCACAGAAATTTCAGAGCAGATCTCCCACATCTCAGCTGAGTGCCCTAATCCACATGCCAGTTGCGCCAAAATTTCTTAGCCAAGCTTGGGCTTCATAAGCAGTTCAAGTTCCTGGGTGTTCCCAGAGATCACCTATCGGGTTAAATCTCACAAGTCAGATGTGGAAGTGACCAGCTTAACCTTTCCAGGCAACAAACAGGTGGGCTTTATCAAAATACGAATGGTCATGCATAAGCACACTAACAGGAACTTCAACAGCAAGGGAATGCAGCAACCTGTTAGTTAACAGCAGGTGAATCAGTTCTGTGGATCCTACTAGCTTTTATATTTCTTCTATAGCTGTTATTTCATTTATTGAAGTGCTTACTTCCTTTTCTGATTCTAATCCACTAAAAAATAATTAACTAATGATGCCTTACCTATTTTCCCTGTAGAATCAATTTTACTCATGTGAAATTAATTCATATTTCTTAATACAGATAAAGAGAATATAGAATCATAGAATTATTTTTATAGTGGGCTGGAATCAGAAAAGGAAGCACTTAAGTAAATAACAACTATAAAAAAATATAAAAATATATATTAATCAGTAGTCGTTATTCCCTGTATTTTCATAAGTAACAAGATGAAAAACAAAGCGTCACAGCACTATTAAGAGTATTTGATCTCCGCTGAGCCTTGATTTAACATGCAATTTTCTGTACTATAATGAAAATGGAAAGCAAACATATTCAAAATGAACATTAAAGAACAAAATGAACATTAAAGAAAGTGTGGAAGAAGGGATAAAGATTGAATTTGTGACTCAAACATAATCTTTTAAGCAGAAATTTATAAAAACTTATGTACAGCTCCTGGAGTTTCCCACAAATTCAACAAACAGATGTCCAAATTTCAATGAACTTGAAGCCTTAACAAGAAAGCTTTAGCTTTTATCACTAGTAAATGCAGTTTTCATCGATTTTAACTGTATTTCAGAGTTGCTGTATTTTTGTGTTAATAATTCATATCATATAAAAGCTACGATAAGAGAAAGTAATTTTCCAGTTCAGAATAAAGACATGTAAAGTAAAAATAAGATAATGCCTTGTGTATTTCCCTGGTAAGCAGTATTTATGGAAAAAAACAAAACACAATACCCAATAGAAACAGCATCCAGAATCTATTCTAAGAAAAGTTACCTTCTATCTCTTTTATAGAAGGAAGTGATCAGTTAAAGTGGAAATACCAAACACTACTTTTTACTTCATTGTGAAGAGGATGCATCTTCAAGATTCTAAAATGCAGAAGTTACCGGCAGTAGCTCTTTCCAGGTATTTAGTGCTCCTTTCTAGCTATTTTGCTTGACTTCTTGTTAGCAGAAAAAGCAGAACATGCAAATGTAAAATAAGTTTGATTTCTTGAATCATAAACAACACCTCTGGAGGAAATGATACGAGGTGTATCATACATTTCTTTACCAAAGACCTTGTATGCATCGCTCCCTGAGAAGAGGTCGCTGCTTCTGGTAAAATATCAAACGCAAGAATCGGTAGAAGAGAATCAACTTTTAGCCCTGGACTGTTCTCTCACATGGACAGGCCACCATCTTGCCTCATATTTGAGGCCTATATTCCCATAAATTTAAAGATTAACTTATCCCAAAGGTGAATGTATGAAGTATACTCCATTCGTGTATAGATCTACAGAAAACAGAAAGAGTAACTACAACTGTCACTTTGTCTCAGTCTCATCCACTGGAGCCCTCTGTGTTGGGCCAGAATGAAATGGTCAGGGAACCTCACTGACCCTGGGAACAGTGCCACAGCATCTCAGGATCCAGCCTATGACATTCACTATCACAATGAGACTCACTTGGGCTCTGCCATAGCTGCCTTTCGGAGACCCATGATGAACTTGCCATGATGGAAAGACCTTCCGCTCACTACACGGCCATCTTCAGATGTTGGATAAGGAATTTCAACCTCCGATTTGGTCTCTATGTCATGAATTATGTAGCCATTTACTGTTTGCGCATCAATACCTTCTACTGTATCTGCAAAATAAAAGCCAGTAGAAGAGTTTTAAAAAGCCTTTTAAAAGCTTAATAATGTATTGAAAGTTTTTATTTACGTAAAGTCCAATTTTCTTAATCAAAACATAAACATTGAAGAAAGAATATTTTAAAATGCTTTTAATTCCATTAATTTTAATTCAAATATACATCACCGATAATCTATTTCTTCATCTTCCCTGTAGGCATGCTTTTTCTAAAAACATTATTGAGTGTAGTAACTGTTGTGTAATAGAGAAAGGTACGGTTTGAAATGCACTCACCTTCAAGACCCAAGTCTCTAAGCGCATTGAAGCCTCCAGGTTGCAACAATTCTCCAACTATCCTGTCGGGTTCTTTCAGATCTCTCTCAATTACAGTCACTTTTCTTCCATCCCTTGAGAGCACTGTGGCCAAGGAAGAACCAAGGACACCCGAACCCACAATGATAATTTCTGGATCGTACTGCGGTGATAAGGCTGTATTTGTAGCAGTCTCTGTCAGATGAATGTCTGAGAAGTTTACTTCTATTTTACCCTGCAGAAAAGAAAGACAAAGTTACATGTGCTGATAATATCTGTATCAAAACCTTTCCAGAGGGCTGACCTTGGACTAGTTCTACTTTCATCTAGCAGACTGAGAGCATTTGTGGTTGGACAGCAGCTTCCTGTTTAAGTTTTGTTTAAAATGAAATCAGTCGTACCCTACAATGAAACAAAAACAAATCCTAGAATCGTTTGGTTGGAAGGGACCTTAAAAATCACGTAGCTGCAACTCCCCTGCCATAGGCAGGGACAGGTTGCTCAAATCAAGCAGGGAAAACAAAACAAACAAATCAAGACTCTTTATCAGGGACTGTAGGGTTAGGACAAGGGGAAATGGCTTTAAACTAAAAAGGGTAGATTTGAATTAGGTATATGGAAGAAATTCTAGACTCCAAGGATGGTGAGGCCCTGGCACAGGCTGCCCAGAGAAGCTGTGGATGCCCCATCCCTGGAGGTGTTCAAGGCCAGGCTGGATGGGGCTTTGGGCAACCTGGGCTGGTGGGAGGTGTCCCTGCCCCTGGCAGGGGGGCTGGAACTAGGTGGTCTTTAAGGTCCCTTCCAACCCAAATCATTCTACGATTCTAAGATACCTGCTTAAAACTGCCATCCTGATCAAAGAGGAACCATTAACATAGCCATGGTCTCAGATATACTCAAAGTCAAGTTCCTACAAAAGGCAGTAAAACAAGGCTGCCCCATCCTCTTGATCTATAAAGTAATATTCCAATTCCTTTGTATCAGTGAGTTCCTACTACACGGTGAACATTGCACTTAGCCATTTAAAAAGTTACCATATCCACTGGAAAATGTATTTCTCTAATTTTAGTGTAAGTGAACCCATGTGTCAAAAAAAAACCCACATGAATGGAAATACTCAGCATGGAAAAATGTCAGGAGAAATGGCTATGTGGGAAACGTTATAAAGAACTGGTCCTACAATGAAAGCTCATCAAACAGTCAAAATACATGCAAAATTGCTATATGCCTACACTTAACTGCCCAGATTTGACATACCTCAGGTTACACACCAACTAACATGTACCTGGTACCTGAAGACCAGCTGTGTTATAGTAAACTCCTAAGAGCGTTTAATCACTTAGTCCTCAAAGTGCAAAAAAGTTTCAGCACAAATGTGCAAGTTGTTTCTCCAGCGGCTAGAATAAAGCCTGGGGTGCAATCCACTCTTACAAATGCCTCAGCACTACATTGCTGACAAGAGTAAAAATACGATTACATCAGTGAAATGAATGGCCAGAACAACACAGACACCAGGATTTCTAGGGGCATTGTGTCACGTTTATATCTACCACTCAGCAAGGGAGTGCAAAAGTAACAGTATGAATTTCAGCAATGCAAGAAATGGGGGTAAAGGCAGGCTTTTACCAGCAAAATCAAATAAAATCCAGAACCTACCAAAAAATTCATAGGGCATGCATCCAAAAAGTTTCAAGTGCTTTTGTGCAAGGGGTCAGTGCTCAGATAGAAAATAACCAGAAGGACTGGGGCAGGTAGCCAAGCAGTGCTGACCCGCAGAGGTACTGCATATGCATGTCCACTTCGTGCTCTTAGATTGCAGCACCGCTGCCAAACTCCAGCTCTGCCCAGCGCTCACAGCAAGCCTCGTGCTGGGCACAGCTCACCAGACTGGCTACTTGAGCTCGGGCTCTGTAATATTGTGCAGGCACTATTTTATCAGGAACTCCCAAATAAGTGCATCTGCAGCTCTCCAGACCGATTTGCTGTATGCAGAAATATTAGGATGATGACCGCAGAACCACAGAAAGGCTGAGGCTAGAAGGGATGGATCTCTGGGGACTATCTGCCCAAGCAGGGACGCCCAGAGCAGGGTGCCCAGGTCCACGTCCAGGCAATTTTTGAAGATCTCCAAGGAGGGAGACTGCACAGCCTCTCTGAGCAACCCGTGCCAGCGCTTGGTCCGTACAGAAGTGCTTCCTGGTGTGCAGATGAAACCTCCCGTGTTCACGTTGTGCCTGTTGCCTCTTGTCCTGGCACTGGGCACCACTGAGAAGAGCCTGGCCCCGTCCTCTCTGCACCTTCAGAAATGTGCACACGTCGATGGCAGTCCCTTGGTGAACGCCCCCTGCTCGCAGCCCTTCCTCACACGAGATGCTTCTCTCCAGTCCCCACAACAGACTGGCAACGGAATACATCTTTCTGCTCGTACAGAAATCCCTTACTACGACATTTTCCTTGAGCAGTCACACGTCGCTTGACTTCACAAAACCCCTATAAACGACTTTCGCTGTTCGCTTGGCCCCCCGGAAACCAACACCAAGCACGACCCACCGGTCACCCAGGACGTAAAGACAAACCCTCCCCAACCTTCACGGCCCTCACCGGGGCACAGGCAGAAGGCACAAGGGGAGGCCATCCCCACCCCACGTGCCGCCACCTCCCGACCCCGTTTACCTTTCGGGATTTGGGTGCCTCGACCCGCCGAGCCCCCGCGCTGGGTTTGGCCCAGAAGAAGCCAACGAGCGGCAGCGCCGAGAGGACGTCGGAGAGCATCCCCGGGTGGCTCTTCTGCCGCTGCTGCCTGGGCCCCCTGAAGTGGTACCTGTAGGACAGCAGCAAGCCCAGGGAGAAGAAGACGAAGGCGGAGAGCAGCAGCTCCTTGTTGGCGTAGCTCAGCAGGTCCCCGCACTTCTTGTACACGTAGATGAAGGAGGCGATGCCCAGGAAAGTCCACATCGCGCCGCGCCGGCCGCCGCTCCCGGCAGCTTCCCTTAGAGCGTTAACGCGGGCTGATGCTCCCCAAATCAGTTTTTTTTTTTTTCTTTTTTTTTAAGGAAGATATTAATTAGAGAAACGGAGCCAGGGCTTGCGGCGCGATGGAAGGGGGGGGACGGCAGCGAGCCCAGCCCCTGCTCCAAAGGGGAACCTTTAAAAACCGCCCTCAGACGTCTTCTTAAAATCCCCAAGGACCTGTACAGCACCTGCGGTGCATTCAAAAAATAATAATAATTAAAAAATAATAAAAAATGAAATGATATATATAAAAAAAACCAACGCCTGCAGCACCTGGGCTGCCACAAGGGATGCTCACGAAGCTCAAGGCTTCTCTCTATGATGATTCCCTTCCCTACCCTGCCTGTGGGGCCGCCCCTCTGCTGTGCCCAGCCTGCCCCTATCCCCTTGTCCCCTTATCCCCTATCCCCTGTCCCCTGTCCCCTTGTCCCCTGTCCCTGTCCCTGTCCCCTGCCCCGGTCCCAGCCCGGGGGGGGGGGGATTAGGGGTGGGAGGGGGGAGCGGGCTGGCGTCCAAGGGGCGGGGCTATGCTAATGAACCCCTGGCCCCGCCTCCCCCTCGGCACCGCGCGCCCCGTGCCCCAGCGGCGGCTGGCCAATCGGCGGTGCTATGCCGAGATGGCGCTATGGGCGGGCGCCCAATCAGAGGGCGGGGAAGGCGGGGCTTGCGCCCGCCGTGCGGCTAGGGCGATGTGACGACGGGAGGCGGGGCGGTCGCACCGCGGTTGCCGTGGTGACGGGATAGGGAGGGGGGGCAGCCCCGCTTCCCGCGCTGCTGCCTCACGGCGCCGCGCATGCGCGCTGCCGGGGGCGCGGGCCCCTCAGGGGAGGTGGAGGGGCTGAGGGGGTGGAGCGTTGTGCAGCCTGAGGAGGTTTTAAGGCTTTTATTTTATAAGAGAAGTGTCTGGGCGTACGGCTGCAGGGCAGTGAGAGGGACAGGGGATGGCTGCCATCCAGTCAGCCGGAAACTGAGCCCAGAAATGTAAAACCAAGGGATGGGGGAAAAGGATAACGTGCCCCAAACTCGCAGACAGGAAGGGGAGTCCAGAGTTTTGGTCCTAGAGTTACTTCTCGGGCTGGGTAAAACCAACGCAACAAAACAAATAATCCCTTTTTTAGCACTAAGTTCCTCAGGAGCAGGCATAAGTGGTCCTTCCTGCTCTCTGTAACCTGCAAACTGTTCTTGAGCTGAGCAGGTGTGGCAGCAAACAATGCCGAGTGTGAACACGGTACAATGATACTCAAAAGCAACGAAGTTATAAAACATGTCAGGGCCCCACTTCACGCAGAACTGTTATAAGAACGACCAAAACCAAGCACGCCAATAGAGCAGTGCATTCAGGCTCAAGGGAGGAGATGAGACCCTTGCAGTGGCAAAATGGCACCACAGCGGATTGTGAAGAGGGGAAAAACTTTTAGCAATGTCTTGTGCAGTAAAAAAAAAGGACTCAAAACAAATAGGTAGGCTTGTATGAGTAAAGGCAAAAATGGGAGCCAGTAAAAGAACGGGGTTTGGTTCATTCCTCAGCTAACTCAGGCTAAAAGTAAAGATGTGTCAGGTAAAGAGATCAAGCACAGGTTTTTCTATATAATAAAGACACCAGTTTCAGTCTCATCCAGTGATGGTGCTCGTGCCCTTAACTATGGCATGAACTTTGGTGCAACAGAGACATCCATAATGATAGGCATCTACTGGTAAAAACCATGTTCACAGGCAAGCACAGGCTGCTTTTCCCCAGTTTGAACTTTATATTTAAGTTTTATATTTAAAACACTTGAGACTGAACCTTTTAGATACCTCTGCACTTGATTTATTCTGTTCAATTCACTCATGTGCCTTAAGCCTGCTTAAAATGCCTGTTTTATGAACTGGGCGTCACAGAGTTGCTTGGTACTTTGGAAGACGAAACTAAACCATATATAAGCCTTCTGGGCATTTCATGTCAGGGTCCAAGCATGAACAGCAGCACAGTTTTTAAGTGAGAGTGTTCACTGAAACCAACACAATCCTTCTGAAGACTAGGACAGGTAAATCAATTGACAAACATGATCCAAAAACTACTGAAAATAAAAGCAGGGTAATGCAAATACCTAGTAAGAGTTGGACAAAGGACCAGTAAAATTTAAGGAGCTAATAGGAAGAAGGATGGTGTTTAAGAAAACTGAAGCAGAGTGATGTGAATGAAGATGCTGCTATGATGATTTTAAGGTTAGAGTGAGTTCAGGTTCCTTTTAACTTCAAATACCAAAAATCCATGTTAACCCCCAACCTGGATCCTGATTTATGCAGCCGGAAGGTTATTTGCATCAACTCCCTGGTAACATGGAAATGTGACCCACTATGGAAAACCAACTTTCTGTCCTGTCCAAGTCATGCTGTGGACACACAAATGCTGTGTCTGAGACAGAGGAGAAGGCAGTAATATATGGCTGGTAAAAAACAGTGGGCGTGGGTTCTCTTCTGCTGCAGGTAGTAATTAGATCTTATTATTGAATAACAAAACTACACACTTGTTCGCCTTCCACCCCAGCAAATGTTGATGCAATGCTTGTGCAAAACATCTGTCAGGATTATGTAATTCCTGAGTATTTTTTTCTTGATACTTCTGTTCAGAGCGATTTGAAACAATTACAGGATTCTGGTTTTGTATACAACGCTCACAGGTGCATCTGTTGGAGGCTCAGATGTGCTCTCAACATTTCCAGCCAAGACATGAAATGTGGATGGCTCCTCACTGTCTCTTAGCTATGGTGAAGAGCTTGACATAGTTACATTTCTCTATTTACTGTAAGAAAAGACTAACTTTTATTGCTTATATTATTGTAAATAAGAAGGTATTGCTGTGGATTTCCTATTTTCCAACATTACAAAACAACTTTTTGTGTTGTTTTGTATTTCTGTGTGTTCTTGAACTTTGCTAAGAATTTTGTTTCTAGAATAAGAAGCTTCTTGCCTCAGCTGTGAAGCACTGTCAGGATGAGTGCTATGAAACATCATTCAATGATTAAAATTTCACAGCAGCAAATACGGACAGGCTGAAACAAGAATTTCTAAAATTGGAGAACAACTTCAGAACCAGGAAATAAGGCCACCCAAGAAGAGGTTGGAGCAGACTTTTCTCTTCACTCTTTCCCAGAAGCAGCTTCACTTAGCAAAATGCAGTTTTTAGACTTGGACAGCCAGCTGTTGACAGCGATGTGAAATTGGAACAACCAGAAATGGTGGGCAGAACTCCAGGGTATAAAAAATAAATAATTCCATTAAGATAGACTTTGCTGGTTTTACAGAAGCAGGCTTCATAAGAAAGCCATCCTAAGATGCCAACCCATAATACTCAAGACAGGCCCCTAGTGCATGATCACAACTACCCTAGCAGTCCATGGATTAGGACCAATATCCAATCCTATTGAGAAGTTGGGTAGTTTAATTCATTTTTGTAACAAATTAGAACAGAACAGTTGGATGTTTTCTAGAACTGAGCACAAGAACTCTGCAGACGTTTTCAGTAAGTTTTTAATAAATGTCAAAAAATAACGAGAAACAGGAAAAACATTGTTAAATATAAATGTAATGCATGAATAGGAAATCCACTAAAAATACTATGAAGCACATTATGCAAGTTCATCCTCATGACACATTTTATTTTTAAAGTAGCCAAAGAGATCACAGAATCACAGAATTGTAGGGGTTGGAAGGGACCTCAAGAGGTCATCGGGTCCAACCCCCCTGCCAGAGCAGATACCCCAGAGCAGGCTGCCCAGGTAGGCGTCCAGACAGGCCTTGAATATCTCCAGAGAAGGAGACCCCACAACCTCCCTGGGCAGCCTGTCCCAGTGCTCCGTCACCCTCACCGTGAAGAAGTTCTTTCACATGTTGGCACGGAACTTCCTGTGCTCCATTTTGTGGCCATTACCCCTTGTCCTGTCCCCACAAACGACTGAAAAGAGGTTGGCCAAATCCCTCTGTCTCCCACACCTCAGGTATTTATAAACATTGATGAGATCCCCTCTCAGTCTTCTTTTCTCCAGGCTGAGCAGACCCAGGTCTCTCAGCCTTTCTTCATAGGGAAGATGCTCCAGGCCCCGTATCATCTTTGTGGCCCTCCGCTGGACTCTTTCCAGGTCAGCAATATCTTCTCTCTCTCTCATCAAGTAGATTGTAAAATGTTTTGTCTCTTATTCGTGCATAATTATGGAATTAAATCCAGTATCTCCTGTTCTTTGCACAGCATTTAAGAGGACACCTCTTTAGGGGCAAAGCTGTAACACCTGGGGAGTTCAAGTTATAATTTAAAGTTTCCAGGGCTTGAGGAATACAGGTAATGTACAGGCTGTACGTGGTACAGGAGTGGCCACATGACCCCTAATCAGCCCCAACAACCGCATCTATAGGCACTGGCCCCTTAGCGGGGTGGAATTAAGCTGCCCATTTTTGTATCACTTCTGTTAGATTGTACATCACAATTTCTTAATATATTATCAATGTGTTTAACTTTTTTTTTTTTTAATGATGAAGAGTGGGCAAGTAGTCAGTCGATATCCATAATCACAAGTTCACAATCACAAGTTTCCTTTTGAGCGGTTACACAGCATTTAACAGAAATGCAGCCTCTGCAGTGCCTGCCTCCACACGCAACCCAAACGGTTCTTTCTCTTTACAGCAGACCACGCTTGGATCCCAGCGGTGATTTCTCTCCATCATTTACTCAGACAGCAGTTTGTTTCTGCATAGCAGGTGATCAAATTCATCCAGAAGACAATCAAGTCCTCAAGAAAAGAACAATGCTGGAGCAAGAGGTGCACAAGATATATAAACCAGAAAGCAGCTCATACCTGTGACTTCCCTTGAATTGGAATTGCAAATTACACATCAACAATAACCCATCCATTCACAATTTCAGAGGTGAGCTCTAGAGGTCAGAGAGAAAAGACAAGCGAAATAAGCTGAAGGGAGAAGTAGGGAGAGCTTAGCAAATAGGAAAAAATTCTTATGAGGCAGGAATTAATCCCCACTGACTTTGCTGCAAGTGAACTTTTCTTGCAGCTGAGCAAACTTACTTCCCAAGAGAGCTGATTGCTACATGCTAAACTGCTTGCCAGTAAAACGTGTTTTACATATAATTCATTTAACATCTATAAATGTCAAGGATAGGTAAAGTTTATGACTGGAAATTATGGGTTGGAAATGTCAATAAAAATGGGGACAGCCTTTAATTACAGTGTCTGGAGGGGCACATTACAGCAAGATGCCTGACCTGCAAAACTTGGTGGAGAGCATCTACACAGCTGGCAAGCTGCATTTAGCAGATCTTTTATTTTTATTTTTTGATGAACCAAAGAGTGTCTCTTTAGCCTTTAGGTATGCATGATAAAATATGCTGAATATTCATCATCTCAAGGTGCGGATAAGTTCTTCCACTCGGTTCTGTATCTTTCACTACCAGCTATCTTCTCTGTTTCTTTTCTGTCTTTTCTGTCATCTACTCACATTTTTTTCATCAGGAGCTCCAATTACTTGTGAATCTTTAAAAACTAGAAAAAGTTCTCCTAGGCTAAATACTCATGTGGAGCTGAGAGCTGAATATTTTCCTCTGAAGTTCCAAGCTTAATTTACTAGTACTTATAAACTTTTATGTCACCTCCTTGAAGATACTGAGTTTTATAGTGCCCGGATGAGGGTGTCACAGGTTGTTTTGTTCAGGTAGCTTTTACCATCTAAGTAGAAACTCTTCAAGTGGGATAAACACAGTTGAAGAGCAAAACCCAATTACTTGTTGGCCAGTACATAACAAACACGTAGCCAGGACTATTGAACTACTGGGCTAAGCAAAATGCTCTCTGTCCCAGATGAGATACCTTCTGACTCTGCTTTTTGGGAAGTCATCAGTCATGTGGCGAGAGGCTGCCTTCCATCACTCGGTGGAACAGAGATCCTGTGTTGCTGAGTTGCTGTCTCTAATCTCCTGATTTGTTTTGTAGAATTTTTTACATTTCATATCAGAACTCTCCTTTAATCATTATTCTTCTAACTGCTAGGATCTCAATAGCCTCACTTCTGCATTTTGTTGTTTTGTTTTTTCCTTAAGTGGTAAAGCTTAGTTATGCATTTTTTTTTTTTCACATCTTGATGATGTTTTTGATAAAACTGAATGAAATTCACTCGGCTGTGCTACATCAAAGTTGGCCTTGGATGAGAAGCAGCTGAACTCCTAGAGGAACGGTTGCACTGCTTTCAAATTCACTGTTCTTCCACCAGAAGGATGTTACGTGTACCTCAAAGGAAGACTACTAAGTACCCTCTTCATGATAGGACTATTCAGGTTCTCACAACCATGGCTCAAACCTGCTTCACTTCTACAATTATAAATGGACAGATGCCCAAACTGCTGCCTGTCCCTACCCCTCTTGTCCGCCTTGCCATCTCCAATAGGTGACTTCTGGGTGACCTGTGTTCTGCTCTAGCTTCTTCCACCAGTTTTTATCAATGCCAAGTCCATTTCCCAAGAAGGACTCTGTCTCTCCTTGCTTAGAGCAGGTCCAGGGCTCCCAGGTTTGTTATACTCATATAAGACCAGGCTGATTTTCAAGACTGCCAGTCTTTTTCAGCTCAGTCAGGTTCTTGGGAGCAGAATGAGGCTTGTTAGTTGTCCTTCCTGGCCTGACTGTTCCTCCAGGGAGAGATCTTGCTACTCAGAAATGCTGTGCAGGGCAGGTGATGGACATCATCCATGAAGCCATTGAGAAGGGCAGGCTTTGTAGAGCTGGCCTGTATGATGCAGTCATATATGAATGGTGCTGGCTTAAATTAGACCTGCAGTTTAGACCTTCAGACCTTATATTAGACCTCAGTAACGTTCCCTGTGGAAAGGGATATCTGTTTTTTTTTTTTCTCCCTTCCCTTTTCAGCTAAATGCATGGGAACAAATTCTGCTAGATGCTGCTGCATTCCTTCTTGAGTCAGGGTTTGGCTCTCATCTTAAAAGCTGAAGTGCCTGATGCTGTGTTGTTAGCAATCAATGTCTATTTCACTCCAGCACAAGCGTATTGGCTACTTTAGAGTATAGCTGCGGTAGAGCAGTCTAAGCAGCAAACACGCTGGTGCTGCATTGCCATCTCGAAAGAAACCCCAGAAGCGCTCTCAGGTAAGTAAGCCTCATTGCAAAACCCCTACAGATCGCGTGGGTCAGATCCCGGCTCCATTTTCTGAGCAAGCTTTGCTTTTAGCCAGCAGCACCCTCTTGTGGATCTCTGCCACAGTGCATGCTCAAACTCTCCCGTGTTTTTTTTTCCTAAATCAGGACCCGATTCACAGCCCTGCTGTGCACGCTGCTTTGCAACTCAGACGGCCCGAAGCTAGACAGGAGGGGATTCCAGCAGAGGAATTTAAAGTATTTTCGATGTTATCACTACTTTATGTTGTTTTGGAATCATCAAGCAGTATCTTTAGCTTTTCTGCTTTGGAGTTTTTCTCTTAACCATTTGATACAGATTTTTAGGAAAACTAATGGGTACTGGAGGCTAATCTCATGCCTAACTTATTGCAACAGTGATGTCTTCAAAGCTCTCTTGACACTTCAGTCAATATAAAATGAGGGGCTGTGGCATAGAAAGAAGCAACCATGAAAATCAGGAAATGCATATCCATGACAGTCTTGTAGCAAGAGGTATTAAAGTAATAATTTTGGGGTGTATAAATGGGTACACCGAGTAAGAAAAATGAAAGGATTATACTGTGGTATCTGGCATTAGTGACAATGATACCAGAATGCCCTGTGGAATTTGTGTTCTCAAAAGCAAAAATCAACCTTAACATTTAAAAAAAAAAAAAAAAAAGAGTGAAAGAGAACCACACCTGATTTTTGGACTGGAGAAAATGCATTTGAGTAGGCTATACAAGAAATTCAACGTGTTGAATTTGTCAAATAGATGGCTGAGAAGTGACTGGATTATAGCAGAGAAATACCTTTACATAAAGAAAAATCCCATGTGCCAATGGATTCGTTAATCAAGCAGCACTGGCTCAGAAGCAGCGGCTGCCAACTCATTCAGAGCCGTTCAGCTGAGGGATAAGACCCGAATGTTTAACGCTGATTGTGATTAATGCCTGGCACGGACTCTCAGGAGAGACGATAGAGCCATCTCTTTGTATCCGTAAATCAGGTGGCACATTGTGCAGATTTTAGCCAACCACAAGCTATGCTTGTATTCGGCACAAGTAATTGGGTTAAATAGGGGGCTAACTGGTTGACACAAGCTGGCTTGTTTTACATGTGGCAGTTTAAGTGGCTGTGTCCCCTCCTGGAACTTAATTCTATGGATTTGTATTCTCTTATGGCTTCAAAAACCAGCTGCTTACCTGTGTGAGAGGAAAACAGAGTTCATGAAGGAAGGAGTTCTCTTCACATTCCTGAGATACTCTTTGAACATCTGTAAAATGCCAAGGGATAGTGATAAAATGAAAGATCAAGAAAAATCCCAAATACAAGAGGTAAGGACTTAACTTTGAGCAATAAAGATGTATCCATAGTAGGAGAGGATCGGGTCCAGGAATATTTAAGCAAAGTGGACCTACATCAGCCCATGGGCCCAGACGGGATGCACTCCTGACTGCTGGGGGAGCTGTCTTTTTGAGGCCACTCTCAATAATCTTTGATCAATTGTGGCAGAAGTGCCCAAAGACTGGAGGAAAGCAAATGTCACACCTATCTTCAAGAAGGGCAAGAAGGAGGACCCAGGGAACTACAGGCTGGTCAGCCTCACTTTGCTTCCTGGGAAGGTGATGGAGCAGCTAATCCTGGAAACCACTTTCAGGCACGTGACGGAGAAGAACATCAGCAGCAGTAATCAGCATGGATTCACCAAGGGGAAGTCATGCTTGACCGAGTTGATAAGCTTCTATGATGAACTGACTAGCCCGGTAGATGAGGGGAGCCATGGATATTGTCCTCCTGGACTTCAGAAAGGCCTTTGGCACTGTCCCATAAGATCCTCAGGCAAGTTGCTGATGGATTAGCTGGATGGGCAAACAGTGAAGTGGCTTGAAAACTGGCTGAATGGCAAAGACCGGAGAGTGGTGGGCAGAGCAACAAAATCTAGTTGGAGGCCAGTAACTAGTGGTGTACCCCAGGGGTCGAAACTGGTCAAGGGAGGGGATCCTTCCCCTCTGCTCAGCTCTGGTGAGGCTGCACCTGGAGTATTATGTCCAGGCTAGGGCTCCCCAGTACAAGACGTGCAGCTACTGGAGAGATTCCAATGAAGGGCCACAAAGATGAGTAAGAGCGTGAAGCACCTCTCCTATGAGGCAACAATGAGAGAGCTAGGACTGCTCAGCCTGCAGAAGAGGAGGCTCCAGGGGGATCACAACCATGTGTACAAATATTTGAAGGGAGGGTATAAATACGACAGAGCCAGGATTTTATCAGTGGTGCTCAGTGCCAGGACAAGAGGCAGTGGGCATGACCTGAAGCACAGGAAGCTTCCTCTGAACATCATGAAGCACTTCTGTGCTGTGTGGGTGATGGAGCAGTAGTACCGGTTGCCCAGAGAGGCTGTGAAGTCTCATAGAATAGAATTATAAAATATCCCGAGTTGGAAGGGTCCCAAAAGGATCATCAAGTCCAACTCCTGGCACCATAAAAGTCTACCCAAAAATTCAGACCAAGTGACTAAGTGCACAGTCCAAACGCTTCTTAAACTCCAACAGGCTTGGTGCAGTGACTACTTCCCTGGGGAGCCTGTTCCAGTGTGCGGCCACCCTCTCAGTGAAGAACCTCTTCTGATGTCTAGCCTAAACCTCCCCCGCCTCAGCTTGACACCATTCCCGCAGGTCCTATCACTGGTCACTAAAGAGAACAGATCGGCGCCTGCCCCTCCACTCCCCCTCGCAAGGAAGCTGTAGACCGCGATGAGGTCTCCCCTCAGCCTCCTCTTCTCCAGGCTGAACAGGCCCAGTGACCTCAGCCACTCCTCATACGTCTTGCCCTCTAGGCCCTTCACCAACTTTGCAGCCCAGTATCTTACTGACCTGAAGAAAGAGGCTTTAATCTACCCTGGTTTGTTTACTAAAAAAGGAGCATGAAAGAGACCCATGTCCTTGCCTCTGAAGAGGAGGTGAAGGAACAGCTAGGGCAAGGAACACAAAAATCAGTTGTGCCAGACTACTGTGTGGTTGTATCTAAGCTTGGAGACGGAAACCCTCTTCAAACTTCCAGATCTAGAGGAACACTTTGGCTGCAGCCTAAAATCCACGTGTACATAAGCTCCCGCAATGCAGCCAGTCTTCTTCCCATGACCTGCCAGGAAACAGCAATGTAGGCATGTAACCAAATTAAAGCCCAAACCTTCAGCCCGGTCCTTGACCTGAATAGTGAGGGAGGATCCAGATCTAGCCATTTGTACGTGAGAGTTTATATGCAGCCAAAGTAAATAGTGTAGTCAGAGGTCACGGGACTAGATTGTGAAAAGTCCTGCATAAAGAAGAAAACTCAGAAAAGCAAATTTAAAAAACATAAATGTCAAGAAAAGTAATTCTGATTGCTATATTCTTTATCTGTCGTGACTAGACAGATGAAAATCTATGATAGCACTTTTTCCTTTAAGGTCATTTTCTTTTTTCTTTTATTTATTTCTTGGGTTTTATTTATTATTTTTTTAACAGGCTCCGTACTAATTTTCCTCACAGAATGAGTAACAGAAATATGACCCTTATGCAGCTTTTGTAGTTAATTCATTAGGTCAACTCTAACCACTAAGCCTCTTGTCAGGTTATTTCTATTAGTGATAAGGTGCAATTGACCTTAAAAGTCTGAAGCCAGGTAGATGAGCCTATTCCACAAGGTCTCTTGGCTCCACCCTTGTTAGGTGAGATCTGCCAGGTGTGGATCATTTGACCTTTGCTATATAGGAAGCATGAGGAGCTGTGGGGGAATTGTCTCCCCAGGGGAGTTTGAGGTTCAGGTTATCTAGGGTGCTTGTCTACTGTGGTGAAATGAACACAGTGTTTCTCAGTAAGCTGTTTTTTCTTCATGTTTTCTACTGTCTCTGTGAAATAGTTTTAGAGACTCTACGAGCTAGTTGTGTTGGTGGTGCCTTCTCAGTACAGTAAAACCCTGGTGGTACAACTTCACCATGAAGTAGTTTGGAAATGACTCAAGTTCAGAAGCTGGCAGGTGAGTGTTTCTGGGTTCTACAGTTGTTTAACGTTGAGGAGTTTGAGTACTTCCTTCACCTTGTCTGTTTTCAGTGAAATTACTTATGTGGATTCTAAGCTCCCTTCCCAGCCCTTAGAAAAAGAATAAAATAAATAAAAAACAACCTCAGAAGCTCAAGTGCTTACAGGTAAGCCTGACTTTGAAGAATGTTCTTCAGTATTTGTTAAGACTGAGCAACAGGCAGTGTGGAAAGGGTGCCTTAACGTGAATTCAAGTTTTGCCTTGTGGGAAGTAGGAACAGATTTGGGTGGATACTGGTGGCATTATCATTACTTTTGCTAAGTGGCAATTGTGTGAATGTGCTGTTCATAAAAGAAATGCTGCTTTCACAATACACAAGTCAAAAGCCTTTCTATTACTAGAAGCTATAGTTTCAAGGAGGTAACTTTAAAGAAAGAAATTATTGTTGGCCATCTCCCCCTGACTCCTCCAAAGACTGGCTCCCTGAAGGAAAAAGTGTGATGGGTGTAATTGTTAATGGTTTCGGAGGTAGGGTCAGGGGAAGATGTCTTCCCACTTGTTCACTTTCCCTTCCTTCTCCTCCAGGAGTGTTCTGGTAGCTTTCCAAAACTTTGACTCTCCTTGAGATGTTCAGACCAGCATGTTCTTAGCGGTATGTCTCCTGAATGCACTTCAGGTTTTGTCTAAGGTTAAAAAAATACTTAAGAGTGTCATCCAGAGATCTGTCCTGAGGCAGGATAGTTATGTGTGGCAGGGAGAGTGGGAGGATATGGGCAGGCATCTAGAGCAGGGGGGGGCACATCCAGTGGAAAGACCATGAGGAACCCACAGTGGATGGATTGGCTGAACAACCCTGGCAGTACAGAGAAAGTCTCTCCTCTTCCCTACAGGAAGTATGCTATACGGCTAGTGCAAGGAACACAAAAATCAGTTGTGCCAGACTACTGTGTGGTTGTATCTGAGCTTGGAGACAGCAACCATCTTCAAACTTCCAGATCTAGAGGAACACTTTGGCTGCAGCCTAAAAGCCACATGGACAAAAGCTCCCGCAATGCAGCCGGTCTTCTCCCCATGACCTGTCAGGAAACAGCAATGTAGGCATGTAACCAAATTAAAGCCCAAACCTTCAGCCCAGTCCTTGACCTGAATAGTGAGGGAGGATCCGGATCCTGCCATTTATACATGATAGTTTATATGCAGCCGAAGTAAATAGTGTAGTCAGAGGTCACAGAGCTAGATTTTGAAAAGTCCTGCATAAAACCTGTCAACTGTGCTCGTTCACCTAACTCCCTTGGAAATTAATGCACAAATACCATGGAGAACCTAGAGAGAGGTGCTCATCTTCATCTTCAAACACCACAAACCACAAAGCTGTAAGATTTCTGAATCTGTGTTGAGGCCTATGGTAGCATGCAGCAGGGGAAATTGTTTGAGAGTGCTAATATACTGCAGACAGGTGTGGATCAGGAAAAGTAGTGCCAACAGTCATTAACATAAAACAGTGACAAAAAGATTTAAGCAGATTTCAGAAAGGAAGGAGAAAAAAAAATTGAATTTCTAAACTTAGAGGAAGTAGAACTGTTCGCTATGAAAACTGCTAAGTGTACCAGAAGAGTAAGTTCCCTTTCTGCAGGTACAGAATAAACACTGCTACATTCATTTCGCGAGGGAAGCACTAGGAGGTCAGAACTTGATATTCCTATCTATTGATCTAAGTTTAGCTTTCAGCAGTCCTTGTCTCCTATACACTTCCTTCTTCATCTCCAGATTTAATGTATTTTCCTGACAATAAAAAAAAATTGTCTCCTCCTCAGAGATCTCAAAAGCTGCATGGATGTGGCGCTGGGCACCCTGCTCTGGGTGTCCCTGCTTGGGCTTGGTGGGACCAGATGGGCCCTGCCAGCCTCAGACATTCAGTGGCTCTGTGATCTGTGACTAGCAGAGATGCTTGTAAATGTCAGCTCTGCTACAAGCAGAGTAGTTGGTGAGTGTTGTGGCACCACCCAGCTGCTCGCTCACTCTCCCCAGGTGGGATGGGGAAGAGAATCAGAGAAGTAAAAGTGCAAGGGTGTGAGGACTCATGGGATGAGACAAAGACAGTTTACCAGACAAAACATAAGGCGCAAGCAAAGCAAGGAATCCCTTCGCCCCGTCCCACCGGCAGGCAGGCGCCAGCCACCCCCAGGACAGCAGGGCTCACCACGTAGCGGTGCCTTGGGAAGACAAACGCCACCGCTCCCAGCGCCCCCTGCCTCCTTCTTTCCCCCAGCTGCCATTGCTGAGCATCCCCGTGGTGTGGGATGTCCCTTTGGTCATTTGGGGCCAGCTGTCCTGGCTGTGTCCCCTCCAGCTCCTGGGGCACCCCCAGCCCCTCGCTGGCAGGGCAGCACGAGGAGCTGGGGAGTCCTTGGCTCTGGGGGAGCGCTGCCCTGCAACGACTGAAACAGCGGTGTGCTGGCACCGCTATTTTCACCACAAATCCCAAACACAACAGCATAGGGGCCACTGTGAAGAAAATTAGCTCTATCCTAGCCAAAACAATGACAGTGTTGGAACATACTATTAGAAAATATATACCATAAAGTAAAATATAGCCTTTCCAAATGATAATGAGTTGGCTACTTCTTGATAGCTGATATAAATTAAAGGCAACCATGATTCTACCTGTGAATGACTGGGAAAGGGAGAAGACTGCTTCCTCCACAAGCAAATATCTGAAATGAGCTTGTGAAGAGAGCTCCCAAATGTACAGTAACTGCAAGAAGGCAAGAACAGCTAAGGCCAGTCTGAAGAAAATGCATCGCAGAGAGAGAAGAGCCTAGAAAAAGGGGACTGCTTCCATTTTGTTGTCTACAACAGTTTCTTTTTACTGACATCTGTTTTCCATCTACTTTTTGTTGCTCCAGGCAAGGGTTGTATGTGAAGATACTCAGACTCTGCTACCCAGGCTGCCCTGTTGGCAGCTGTCTGGGATGTTTCAGGAGTGAAAGAAAGCAATGTGTTGTTGGACAACAGCTTTTGTGCCAAAGCTGAAGTGCTTCTGCTAAGAGTGGGTATCAGTGAGACGAGTTTTATCCTTAGCTATTTACCAAGCGGCCAAACGCAGTCATCGGGAGGCACTGAGAGAGGTTCAGGGTGCTCTGAGCCAGTAGTAGTGGGAACAAACAAGTAGGGACCACAGAGCCTGACCCCAGGGAAGTGGGGTAACAGGCGGACACAGGATGCTCCCTGCTGCCCAAGAAGCCCGTCCTCCTGTGCATGGTGCCTCCTGTGCTGCTGACTGAGCTTTCGTATGGTTCTGGTTATTCCTCAGTCTTGCCAGACCTTGGTAAGCTGATTTACTCACATCCTGAACCCATCCACGTTCTGACATTTGAGGAATCCTGGTCTATAATTACCTAATGGACTGTGGCGATGCAAATATTCCTGAGAGATGCGGTCTGAGAAAACAGCGCTGTGTCTTTACTAAAGTAACAAAGAGGAGCATGGTCATTAGAGTCAAGTAAATGTGGTGCTGCGGCCCATCCATTAAATTCCCTTGCCTGGGATACCAACAGGCATTCTTGTTATTTAGAGCCAAAGAGAAAGTCCTGGAGGACTCCTGATTTCACATGCAAAGCCACGTGAGGCATTGCGATGACAAACAGACCACGCAAGGAGTGGGCAGGTCCCCTGTGAAAGAAGTCATTAGCCAAGGGCTAAATTCTTTTGGCCACGCTCATGCTACTGCATCATCAAGAAAAAGTCAGCTACACGAATAAGGGTACTTCTTGTTTTCCCTCCATCCTGTTCCCAGATACAGGTGACGGACTCCATAGCTGAAGACAAACCAATTCTCTAACAGAACTGATTTCACCCACAAACCACAGCTTCTCTGGCTTGGGCTTTCAGTATGTTTTTCCTCACAGATCAGACTGAAGATTTTTTTCTCGAGTTTGTCTTGCCCAATGACATTTCTTGGCTGACGTTTCCCCTTCTCTGGCAGCAGCAGAACTGTACTTAATGCCCGAACACAATGTGATGGCAGATTCAAATTGATGGCAGCTTCAGCCCACCCCACATATGCGCCTTCCCCTGCTGCGGGATTAGTAAATGACAAGCGAAGCAGCTTTTGGACCGCCGTAGTCTTCAGGCCACTGAGGCAAAGGAAATTGTATTTGGGGTTAGTTTGCTTTCGGATTTTAGATTTAAGACACTGTGGCATTAGCTCTGTTGTAAAGGTTTGGCAGATGGCCAGTAACAGAACAACTTCAGCCAACCAGATTTAATGTGTCACTGCACGTGTCAGAGACCTAAAGGTGAATCTGCAGCTGCAAGAAAATCCTATTTTAATCAGATTCATTGTCATCTATGAAAAAATTGTAGCAGCTCTTTTTCTTTGTGAAGTTTTATCCTATTAGCTTCCCGTAGTTTGAGATTTTCCATCTGTAAATACACCATATGTGTACACACACAAGAGTATATATTTGCCTTCAAAAAAGAGACTTATCTCTCAGTATCTGACAAGTGTTAAGTGTTCATAAATGTCTATTTCAGGAAGTTATTTCCTAAAATTTTCTTTCGCATTTTCAATTAGCTCGGTCAAAGTTCCCATTATGTAAAGCCCTGCCTCTGCTGTAGCAGTACTGAACATATTTAAGATTTCTGGTCCGTTTTCAAACTTTCTGCTGATTCTCCTTAATTTCTTTCCTTGTCTGCTGTGTTCAGATTTCCCTGCTTCGAAGACCAGTTTGAACAATTTTCCTTTCAATGTTGTGTTTTGTACATAATCACACACATTGTTCTTCAGTATTTGAGAAAGAACAGAAGTGTAATTTGAAGTTTTAGTTTACTTTATGACTGTCCCAGAGTAAAATGCTAACAAAAAATCAACTCTTCAAAGCATTTCAAGGTCTACTTAAGAGTTTTGCATTTGAGATGTTATTGAATAGTGTTGCTCTTTTTGCTCAAGTGGATCATCAAATTGAAAGACCTTACCAGGACTGTTTCTTCTACTAGAATAGAAATTTTGATGCAAATTAGATATTTCTTTGTGTAATCTTGCTTATTTGCCCAAAACATGCATGAATCCCATTTCTATTTATGCAGAAGAAGCAAACACTGTTAGGAAGTTTCCTTTCACACCCACAACACTGGGTGTGAGACTCCAAGGGCTTGGACCCAAAAAGACCATCATCTTTCAGCCTCTTCTCAAAAGCATAACTATAATTCTCTCTTTCCCTTGCTGATGTTCATAACTTACAGGCAATATTCCATCCCCTTTGTTTTCAACCATTAAAACCTTTCTTAATTTATTTTCCTTAGATCTGGCTATATGCATTTCTCTTCAATTGAAAATAGAGCTGGACTGAGGAAACAATGCTGAGAAGACATCATTTGAGATTAATTTAGCAACTTTATAATCACAAATTGATATAATTCAGACTCTACTCTTGGTCCCCACAGCAGTCTTTTGAGAAATCGTGATGGATAGGTCAGTCTTTTTAATTGTTCCTTACAAAATTAAAGCAAGTATTACAGCACTTCATAAGACAACAGAATAGCTGGAGGACCTCAAAAATTTCATCACAAATATATCAGACCTGAATAATGGAACATGCACAGTCAGTAAGGCTTTGCTGGCATGTGGAGTTCAAAAGAGAAAGTGAACAATGGGGAGAAAAATAAGCAGAAAATTAAAGGAAAAAATAAGCATTCACAATATCTCTTCAGTTAATAAGTTTCCTGATTTGGGGACTTTCAAAAAATTATAGATGCTATAGGAAAAAAATCCTAGTTGTTCCATAAGAATCTTTTTTTTTTTTTTCCTGGCTGTCAAATTAGCTCAGTCTTAGCTACAAAAAATGGCAACGTTCTCATGGTGTGGAAATGATATAAACCAAAATCCGATTTCCAAAGGTTCAAAGGTTCTGAGTACCTTTTTGGGATCACAACAACCTAATGAGCAAGCCCTTTTCTGCTGTATACAGCAACCTGGCTGAAGATGGTAGAGCCGTGCTGAACGAGGTCGGCTCTTCCAAGAACTTCGCTTGTCTTTGGTTCTCACCCTCACCGTGAGACAGATGAACAGCAGCGGGCAGAGCTGCCACAAGGCTGAATGCATCCTGGATAAAATCTCAGCATGGAGACCCCTCCCAGGAACGGGAATAAACACTCTAGTTGGCTTTACTCTATGTGAGGGAGAACAGTGACACCTCTAGGAGGTGTGCAAGTGGGCCGGAAGTGCTGCTCTTCATTACATGGCAACGTCTGTGTGTGTAGGGATGCTGCTCACCACACGCCAGGTCTCAGGATGACACTGGAACTGCTTCTCCATTCCACCCTACACGTCTGTGCTGCAAAACTCCCTTTACTTCCCCAGGGACCTGAGGCAGGCATCTCCTGCGAGCATCTTCTGCAGTGGTCCTTCAGTAAGCGATCCAAAGGTTTTTTTTGAGATGCTGACTTTTAGATTAAAATGATGTTAGGTAAGGCCCAGATGTTACATACTGTATTTATGGCTGTCCCAAATCACCGTCATTTTTACAGGAAGCCTGAGGTTTATTTTAGCAAAAATTTGGAGACCTTCCTTTACGATCAGAGTTAAAGCAGCCATTGTAGATAAGGTTTCAGCCTTTTATCTCATTTGCTTTTAACACTGCCTGGCCAAACATGACAGTTTGGTGACTACAAAAAACATTTTTCCTGGATGAAACTCCAAAGAACCACCCGTAAGTAAGCCTCTTATATCTAATTATATCCACCTCATTTTCTCAAGCATTTCCTGTTTCATGTTTTATTAACACTTCAGTGTGTCCCACAAGCCCTGAGGAATGTAACTTTGAATTTGGCCCAGCTTTGATGGGGAAGTTGGACCAAACTACCTCCAGAGGTCCTTCCAAACTAAATTATCTCATGATTTTAAGACTCTTACCTGCTGAAAAAGCACTCAGTTTCATTTCTATCATTTTTATATCAGCAGTTACCTCACCAGTGTGATTATCCTGTTTCATCTTAACCTTGCACTTGCTTATTGACATAAATTTTAGTTAACAAGGTGAACTTCATAAAAATACCATGCCAGTGTTTTCTTTTCTAATCAGCAAATAAGATCACTATGACTTTCCCACATAATTGGGTCTCTTATGAATATTAATATGCATTCAATAATTAATGCATGTCAAGCAGTCTTCTCAGACTGAAACTTTCCTGTTTTTATTTCTATAACACTTTTATAAAGCACCATGAGAAAAGAAATCTCCAGTTGAACAACAGAGTCAACAGCACAGTTTCCACTACATTTGACAGGTTTGGGATTATATCGTGAACACAAAATGTGGAAGAAAAAGATGTAATTCAGATAGCATCAGAACAGGTCATAGGTAACTTCAGAGTTAAATACTTTCTTGAGCTGTGGCTGGGAAGACCAATGAATTTTTCTATATGCCGAATTTACCAAAAAAGTTAATAATGCATATTTAAGTATCCCCTGATGAAGTTCTTGCTGGGTATTTCTAAGGATCTAAAAGGAGCAGGTTTCCTCTACTGCTTAATAATAAGGCTTTCATGCATAAAAAAGGGCTGGGGCCAAGAGAAAAGCTAGACCGTTTTTTGCAATCATTCTTAAAAGGTTAATTATCTAGTTAGAAGACTCTTTATGAACAGGAGCTTTATTGTACCTCCTATTTGCTATCCATTTGGTCTTGAGGTTCTGATTCTGCCAATACGGAGGTGTAATTCTCATGGGAAAAACTCCTTTGAGACAAACTCATGAAGGAGGCTGGGGTCAGCACTAGGCTTTGCAGAGCTCACCATTCAGGCACTTGAAGTATCTACTCCCTGGTGCAATTAGGAACCTATTCTCACCTTTCAAACAGTGAAGGTTATCAGCCCTTTCAAGGGATAGCCAAGAACTGACCATTTACTTAAATGCTCAGGGTAATTACCTAGGTGCCTAGATAAGGTGCCCAGGATATGGGATACCAAAATCCAGGTGCTTTTATTCTGAAGGAGGTTTAGATCCAAGCTCCTTCCTCCTTCTGCCACTTTACCCATCTGCTGCAGGATATTCTGGTCCCCTATGGAAGTTCTACTTTGAATGGCATACCCGAATATTCAGCAGGACAAGAAAAACAAATGAGTTATGATACTACAGTATGGTCATTAGAGCATTCAAGGGTGTTGGGTGTTGTGCCCAACAGCAGTTAAGCATTTTATTGAAAACAGTGTTTAGAACATCTGTGAATGCCTGGGTGATTACAGCACTTATCTAGATGCTTCCAATGTCCTGGGATGAAACTGGAAAAGAATTTAGGTCTAGGAGAATGCCTCACTTCCGAGCAATTATGGAAAAGAGGCAAAATCTTTCAGCCATGGTTGTACGGAGCCGCATGTCGGCATCTACATCATATTAAATCCTGCAGGTGAAACAGGAGGGGCAAAAACCTGTTCCCTGAATCTCAGTGGGTATCTGTCTAAAAGAAATTCTAAGTATTTGGGTGCTGTAATGACATAGGTGTTGGTATCAAGGCACAATAAACATCTTCAGGTTTTGGCAACAGCTTAGTAACTGCCAGTGTGCGTGTGTGTATGTATATGTTTGTATACATATATAAAGCAACCATAGCACCTCTATTTTGGCCAAATACAACTCAAGTGGCATGACATAGAATCACTTGAAATCCCATTGCGTAACTTCAACATTCTAAAATTTCTTAAAATTTTACAGAATCAAGTCCTACTAAACCAAGAGTAGTAATTTTTCAGATCTTTCTCAAAATTGAGAGTAGGAGACTCAATGAAGAATAATCCATAACTTAAAAAAAAATACATGAAGGAAATATTTGCACAGCTCTGAAGTGTTGAAGTCTTCTAAATTTAAAAAGTCTAAATAGTCTTACTAAGACTAGCGGTCAGGTAAAACTTTTTTTTTTCTCTTTCTCTTCTTACACCAAGATGTTCAACGTGTGACAACTTCTAGTGCAACCTGCACTACCTTGCCCAACTAGTCTCAAAACTGGGACACAGAAGTACGACATCCTCACACAGATACTTTATCTGCCTCTGACACCATATAGCAGTATTGCAGGTTTGTAGCCACACCATCCTGTTACTAAAATAATTTTTTCTTCCTTGGAATTCTGTGAAAGAAAAACACAAATGCACATTGAAGTGTCTTAGATGTGTCATGAACAATTAAAGACGGTCCTTGGCTAGAAGGGAAGATTTCATACAGCATACAGACAAAGAGAAGAAAGGAGAATGAAAAACAATAAAATTATCTCTTTAGCTAATTAGGATAGCACTGATAGCTTGTTCGTCCCTGCATTTATTTATAAGCAGAAGTGAATTCCTGGGAAGAATTTGAGTGCAGCAAAGAGATGCCTGGCAAAGAGCTTTGGGAATAATATTGTAAGTACACCTTCTGCCAAATGGTATCAGCAGTAAGAGAGAGCTAAATTTAAATATCAAAGACATTAAAATTGACAAACACACTGGCTGCCAGCCAGATAGCTGAGGAAAGCTGCGTTGTTTGGTTTGTTTTTTAATGAGCTTCTTTTTGGATCCCAGTGAGATGGTAGCAAGCTATCTGTCAGGATGTAGCCCTATGGAGGCAGTAAGATGCAAAACCTACATGCGGAAGAGCAATCAGCAGTAGATAAGCACTTTAAAGGCAGTTGACATGGAGGTAATACTTACATCCACGTCAGCAGGAGAGGTCACCTGAGGATGGAGAACAGAGGGTGGGAGGGAAGGCACTGCGGGAGGTTTGGAGGGAACGCTCCACTTGGAGGTGGGAGGGAAGATTTTGGAAAGAAATCCTAGACTGAGAGAAAAAGAGCATCGGAAAGTCATTAACTCCAGTGTGGCAAGGTAGAAAAACACAGGCATTAATAGTAGTGCCAAGAGCAACAGACCAGTCAGAGAGGTTGAGGATGGTGATCAGGCTTGAACCTCAGTTTAGAAGAAGACTTTGAGTGGTATGACTAGGACAAAATCTGTGGAGGAGCGCTGACAGAAGGGGATTGAAACTGGTCTGAGATTAGATCCCAACCATCTTCTGTGTTCCCTTATTGCCACCACAGTTAGTTCATTAATCCAGGTCTTTTTCATAATGGTCTCAGACAGCGAGAGCTTGAGGACATGGCATCTCCATTTTATTCACTTCGACAGCACCAGAGGCCAGAGATGTGAAGGGGTGCGTAGTGGGAGAGGAAGGTGTTTTTTGTAGGAAAAAATAAATCAACATATTAACTGAAGAAATGCAGTGAGCAAAGAGTGGGGATTAGGGAAGAAATGACACAGTCAGAGGCACAGGAAGGGAAAAAACAAAAGATGTTGATCATCCTATTAAATTGAGATTAGCAGGCCCAATTAACATTTGGTACCTTTGCCAGGATGTTTACGAAACCTGTAACATTACTACAGAAAGTTACGTGTTAATTTAAAAGAAATCAAGAGGCACAGATAACATCTTCTATTGGTAAAATCAAAGCAGTTGCTTGCCGGCTGATCTTGATAAGGCTTCGCGGAAGCAGGATGGCGTTATCCCCAACAGCAAGGTGAAAAAAACCTCTCCAGAACCACTCCCTTAAGCATGCCTTCCTGGGCCTTATTTAGTTTGCATCTCGTTTTCTGCACACTTCTTCATTGATTAACATCTTCATTAATACATTAGGATTTAACTAATACTGGCTATGCAAATTCATTTAATCAAGGTACGAGCTGCAGCTCACGTGCAACACATTGAACTTGTGTCGGGCTTTAGGCCTGCCTTTTCCCTGTCTGCACTCCTGCAGAGCTAAATTCAGCAGTAGGGAAGGACGGGGGGGGGGGGGGGTTTAAAGGGCTTCCTCCATTATTTTCTAATGGGATGCAGCACATCTCATCTCTCAGCTTCTCCTTCATTGGGGCCAGGGTCTCAAGAAACACCGGCAAGTAGCAAGAACTGCCAGACATGCCCCTGTGGGGCAGGAAGGAGGAAGGAAGCCCTCCCGAGCCTGGAGGGAGCCAGCAGGTGGCTGCAGGTGCCCACTGCTGTGGGGCTGGCTCCCGGAGGAGGTCTGAAGCCCGACGCCAGATGCCTTCGCAAACAGCTTTATGGCGGAGTCCATCCGTAGTTATCCATGCCCCACATAGGCTCAGCCTGCGTAAAAGGATCGTGAGTAAATGGTTGCGTTGCACCACGCGCTGACAAGTCGTACCTCGTATGTTTATAAAGGCCTTTCCTAACCCAGCGAGCTAGGGTACCTCAATACGTAACTCACCAGAACTCGTTGACTTACACCACCCTTTAACACTGCTGTTGGACGCTTGTCTTGAAGCAGAAAATTGGGCCCTGCAAGCTGCCAACCCTGTGAGTGCCTTGCTTGATATGGCGAGGGGGATTTCAGGCAGAGAAGCAGCTCAGAGCATTCTCTCCCATCTCACCGGGTGGGTATCAGACAGCAGGAGTCAGACAAATTTTCCTCAGAAAGTGATTGGGAAAGATTTTTTTTTATTATTTATTTTCTGTCTTCCCCAGCACTGGCCTGCACGTTGGACTCTCATGCCCCGGGATTTCACAAGAAGGTAGTGCTTTTGGGGATTGTGTGTCGAGGGATGAGGAAATCACCGGGACCGGTGGAGGCATTAGAGAAGGGAGCAGACTGAAGCTTTCTGTAGCTGCACAAGCCAGCAGTAAACCGAGAGAATTACACAAGCATTGCACAAGGGAGGCCTGACTGGAAGTGTTGCCTCTGGCTCGCATTCCTTTTAAGCTGTTATAAAACTTTAAATATAATTAATAAATAACCAGGCCTCTCAAGCAGAGATGAGTCCAAAGCTCTGCCCCCTGCATGAACCGAGTTTGTTATTTCAGCTCTCGATATAAAAGTACAGCATATCACCGTGTGCTGTAATGAGCCTCTCAGCTGTAGACTTGCTGCTGGAGGTCAGCCAGGCGGGACAGGCTGCATTGCTGCTGCAAAGGAAACACAAACCCCGGCAGCTTAAATAGGTGGGGTAGGCTAAAGCCTAATTCCCAGGTAGGGTAACGTACCTCCCGCAAGCTGGTGTTTGGATTGAGGGTGAAGAAGGCAGCCTCTTCCCTTTGCTGCTGCCCCACCCGACTGCAGGAGCTTCCCTCCTCCTCCCTTCCCTTCCCCTTGCAGCACCAGCAGGGCTGGGAGATCAGAGCCGTGCTTGTAGCCTTCATCTCCGTGTCCTGCAGTGTCAGGCAGGAGGGACAGGGTGGCAGGAAAGGCCAAGGAGCCACTGCAGGAAAGGAATAGCCATCCACCTCTTGGCTGTGGGACGGAGGGAGTCTCCAGCTCTCCCACCGTGTCCTTCAGGCGGTTCTGTAAGGGAAAGCTGAGAGTTTGCTTCCCCCTCTTCCTTTAGAACATGTTTGTCATCCTTTACAAAGCTGTGGGTTGGCTCTAAAGCTAAAATATTCTCAAATTCTTCAAGTATGTAGGCAATTTTGTAGAGCCATGCTACCATCTGGCATTTTTATCCACTCGCATTCATGTCCGAACTAATTGATGTGTTCTTGTACCTTTACTGGTAGGACCTGGATTGTGGTGTCCCATTGGCCACTGCTGTGAAATATTAATCCCAAGCTTAAAAACTGTTTTTCTAACGTAACAGGTTGTGTCTGGGCCAAAATGGCCCTGGTCAAGGAGGTATGACCAGACACAAACACAGGAGGGTGAATATAGACTATTATTTCTATTTGCTAATTAGGAATGCTAGTAATTGCATGTTTTTGATTTCCGTTCGGATTTTTTTTTTAACGTTTCTAAAAATCAGCTCACTTTTATCAAACGGTATAAATAATGGATTTAAGAGTGCAGCTTCTGCCAGCTTTGAAAACATTAGTTATAGTTGCTGGTCTTTAACTGAGACAACATTGACTTAACAATTCCCAGGGCTGGGAAAATCTCAGTGGGTGACAAATACCACACAGAAGGTTACAGAATGACTGTCGTAATTGCCTGCTTCATATTGTAGTATTTTTCAGAATAAGTACAGACTAACAGATTCAAAGGATGAGAAGAAATAAGCACTGACTACCAAAAAATCAGCAGCCAGATGCTCACAGGTAGAGATGAAGAACAGGAATATCACTATAGCTTTATAAAATGTTTGGCAGCTGTGAAGTAATAATTAATATCAGGACTTGTTTAGACTTGTAAATTAATGATGCATGACAAATTGCAGCTCGAAATTGACCTAGGGAGTGCATTAAAATTAAATGTAAAACATTTTGCAGGATTAACACAGAAGATAAAGCCCAGAGAGTACATTAGATGGCTAATTTGTGACCTCTGTTCGATGATCCATGATTTCAACACTAACTCTTATAGTAATATATTCTTATAATAAATTAATTTAGTGTCTTACAGTATTTAAAATTGTGAAAGGCACCTCACCTCGTAGTCTACAAAGAACCTTCATACTTCCCAGCGTTGGCTTTGAATTTGGAAACCATTGTACATGTGAGAATACTAAAATAATACATTAAATTGCAGATTTTAACCTAAGAATAAGGTACAGTAAAAGTTAGGAAGAATAGGGGAAAAGTCAGAAACAGTAAGTAATCGTTATACCAAGGATCATGGTGGAGTTACTCAGCTAGAGCAGATGCATATCACAAGACAATAGATTTGTTGGTTGTCACCGTTTTTCCCTGTCTTCAATGTAGATATGATTTAAACACCAGTGTTAACTGGGGCATCTCGGGAAAACTGAAGCTGGAATAAGAACAGAGAGGACACTGACTTAGGAGCTTCTTGTACTTCTTAAAACAATACTCCTTTAAATCTGTCTAAGGCTGTAGCATCCAACATAAAGCACTTTTCAAAAAAAAAAAATCACCTTCTCTACTATTCTCTCTGTTTAATAAGAAGTTCTGTGAAGCTTGGATGATCACAAAGAACATTTCAGAAACATTTTTTACAAGTTTTTGTAACGCCACTGACATTCCCTATTGTGTTAGGGAAATATGAAAAAAAAAAAAAAAAAAAAGAACTATTGCTTTGCTTTTTCTAAAAAGAAACAAAAATGACTAATTATACAGCCAAGCTATAAAAAAAATAGAGACCCTTAAGGCCCATATACAGTAATTCTTTACCAACAATAGACTTTGTGGGAATACCCTTGCTGTACTTGAGGAGACAGAAAAAGGCTTCCCCCTTCTTCACATCTGCCAGACACCCCTTGTTGCCCTTCCCCGAGAGCACTGAACTACGCAGCAAGTTGTATGAGCTCTGCAAGGTTTCTGCTAGCCATGCTCCCAAATGAAAGTGGCATTTGCCGTAGGAGGAAACGGAAGTTATCATTAAGTGAGCACAGCAACAGGATCAGGGCCTTCAGGAGACGTAGGCAGGGGGATGACCTGACTGTAGAGTAGAGCTTGGCTGGTGTTTCTGCATGGGCCCAGAAGCACAACTTTAAGTCGCTGGGAAATTTTATAAGTGAAAATGTAGATGTTTGCAGATTTCATAGTGCTAAGTGAAATTTTTGGGGTTTCCTTATTTTGTAGTTTGTACCTAAATACCACCTAAATCTGACTTCAGGCATTTATGGCCCATTGCAGATCCAACCCAATGGGCTCAACAAGAGAGATTTATGAGGAGAAGACCATAAACCAAGTAAACATCAACATCTTCATTTTTCATTTGATCTTTCACATCAACATTTTTCTCTTGGTCTTTTTGCACCTGTCTACAGCTTCCTTGTGAGAGGCAGGCGCTGAGCTCTGCTCTCTGGGGACAGCGACAGGACCCGAGGGAACGGCATGGAGCTGGGACAGGGGAGGGTCAGGCTGGGGGTTAGGGAAAGGTTCTGCACCCAGAGGTGGTCGGGCACTGGGACAGGCTCCCCAGGGCAGTGGTCACGGCACCGAGCCTGCCGGAGTTCAAGAAGCATTTGGACAATGCTCTCAGACACATGGTCTGGTTTTGGGGGTGGTCCCATGTGGAGCCAGGGGTTGGACTCAATGGTCCTTATGGGTCCCTTCCAACTCCGGATACTCTATGATTCTAGGAGGTGTATCATTAAACAAACAAACAAAACCCCAAAAATGACAGTAGCCTGCAGCAGGATGATGGACAGAAAATTGATCAGGGAATTGAGAGATACGGATTTTCTTCCCACTGACCCCCTGGCTGGCCCAGTATGTCCCTTCACTTCTCTATCTAGCAGCTTCCCAGTTGTTTTCCCGTAGCATTGATTTCCATTTAGATGTGCCTTGAGATCTGAGCATACCAGTGGAAAACACTTCATAAGAGCAAGGCACTATCATCTGATCACTCATAATATAATTCATGTGTTTCAACTTTGGTATCTATCCAAGCAGGTGCTTTATCTTTCCCACAAACAGGCGTCGTGATCAGGATCCATTCACTATTTGCATGTCGCTAACAACACAAAAGCCCCCTCTTCTACTTAGTAACTGGGCCTGTTCACTACACAGTAAATATTCTTATAGGCACTGCTTCCAAATCCAGGAAGCCTTTTTTTCCCCCTCTTCTTCTTTTAAATATATTGAAGCTGAGTGGTAGTACTACAGGTATGCTGCTTGCTTAATGCTTATCAGACATAGAGATGTGTTGAATGAGAAAGACATTTTTCCACTTAAAAAGAAGCAAAAAAATAACATGAAATGGGAAGAGTGGTTGATCCACCTTATGTTATACCTGGTTCAAAAAAGTAGATGTTGTAATCTGGAGCATTTGCACTCACACCTCTGTTGTTGATTGCTCCCAGATATACAAGTCTGGCTTTGATACACCAAGGAACTGAGCTACGGCTGCCAGCTTTTATGAGAGCACCTGATATCACTGGCTAATTACAGAGACTTGAGATTGATTCTGACTGAAGACAATCAACAGCTGGGATATTCAAACCTGCGTGAAGTAATCCTTGTGTACATAATTGCCACAACTGAGACCCCTAGAAAAATGAGACCCTATTCCTTGACAGAACCCCTAGAAAAATGAGTCTGTACGTTATCAGTGCTTTCTGAGCTAGTGCGGCAATGTTCTGTCTTAGTAGAGCTTCTGAGTATCACTGGGAAAAATGAAAAATAGTAATTTATGGGAAATAAAAAAAAAAGCAAATCCACTCTGATGATACTTCACTACCCAGAAGATCACATTTTGCTACGCAGCAAGCCTGCTTCTCTTCTGCATTGCCTTGCACCTTTAAGGTTGGGTGAAATTACCTCTTGTATCAGGATGTCCACAAAAAATAAAAGGAAAAAAATTTTTATTCCCTCCCCTCTTCCCTCCTTCATTGTCTGTAATGCTTGTGCTGCGTTACTAATTAATCTGGATTATTGCTTATTATTGCCTGGTTATCCAGGCAATGTGGATATTTACAGTTTGTCATTATAGGGGTACGAGATAAGATATTACAAATACTTAACTTTTCATATGTTATCAAACACTGATTTATAGCAGCTTTATTGTTTTCTGCTGCTGATTAGCCTTTGATGAGATCTTGTAGTGGTGTTGGCTTACATAGCCTACCCGAACCCCCTGGCCTTTGCTTTCAGATTCACCCATGTTGTTGAGAGCAGAATTAGGCCGGTTATTTATTAGCTTTTTTAATACAGCGTAACTTCTCATGTCTTAGAACTGAAAGAAGCAGCACAAGAAGATGTGAGATTTCTAAATCATCAGAATTGCTCAAAGGCATGTAGAATCCTTTTAGTTTTGGCTTGGGTTACTACTTGCTTTTGATGTTTGCATCGACCCAAAACACTGATTACTCCTGTAATTTACTTTCTGTAAATGAAAAGGCTAAAATTCATTAGCATAAACTGGGCTTCTGGTGAAGGGCAGGTATAGAGTCATTTACCTCAGAATATCTTTAGCCAGTTTTTATTTATATCTATCTTAGAGTGCAGCTGTTGCAACTATTAAAATACATGTATGAGTTCATAGTGAAGAACTTGATGAAAAGTATAGTTATGTGTTCATCGTTAACCCAGTTCTTAACTCTAAGGGAAAAAAAGATTCCTTATATAAGAAAGAGAGGAACAAAAAAGACTATTCGCTCTATTCTATTAAAGCTCAACCCATTCAGAAAACATTTCCCTGTGGTCAGAATCTAATTGCTTTCTGAATAACCATTATGTATTCGCCTTTGCCCACTGGGCCATTCCAAATGTGACATTCTTTAGAGGGGAAAAAATGACATCCAGCTGTCGTATGAATTTCTTTTTTGCTAGGATATACCAATATTTCTTCCAATGGCTGTATTAGAAGAAAATTGAATTACAAATGCAATAATTCTGAAAGATGTTAGAATTAACATTTACTGTGTAACCTTAGTTTATGCCCTTTCTGTGTGTTATGATACAGGTTTTTACTGCATGATTTCATGCTCTCTTTTCTGTATGATGTTTGCTTTGTTCAGTGCAAAAGACAGATGATGTCTGCTGAATGATCAGCTTTAACAGTTTTGCTGTGCAGCTCTGGACCATATTCCAGTGGTTTCTGTTTAATGCTGCACTGAAGTCATAAATTTCCTCATGGGCCCTTCTGTGTTTCTCAGAACTAACATTAATATTACTGCATTAATACATTCCTGGAGATGACTGTGATTTCTTGTTTTACTCAGAGAGCAGCCCAGATAAGAGAGCTGAAGCCTAAATAAGCAAATATCAAGGTTATACAGTTGTTTTGGATTTCCATTTTCAGTCCACAAGAAGGCTAAGTTTCTTTGGATTTCTTTACATGTGCTGTAGATATGAACATATACCCATGGCGAGAAACTGGAGACCAGCTGGAACATGGTAAATTGTCCTTCCAGTACAGCCCCATCACTATTGTTTCTCCTTGCAAAGTCCCTTTCTGTCTAAACCCTTCCATCTGCTGTCATCGTCACCTAAATGCTATTTTCTTTGATTATCAACGTCAAGTCACCACACTGGTGTTCTGGTCTCCCTTCTGGTCGGTCTCCTCTAATTCAACATCAGAGGACACGTCAGAAGTAATTGCTAGGGAATGGTGCGCTGCTAGCAGCTGGAAGTAGCCCAGTATCAAGACTGCAGATGTGGTGGTCACTGAAGATCCTGTTGTCCAGATGGTAGCTGGTATCTTTTGCACAGTAAAAATGAAAGCGATGTGAAACACCAGCAGAAAAAGCAAGTAAAAAATGAAGATGTGACTGATGGATGAGGAAGGCCAGGAACAGTGCAGAAAGAAAGCAAAGAACTGCAGAGTTTGGTTTTATTTGCTTTCATTCTAGTAGTCTGAGCCTTAGGGACATGGTTTAGTGGGTGACATTGGTGGTAGGGTGATGGTTGGACCAGATGATCTTGAAGGTCTTTTCCAACCTTAATGATTCTATGATTCTAATAGAGGTAGGTAGGCAGGTGATAGCAGCAATCCCAACACTAAGCAGACAAGGCTAAGACAGTGGTAACTGTGTTGTGACCCTTGAGCCAGCAGTCCCTATGTACCTCCTGTAATGGCACGGTGTCTAGTGCACAGCCTTGCAGCTGGTCATAGGCCTCATCTCTGGGAGGAATCAAGTTGTCGGCTGCTGAGGTTGGTGTCATCAGACCATCCAGAGTCCAGCTGGGTACCTAAGAAGACCTGAAGCCCTTGGGGAACCACAGTTCTGTTCTCCAGGGAGAATCCCAGAGAGCTCCCCATCCTTCGTCTCCCTGTAGTGTCTTCCTGTGGCCGACATGTACCGACAATTTTTCAACAGGTATCACAGCAAACTCAGAATGGGAGATTTCCTGAGACTGGAAGACAGGCTGTAGTGGAGATAGCTGGAGTTTTCCTAGAGGACAACAAATCTGGGTATCAAGGTCAATTTCTATCTACCAGTGAATCCTTCAGTCTGGGATGGGATATGCCTGTTAGGAGATGGGTAGTATGCTTTAGCATTTTTATTCCTGAATATCCAATCATTGTATCCGTTCTGATAGCTGCTGAGATCATTTTTCTTTCTTCACAAAGTATCTTTGAAGGCTGTGGTTCCATGCTTGTAAATAGAACCTGCTGGATCATACTAGAGTGTGGACATGCTAACACACTTTTGTTGAACTTGCAAAGACTCCAAATGTGAAGGTTTATGCTGCTTTTTGGCCAGCCTCAGGAGAACAGACATCATGCAATGCAACATACTGCTTACCCCTGCCACATTAAAATACAAAAATGTTTTTGGTAAATGTTTTTGGTCCTGTTTTTCAGGACTAGCAAACTGAGTCTTTTTATTGGATCAGTGGCCATCATGAGATGTGCATGACGTTTGAGAGGCCGTACTGGGACCTCAAACACAAACTTTTCCATCTCGTCAGCTCATAGTTTGGGCTTTGCCAAAGCAGTCCCAGTGAATTTAGCCTGAGAAGTAGAGGTATATAAATAAAATCAGTCATTTTATTGATTTGGTAAGCTCTTTCTCTTTCTCTTGAAACCCATAATATGTTCCTCTATAAAATGCACATTTTTTATCTGAAAGATAAGCCCCTACAAAACTAAGGTATGTAAAGATGTCAGCAGGAGATCAACCTTTTTTGAAACTTCTAAATAAGCAGTCTGACTGTAAACCTTTTTTTTCCCTGAAAATATAGGTCTAAGTTTAAATGCTGGCTCCAGGCAAACTGTTTGAATTGTTCAGCTATCTAAAAATATAGTTAAAAGGTGCATGTGAAGAGACAAGAAGCTGAAGTAGAAGCAAAGGAAAAGGCAGAATGTCAGGGCCTTCGGGAAGCTGTAGAGCAAAGGCTTCACAGATGTTCCCTTCAAAGAATCCCTCATCTCCCTGCCTCTTGGTGCCAACGTTCGTGTGGAAGGAGCACGCTGAATTCTTCCATGGAAGTTAAATAAAGAGATAATCTAAAAATAAAACTTTGTGGCCAGTAGACCTAGAGGCAATGAAGGCCAGAAAGATAGAAAATATTAGAATTGGAAAAGCTGTTTTGCTTCATACAATCGTGCTAGTAAGCAAATAGGGGGAAAAAATGTAGTGCTGTTTGAAATAGCCCCTAAACACAGAAGACCTTGCAAGCACCTTAGATTTTTCCTTGCAAACGTGAGATAGCAGATGGTAAAAAGACTCATTTTCTTGGGCACTGGGCCTGCCAGATCAGGAACTGAGGAAGATAAAGGCAGAAGATTGCAGCAGTGACCCAAGGGGCAAGGCTGATGAAATGGGCTCTTGAATTTTGTTCTCTGAGGCGAAGAAGATTTTGCAAGGCAGATCACCTGATTCCTTGCTCCATGTGCAACCTCTTTTCATTCAGTCACAGGAGGACTGAGATAGTTTATGTTGCTTTATAAATGGCTTTGAAAGATTTCTGATCTGCTTTTAATTGGGTTACCATCCAGTCTTTCCCTGCTGTTCTGCATGAAATGTTGCTTTGTGACATACATTTCCTCTTCCTTTCTGTAGAAAAGGAAAAGATGAAGATCAAGTTATTTCTGAATAACAATGTCTAGACTCCATCACTGGACTCCTTCCAAAAATGTCTAAAGAGGTCATGGCTTAAGCGGGTGCAAACTGGCACAGCTGCGTTGTTCTAGTTGTCCTGACTGGGGCAGGTGAGCATGTAGCACATGTTAACCTACACTCTTCTTGGTCCCTGTGTTCTGGCAAAGGTTTTTCTGAGCTTTGCTCAGGCTTATTTATTTATTTTGTATACAGGGTGATGGTTTAATGTAAGAAATAATGAATGGGCTTTAAGTTCATGACCCAATGTCTACACTGTTGCTAGCACTTAATCTTCAGCCTTCCACGTAGGCATTGTTTATGTGCTTCTTAATGCTCTATTCCCATTCTTACCTCTCTGCTGGACTGTGTACTGTGTGTACTATATTTGTACCTGCAAGTTAAGGAATGTGCGTGGGGGTTGTTCGGGATTGCAGAGAAATTGCTGCAAGTACACCATGTTACTTCTCCTTCATGCCTTCTCTTTTCTTCCTTCTTCCTCTTCTCACCATCCTCAACAACCTTTGGTTCAGAGATGACAGCATCAGCAAGGAGTTATGAATCATCCCAATCTGGGGAGAAATATTTCAGTGGCTTTTCATAATCACCTGTTCTGTCATCACTAAACTACAGAAGAAACAAAATACTGTCAGGATTTACCTCCACACTCTTCTAAACAATCTGGTCTTGCTGTTTGTCCGCTGTTGAAATAATGAGGTGTACATCAGGCTGTGGAGAGATGAGCCCAACCCCTTTGCCCAGAGTTTTACAATGACTCCCTCTCATCTTAATATGTGTTCATGGCTGGCATTGCGCAGGTCTCAGCACGCAGTGCTTCATCACAGCCTTGCTAACTCCGCTTCAGTCGGAGGAAGAAATCCTTTCCTTGTTAGCTTTGGAAAGATTTGGGTTCTGTTTGAATGCATTTTGTATTAAAAAAAAAAAAAAAAAAAAAAGAGGGTAGGTGAGACAATTGTTGCTGACACACAGAGTGCTATCTCAAGATACCTAAAGGCATTTTGCTCAGAAAGACGCAAAATGCAGATTTCCTAATCTCAATTTTGTTCCAGATGATGTCCCTGGTTAAGCAATTGAATATATTTTAACTCTGCAAACTGCTGAAAATGCAGGAAGCAGAGAAAAACTGCATGGGCCAGCAGTTGCCTTGTCACACGGGGCATGAAGTGGGTGAGACCCACCTGTGTCCTTATTGCTCAGGACTGACGAGCGTGATGCTGCAATGGAAGGAGGCATGTTGTTTGGAGAGTCAGTGGTCATTTATACACATATATATAACTAAAGTTAATACTTCTGGTCACAGATGAGCCTTGTGCTGGGAGGGGAGCGATGGATCCCCCTCTCTGTGATTCCTTACAGCTTAATAAATAGTGTGATGGAACATGAGGGTGTATTTTTTTAGATGCCTATAAATGATAATGCCTGGAATCCGAGACGTGGCCTGTAGTTCGATAATTTTCATAACAGGTCATAAAAAAAAGATTTTGTGTCCACTGTTCCCCATTAACCACCGCCGTTGCCAGTTCACCCTCTTCTTTCAAAGCACTCGCCTTTAGAAGGCATTTGCTCAGAAGCTGTTCCTGACTTTGCTGCGTATAGGTATACCAGCAGGCCTTTCTCTTCCCTAGTGCCACAGCACAGCGTGTACAGGAGCCAGAGGCTGCACCTCGCTCTGCATTACCCTGTCTGAACTTCGTACCCTTGCTGCAGCTGGGCCTGCCCGGTCTTGCTCCTGCCTACTCGCCTTGCCTTTGTCCCAGTCCTCTCCTCCGTCTCCGAGCTGCCTTCTCCTGTCACGCGTACGCCTACTCAGGAGTGCCGCGTGCCTCCTTTCGGGTTTTACAGGCAGGAAGCTGAGGCCTGGGCTTCTTCAGGGATTTCCAGACTGGGGAAGAAGGATTGCACAGCACTTCCCAGCGGTGTAGGGGAGTAGGAGGAGGTGCCCGGAGCTTCCCCAGAAGGCAGAAGGCCTCTGGGCCCTGGCTTCTGGGGAGCGCAACCTGTGATGCTGCGGGTGGGCAGTGTGAAAACCTCAGGAAGGGGAGGTCACCCTGATCCCTATGTTCAAATGCACGCATGGGGCTGACCCTTCCCATGTGCCCTGCTCCAAATTTCTCCTTCTTTGTAGATCTCCCCAACCCTAAACACCCGCAGGCCCCTGAACCAAATCAACAAGACCTTTCCTCTTTCCTTCACCACAGCCCCAAATCCATCCGGTACGCCTTCCCCTCAAGACTTTGCGTGCCCACTTCTGTCCTGCCATGCCAAAGCGACATTTGCCCCTCATGTCAGTTACCACTGGCAGAGACAGACAGAGGCAGCCAGATGCCTTTTCTGCTCCTCTTTCTCCTCGCTGGGTTTGTGCCCAGGGTGAAGTTCAATGGCTCCTGTGTGTTCCTTGGAGCCCATCAGCCTGCAAATGGACAGAAAGAAAAACAGAAAACCTTTGAACTGCTCTGCCTGCCCTGCAGGCTATAATTTTTCATGACAGAACAGCTCTTTTCTATCTACAGAGCACCCCCCTTGTCTTCTAGTATTAAAGACCAGAAGGTGTTTTGCGCTAAATGGGATAAAAAATCAAGAGTTTGAGGGTATCTGTGGTATAGTTTGAGCCGTGGCTCCTGTCAGTGTTTTTACAGTGTAACTCTATTACTTGTAAGTTGTTCATTGGCAGATTACATTTTTCTGCACTTTGGTCTCTGGCATTTTTGTTTGTTTTTATTTTTTGTTAAATATTTTCTACAAATTCTCTCACTGATATTTGTGGAAAAATTGATTACAAGCATTTAGTAGTCAACACTTGAGCTCTTCCTATTGAACGTATAGAGTTACATTAGACTTAAATTCCACCTAGTCGTGACTTAAGGCACTTCATTTGAGGCTCTATTCAGGCTGTTCATGTGGCCTCAAAATATAAGTGAACCTTAAAATCAATTGATGGTTGAAAAAGGAGACATTAAATTACCTGGGAGCCCAGGCAAGTGCTCCCATTCATCCCCAGAGCCATTAATGGGAAGTCAAACACACTCAGATCTATGTCGAATGTACCTGGGCAGCGGTGTGTTTTGGGGGAAAGGAAGATTCTCACTTTTAGCCTAATGGCCACCTGAGAGGGTAACTCCATAGCTCCCACTTTCTTGAAGAGTGTTCTAACTATCCCCACTTATACACAGCAAAAACAGCTTTTCAGGTGCTTGTTTTGGCAGGATGTAGGCCTTTGGTTTTGTGGTACTTTGCACTATATGCAGAAAACTTTCTGTGGATGTTCCTGACAAACACGTCCATGTGCAAAAATACCCTTAGCAAGTAAAACCATTTTCTGGTGAGGAGAAAGAGTGCTAAAAATGTGGCCAGAAATAGCAGCATTTATGCTGAAATCGTTCCGAATAATCTCATATAAGGTCTCATACGTAGGCCAAGCAATGAGCTTCAAAGTGGTTTAATAAACTCTTGGACAACATTTGCCATTGAAGACCAACTGCTGGATTTACTTTGGGAAACACAGCCCTTGCTCATGTGTTTTTAATATAAGTCTATCACCTATGCAGGCATTCCTTCACAGTATTTTCTTCATAATTTAAGATTATGTTTGTAAACAGGAATTAGCATGAATACTCTAACTGGACACACATTTAGATTCCTGATTTACACGCATGGTAGCTATTTATGTGATTACACTGGGTTATGTAAATGTGTTTAACTCGGAAAAGCTGTCTTTAGAGAAGGACCATTACCACTGGTTAGTCAGTATTGTGGAGAGTGGATGTGAAGCAGGTCCCACAACTGCATTTTTTCTCTTCCCAAGAGTGGAGAGAGATCATCATCTACCTGAAAGCAAGGCATCATAAAAGCACTATGCGCTCTGTTTCCCTGCCTGCTCTTCCAGGGTCCCTCCCTGGTTGCCATCCAGTTCTTTCTACTCTTTCTGCAGCTCCTGGAATAATGGGATGTGGCTCTGTAGTCAATACCTGATGGCATTCTTTATGTGCTGAAGGTATATCTGCTCATCATCGTGCACCAAGACTAGTCTGGTATTGCACTGACACGCTCTGTGTGTGTTGAAGAAATAAAGAGATGGGTTTGGGAAATAGTTGTGTTGGGTGTTAGATCAAATTGTACAAGAGTATTATAGTAAATCCTATAAAATATAGCAAAAAGTACTAATAGCAGGAACTGATATATTTTCATTATTTTTATATGTTTTATATAGATTTCTATGGGATATGTTCAAAGGGAGTTCAAAATATGTTCAAAACTATTTCCTCAGTTTCCTAAGCTTCATTCCTCCCTGTATTCTCTTAGCAACATAATTGCCTCAACCCTCTTCCATACTCCTCAAAACTTGGTTTTAGAGACCCTGTCCATTGCTAACTAAAAGCCAGGGTAGGAAGGAGGGGTGCTTAATGGGATTTTTGAAAGGTGACTAATATCTAATTGCCGTGGAAATTGATGCGATTTAAATACCACTGAAAATCCCTCTCCAAGATCTGTCTATGTATGCAGTGAGCTAAATGCTTTGTAAAACCTGGCCCATCACCTCTGCAAAGCTACCTCATATTTTTTCCATATATATATATATATATATATATATATTTCCATCATATATTTCCTTTTGTGGCATGAGGAGGATTACTGGCCTCATCAGCAGAGCTCTACAGTAAGAGGGAGTCTTCTTCAGTAGTTGCTCTGTAACATCTGCTCTGGATCATGTTATTTCCAGGCTTCCAGTTTGGAAACACCTGTGGGATGAAAGGCATTGAAGCCTCTCCCTGGCACTTACTCTTTCATTATAACGATGAGCTTTCAAACTGTGAGGGTAACAGGATGGTTTCTTAGAGGAAAATTGCAGTGTTTGAGATGCTTCCCATACCACTGCTCGCTGAGAGTTTGGGACTTCCTACAGCAGGAAGAGGATGGTCACATTACCAGCAAAATAACCCAGCACGGTGGACAGTAGGTGGGATTGGTAGGTGCAGGTGGAGGTGCAGCTTTGGCTGGTGTCCTTTGGTGAGCTGATCTACAAGACTTCCCTCCGCAGCAGGCACTGGAAACAACCCCTCAGCCCCTTTCTTGCGTTTCCACTGCTGCTAGACTACAAATTCCTTTTGCTCTGACCCAGGGTAAACACACCTGTGTTCTCTTCTTGCCTTAGCATTTTATTTTGCCCCAGTGAATAACAGCAAAACAGAAGAGAGAGCTTTGTGGTTCAGGAAGCTGACAGTTATTAAAAGTAAATTTTACAAGAAGGCAAGATGCAGGAAGGGGAATTCTGACTAATCCCTGATATGTATGGAATGTTTTTTATATGGGAATAGAACAGAGTTCGCTGTTTCTTTAATCACAGTTTAGAAGTTTTGTTATTCAAAAATAATTGTTTGTAGTTGTTTTATTTTTCCTAGCTGGGGCAATTTTGATTGACGGGCCTGGAACAAACAGGATTGCATAAACCTGCAGAGGTTTCCTGGTACACTGGCCAGCTACGGGCTTTGTACTGATTTTTATCATAACTGAAATTCTCACCTGACATCTGTGCTAGCACATCGTGTAGTTTGCAGTAATGCTAACATAATGTAATGCTGACATAATGCACTCCTGCCAAATGTCCTCCAGCACGTCACTTTGGAGGAGAGCGTGCAGCTATCCTGAGCTTCTGCTGGCCCATGGATGCAGCAATGAGAAAAATAATACCTGTAATTTAGCAAAACATCACAAATGCCGGGTCAGCTTCAGCTCTACTACAGGTGGTTCAACTTACACGGGATTTCTTTTAGAATGCTTATGAATTTAATTCTAAAATATTGTCATTTTCGTATGGAAATAGCATGGGCAAAAGTGAGCAAATGAAAGTATCAGCTCTGTGGGACTTTTCCTAGTTTGTTTGTTTGGTCATTTGTATTTATATCCAAGTAAAACTTCTATTCACTGCTTTTTGATCATTGTTGGGTTTTTGTATCAGAAGAACTCTTTGGAGGACAAAAAGGCAATATTCCACTGCAACAAGTCTATTATTTGAAATGTTTGTTTGTACCCGAGAGAAAACCTCTGTTTCTCAATTTAGAGCAATGAAACATCCTGAATGCTGGCAGTAAGAATGGAAAGGACATCTGTGCATTGCGGCAACAAAGTCATTACGAACGATGGAGACCTGCAGAAGATCTTCTAAGAAGGATTATTTGTGGTGACAGCAATCTCCTGACATTGACCCTAGCACCTTCCCCTTGCAGGTAATATAAAAGCCATTTGGGACACCAGCTTGCATTTACAAGACAGATTTGCAAAAGCCTAGGAGGCTGTTTTACCACCTCCATCTGTGACTCTGTTATTTCTGGCTGGAATGATATTGAATGCTGGTCACATAGGAATAGAGAAAGGAGAGATGACTTTCTACCAGCTCCTAGCAAAGCGCAGTTCTGGCCTGATGGCGGCATCTAGCCACCACGTATGCTGGTAACAAGATGATATTCTGGGTGTATCTGACAGCAGATCTTTCTCCAGAATGGTTGAGCTTTTGGACAGCCAGATGTGGGATAAACTCTTCAAAACCAGCCAAGACCGGACAGAAAAAGAAATAGCTGTAAAATTACAAGGGGTTCTTTGGTGCTGCTGTTGTGTTTCACAATGCCATATTTGAACAGCTAAATACTCTCAAAAGCCAGTACTTTGGAGTCCTTGTTTCATTGCTTATTAGTGAAACCAAAGCTCTTGGCCCAGATTCTCAGAAGTATTTGGGCATGTTGGATCCTACAGATCTCTGTGATCAGGTAACTCAGCTGCAGCTGCTTTGGAGACTCGAGCTGTCACTTTTGAGAAAGCAGACTTGCACTGTTAAGAATTTTACCCATTATTTATAGAAACAAAGAATCCTTTTAAAAGAGAAGCACCTCATTCCTTAGCACGGGGCCAAGGGTGCTGTCGTTCCCCGGGGTGAGGGCTGCGCTGGCTGTGCTGAGGCTGCTGAGCAGGGCTCCTTCCTCGGCTGACCTGCAGCAACCCCGAATCAAGGTCAGACCCTAGCACTCGAGTAGCCCTGTGCTGGGAGATACCTGCCTGAGGCAGCAGCCGATGTTTGCGTTCCTCATTCCTGCCTATTTAGAAAGCAGGCGAGCAGTAATAAGCTTTAAAACAATTCCAAGAAGTTTGTAGTTGCAAACAAGCTGTGGGAAACTCTGATTTCAAATCCAATATTTATGTGTATTTTTTTTTTTTCGCAGAACACATGGCTGTTTACACCAGGAAACTAATACACATATTGTAAACAACAATCATCAGAATTATTCTTAGGGATTTGAGGGGCAATTTGTAACTTCATAGCCATTGGATTCATTCCTTCTCCATCCTGTGCAAACCTGAGATGCAAAGGGCTCTGAAACATTAAGTTAGAGCTGCGTCTTTACATTCGGAGTTTTAGTGCTTCTATTTTATTGTTTTCTATAAGCTTGGTGTAGGACCCTTTCTAAGCATGTTTCTGGGCTTTAGTAAAGGACAGATAAGCAGGAATAGGTTGTGTGGTGCCGAAATGACTGATGGATGACTGACCTGAATGGGACCTTCCAGTGTTCCTGAGATACTCAGGAATGGGACCCACAATGTGTATAACCTAATGAATGATATTGCATGCCTTCTGGGATAGTACAAAATCCTGATGTCCGTGCATTATTTTGAAGGAGCTTTAAGTCGGTCAAAATCCTCAGGGAAAGTATAGGCAACGATAGCTAACAGGACTGGTTAATGACTTTGTGATAGGGACTCCTGCTGTGTAAGGTACTTGTCACTTTTTTTCTTAGGTTCCCTTGGGATATCCTATAACGTAGCTTTTCCCTTCCTCTAAGAATGTAATTCAGATGTTTTTCCATTTTAGAAACTTCAAAGCCTCGCAGTGTTTCTATAACAAAAATAAGAATTGCTGTGTCAGCAGTAGAAATAACATAATCTGATTTTCCCTTCCCCCCCATTTATTGGGGTCATACAGTGAGATTTCCAGTATCTAAGAAGGGTGATGGAGCAAATAAACTCAGGTAATTAGGACTGATCAGCATGGACTGACAAAAGTGAAATCACGGTCAACCAACCCATGATTCTACAACGAGATGACCAGCTCTGTAGATGAAGGGAGAGCAATGGATGTTGTTCACCTTGACTTTAGCAAGGCTCTCAATGTTTTCTCCTGAGAGGGAAGGCTGAGACAGCTAGGAGTATTCATCCTGGAGAAGAGAAGACCCCATGGGATCATATCAGTGTGCATCAATACGTGACGGAGAGGAAGTGAGGAAGACAGGACAAATGCTTCTCAGTGGTGGTGCCCCGTGACACCACCAGAGAAGTGATGGGCATAAATTAAAATATAGGAAATTCTGTGTGAACATAGGAAATAACTTCTTACTCACTTGTTCAGTAGTCAAACACTGGCTCAGGTTGCTCGGAGAGGTTGTGGAGTCACCATCCTTGGAGGTACTCAAAACCAAATGGAGTTGGCCCTGAGCAACCTGTCTTAATTGCCCGTGCTTTGATCAGGGGTTATACTAGATGGTCTCCAGAGGTGCCATCAAAGCTCAACTGTTCTTTGATTCTGCAGGGAGGGCACATTTATACATAGACATGTTTGAACACACAGATAGTTTGACTGCCTACACTTTAAAAAAAAAAAAAAAACAGGCTGAAGGAGAAAACACAAATATCATACTTGTCGCAGGGGAGTTAAAAAGTTTTTTTAACAGAGCATTTTTTTTAGTCTGTTTGAGATTGGTTCTTCTGCGCCACACAAGCCACAGACCTTTTAGTGTATAATATCAAAAAGTCTATTCAATGTATTTTTGTTTGAATCCTTCAAAACTAGTTGAAAATGCACATTAAATTGAAAGTTTTGTATATCAGATAAGCAAATTGAGCTAGACTTCAGTTGCCTTACGATGTCCCCCACCAAACTGTGCTGTTCTAGCTCTATGTGGTCTTGGTCCACCCATTCTGCTTAGCGAGTTTTCTATGTCATGTTTGTTGAGTACAGGGAACTGCACTTCCATCTGGGACACTCAGAACTGCTGCAGAAAAATGCCATGAAGAATATTCCAACTTAATATATACATAGTGCTATAATAATAAAGAATAACAATAAAAGCCACCTTTTGTTCCTTCCTCCGATGACTAGGCACCAGCATCTTACTTGCTTCCATTGCATCTTCCCTCCCCTGACAGCGTTTAAGCCCTTTTGAACAGCAGCCCATGGAAGAGGATGGGTGGGCGGATGGATTGTCTACTGAAATGGGTAAGTCGTTTATTGTGTAATAAATAATTCAGCACAGATCATAACATCTAGCTACACTTTTATTTTGAATCTGTCTTTAAAACTACACATCCTATATTTTATTAGTTCAATCAGCTGCAAAGAACGATACACAAGAGTAACGAGATCAAAGGCTGTGTATTATTTCCCTGTGTAAGGCTGTAATAGAGGCACAAAGAAAAACAATTTTTCCTCTTCAGTCTATCATATCATCTTATACCAAGGAGAGTAAATGAAGGCTCCTCCCTGCTGCCGAGTAGAAACTTCACCAGGAAACTGATGAGCTGAGGATAAGGAAGAGCTGGCACATGGATTCCCTGTTGTAGGGAAGTGCTCTTGGTTTCAATCACGTTCCAGGGTCTGCTGTCAATCACCAGCAGGAGCTGGGATCCTGAATCCACCCCTGTTTTGGGCCAGTTAGTGCAGCTGAGTCAGATAAAGCTTGGACAGTCATGGGAACATAGATGTTATAATTGTTTCCTTGAGGAGCTCCTGTGACTCGGTTTTTATTATCTGTATTGTGTTGGTTAGGGTTGGAGTCAAGAAAACACTTGACCCTGAGCTTAAATTCACTTCTCTTCAGAAAGGCATTTTAGGGCTTTGTGCACTTAAGCATTTTCCTGGAGCATCGTGGTTTTCTGAGGTCATGTCTGTAGATAGCCCACTGGCATTACTGGAGAAAGATCCTGTTGGCTTTTGGAGGCTTGGATTCAGTTTTCTCTTCAGTAACATCAACAGTGCTGAAAATAAAAGTCAGGGATCCTCTAACAGGCCTCACTGCGAGTGGGCAGCCCTGGAAGGCCCGAGGTGAGTTAGGCCACCTCTGTTGTTTTTGCTGCAGAGACTGAGGCCTTTTGAATGTTTCAGGGGACCGATACCAAAGAATCAATGGCAATTCAGGCAGTTGTGGAGGAGGTAAAAGCTTCTTTCTCTCTGCTCTCTGGCTAGGAAGGTGAGGGCAGAGGAATGATGACTTCGTGGAGGCCTGGAGGAAGAGGAGTGCTGCCGTGGTAGAGAGCCCAGCCAGGCAGCGTCATTCCAGCATTGGATGGGAACACAGTGGGGAGGGAGAGGCTCTGCAAGACCAGGGCAATGCAGACCTGAAGTACCGCTGCTTCATCGAGAGCTTTAGTATTATCAGCAGAGCTTCACACCAGCTCCGGGTGTCACTTCTGCAGTCCTGGAACCTACCTAAGGGGTGGCAGTGCCAGCCATCAGCCTGTTTGCATCCACCCCTGAAGCCACGACGTCCCATTTCTCAGAAACCACCTTTACAGGGGGTCCACAGAAGTCCTGCCCTACCTAGGAACCCAGCTTTTAAACACCCCTCGATGTACCACCCTGTCCTTTCTCTACAGCATGAAGTTGTGGGGTGAGTTACAGTCTGGCTGCCTGCGTGTCGCTGCTCCCGCCGAGAAACCCAGCGAGCAACACGCAGCCAGGACCAGCCATGGCAACAGGAGATGTACAGTGACCTACTTTTAACGCAGCTTATGTAGCCTTTCTTGCTGCTTTATGCTTGAATGGCAGTATTTGCAACAAAAGGTCAATTTATGGCAGCCTTTTATTGCAAGGCTCTTTCGCTATAGTCCAAAGTTATAGTGACAAAATGCTCCTCCAAGTACAATGAGGACTGTGAAAACCAGCCCCACTTTTTTATGTAATGCTTTACAGTTTATCTGTTTCAAACAGCCTTTGGTGCTAAGCTAATTTTTTTGTTGTTTGCTTGCTTATGAAAAGAGCTTTATTACTTGCATGAAGAGCAATAGATGAATGTCTGGATATGAATAGAAAGGCTTGGCCACGGGTGATTTAAGTACAACTGTAAAAAATATTTCTGAAGCTCAGCACATGGAGGGAGAAGAGTCTGAACCACAGCAGTCCAGAAAAGTGAAAAGCGCACAGCAAAAATGAAACGGGAACCTTGTCCCTGCTACGGGAAGGCACCAAGTAAATCCGATGTGACCCGAGCACGCGGGGTCATAAACAAGCTGAGGCAAATGCAGGAGGAAGGACAGTGTGACAATAGCTAGCCCAGAGGGCTGAGACACACGGTTGAGTTCCTACATGTCAGCTGCACTGCAATCGCTGGCTGATTCATGCGCTTAGCCCACGGCAGCCGGGAGGTAAAACACATTACGCTCAGCCTCGGTGGAAGAGGGTTAGATGAATGTGCTTTCCTAGCTGTTGGCAAAGGGGAAGGAGCGCGTACGTGAACAGTTACCACAGCTCAGCTAACGTGCTGGTATCCCCCTCTTGTCGGAGCTTTCCCATTAGGAAACAACCCTGGCCCCTTTGTAACGAGGTCTAGCTGCTTACAAACAGGAGCCGTGCTGTGTTTAGGGGAACCTTTTCTTGCTGGCAGCCCAGGGAGAGCACACGGTGCAGCAGCACCTCAGGTGGCATGCGGTTCCTCCGTAGGTTTGGTAGCTCCTTCACAGGTCTGAACCTCTGGCAGCTCCCTGCCACCGACAAACGTTGCTCATGGGAAGATGTCCCGAGCCAGCACGGAGCCTCGATGAGCCGAAAGGATGGCTTGCTGTAAATCCTGGGCGATGGCAACCTGTGTCAAGCTGTCCTAGCAGCGTGCCAAGAACCGAGCCCCAGGATGGGCAGAGCCGTGTTTTTGTCCCTGCTCAGCTGTCTGCTAGATAGCAAGAGCAGCCTTGCCAAGGTTGTTCTACAGCTTCTACCGCTGCCAGTAATCTGGGAGATCTCTTATCTCTCCTTATTTCACTGTTTATAGCCATGACAGCCGAGCCCTAGACAATGTGTAATGGGTGAGTTATGCTAGAAGCTGTTGAGCCAATGCTGATTCTGGAGCAAGGGGATCGCTAGCCGAGTGCTAGAGCTCAAAGCAGCACGGGTAGGAATTAGCAGGGGCAAGTGATTTGAGAAATCTTGTCCCAGCTTCAGGTTACTCATTCGTTGCACTGTCTGCTGTTTGGGACTGATGGAGGATTTTGCCTGGAGGCTGTTGAGTGTTACTGATTATGAGGCAGCCACAATTTCAAGTGAAAGGCTTGTTAGTCATCTTTCCTTCTATCTCATGTATCACTGTGGCTAACAAACATCTCGCAGCTGTCTCCCAGGACGCTGGGAAGTTACATGCTCTCCAGTTTGAGCCTTCTGCCTCTCTGTGTGCTCCCTGTGCTTTCTCTGGGTTTGCTTTGGTTAGCGCTCTGGCTGAAATGACTCTCCGACAGCAGTTGGAAAAGATACTAAGAAATCATAGTTTTCTTAGCTGGATTGACTTCTGGGCTTTGGCAGGACCAAGGAACTCTTCAGCCAGAATTGAAGCTGCTAATGTAATCAGTTACTCCACAAAGAACACCATTTTTTGCATGCAAACATATTTTCACAGTCCTTTCTGAGCCTTAATTACTGGGTGGTTCTAAAGATAAAGGTGATTAAAAAAATATCATCCGTCATAAACTGGCATCGCTGTTTGCATCAAGAAAGCAGGTCCACGTTTCTGTAACGTGAAATCTTAACTCAGGCCATCACTGTAGAACTGGCTAAGCTGATGTTTTGTTTTTAAATAAACATGGAGATAGTTTATTTTAAGAACCTGATCTGAAGCTGGGCTGAACATCTCACGAGTCCTTTCCTGGAAAGTGCTCAGTATATTTCAGAATCAGACCGGCTGAAAGAACGATGGGCTATGAAAGCGGTGCCTGGATGTACGATTCTTCTCAGCTGCAGTCATTACCACATCCTGACTTAGGGTGCAATGTTTGCAGTCATCTTATCAAACAGCACTTGCTGCTATCAGGCTATCAGTGACACCAAGGCACGAGCGTTGAAACAGAGAGAGAAGTAAAGGGAAGGGAAAATCTCCGAGTGGTCAGCAGGGAAGACAAGCGATGCAGCCCCCCCCGCTGGGTGTCCTCTCCAGTGTGGCAGGCTCCTCCCGTTATCACTTTCCATAATAACTGCACGGTTTTCATTAGGAACTGCTCAAATTCCCCATGGAGAGCCCGTGCTTTATGCCAGCCTGCAGTGCTGTTGGGAGCACGCTGTGATCACGGCGGGTGTTTCATGCTGGCTGGCTGCTAAGCTGGGCGTATGTGTGGTTTTGGGCCCCCTAACAGAAAGCTATGCGCAAGGGGAAAGGAAGGGGGGAGGCATGCGTCTCACCCCAGTGGCGTTTGCTTCCCACGAGGACCCACCGTAACGACAGCATCGGGGTTTGCAGATTCAAGGCCATGAGGGCAGCAGCATGAGAACAGCAGGGGAAAATTACTGCCCCAGCAGCTCTGGAAAACGCTCCTGCGGCAGCCTGGGAGAAAGGACGCGAAGCTGCAGGTGAAAGGCAGGCTACGGGACTGCAGCTAGAAGGTCCTCAGCCCTACGTGGGCTAAAGCATCTGTGGCACCGTGCCACGATGAGGACAGCCCATGGCCCAGAATGGGGCCCACAGCACTGAGGGTGCTGAGCAGGGCAGTCTGAAATGTGGAAAAGAAATCTGTCTTCGAAATCCCACCTTTCTCCTGGGCTTAGGTACCTACGGAAAGCCCAAATTAGGTGTGAGCCTGTACCCTGGGACGTTTTGGCTGTGCCTTGGCTGCAGAGTACTGCTGATCACTTTATGGGCCTCCATACAGCCAAGCCAAGACCGGGCTGGGAAGAGGCAGAACACCCAGCCTGTGCACCCATGTCTCCATCCCATGGAAACCAGAGAGGGGGAGAGAGTGGAAGGCTGCTGCGCACCTCGGCGTCCCTTGGGCAGACAGTCAGGAAGTGGCGAGAGTGATCGCCCAGCCTGGGGATTTGCAGAGCACTCCCACACCTAACTGTAATCCTCCCCCAGGGGAGAGATTGCCAGCTCATTTCTTTTTTTTTCTTTCTGAACACGACTGGAACAGATAATTCCTTCTATTTGTATAAAAGCCTATTAGTTCCAGCACCCAGAAGTCATAAGACCTGCGTTTCACACCCTCAACCCGAGAGCTTTCAAAGCCACTGCTTCCTTTTCCCCGTGAGCACCTTCACGGGTTGGCTGGGGTTCAGTGAGAGGAGGAAATGGTCCCTACTCACCTTGTCCCCAGTTGTAGCCGGGTTATGGTGTGAGCAGTGTAGGCTCTGCCTGTGCAAGAGAAGGCAAGCAAAAGAGGTCCTGCCTCTGTGGCACAATGTTTGGGCTCTTCTGGGGTGGGGAATGAGGAGTGCTGGTTGGTGCTTGCTCCGGGGACTTCTCTCGTCCTGCTTCACGGCATGAGATGTATAAACAGCACTAGGAGTCAGGAGCAGAGCTCTGGGCTTGCTCCTCCTGGGAGCAGTGCCAGCAGCTACTCGCTGGTGAGAGACTTCTTCCGTGGTCTTTCCTTGTACGCAGAAGGGTCTGGCTTCAGCAGAAAGGGTAGGGAAGGGTCCGCCTTGTCACCACCCCGTACTTAGGGTGCTCCCAAGGTTGGCAGCTGCAGACTTTCTGTTCAACTCTTCCCTCTCGATTTGTAACCTTTTGTAGACAAAGCCCAGGTTTTTGAGATGTGTCTATACACCGGCAAGAATAACACTGCCAAGCACCTTGCTATTGTCTGGTTACTCTCATTAATTACTCAATTAAAACCGGTCATGATATGTTAATGACAAACCTTATCCTGATTTCTGAGGAGAACCGAAAATAAGGTTAGTTTTCGTAGCTCTGGTCTCATTAAAGCTTCATGCCATTCTCATTATAATGTGATTTTTGTGACTTAATCCATTATTTACCAAAGGGGAAATCTGAAGTGGACAGAATATATTTACAATGTGAAAAGGCTACTTGGATACTAATCTCTGAACCGATGTTTTCTCCCAAGGAATTGCTTTAGAGTCTGTCTCATAGCTACTTTTAAAATAATACTGTTCAGAATAGATGTCTAAGGGATGAGTAACTGGTTTGGGCTTTGCAAATGCAGACGTTAGATCACAGTGCCCCTCTGCCTCCTGGGGACGACAGCTTCCCTCTCACTTCCAAGCCACCAGATAATGTGTGCTGAGCAAAGCCAGCTTAGGTCAGAGAGCTGTTCGCAAACACTGCTAATTGGCGAGCTCCTCAATTAGTGTTATAAGGGCTCTGACACCGGGTAATGTCTCAGCCCTGCGCCCCACTTGTGATCCAGCGGAGCTCTTCCTTTTATTGTGTTTCATTTTAAACAGCAGTGTTTTCTCCCAGAAAGTTCTAACATTCATGAATCCAAGGCTTATTTTTCTGTCTCGTTCAGAACACGGGATCTTGACGAACACTGCTCTTCCTGATCTCCGTCGGTGGGTTTGGCTGTGACTCAGCGTGAGCCATGCAGAAGAGTCAGCGCGGCTCCCCGCGCTGTCTGGCCGTTCGCAGAACTCCCTCACCACCGAGACGTCTTCGTGGTTTGAGACGTCTGACGGGACTGCCATCAAAAATGGAAAAATGGGGAAATTCCCATTCTGTTTTGACATCAGACGTTGGTTTAAAATGCCAAAGCATGGAGAACAAAAACCCCACAGAGGACAAAACCCCACAAAGATACAGGAACTGCTGTGCAGCTGTTGTCAAGGTAAATGCACACAACATGGAGCTGCGAAGCAGGGCGTTTGTAAGCTGACACTACAATTACACATACCTCAATTTTTCCTTCCAGAGGCAGGCTCAGAGGCTTTCAGTGAACATGCTTCTTCATAGCCATCGTATTCTTCTGCTACTTGGCATCTACAGTTAGATCTGTGGATGTTTGATATGCCCCGTGATGAATAGGCAGAGTTAAACATTCTCATTTTTGCAAAGAAAAAAAATAGTCCCTTGTTCTCTTGGAAGGTCACACATTTTCCAGTATCTCCACGCCTGAAAATCCAACCTGAGGCCTTTTGGGTCTGGTGTTTAGTGCCGCTGAAATTCGCAGCTCTGAATGGTGTTATGGAGCTGTAGCTATTCAGGGTTTGGGGAAGAGCAGATGCCTGGAGTTGAAACGTGGAGATTGAAGCACCCCTCTGAAACAGGAGAGAGCAGACTAAGTCATATCTGGTCTTTGCCTTTAAACCTGGCCATTCATGATGCCTTCCTTTCACTCAGTACCGGCATGGCTGGAGATTTTGCCATCTGCTCTCTTTCCTCCAAGGACAAGTCAACTTCATTTTACGTCCCTCGCAAAAATTAACATCGTAAAGAAAGCACTTTGCTGTACTGGTTTGCAGTCCATTATGAGGCCAAATGACCTACAACTCCATTTCCTTAACCAAATTTTCCATTGCCTTGGCAGTGATGTGTTTATAGCCTCTAAAAGGTATCCGAACCAAGAAATACATCAACTGTAGCTGTGGTGCCAGAAAGCCACCTCCGTGTGCTGAAACGCTGCTCTTTCTGGAGTCAGTATTGTAGGCTTTTTGGTGTGGGAATACTTGTAGCTGCACCTTGCTAAATCTCCAGTCCTTGCCTGTACATCAGGTTCATGCTGATTTAGCTTTCCAAAAGGGTGAATGTTGCAAGCCTCTGTGCCCTGGCCAGCTCCAGCAGGAGCGTTGATATTCCGCCCACCCAGCTTGCTCTCTGTCACTGCAGTAGAAGTTGCTCTTTGCAGGCTCTGCGAACGTGTTCCCTTTAGGACGAAAACATCCTCTGCGATCCGTGTGTCTCCTTACTCCGCAGCATTCGCTATCCACAGAGGCTGTTATTCCAGAGAAAGGTTCCTCCCTCCTCCAAGCAGCCCCGGGAGAAGATACATGTGCCGCGTATCCTAAAACTGCTTCTCTGGAGGAAGAAGAAGGACTTCTGTCCATCCATCAAGATCCTCCTCATGGAGTACCACCAGGAGCACTCCCTGCTTATGTGCTGAACGCCTGCATATCCTAACCTGGCCCACAGGCCTGCCAAAGGAAAGTTTTAGAGTCTAGCAGTATCTGGGACGGGATGTAGACCGGCAAGGTTATAATTGCACCCACATGGTTGAGGATGCCATGAAATGAAACATGGCAGCTACGAGACAGAAGAAAACAAATGCTGATGTGTAGACTGCCCTTCATCACCTCCTTCCTCACCCAGAATATGATAGCAAGGTGATTTTGGGGAGTTTAGGACTACTCACAGACAGAAGTTCTCCAGCAGCAGAAAACAGAGGTGGCTGCAAATACAGACTGAAGTAGGGGTAGATGAGGAACAATAGGGTGGCACAGTTATGGTCAGGCTGCGCGCTGGTATCAGGTGCAAGAAAAGGCAATTAAAAGTTAAAAGAAATGAAGCTAGATTTTTGTGTAGGGCCCGATCTGGTGCCACTTTGATATTAAAGAAGGGGGAAAAAAAGTGTTTGATTTGTGGATTCAAACCAGGCTCCTTTTCCTTTAGACAACAATTTTCTCTGCACTGTGATGACTCACAGGCTGCAAACAAAGAGGAAAAGGAGAAGAAATAATCACCAGGGAAGGGTAGCACACAAACAAACAAAAAAACCCCGGAAGTGCTGCCGCTCCACAGGGCTGAAAGAATGAGTGTATATCCTGTGATGCACTTGGCTGTTTGACAGTGGTTTTCCTCCTGTGTTTCTGTTTCAGTAAAATTAGAGGTGTAAGGTTGGAGCTCGGGGGATATGAGTTCAGCTTCTGATTCTGCAAGGCTTCCTGTGAGGCATGGGACAACTTCTCTAATCTCTCTGGGTCTCACCTGTAAAGCAGTAATAACATTCTTTGTCTATTTAAATTACTAGTTCTTCCGATGGGTTTCTACTGGGCCCCAATGCATCATTAGACTCTCTAGCTGCCACCGTGCTATGAATAATAGTGTTTATTAATCATAATAAACACGTCAGCGCTGTCAGAGTGTGCACAGAGCAAGCAGAACAGTGTCTGACAAGCACATCCTGCCATGTAAAACAGATAGCACAAAACCCGGGGATGGCCCAACTCTTCCTGTAGGCAAAACTGGAGAAAAAGAGAAAAGGGAAGTTTTATCCTAAAAAACGGCACAGTAATATCTTGGGTGGTGTGTCCCTCTCTAACGTGCCAAGGTAGCTCCCGACGTTTACAGGCTGCAGTAGTGAGGGGGTCTCAGTAGTGTGAGTCCAGTCCAAGACAGATATAATAGCAATAGTGAAGCCTAACTTTAACGTAGAAACTGAAACTAGCTAAATTTACCAGTTAAGTCTTCCCCAAGTTGCTCTCCTCCATCACCCAGGTCACCATTTTGGTGAGGAGGTGACGAAGGGCAGAGTGTAGGCCATTCAGTCTGAGGGTCTCAGTCACCAGTGCCTTCCCCTGTGCACTGGGAAGGGCTGGACCAGGTCCCGTTCATGAACCACCATGCTGAGAGAAAGGTGGGAAGGCAGCCCACCTAGAGGGACGTCCTACTTTGAACCCTCATCGAGCTGGTCTTATGGCAAGGCACAACTCAAAGCCAGAGTGGTGTGCAAAATGGAGGTCACTCCAAAAGCCGCCTGTGGTATGATGCACGCTCGTCCGCATAAATTCATCACTGCGGCGCGGAGCAGGGAGGTCATTTCCAGATTTTGGACTGCTTATACTAATAGGAGACCAGGAGAAATCCTTTGAAGCTACTGGAGCTACCTGAGACTTCAGCTGATGTAAATCAGGTCAGAACCTGCTTCTAGGTCCTCTGGTTGGATCTCATTGCTTGATCTATGCTGGAGATACCTGTCGAAGAGTTAATCATCCCCGTGTCCTGAAGAGACCTCACAGCACTTCCATTAATCAGAATTACCTGCTGGGAGGAATGGGATGGTGACCTATGGGGCTGAATTTGGAAAGAAATAACAGGGATATCCTGCATACTGAGAAAGGAGCTAATCAAACCAAAATCTTTTAGATACAGATGGTTTGCTGTGGAATCAGGAAACAGTTTCCCTCCTTGCTTGATTGCCTGCTGGTAATTGTAGCTGGCTGATTTACCCTTCTCCAGAGCATGGCTTGTCCTTCGCTCTGCTGTTACCCTGCAGTTTCAGCTCCATAGCCAGGAAGCTGCTGAGCCCTCACTGTCAGCTGCAGCACGGCACCCGGTCCTGAGCAGGGCCAACGCCAGCCTCTGACCTTCCGTGACATCTCCTCGACTCCGCGGCCCATGCCAGGAGTCATTGACCTGAAGTGGGGAAACTGCACTGATGCTCAGTTTTGTGTTAAAATCATACCATCATTTTTTAAGAATACTGGAAAGAGTTCGGCACTAAAAACCCACTGAATAGACCCGATTCTCCCGTGTTCTTTCACAAATCCTAGCTTCAGAGATGTCCCGGTATGTGAACTCAGTCAACACGTCATGTGTGAGCGGCTTTATAATTTTCTCATTGTGGCACTGCCAATACCTTTGTGCATTTCAATCACTCCCTGTTTGTTTCAAAACAAAACAAGCACTATTTGCAAAGTGTGTCTGCTGAAAGCAACTCTCTGAACTGTTCGCGTTGTGTGCATCACCTGTGCCAGGAAAATCTGCACCATACCCACGTAAAAACCGCTTGTGCACCCTGCCTCCACAAATCGTCCGTACTCAGCCCATGGCCCCGCTCCTTCGTTGTGTCGGAGGATGGCGGAGATGCATTAACCGCCGTGTTCCCGTCGCTGCTGACAGACAACAGCAGCCACGATGAAAAAGAAGTGCAATTACCTAACACATGCCCTTTCGGTGAACAGACGCTGGCATTTCAAGCCGTGGCCGAGCGGTGCCAGGCTCTCCGCGCACCTTCCTCATCTCCAGGCATGAGCACATCTGTTGGGGAAACGCTGCTCATCGCAGGCAGGGGAGCAGCGAGGTGGAAGAACAAAGACATGCCCTAAGCCACCATTTCAGTTCCGTGGTGGAGGCTGTAACTAATGTCAGGGGATTGCCAGCCCCTTGTTCCAGCCGTGAGGCAAATCCTGTTTTTGCAGTGACTCCGGTAGCAAGGCCGAGACCAAGCGACTGCAGCTTCCACTTCATCTTTACCAGCTCTGTGGCACTAGAGCATGTCAGGGATCCCAGAGTGCGAACAGATTTTAATTTTAACCATTTTTTAAGCTGTGGATATTAAATAATAACCCTGTCCCTGCTATCACATGGCACACCTGACTGTTCTGCACCTTTTGCATTGCCTTTGATGTGGTAGCTGTGTCCCCCATGTCAGTACATCATCTGATACATTTTTTTGAGTTGCTGTAACACCAATACTAAAGAGTAAAAACGTCAGCTTCTGTTTTTATCAAGATGTAGAGCACAAATGGTTACCCTGCACTGCCTCGGGGAGACGTGGCCCTGCACAGGAACAAAGCCGTGGTGCCAGCCGAGCCACATCTGATGCTGAGATGTCACCCTTGATGTGCAGGTTTGGAGACGGTATCTCTGAAACCCAAATGCCAAAATGGTGGCACTTGCCCAAAAATCTGCCTCTGTTTTTTGCTAAATGTATGGAATACATTTATATGTATTTCTTGAAAATGTTTAGCAGTCCAAGTCCTTTACAATGGGGTTTAAAGCAGAAAACCAGGGTAGGGAGGAAAAAATTTAGGAAAAGAGGGGGAAAAAAAACACCCTGCTGACTGCATTGGCAGTTGTGTGTTGTTGTGGTATCGCCATAGAAGAGCCCTCTCCCTAAAACAGCCGTTTTGGGGATTAGTGTTGGAACAATGTCATCTGCTCTTGAGCCTCTCCAACCTCGCGTGGCTGCCGTTTGGCTCCCACTCCCCCCACAGTGAGGGCCTCCAAGAGCCACGCGGGTGGAGCGGGAGCATTAGCGCTGGCGCCTCCTTACAGACCACCTTCCCAGGGACAATTAATGCCCGACAGCACACGTGGCCTGCCTTTTACAACATGCACCCTCTTCTTTTCAGTTCTTCACCACAGCATATAAGAAAAATATATCAAACATCCCTGATATCCTTCTAAATATTGTAGAGGGAGGGTCTGTTCCTAAAGGCCTTCCAGAGCCCAGCTTCCCACCCAAACGAATAATAACCATGGTGCTGGGGTTGGCTCCCCTCCTCTTGGGCAGCAGAATGGAAGGAATAAATAAAATCTATTTCGGATAATCTGGCCGATTATAAGGAGCATTTCCCATTTCCTTGTTTTTTTGTTTGTTTGTTTGATTGATTGATTGTTTGTTTGTCTGGTTGGTTGGTTGGTTTGTTGTTTTGTTTGCTTGGTTTTGCTTCTGGGAGTCTTCTGTAGGTTTTGGCCCTGACTAAATAACAATTTTACTCCCAGCAGGAGGAATCAAAGGATCTTCCTTATGATGATGCTCTTGTGCAGTTGTCAATGGGAAGTTATGTGTTTTCATAAATCGCAGGCATATAAGGAGCGTGTGTGGTGTGCAGAGCTCCCACATATCCACATGAGAGTGGGTCAGTGCTAACCAAGACATTTGAAAGCAGAATTATTTGTATTATCTATTTTTGCTTTGCTCTAATACTGAACATAAGCGGAGAAGAGAAGATAAAAAGACACAAGTAAAAGAGAATGACAAGAATAATGAAACAAATATATGTTCCAGGAACAGAGAAATTATTTTGACACCAGCTTTCACATTTTTTTATTATCACCCCTTTGGGCAAAGTCATCCAAAAGGACAAACAGAAAATCATACCACAGACTAAGATACAGAACCTGCCTCTCTTAGCAGACTGGATGTGACAGATAAAATAAGACCTGAGGATCCAAGCGTGGTAGGAAATACAAAAGTTGCTTTAAAATGTTGCAGATTTACTAAGTGGGGAGATTGGTGAACCTGGTATTATTAAGGGGGTTGTTGCCTGACCCTACATTTTTCCTAATATTAATACAGGCAGATCAAACAGTCACATCCTGAATGTGATAAGCACTGGCCAGGGACTGCTCCAGGACACACCAGAGCTCTTCCTGATGGGACCTGCTTTGCCATCTGGAGCATGCCCATGGATGCTGGAGAGCCCCCCCGCAGCCTGTGCAGAGGGGGCTCTCATGCTGGGAAAAGCCTCATGTGCTGCTTTGCCCCTCTCTCAGCCTTTCCTTAATAAGGTCCTACGTTAAGCTTGCCATGGAGAAGAAGCACATTCACATTTTCTTCCACTCCTCTGTGTTTTAGTCACCCTTTCTGTTTTCCAGGATTATATATATATATATATAATTTTTTTTCTAAGTTGTATCACTGTCACAGAAGATGTTTTACTTAACCTTGAAGTTGTAGTATATGAACACACATACAATTAAGAACCTTGGACCACTGAACTAACATTCCTCTGTCCTGTGGGGCTCCTTCCTATTCCCTTGAGACATGCTTTCTAACTGCTTTTAGAGATACAACCTTGGCCTGTATGAACAAAGGTTGATCGTATGTGTTATTGTGGAAGGAAGAAAATGTCAAGGACTTAAAGGCTCCATCACCTACAACATTTGAGAAAAATGTGCTCCAGGGGCTGTTGTGCTAGCTTGTGACTTGGAAGAGATGCTTCCACATCCTGTTCAGACTTCCCTCGTGACCTTCAGTGAGTTATTTAGGACCTGATCCTCCAGGCTCTTCAAACCCTCAAAGTCTGCGGCAAGGGATGTGTCTAACTTGCAGAAATAACAGCTGGCTGTGCAGCCTAGAATTTGGCAGGGTTTGGTTAATCCTGCTGAGAACAAGTAAGGTGAATTATGTAAGTAATAAGTAAGTAATAAGTAAGCTGAAGATAGTTATGGTTATTTTAAACCAGAGATTTCCCTTATATCTCTACAACCTCCTCCCCACATCCCAGCCTCCAACCGCCGAACAGGGCCGAGAGCATTTCGCCACCTTGCAGGAGCACCAAGGGGACATGTGCTCTGAAAAGGGGGGAGACAGTGAGGTGATTCATACAACTCAGCTCCAACCCAGCAGGGACACAATCCCTTCACGTTTGGAAGGAGGGTATTGCGAAACCACAGATGGAGTTGGCATTTGTTCGGCATGAACAGTACTGGAGACCCGGCTCAGACACTGGGACATCGTTGTCAACACGGTGAAATCGTTGGAGTGGTCTCGGGCATGATAAGGGCCCAAAGTTAAGGAACGCTGTCTTAAACAAAGGCTCAGGAGCTGGCCTGGACCAGGGAACAGTGTGTGTAGGAAGTTTGCAAACCCGGTTTGGAGGCTAAGAGAGTCTGAAAGCGGAGGCACAGCCAGACTACGCCAGCTGGCCTGGGGACCAGAGGACAGGCACTGGCAGGAGTTCACCAGCACAGGTGGAGCCCGAGGAGTCGCCAACAGGCCTGAGCCATCGGCCACTTGGCACCTGCAGCTGCTGTTCGTCAGCCACTCGGCCCTCTTCTGGGCCGTCCTTTTTTTATGCCCTAAAGAGCAGCTGGCACCTCCGCAGAGCCAGCAGGCCTCTGCTCCAGAGAGTCTGCGTCCAGGTGTAAAGGGGATGGATCTGGGCCAAAGAGGGAGGATGAGACAAAGGAGGATAGCACAAGCTCCTTAACACTCTACATGTAAGCACATTTCAGGTGACGAAACAGCGGCGAGGCGTGTGCTCTGGACAAAGGCATGTAAATACAGCCCAGGATATACAACGGGGATGTATTTTTGAAGAATCCCAGTGACTCTATCTGCCAAGCCCATTACAAAGAGACTGTGTCCTGCACAGTCAGACTGAAGGAGGGGCAGAATAAGAGGGTTGGGTTTGAGCCCTGAGAAGTCCAACCAGCTCAAGCTCTTCACACGAGTAGTAGACAAGCTTTGCGAAACCTGGCAAGGTTTAGACTTGCACTTCATGTCTACAGAGACATTTCTGGTCTCAGCCCTAAGACACACCTCATGATGCCCTGAAGAACTGTAATTCTAGCTCCTTACTTCCTCCCTTTACCCTCCTTACTATCCGAAATCACCATGCCCCCATTTCATCACTATGTTTCTCCTGCACCCAGAAGGTACCTAAGACTGCAAGATGCGTTTAAACTCCCAGAGCTGAGGCCTAATATTTTGACTTGGTTTAAAACACACTAAAATAAAACAAAACAAAACAAAAAAACTATTTTTTTGGCCTTATTTTCTAGGGAGAATTACACTGAGGTGAGGGGAGCACATCTATACAATATAGGAGCCCTCAGCTCAGGTGCTGCCCAAGCATGGACAACACTTCAAAATGAGACCTCTGGCCAGCAGGTAGGTGGTTGCTCAGGGAAAACAGGATGGACTGTGAGACATTTCTCAAGGACTACATAAAGGTTCAGTGAAAAAGGATGATTCATGGCAAGAAGAAACTTTACAGAGGAAATCAACCTTTCCACAAAAAGACGCTTGCTGGGAGAATGTTGGCTTGAAGTTTAAAAGAAAATACCCCGTGAAAAGTTGTTACGAATCTAGTGTTTGAAATATCTGGTCTTGCTGCTGTTCCGCCAGCTGTCAGGCTGTATCAGGTGAAGGCAGAGGGCTTTGCTTGGTTAAGTCAATGTGATCGTCCTTGTAATGCTGGCCAGACTCTACAGAAAGAAACTGCGAACAGGAGCACATCACAGCCGAGCTTTTGTGACAACCAGCAAAATGACACTTTTAGCTGAAGGACGGCAGGGAAACAGGAAAAAAAAATCTAATTTTGGGCATAAAAAAGCCATGGCTAGCTCATGTGGCTGCATTCTCAGCTTGATTCCTGTTCAGTTGTTGTCTTTTTTACTGAATCCTGACTTCTCCATGTGGAGACACAATCCAATAGAGATATTCTGTGTTTTGTTTTGTAAACTGAAGTGCATTTCCATGGGTAATGCACGAACTGTCCGACTTAGCCCTGATCTTTAAAAATTAACTGCAGGTTTGCTGTTTTTCACCAGGATCAAAGGCAAACAACAAAACATAATTTGCACAAAATGTCTTCAGCTCCTCACTGTGGAGCAGGGCTAGGATGGAGCTCCTGAGCCCCACAGTTGGATGTTCACATTACATTAATACTGAAGAGAAATTAAGATATGGGAAAAAAATAAAAAATCATTATCATCATCATCATCTCTCTGCATCAGTGTATAACAGCATTATAATAATTTTATAGAGGAATGATAATGCTTAATGCTTCAGAATAAAGGGAGGAACTCAGGGGCTCCATTGAATGTCACCTTTGAGCACTGTGGTGCTGTATTTTTGATATAATTTGAATTTGTGAAGGTCTAATTCACTCATGCTTCAGTCTCTGAAGTGAGGAGGTACATCACTGGGGTCACAGACAGAATAAGAGCAAGTCAGTGAATTTAAAAGAAAAATCACGTTAGTAGATCTGAACACGGTGTCAGCCTCAGCACCTCAAGGACAGCTCTCGCTGCTGCACAGGGCACTTGCACTCGGGCTGATTTGTACACAGCTGACAGAGGATTAGTGAATTCATAGCTGCAAACTGCTTCAAGATTTCTACGTGAGAGAAAAGCAGGTGTCAAACATTATTATTTACACTAAGTAATTGTGTAAAGAAAATCCCAGAATCACTTCATTGTTCTACATTTGCAAATGTATTCCCTTAATGATCCCTTTTCAGACCTTTAGAGCTATAAATAGGTCTGTAAGTTTAAGAGCTGGAAATAAGCCACCAGAACTGCGGCTGACTGTGGTGAGGAGGGGTTATTAATTTGGGGCTGGGGGAAGGGACTGGATTAAATCACAGTGGGGCAGGGAGGGCTGAAGCCAGGCAGCGAGTGGTTGGAAGGAGACGGCGGGCTGGCATCCACTGGGTATGTTGGTCAAAGCATGGAGGGTAGTGGGAAGAAAAGCGTCACAAAATCAGTAAGACCAAAATGATGTCTGCCAATTTTTAAGCCCAGCTCAGGTTTTTCAAAATAAGCAGAGATAACTATAAAAGGGCTGTGCCTAGCTAGACAAAAATAGTTATAGGTTAAGTACACAGAGGAAAAGCACAAGCAAACAGACTTATGCTGTAGGAATTTCTTTATTCAAGTGGCAAGGGCCGGTGTTTCTTGAAGCAGATGTTGCACTGCCAGTTGTTGTCTTTACTATAAAAGGCCAGCAGTCAAGCTGCAGTGGCCCATGAGAAGTGAGTAGCTCTTACAGAAATCAGTAAGTCCATAGTAAAACCCACAGCACCTGCTGGAAGAGAGGCAGGTCACAGTTCTGGTTGTCTTCGTTCCTTTGGCTGCCATCAGCAGGCTCCGAGGGGTCAGGGACTGGTGCTGAGGTGAAGTGGGACTGCTGGGCTAGGATCTCTTCTGCCCTGAAATCTGAAAATCTGAAAAGGCTCTACTTGCCTCGTGGGCTGTACAGACTCTAGGTACCAAACTCAGGACTTCATCTGCTTGAAGCAAGACATTATCTGGAAGTAATATAGTGGAGGCTTCAGGCTTTAGACCCCTTTACCCTATCTGACAGAACCTTTGGTGCTTTTCGAGGCCACAGGTCTGGTGCTACCCGCTGAGAATCTAGCACAGACAAACCAGTCTTTGTCTGCTTACAGAGGAATGTTTATTTTCACCGTATAACTCACGGAACAAAGAACTGAGCACCTGTATCACTAAGGACATTCTTTACAAAAGTTTGCTAGCAAAAATAATTTTAAACATATGTAGTATCTAGGGTGGTCGCATTTTTCTGGACAAGAACTGTCCAAAAGGGACTTTAAAGCCATCCTCCTCCAGGATTGCTCACAAGAGTAGAATATTGAGGCCTACCAAATGGCCCAGACTCTGCATCCAGCCTGATGCCTGCTGAAGACATCAAAGTAGCTCTAGTGACTTCTGCACAACACTCTCTAGATTTATTATCCACCCCCTCTGTCTGTCTTTAACCAGCATTTCTAATGAAATCTCCTCTTCACAGCAGCCACCTGCCAGGATTCCCTGTCCATTTTGTCTGGACTCTTTCTTTAGGGGGATGACAGCCTACCAACACGAGTTTTTTTGCGTGTGCTAAGTGAGATGCAGGGACCCTGGCAGGCAGGTGGAGACTGTGGGGATTCGATGACGGCAGAGCTGTTGACTTGTACATGCTCAAGTGAGTTTTTTTTTTGTTTGTTTGTTTTTTGTTTTTTCTTTTTTTTTTCAAATGCCATTTTTACAGACAGAACAAGAGAAGTGAAAGAGTTTTTTTTTTCCATCTTCCTTTTTCTCTTCCTTTTTTAACAATGATCAGTTAATAAGACACTGCCCATGCTCTTAAGTTATTTTAATCTCAGTAGGTCAGAGTTGCTTTTTTAGTCTTTAAATACAGAGAACAGAGAAATTACCTGCCCTTAAAGGCTCACGCGGTGAGCCCATGGTGGAAGTGGGAATGTCTCTGAGCATCTCTTCCTGGGCAGCCTGTCTTTTCCTGGTCCCAATTTTGTCCCAAGTGCAGTCTGAGATAGGGCTTGGGGGTGACAGAGTGCAGATATGGAAAACCTCACATTGTCACACCAAGTGTATAAAAGTAGACGGTATTGGGAAGACAACAGTCCCATCTTCTGCCAGGGACTTCCCAAAGCTTTGTACCCCTATTGTCAGAGTGGTCTGCAGAGGGACAAAGACAGGAGCCAGACAAGTGGTGAGACGGGGACGAGGCAGGCAGTGCTTGGCTGAGGACAGATCACGAGTACAAATCCAGCCCTGGTGCCTGGCTGCTGAGCTGATGGTGCTACATGGGCATATATGATAGACTGCCAGCGGAGGCAGATGTTGCACGAGGCACGGCTGCCATTTCATCACGCTGACGCCAGGATGAACGTGGTTGCACGCATACGCTGACTTGCTCCTGCTCGGAGTCGCAGTGGGCGGCAGGTTTGTATCTGAAAACCATTTCTCACTGCTGAGTCACCCTTCGGTGCTGATGCACTCCCAGATCCCAGGCGGCTGTGAGGCAGGTGAAAGAAACGGCTCAGAAAGTGTTTCTGAATGTTAGAGTGAAAGTGAAGAAATCAGGCTGAATTCTCCCAGGAACAGGAAAAGAGGGAATGAGGATGAAGGTAAAGGCATTGGACTTCACAGATCTGGGTGGCTCATTCTTTAGATCTAATTTTTGAATCTTCTGTGCCTAGTCTCATTAGCTGAGAAGTGAGACCATCAGCTTCACATGCTCAGATGTTCAAGTACCTAGGAAAAACAGACCTGTGATGTCCAAATCATTCTGCACTTACATGGAAAGTCTGTTGTCAATAACCCTGAAGTTACACTTACCAGACAGAAAACGCTTGCGCTTTTTCAAACACCACAACGGCATTTTAGATTCAGGGCTTGGCTGCTGTTGGAAAGAGCATAGAGAGTGAAATTTAGTATAGAAGCTATTGGGTAATACATTCCTTAATGGCATTTTTAGAACATTCACATTGGCAATAAAATATAGAAAGAGTGAGAACACAGGACAGCCTTCACTGAAAATGGAAGAGAAAAAAAAAAATCACAAGAGCTTTTCACTGATGTGGGCTGTGGCATCGCTCTATCTGCTGCTCAGAGCAGCCATTGTTTCCAAAATACACACAGCACAAATCCAGCAGAGCAAAACTTGAATAGCTAGTCATGGTCCCCTGGATTTAAATAGCTTGCCAACTCCCTATGGAAAGGGACACCAAAAAATAACTAAATCTGCATCACTGGAATATTCCAGTTGTCCCTCAAATCAACAAACTCTGCAGAAACGTTTGATTTTCAGTTGTTTCTCACTGAAACGATGAAGGTTTGGTCCCAGTGCCCAGAGATATGTGAAACTGTAGATCCAGCTCTCAGCATGATGAAGGTGGTATTTATTTGTCTTTACCCCTTGAGAGAGGGATGTGATTTATCACAAAAGAACGGCGAATTTCACAGTATGGTATCAGGCTCCATACAGTTTTGTTGTAAAGGTCAGCGTCAAGCAGGCAATGTTTTGCATGGTCCTGGGAATGTTTTAGGACGTATTTGAATATTATGCAAAGGTGAAATTCAGGCTCCACTGAAGTTAATTCCAAAATTCCTGTTGACTTCACTGGAGGCAAGTTTTTTCCCAAAGAATCCCTACATACACGCTTGTTCCCTGGAGCTTTGCTTTAACAGCAATGTTTTCCACAAGGGACTAGAAATAGAGAGAAAAAGAAAGGGAAATAAAGGTGTGTAGGAGAGAGAAGAATCAAAGCCTCCCTCACCCATCCCTTTCATGGGAGAAGCTCCTGATTATACCCTCAGGCTTCCACATCTGTGCTCTCTTCCCTATGCTCTCACAGCTCTCATCCCTTCAGTGCAAAGGAGTCCACAAGCAGCCCATTGCCTCAGCCTGGTTATTCTCCACCACTGGCACTTCTTACCCAGCGAGGTCAGCCAAGTGCCTCGACAGCATCCTGACTTCTTGCTTATATTTAGATTTAGTCTTAAAATGTGGACAAGATTGTCACATGGCTGATCCATTGCCTTGTGCCCAGAAGTGAGGTGAAGATGAAGGCTTGTTTTTGTGAGCAAGTTCTGCTTAAGGTCCTGCTTATAAATGTACTCCAGTGGGGCTTTACTTGAGGCAACCTACTGGACTGGGTTTACATGGCAAGGTTTGGTAGCTGGGGGCTGCAGGGGTAGCTTCTGTGAGCAGAGCCCAGAGGCTGCCCCATGTTAGATCAGGGCCAGTTTCAGCTGGTTCCAAAGGGACCCACTGCTGGCCAGAGCTGAGCCAATAAACAATGTTTGTGCCTCTGGGAGAGCAGATTTAAGAAGGGGACAAAAAACCCTGCTGTGGAACAGCAGAAAAAAACCTGCTGTGAAACAGCAGCTGGGAGAGCGAGGAGTGAGACCCAGCCCTGCAGCCCCCAAGGTGAGTGCAGCAGGAGGGCAGGAGGTGCTCCAGGCACGCAGCAGCAGTTCCCCTGCGGCCTTTGCAGAGGCCCCTGGTGGAGCAGGCTGTCCCCCTGCAGCCCACGGGTCCCACACGGAGCAGATCTCCACGCTGCAGCCCGTGGAGGAGCCCCCGGTGGAGCAGGTGGATGTGGCCTGGAGGAGGCTGCGGCCCATGGAGAGCCCCCGCAGGAGCAGGCCCCGGGCCGGAGCTGCAGCCCGTGGAGAGGAGCCCACGCAGGAGCAGGGGGTCTGGGGGGAGCTGCCGCCCGTGGGGGACCCGTGCTGGAGCAGTTTGCTCCTGGGGGATGGACCCCGTGGGACGGAGCCGTGTGGGAGCAGTTCCTGAAGAGCTGCTGCCTGTGGGCAGCCCCCGCAGGCTCAGTTCGGGCAGGACGGCATCCCGTGGGAGGGACCCCATGGAGCAGGGGCAGAGAGGGACCGTGAGGGAGCGGCGGAGACAAAGGGTCAGGGACTGACCGCAGCCCCCATTCCCCGGGACGGATCTCTGAAGGCCACCTGGTCCAACCCCTGCTCAAGCAGGGACACCCAGAGCAGGGTGCCCAGGTCCTTGTCCAGGCAGCTTTTGAAAATCTGGAAGCAGGGAGACTCCACAGCCTCACTGGGCAACCTGTGCCAGCACTCCATCACCCGCACAGTAAAAGCTCCATTTTTCTCTTTCCCAAAACATTTTTGGTCATAAGCCATCATTAGGTAGCCTTGTTATCTACAGAATTAGCCAAGTGTGTCTCATTTGTCTTCAATGACAATCTACAGCCAGGCTGTCCACAGTGAAACCGTATGTGAAAGAAAAGCAATTTTCTTACATCAGTGAAAAATATTTGCTATTTCACTTAAATGTGAGTTGCAGTGCTTTGTGAGACTGTTGTGCCTGGAATTTCGGATGTTTTGTCAAGAAATCACTGCTTGGAGAAAAGCTGTTTCAGGGGGGAGGGAGAGCTGCATTCGTGAGACCTGCAAGGAGAGCCCCAGCTCGCAGCAAGCTGCAGCAGGTTGAGCAGTGCTGCCTGCCACAGCGACAAGATCCCATCAGTCAGCTGCTGGTGGCATCCTGCTTCTGGGACAGGCTGGAGCAATTGGGTTGTAATCCGATTGAATTTTGGCCCGAACACAGCCTGGGAGACTCACTGCTGAACCATTTCACTTCGACAGCTGGCAGCAGCGCACGGATGGGGGGAATGCCTGCTGAGCTCTCAGGGCAGAGGTAGACGCAGGCTTTCACAGAGCTTGCCAGCCTGAGAGACACCTGCTCCTGCCTCCCAGCTCCCACCTGCAGATAAAAGCCTCAGCATCTCTCGAGATGGAAATTTTCCTATCACTTGTGAAATGCAGGAGCCCTCAATTTCTGCCTGTGGAAAAAAAAACGTCCCTCTTTCTTCTTTTCTTCTCTACTTCAACCGTTGCAAAAAATAATTTGATAGCAGTCTGCTTTATTTGCAAGGATTAAGTTTTGCTGAGAGGGTCTTGCTTCAGATCAATGCATGGAAAATACACTAAATCAATCCAATCAATGCAGTGCCACCTCTATAAAATCTTCATTACCAGCCTCCAGGTACAATATGCTGTTATCACAATAGCCAATACTCCTCCCAGCAATAGAAGTGGGAGACTTGCTACTAGCTTCAATAGAGAGTGCGGCGAATCCTGAAGAAATAAGATAGCAACCTGGCAAACAAGGCTCTGCCATTACATAGACTGCAATGGTATAAATAACCACCTGTGTCTTCAAAAATTAATGCTTCAAAAGCTCTGTTTTATTGGGATACCAGTGAGACAAGCTGACATAGTGTTTCAAAGAGCTTATGCAGCAGCAGCCATGCATGTAATGTGCCCGCTGCGTATGGTCCGTGTGGGAGCAGGAGCACCAGCATTCATCCGACAGACAGCGTGGCACAGATGCACTGCAAACCACCGGTCCTCCCTGGCACACTCGGCTTCTTGTCTGTGATGGAGGGACGGGACCAAGAAGGAAAGCAAGCCCACTGCGTGATCACAGTGGGAAAGAAACAACAAAATCTGGAAGCGTATTTCCTATTTGTTTTTTTTTTTTGGTACCACTATCTCAGGCTGCATTGGCAATCAATGCATGATTAGTGCAAGAACCCTTGTAAAATTACTTCATCCAGCTGCATTTAAGTCAATTCATAAATAGAAATGGGGGAATGGAACATATTTGTCGCACTAGCCCTGATAAATATTTTAGATGCACTGCTTGCCATCTTTGCATTTACTTTATTACTTGGAAAGCTCAGTACCTTTAAGAGCAAAGTTGCTGAAATCGACTGAAAGTTGAACTCTTGGCAGGTGACAGACAAACCATCTCATCGCCTTCTCTTATTACTTTATTTTTATTTCCACCGTTGCCTCTGCAGTACTCTGGGCAATAGAAAATAAAAGATCTACATTTTACAGTGAGCTACTCTAATTCATTAATTTAAATATAAAAGCTTAAATAAAGTAAACACTCCCTCAAAAACATCCCAGATATCGTCTGTGCTGTCAAATTATAAGCATCTGCTTGAAACACCCTCCAGCTTCCAGCCCCTAAGCTCTGACCGCATCACGCTGGCCTCCTGGGCAGCCCAGGAGATGGGCTTTGCAATGGGCACTGAAAGGTGGCGAGAGCAATTGTGTCCTCAGCTACAGGAGCCCTTGGTGGGAACGACAGAAACAAAAGATCCCACTTGCTTGTGCTGGAGCAAGTTCCAGCTCGGTTCGCTTCTGCTCACCTGAAATGCAGCCTCTTGGCATGGGAGGAGAAGCCTTCCCTCAGGGTATGGGGGCACCAAGCTTGTGGGACTTTGTGTCCTCTGTCAGCTGGCAATCTTACCAGAAGTTGGGCGCTGGCTTCCAAGGCTGCCAGTCTTCTGCTGATCAAATCCAACCCTGTCCCTAAGCACAGAAGTGCTCTGGATTCTTTGGAGGGCTGGAATCCACCTTGTACACCCTTCATCCTCTGGGAGCTCTTCTCACAGCTTCACACGTACATCTTCCCCGTAACTCACTCCTGAATAGGCAACTCCTATTCAGAGGTTGCCCTGGGGTTGAGGATTTGGCCCTGGCAAGACCGTGGATGTACAAGAAAGATCCCTTTTAGCCAGAGCTGAGTGGGGTTGGAAGAAGAAATGGCAGAGGCATGAGACGAGAACGGGGCTGACATCTCCCCAGACCATCCCATGTCACAGTCACTCCGTCAGCAGCAGCACAGCGGAGAACACTGCTATTTCATTACCTCAAGAAGAAGAGCATCAGCCAAAGAGCACAGGACGGGGCTGTCAGATCTCATCTCCTTCTTGCTTCCCCCTTCCTTAAGAAAATATGTCATCTAAATTCAGGGAATCCCACACTATTCTCAAGACGCAGGCCTTTACATTATTTTTCTTCGCTTCTAGGAAATCATTAGGCTCACTCAGCCTCGCTCGGCACCAAGCTGAAACCAAAGCTTCAGGGACACCTCCAGCCCTGGTGCACCTCGTAGGGGCCCTCCCGGGCTGGGGTCACCTTCAGGCCTTGCTCAGGGACAAGGCTCGCACAAGGCCACAAGATTGTTTTCCTTACAGTTTTCCTTCAGTTTAGCTCTCATGTTTCAAAGAGAAAAGTACTGACACGGGCAGGCAAACTACAGACCCCTGTGGGACTGTCTTCTCCCGCCCCAACTGGGGCAAACGAAGGAGAAAGAGAGATGTACGGTGATTTGTGGTGGCTGGATCTGGGCATCCTGGGCAGGCCGGTCGGCTTCAGCTGCGTCAGACAGGGGAGGAGTGGGTTGGAAAAGAGAAATCCCTTTTCTACAGTTACTCCTCTGTTTACCCACAGCTTGTAAATAGCCTTGTAATGAAGACAGGGACGGACTTCAGGGCCTTCGAACATTTTAGCCCAAATGATTCCACTCCCAGCCATGCGACCACACCGTGGAGGAGCAGAGGACGGAGCAGTGCCCGAGCGAAGCGCAGTGTGGGGAGCTTATCCAGCACAGGCAGCATGGCACCACGTTAAGCAGAGCGCTAGCAAGACTCTTTTTTATTTGTATTTTTTCATCACACTGAGGGGTGTTGTGTTTCCTGAAGGACTAACTCTGCCACAGGCAGCAGCAAAGTAGGGAGAGGTTTGCTTTTTGGGGTGCTCTTGGTGTGGCCCCCTTAGCCCTCCGCAGCAAGACACCAAGGATAAATGTTCCTCTTGGCTGGAAATCCCAGATGTACCTTTATGGAGAGTAATTTTTTAGAGGAACAATTAGATTTGCCGGTCTAATTTGATGCTAGTGGAATTCTAGAGGCAATTAAGTATTTGTTTTGTTTTGTTTTGTTTTTAATTTGTATATAGTACATATCAGAGGCTACACAGACACGTTTCCTTTCCTGTGGCTTCTGCTGGGGATCGGGGCTTCCCCCTGCCCCATGCCTCCCCTTCCAGCTCATGCCCTTCCCTGCGTGGCGGGGACGTCGGGAGGTGCCCACCTCTCTTCTCCTGAGGACAGCACGTGTGTGGAAAGTGGTGGGACTTCTGCGATGAAGCAGCGTAATGAGAAAGCAGGGAAGGGGAGCAGGAAAGATCACTGGAGGAAAATGTTATTCAGATTAATGATAATTTGCCCCTCTCTTCTTTTTTTTTTTTTCTAATTTCCGAGGCAGGATATAGGGCAGAGCAGAGACCAGGGGCGATGGAGCCCCGTCAGCAGCCAGCGCCGCAGCAGAGCTGACAGTATCTAGGTCAGCGTGCAGCAGTTCCTCGCAGATGACGGACATCTGCGGAGCTGAAGGCCAGCATCGGCGGTGGATCCAAGAGCTCCTTTTGCAACTAAAGGGTGTAAAATCCATACCCGCCCCCTGTCCAGCCAGCATCGGTGGGATGGGGCCCTGAATCTCAGCCACCGGGAGCTGAACTAAGGCCCGTCACTGATCCCTGTTCCACGGAGCGCAGGCTGAGAAATCAGCATTGCCATGGGATTCAGGTACAAAAGGCCAGAGGATGGGGATATCAGCCAGGGCGGCCCTAAAAACACATTTTTTAGAGGATCTGTCCTCTGAAAAATGACATTTTGCTTTCTCTCTTGCACAGGTGAACAATGTCAAATGTTAACCCAACTAATTTTCCTATTTTAAATGTGTGAAGTTTGGTTTGTTTCACTCAGGGCAAGCTCACGCACTCAAACATTCACCTGCTTTTTCCAAATACCCTAGTCAGCCTAATGAAAGGTATTCAACAATCCTACTGTCCTCAAAGCAACACAGCTTTGGAGACCAGCACACTGCCCACCGGGCGTGCATGGACCGTTTATCATGGTGGTGATCATGAACCTCCTCCCTCCTGCTGCTGTGCCTCAGCCCACTGGGACCGGAGCACGAAAGGATCAGCGCTTTCCCCGTATATCATCCCTGAGCATCTCTCTGTAAGAGTGGCACCTGTCTCTCAAGATTTGTGCTAAGCCCTGGATCTTCCCTAGAGTTCGATTCACCCAGCCGTGGCTTTCAAAGTCAATAAGAGCCCACGAGACCATCCTGTCTGGTAGCACAGGCCATCAGATTTCACACGGGCTCGCACTAACTCGTCTTTTGTTATGGCACGTCCTTCAAAAAGAAGACAGTCCACTCTGGATTTGACAGCCACAGAAGATGGAAGATCTGTTATTTCCCAGTACTGACAGACGTTCAGGAAGTCATTCATGAGGTTTATTCTTGCTTATTGAAAGCACCAGAGGAACTTTCCTGATGATCTTGACTCGTAGCAGAAGAATACATCTAATTTTTTGCTCGGGACCTAAACAGTTAAACCGTGATGCCAGCCAGCTAACCAACCTGCCTTGCCAGTAAAAATGTACAGCAGATGACGTGTCCTTGTAATTCAGGATTTTTGAGTAGGAATACCATGAAAAGGAGAGGGCCAAAAGCAATGTTCATGGTTCTAGAACAGCAAAGGTTGCTTTTGCATATGCTAGGAAAAGAGGGCTGTTATTAAGTATTTGGGCACAGGAACTGTCTGTTGTTTGTATTTGGGATGATAGCTACCGCATTATAGGTGTTAATCTAAAAATATTCACACTGTCTCACACAGGATTCTTTGTCTGAACTAGCCAGCCTAACAGAGATCACCTCTTTGTTTCTGTCGTAGCAGAACTTACCAGAACAGCATTTTTTACTACGAACATTTCTGCCTAACCCCTGCATGTTCTGATGCTGGGTAACTTCCTCTTCCTGCTGGCATTACAGGGCTGAGAACAAAAAGATCCAGAGTATAAGACACTTGGTTTAGCGAGCGCACGGTCTTGTGCTCTTTATGCACGGGCACATATAGAGGTGTGGGAGCTGACCAGACACTAGGACCTCACAGAGATCACAAAACCTTCTAGATTGGCGAAGACCTTCAAGATCATCACGTCCAACCGTCAACGTGACCTGCTGAGTCCCATCACTAGCCCATGTCCCTTGGTGCCACATCCACATTAAATACCTCCAGCTCTCAGCTCTGTCCGTGCCTCTTTCCCTTGGCCCACAGAAACGACCCCATGTCGCTGCTGCACTGTTAAGTACAGAGATGGTTGCACAAAGTCTGAGCGATGCGAACAGAGGCATTTTTGAAGAGTATATAGTGCATATTTAATTAAATAAATCCTTATTAGTGGCCCTGGTTAGAAGAAGACATGGCTTATGCATCAAAAAATACTCTTGCCGTTCTCAGCTCTGGTGTAGGAATATACTCGCTCAGGGCTGGCAGAAAGCAAGGTGGCAGGAAGGACCTCCTCGATCTCTGAGTGTTTTGTACCCCACCAAGACTGCACACACACGTCTGCCTGCTGAGAAGACAAAAAAGGCAATTTTGTGGCCCAGACAAGGTTTACTCAGTGTCTGGTGGAGTGGGGAACATTGCACTCCACGTGGTAAAACTGGTACAAAATGTTTCTAATCAAAGACTTGGAAAGAAAATGAAGGGGAGAGAGAACGAAACCGTCATTACCAGTATTTCGACTGTTGAATCTGGACTATTCGTAGTAACACACCAAGTGTATCTCTCCTCTTGCAGTTAACGCGTGACAGCTGACTACTTAACAATTAGGTTTTCCTTCTCCACCTCCTAAATTAAGGTCATAACCTTTTCTATTTACTTTTGGGATGTGGTAAATTAGAGCTTTGGCTTCATTACAAAAATTAATTAAAATAGTCACACAATGGTACCATTCATTGCTGCTCTCGTCCCTCCCCACAGTATGTCCTCATGTCAGCTCTCTTTGGTTTCAGTCCCGAATTCCAGTACGTGCTAGTCTGCCTGTATTATTTGGATAAGTAGGCTAGATTTTTCTTGTTGTCCATCGTCTTTAGTTCATTGGAAGAGCTCCTCTTGTTTCTGATTCTTCTGTTTCCTATTCTGAAGAAACCATACACTAGCAGCTCTCAGCCTGATCTTATCTACCCCAAATGCCCATGGAGGCTGCAGCAGAGCTTGGACCCCCACGGAAACCTCCACCTCACGATTTGTCTTTACTGACATCCCCGGTGCCTGGCTCTGTAAGAGAGGATTAGTGTTTAAGTTGTTTGCATCAGAATTTCAAAAACTAAACAGAGCTTAAAAAAAAAAAAAAAAGTCAGGCTATTCCACACTTTTGTGGGGCTGGAAGTCTGCCCACTGAAATACGTTTTATTTTTTTTTTCAGAAGCATTTCTTTGTGAATGTAATGCTTGTTTTCAAAGCTGGATTTATGGACTGACAAAATAACATTCTCTTTTATAGGAGAAAGTGTTGCATAATGTTTCATATGACCGCGTCCCGAGGTGGTTCAGCACACTGGTTTCCGCGTGTACCGATAAACACGGATCTCAGAGCTTTCAGGAATAATGACCCACTAAAATGTGTTGCTTGTTGGGAAGTACAGAACTCAAATTAATTGTACATCCCACCTAAAGGCTAAAGCAAAGGGAGAGATGTCTCACAAAGGCTTGGACAAATGCACATGCAGGATACACCATGCAGCAGGCAACTTTAGTACTGCTGTGCAGTGGAAGTCAAATTGCTTTAAAGAAGGGCACATGAACTGTCCGCAAAAGTGACACCTATTGTAGGCTTGATTTCTTCATGCTCTTAAGCATGTACATAACTGCAACTATATATTTTTTTATTTTTTATTTTTTTTAATTTACTGCTTGTCTGCACAGGTGCACTGTGGAAATGTTATCCAAATTAATTTCAGGTGTGACCTTAAGATGACTCTGTTAAAGTGTGAAAGTGAGGCCACTTTTTATAGAGTGACTGTGTCTGCACCAGAATCTGGCGGAAAGTAGTCAAGCCCATTTGAAAGAAAGTTCAGGACAACCCTTCTGTGCAGCATGTGGACAAGTCCTTACTTTACAGAGTTGAAGGAAGAGGACTGCTCGGGTACTTAAACGTTGGCTGTAGATGGGAAACAAGAAGGTATCTACAGGGGAATAAGCATGGGATGGTTGTACAGGCTGCCCTTTCTTTGCGGCTACGTGAATCTTTCTTTGCAGGCTTAGTTTTCAGGCAAACGGAGTCCCTGCGTGACTTGTCACAGGGCTGCCTGAGCTCCGGTGACATGGGACAGCCCAGGAATGTGGCCACGGCTGAGTGGGGAGCACAGGAATGTGCAGTCAGTGCCACTGGCAACTGGCGCAGGACAACAGTGCTTGCACACCCTTGGCCACAGGAATCCCAGCCAGCTGTTCCTGAAGATTCATCATATCACAGATTCACGGAACAGCTGAGGCTGGCAGGGCCCTTTGGAGGCCATCTTGTCCCACCTCAGCTCAAGCAGGGACACCCAGAGCTGGTGCCCAGGGCCACGTCCAGGCGGCTTCTGAAGATCTCCAAAGATGCAGACCCCACAGCCTTGTGCTGGGGGCAACCTGTGCCAGTGCTCCATCACCCGCAGAGCACAGAAGTGCTTCTTCTTCTGTTCCACTTTATTGCCTCTTGTCCTGCAAGAGGTTTAAGAGAGATGACAGGACCTTTGCTTGGAAGGAGGTGGCAGGCCTAAGCACCTTTCCTGAATCCATCAGCCTGAGGTGGCAAACGTTAGCAAGAACATTTCAGCTTCCCAGTAGTAAAAAATAAAAATAACCCCTACCGGTCTGTAATGTCCATGAGAGCATGCGTGCCCCAGTTCTCATCTTTTGTGCCTTGTGAACAGAGATAGCTGTGGGATGGGCTTTTTTTTTTCCTACTTGTTGGGGAGGAGGGAAGTGGAAGATTGATTTAATCCTTTAAAAATAAGCATCTCGTCCTCAATGTGCTCTGAATGACCGACATCCTGTGTTGTACTTCGAAAATGCATTGGCTTTTTTTCTGTGAAAAGCTTACAGCCAAAAATGAGACTGCACTGATATTTTGCTGCAGAGTTGTTGCCTGTAGGTAGGCTTTAGATGGAGCTGTTCTGTGGAAATCAATCTGGGTAAAGCAATAGCAGCTGCTATTTTGCCAGCAAGCAGAAACAATTGCAGAGGTACTCATACTACAGCAGCGCTACTTCGTAATTTAAAAACAATTTGGAACATAAAAATAACCTGAATAAAGTTAGAGAAACAAAATGTTGTTATTTCTCATGTTCTGAGACCAAAGACTGTAAAAACCTGTTTCTGAAATAAAAGTGAGTTCTCCCTCGCCAGGTCCCCAACCACATGTAGGACCAGTGAAAAATTAACCTTCTTTGGAGATAATACAGATTTTTCAGTAGTGATGATGAGGTCTATTATTTAACGTTTGTAATGCCAGCAGGACAGCATGTTCCCATGGACTCCATTGGGTTTCTTCTGTTTCTTCCTCAGTTCCTTTTCTCATCTCTCTGGCTGTGTTGCCTGCCATCTTCCTCTTCCATCCAATTTAGGCACTGGGAAGTGATCTCACCTGCTTGTATGAATACAGCATGGTGGGACTTGGTGAGCACCTCAAGGACTGAAGGAAATTACACCAGGATCTCAACCCCTTGGAAGCTCGTGGGCTCATTTTCCTGAATCAATAAAAAGGAAAACACCGTCATCCTTCCAAATAGAAATCATTATCAGAAAGCCTCCAACAGGGACAGAATACTTGTTCCATACAAAAAATATACATTTGTTTTCCAAGTTTATTAATGTATTTTAGGAAGGCTTGAGGATGAGGGATTCTGTGGAAAAATAATGGAGTATTATACTATTAATTTGCATCAATTTCTTATAGAGATAATTCAATTAAATAGTTCAGCCTTTAGCAACCTTTTTTTTTTTAATCATATCTCTTTTTGAACTGTCAGCCACTTGAAGGAACAGCCCTTGATTCTTTCTTGATTGTATGCTAAATGAGGCAATTTTTCCTTGGGGAATAACATTAGCTAAATTAGGAACGCTGTAATTTAAAGGTGATTAAGTACCTTTTGTGATTGTTGTTCTATGACTTCAATCTGATAACACTTAAGTGCATGTGTAATCTAGTTTTCTACAGGGCTGCTCACATTTAAGCATAAGCGTGCTTAAATCTTTACAAGATCAGGGCCTAAATGAGCACCACGGTTAAACGTTCTATGGCACATTGATGGGGTATCTGTTTGTCCTGACTGCAATGAAATTTCACACTTGTGCTTGGTGCAAAAACACTCAAAATGTTTAAAAATAAATAAATAAATTGGACTTTCATTTACAGATAGAGAAAGCAAGGCACAGGAAGGTGACTGGAGATGTTCTGCTCAGAAGACAAGTCAACTGGGAGCTGGCTGAGGACTCCTCACCTTCTGGACTTGTGCCCTGCTTCTTTCCAGCTGGACCTCGTGTCTGGGCGCTTGGTGCAGAAGGAGCAGCAGGAACCGCCAGGCAAAGTGACCGAGCCATTGCTCAACCTACCCACTTATCTCTGGAGAAATACTTTCATTGCTAACCACCAGTCTTCTTGCGGTTTCAGGGGAAGAGGCTTCTTGTCAGCAGAGCACAGAATGTCCTGAAGGACGTCAGAGCATGAGGAACTCTTGTTCTGCTGACAGATTTTAGGGTTGACATCTGCAGGGGGTGGCCAAATAAGATGCACTCAGCCATCCCACTGGCAAGAAGTGGTGTTGGTTTTTGCCCATGCAACTGGAAACTGAATATTGTACAGTGTCATTACTTCAAAATAAAATGTTTCCCTGTAACAATGGCTCCCGAACACAGAAACAGCCTTTGACCATAATGAAGTTTTGCAAATAATGCTTGCAGGAAGTGATTTGCTATAAATCAATCAAGCAGATCCCAGAAATAACATGACAGATGGTAACCCGACAGTACTGCAACATCACTGCACTACTTACTTGCACTCTAAACAACCATTTGGGCTCAGGTCTCTCAAGAAAACTGCTGCCTCTCACTCTACAGCTGGCTGAAGCCGAATCGCCATCCCGTAGAAAATTCTATCATCAAAAGTCACTTAAAGGAAGAATAAAATCAAGGGTCTGAAATTTCCTTCAGTGCAAAAGGAAAAAAGAAGTTTCAGTCATCAAGAGCTTATTTTTTTTAATTTTAAATTGTGTGCTTTTGCTTTATTTTTCAGCTGTTATGCTACAAACAATGTAAAATATGAAATTAACACAATCGTTAAGTGATATGAACTGTGAAAAAATAAGAGAATAATAACCTTTGAAATAAAAAATGCTGAAATGAAGAAGTGTAATTTTTCTATTTCCGATGCTCCAGTTTGATTTTTTTTGTCCTACAAATGTACAGTTTGTCAAAACCCCAATGTTTCCATTTTTCATGATCTAGTGCTTTCTGACAGACCACTCCACCTGCACACCTGGCAAGGTCTCTCCAGGCTATGGGTATGTGACGGGGCACGTGTGAGTTGCAGCAGTTCAGCAAGGTGCTCATCATACCCAGTGCTTTCAAACTTGCAAGGTAAAAACCATTCTCTTATTTTGCGTGCCCAATGCTCTTGTTACAATTTATTGAGGTTTGAAATGCTTGCTTCATTTGTCTATTGCACACCTGCTTGCTGCTTCATCACTGAATGAAGATTTGTTGCCTAGTATGGAGCAGACAGCACTGATTTATTAACTAAAGCACAAATGCACTCCTTGAAAAACAACCTCTTCTTTGCAGAAGGTTTTTTTCCTCCATCCCGTCCCACACGCACCTTGCATTCTGCAACCTGCCAGCCTTTTACCCTGGAAATCCTTGCTCCCATGAAGCTTAGATGAGGTACTATTTGTGTTTCCTTGTCTGAACAAAGGAAAGCGGTTTGAAGTTCGCCTGCTGCCTTCTGTGTGTCCCTCTGTCCCAGGGCCCTGGGCAGCCATCCGCTGCTCTGTGTGAGACGAGCGGCAGCATTGCTACCACCGCTGCGGCCATTTCGTGTGGCCAGCTTCGAGAGAGGGCCTGGTACAGAGCCAGGGCATGAACAGCCCCGTCGGAGCTGCAGGGGTGCCTCCCACCCGTGTGAAGTGGAAAGAGAAGAGGGAAAATGGCTCTGCAGGCATGGCACCTGTCCGGCGTTTTTCATCGCTGCTAAATTAACACAGGGACTGTAATCCATCCTGTGCTTGTGCCTAAGCCCTGTCTGAAATGTGAAGCAAAACGTGATGGTGTGCGGCTCTAACTCTTCTCAGGCTGGAATTAAATAGATGATAAATAATAATAACAGAGAACAAGAGATAAATAACCTTAATATCATTTTAATTGTAATACTCAGATTTCAAAATTTCCACCTCAGTTACTGGCTGCACATGTACCTGCATGTGCCTGTATAGATGGAGACAGAAAAAATAAAAACACCTCACTTTACGATATATTTTATATTTTCCTGCCTCTCCACCTGGCTCTCATTAAACGCTGTGGTAACACAGCCTGCCCTTCCGCTGGGGTTAGCAGCAAGGGGGGCCGTAGGCCTCAGCTCCCTGAAACCGGTGGGCACGCACTTAATTTTGGTGCCATGAAGAGTCTCACAGCCCTCGGTGTGTTTGTGGTACACCTCTGATGTTATCAGATTTAGCACACACATTTTATTTATTTTTTTCACGAGGTTTGCATGACCTCGACTTCTCGACAAGGGGCAACGGCCACAAAATGGAGCACAGGAAGCTCCGCACCAGCATGCGAAAGAACTTCTTCACGGTGAGGGTGACGGAGCACTGGGACAGGCTGCCCAGGGAGGTTGTGGGGTCTCCTTCTCTGGAGATATTCAAGGCCCGTCTGGACGCCCACCTGGGCAACCCCTGCTCTAGGGAACCTGCTCTGGCAGGGGGGTTGGACCCGATGATCTCTCGAGGTCCCTTCCAGCCCCCTCAATTCTGTGATTCTGCGATTCTGTGATTCCATGTGTGTGTGTATGAATGGAGAATTTTAACCTCCATGTTTTGCAAAGTTGAGGATTCGACACAGAGAATTTGAAAAGTAAAATTATTTTTAAAAGGCTATGTTTCATGCAGTCTGCACTAACACTCCTAAACAGCGTTGTGTTTGTGGGGCAGGATGAAACAACAGGCCTGTGCTCAAAGCTGCTGGTGCTTGCACTAGGCCAGGGCTGTATTTCCAGCTGCTTGTATTTCTGCTGACCCATTCCACCTGCCATTTTCTAAACAGGTGGGCAGCGCTTTCAACATTTCTTCCCCCCAAACACCCCAAGTTTGGAAAAACTACAACAGATAGCAGAGGGAAAACCCTTCCCTCCTCTGAGCCAGAGCTTGGCGGCGGCGGGACGCGAACCCGCGACCTTCCGAGCCCGGGGGAGGCGCGGGGCCGAGCGGGCGGGGCGGGGACGGGCTGGGAGAGGACGAGGAGGAGGAGAAAAAAAAAAAAAAAAAAAAAAGGAGGAGGAGAAAAAAAAGGAGGAGGAGGGAGCGGTGGGCTTGCTCCCGTAGCAGCCAGGCAGCGGCTCTGCTGCAGCCTGCTCCCTTCGTGCTGCCAGATCCCTCGCCCCGCGCCGTCTCCTCTCCCATTTTTTTCCCCCCTCTCTCTCCAAATCTAATTTTTTTTTTCTCCCCCCCCCCCTTTTTTTTTCTCTGCGTTTTTTCCTCCGGCCGGCGATGGATGGCGGCGCTGCCCGGCTGCGGGAGCTCGGCGCCGCCTGGGCTGGCGGCCCCCGGGTGCTGCTCGGCGGGGCTGGGAGCTGCGCTTAGGAGAGGGGCACCGCCGCTTCGGGGGGATTTCGCCCTTTTTCCCCCTGTTTTAAATGCTTAGAGGCGTGGGCATTTAGCGCTTGAGGTGTTTTTTTAATTTATTTCCCCCCTCTCGCCGCCCGCAGCTGCCCCCTGTATCTAGTGGGTGAGGTGGGAGAAGGGGGAGGCTCGCTGCTTTCCGCAGCCTGCTGGGGGGGGTCGCAGCGCTTCGTGCCTCCTCCCGTGTGCGCTCGGGCGAGGAAAATGGAGGCTGTGATCGAGAAGGAATGTAGCGCGCTCGGAGGGCTCTTCCAGACCATCATCAGCGACATGAAGGTGAGCGGCGGCGGGGAGGGCCGGGGGGCAGGTGCTGGGGACCCCCCCCACAGCCCGGGCACGGCGCCCAGGGAAGCTCACGGCAGCGGGGGGGGGGGGACCTGCATCGCACCCCCTGCTCTGGGGGCTTGGGGGGGGCTGTCGCAGGGCCCCCCCTCTCCTTGCTGGGGCGTGCAAGCTGTTAGCTTGCACCTTGGGCAGGTTTTTTCCAAGCCCATGAGATCGAAAAAACGACAGTATGTATATTTTTCCCCCCATTTTTTCCTCCTCCGCCTTTTATTTTTCATTATCTTTGGGGGTGGCGGGCAGCGATGCGGAGGAGCCGCGCGGTGCCGTGGGGTGGGGTCGGGTCGGGTTTGGGGGACGCGAGGTAAAAACATCCCCAGCCCTGGGGGAGATGCTCAGAAGTTGACGTGCTCCCGGGTTAAAAATCAGCGACGGGGCGTTATTTTGGCACGGCGTGTGCTCACCGAGGGGGTACTTGGCGCTTCGTGTGCATGCACGCCAAGGTCTCGAGTTCCCAGGTGCCTCCTCACCGCCGCCAGCCACCAGAAAGCTCTGCGCAGACCCACGCGAGCGGCTCCGAAAACACCCTTGGCACCTCCGCAGGGTTCGCTTCGACCGAGCGGACGCCTCCCGCCCTTGGCTCGTGGGGACAAATAGCCCAAAAGCTCTCCTGCGTCGTGCCGCCCGTGCCCTCCCCGGAGCCCCGCGGCTCGCAGCGCCGGAGTACTGCAGAATACTGCAGTGTTCCCCCGGACAAGGGCAGCTTGTCTTCCTCCGGGCCCGCCCGCGAAGGACGCGGTGGCCTGGAGATGTGGAGGGCGATGGGGCGAGCGTGGCGGTTTGGGGACAGCGGGGACCGCGTGCCTCCAACCCGGGTATTGGGGTGGGAGCAAGGGATCTGCCGCCAAGGAGCCGGGAGGGCTGCGGGAGAAGCGATGCTGGAAGGAGGACGGGAGCTGCTCCCACAGGGAGCCTGGGCGCAGGTGGACGGCTCCTGGCGTGGTTTCGGGGAGGAGATGCCGTTTGCCCGAGAAGTTATTTTTTTTGGCCGGGGGTTTCGCGCACGATTCCCTCCGAGCAGATCGTGGGAGGTGCTCGATGAGAAGCGTGGCTCGCCGAGAGCAGGCGGGTTGCGGGGAGGAGGGGGCGTGCGTGCGGGGATCTGTCAAGACAATGCTGCAGTCCTCGCGGCCGCGCTCCTCATGCTCTCAGCCCCCTTCTATTTTGAAGAACAATTACACCTTAAAATAAACCAACAGCACCCGCCCAGGACAGGATACGATCCTAAACCCCAGGATCGTTTGCAGGGAACACGCAGGAGCTTTCCGTTCCCCACAAAGTGCAATTTGGGGATCCAGCTCGAGGGTGTTCGTTCCTGGCTTCTTTCCACGAGCGATACGTTTGGTTTCCCTTGCTCTTAAGCACATAGACCCTTGCCGTGTTGATTTATTTATATATTTTCTTACACACTGGTGCTTGCATGGGAATGCTGCTCCTCAGAAACATGTTGACATGAGCGTATGGAGATGGGCACAGGTGTGAATTTTTTATTTTAATCCTCCATAGCAGTGGAACCTGTTTTGTGAACCGGAGATTACTGCGGGGGGAGGTTTGGGAAAAATCACACCGGATCCTTAGCAGCGTGGTGGATGTTACGGTTAAAAAAAATGTGCTTGTTATTTAACATGAGTGGAACAAATAATTTCTTACCTGGGCTTCAATTTAGTGCAGCTGATGAGACGCACGAGGGTTCTTTGTGATTTGTGCACAAAGGATTGTGACGATTTCTCGGGGGGGGAAAAAAAAAGTAGCTAATTTTGACAGCTAACCAGAAGCTTTCAGCTAATCATACCTTCGGTAGTAGAGTGAAAATTAGCAATTGAAGTGCTGCTTCACGTAGTCAGGTCTGTGTGGGCAGGCTTCTGGCAGGATCTTTGAGACTTCATGTGGGGGTCTGCCCACACACCCCCATGCACTATCTGTGCCTGGCTCTCGTTGCAGGCGGAGATCAAGGCCCCAAACGCCCCGCAGTGCTGAGGGATCTGCTGCAGCATTCGCCTTTTTTAACTAAATAACTTGCAGGTTCTTTTTTATCATATTGCTCTGCCTTCAGCTTAGCTGTGAAGGCAGTAGGGTTAATCGCCGATACCCTGAAATTGCTCTGAAGTTTTGCCAGTGGCTGCAGATAGGTGCTGCAGCCAAGGTGATGAGGATACGGCCCGTACGGACTGATTTTGGTCTTTGTGCGCTAATAGCGGACGAGCTCAGGTGTACCCGTGGTTAACTTTGAGCTCTCCTTGATGTCAACAAGGTTACAGAAACAGGAATCGCAATCCTGAGCGATGGGATTGCTTCTTTCTGGTTGTCTCAGTGCTGTGTTAACTTTGAAACTTAATGAGGGCGATATATGCAAACGTAACCGGTGTGTCACAGGTTTTGATAGCAGGATTATCTCTTGGTGGCTGAGGACGAGCCACCGTTGATGGCTTCTCCAGAAGCCCTGAATTTTTCTTCATCTTCTGCCAAAAATAGTTTGGTGATTAATACTCAACCAAAAAAGCTCCAAAATAAAAAAAAAAAAAGTGTAAAGCTGTGTGATTTAGAGAAATGAGGTTACCGAGTTAAACGTAAGTGGGATTTTTCTAATCCGTTCTTACACAGCATTTTAATGCACACATGCAACTCCAGTGACCTGATAAGGGAAGTCCGTATTTCGTATTTTCCACGCAAAATGAGGGTCATGTTTGTTGAGTAGTGTGTAGGTGTACATGGTAACAGAGCTGGTTGTGGAAAGTCCACGTTGGGTTGTGCTTGGCCACCATGCTCTAGAACTGGGTTTTGATGCTCGGGGGTTTCAAGATCAGATTAAAGAATCGTGAAGCCTGAAAAGCCCAGCCCATCCTTCAGGTTTTGTCCATTGCCGCAGCCCTGATGCTTCCTATGATGGCACCGTTGAGCATGTGGCGCTTAGAATTTGTTATATTCTTATGCATAATCTCTTCCAAAGTGATAAAAGTTTATAAAAGAAAAAAAAAATAAAGCGTGTGTGTCCCGTTGGAGGAGTACTTGTGTGTGCCATATTCAAACGCCGTGCGGTTTCTCTTTGAACGCGGTGTACTTTCTGTGGCTCCCCGCGGGAAGGGAGCATTTGATCTGACCGGTTTGTAACTCGTTTCTGGCAGTCGAGAAATGAGGTGCCATAATACGCTGCTGATTTCAATATTTCTCGCGCTGCGAAGCAAAGCTCGGCAGATGATTTTTGGGAGGGCCTGTTGCGTGCGGGTTTCAAAAGATTGATCTGCACATGAGAAGACAACTTCTCTTTAACGCCGCTGTTCCCTGTGAGTCCTAATTCTGTGTTCCTTTTAATCGCTCTCTGCTTGCTTGACGGAAAAAGGAGGACAAGAAAACCCATCTGAAAACATTGAAATTAAACCTGTGTAGCTCATCCCTTGCTTCATGTTGCTAGTTTTCGTTTGTTCTGTACTTGTCTCTTTTGCCAGCGCGTGTTTAGGTAAGGCAGGGGCTTGCTGTATGTGCGCAGCGCCCATCACCGTGGGGTAGGTGTAGGGGGAATGTGGGTAAAGAGCAGCTGGACCAACGCTGGTTGTCCGTGACTTCAGTTGTAGCGAGTGAGAGAATTTACAACGTTTTTATGGGTCCTGTGAGGCTTACCATTTGGTTTCAGTCATCTTCCCCACGTGCGGTGGATGTGCAGGTACGAGGGGGACTTTGACCTCTCGGTGAACAAAATCAGAAGGTTCCCAGAGGATGGGTGACATTTTAGAAGAAAAAAAAAAAAAAAACACACTTTTTTTTCCAGGTGTGTGTGCCTCATTTGTGATCTCTTAACTGAAATCTCAATAAAATCAACATTTTGCTTTCGGTGGTAACTTCTGCTTTAATCCTATAAAGGAGGCGAATGCTTCCCTCCCTTGCTGCTGGTGGGGCTCCCTGGGATGAGAAGGCAGCGTGCCTTCGCCTTCAGCCGTGCACGGCTCCCGGCCTTGCTTTCCATCCGAGGAGAAAGGAGTGAGCATATGGGCATGAGAAATATTTATGTTTTTGCAGCCTCTTATCTCCTGTTAGGATGTGAGTGGTGAGAAGCAGCCTTTTAATCTCGCTTTTTTTTTGCGGAAGATGGAGCCGGGGGTGGTCACAGCAAGGATTAGGAGCCATTTGTTAAGTAAGGCACGATTTGCTTGTGAGGGATGGCCTTGTGCTAGTCACACCAGTAATACGAAGTGAGTCAAAATAAATAAATAAACGCTTCCTGGAGCAGATAGAAACGTCGAGGCTGTTCCTACGGCAAGTACAGCTGCAGGCCCTCAGTGTCCACGTTAATCCAAGGGACAGCCTGTGTGTAAAGGGGAATCCGGGCAGATCTGCTTTCCCCTGATGTGTAGCGATACGACAGCTCTTCTGCAGCTGTGCTTTATTTGAAGCCCGGGATCTCTGTGGAGATAAGGAATGTTCAGTTCAATGACTTTAAGGTCTAATTTCAGTCCAGCTGTTGAGGATGGTAACTCTTGTAAGGAGAAAAAGCTGAACGTACGACGTGCAGGTGGAGGCTGGGAGAGGAATGGACACTCCTGTCCTCCCTCTGCCGCGCGTGCTGGGTGGCACTGGCACGTACCGATCTATTCCAAACCCAGAAAATCGATGTTTATCCCCTTCCCCAAAAAGCGTGAAATGAGTTCCGTTCCACTCTACGCAGATTCTGCTTTTCTTCTGCATTTTCTTGTCCTTGAAGGTTGGTGCAAACCTTTAAGTATGCTTGCGCTTAGCCAGTCGCCCTGATTTCTTTCCCCTCTGCCTCCCAACAACCTGCTTGCCCAAACATTCGGTTTGCTTACGCTGGAATTCCTCGCCTTTCCGAAGCAGCTGCAGCATCTTTCTGTAAACATCTCTCCGGGGGAGGCAGCGGCGGCCGAATGCTGGTGCGGGAGAGCGCTCCTGCAAGCCCGCTTAGATCCTGGGGTCCGTGCAACGCAGCATAGCTGGGAACATACTTGCAAAGCATTTATTATTTTTAGGGACACATTCTTGATCCAGGCACGCGTGTATGAGCGCTAACAATTCACACGACCGCCGAGCATTCGCTATGTAAATGTGTCCGAGGCTGGCTCGTTCTGGGGCATACCGAGGGCGAGGATTTTTATTTAGTGCCTTTTAAAAGGACTGCTTTTGGATCTGGTGGCATGCTAAGGGCTGCATAATAGGGCTCGCCGTGTTGGAAGCGTGGAAGGGGTTGTGCAGCGCTGCATGAAACACAGTCAACTGAACAAATGTTGGAGGACAAGAAGTCTGTGCAGTGTCAGACTGAGTGCTGGTTAATGCCTAACCGAGGGTGATCGTCAGGAGACTTTGCTGCTTCTTTCCTCAGTTCTGAGTGTGCGGGATACATATTTTTTCCAAGATAAAGAAGTTGCTGCAGTTGATGGAGTATTCTTGTGTACCTGTAAGTAGGCTGACGGGCAGAATGCTGTTTTCAGCCTGTGAAAAACGCGTTTTGGGTTCATGGTCTGCCCAGAGACGGCGTGGCCTTAAAGCGCAGAAAGCACTTGATGGCAGAGAGCAGGATAGGAACAGCGGCTGCAGAGGTGTTTTGCTCTGCTTCAGAGGGCGCGAAGATGAGTGCAGAGGGGTTCGAGTCAGTGCCACAAAGAGGCTGCTATAGAAATGCGTTTGCCTCTTCAAGTGTTTGTTTTCCAGCTCAAAACGATGCCCGCCTTGGTGCTGCCCCATTGACTGGTATCTCTGCTGACCTTTACGGATGTTAATTGACTTCTTCCTGCTGGGCTGTGCGATAGCCTGAACGCCGAGGTGTTTGGAAGGGCTGGAGACAAAATGTCTGGTAGCCTCGTGGGTAAGACCGTAGCAGCTTTCATCTTCAAAGTGCTGGGGAAGCGTGTGACTTAGCTCCCAAGAATGGCTCCCATTTTACAGAAAGGCAAGTTACGGCCGCAGGTTCAGTCACTTCTACTCCTTTCCCCTAGGACAAGAAGGGATTGAGTACATGTGGATCACGGAGTTAATGAGGGGATGGTTTTTAAGCTGCCAGTGTAATACGTGTTGCTATATACACCCACACCCCACACAGCTTTCTTGTTGCTGCTTAAGACTTGTTGCTCTTCCCCTTGTGATAACCCAATGTTTTTTGGCGGCGGAGATGAGGTCTGCAAATGAACGATCAGCTAGCAACACAAGTGTGTTCAACTCCTCTTTTGTAACTGAAATTAGGGGGGATCTCTGTTTCTGATTGGAGCACCTTAAACACGGGGTGGTAGATCACGAAGAATTTGGCTGTCCGGCAAGGCTGTGCACGAGCTCTGTATTTTTCGCTCTTCCAGTCAACGAACATAAGTGTTGTGTGGGTCACTTTAATTCTAGGATGCTGCCTGGTGTACACACAGCAGTTAATAAATCACCTTGGATGTATTTAAAAGTACACCTGCAAGAATGAACTTGCGAATGCTGATTTCGTCGGCGCGCACAATGCTATCGATAACCACGTAGCTGGAGAAATTTGGTTCATGGTATAAAAAGGTTCAGATTCTTTTGTTCCCATTTTTGTCTTCCACATAAACTGCTACCACACTTCTCATGCAAGGATAAGATTTTTTACCATATGCATTAGATGTGTGCTTTGTAGTTTCATGGAAGCCGTTTGCGTAGTGGCTTAAAACTTTGCGATAAGGTGCTTCTCATCAAAATCGTCTGTGATCAAACCGAAGTAACTTGGAGCTTGGAAGGGATTGTTTCTTTTCTCATGAGTGAAATGAAGAGCAAGGAGCTGGGGATGAGCATAGTGGCACTTCATGAACTTTAGCCCTACCTTGGCAGTAAAATACTAAAAACTGCTACCTGGCAGCCGCCTCTTCCCTGGTGTGGTACTTCTGTGGTCAATTCAGATGCGTGGCAGTATCTTGTTGCCAAAGTACTGGTGTTTCTTGGGTCCTGGAGATCGCTTTGAATGCCCGTGCGATGGAGATTGTGCAAAGATCAAGCGATGAACGCTCAAACGAGGGTGTCTCCTGCTTCTGCGGATGCCTTGGGAAGAAGTGATGAAACCTCAGTGGTGGTGGTGTTACCGGCACAGGGCTGTTGGCTCTGCTTCGAGACTGTCCTGTATAGGCATTAACTTGAATGAGTGCCTCTTGATATTTTAATTATCCTAGTTTTGATCCAGCTGAAATATTGTGGGTTTAGAAAATAGCTGCCGAGTATGCACAGTGGCCACTTAATGAGTCGGCGGATGAAAGGCGGTATTGATGAGTCTCCGAGGAGAAATCTGCTATTCAGGCTTGCAAACTTGTTTAGACCTGCAGGGAAGAACATGGAACTAAATGCTTCCTCTGGAAGACTGCTTAATGTCCTGCTTTTCTAATGCAACATGGGATAAAAGATTCCCCAGAAGCTGTGGCTAAGTTGTTTTGTGTTTTTTTTTTTTTTTTTCCCCCTCTTGTGAATAACTTCCTGTGTTTATAGAGAGGGAGAGACTGTATGCTTATGCATGATATATTTTCTCACAGCACGAGTATAACTTTTTTTGTTTGCTAATTACCCAATCTAGCTTGGATTTAAACCGTGATGTGTTTGAGTTGGAGTTGGGTTTCTTTGTCTGAAGTACTGTGAAACCGGGCTGCAGATGGCATGGGTTTGACGTGGTCCTTATTGACGTGGCAAGGAGGCACACGATGCGTGTTGTAAGCCGGGATGCCGTGCAGCAATCCAGGCGAATGGATTTGCATGGGTCATGGCTGTGCTACAAGCTGAAGTCACAACCATGAAGCAACTGGTGTCCACCACTGGAACCATTTAAATACGGGCTAGTGGGGTGCAGGCTTTGTTGTAATACAACTTAAAGATTTTAGAGCTCTAACAGCAGAATCATACCTGATTTGTGTTCCCTCCCCTTTTAAATGGGTAAATGGTTAGTGAGTTCTACTGAATACCTGCATTCTCACTAAGAGGTGCTCAGGGAACTGGTCGTTCTTTAGGGTTCTTCAAATGGTTTTGAATCGGAAATCAGAAATCCAGAAAATCAGAAATCGCTGATGGTTCTGTGCTTTTTCCCAGTGGGGTGAATATCCTCTCCTGCGGTTTCCTGATTGGATTCATCTTGATTTTATCAAAATACTGTGCCATTGCCCATATCCTAGAGTAGCTTGTTCTGTGTCCCAATTCCCTGTTCAGACTGAAAAACAAACAGTCTTGAAAACTTGAGTGGTTCCATGATGTGTAGAAGAAATATCTAGTAGGCTGTTTTTTTAATAGCATAAGAGATTTCTTCAGTAGTGTTTTGTTGCATAATTTGCAATGTTGTGATAATGTATATATCACCTTGTGAAAGCTAAGCTTGGCATGTGTATTTATACTGTGCACGCTGAGGGAAACTCATTTCCAGCCCCCCGCCTGTTCCCTAAACAAGTAGCAGAAATAATGGAAATGGGTGTATAGATACAAGACTTTGATTTTAATTACCCCTGCTTTTAGTTCCTGGAGGGTAGTTGCAGGTTAAATGACATCTTAATCTGATCTTTGACATGCTTTTACTTTCACTTGCATTCTCTATAATCTCTCAAACCCCGTGTTTGTATCTGTATCCTCTTCCAGTCGGTAATTTGCATGTTCGGTTCTTTTGAAGGCTGTGAAGTTAACGTCTTAACGCTGTTGCTGACTTTTCATTCCTTTTCCAGCAAGTCAAGAGTCAAGAGCCCCATTTGCTGCTAGAGCTAAGCCTGAAGTTCCCCTGTGCGTGGCGGGGGGAAACGCTCAGAAAGAGAGAAGGGACTTGGCAATCATGCAGCCCCTTTCCTTGACTTGTGGGAGCAATTTAGTTTTCATTGTGTGAAATCAGTACCGGGGCGTTGTTGGCTCAGTTCTACTTTCGAATTTGAGGTATATCTGAAATGAGGTAAATGAAACCAAAGTAATCATGGAAGAGGTGGTGTGTACACCTCTGCATCTTCATCCTTATCTTCATAAAGAGTGAGATCTCTCCCACTAATAAAATTAATGATTCAATCTGTTGGAAGACTGATGCTATTCTGGGGAATGGATGGAAAAAGATGCAGCTTAGAAAGCTTCATGAGAGAGGTTCTTGATTTGCTTATTTTTCGACCTAAAAAGAGGAAAAGCCTACAAGTAGATTTATTTTTTTTTTGCCCTCCGGATGGGGAACAGTCATTAGGAACTTCATGTAAGGTGATGTTCAGTCTCATCTCACCTGTGTCTTCCAAGAGCTTTTGTGGCGTAGGCAGTGTTATCCATGGGACAGGTTTGACGAAACGTGTGGGTTGTGCAAAGAAATGCGTTAGCGTTGGGTAGTGCTTTGTAACTCTTGCAGTTGTGACTGGCCAAGCGCCCTTTTCCCCAGTTGACTACTGATTCTTTCGGACGAGAGGAAGAGCCTTCCAGTGCCAGATGCTAGCTGGGTGGGGAGATTGATTGTCAGCCACTGCATCTTCCCACATGCTGAGACATCTGTGGCCGGAACCCCTTTTTTTCAGGCTGTCAATTGTTTTCCTGTCCCCTTCCCCTCCACTTCTTCCTGTTTTTTTCTGTTGAAGGCCCCCTGGAAAAATGATAGCCTCTACGTGCAGACCATACTTACTTATGCAGGCCATTTTTGTGTGTGTGTGTATAACATCTGTGACTTTGTGTGGTGTCTAGCACAATAGTGTCTTTTCGCTCCTTGTACGTAGTGTAGTGCATACCACAGAAATGAAACATCCATAATAATCGTTCAGATTCTGAAATCTGATAAAACTACATATATTATATATATATTTAAGCTTTGTTGTTAAGCACCATTTACTTTGAAGATTGGGAGGACATGTGAAGTAGCAAAGTTACAATTTTGTTCCAGAGGTAGATGTGTGGCATTTGGATGTGTTACTAGGGTGTGAAGCTGGGTAACAGTGCTGTGTATTTGGGACTCAGCTTCTCAGCTGGTCTTAGCTGAATGATTACACTGAGGTGGAGAAGTCCAGCTCATGTAGCTAGCTAGAGTCGTGCTTTTTTTTTTCCTTCCTATTGAAGTCTTCTGATAGTCATTCAGTGCCTTTCTGGAAGGCACACAGCTCTTGCTTTGATAACGTGTGAGATAAAACCAGGGCACTGCCCGCCAGGTCCCTTTCTCTCCTACCTCTTTAGCTGGAACAGCTAAAATTAGATTCATAATTTGCTTTACTGTAGAGTAGCTCTCTGTCTTTTTCCCTGTGCCCTGAAAGTTTAGATGGGTTGTTGCTGTGAACAAGATACCGAACTGTTTCTGCTGCCTTTGTAGTCTGCACCGCAGCAAGAGCTGATAACATGGCTGAAAAGCCTTTCTGATAAATAAAAGCTGTTAAAAGAACACAGTCAAGGTTTTTTAAAAGATGAGGTGCGTCTTGTCTCCGGGATTCAGGGTGCACGGAAATAAATTATTAAAGGAAGTAAGTGTCTTTTCACTTAATGGGAAAAAAGCAGAAGAATTGTAACTCCTTAGTAGAAGGAGTGACAGAACAGTTTTTAACTGTCAAGACTGCTGGTACTGAAGTTGTAATCTTAAATAAATACAACAGCCTGGGTTCCTATTCTTGCTATTAGATGTAATCGATAGCAATTTCAGTAAAATTGGATCCTTTGCTGAAAGTCTATTCTTGATGTATTGAGAAATCTCTAAGCTTCTTTTTTGGATTCGTTCTCCTGCAGGATTTCTGGCCCGAAAGGAAGGGAGAAACTCCAAAGTGGCCTGCTAGTGACAGGATCATAAAATAATTTGGGTTGGAAGGGGCCTTTAAAGTTAGATCATCTCTGCCCTTCCCTGGTGTGGTGTGTTGACCTTGGCCAGCTGCTGGATGTTCACCCACTCCTCCTCTTCTTCCACAGGACAGGATGCAACAGTAAGATGAAAATGCTCATGGGTTGAGTCTAAGAAAGAAATTGCCTACCAACTACCGTCATGGGCAAAACATACTCAACTTGGACGGTGACCTTTATCACCAACTAAAAAAGATTTAAATGGCGAGAAAGAAGAAAAATTAAAACACCTTCCAACCACGTACCCCAACAGCCCTTTCAGGAACACCCTGTCCCCGCGGGGGCTCCCCACGGCCGCAGCTCCCTCAGGAAATGTCCCCCTGCTGCGGCGTGGGCCCTCCCCGGGCTGCAGGGTGGAGATCTGCTCCAGCGGGGGCTCTGCAGGGCTGCCGGGGAATCCCTGCTGCCTGTGGGCCTGGAGCCCCTCCTGCCCTCCTCCTCCTGGGGCCTGGGCCCTCTGCTGCTTCTCCCTCGCCCTGGGCCTCCTCCTCGGCCTGTGCCCGCTCTGCCCTTTCGGAACTCTGTTTTCCCCGAGGCGCTGCCAGTTTGGTGCTGGGCTCAGTGCTTCCCTGTCATGGGGATGTTGAAGCCACCACAGAGGCCCTGCAGCCCCTGGCCAGCGCCTGGGTACAGACACCCAGGGTTTTCCAGCACTTTCCTGCTGGTTTCTCTGTTCCAGGCATGATGCTCATGTCCACGGTCTGGTTTTTGGGTGAAGTTTCACTGAACGAAGGTGGTGCCACCTCTCCTGCCCAGCCCAGTGGCAGGCAGGGAACAAGCAGCAAGCCAGCACACATACATGGCTGAGGACCTGTCCCCAGGAGCCACAGCCACGTCTGTCCAGCCCTTAGTGGGTCTGTGTGTTCTTGTCCGGCACTTGCAGGTGCTTTCCTACTCAGCCTGGTGCCTCTCAATACTAATTATGGTATTTGTCCCTGAGGGAAAGCTATTCAGTGTCCTAATTGTGGACTGGTGAAATAGGTGACAGGCATGAGACACCATTTTGTTTTTCAGCCTGTAGGCAGAAAGGCGATGCCCTGTCTGTTTTCGGTGTAAATCAGCTGGAGCGTGGCTGGGCACTGGCATCAGGTGACTAATGGCTTGTAAACCAGCTCATTAAGCTGTAGGGTGTGATAATGGCATGTTTTGGCTTACCAGCGACAGCCTCAGTCGGTAGCTGAAGGTAGGGTGTGTGGTGGGACTAGGGGGCTTTCATGCCTTGGGAACAAGTGTTTTGTAGGAGAAATGTTGGATCTGAAGAAGAAATAATAATTAGGCACAAATGTACTCTGGGGGAAATAACCCCCAGATTAAGCCATTAACGATCTTCAAGGAGACCATTTAAACAAACCCGGATTGTAACAGATTCCTATTTTACTCTGTGAGGAGCTAAAGAGAGGATTTGTGACCCAGATGCCGCAGCTCTTCTGCGGGTTTCTCTGAGTGGGACTGAGAGGTGAAGGCAGCCCGCTGCTTGTACAGATAATGCAGAGACCAGACAGACTCTGACGTTTAGAGGGGTGAAAATTGATTTCCTTTAGTGGCTGTTTGAAATTGGAAATTGCAGAAGGAGCTATGGGAAATGCAGCATTTGAAAATACTTTATTATTACTCTTCCAAAAATGGCTTTACATTACAAAAGGATGTCTTAGACAAAGACAGTGAATTCTTCCTACTGTTCCTTTGTGTTTAAATTAAGTCAGTACTACAAGTTGAATTAAGTTTTATGGCTGTTCTGGTGTGTGGTTTCCACCACCGCTATATTTCTCCTGTTGACCACTTTGATGAAAGGAACAACAGTTATTCCAAATGTTAACTTGAAATGAGGACGTGAGAGAGGGGCTGCCTTGCTCGCGGTGGCACGTGAAGAGATCACGGAGAAGGAGCTGCTCCTGGGGTGCTGGGAACCTGCAGTGCTTTTCCCAGAAATAGGTTAACTCTTGTGCTGTCTTCTTGGTTTGTCCCCCAGGCATTGCTCAGTGACCTCCTTGCTTCCCTGGTGCTGCAGGTGAGGTAAAACCCCTGTTAATAGGATCTGTGAAGTGGCAGGTGTCAAGCACGTCTGCTTCAGGTGTAGGGATCGAGGGGGTTTGGTTTCAGCAAGGATACGATGGCAGAAGTGCTTTTTGGAAAAGCTGACAGGGACAGCAGGATTTGTGTGCAAGGCTTGAGTTGTGTGTTACTGTGAGAGATGAACGTGCTGACTCACCTTCAAAAGAGAAAGGCAAACAGCAATTTCTGCTGGAACACAGATTAAATGAACTACTCATACTTTTTTTTTCTGTTCAAAATGACATCAGGTGTTTTTGGACTAGTACAAGAGTGCCCAGGTGAAAAGATTACAGTGATGGAAATGTATATATATACATATATATTTAATCAAACCAATTTAGGAAACAATATATGGGGGTGGGTTTGTTACAGCTTATATAAGTAGGCTTGGCTTAAAGAAAAAAAACAGTTTTAAAGACAAAAATAAGTAGTCATGGAAATGCTTGGTAACTAGTTTGAGTTTGCTTGCTTTGTGGCCAGCCTGGTGAAGAAAACAACAACAACAACAACAAATGTATTCTTTTTGAGTTATGTTTTGAAGGCACCGTCTGCTTTGGAGTCCTCCATTTGTCGACTTGCATTTTGCTCAAGAATCCAGTAAAGCCTTAGGCCCTGCTGTTAATTGTCGGGGCTTTCAAGGCTCCTGGCATACGCATGCATAACGCATGTACAGCATGCGGGCAAACTCTGAAGCACGGCTCCTGTGGCGAGAGATGCAGTTCAGGGTAGGGGATTTCAGTTAGACTAATAGGTTTAAGGAAATGGCTTTTTTTTTTTCCCTTATCCCTTCAAATAATCAGTGGGTTTCTTTCATTTTTAAATGTGACAATTTTTTCATGACAAAAAGCACTTTATATTCTAGGCCTTGCCACCCTGATAACGGGTCTCTTCTTTCGCCTTCTCCCTTTCCCGTTGGCTCCATGGTGTGTAGGTATAATGAGGTTTTATGACCACCTGGCTTACATTGCTCAAAGAGAACGAAGAAAGAAACAATGAACAATGCGACTTGTACTAAAGACTGTTCAGTAGTGGTTAGCACCCCAGTCAGCGGCCTTGTGTCAGGGTCTGTTGTGGCCCTGCCCAGGTCCCTCTGCAGAGCTCAGCTGTGCAGTGACTGCGTGGGTGATACACACAACATCTGTGCAAAGACATTTTTGAAATATGATTAGTAGAGAAGATGAATTTGTGACCAACAGATCAAGGCCAGAATTGAAAGGGAGCCTTTGGTTTTAACCCCAAGTCTAATTCAAGTCCCGCTGTGGTGCGTGAATGTCTGGGAGCTGCCTTGCCAGGGTGTACCAAGGAGCTTGAACCAGGTTGTCAGCTTTTGGGGAAGGGGTTGCCTTTGCCCCAAACAAGACAATACCGATGGTAGAGTGAGCAAAGGATTTTATTTTACTTAAAAAAACAGACTGGCTTAGCAGGGTGGATCGACTTTGCTACAAGCAACTGCACTTGCTTGCAACCTCTTCCAGTCAGAGCTGTGGTAATGTTAGCCTTGAGGAGCTGCCTTATCTGGGTTTTATTGTGTCGTTGCTCTGGTAACAGCAAGTCTTAAACCTTTATTAAAGGAAGCATGGATATTTTATTTTACTCTCTAGACTCCAATCAAAGGGAAATGTTGAGGTTTCTTTCTACCACCATTTTTGCTGTTAGCAGAAAATTTGCACTTGTTCTGCAGAGAGCAAGTTAACCTTGTTTTGGTCTAAAAAGGATGATATTTTACCATAAAAACTTACTTTAAAACAAACAGAAGCTTTGGGAAAACAGACATGAGAACTCATAAGAACACTTGGTGTTTATACTCTAAATGAATATGTGAACTCCTAACACAATTTCTGAAAGTGGGGGAGAAGTTCCCAGGAAACTGTGAATTTAATTCAAGAGGAATTAAACCTTCTTAAAAACTTTGCATATGCTCAGTGCCACGCTACTTTACCAGCGTCTGTTCAGAAATGAACTCCAAGGTCATTCGGGACCATTTCAGAAGGAAGTTATGCAGCTGTTGGGAAAGTTTTCATCTTAGACTACTCTGCCTTTTCTGTGACTGATTGCTGTATTACCATGAGACGATTTGAGGTGGTCTCTTGGGCAGCTCAGACCTTTGTTAAAAAAAAATAAAAGCCCTTATAATAAGAGAATGGGAACATGGCAATTGCATGAAGAATCCATATGTAGAAAAGAACAACTAGAATTCTGCCCTTGGTTTTGGGAGATTCTCTTTATGTGTTACTGCAGCATCCTAGCACCCCACTTCTAATAGGTTTTTGCTGTATCCCTCTGAAGTAAGGAGTTTCTTAGTTCTTCAGTTGAAATCCCTCTTCCTCTCCAGTGTTTTTGCTTGGGGAATCAGTAAAGCCTCCTCAGAAGACCTGTTTCATTTGGATTCAGAACCAGTTCAAGTCCCATATGTTGGGAATGGTGTTTAATAATGAGAGTCACCTTACTGGGAAAATATATTTTGGTGTTACTGAATTAGGATTTAATAAAGTCTTAGTTACGGCTTTACTTCTAATTTCATTTGAACATTAAAACTGCAGTATCAAAACCAGAATGCTCAAAATATTCATTATTGTGTCTTTTTTTTCTTGCAGGGAAGTTACCCGGTGTGGGAAGATTTTATAAATAAAGCTGGGAAATTGCAGTCTCAGCTTCGGTAAGTCTTGTGTTGCACAGTCAAGATCGCCTACAAGTGCTTGTGTGTGCGTACGTTAAAATTAAATGCAGCTTCCGCCAGGATAATTTTCTAAGCATGTTCTAGTAAAATTGTGCATCTTTCATAGTCAACGCCCATGTATGTAATTGTCACACACTACTGCTGTTCTGATGTATTTCAGGTAAATACATACCTATCACCAATGGTACATAACAAACGTCAAACAAGATAAATTTCATAGCTTCTGATGGAAAATTAGATAATGTATTGTTTAGTGAACACGGAGATTTAGAATTAGACATACGTTGTCATTGTTATAAGTGTAAAATACAGCTGGTTTATATTAGAAGAAGGCTCAACAAGTTAGAGACTTTGGTAGTCTTAACAGCGCCTTCTTCTGCTTTAAAAACCAAGGGAATTCCTGTGCTGAACTGTTCATCAGTGGTTATTAAAACTTACTTTATTGGGGTATACTTTGCAAATGTCATTCTGGATTACCTTCAGCAGATTTCTCTTAATAAGTACCATATGTACTGCACTCAGACCAATTCTGTTATCTCCAGAACTCATTCACTTGTAAAGTCTGTTTCTGTTCATATGAATCCAAACTCCATTTCTTCCCAAACCGCAATCTCCTCTGTGCTCCCCAGAGCATCGGCGTTTTCTCACAGCAGCAGTGGTAATAGATACGGTTATTGGCAGTGTATTTTGTGGTTCTGCATTGTGTTGTGAACCGTTTCTGAAGAAGCTGGTGTTTAGGCTCATCTAAATGGCTGGAATACACTGTTCTGCCATGCCATGTCTAAAATAAAACCCTTGCATGTGGTTTTTCCTTTTCCAGCAATCACATTGCAGTAAGGGAGAGTGGAAGAAAAGAAACAGAGAATGTTCCTAGCCGTTTGTACTCTTTAAATACAAGCCTTCAGAGAAGGCAGGAGAAATAGTTAGATTTCAATCCTGTGGCATTGCGTTCAATGTAGTGCGTCCCTAGCTAAAGGAACATGCAAGCAGGCAGCTACAGGAACGTGCAAGCAGGCAGCTTGAGCCTGCTTTAAGGATTTGCTGTTCATTTCTAGCAGATGCAAGCCTTTTTCCTCTCGTTCATTTCTGTGCGCTCAGATAAAGGAGAGCAGATGTCATCTGAGCTGGAGCTAGGTCTTCATGGATCTGGTTACTGGAGAAATGGAACTTTGTTATTAGCAGTATAATTAATAATTAACAATATAGTACACGGATAACAGAATGACCTGCAAGTTTGGAAGGCTAAGGACACGAACACTGCTAAGGAAAATCCCAGAAAAGATTACCTTGTTCCAGGGCTAAATATTACTAGCTAGCTGGAAACCTGTCAGGTATTTCTGCCTTCCATTTTATCTCCTGGGCATGTGAAGAGTCCTTATGCATTTGTTTGACGGCCTCTTACTTGGGATCAAATCTTTTGTGCTGTCAACAGGCCGTTTACCATGCTGCCAGTTATGTCCTTTTGTATTTTGAGCGTATCTGGAGTGAGACTTGCATAAAATCTTAAAATCTGCCCCAGTTATGGAGTTCTTTTTGGCTGAGGATCAGCTTTCTTGCAGGTCTCCTGTGTTGTGTGGTGTTCTTGTTGTTTTTGCGAGTAGCAAGGAATTGTCGAAGTGAAGTGGACAGTCCTCCTTCAGGATTTTGGTTGGAGAGGCTGACTCTTAGAGTGAGGAGAAGAAATCGGAGTTATTGCTACAAAAGGTGGGCAGAAATAGCACCATGAGGTAGCTGGGGTAAGGGCACAGTCCTACTTTGCCTGTAGAGCGCTGGCCCAGTTTCATTTAAATTAGGTCGACCAGACTATAACCCATCAGAAACCTGGTCCTGACCTGAGGTGCCTGGCGCTCTAAAAACTTATGTAGAACAAACACACCTGGAAAACTGGAACTCACGTTTGCCATCGCTATCCACTTGAACAGGCAGGTGGTCTGTGTGTGCTTTCCAAATTGAGAGGGAGTTGGGGTTAGCTGAGAGGTCCCATCCCTCTCAGGAAGGGACTTGCACCCTGTCTGCTCTTCCAGGAGCGCTGGGTCAGGAAAAAAAACATCTTTTTGAAGGGGAGAAACCTCTACCCTGCCACTATCCCGTTTACCCAAGAACTCCAAAACAGGTTTCTAAGAGGTTGCTATTTTCTGTTTCAAGGGACGCTCGTGCTCCTCAAATGAGAAATTCAGGGAAGCATTTGGCCAGGATCCTAGATAAAAAGAAGGTCCTGCGTGCTCATTCTCAAAATATACATGTTCCCTGGAAATAACAGTGGTTGTAATTTGTACACTAATGGGTGCAGTATAATGTGTGTTAGATTTGTTTTTCATGTTTGACTGCTTAATATTAGTTCATCAGAGGAAATCAGCTAGAAGGGGGATGGCTGTGCTCTTTTGAAACAGCACCTGTCCTGTGCAATTCACAGCTCAGAATTAGCCTGGCTGCCTCCAAGTCCATAGTGCTAACACAAAGCAAGGAAGAGATTAAGCAAGGAAGGAGGGAAAAGGCTAAAATCACATATATAAAAGAGGATATTTTTTTTGTGGCCTCTACAAGTTCTCAGTGGTATTCTTTATAAGCCTAAATGTTTTTGGCAATAATTAAATAGGCAGCAATGAGACACTGCTAACGTTTTGTTATCTGTATGCATTTCAGGACTACAGTAGTAGCAGCTGCTGCCTTCTTGGATGCCTTTCAGAAAGTGGCTGACATGGCTACTAATACACGTGGTAAGCAGATGTGTCAATATTGAGCTTAACAGAATGCTGTGTGGTTTATACCATTTGTCGTAATAAAAAAAAAAAAAGTCTAACTTGTTACATTGACAAGCAGATCTGTGAGACATCTGTTAGATGGACTTGCACTTTGAAAAAGCGACACGTGAAAAAGGAAGTCATCTTTTCTTTACCCAAAAAAATGCTGGAAACCTGTAATTTAAATGTGTCATCAATCATGTGAACACTTCTAATTACCATTTGAATTATACGTTGATGAATAATATTTTAGAAAGCAAGATTTACTGAAATCTGTATTCACTGACGCTTCTGTACCTTAAGTAAATGTAAAAGCTGTAAGGCTTGGTATTCAGCTGCCTTATTTAAGTGTAAGGTTTCAGATGATAGAGCTGATACCAGCTAATGCTGTGGCCTTTGGGGTCTGTGGACACTAATGACGGTAGCTTGTACTTGTATTTTTAAGGAAAGTCTTCGTTTGTCCTTATTCTTTACGTCCGACACTATTGGCCCTCATTAATTTTCCTGGACTGTGGGCTTCCCTGGGTAACACTGAAAGCTTGTTGGTTAGTAGGGAGGTCCAAAATAGTGCAGCCGGCAATCTTTCCAGGCTGCTGAGCTGGAAGGAAACAAAAGGCTGCTTCTCTGTGATGTTGGACACCCAGTGACCAAGGCATCGCGTGCAGATGTCCATGCAGGGGAAGGGCATTCCCCATGGTCGCTGTGTCCCCAGGCTCCGTCACTGAAGAACGGTTCTGAAGCGAATATATTGCTGCTGAGTGAGTGGCTTTTGTTCACCTCTAACCTTAGAAGCTCTGTGATTTATTTTTTTTTTAAGTCCTAATACGTCCTTGGCGTTTGACCTGGATTGCAATAAAGCAGTATTGCTAATGTGAGGAGTGTGTGTGTTCGTCAGCAGCGTGCGAGCTCAGCCAAACTTCCGTTTCCCTCTGCCATCTCTGGCTAAGAGGAGCAGTAGCAGCTGCTGGAGCATGGATCAAACCACAGAATGACAACAGGGAACAACGTTTTTTTTTTTTTTTCCTTTTTAAAGCTAATATTTACATTCTGGTAGGAAGCTCCTTGGTTGTGTGCATGCCTTCTGTAAGTTATGCACAACCTACTCATGTAAAATAGTCAACGCTCCAGAAAGTGGAATAAACTAAGGATGAGACCCAAGGCAGAACTTAAGCTGGATTTATGAAGTGTCTTCCTTTGAGCATGATCTCTTCTATTTCTTCTCCCTCCCGCGAAGGGAAAACAAAGTAAACCCTACCAAAATCCTTGAAACTTGTGTTGTCTTCTGGCTGTGCTGGCAGGCTTATAGCATTCCCATTCAGATACCAGGATGACTGAAGCTCCCCTGCTCTCCAACAAAAATGGCTTGTGTGGGTATTGAAGGGTATTTTGCACTTTCTGCTGTGTTACTTGGACTGTATCCAGCAAGCATCGTGTCTTGTCTCTTATCTCTTAGAACACATCCTTCACAAAAGGAGCTCTGTAAATCCATGCCTGCCAACTTTGTATAGCTCCTCTGTTCTGTCTTTCTGCCTTTCCTGACTGGAAGGATAGAAGGGAATTTTGTTTTTATTTTTAGAAAGTGATGTTCTGGGCAAGGAATCAAAATTCCAAGCCAGTGGTGGTTCTGATCTGCCTCCCAACCCAACTTCCACACGTGCCCATTTAGGAATTTACACATAAGTACTCTATTGCCTTGGAGCATCTCTGGAGTTACGTGTTGGTCCTTTAGAAAATAAGAATCCCTCTAGCTTGCTGTGGATGGGGATAAAATCCTGGTCTCGTTGAAGATGATGGTAAAATTCTCTACGGCTTACTGGGGCAAAATGTCCTTAAATTGTATTTTGCAGTTAGTATAAACAACTGTCTTCAGAAAACAAAACCAACCAGGCTGTTTTTCTTATCTCATGTGGGGATTTTAATGGGCTCCCAGTTTTCCTTTCAAGGAGTTTTCTAATGTGGAACAATTTTTGGTTAAATTTTGCCAGTTACTTACCCAATTTGTAAAACAATATATTTGATTGTTTAATCAGAAGCCTGGCAATGCTTCACGCTTTTTAGAGGGTCCTTAGCGATCAGGTTACCCCAAGTCAGCAAAGTTGATCTTCAAGCTTTGAATTCCTGTGCATAGGTGCATCCTCTTCTTAAATCCATACACAAACGTTAAAGATAAGCTATGAGGGCAGGGGATATACAAGACTCGGGTGGTGCTTCCCGTGACGAAGGTACCGAGGGTTGGTGCGTTTTGTATCTGAAGGATGAGCCAAATGCTTCTGTGGAGAACACGGAAAAATGTTGAAGTAGGTGTCCATTCCGAGGGACAGTGTTAGTGCCGTATGGGATGATGGGAGTGTAGTAAAGCTGCGTCCTGCATTCTTCTTGTAATTGCTTATTGTTTTACAGAAAGTGGTCTGCCGTTTTCAGGCACACCGATGTAGCTGATGGAAGTGTTCCACCAGTCAGCAGAAGCGCTCTCTGGCTACTCCTTAATCTATTTGCATCAGCATTAGCTTTGAAAGAAGAAAAAGTGTTTGTTTGGATATACGTTTCTACACGAACACAAGAAGAGATTTGCAGATACCAAGTACTCAAGTATGAGAGCTTATTTCCATCAGCCTCATTCCTTACTCCAGCTGATACCTTTCTCTGCCCCCGTGTATTACTGCTGTTCCCCAGTGCTGACTTTTCCATTTTAGTCCGTCTTTCTGTATGGTTTACTTCCTTCTAATTCTGTGATGGAGCTCAAACAGAGGGCATAATTGGAGCTCTGCCTACAGTAACGCCTGCGCTTGGATGAGCCAACCGTACTTTGCTGTATTTTCCTCACGTTGTAGCTTTTGAGGTAGGAAAACTTCTGAATGTGAATTAGGTGGTGTTTTGTGCTGATACCGCGAGCAGATGTGTTTCCTGGCTGGTTCCTTTCTGCGCTGTGTGCTGCTGCTTCCTTCTCTTTTGCCATCAGTCCATTCAGATATGTGTTACCTGGACTTTAGTCTTTTTAGTCTTTAGTCAGCTCACTGTTTTTCATGTCAACCTGAAAAGGTAAATAAAACACGGTAAAGTAGTTCTGATGAAAAGCTTTTTCTTCCTCTGGACTGGGCTGATACATTCTCCTTTCTTCAAAAGAACAAGTATCTAAGCACATCAACTTATGATACATACTTATAAATATATATTAAAACAATGTTTGAAAGAAAAATTGCTTCATTTCTGGTACAAGATTTTTTTAAAAAGTATGTCACCTTTCTCTAATAATGCAGGCTACGTAGCAGTGTGTATTATTGTCTGCTGGTACCAAGGATTTTTAAAAATGAAATTACTTTAAATGTATTTCAACTTTTGAGTTCTAATAAGATATAGATATCTATTTAGCGCTTATTTTTCAGACTATGTCTGTTTGACAAGCAGCCTGGCAGAACTTGTTAGTGTGTAGTGGGGTCTGGTATTATTTCTCACTTGGGTTATTAAATTGAAGACTGTCAGAGAAAGATTTTAGTGTAGTTTATGAAAATTTGAAATATTTAAAGCCTGGACTTTGAAACTCACAAAAAATAAATACATACTTTGGTCTACCTTTAAACCCCAGTCAAGTTTGCTTTCGAGGAGGTATTCAGTTGTTGACACAACCTAAATATTTATTTTTTTTGTTTGCCACATGGGTTAGGCCTTTCAATATCTGACATTTCAAATGTTTTTATCTGCACCCATTCTGACTGAAGCATGAAAGATTTAAATCGGATTTCATTTAATAGCTGTTTACCTGATACATTACATATTAGAAATTGGTTCTTTTGGGAAAGCAAGGACTGCGCGTCCCAAATATCACATATAAACATGTTGTAAGTTGGTTATGAACAGTATGTAAAAGGATGCGTGTAAATTTATGTATGCTGGTATTTTTCTGCTTCTGCTCCATTCAAATGTGACTTGTAGATAAGCACTAGAATTGAAGAACTTGAAGAAGCAGGTGAAAAGAGTAACTATTGAAGAACTTGGAAAAGTAGGTGAGAAGAGTAACTATCCTCCTTGTGTTATGAGAGAGATTAATGTGAAGACATGCACACTTCTGTATCTACTTAATACACTGACAGTGGCTTCCGTGGAAAAAAAAAAAACAACCGCCTTGCCTATCTGCATCTTCACAGGTGTAAATTAAAATTTATGGAAAGATGATCTAAAAGCTTTGATTTACCCTGAAGCTTAAAATTGATCTTCAAAGGGAGATTGTTAATGAGGCAGCTGATATCCACTCTTGTGGGCTTCCTGTTTTTCATTCATACTGGAGGGTTTTACATATACATAGGTGTGTTTGTGATATTAGCAGATTAGTTAAACCATTTTAAGATGCGTTTCAGCATATCACACAGCTTTCTGTGGCCCGTTGGATTCCACGCATTATAATGCTGTTTGAAGTTGCCCCATTTCAACTTGGCAAGTGCAACTAAAGGTATGTTTTTCCTGCCTTTGGTAATTTGGACATCTGTCGTGCTGGTTGGTGCTATTTATGTTTTCCATCTCTCACTTTACAGATGTCTGAGAGGACTTTAAGGCAATACAGAGCCAGTGGGAAGAGTTGCAGGAAATTCCAGTTGAGATGCCTGGTGGGCAGAGAGGCTTTGAGTTTGGCGAGGGAAGAGCTATGGATGGCCAGCCAGCTGCGAAGGGACACTGAGCAGACCTGGAAGTGGAACTGTGCCTGAGCCTACATGGCACGTGGCGCTAACAGGGTAACAAAACCAGCACAGCCATTTTCCTGTTTTCCTTTTGAGGAACAGGATATATTAGTCTGGATGAAGTGCTGCGCTAAAGTGTCTCCTTTTTTTTCAGGCCCCATTAAACTTTATCAGCACTCAGAAATGTAAATACAGTTTTTACTCATAAAATTAAATCTGATTAATATCTGTGAGTGTTTGCCTCAGGTAGCTCTTGTGCTGAAGTGATCAGTAACTGCCTTCCACATTTAAGAAAACTGCTTAAAATAGGACCTTGGGTACAGATTTGTGTTCTTGGGCAGACTCTGCACGTGTGTTGCCCCAGGTATTGTGCGAGCACAGCTTCGGGCAGTCCTTGCTCTGGGTGTTTCATTGTCATCTTAGCCAGGATAAATGGCATTTATTGAAGTGTTTTTTCAAGGTGACAAGCTGCACAAATGCTGCAATGCTGGAATTAGCATCAGTATCTCCCAAATACGTGTGCTCAGGCCTTCTGAACTACAGACCAGGAACAGTGTGACCCCAGGGATGAATTGTTAGTGCAATGGCAAAATGTTACAGACGGTACTGAAAAGGTGGCTTGCTTGCTTATTTATTTATTTTTCTGAAAAAAAAAATCAAGAAAAAGGGAGTCTAGGGAGGGGAAAGGTGCTTACCACCATCTGTAGCAGTGGACGTAAAATGTGTATAGCATTTTGAAAAAATCTTCATACACTCTTGGATGTAAACTGGGGAACTGTGATGGTCTCTGCATAAATTCAGGGTGGAAAGAAAGCTGGACACCAGGGAAGGGGTTCTCACTGTTCAGTTCTTTTTGTTTTTCTTGACTCCTCTTTAACTTCAGATGCTCATGCTCAAAATAACGAAACCTTTGTTTCAGCTTCCTGTCAGTTAGGATAAGACTTTGTAATAAGCACTTACTCCTCCCGTGGAGTCTTTGAAGTAGAATAATACAGTCCAGGCTTTTTCTTGCAGATTTTCAAATATAAAATAATCAGGAAGAAAATTATCTAAATGAACCATTCAGTCTTCCATTATACTTTCATGAAGATGATGCATAACACAGGACCAATTCACAATCACCGCCAGATGATTTTGAAGCTGGATGCACACTTACACATCTGTTGCATTTTGAGAAATGAGACTTGTAAATGCTTATTTTGAGTGCTAAAACTGTAAAACATACACACACATATATATGTATGTGTATATGTAATGGTGCAATTTTGTTGTTTCCTGTTTTTCTCTTGACAAGTAGCAAATGTCAGTCTATGGCTATCAAAAAATGTTCTACCCTGAGAAGTCTGCTGCTGACGTGAGCCCGTTTGGCTGGAGCAGTCAAAATGGGATGAACATCTTAAACACAAGAACAGTAGTTTGGTTGCTTTGCTTATTAACGAATTGATTTTTTTTTAGAGGTTTAAAAGGGCTGTGGTGTAGGTAAAACATTACCATTGCTTTTTCTTTGGGTGAGAGTGTGCACTGCAGTGTAAAAGAGCTTTATTTATCTTTTTGGCTTTTTTTTTTCCCACCCTTAAGATCAAGACAAAATCTAGCTCAGGGTTGCTGACAACATTTGTGCTGGTTTGATGCTCCTACCTAAGGAGAAATCTCCAGGGTGATGGATGAAAATAATCACTATAACTTCTGTAGTCTGGTACCCGTTGGCGCTGTGCATGGTATGATGTATAAGTAGAGTCTGTGTTTGCCCTACAACCCAATATTTTTTGAGCTTAAGGTGCTTTACTAAGACACTAAAGTGTTAGGAAATGGCTAAAGCTGCCATGTAATTGAGGGTGCTGACAGCAGACAGAAAATTTGAATGCAAGAGGGAGGCTTCTGTGAAGGAGAAAAATAAAAGGTTTGGTGGGGGGAGGAGAGGTGCAAATAAACTTCTTTCCTTATTGCGGCTTCTCAGTACTTAAAGGGGGCTTATAAAAAAGACGGAGGGCAACTTTTTGAGTCAGAAATCTCTGTGAGCGTGGGGGAAGGAGGGTAGGTACAGAGTTCATTTTCCACACGCTCAGTGTAAGTTAGAGTTCTTCCTCTCCCCTTTCTTAAGCGGCTTTTGATAGGAGAGAAATCGGGCCCTGTTTTTCTGCAGTCTTGGGGTGGGTGGATGGATGGATGGATTGCTGCTCTCAAGGGCTGTCTCTCCCTCCATGACGGTGTGGCATCGTCAGGTAGAACTCCTACACCTCAGTAACTAAACGCTGGCTTTGTAACTGCAAAGAGCTTTCTCGTTCTTAGAAGTGAACTTTTAGTGTCGTAAGCATCCAGTTTGGGAAACAACGAGGATAGATCACAGAAAGAAACTGCTTTGGATAATTTATTAGTGTGCGAGAGGTAAAGATGCAAAAGCATCTTTTTGATAATGGGATGTGGAATTGAAAATGAAGGTTTTGATTGAGGTTTTGGTTGGTGGTTGGTTTTCCCAGCGTAGCACATGTTCCTGTGGTGGGAGATCCTCTTTCAAGCTAATTCAGTCAGCCTTTTGTTGTGATAAATTGCTAGTTGGCAGATAACAACGATTTTGTAGTAACCACAACAAGAGAGTTATTACAGCTTTCTATTTAATCTGTCACTAGTTGGATAGCAAAAGTAGCCCAAGATACATTTTCCTGACCTTTTATTTAATACCTTATTTGTATTTATCTGCAGTAAGACAGAAAGGTGTGTGATATGGTAAGAGAATTAAAAAAAATCAGTTCAGACTAAGCTAAGGTTCCTGTAAAGGGACCTGAGGGTTCCTTCTTGCGTTATGGAACTTGCCCATAACATCGAGTGGAGGCAGCAGAGCAGTTGCTGGGCTGCTTCTGCCTCATCCTTGTGCCTTACAGGTGTCTCAAAATGCAGGCTCAACGGTTGTCCTCTTGTTGGTCAACTTGGATGCAACTTCCAGGAAGAGATGATACGTTGGTGAAGGGTCGGGTTGGTGCAGTCAGCTGGCTTCATGCAAGATCACCAGACCTCTAGGGAAGCAGGTGTCGACCTGACCAGAGTTCAGGCAGTTACTTTGACCTCATCGCACCCTGGTCCGCAGGTCTCTTGAACCGCTCGCAGCGTTTCTTCACATCAGCAAGGCAGTTTGGGTGACGGTTGAAATGTGTGCTTTGACCTGGGATGCCTTCTCTGACTCCCTAAGTCTATTCCTACCCTTGCGGGACAGAAATTATGGTTGTGTTTAATGACAGAAGAGGTATGCAAAAAAAAAAAAAAAGTGAAATTACAAGCTCCAGCAGCCTAATGTTGAATGGAGAGTCCAGAACAATGGAGCCCTGTGTAATCGTTAACAAAAGCACCAGTGGCATTTGCATTGTCTGACGGGTCTTTTTGCTCTCCCCAATGCCATCTGCCTCACAGAAGGATGCTCTTCCGCACGCTTTCAGAAGTGTCAGGACAGAAGATGGTGCATGTTTGCCCTGTGTGTGTCCGTCCATCCATGCTGCTGTTCCCACTAGCAGGTGATTTACTCGGTGATATGATTCATCTCGTGTTTGCATACCTGCTGCTTCCAGGGAAGCTTTACATGTTCGTGGTAATGCTGAGGTCTTGTTTAAAAATAGACCGGCTTCCTTCATTTTCTGGTCCTTCTGTTTGCTCCATGATTTGTCGGGTGTTGCCAGCACAAACGTTTGTCCCTGTTGCTGTGCAAGCTGTTCGCTCCTTCCCTCCTCCCCTACATGTTAGTTTTCTTCAGCGAAGCAGTGCCCTGGTCGCCTCTTCCCTGGCTGGGGTAGCAAAACGTGCACTGCCCAGGCTTGTGGGCTCACTTGGAGATGTGGGGAAGAGTCCCGCTGGTTCTTGAATTTCACTGGAAAATCAGCATCTGCCCAGGACAAGAAGTGCATTGTTCTGCGCGTCCTCCTCTTCTACTCCCACACTTGACGAAGTCCAACCTGTAGAACTGCTTCTGAAAAGTTAAAATCATATAATTACCTTGCTGTTTCACTTCAGGGCTTAGAGCCCTCTTGTTGCCTTTGTGCTTTTTATAGTGGTTTTTCCTGCAAATTCGTGTGACCTGCCCTCCGCTCAGGCTGGTTTTTGGAGAGGGTGGAGAAGGAAAGGAAGATAGGCAGTTTGTGACGGCTCTTGGGCTGTGACCTGACAGCATTTCCTGTGAAATGCTGGGACTTTTGTGTGTAAGCGTATATTTATACATGCTTAAATCCGCTGCTTTGGAGTTTGGGGTTTTATTGTTTTTACTAGGGCTCCTCGCATGTAAAAAGGAGTGTTTTCTCGTCTAATGAAGCCGTTGAAAAAAATGCTGCAGCCTTTGCGGCCGCCATCCGAAGGCAGGCTTTGTGGAAACCACTTCAAAACTAATAGCAGTGGCAATTGTGTGTGTGGGAGGGGAGGAGGGCGCCTCGGTCTGCGGCGTGGTGGTGTCACGGGGTAGAATAGGTCTGGCTTTGTACAATCAACCCCTGCAATTGTTGTGAAATCCTCCTCTCCTGCAGCATTTATTACTATGTAAAATTGAAATCGGCATGATTTCCTGCTGCGAGCGCCTGTGCCGAGGGATGGGTTACTATAGTAACTAATATCGAGGAGCTGGCTGAGGCTTCACTCCGGAGCTGCGTCTGAGCGTATTTCACAGTTCGATGCAATCCTGTGCGAGGATCTGATTGAGGACAAACAAGAAGGCAGAGGTGGCGGCTGCCGTCGCTGCAGTAGCAGCGTGTGCACCTTGAAATGGGTGTTGAGGTCCAAAAATATGCATTTTCCAAAATGTTGGAAGTGAGGTTTTTTTATTTTGTCTCCGTTCACCAGCTTTCCCTCAGGAGACACCGAAGAACACGCCGATCAGCGCGTGTTGCTGTCCTGGCGTCACTTCAGCCCACCTCGGAGCAAAACATAAGTCTAGGGACTGGGTATGTTTCCTCCCAAGAGTAATAGCCCTTGGGGTGGCTGCTGTTCTGGTTTGAAGTGGAGCTGGTGCCTGTTCTGCTGAGCATGATAAATAGCATTGTTAATGAGGTTTCGTCTGGACAACCAGCTTCTGCTCTCACTTAGGCCCAGGCAAGCCTACTAAATGTGTTTGTTTTGCAAGGTTAAGCAGGGAAGGGGAAGTGGGGAGGGCTGGAGCTTTGTTGTAGGTTGTAGGCTTTCAGTGTGCCGGGCAATCTGGAAAGCCTCGTTTGCACAGTTTGCAAGCAGTCCGCAAAGGCGAAGTGGGATCGGGTGTATGACAATGAAATTTAATCTTCCATTAATGGTCACTTTCAAAGTGAAACTCATTGGATGTGATGGAGGCGGAGAGGAAACGCAGAATAGCAGTGTCTGTCAAGAAGTCCTCTCAGTATAAAAACTGGACCTAGCCAGGTGGCGATGTTATTGCTGTCTTTCCTCTGTAGTTCCCTACAATTGTGTTGGGGCCAACTCGAACTGCCAAGTAAGTGTATTAGCATTGATGAAATAGCCTGAAATGTGAAGATGTCTTTGCGTATGACTGAAAGTTTTGTACGGCTGCGATAGAAAAGGAGATGTGTGTGAGCATAAAGACCCGTCCCTGTTCGCTCCCAAACCCTCTCCTCCGAAGAGCCAAGAATCCTCAAGGAGAGGGTGAACCTACATGTCTTGTGCACCTGTAGGCACCAACGTGTCCACACGCACGTCTGCACACACCTGGTTGAGGGATGACTGCCATTTGCTTGGGGTGGCCAAGCAAGAGGAGAGCCTTGACCTGGCCGCCCCAAGAACTGCCACTTAGATGTTTGGCATTTGGGGAAGCTGGAGGGAGGTGAGGAATGAGACTCTGGAGAAGAAGAAATGGGTGGAGGACAAAGAGGAGCTGGGTATATTGTGCTGGGAATATTTAGGTGAGATCAGGTACATATTCATTAAGAAAAGAGGTTTTATATTTCCAAAAAAAAAATGCCTGTTCAAAGAGGTCATCTTTTATATTCACTGTTCTAAATTTTATTGTAAGCAAGACCATAGCAAAAAGTGCTACAGTGATTTAAAAAAAGAATAAATGTTACGGCATTATGCCAGTTGCATCAGGAGATTAAAATAACGATGTATTTGAATAACTTGAATTTGGACCACGCTGAGATATGGCCGGATTAACAAATAGAGAAGTATTGGAAATGGTTATTCGAGAACATAATGGCAGATGTTGCTGAGAAGTAGTGTTCATCTGTGTACTTCTGTGGAAGTAAAAAAGCAAAACAAACAAATCCAGCAAAACAAAACAACCCTCCTCCTCCTCTTGCAGGCAGGTACTAAGCAGAGTCCTGCAATGAGTCTTAGAATAAGATTTTGTTATACTTGCACAGTACAGTGATGCAAGTCTGGAACAATGAGCTTCTATAAATAAATTAAACCCGAAGTACATTTGCTAAGTACCCAAAGTGCGCATTGTGATGGATTATCCATGTTCTTAATGCTTGTTCATTTTCTGCTAGTTTGCAAACTTACTGAGTCCAACAGAGCACGTTTCCCTTTGATGCTGTTGTGAATGTGTGTTCATTTTAAATCTAGGTTATCTTGCAGCGAGAATAGCAGCTCAGTGTGAGCGTTAGTCACTTTGGTTCAAAGGTAAAGAGTTCACATGTTGTTCTTCTCTGGCTACTGTACAGGCAGGAGCCGTGGTTATGGATGTAGTCAGGGGAATGTTCGAGCTATTAAGCTGAAATGTAGCTTGCTGCTGGGGAGCTGAATGCTGTCATTGAACATGCACCGTGTTGCAAAGCCCTTTCCAGACCGTGTGGTTCAAACGCACCTTATGCATTCAGGATGGATAATAAATTTAGACTAACAGATTTTAATCTTTCATTGTGAGCTTGAGGCTGGCCTTAGTAGGGAGTTACAACCTCCGTGTTTCTCAAGCTGCATTTTAAGGAGGGTTTTAACCATTCTCTCTGAAGTGGCTGTCTGTTTTCAGACTTTGTTCTTCGCAGTGTATATTCTTTGTCGGCAACCTTACTAATTTAATATGGTTCCCAAAATTAGGGGTGGGAGAAAAAGCTTGGTGTACGTTACCCAACTAGAGTGCATATGTAGTGAAGAAAGTAATTGAGATACTACTGTGAGGGTAACCATACACACAGTGTAAATGAGCCTGGAGTTCAGATGTGTTTTAAAACAAATGTATTTGCTAGAATAAAGCTTTCTTGTTAAGGCTTTGTATTAGGGTTGATAGGCACCCACAGAGAGGAGAAAAAAGCTAATGCTTTCAAAAATGGAAGCAACCACTCGTCTGCCTGTCATTTATATTGCTAAGGGGTTTTAGGACCAGAGTGGCAGGAAGTCTATCCTGTGCTCAGTAACAGTGTCAGTTAATGAAGGTTAAAGCATGGTAAGGTTAAAAAGCGTTTCTATCCAGTATGCTTTCCAAAGCTCTGTGTCTCCAATTCCCTATTTTCAATGTTTAATCTATTGAAAATGGTCAGCATTTTGACCTCTCCAGATCTAAGCTTTTGAGGTCATGATTGTCATAGATAAAGTGACCTTTGTTTTTCAGTTAATGTTTGACTGCTGTTTACTTCAAATTAGTCCCAGTTTGGTTCTAAGTTATTTCCAGGAGTGATTTCTGTCAAAAAAGGAAGGTGGACTCAAAACTAATGCCCTCCGGGTCTGCAGAGAAACCAAACGATGTATGAATAGCTTTCTTATCTCTCCTCTCTCTCATTTTCTGAGAAAAGATCTCTTAGATGAAATGCATTCGGTGTGTAAAAAGCTTCTTATGACCAATGGGAGTAAACATGAAACATTAATGATGCAGCTTGAAGTTGCATGGAAACAAACTGGGGCAAGTCAGTTCATTTTACCTTTGATTCATTGCTTCCAGCAGTTACAAAGAGAAAAGGTTGAATGGACTCAAGGCAAGTATGGGTCTCTTCCTTTAGCTGTTGCTTGTAATGATGTATTTTGCCCCCAAACAGCAGTTTCTGTAAGTAGGTGCACAGAATTTATAAATTCCAAGTATAACTCTTTTAAAGGAAACAATGTGATAATAACAATTTATATAATTGGAATGATTTATAGTTAAAGAGTTTTATTTAAAAGAAGAATAAAGTAAAGACTTCCAAGAATAGTTGTGCATTTTATAGGTTTGAACAACCCCTGGGATGGAGGTGTGAAGTGGCAGTCTGACCACAAGACTTGGATCTCAGACGCTTCTGGGTACATTTGTTCTGCTGATCTGCTTGTAGCACTGATAATTTCTTCCGGTCTTGATATCTCTGAAGTTTGTGCAAGTTTCTTAACCATAGAACGACAGAATAGGTTGAAAGGGACTTCTGACCATCATCTAGTCCGCCCCTTCTGCCCTGGGCAGGGACACCTCCCACCAGCCCAGGTTGCCCAAAGCCCCATCCAGCCTGGCCTTGAGCACCTCCAGGGATGGGGCATCCACAGCTTTTCTGGGCAGCCTGTGCCAGGGCCTCACCACCCTCTGAGTGAAGAATTTCTTTCAAATACCTAATTTAAACCTACCCTCTTTTAGTTTAAAACAGTTTATCCCTTGTCCCGTCACTACATGACCTTCTAAAGAGTCCCTCCCCATCCCTCCTGTAGGCCCCCTTTGGGCACTGGCAGGCCGCAGTGAGGTCTCCCTGGAGCCTTCTCTTCTCCAGGCTGAACAACCCCAACTCCCTCAGCCTGTCTTCATAGGAGAGGTGCTCCAGCCCCTTGATCATATTTGTGGCCCTCCTCTGGACTCCTTCTAACAGGTCCACATCCTTCTTGTGCTGGAGGCCCCAGAGCTGAATGCAGGGCTCCAGGTGGGGTCTGACGAGAGCAGAGCAGAGGAGAACCCCTTCCCTTGCCCTGCTGGCCATGCTGCTTTTGATGCAGCCCAGGGCACGGTCGGCTTTCTGGCCTGCAAGCGCACTTTGCTGGCTCACGTTGAGCTTCTCGTCAACCAGCACCCCCAGGTCCTTTCCCACATCATCTGTTGGAGACCAAGCATGAGGTGCCACGTAGCTCCTGCAGAGTGACTAAATTAAAAATGTTGGGTCTGGAATTCCTGCCATCTAGTTTTCTTCAGTAATGCTGTTTAGGATCCCCTATTTGCTGATTTGCATGCCCGCAACTCCTTAAACTTACTTAGTGGGGCTAAACAGGTGGGTTTCTGCTCACAGTATCTTGGGGGCACACAGTGCCATCAAACAGATTTTTATATCCACTTCTTTTTCTTTCTCTTTCTTTCCTTTTTCATAGGAAATATGGGGTAATTGTTGTTTTCCAGTGTTATGTTAGTCTGCCGAGAGATCCCGGTCTGGTTCAGTGTGTTCTGCTTTGCAGAGGGCAGTACTTGTTTTTGTTGGCAAGAGGGAGGCTTACCTGTGGTTTTTTGCTTTCAAATTCTGTGGGTTTCCGTGCGTTTTCCTTTCTTTCTGTGGCACTACACGTCTCCTGCAGCATTTTCAGCGTATTTGCATCGAGTTTGATGACTCAGCCACGTAACTGGAAGAATAGCCTGGTTTTGAGAAGAGGACTGGTAACAACAAGTGATGAACAAGGTGCAGTATTCTTGATTGACTGGATGGAGTTAGGCCTAGCTACAGTTGTATTACTTTATTTCTTTGTCCCTAAAAACCCCAGGTGCTCTTGTAACTCATACAGCCCTCTCAGTAGTGGTATAGGAAGGATTAAGGCAGACAAACTTGTTTCTGCCAGGTAAAGAAGGTGTCAAACTAGACAATCCTGAAAGCCTTGTTTTTAAAGCACCACTTCCCTGTCCACGTTGGTTCAGGTTTTAATTATGCGATATTAAGATTTCTTAAATGCAGTGTATTTAGACAAAGACCTTTCCAGGCAGCAATAAACGCTTCACTTGTAGTCATTTACCTCCTGTTTTGTTTTCTGGTTAACTTGTTTTAGATTTCAATCCTGTAGCTAGAGCTTCCACCCTTGTAAAGATATTCAAAGAAGCTCTACAGGAAATTTGCTTTGCGGGGAGAGTTGTCAGAGCCATCTCACTATTTTAAGCTATGACGTAAGGCATTTTAATATTCTTATAAGGCTTTTTTTAGCCCAAATTATGCTGGAGGAAGAGTAGGAGTAGAATTGCTTTGGCAGAAACGTGAGGAACTGCATCTCTAGGTTGGATGGATATGTTATCAATATAACTTATCAGTTAATTAAATCTGCTTGGGAAGGTTTCTGGGGGAGTGCTAAACAGTGATGGCCTGGTATGACTTAAATATCTGCAAGTCAGCTTAGCTGGACAGGTAGATCTTGGACAAAATGCTTTTTTAAGTTTTCAAGTTCTTAACCTTAAAAAGTAGCCTCGTGGATGTCACTGTTAACAGCCATCTAGTGCAAATTTAGATTTTTTTTTTTTGATAATATTAGAGTGAAATATGATTAGAGGAGAAGTTATTCACCTCAGTTACCAGTGTAAGGGGCAAAGATAAGTCCTGCCCAGAGAGCATGCTTTGATAAATAGGGGTAACTGAATGAATGGTGGCAGGCAGGTGACTGCCAGTTCTGGGTTTGCATATGGAAAGCATCGGGCCAGGAAGTGCTCTGAGCTTTTTGTCTCCCTCCCTTTCAGCTGCTTTGCAAACTGAATGCCTCTGTGTCCTGCAGGCAGAGAGCAGCCCTTGTGGCTGCACCCCTCTTCCCTGGTCGCCTGCTTCCCCTCGTTTTCTGTCTCCAGTATGTACGGCTGCAGCCCTGGGCTGCTGACCACAAAGTAAAACTTGGCTTGGATTTGAGTTTCATTTTGCACTGGCCGGTCTCAGTCTGTGGGAGAAACTGTACGAGTGTTTCAAAGCATCCAAGTGATTCATAGCTCATTTTCTTTTTAAGGACCAGCAGGACCATTAGATCATCTAACCTGATTATCTGCAGAGGATGGGTCAGTGCTTACCTTACAGCCCGTGCTGGACACAGCGATGGTTGCAGCCCTACAGCAGAGAGAAGTGTGGAAACAGGCAGGCTCTGTGGAGTTGCAGATGGGCTGGAAAATGCCTTGGCTGCCTCTTTTTGCATTAAAAAATCATGTAAAAATATTTTAACCAAACTAGCACCCACAAGAAGACTTGCTTGGGTTGCCTTCCTTGAGTTGGGTCTTGGAGGAAACAGAGACATCGGGTTTGGCGGCGTCTATCTGTGGATTTTGTGTAAATTTTACAGACACGAGGGGAATGGATCCGGATCCTCTTGGCACATCCCAGAGCAGGCAGGAATGCGCACCTCCTGTAACGTGCGAGTTTCACGGTGCTTGTGGGAGCAGCTGTGCCAAGCCATGGCCTGGAATGAAACGCCACGGCCAGGAATAACTAACGTGGTGTTGAGGGAGCTGCTGGCTCTTTTTCCGCTCTGGGTTGGCTGCAGGAGTCCAAGGAAAAACCCAGTGAAGAGCTCTGTTGTCCTCGCGGGACTCGTAACGCCCCGTTTAGCACAGATCTCACGCGGCTCACGCTGGCGTTAGTAACCGTCAGGTTCTCCTCGGAGTTGTCAGCACTGCACGCTGTTTGTTCTTCTTGCTCGGCTGGGTTGAGACTTCAAAATAACCCCACACGCTGCCACAGCAGCGATCTTGAGCAACCTGCCTCTGAAGATGACCTCTTCCTACGGCACAAGCAGAGCTGCTTCGGTGGTAGTAAAAGGTTTATGCCTTGATTTACCGTGGGCTGATCTCGTGAACGCAGTAGCTGGTGGTGGTGGGTCGTTTAATACCAGCGCGTTTTTACAGCTTTTGTCTGCGTTGTGATGAGAGGAGACAAAAAGCACAGCTGCAGCAGGGGTCATGGAAGTTGCAGGTGTGAGGTTGGCTGCCGGATGCCAAGTTGCCATCTGTGTTGATGCTCTGTGGTTTTTATTTATTTATTTATTTTTTTTTTTGCAGTCCACTTGCCTAAAAATGAGAGCAAGATGTAAAATAAGTGAGCAACCGAAGATAGCTTTCATCCAGTTTCTGCAGCTTCACTGTTTAACCAGAAGCGTGTGAAAGCGTTTGTATGAGCTGAGATGGCATCAGGCTTAAGAGCTGGACGGAGGTGGTGGTGTCCTGGCTGCTGTGTTCAACATTTCAGGCTCTTTTTCCTAGGTCTTAAACAAGTTCGTCTTCTGCAGTCTAGGAGGTGTGGAGAAATGGAAGAAAGAAGTTGCAGGTGTTACCTGCACAAGCCTGTACGAAGAAAAGAAAAGCAGCCACATTGTTTTTGCCTATCTGTGTTTTTAATACTAAATTTCGTGCCTGTGTTCTGACATTTTAAAGCTAACTAAATAGGGTCAGGAACCTTAAGCATTTAAAGGAAAAAAAAAAAAAAGTGTGGTGCTTGCTATAATTAAGTCAGTGATGTCCTGAATGTATTTTAAATTCCTAGCTCTAGAAAGCTGTTAAATATTTCTGCCTGGCATGCAGCGAGTGCCCTTGTTTACAGCATGCCTGGGAGCTGCGTGGATTCCCCAGCACTGCGTGCGGAGTGGTTTGTAACACTCGTCGACATGTGCTGCTCTGACTGGAGGGGAGTGCTTGGAGCCGTGCGTCGGGTTGCCCAAATCGTAGCTTCCAGGAATGGTCGTGAGGACGGGCAGAAGGGGCTCTGGAGCGTGGGCGGCTGCAGCACGCCCTGGCCGAAGGGAAGCCCTTTGCTGGTGGCTGCGGTGATCCCGGCCTCTCCGAAATGCGGAGCTCAAAGCAGCTATTTGCTTCCTGAAATAACACGGGGAGGGAGTTGGAGCATGCTGGCTTTCCTCTCTTTTCCTCCTTATTTGCACTACAAGGAGGAGCTAGGCGCTGAGGGAACCGGTTCTCTTTCAGAGAGAGAGCCGTTTGCATAGGGCAAGTTACACTCGCTGCTGTCTGCTTTGAAACGTTTCCTTGTGGAAGCTGAGGCCGTAAGCAGCTGTGAGACCAGAAATATAGCATAATGCGTTCCGGCCTGTGTTTATCGTTCTCATCTCGAGAGAAAATGTACTGATTACATCCAGCAGTTTTTTAATTGGAGAGGAATGAGATGCTGGTCTCTTTTCGGTTTGGAAAAGAAAATGTTTAAAAAAAAAAAAACGAGAGAGTAATAATACTTAGCTGAAATTTCCATTTGCAGCTACACAATCTGGAGAAAAGCAACGGGCGCTTGACAATGTCAGCTGGGTGACATGGAGTTGATCAGCGCGTCTTTTCGTAACCGTGAATTTCATGTATCTATGGGATAGACTCACAGTTTGGGCAAGTTTTTATTGATTCAAATTTAATTCTATCAACTACTGCTAGATGAGAAAAAGATTTCTCTTTATATGAAGGGCGAGAGAGTTTCTGCTTAAGGAAAACCAGAAGAATAAAAAGATCATTTGGCAACAGATGTCCAGCAGCTTGTAACCAGCAATTGAGATTTGCACTCCAGACCTCTTCAATTGGACGTGTCCACTATGTCTGGAGAAAACAGCCTGAGGCCTTGCAGCTTTTCCAGTGTTTCTGTGCAGCTGCCAGACTGGTAGGGAACATTTTTATTAGGACTCTCGAAGCAATATCTTAGGGCTACTTTATTCTGCTGCACGTTTAATAATTTGGGGTAGTTATTCACTTCAGAGCCTGTCTTTCTGTGGTGAGCGCTGTATTTTTGGTGTTCAAGCAGCAACAACAAATGCTCTGTCTCTGCGTTCTCTCTGATTCCTGTGACCTATGCAGCGGGCTGTGGCCTTTGTGTGTGTGACAGCGTACGTGCGCGGAGGGTCACAGAGCTGCAGGTGGTGTGACCCACCTTCACCTGCTGCACAGGGACTGGAAACGAGTCCGAGGCTCCACTCAAAAGGTTTTTTGTAGCTCCTGCATGGATGGAAATAACTGCTGTGGTGCTGTGATGGATCTGCCAGGTTAATTACTGTGGTAAGCGGGGAAAAAAAATGGACCAGGACAATACGTGAAATGTGGAGGAGTGCAGTGTACCCGTTAGCCAGCTGGACCATCGTCTTTCTCCACGAGCAAGGTCTGAGGAGCCCAGTAGAAAGTACGGTCATCTTCAGAGTATCTTCCTCCTGCAGAAATCACTTCTCTGGCATGCTGGCCCTCTTTGGCAGCAAGTGGCAGGCATCCCAGAGGTCAGAGGTGCTTCTCTTACCTGCTGGTTGTTTGAAGAAGGGGTCGCACGCATCTGCAGAGGCTTGTCTCAGGACTGAGGTTCACTGTTGTATTTTAAATGGGATGCACTGCAGACAGAATTAGTGCTAAATCCGTGCTTTGAGCGTTGTCAAAGCACCGACCTTGCCTTTTGTTGGCCAGCCAGAGGGACGGAGCGTGGCAGGAAGGTTGGAGGAGCTGGGTGCCATGTGCAGTCACCAGCACACGTCCCGAGTAGCAGCCCGTGGCGCAGTGATCCTGCGGGAGGAACGTCAGCCTCGGCAAACGGCGCTGGAAGAGGTGTGGTCTTCGGAGGTGAAAGATCTGGAAACACTTTTTAGATACCATTTAGAAACAAATTTAAGAGTTGCCTGCTGCAGTAGGCAGTCTGAGAGGGTAAGGTCATTTGGGAGTATCCTACTTCTTGTGTGAAGGTATGTGCAGGGAAGTTTGGGCTCTTGCTTCACAAACACCTTGCTTTGCCTATAAAATAAACATGTAAAGAGGTGCAGGGCTGTGCTTCATTCTTGCGTTATTCTCCAATCCTTTGTAAATATTCATATAAAGATGACTTTAAAGTGTTTTCTTGAGTGAGCTCAAATGCTAAGTGTTATGAAAACAAGGTCAGGCTGAACTGTGCTCATAGCTGGATGAGGAGCTTGGAAGCTGAGTGATAACGCAGTCACAGGTCAGTAATCTGGAGGTTAATAGGTAAAAGTATTCGTAATGAACTTTCTGATTGGAAGACCCTTAAGGCAGTGCCTGCATGCTCAGCACTATGTCGCTTTGCTTGCCCTGAAACAAGGATACCATCGTGAAAGATCTTTTTTTTCATAGTACCATATGAGTAACAGCTTGTGAACACGTAGATCTTGTAATTCTTGAGCCAGTTATTTCTGTGGAGCGACTGAAATTGCAGGGTTTTAGTGCAGGAGCATGATTTCTGATTTTTTTTTTTCATGATTTATCTGTGAATCTTAGTTGCTTTTTAAAAGCAACAGTCTTTTATTCTGAGCAAGGTAATGCAAAGCACAGCTCTTGCAGTTTTCTGGTAGGTCTTGCTGGTACAGACATCTACAATAGCTGAGACGCGTTTCATTCAAATTTAAAAATAAAAAGGGGGAAACAAACAAAAAATGGGCCTGTTTATAAACCACCAGAGCAGGTTTATGGGATGGGCACTCTTGACTGAGGCTGCTTGTTCACTGCAAGCGCTTGGGTTGCATGTTTAGCTTTTAATTCCTATGAATGGGGTTTTTCTTGGCTAACCTCATTTGAGTGCAAGTGGGAGACTGGGGGAGGAAAGAGAAATGGGAGGGAGTGTTCACATTTGTGGAGTCCACTTCTTTTTAAACTAAATGTTACGTGCTAATCGTGCCCCATAATACACACGGCGTTAATGTATAAGACACGTTTTTCTAGCTGCTGGAATTAAAACAGAGGTGACCTTCTGAGATGAGTAACAAGTCACAGTCCTAAATGTAGCACGTTGTAATTAAGGAACCTCCCCTGCTAATTTGCTCCACCGGCAGTGCATTTAGAATATAGCCCTCCAATTTTGGCAATTCTGCTTGTAAATACGTGGTGCTGGCAGTTCTGTAGAGGACTCAGTGAATCAGGATGGCTTCTGGGGCAGCATCCTGGTGTTCAGGGACATCCCAATGCAAATTCCAGAATTCCTCACGCGTTTTCATCTTCATGCTTGCGTGTTTTATGTTCTCCAGCTGGTGCCAAATGTAACTTTCGTGTGCGCAAGGAGTGTAGAAGTGTGGTAGGTAAAAGAAAAATCGTAGGAAAGGGAAATGTGTTGGTTGGTTTGTAAAGTATTTTCCTATAAACATTATTGGCAGAAAGTGTTGCAAATTTAATGCAACATAAAAAGGAATTTTACTACACCCTCCTTCTTGGCACACTTGAAAGTTGTGTTATGGCTCAGCAAGTCGATTTTATGGACCTGCAAGTATCTGCACTCTTACAAAAGTTATTTGATTTTGGTTTAAATTTTTATCTTCTCTGCCTCCTGAAGGTAGGAAGCGTTGCTTAAAAGTGACAGCACTTGATTTAAAAATAATAAAATGGAAAAATATATATAAAACTGGTATCTTGTGCATGATATCTTAACGTGCAGGCCAAAACAAGGGCTTGCTTCTAATTTAGACAGCATTTGTTTCTGCAGTTCAGAGCAGCTCAGAACAAGGACAAAATAAATGTTTTTCCAGCTATAGATTTTTGTTGTGGTTGGCTTCAGAATCTCTTCACACTCGAGGGTCAGACAAAATGTAAGTATTTCCGTAAGTAAATATTCTGCCCTGATGATAAGGCAGCAAAGCCTGTCAGTTCAATAGATGCATTGCTGAAACTTTGGGTGCAAAATTGATTTTTTTTTTCTTTATTTCTTCTCATAGTCTTCCAACTCTATGAATTGATACAGCACATCTGTGCTACTTGAGAACAAACAAGGATGAAGTCAGTCCCCTAAATAGCTTGTAGGATGGAAATGCTGAAGACAGCCTTCTTTTCATCTCCTGTGGGTCCTCTTGTACGGGACTTTGGAATCTTGGCTTTGATTCTTCATGCAGAGTGCTCACAATATCCACATCTGGGCTATGAATGTAGCAGAGAACAGATCTGCTTTAGATCTTCGTGTCTAATAATAACTTTAAAAAACAAATGCTGCTAGCAGAAGAATGTTTGTGTGGTCTCTAATACAGACCAAGTTAAGACAAAAAGGAGAATCCTGTAGTGTCTAAATAGCCTTAAACTGGCACCAGATGCCAGATTTTTTTTTTAAGCAATTTTATCTCACTTGGCAAAGAATAACTTTATTTACCCCTTCCTATAAGTCTTCTCTGGCACTGTTAAAAGTCCTACCTCCTCCTTTCTGATATCTGCATGTTTTCCCAAATAATTTGCATCATATTCAGCGCGATCTCCCTTTGAAAAGGGGCATTTTGCAGAGCTTTTTTTTTTTTCCATTGTTGCCTTTTTGTAGTAACATACTGGATCCTTTTCTCTAGCATACATTTTAAATCATATTTTCTTGGTAGTGGAATGCTATCTATTTAAATAGCAGTGCTCGGTGTTTCTTAATAACTGGTAAAAGATGAATCTGTATTTAAATATCAATTAGAGTATACCTTTGTCTTGTAAAAATATCTGTAGTCCCCTAAATATCAGCACTTCAGGCACAGGAAAACCTCGTAACCTAAAATTTCGTGCAATCAGAGGAAGAGAAGAATGATGGTCGAACACTTATTTTTAAATGTCATGGGTTTGTGCTTAATTGTGAAAGAGTAGCTAAAAATGAGAGGAGGAAGAGACACGGGCAGTATTTCCTTATTCTCCTAAGAGGAAGGAAGCAGCAGCATACGGCTGACCTGGGACGCGTGCCAAGGGATGACATGAGCGTCTTGCATCCAAAATGAATGTACCTGCAGCCTTTACGGTGCCTGAGGGGTAGGGGAAGGCAGGGAGGAGGGCTTTAGGTCTTTCAGTGCCTGAAAAATATAGGAAACAAGTTTCAAATAAATTTCCTGATGAAATGTGAATGAATTCAGGGTGGCAGCAATCTCATTGCAGGTGTCACCATGGAGCATAAACTTCCTCCCCAGTACCTGAAAGAAGAAGAAAATTCAGGTTGGGGTTGGCGTGTTTTACATTATTATCTTGATTTAATTAGAAGAGAGGAGACCTGGGAGTAGGCAGTGACTTAGTGTCTGAAGCGTTTGACTTCAGGCAGTCCCATCTGTACTGAAAATGGGCAAGTTCAACAACAAGGTCATGACTTCACATTCATTGCAGTTCATGTGGCTTCAAAAGCAGGTCTGTCTCAACTGGTTTTCATGAGTTTTAAAAAAATGACCAAACTGGAGTAAAAGGTTTAAAAATCAAGAACAAAACTGCCCTTTCCTGGACGAAGCACCGTCACCAGAGGATGTGGAGCGCTGCACCCCAGTGACGGCCCTAATAAGTGACCCCTTGGGGGCAGCGCCTTGGCACCACACCCGTGTTTGCTGGTGCCGTTTTTAGAGATAAATGACAGCCCACGAAGAAGCCTTGATGTCAAATCTGACATCCTGTTTCTTCAGTTCTGGTGGAAATGCTGTAATTTAGTCTTTGTGGAAACAAAATGTACATCTGTAACTCTGTAATCAAGAGCGCACAAGTTGTTTTGACTTCCCCATCCCTGCGTTCACCCAACAGTAGATGCTGCAAACAATCAACATCTTCAACAGGGAGACGAAAAGGGAAGTCAAGAAGTTCATAAAACCTCGTGTGGGTGTGGAAGAAACAGGGGCTAACAGAGATTTGACTTTAATGGTAGCAGATTTCGTAAAGAATTAAGTGGGTTGTTTATTTTGCCTTACCCATTTAATTACAGGAGTGCATTGCAGTTCATATTTGCAGTGAAGTAACCTGTAACAGACATGTTTAGCTTACATTTTTCCAGAGACAAGTCCCTGCATAAATGTGTATTTGCTATATTTGTACACCCACATAGGTATAACAGGTGTCTGCTTTTAGCTTCAGCCACCGGTCGGACAACCAAGAATGGGTTTCTGAAGTCTCCAACACCTTTCACAGAATCACAGAATTGTAGGGGTTGGAAGGGACCTCCAGAGATCATCGGGTCCAACCCCCCTGCCAGAGCAGGTTCCCTAGAGCAGGCTGCCCAGGTAGGCGTCCAGACGGGCCTTGAATATCTCCAGAGAAGGAGACCCCACAACCTCCCTGGGCAGCCTGTCCCAGTGCTCCGTCACCCTCACCGTGAAGAAGTTCTTTCGCATGTTGGTGCAGAGCTTCCTGTGCTCCATTTTGTGGCCATTACCCCTTGTCCTGTTCCCACAAAGCACTGAAAAGAGGTTGGCCAAATCCCTCTGTCCCCCACACTTCAGGTGTTTATAAACATTGGTGAGATCCCCTCTCAACCTTCTCTTTTCAAGGCTGAACAAACCCAGGTCTCTTTGTTGTCAGACTGTATGCCAAAGAAACCAAATTGGGGGGCTTATTTTGGAGGCTTCCCAGGAGTGTAAAAGGAATACTCAGTCCTTTTACTTCGTTGTAAATTCAAGTTAATTTCTTAGTTCCTGTAGAACTGGGCCTTCTTTCCTTCTTTCCTTCTTCCACCATTTTTTTTTCCCTCCAGTATTTTTCAGGATCTCAAACCCTTGATATTTCAGGAGGATAAAAGGAAACTTTGGGGTTTGGGTAACTGATTTTTAAGTTGCTGCTCTTTATATAAACTTCCTCGCAACTAAAACAAAGCTGAGGTACCGCAGTAGCACAGCATCAAACAGGAGAGGGGGAATTATGGCGTGGATCAGTTTTCGCCGTCGTTATCCATTTTCACGCGTTGCTAACAGAAATGTTTTGACTTCTCTGCCAAGACGCAGATCAGTTTATGTTGCTCCAGCTGTCAGATTGAATTTTCCTTTTAAAATATTGCATCGTGAGGTTCTGGTCCATGGTCAGGAAAATTTTCTTCCAAAGTCTTCTGAGTCTTTCCCACAGAAACAAAATGGGAATGGAGCAGATACTGCATCAAGCAGCATCTGAATACATAATTAGTCACCCATGCCCCAAATAGAAAGCCCCTTGCAAGCTTACATTTTCTCATTAAAGTCTTAAGCCAAGCATGTGTCTAATAGCGGCATTAATTCTGGAATTTGGAACTGGTGTTGTGCTACCATAAAAAGGTACACTTGATAACCATTAATATAACTTGTAACTCTTCCAGTAATAGTGCACCAAGAAAAAAAAAAGACATTTTTCAGTTAACTAGTGAGAGGGGAAAGAAATATTTTCAGAAACTGATGCATTGAAAGAGGGGAAGGGGGTGCTGAATAGAGGGGGTCTCCTGTTTTACGGTTTAATTATTGAATATCCCTGTAGAAGTGTTTAATTCTGAGAGGGCATTTTATTTTCTTGCGACTCTTTTTCAAGAGGAAAGTGAACTCCCAGGAGGGAAGCTGTTGAGAAATGGTTTAACAATGGAAAACACAGAGTGCATTAATCTGCATGGTGGTGCTTAAATGGCACGAAACGTGCTCTGGAAGATGTCCTGCAGCTATAGGTAACCTGCATTTAGTAGCAGAAAGCTGCATCCTGTTGATGCTGACCAACTGTAAGGAAATAGTGCTGGCTTCTAGGTAGGATAGGATTAAAACAGGCTGTGTGGCCTCCGTGAAAGCATCGCCCTTGACTTGCTTAACTTCATGAAGAGCCCGGAGAAAATCCTTGCCTATCTGCAAGAAGCTCAGCCTCGATTTCCCCCAAATGCATGTGTGTGCAATCAGAGGGCTGATAGCAGCCGTCCTCAGTCACACGTGTAACCTCCTGCGAGGCTGCTGGAGAGTTAAGCGGCTCCCAGCTCCTTTAAATACAGCACCACAGTGACGAGTAATAATTTAAAATATAAACCTATATTTTGGTTTAAATAAATTTAAGCTAACTTAAATGTAAATACTAAATTTCTGATATTTATACTAAAGCTCTGATATCTGGCCATCTTGTTGAATTCCTACAGACTAGCAGGGTTTGATTTCTAAGGGTTAATTTATCTCAGTATTCTTTGTCGTGTTGCCTGGCTTACATTTAGAAGGTGGCTCTCTGCTCCTGAGGGGACAGTGAGCATGCCTGGTCTGTGCACTTAGAGCACTGAATTCCACTACCTTTGATTTACTTTCCAAAAAGTAAGAAGTTATGCTTAATGAAGAACGTGGCTTTGGGAAAAATAAATACCTGTAGAGTGCACGGTTAGAGAGGAACAGATTTGGCACCATTGGCTTTATTTAAAATGGGGGTTTGGTAAAATAATTCACGCTGGACACCTGCAGCTTCACTGCGACAGGGGAAAAAGGCATATGAGCCCGAATAGTTCTCATCTGATCAGTTTCTTGCGGATGTGTTTACACCCAAAATGGAGAAGGCACCCGAATAAATAGCCCTGGTGTTTATTCCAGAACTGCGCGTTCTGTTTGGCTTGCTAACGCAGCACGTCGTGCAAAATACTAGTGGCGAGGGAGGGAGTGTGCGTGTAAGTCAGGGATTTCTACAAAGCTCTCCTTGTTCTTTCCCAGCCAACACGCGTGCTGCGGGAGGACCCCACCTTATGCTGTAGCACGCGTGACTTTGTCTGTTCATTTACAGCACCCGGACGTTAATTTGGGGACTGACAGTTTTGCACGGGTGTTGTTATGAACGATTCTCCCGGCCAGATTTAGCGAGTGAAAACATCTCCCCGCACCAACTTGAAGTGCTCCCTTGGGGCACCTGAGGAACATGAGCTCGCTTGCCTTCTCCCTGGGGGTTCGCCATCCTGGCTCCTGCGCTCTGCTGCAGCATCCCTGTGGCTTGTCAGTGGGGAGGATGCTCTGAGCAAAGCGGCGTTTGTTCGCTACGGCGGCGGCGTTGGGGTAACGGGAAAAATGGTCGCCCAAATCTGCCCGCTGCGCTTGTCGTTTTCTGTGGGAAGATGGGAACAGCAAGAGGGAGCTGCCTTAGTGGGGTGGAAATCTACGGTGTGGCTTCACCTGCTCATCCCTAGCCCTGCTTCGGCGTGACCCTTCCTGGGGCCGGGCTTCTCGGTGGCGGTGGGGATGCTGCTGGCTCGGTGAAGGGTGTAGCGAAGTCAGTATCTGCAGAGGCTCTGAAACGTGCTGTAAATTCTCTGTGTAAACATTTTGCTCTTGTTTTTGTTCTAGTCCTGGTTCTGTTGCCAAGTACTATTATCATCATCAGTCAAAGGAAACGAGGGGCCCAGGCTTCTACCAGAAATAGCATCCCTTGTCGATGTGCGATGGTTGGTTTTGTCGGTGCTCCTCACCGCTCCGGTTGTGTCTCTTGCTTTGCGATGGATGGGAGGCTGCATTTTTTTTGTGTTTGTGTTGGATCTAGTTTTGGGGAAAAGTAAGAGTTCGTTCCTGCTCTGTGCTCCAGAAAGCTGCTACTTGGTTATATGATCAGGGCTCGTATCAGAGGAGGGCGTTCATGGGATTGCTGTCGATGGGGAAAGAGATACACTGGTCGTTTAAATAACTGATCCGTGTCTTTCAGCGACTTATTTTCAGGTGTGTGGTGTGTCTGCATTAAATCTCGCGTGGCTGCTGCGTGATGAGAGGGATGCATTCCTGGCGTTAGGTGCAGGAAGCAAATTTTGGAGACGGTAAGTGACCATCCCCAGATGTGCTGTGCCACGGCAGCAGCTCTGCCTGCCCTGCCCCGGCCCCGTGGCAAAGGGGAAGGTGGAGGAGGGCGGCTGCGTCGTCGACTGCTCTGGGAAACAGCCACAAACAAGCTTTTCTTTCAACAGGGCTGGAGGGATGTGAGGAGGATTAAAGTTCACAATTTAAAAAAAAAAAAACAAAAAACAACATTCTGCCCCCGTAAGGCTCCGTGCACTGCTCTATTTGTGTACCCGGTGGGTCGGTCTGTCTGACCCCAGTCTGAGAGGATTCCCCCAAAGTGCCTCCTTGTTTTTCTTCGTGGTTGACGGCGAGGCCAGGCCGGGGCTGTGCTTTGTGCTTTGCTGTGAGGCTGCTAAGGTTTGTGGTCACCCTCGACTCCTCTCGAGGAGCCTGTTTCCAGAAGAGAGACGCTTCCTTTGTGTGCCTCAGCCGTGAAATTAATGCTTCCACGGACACGTTAGTGTTGTGGACGGTGGTGGCAGGCAGGGGAAGGTCACAGCCAGCCTCCCGAGGGAGGGGGGTGCTGGTCAAAACCCCCAAATTCAGTTGCAGTGGGGTGTGTAGGTCTTGGCTGTGCTACGCGAGTGTGAGCTGGCACAGCCCAGTGCTCCGGGGCTCAGCACCTTTCACAGCCCCGCAGAGAGAGATGGAGAAAGCATCACCTGTGTTCGAAGCCGACCGTCACCGAGCGCAGGAACCTGCTTCCATTTGTCAGCTTGAAACGGGACTGCCGAGCGCGGTGTTGCGTCAGTGCGTGCACAAGAGAAACGTGATGGAGTGACAGCTTTCAGCACCACGTGAGCGCTTCGGTACGCCTTCTGATGGGCTTCCGCTGCCATCTGAGCTTTTCCTTGCCTTTGCCTTCCAAACAAAATCCTGGAAAGAACAAAGATACGAACCTTGAGGATGCTGCTGCCTTTTCCCAGCTCCCCAAAGCAGCAATGCTGCAGGCAGAGAGGTGGGTGCTGCCCTGGGGCCAGGTGCCTCCGTGGGCAGAAGTTTCGGGTGGTGACAAAATTTAACCCTATGGATCCCGTCGAGCATATGGCCAAACAGCTGTTGTCTGTTTGTGGCTTGCAGCAGCTGCCCCCAGCCCTCCCACAGCACCAGCTGCTGAGAGAGATGGGGAAAAAATGGGATTTCCACTGAACGCCCCTTTTCCCCCGCACCGCCTGCCCACAGGACACTGGCAGACCAGGAGGCTTTGTTGCAGGTTATTAAAAGAGCGCTGAAGTCTTGTGTGCCTGGGAAATGCACAGGCATTTCTGCAGAGCTGTTTTAAAGCTGAAGGACGAATGCAGCTGTTTTTCCTATTTAACCAACTTTTCTCCCAGTGGTGAAAGGATTTCATTTGCAGGGGAACATTCGCATTAGCAGAGGAGTTAGTTTTCATGCTGTGTTTCGTATCCATTTATCATCTTCCTATCTTAGATGTTTTGCTCGCCCTTTCATTCCTGAAACCTTGTCTGGGATAGAAACTTATCATTTTTTTTCCCTGTACTTCCTTTTAGCCCCCATCCATCCTAAATGTCGCGTTTTATTTCAACCAGATGGGAATTAAATCGCCGAATCCACCAGGGTGCCATTTCCAGTGGCTCCGGGTATCGCCTACCCCAGTACTGAGGCTGCAGGGCTTGGTTTCCATATCTGCAGGGAGTGTCTTCCCAAAGTAAGGACGGAGCCAGTACTTGCCTTCTGCCAAACTGGTGAGAGGAAGCCTGGGTTTGGGTCAGTCACGGGAGCGTGACCCACCGTGGCAGAGCTTTGGTGCGGTGGCGCTTGGCACCAGGAGAGACTGAATTGTGCCACCGCTGCTCGGGATCCGTGAGCCTCCTCCTGACGCTCTGATTTGGTCACGGGACAAAAAAACAGCGGTAGAGCTGCTCCGGAGTTTTTCTTCCCTGCTATTTTAAACTAACTCAAATGAAAGAGTTTTGATCTTGCTGGATACACTGATTCCTTTGAGCTGGAAGAGCAGAGCTACGGCTCGACGTGAGCAGAGACTCGTGCTCTCAGCAGGGCCGTGGTCCTGTGACTGGTGCAAGTTCGGGATATTTTTAGCGCTCTTCCTTGGGTTGCTCGCGCCTGGTCCTCTCCGCGCTCGGTCGGCGCTGTGAAGGTCACACAAAGATATTAGGCAGTTGTAAAGAGTGCCGAGAGGGCCAGCTGGCCGGGATGGCACTCGACCAGCAGTGCTCCTGCTTTTGAGATAGAGGGGTCGGGGAAGGGCTGAGAAGCACTGGCATGCTGCTTTCAAGATATCAAACCCGGTTTTCTTCACACCTCCGAGCTAGGAATAGGTACGTGCCAGGAAACAAATCCAGACATGAGAAAGGCTAGAAAAGCAACAAGGCGGTCAGTTTGACTGAAAAGGATTAGGAAGCGATGCTTAATCTGCAACCCAATAGCCGGGATCTCTGATCTCACATAGTTCCCCTTCAGCAGGGGATGGCAGCGCCCGGGGAGAAGACGGGCTGTCGCTGAACACGGCAGTGAAGTGAAATGGCAGGAGGCGACGCCGGCTGCGCTCGTAGCTGGACTCCCCCGTAAGCAGGTTCCCCCAAGCATTTGTTTTTCTGCTTCTTAGCTTTCATCTGGCATTGTGGTTGTTGAAATAGCTCTCGTTGGAGGGGGAAAAGAATCCGTCCCGAGGACCGCTGCTGGCCTTACACAACGGTGCCGGTTAGGTGGCTCTGGGAGCTGAATTGTGTGATAACATCACGTGAAAAGCCCCTAAAACTCACAGGGAGGACTGGGACTGAAGGGAAAGCATTCAGCTGAAGCCACCCAAGCCCGAGTGTCTTCCAGTGGCAGCTTTTGGGAAAAGTGGCGAGAAAAGTTGGGAAAAAAATAAATCAAACAACAGGCAGCCAAAATGGCCGTTTATTTTTGTTAGCTTTGCGTAACTGGGATGAAGAGAGATGCTCTTGGGAGCAAATAAGAACACAAACAACAAATTTATTTTTCTCTGCGTTTATTAGATACTGAATGAAATGTGCTGGGCTGCGTTCGGAGTAAATATTTATGAGAACCACGGGTGAATTGTCCCAATTTACCTTGCAAAGCAGAGCTGTCCTTGTTCCATCGTATCGCCTAGGGCTGCCTGATGCCAGCAGGCGTGCTTCAGAAGCTGGCCTCGGCACCAGCTATTCCCTCTATTTCCCCTCGTTCGTCCTTCGCTCTGTTTACCCGCATTCTTCGGAGGGACGAGGGATGCTTTTCATTTTTGGGAACTTCTGGCCGTGCCGCCGAGTCTGTGGTTTCCTGAGCAATGTCTCCGGCAGCCAGAGCCCGTGGTGGTTGCACAGAGTTTCTGAGCAGCTGCTCAGGGCAGAGCCGGGCTGACAGCACACAAGCCTTAAATCTCTTTCCATTGCATTAGCGGCGTTTCCCCCAGAGGCAGGACAGCTATCTGTCTAAGGGAATGACACATTTTCCAGCGCTGTCAGTCCTTAAATAACAAATAAGGAAATTAATAGAGAGCAGGTGAACGTTTCTTCAGAAGAAGGTTTAATGTAACTGGGCTGGTTGATGCATTGCCTCTGGCACAACCGCCTTTTCATAAAAATCTGACATCGTTTGTTCAGTTACCTCTCAGAATTATTTGCCGCTTTTCAGGTTTGTTAATTATAAATGGTGTTACACTCGGTCTGATACGGGCTGGAATTACAACGCTCAGATTGCCTGCCTGGGAAGAAAGCACCTTTCACTAGTAAACAGTGCAGCCTCCATCAATGTGCCAGTCTGTTGGCTGATGAATAGCTGAAGGAAAGACTTATTAGGATTGCTCTAGCTTCAGCTTCCAGTACAAATAGGTCTTTTTGAGGAGCGTGGCGCTTCCACAGGAGCCTTTCATCGACATACTTCAATAGGCTTTCTGCTCTGTAGTCACTACCTTAATCCAGCGATGCAGGCGTGAAACCACACTGCAGACTGGGAAGCTGCAGCGAGTGCTGAGTGGAGATCGATTTAGCTAAGCTGCTTTTGCTTGGCCCGGTGTGGAGTTTAAACCCACAACGTTTGTGTGAAGCACCGTTTCTCCCAGTAAGGCTTTTCATCCCGAAAGCAAAAAGTCAGCAACGAGAGCCCAACACCTTTCCCCTGATGTAATGCACGTTTTGGAACAGCAGTGCGAAGGAGCTCTTAATACAGTGTGTTGCTAAAATGCCGTCAGCTGGATGGAAAAAGAGGATTAGAAAATTTGTGTCCAATAAATTGATCTCTGGGCAGAAGTAAGGGCTCTCAGTAAGGTGTCCTGTGAGATAACTGCTGGCTGCAGCTGAGGGTGAATGCAGATAAACCCTCTCTGCCGTAGCTTGCTGCAGGATAGATGGCTTATGAGGGCACAGAGGCAGCAGGGTGAGAGGTAGGTTTGCAGGAGCTCATGCAGTTATCTTTTCTGAGAGAGGTTTTCAAAGCAGGCTTGAACATCCAGCAGGGAATTGCGACGTTTGCATCCTTTCCCCTCTGCTTGTTAAACCCCAAGACACAACCTCTGAAGAGCTCAGAGAAAACCTCGAGGGAGAAGCCTTGATTATTTGAGATGCCCCTGTTGGAAAGGCTCAAGTGTGTTGAGTGGGTAGCTGTACCTCATGGAGAGCCTTTCGGCCTGCTGCTTTCTTTCCCCAAGAGTGCAAAGCCTATGTAAATACTTCAGGGTGAGACGGAGTCCCATGCATCCCGTGCAGCCCGACGTCCTTCCAGTGCTGTGCCTGCCCTCCGCCTTCAGCCTGCTTTCTCCAGGCTGTTGGTGGGGTGATGCCCTATTGCATGCCCGGTTTTAGAAAGTAAGTACCAGATACTTTTCCCTGTCTTGAAGTAGGTCAACCGTTAACCTAATTGATTAACTTGGTAGCCAGTCAATTAAATCGATTTGCTCGTGTAAGGGTGACATATTTACCCACTGTGTCGGTGGAAAACTCTGTGTAGTTTTGTGCAGAGAAATTGCAAAAAGCTTTGCTAGGCAGAACCGCCAGGGGAAAACCCGAAGTGATCAAGACCTAAAATACGGATGGCGTTGCAGAAAGCAGATGAACACTGAGCTATTTTTAAAACAAACGTACAGACAATTTGGCCTGAAATGTCAGGTTACTTGCTAAATAGGTGTCCTCATTGGAAGATGACAAGTCTAAGGTGTAATGAGGGAGTATTTTGGTGGAAAATAAACCTTGAAATGCCACTCAGTTTGTCAAAGGAATCGCTTTGAGAGGTCAGTTTCTTTGGGGAGTTAAGCAGCCGTGTGCTTTCGTACTGGAAGCCTGAAGTAGCTGTAACAGCTTCTTCATGGCCTTGAAGAGCGCGCAGAGTATTAGAGACCATCATTCAAAACCTGCCATGAATTATCCATGGAAAAGTGCACTCAGATAGGAGCCCCTTGGTGGCTGGTTAGTGTAATTAATAGAAATATCTTGCCGCAGCTGTACGGTTTGGTTTAGCAACTCCTCAATTTGAGAATAGTCTTGGGACCGCCTGGGTTTCAATTATCTCCCCGGTGCTCGGGGTAGGGTTTTAGCTCAACGTTAATCATGTTCCTCGAGGGAAACACAGGCAACGAGCAACGGTTAGGGTCGTGCAGGCAGCATAACTCACCCCAAACGGCTGAACCCAGCGTAAATCCACCTTTACGGAGTTAAGTGCTGTGCTATTTGCTTGCTGTTTCAGAGGGGACTTTCTAAGGCCTTTGGGGGATTCCAGAAATACAGACCATTACCGGGCTTGTACTCGCAACGTTTACTTCGAAAAGTAGACGATATCTAGACTTCTTAAATTGTAGTGCCCTTTTAGCATCGAAGTTGGCTGCAGTCATGGTAGGCAGGCAAACTTTTGCTGTAAAAATGAGGGAATGAAGCAAGGCCTGGCGTTCAGCGTGGTGCTCTCTGTTCGGGCCTGGTCAGATGCAGCGTTGAGGAGCTGCCAGGTAACAGAGCCCTTGGGAACCACCTAAGGCACTGCTTTCCAGAACTGTATTGCTTTTGGAGAAAGACCAGGTAGGAGATGGGAGGGAATTTGAGGACAGAGCAACCAGAGCCCTTTCAACGAGCAGAAGCAGCGGTTTCAGGCAGACCCGTAGTCGTAGATCAATAACGGGCTTCACCTTGTGCGCTGCAGCATTCCCATCCCGACACCGCTCATTTGGTGGCTGGGCTGACGCTGCCCTGTCGCAGAGGGGAGCTTAGGAGGGTGGAAAAGGGGGTCCTGGCAGTTTGGAGTTAATACGAAGGACGCGTGGGCTTTTTTTCTGTCAACGCTTGTAACTTCCAAGCCTCCTCCCAGTTTTCTTGCACAATTTCACGACTGCAAATATTTCAGCTCTGGCTCCTGCAGCCACTTTTTGCTTTCTGGAAGAAGATGTGCTGAGTGGTTTTGTGGCTGATTTTGCTTCAGGAAGTAGCATTTCGCATGGCCCTTCATGCTGAGGAGCTCCTCAGGGCTCAAAACATAGGGGATACGGGTAAGACTCAGCTCTTATATATTCCATATGTGAACAGCAAAGTGTACACCCGTCTGGGAGACATCCCTACACTGAAAATGCCTTTGCTCCCAGAACCTGCAGGAATACAGGCAGATATCGATATCTTTTAATAGATGGAGCAAAACAGCTTAATGCTGGCTTTATGGCCTTTTTTTCAGAGGGGAAATTGAGTTGGTCTTACCATGACCAGGCTTTCATGGGAAGCTTCCATTCGCAAAGCTGTTTCCCACCGTACTTTATCAGCTGGAGCCAGATCTTATTAAAACCCAAACAGAGTAGCCAGCTCTGACTATTAGCTTAATGGTTTAATACCAGCTTCTGTGTAAAGTAGAAGCAGCAGGTTATTTAAAACATGTAGGTCAGATTGGCCTGGTGTTTTCCAGTGAGATCACATAAGGACGGGATTAGCAAAACTCTCAAACACAGCAGGTACACCTGGCGTGGGGCATTTTTTTGGTTCCCCTTTGCTTTCGGAGGTCCAACTGCAAAGTATACAGTAAGCAGACTTTTAGTATTTACTTCCAAACGTGATATTAGCAGCACAGTGCTTCTGCTCCCTCTGAATTCGCAGTGGTATTTTTAATGTTAATATTCCATTGCAAGTCATTTGGCCACAAGTTTAAAATGAAAATGTTTTCCTGGAGAAATCCCATCTTCCTTTTTTTTTCTTTTTTTTTTGCAAGAGGGTTGCAGTATAAACAAAATGGCAAATGAATGTTAAAAAGCCAGCCCATCCCCAATTTTTTGTTTATCAAAACTAGTAGCTGCAGAAAGTAAACAGTTTAAATACCCTGGGTTTTTAATTCATTATTTCTTCAAGAGTAGACAGTTTGAGGTGCTGGGTTGTTTTTGTTGTTCTAAGGACAGTTCACTCTGCAATACATCTCCTGCATTATGGAGAAAGTAGGCTTTGTTATGATTATAAGTGGATGTTTATGTACAGTTAGGGCTCTTTGCTGTAAAACCCAAAAAGCATCCTTAAATATTTAGGACAGCCTGCTTCCTGAGACAGCGAAAGCCTTAGCTGCGTTCCGTAGGAAGTGAGGGAAATGGCAATATTTACGTACAGAGAGGAGGCAGATGCCCATCCGCAGGAACCTCAGTGGTGCAGGAGGGTCCCATTAACAATCTATTGTAAACTTTGGTGTTCAAAGGGCAACAATAAACCTGCCACTCAGCGCTGAAACTCAGGTTTTTCTACAAATCTCTCTCCTTGCTTAGTTGCTGTTAATTAGGTTGGTAATTGGCATGACAGCTTTTTGGGGGAGCAGGCAGGCCACTGCCTTCTGGAAGCAGCCTGGTGCGTTCGTGCCATTTAACTGGCTGCGTTCGGTGTTACGGTTCACAAAGAAAGGGTGGGGAAATGCAGATTTTTTGGTGGTTCTGTAGGGATGGTGACAGGTAACAGGGTGAATTTTATCAGTCCAAGCAAGTGACAGTTGTTACAGTCTGTGTAAGCAGGTTCGAAATGCATAATGCATTTAAAAACATAATTCTTCGGATTCACAGCAATAAAGGCTTTTCGGCGAGAGAGCGGTGATGGAAAACTGCAGCACCCTCGGAGGAAGGAAACAGATGGCAGGAAGAGCTTCCAGATACTTGACAGGCTGCAACAGACTTAAAGGCAGGCAGTGACAAATGGGCACAAGGGATGGGGTTTTGCTCTAGCTCTCGTGGTTCAGTCTTGACAAAATGCCTGATGTGCTGTGCGTTGGTACCAAGGTTTCATGCCCTCTGTCCTTCGGTGGTCTTTATGGAGCCGCTTGTGGCCAGCAGAGTGCCCTGAAGAGGAGTGAAGGGTTGCTTACTATGAAAAATGAAGTTCCTACATCTGACTAATAGCAGGACTTGGTGTTGAGTAACAGCAAGCGAGAACTGAAAGTGAGTTTAATTCTTAGGTCCAGGTTATTCAAGGATGCGTGCCAAAAATGGCTGCACGAGGCTGGTTTAAAAAGAAGTAATGGTAATTAAAAATACGCATTTCTGCATGCCTGTGAACAAATCATCGAGAGCAAGGGGATGAGTGCTGGGATTTCCTACCTCGGGCGCCTTGCTGGGACAGAAGCGGGCAGCGGTTGGTATTTTACACTGCTCAGACCGCTGCAAGCACTGGCGAGCGGCCTGTGCACAGTCAGCTCCCTTCTGCAAACACAGTGCCAAATTTCACATTATTGACTCTAACAGATAACAGACTAATGTACGCCGAGGAAATCTCATAGCTTCTGATAGGAGCAGCTACCTAGCTGAATTTCCGCGCAGCTGTTGGAACCTAAACAACTAAACAGAGCACCCCTTTGGGTGCTGTTCCTTCCCAGGGTCTGCCTGGAGCTGTGAGAGGTGCAGGAGGGCAGTTGGGCTGAAAGGCAAGGCTGAAACAAACCCTCAGGGCTCGACAAGAGTGCACAGCTCCGTAGTTATTTAGGCACTTGATCTCCCATTTCTTTAGGCCTCTGATACCCACAAAGGTTTCCTCTTAGGAGTTCACAAGATGTTTTATGGGGTGGTTTAGCCTTTATTTGCTGGGTGCTTTTCTTTTCCTCCGCTAAACCATCTCGTGGCTTGTCAGACCTTCCGTGTGAGTTCTCTCCCTACCACGAGGCAGAGCGTGGTGTTGCTGGAAGTCAGCTTTAGAAGGAGCTGCTTTATTCCCAGGCTGTTTGGAGCGTGGGCAGGGAGCTTTGCAAGCTGCCTACGTGACCGAGGGCAGCTAAGTAAGCAGGTACTTACCGTGAGCAAGCAGTTGAAGGAATGCGGACTGGGATAAATGACTTCGGGGTAATCTGTAGAACAGGAAAAGCAATCAAGTTGTAAAGTATCTGCCTGGGCTCAGGGGTCTGTGTGTTCCTGAGGTCGTGTTGTTTTCACCTATCTGTGTGTCTTTTGACTAATAGTGGTGCTGTGCTGCCTGAAGTGGGTAGTTTCACATCCAGTACTTCACCGTTTGCAAGCAAAACTTGACAACTTGGGGCGTTCAGGCTGAGGTGAAGCCAGTGTGTGTATAAATGAGATGCCCTTCTTTGATTTCTGGAAGTTAATTACAGGAAATAAAATACAGCCAGAAGAGGTTTAAAGAAGCCGGAGTCCATTGTGTTCTGACTGTCCATGGGGAGCGTCTTTGAGACAACCTGGTCCTGGGTCACTTGGGCCTACGCTTGGGCCTACTTGGGCGCTACGGGTGGCGACGTGAATGTGGCAGCCCACCGAGCCTGAAGAAAGCCCTGAGAAACTGCTCCTCTTCTGCAAGGCCTCAATTTAAGGAGGAGGTTAGACGGCCGTGTCCTCGCTTGACTTGCTGATGTAATATTAGACTGGACGGTAGGAAGAACCCGATGGAGCAACCTTGATTACAGCCGTGATCTGCCGCGGAGATAAGCGGCCTCTGATGGAAGAGGTCACGAGATAAGATTTGGTTATTTGTAATGCGCCTTGTTGCTTGCTGTGTCTTTTCCAGTGGCCAGATTTTCTGTTAGTCTGAAGTGGCTGCATCCAGAAACAAAATAACTTCACAAAACCGTGCTGGATTCAGCACGCTCTCGAAGCAGCTTTGTCACACGGTGGGTTACTTGGGCCAGAGCTCGCTGTTCACATGCAGAGCTTTTGCATTTTGGCAGGGAGATGTAATGACAGTGCTCCGAGCCGGAGCTGCGTTCCTTATGCATGTTTTAATTTGAACTGCTCAGGTTAGGTAACTCAAAGGGCCCTGCGCAGGAGCGGGCTCCGTTCTGTCTGCTCTGCCTGCATAGGCAAATGGAGCCGCTTTTTAAGTGCGTGGCAGCAGTTCACATGAAGCCGAGGATGAGGGAATGTGTTTTGTTTGGAGGAGACACTGGCCCTTCTATTAATTTCTCGACAGCTCAAGTTTTGCTCCAGCGTCCATCCAAACAAGGGAAAAAGTAACCTGTCAGTGTGAAGCAGAGCGAGCGTATTGCAAGCTGCTATCTTGCGCACAGGCTTTTGCAAGAAGGAAAAGAAGTAGGGGTGTCATTAAATTTTCCTTCGTGGGCAACGAAGATCGCAAATAACATATTTAGTCACACCAGGATTACAGTTAATCCTATAGGTCACATCAAAGCGAGCCTCTCTCATTGAAGTTGCGCTCTCCAGCGCTTGCCTCGAAGGCTTGTCCACGCGCGGAGCCTGTAATCTGCCTGCGTGGTGGTTGCTGCGGAGAGCTGCCCCCAGGAGCTGCCAGTCTGCCCTGTGTGAAGCCATTAAACCCCCACCAGGAAAGATCTGGCGAGCACCTACCTGGTGGGTCACGGGAAAACAGGGAATAAAGGGACTGCGGCTCTTGGTCGTCCTCCCTGCCTTGCCTGGCGCTTCCCTGTACACCTGGAGGGGCAGAGATTTCGTTTTTCAGAGGTGGAGAACTGCTGCTTTGTGGTCCAGGCACAAAAACTGTTGCCGTTTATGCCAAAATGGAATTCCTGCCCGGTTTTGTTTTGTCTCCTTCGGTGTTTGTATTGGCTTGGCGTTTTCATATTTTGTATCTAATGTCGGTATTTGTTTCTGGGAAGAAACTTTTCCTTGCACTTTAATTTGTACAATTTGTTTGTTTAAACTTGTTGGCAACTTTAAAACTCGGCAGTCTGTTCCATATGCCGGTATCAGCGCTGCTATTAGTGAGACATACTTGAAAAAGTCAAACAGAGCGATCAGGCAGGGAGTGTTTTCTGTGAAATAGTTGGGAGTATTTTCATTTGCAATAATATTTGGGAATGGTTTTGATCTATTTGGTGGATAATTCTTAAAAAAATGTAGCTATTTTGGCTTGTACTGAGTCAAGGTTGTACAGCATTGAACCCAGGGAAAGCTTTTTTATTTGCAGCATGGTTTATAACCAAGATAACAGCATCAGTATGATAGGCGACGACTGAAAATTACCTGTTGGGCACAGCAAAAGCTGTGAAGAAAGATGGGTTCATACTGTGGATGACAGGAGGACTGGTTAGTTTATTAGAGGAGAAAAATCATGATGGGGTGTGTTGTGGATTCAGGAGATGAGCAACAACATCTGGCTTGGGGACGATCTCAGACTGGAGCTGTAACGGCACGGTGGTGTCTGTGAGGGTCAGAATAGTGCAAGCCTGGTGGAGGCGGCGAAGGAGTGCAAAAATGGGAGGGATGCGATGATTTTAGCGGCATTGGTAAAGCAGGGAAAGCAACTCAAAGTGTGAACGAAGCAAGAGCACGCTTATCAAAAAAAGAAGATACTAGCGTTACCAAATAGCTGAGTTATGGATGGGAAAAGCCTCATCTGTGCTGTTTTTCAGAAGGAACCCACAAGACCGCAGCCCATGCTGAAAGTAGCAGTGTGGAGAAGGGGTTAAGCAGAGAGCAGGCCCCCACAGTCAGGCTGTCGGACCGTGTCTGCTGCCTTCGGGAAACGGGGCTAGAGCAGGCTCCGAGCCTGCCTTTTTTTGGCAGGGTTTCACCTAAAGTAATGCCTGAACATCATCAACAAAGGGAAGTGGTCCAAGATGTTTAAGACGGAACAGGTCTGTAAAGAAGAGCTCGTCTGAGTCATCCGTGTCAAGTTGCTTACTTTGTTCGTGCTTGGTAATACTGAAAAAAAAAAGCCAGTTTCCCGGATTGAGGATGCTGCGCTCCTGCTGATCACAAAGTTATTTTGGAGGGAGCTCCTTCCCCCAGGAGGAAGCTCTGAGCGGAGTGCACAGGGCTGAAAGACTGGGGATTGAGCCCTGTAAATGCCCTGTAAAAAAACAGAGTGGGAGAGACGAGGGGAAAGGTGGGAAAAGGCCAAACCACAAGAAACAAAGGAGCAGGCAATTAAAGGAGAGACATGGCAGGCTGCGCTGAAGGCAGCTCGCTGGCCAGAGAAGAAGGGATTGCATTGCTGAACGCTGTCCGGAGAAGATAGTTATTTCTGGCTCTGAGTTATGGCTCAGATTCATGTAATATTTAAAGAATAGATCTGTATTTTTCATGATGAGCAGCCTGAAAGCAAAGGCTGGAAATTTGCCATCTGTGGAGAAACTCCTTTGCTGTAGATACATGCTGTGAAAGCGAGTGGGGCTGAAGCGAAGTCCATTAGCAAATTCCTTTATTGACGGGAGTGCGAGGTGAATGCTCTGGACCAGATGCAATACCCAGTGAAATGTAAAAAAAAAAAAGTGCTTAACTGTTGAATTCCTTTTCAAAAATGTAATGAGCAGCATACGCTGGTTTCTCAGTGCCAAAGTCAGCTTTCAAATTACAAAAGGTGTTAGGGAAAGGCAGCGCAGCGTCTGTTCCAAAATCTAGGGTTAAGATACGAGACAAAGTTCATAGGATTGGCCAACCGTTGTAATGAGTTGGGATGTGCTAGGCAGTTGCCTAGTTGGCCTTTCTGTGGGTATGTCATTGTGCAGTCCCCCATTTATCCGGGCTTGCTCCGTGACTCCGGGAGCAATCCCTGGTGCAGCTCGTCTGTCCAGCTGTAGCCCTGCTACATGCATTAACTTCTGCATCTGCTCAGGGAGCGTGCGGATTTTAAGAGGCTTTTGGAAAATAGTCCGCGTCCCTGTTACCTTATCTGATGTCTTACACGCTTCAGGCTGAGAATTTCACGTAGAAATTTGTGTTTTCAGAGGCTTTTGGGAAATAGTCCGTGTCTCTGTTATCTTATCTGATGTCTTACACACTTCAGACTGAGACTTTCACATAGAAATTCCTGGAACGAGATCTCCCTAGTGTGATTGGAAAGCTTTTGTGCCCCAAACTTCTGGGTGAGGCAGCTCAAATCTCAGAGGACTCTGAAAGGTGAGTGACGGGCAGCGGTACTGCTCTGGTTGTCCAGCCCAGCTTGCTTCTGCAAAATAGAAGCAAGTGAGAGAATTTGTAAAGCAAACTCTGAAATGTTCGCTTACGCTGTTGTGTGGGAAGAATACACATTTCTAACTAGCCATTTGCCCAGGGAGGTGGTGGAGTCACCATCCCTGGGGGTGTTCAAGGAAAGGCTGGACGTGGTGCTTGGGGACATGGTTCAGTGGGTGACATTGGTGGCAGGGGGATGGTTGGACCAGAGGATCTTGAAGGTCTTTTCCAGCCTTAATGATTCTGTGATCCTATGAAAGGGACAGTGGTGGTGGCTGCACTGGGACTGCGCTATACAACGAAGAAGATCACGTACCACGGCATCTCCATTCAGCAGAAGCAGCGGCAAAATGGCCTGCCTGCTGAACGAGGGAGGCTGCCGGCTTCTCCTGCAGGCGGCCCGCAGGCAGACGGCAGCTGGGTCAGGCCCTTGTGCAGCGGGGCTGAGAGCAGGCCCCGTGTCCCGCTGCGGCGGTGCGGGAGCGTGCGGGCAAGCTGAAGGGCTGCTCCTCGGGGCTGCAGCCGCTGCTCTGCGTGGGACCCCGTTACGGCTCGGGGTACTTTTGGCCCAGCTGCTGCGAATTTAGCAAGCACGGTCGGTTTTAGGCTTGGTTTTCATCTGACACGTAGGCAATGATTTAATTCTCCTTTTCTGGCATTTGTGTGTGCAGGAGGCAGTTTGCAGCCCGCCTTCACTGCTTCAAAATAAAAACCTGCGTGTTTTGAACTGCAGGGCGGGTGCCACCTGGGTCGCAGGTCGCTGAACTGTGGCGGTTGCACGTCTTGAATGTTACCCCACGAAACGGCCCCTGAGGACTGGTCAGGGTGGCTGAGCATGCAGTAGGTTTGCAGTTAGAAAATCTGAGTGTAGCAGGTTTTTTAAAACGGTGGGGGTAGAATAACACCAAGTATTTATAGATGCAGTGGTACCTGCAAGGTGGATTCTGATTGATTTAAGGGCTGGAAGTGCCCCCAAGTCATTTATCCTTGAAGATCCCTTACTGCAAGGCATTACAAGTTACCCAGGAGAGCGTAGCACAGAGGGTGTGGAGCCTTACGTTGGACGCTTCTGACTTTTTAGCCTCGCAAGTGCAAAGGCGATCGCTCATTTGAAGGCTCCACACAGCGGGTGAGTTTTTGTGTGCTCTTAAACCTGTTTCCCCATGCCAGCTGTTGACAGTGAAGGTAACAGCGGGGCAATTTGCTCGTCTGTGGCCGGGCTGCACTGCCCGGAGGAGGCAGAGGGGAGCCCGCTCCCAGGTCTGTCCTCTGCCCTTCCCCGCTGTAGCAGCAGAGCTGAGGGTCCTGCCCACAGCTGTGTTGTGTTTTGTTTTTTTTGTGGGCACACTTGTTAACTTCGTTACCCAGCCAGCTATCCGAAAGGAGGAGCTAATTAAAGAAAATAAATGGGATAGGTAGGGAGCGGGGGAAACCCTCGGTTTCTTTGTGGCACGAGAATCGACATTTTTCGGGTTGTTTGGGCCTTGTCAGAAAATGTTTTGTTCAGCCTTTGTTTTCTATTGAATCCTGTGTGCTTGGTTAGCTTCTTTTCAAATTAAAAAAAAAAAAAATCAACCAAAAAGCCCCCTCCATACATGGATTGAAAGCTTTATCTGTTTATCTCCTCATTAAAAAGACTGTCTATGAAATGTGCTGACAGGGCTTTTACTCTCTTGCTTTCTATTCTCGCCACATTTTCCACTGAAAGCCTCCCCTCTTCTATTTCTGTCCCGCAGTAAATGGGACTTTCTGGTGGTAGAGGCTCCGGGCTTTGTTTCTGCCTCCCCGTGGACCGAGTCCGTGGCCCTGGGTATGAAACCTCGAACGCGCAATTCGCAGCACCTGGGAGCTGGTTCGGCTGTAGGGCTAAATAACCTGAAGGTGTGTTTGTACTGGTGTAGCTGAAATCGTACCGACACAAGCTGTAAAAATGGCCACTGTTGTTCCAGCAGTGATACCGCGGGGTCTGGACCAGTGACCTCCAGCCTTTGCTGGTCCCCACAGTTGGCATCGCTGCTCAGCTGTAGCTGCAGCCTTGCTCGAGCAGTTTGGGTGAGCTTGATGGTTTGTGAACTGCCACAAAAAAGATTAATATATATATATGTGTGTCTGTAATCAAAGCCTGAGCGTCTGGTTTTGCTTCTGTTTCTCTTCGGTTCGATCTAATAACTCCCTTATCTGCAAATAAAAACGCTGCAAGTCTCACTCGTCTGCAGCTGCGTGCCTCATTCTTCACCTTGACAAGAGAAACAAAAAGAAGAAAAAATGTTCACCGTAATAAACAGAAATGCAGAATCAGCGTGGGAGAGGCAGCAGTGCTCCCGTGCCAAGTCCCACAAAAGACGCAGCAGGCTGAGAGCGTGGATGCGGACGGGCAGAACAAGCTCTTGGTCTGGGTTTTTGCGCCGCTTTCCCCTGCTCAGCTCTTGCACAAAACACCCGTGCGGCAGCGTGAACTTGGCGACGCCCGCTATGGGGAGCAGACAGCTGCAGGCTCAATTAATTACCCTTTCCGATCTTTTTTTTTTTTTTCATTTTCTTTCTTTTCCGGAAGGTTGGAGTGACTTCCACATCCTCACGGGTGAGCGGCGTTTACGGCTTGTTGACTTGGATCGAAGCGGAGCGCGGGGTCGGGTCCCACCGTCAGTGGTTTCTGCACGTGGCAGCCTCACTCGGTGTCTCTCTGGTGGGCGAGCTGAGCTGCTGGCTGCTTCCCCGGAGCTTCCCCAGCAGCTCTGTCCCCCCATGCAGATGAAATTTTGGGTGCAGCTCCTGTGCTTGTCCTCGGGGAGAAGCGGTGGGAGCCTGCTGGTTCCTCTCAGCTCCTTGCTTTGGAAACCACTGCTCTCGAGAACGCCTTCGTCCGCACCTGTAAATCTGGATGTGGTTTTTGTAGTCAAGAGGGTTGGGTTTGTTTATTTGTTGTTAAATACGATTAAAGACCAGGCTGTGCTAGGCTGATTGACTAATCACTTTATTTCTCAGCTAATAGGTCAGATTTCGTGAGGAGCACCATTTCCCCTTCCCCAGCAGCAGAGCAGCGCGCTGCCAGGTGCGTGCCTGCTTTGCGGTCCCCTTTCTGAAGCTTCTGGCATGGCACGGAGGTGACCGCGGGATATTCTAATGAAGCCGGAGTTATTAAAAAAAAAAAAAATCTATTAGATTTCAGGGATGTTTGGGCTTCACGCTTCAATAGTGCTAATTAGATATGTGACCCATTTTCATTCTGCTTCAGCTCCTGGGGATGGTGGAGCCTCATTACAAATACAAGGAGAGAGAATGCCCCTGTTCCCTACTCTAAGTAGCTTCTTCAAAACATGCCCAGAGGGCTTTAGGGTTTTTTTTGTGTGGACACTGATTATGTTTTCTTTTTCTTTAAACCGGGGAAGTGGTATGGGGGTGGTATTTCCCTCTCCAGAAATAAATAATTGAACGCTTTTTTTCTTTAATTTGGAAAACCTAATGGCAAATTAGGACCCTTTTGAATTTTAAGTTTGCCTTGTTTTTATTGACAGGGGAATAAGCTTGAATGCTTTCAAAGCCTAAAAAAATGCTTTTAATATCACAGTAGCATGACATTAACTGATATTTTTAGCTAGCAGAGTCCTCGCAACCCATCTCCTCGTAAAATGAGCTGCGCATTCAGCTGGAGGCTGGCAAAAGGTAGCAACCAGGAGAGGCACTCGGTGAGAAATAGACTGCCAAAACGCAGATAGTGACACAAAGCTGAGCCCGGAGGGGCCCCAGAACCCATCCCAGCAGCAGTTTTCGGAAAGCTCCCAACTTCTGAGCTCTTTTCGCCAGGACTCCGTCGTTTCCCGAGAGCAAACAGCCGAGCGACAGCAAATTCCACCTGCGCTTCGGGGCGAACCCTGGCCGAGACCTGTGAATGAGCGTAAGCGTAGCAAAAATAATATAAATATAAATGAATAGAAGGTAACGGAGCGTTGCCAGGCAACTGTCAAAGGCACCTCGGTTCCTGCATCTCCGGAGTTTGCTGAAATGACCTCTTACATTTCGAGCATCTTGCCTGCCCGTGTACGAAATGGTTGCTCCGAACTTCGCGGGTGCGCCTCGTGGGCAGCAGTTCGGCTGGCAAGTGCTGTCGTGTTCGGTGGTACAGCACTGAGTCTGTAAAAAAAAAAAAAGAATAAAAAAAGCAAGGAGTGAGGGTAAAGACTACCTGGGTCCCACTCTGAGCAGCACAGCAGGCACTCAGGGCTGAATAAGTCAATGTCTGTGGTTTAGCTGTGTCAGTAGGATTAATGTGAAAGCAGGCAGAAAGGGGAACTTGCTGTCGCCGTCGTTTTTAGTGACTGCAGTAAATGGCAAGGTAAGGGGGGGTTCACCTCTGAATTCACTGCTCTGAGGACTGCTTTATAAACCTCTGCCTCGGAGCCTTGCTTTAAAATGAAGTCTCTACTAAAGCAGGCTGTGGCAGAGGAGTTTGGGGCAGGTCAGTGCGACCAGAGGATGGTTTTCTGGGCTCTCGCTGCGCTGCTCTGGCAGGTCCTTGGGTGCCGAGGAGCCCGGGGCTGCGCTCTCTGCAGCTCCTGCCTTCGTGTCGACGCAGTTAACCTTTCCCGTTGGCTGAGTGGGAGGGAAATAACCTTTTCAAAAGCTGTGTTTTATCAGGGTAAACACAACTTGTACATTGTAAACACGGGCAACATGACTGGATTTTAGGTAGGCTGCCTTATTGCTTGCATGGCTTTCCTATTCAGAGCACGTCAGGTGCTGCAGTGCGTCCCCACCACGAGGGAGCTGCGGTCTGAAAATCCACAGCGTGCAACAGGATGGAAAGGACTCCGGGTAGGAATTACTCGAGCTGGAATCCTTCAGTTATTTGAGCCGCCGTTTGGCTTAATTCGCTGTAAATATGCAGGACTGCACGCAGCGAGTAACGGTTTACACATTTATATAAGCCTTTGAAGATCAGAAACAAACTCGGCTGCATTTTGAAATAGGTTCAGCTGCGTGATGCCTGACTGCGAAGTATTCTTCAGAAGATTCCGGTGACATTTCTCATGGATGTTTGCTTTAGTCACGGATTATTCTGTAGATTTTTGACGAAAAATCCATTTGTGTGTTTTTCCCTCATCTTTACCACTTGTTTTTCTTAATCCCACTATTTTCATTGTTCTCTCACATATCTTAGTCTCAGATCTTCGAGCTGTTTTGGCTTACCGCGGAGTTTAAAAAGGGGAAAAAAGTAATTGAAAGTTAATTTTGAAGATTTCCCCTGCATAGAAGTGTTGAGTAAGCCTTAGCTATGGCCAGAGAAGAGCCTTCGGCCGCAGCCAGCAGCGTCCTGTGAGTGAGCTGACGTTGCGGGTACACGGTACGTACGTACCACTCTCTGCATCTGTTGGTACACCAACTGGTCCTTGCGAGGAGTGAAAAACTGCCTTGCCACTGGTGGTGTCACCGAAATTTACATATACACAGATGCAGTTACTCCCTGAGAATACACCTCGGGTTATCGCAGTGCAGCGGAAGGCGGCTTTCCCACTTGCTCGGAAAGGAATGCGGCACCCGGCGGGCCCTAAATGCCGCTCTGTTTTTTTGCATTCCACTGAAGATAGCGACTGGGACTTTCTCTTGAGAAGAAAAACAGAAAACACCTGTCGCTGCGGCCGCAGGCTGGACGGCAGCTGGTGCCTGAGCAGCGTGCGTACGTCCGAGGGCTCCGGCATGCCTGCCTGCAGAGTGCACAGGCTTGTAAAGTCCCGCTCTGGAATGGCTTTAAAATAAAGTTTGTCTTGAACAGTGACTGGTAGTTTTTGACATAACTAAATGGATTAGATACAAGGTGGGGGTGTTATCTAGGAAATTTCATAGAATCATAGGATCATAGAGTATCCTGAGGTGGAAGGGACCCATAAGGGTCGTCGAGTCCAACCGCTGGCTCCACACAGGTCTACCCAAAAATTCACATCATAAAGACCGTTTCAAAGAAGCTGATGGTCAGATCCTGGAGATTTTATTCTTTGAGTCAGCTCACCAACTAAACATGTTTAAAGGTGTGGGTATAATTCACTGAGCCTCTCTTCTTTGGTGGGGCTGAGCTGTAAGGGCTTTAAGGAAAGGATTCGTACAAAATGGCAGGTATATGTGCAGGATTTGGCTCTAAATAAGATTATAGAAAGTCCAGGTATGTTACTGAACTCAGGCATAGACAAGCGCTAAAAGAGGTTAATTTGTATGTTTAGTGTTAAAATAATATTTCTGTCTAGATGAAACCAACCGTTTTCAAATCTTCTGGATTAGTCCAGACAGAGTAAACATCTTTAAAAAGCACATTCTCCTGAGAGCACTTTATTCTGCAGCCAGGCACACGAGGAGCTGGGTGCGGGGTCTGAAGCATCTTATCCAGATTTTGCTGCTCCGCTGGTTGAAAAAGAGCTGAGGGACCACGGTAAACACCTGAAGAAGCTGTTGGGGTGTATTAGCGAACGGTTGGTGTTGAAGGCTTGGTGTTGTTACAGAAGAACAATTGAAACACGGTGATCTGTACAAGATGCTTTGTTTCGCTGGCTGACTGGGTGCATTCTCTGGAGTGGGGATCATGATGTGCCAGTAATTGCAGTTAAATGAACATGGCTGGCTCTCAGGCAAATGAAACCTAATTTGTCACAGCTGTCAGAATGATCATGTCATGTTTGTTGCCTTCAGCAGCAGTTTTAGGTTGCAAAGCCTGTTATGTTCCCATCTTTTTCTTGTTAAATATTGTGCAGTGTGTTTTCTGACCCTATTATTTATCTTTTTTTTTTAATTTTTAAAGGCAAACACACCAATTCTGTCTCTTGTATCAGCTGGGGTTGAACTTCTGTGAACCTTAGTCATGCGGGCTGGAGTTGGTTAATTTGGTGCACTTGGAGGACTTGAACCTAGCAGCAATTCGAGGGCTTGCAGGAGCAGTAGAGAGATTTGCTAGCAGATTCATCTGGTCAGGGGTTTGGAAATCATGCTTCAAATTAGCTTACAAAGAGCAGCCCTCCCAGGCTGAATCGAACGTGTAGTTACACTTTACAGCATCAGCTGCAGACAAAAGAAGCACAGCGGCTCTGAATTTTGCGTTTGTGCCAGCAGGAAATACAGCAGAATAATGCCAGTCTCCATTATTAGTACCTAAAAAACCAAACCACAGTGAGGTGTACGCCTCTTGAAATCCCCCTTAGTCATAATTTCAGTATTTATTTACTTTCCTTTGTAGATTAACAGATTGGGTCTAAATTGAATAGAGCTAGTCCTGTTCTGTAAAACAAACAAATGCTAATTTTTGGATGTCAAGCCTGAGGGAGCAGAGAGATTTCCTGCTCTGTTCTTCTTCTAAAAAAGGAAACACAGCTCAAAAAAAAAATAATCCCTGGATCCCTGAAACACCCGTAAGGCTGTCTGACTTCTCCAGCCCTCCGGGGCTCTGAAGGGAGAGGTGGAGGGTCTGTGTCTGTTGTGCATCGCAGTGCAAGGCTGGAAAATGTCAGTGGTCTTCATGGAGGAGGAGGAAGAGTTCTGAGCTTTCAACACAGGTCTCTGGGAAGCGTCTTCTCCAGCTGCATCTCCTCCTTGCTCCATCACCTGCGAGCAAAACCCTCCTGCCCAGGCCTCCTGGTGCTGAGGTCAGGGTGTGCAGGTATCGACACCCAGCATCGGCTCATCCCGGCGGTGCCTGCCCTGATGGGACATCTCTGGGGCCGTCCTTTCCCTTCTCCACCCTCGCTCATGCCCTTTGTGTCTCCCCAGTAATTTTCTGCTGAAAAAAACTTTCTGCCTGACCTCCGCTGGCCCCTTACCTCTGGTCCAGCACGGGACCCGTGGTCCCACGGGACTTTGCCTGCATTGCTGGGAGACCTTCGACCGGCTCTAGTGCTGCCTGTGCCCAGTTGTGTATGTGTCGCACTTGGAAATGTAGGGCTGGGATGTACTGGGGGAATTAAAAATGATGGAAGATGGAGCAGAGCTCTCTAAAACTACCTGAAAGGAGGCTGCAGCGAGGAAGGTGTCGGTCTCTTTGTTCAGGTTGCAGGTGATAGGATGTGAGGGAACAGTCTCAGTTTGCAGCAGGGGAGGTTTAGGTTGGACATTAGCAAGAATTTCTTTATGGGGAGGGTTGTCTAGCATTGGAACATGCGACCCCGGGAAGTGGTGGAGTCCCCATCCCTGGAGGTATTTAAGAGACGTGTTTGTGGCACTAAGGGACATGGCCTAGTGGCGGGACTCAGTGGGTCGGGTTGATGGTTGGAAGTCGTGATCCTGAAGGTCTCTTCCAACCTAGGTGATTCTGTTCTCTCTTTCTATACAACTGATCCCACCGAGCTGCCTTGTTAATGAAGTTCTTGGTGCGTATAGCTGCCAGAACATAAGGCAGAAGATGAACAGATTCTTCAAGGGGTTTGTTTCAATATATTTGATCTCCAGTTCCTCTTGTGTGATACGGACTGTCGTGCAAGCACCCCTTTCTTTAAAAGAAACTGCGACCCCTGATGCTCAGTGCTTTTAAAAAGAAGTTTTAATCTTCCATAATAGCTACATGACAGTTTAATAGTTGATAAAAGAAAAACAAAAAGTTACACATCTGCTTTTGTAGATTGTGGGGACATGACATTACAGATAAACATTATGAGCTTTAGCTTAATGATTTATTGAAGCTCATTTCTTCATTTTATTGCGGCTTTCAGTCTTTTACTATGCAGCTGTCTGGTTTCCCCAGAGAATGGAAGACTAGCTCAGAGATATAAATCTCTGTTAATGATTTTAAATAGCTATCTATCTATATATAATAGGAATCCTTTTTTCTTTTTTTTTTTTTCTTTTTTTGCCCTGGGCATTCAATCATGGGATTAGGAGAGGGTAATCAATAATCCTGGATGCACAGCACAGCCTCTCGCTGCGGTTAGTGCTTGTAGTCTTGGGCTGTGCGGAGCTATTGCCGAGCCCCCTCAGCACCTTACAGCCTCTTGCTCTCTGCCCTGTCTCGCTGGTCAGCATCTGGAGGCTTCCAGCTGAAAAGCTCTCTTCAAGAGCCTTTGCATGCTGGAGGGGATGACTTTTTTCCCCTTAACACCCGTGTGAGCCAGTTGCCTTGGGCATCTTCTACCTCAGTGGCAGAGAAAAGTGAAGGCACAGCCGTGCCGCAGCTGGATGGGAGCACTGCTGTCCTTTGTCCTTTGGAAACAAATGTTGAATGGGGTTGGTGTGCCAAGGAGGACCTGTTGTGAAGTAAGAGAGCAGAGGCAAACGTACCCGGGACCATGCGGTGAATGTGACAGATCTCTGGGCGTTAGCCAGGATGCTCCTCACCTGCTGTAGTTTGTCTGAACCAGCTGTGGAAGGACCCTTTTCATCATGGAAAGAACCTAGAGACTTCAAAATAAAGTTTCCTCCTCGTTTTTTCCCTAGTGAGACCAGATGTGTTCCCATGGCTGAGATCCAGGGCCAGGAAATACAAGGTGTATTTGGATGGGAAGGGCAATTACGGCTTTGGTATCTGTCTTTCGCTTTGCACACGTTAAAACCTGGTCTGTGTAGCCATTGATTTATCAGGAAATCGGTGATTTAGGAGACGAACTGTGTCTGCAGGGTCCTTAGCTATGCTTTGCAGCCCAGGCCTGGCCAATTGCTTGCTGACCCCATGTGCTCACCAGCTCGGAGACACTGTGGGACTTCTCCCTCTTTTTCCACCAGTGTAGCCAATTTTTGGATGAACACACCTGAACTGAGGAGGGCTGGAAGTAACACTTCATAGATGAACCCTGCACGGTACGTTTTAGCACTGAGCGAACTGTTGTCATCTGCTCGAAGGCAGGTGTGGATAGCAAATGGGGCACGGTTATGATTCATGGTGCTGTTGGTGCGACACCTAATAAATCTTCTTCCATCCACCTTGTACTTAGTTCACGTACTTGCTCTGGCTGCAGGGATTTATTCTTAGCTCTGCCTTTTTTTTTTGGAATTGCTGAGCCTCCGTTCAACGGGAGTGGTAGGGAGATGCTCCCAAGTTGGAGTTTTACTTCTTTTGGTATCTTGCACGACTCTTTTTGAACCCCTGTGAGCTTCCTGGATTAATGCACGTTTGCTGTTTTCAGAAAGTCAGTAAATACTCATGACAAGAAGGCCATGTCTACCTTTAGGCATCTGTCCATAGCTTCCTACTTAGCCCTTCACAGGGATCTGCGTGTGTTTTGTTCTACAGTCAGGTCTAAGGAAGATGAGTACTTGAACTGTCTAGTTATATTAGGTAAATGAAGCTTTTTACTAGTTTTTACACTCTTCAGTATGCAGTTATTGTGTGTACTTTGGGACTTGAATTCACACACTTAATTCCTCGAATAGGAACGTATTCGAAATAGTTAGAGTATGTATTGATACGGACGCTACCAGTACTGCTTTCTGTCAACTGCCTGAAAGGAAGGTGTGGGGAGCTGGGGGTCGGCCTCTTCTCACAGGGAACCGGTGATAGGACCAGAGGGAATGGCCTCAAGTTGTGCCAGGGGAGGTTCAGGTTGGAAATGAGGAGACATTTCTTCTCAGAAGGAGCAGTCAGGCATTGGGACGGGTTGCCCAGGGAGGTGGTGGAGTCACCGTCCCTGGGGGTGTTCAAGGAAAGGCTGGACGTGGTGCTTGGGGACATGGTTTAGTGGTTGGTGGTAGGGGGCTGGCATTGGTGGTAGGGGATGGTTGGACCAGATGATCTTGGAGGTCTCTTCCAACCTTAATGATTCTGTGATTCTATGATTGTAACCTAAATGCCAATAATACGCTCTTACTGACCTGAAAAAAGAAGATGAAGAAAAAGATGAAGAAAAAGAAGTTCCTGGGGGAGGAGAGAAGCACAAATAAACCAGCCCTGCAGAACCTCATTTGACAAAGTCCCTATCCTTTTTGCACATGAGAGGGACATATTAGTTTTGGTGCTGTGGATCTGGAGGACCCAGAAGGAGCTGCAGTACCTGATGGTTCCTGGCCTTGCCTTGATATGAGTTTTATTTGTAAGCAAGTCTGCTTAAACAAAATCCATGTCTCCATCAAATGATTTCTGCATTTTGGAGGATGGAGTGACATTGTTTCGGTGCTGACACAATCCTCCTGGGATGGAAACAGTGATGCTGAGCTGGAATTACCCACGTTGGCTTCTTCGTGAAGGAGTTTAGAGTGCGGTGGGGTTGAACCCAGCTGGTAGGACGGGATCTCTTCCAACTGCTCTGCTATGGGATGCAGCTCAGTTGCGTGGTGATGAGCCCAATCAGGCTGGTGGTGCGTTCCTTGAGGTAGGCACTTGCTGACTCATGAGCAGAAAGGCAGGAGTGGGGAAATACTCGGCCTGCTAACACATCGTGCACTCGTGCAGCAACTGTGGCAACCCAGCAGTGCTGCCTGTCAGGGGTGCCCACTACCTGTCTTTTTGTATTTAAAAAAAGAGAGAAAAGCCCTGCAACGAGAAAGAGGATGTCTTGCAAAGCTGATTAAGGCTGCTCAGGCTGGTCTGTGGGAGTTGCTGGGTTTTCAGAGCTTTTTCTTTGTTTCATCCTTCCCTGCCTCTCTCCCCACGAGCTGCCCAGGAATTTGGACATCCCCCCGGCCCCTGACCTTATGTCGACACAGACCAAATTATTCTTCTCCGTTGCTCCTCCGTCTCCGTGCTAATTACTGCTCTGCAAATCTACCCTCTGGTCTGATTTCTAAATTCATCCAGGAGGCTGAGCAGCTCGGAGGATCTGCTGTAAACACGACTTATCCGGCAGGCAGTAAAGCCGCTCCCGAGCTCTCCGAGGAGAATTAAGCCTTCGTGAAAGAGGCTGTCTGTTGGGCAGCTGGTTTTATCAGTCTGCCTTGCAGATTAAAACATGCCCCGATGTCTTTTCTATCAAATCAGGAAGAAAAAGAAATGTTCTCGTTACCAGGTCCCTGGGTGCGTGTTAGTAGAGAACTAATTGACCAAGCATCAGTCAGTCACGCTCCTGGAAGGGCAGGACCCGCGTGCAGCGCTCACAGGAGCACGACCCGTGCCTTTTCTCCTGATGACAGTGGGTTTTAGCCTCCTGCCTACCAGGGGCAGGAGCTTGCTGCCGCGTTCAGAGCTGTGGCTGCCGTGCCGCGAATGTGTCCGTGTCCCGTGAAGCGGGGTGCGCTGTGGGGCCTGCATTGCTTCAAAAAAGGAAAGGTTCGCAGCCCTGCTATCCCAGCTGCTAAACACATGCTTTAGCCTGACATTCCCCTTAAACCTCTACTTGAGGCAGCTGTGGGGTTTCCGTCTGGGCAGAAGTCCCCGGTTCAGGTTTGAAGGTGTTAATTTAACCCGCTGGCCCCAAATCGGTCGGTGTCTGTTGGGAAGTCTCGTGGGTAGGCCGTGTGCTTCCCGGCTCCACGGGTCACACGCGTTTGGGCGTCGGGGTGGCTTCTTGTGACTCGCCAGGCTCCTCTGGTGGGAGTGCTGAGGGGTTTGAGCACTGAAAGTGATTTTGGAAGAGTTAAAGCAGAAGGAAACCGAGGTGCTTACAGGCTGGGCCTTCGCTGTTATTGTGTGTACCGAAGTACAAGATTACAATGGCAGATAAAAGGCTCAGCTTAAGGCTTTCGTACAAAGAAATATGAGATTTTAGACTAAAGTGGAAGCCACATAGATTGTATCTTTCTTGCTTTCTAGTCCTGAGGTTGATACATAACTTCACTCATTACCTGCTTTTAATTTTTGCCAGCTTATCTTCTTGCTACGTAAGATGAATTTCTTTCGTCTTGATTCACTTTATATTGCAATGCCAAGAGCATCCACAGCTTTGTTTTTTTTTAACCCCTATAAAACTAAACATCTTCTATTCTTACAGATGTCTTTGACATAAACCTTACTGCAGCAGTTGTTCCAGTACTGAAGCCTTTTTGCTGTACAGCATTGCCAAGCTCACATTAGGATTTCCCCGTGTCCCAGTAATGTCAGGTGCAGTAACCCCACTTCAGCACTCACATGAATAGCAATGCAACACCTAATGAAAATGCAGGTTTTACTGGGCTGAATGTGTTCGTGCTTATGAAGCCATGTGCATATGTGCTGGAGCTTACAATACCAACATTTTCCTTGAAAAACTCTGACTGATTCGTTGATAAGACTCTTGGTTAGTCTAATCCTGGATTAAAAAAACATCTCTTACTAAACATGGCCTTAAAAACACAACCAGGATAGTTATCAGATAAAAGTGACCCCTTCCATAATGCAGAATAGTTGGTTTAAGAAGTGGAAGGATATTTAATACAAGGTTTTGATCCACCTATCTGCTATAGAACAAAAATTTCTCATTGCTTTCTGTAAAATCTTGTCCTTTTTTTTTTTTCTTTTCTTAATTGTTACGAGTATACAACCTGGATGGATGGATCCGGGCAGTGGAGGTTGAGCTTAGGATCTCTAGGATGTAAAGCCATGAGCAGATGGTGTCTGGGCTAAAACACTTATCAGTTAGCTCGAAGCCAGTAACAGATTCCTAAGCCTTAGAAAATGGGCAGTAGAGTGTGACCAGAGGGAAGTTTAAAGCTAAAATGTACAAAAATAAATTTGTAAGCTTAATCTGCATGCTCAGAGGCATGGGCTGAGAACAGGAGGTACTGTGGTGCATGGTTTGAGTCTCGGTAAGCATTTCTGGTGTTGGGTTGGAGCAAAGAACAGCGTTTGCCCTTCCTGTTGATTTATCTTCGTGTTTGGTAACCCTCTGTGCTGGGAGCAGAAATCGGGGGCTGCTTCCTCTGAACTCGGGTGCAGCTCGAGTGCCCGGTGCCTGCGCTTGAGTGTGGAGAACTCACGTGCCGAAGGAAAGTGAAAGAATTTTAGCGGTCCAGAGGTCATCAGCGTGTATGTATACTCTGGGAGTTTGCTGTTGCCATTGCTGACTCAGCTACGGGGAGGAGGAAAATATGCTTTTCCTTTTCAAGAATTGCTTATCAAGCTGTTGGGGGGAAAAAGGAATTACTCTGGAGGTGGGGGAAGAGCCCTGAGTCTCAAAAAAGCGGGTCACACTTGCAGATAATTTCCTGAATAACTTCTAAAACCTGTGTGTGGTGGAATGATGGTGAGGTTGTGCATTGCTTACTACACAGGCAGCTTTAATCAGCTGTTCCAACTCCATCCTGGCACTGTAAAGCCAGCGGAGGGGTGGTTGGGCAGAAGGTGAAGGTAGGCAGCTGTTCACGCACCGCCACACTGAATCTGTTCCTGAAGATGTGAGACAAAGCTTTAAGAGTGTATGCAGCAGCTGCAATAGAAATGGAAGAACGCTGTGGCTGGTGTAGCTGGAGGGTAGCTGGAGAAAGTGAAATACAGGATCTTAAAATGGACTGGGTTGGAAGGGACCTTAAAGACCACCCAGTTCCAACCCCCTGCCGTGGGCAGGGACACCTCCCACCAGCCCAGGTTGCCCAAAGCCCCATCCAGCCTGGCCTTGAACACCTCCAGGGACGGGGCACCCACAGCTTCTCTGGGCAGACATCCACAACTTCTCAGGGTATGTGTGCATCTTGAGGTCAGGGGCTCAGCTCACTGAAAACACGCAAGTTGCATCCAGGCAAAAGCTCTGGATCTTCTCCCAGAGCTCTTGTTCGCGGTGCCTCTTCTGGAAACACCAGCCCCATTCCTTGGAGCATCTGGGATTTACCATGAGACCTCTCCTTCGATCCGGTGCTGACCTGGACTGACCCCGCTTAGCTTGCGAGGCAAAACAAAATTGCAGCTAGGGGACTATGGGCCTAGTAAGCAGATCCTGAACAAAACTGAAGGCTGTTAAAGTGTCTAATTGAATTATTGCACTACAGGGGCATAGTGACTCATAGTGAAGCTAATCACCTGCTGCTTTATCTTGACTGCAAAGAATAGATTGCTAGTTAAACATTTAAAGGTCACCGTCATAGAAATTGTAATAGTGTTGCCTTTTTTTTCCTCCCTCTGGGTGTTATGTCTGAAGGTAGTAGGGGAAATTGGGCAAGATGCTCTTTGAACATCCATATTCTGAAGGTGAGGCGCAGCACACACATCCTTCAAACTCACGCTGTGCAGCTTGATGCATTCATTTATGAGAGAGACCGTGCTGGAAAATGTTACCTTGGCTTTGCACAAACGTCCTCGAAAACACCAACAGTTTGACGTTGGCCTTCTGCGGAGAATCAAATCTGAATCACAGGTGTTTGGGGAGTTCCAGGAGTGAAACTGGAGCTCAAGTCCAGTTTGTCCCAGTCCTTATCGTTCACTGGGCCAAGAGCATCTTCTGGGAAACAGGGTTCTGCTCTTGGGAAGTGAGAAGAGAGCAGACTGTTGGTTTTTTTTTCTAGAGTTAACTTGTCCATGAAGTTAAGCAGGGAAACCGTGTCACTTGGACGGGACCGTCCTTCCTGCCCCTGCGGTCACCGAGGCGATTGGCAAGAAGGTTTCATAGAGAGACGACTTGGCTCTTTGCCCGGCGGGTCCTCCCGTGCTCCCTGCTGTAGAAGGGCCGTCCAGGCTGACAGAGACGATGCTCTTTGCTTATCGAATGCTGGACTCTGCTTTAAATAGCTCTTCTTGATGATTCACACCGTTTATATCCCGTGAGATTCACCGCTCCGAGTCACTGGGACAGGTGGGGTCCGTCTTGGTGGCTCTCCGGGAGGAGGCTTCTGGTGGTTGCGGAGGAGAACTTGAAGGTAAAACAGCAGAAAACAATGCTGAAGCATCCAAACCTCCAGCTCGCTTAAACTTGCTATCAGCAGTAAATTATCACTCCGATTTAAATATAGATTTTGCAGGAAGTTTGTAATATTTTCCACATATGGATGTTTTATGGCAGGAAACGTATCCTGCTGTAAATGAGGTGGCCTATTTTAGAGACCGGCTTGAAGACTGCGTGTGTGACTTAAGCCTTCCAAAAGCTTTTCCTTTTGGAAGTGTTGGCTGCATTAAACTGATAGAACTGCTGGCGTGTTTCGAGCTTGACCATTTCCTTACCCTTGGAAGGGGTCGGTGATGATGACATGAGGGAGCACAGCGCAGGAACAGAGCGTTTCCTTACAGCTGCTGATCTCCTACCTTGCTGGCCAACAGGCACGTAAATCTGAGCAGAGCTTTCTTCGGAGGAGAGGTGCAGGTTAGAGGCGGCTGTTCTGGGATCTACAAGGGGGAGAGCTGTGGTCTGGCATCCCGCGGGCTGCTGGGAGCTGCCCCGTGTTGATTTCCCTCCTTATATCCATCTTTGTGGTGGGGTGTTCTCATGTCTGGTGGTTCTTCATGTTACTAGGATGGATCCTTGGATGCTTCAGGGACTTTTTCCAAGGCAACAGAACTGCCTCCGGGAGACGTGGATGCCACGTAGTGACAGAAGGAGACAAAACTCGTAAAGGAATAGGGTATCCTGCTGCAGATCCAGAGACCCACGGTTGTTTGCCTGGGTCTGCACTGTCACACCTGCTGCAAACACACCACGTCGCCTGGTCCCGAGAGCCGAAGGAAGCTGCCTGGGATCCTGGGCACGTCACCCACTTGCACACTGCTGCCCGCAGAAAGCAGGCACCTCACCCAGGAGGGCCAGGTGGCTTGCCTGGATTTCCGATTGACCTTTTACTTTAAATTTAATTACTTTAGAACAGGCAAATCACACAGCACTTTAATTTTTGGCCTCTGCCTGGTTGGGAGAGCATCGGTGCAGGGCAGGGCGGCGAGGAAGGTAGGTGCTCACCTGTCAGCAGGACTCCCTGGAGGCTGCTGCCTGCAGGGACAGGCTGGAGGAAGGTAGTGCCCTATGGAAAAACAGCTTCTGCAAAACAAGATCCCTTCACCTTTCTGCAAGCTCATGCCTTTTTCATACTAACTTTTTCTCCCCTTTGCGAAAGGCAGTCGAACTTCAAAGGAAGCCGTGCCGCACCGCCTGCTGCGTGCACATTAAGTTGAAAGCAGAAATCTTCTCACGTTCGGTTCTCGGTAGGAAAAACGTCCCTGGGGATCCTCGCTCTCCTCCTGCCCGTCGTAGCTGCTGACTTTACTTGCAGGAGCTGCCTGCAGTTAGGGGAAGGGGGTAGACACTGGATGGGTAGTTGCTGATGCTGATTTGTACCTATTTTGTGGCTTCAGTCACCTTCTTAAGCGCTGTAAAATAGGTTTCATTTTGTTTTCCTAGCAGGTAACTTGCCATGCCTCTGCAGCTCAGTATGTTTCTTCATTATTTCATACCTACATTTTCCCCCGGCTCCCCTACATTGTAGCAGATCTGGCACAAAGCGTTGTTAGCAGATACACGGGCACTCCTTGAGCATGGCTCCGTTTACATTAACGTTGCACAATTCGTCAGTCTCTGAAGGATTTTTAGCACTTCCCATCTCCGCTGCTGCAGTGTTTTGCCACATCTGGATAGTAAAATAATGCACGGCATGGAATATATCCCACGTGTACCGCTGTTTTATCGTGTGCTGCCAACCGAGGTGCCTTGTTCTTGCTTTATTGTAGTCTGTCCTGCGAGCCGTGCCTTTCACAGCCTTTTGATTCTTTTGGAAGCGGCCAGATTAACAAGACTAAATACTTTCTTTGGGCAGTTTTTTTTTTCTTTCTTTTTCCCTTCTTAACTCTAGAAATACTGCTTACATCAAGACCCAATTACACCGCCCTTCCTCTCGTACCAAAAACCAGATCTTTGGGGGCTATCTTTTTAATTGACTCATTTATTCTCCCTACTTTAAACAAACTGTTAACAAAATCTAGGCTAGAGCCTGTTTGCGAGCGGCTGTATCTGAAACGGGTTGCAGCTGGACAGATTAAACGCGGCAATTATTTTTTCGCTGAAGGCATGCCCTTGAGTTCGCTCGGGATGAGTGACAGCGCTGGTGCCTCCGAAGACAAATTCCGAGATAATCGGCGCCCGCGCGAGTGCTGCATTGCAGTTCTGGGGAGCTTACGTCACGGGCAGGCGCTCCGGCAGCTGAAATGCTCCTCGGGAGCCTGGGGAAAGCGTGGCTTTAGCACCGTGGAGCGACACATCTCATCACCTGCGGTTTCTGGGCCTCTTAACCCCGTGTCTCGTGCCCTTTGCACAGCGCAGGCTTCATCGGCTGCTCGCAGTTTGTCTCAGGGCTGCGTGGAAAGCTGAGAGCGGCGACGTCGTTACAGGGTTTTGGTTTGGAGGGTTTTTGAATCCTCCTTTTTGTGTCTGTGTATATCTGGACTTGCACGTACCGTGCTGTGACTGGGGCTTTTCCGCCCTTCGAGCCTGCCAGCTTTAGTTAGCAGCTGGCCTCGCCTTACTCTTCCGTGGGTGGAGGAGGCGCGACCGGCCCCGGTGTCGGCACGGTGTGTGCCTGGCTCTGTTGGCAAGCACTTCGCATCCATTTTTCCACAGATCAACTGGCTTGGCAACCTGCAGATGTTGAAAGCGTTGGGTACTGATGCTTGAAATAGAAATGGGCTCCGAAGAGGGTGTGGGGCGGGAGGAAATAAATCAGAGGCTGCTGTTGCATTGGAGGTCTGTTAAGACTGATGATACGTCACGCTCACCGGAGCATAACTTCAGAAGCTGACCATATTAAAAATGAGCACATTAAATAAAAAAAGATGGAAAATCTTGCTTGTATCATGTTATTAAGGCTCATTTTCACCTCTGACCTGCTGCGGTACCAAAGTTAGTTACTAGGCCAAGTGTTCCTCTGGTGGCTGGTACAGAGCGAGTCTCTGGGATACAAGTTGTGCCTGGCCTAGAAATGATGTGAAAAACACGTGTGCATTTTTCTTTTTAAGTGCAATTTTGAATTTGCAGAGGTTTTGGCCTACACTGACTCTAGGATGGCCAGGAAAAGGACAGGCTCTGAGGAGCAAGAGCAGGATCTCATCGTTCAACCCCTCCTCAAGAGCTGCCTGCGCTTCACCCGGGGGCAAAATGATGTGAGGAACTTTCCCTCTTTCAAGGAGCTCCCCTTAAATAAAACCCATAAATTCTCGCTGCAGGCTTTAAATACAGGTATGTGGAGAGGTGTTGAAGAATTTAAGTGCAGGTGACCTGCTGGTGGGTGCATAGCGAGGACCTGCTTTGCTCTGTATTGCATCTGATGGCAGGGAGCGGCTGTATGGCCGTAGCTGGAGGCTCCACGCCATCGCCTTGAAAAACACGGCTCGGGAAGCTCTGCCTTAACGCATCGCCACCTGCCAGCGTAAGGCAGGCAGCTCAGTAACTGCCTCTCTCATTTCAGAGCCTTTCTCTTTTCTCTAGACCGTATTTTCCCCTTTTTCTCTAGACCGTATTTCTCGCTGCCTTCCAAGATTTCTGCCTTTCAGCCTGGGCCAGGGCTGAGCACGGTGGTGAGCAGCAGATGGATCTGAGTCAAGCTTATGCTTGGGGATTTGGGACCAGAGCCCAGGTCTCAAAGCTTCCAAACCCTGGGCACTCTCACAGCAGTTAGCGAAGGAAAATCTCGTAATCTCTCTAGCTTGAATTTTTCACAAGGCCTGTTTATTACAGTGGGCTCTAGAGAACACATGGCGAGCTGACTTTCTGTTGGGTGTCGCAAGGCTTTTCTCCCCCAGCGTGTCCAGCAAAGTGTCACAGACGTGGGATGTCTCAAACTAACCACGGGCAGATTTGTGTGTGTGTGTGTTCGCAGTTCGTGAGCAAACCGTCCCTCGTGCTGACCATCGTCAGGAGAAGAGGTGGGTGAAGTGATGGAGGGAAGAGAAACCTTTTGTGTAACACCACCACTGAAATGTGGGAACGAAATGTGGGAATATAGGTTACACGGTGCTAAATCAAGGTGGTCTCCGGGGGCAGTAGTTAATAAATTCTGAGTAGGAGGTGACCCTTTCTGAGCACCTTCCGCTAAACTTTAATTTATATGCTCGTCCTGCGCATTACGGTGCTTAAAGCCCAGGTCAGAAATCCTCCATCCAGCTTTGGCAGTTCCTTTTGTCTCTAATAGACAAATTAATAGCAATAGATCACGGCCAACCGTGTGCTGTAGGTGAGGGTTGATGAGGTCTGCTTGGAAGAACAAGGGAGCATCCGAGCGTGCGAGGAGCTGTGAGGTTTAGATGGATTTCCTGCATTACCAGAAATGTCAAATGACCAGCTGCGTGGTTCTGTGCTCTCAGGCTCAAATCAGCTTAACCTTAAAGCACCGTGAATTCATTTTTTGAGAAACTGTGAGAAATACGGAGAAAGTAAGTGTGCATAGGTGCATTTGAAAACGTTCATGCTTGAGCTGGCTGCTTTTTGCAAGTGACCTTTAATTGGGTTTGTGCCATTTTGAAAATACCATCATGTCATTTTTTCCAAATTGGGGTGTGACAGTACTGGTTTATGTGCTGAAGGTGCATGTTTGAATTCCTTTGGCATCAAAGCTTTTACTTTGATGAGACAAATAAACGCTTTCCATGTGAACTTACGGTGTTACGTGGATCAGGCAGTGTCAGGGGAGTGCAGCCTCCCATCAGGCGCTTGGAAAAATGTGGTTTTGAACTGCTGCAACAGTGAACTCTGGACTTTAGGTAAGGAAAACAGTTTTGACAGTGGCACCAGGCAGCAACTGTAAGAGGAGCCCAGGTATCTCGTCCCATAGTGGTGCTCAGGGACAGACTGGACGAGCTCCCCAGGAACCTCCTCGAAGCTGGCCCCATCTTGAGCAGACCATGCGGCCTCCCGAGCTCCTTCCCAGCCTGAGCTGGTTTATGTTTCTGTGTTGGTTTTTTGTTTTCTTTTTGTTTTTAAGAGGTGCTTCAGGAAAGGACAGCTAACCAAACACTTTGCACCAGTATTTGAAAGGGAGCAGCTCGGACCCACGGGCTTTTCTCCGGCAGAATCCCCTCCTGCTCCTCTCCTAGCGGCTGCGGCATGGGGGGAGGCACAAAAGGTGCTTTGTGCTGCAGCGAGGCAAAGGCTAAAGAGATTGACAAGCAGCGCTGCAAAGCAACTTTTGTGGGCGCAGGACAGCTTCTGCTCCCCTTTCAAGGCTTAAATTTCAGGATTTGCAAAGGCTTGTTCTTAATTTGTCTTTGTTTTCCTTCTGTCTCTTGATTTCTAGTCTCTTCCCTTGTCTCAAACCTAGATTTCCTGAAGCTTCTTGCAGTTGTTCTTACCGAGGGAGGTTGGGTGATATTTTAAACCTTGCCCTCCTTGCACATGTGTTACAGACCTGGTGCGCATTGCATGTGCGTGCATTGTAGCAGGAACGTACGGCAAAATTATGTGCATCTGCTGTCCCAGCAGTCAGAGGCCAGTTCACCATAGTCCAGCGGGGCCTCTTCAGAAGAAGAAATCCAGTTGCTCTGTCCTTACAGAAAGAGATAAGCACGTGCCTGGCGTTTGCATGCCAGTCAGCAGTGCTGAGTGTCTTGCTGCACGCCCGAATGCCATGCTTGTGGTGCTGAACAACTTTGCAGCTTCATTTGATCTTTTCTACGAGATGCGCTTGTTTCTTTTAGTGAATCAAAGAACTCTCGGAGCTTTTCTCCTGCTGTACTCTCCGTGGTTTAAGCAGGCACGCTCCAGGTTCAGCGTGACAGCTCGGATTGTTTGGAAGGATTTGTGGGATAAGCAGGAGTTTGCCTGCAGAGCACAGGAATCTGTGCATGTGAAGCAGCCAAAGATCCAGGGAGCATGGTGCTGTGTTTGTTAGCTGTCTGACCCGAGCTGCGTGCAGCCTGGTTGGTATGTGGAGCTTGCATCACTGCAAGTAAAGGAGAAAATGTCAATACCTTTTCTAAACCCAAAAATTTAGACTTTGCTCTGTCTTTCTGAGTGTGCATTTATCGAGTGCGTGGCCAAAATTGCAGAGTTCTGGCCTCTCTGTTTGGAGATGACCGTCCTCATTTCACTTTCTGTAACAGGTGGAGTATTTCCACCCCCCCTTTTGTTCTTCTTTTAAAGCAAGTTCAGTGTTGTGTATCAAATTCCTTCATACTGTGGGCTTAAGCAGCCAGCTGGTGTCAGACCCATGCGGTGATACTCTCCCTTGTTTTTGTGAAAACTCATTATATCAGCGTAAGGTTGATGAAGCTGAAGTTGGAAATAAGCAGGATGCTGCCAAAAAATAAAAGGGCATATCAGCGAGGACAAAACTAACTGTTTGGGAATTGACATGATGAACAGCACAACAACTGTCTTTAGATACAGCACCGGGCAAAACGAGGTTGGGGGGAATCTGGGTGATTGCAAACACCAGGGCCTTGGACTCGTGTCCTTTCATCATCCGCTATTCAGTGAAAGCGATGGGCAGGTTCTCCGTGTTTCTGCTGATTTGTCTCCTCAGTTTTTGAAGGGTGAGTCTGGAAAGACTGTGTAGTCTCCAGTCTTCCACCAGGCTGTGTCGAAATGAGTTTGGATAAATGCATTCGTGAATAAATCATGGGGGATGAAGTTGAGTCAGGAATATTTCAGTCCGTATAGGAGACAATTTTTAAATGGCCTTTGGAACACACAGGGCAGCCACCTGGAGAAAGCACCAGAAGGTTTTGCTGCCTTTTGAAGCCCCCTTACGTACCAGTTAATGTAGATATGGCTAGCACTGGGCGAGGGCAGGAGCCTGCCCCGTCAGGAGAGCATCCATCCCTGACGGGGACGGTAAGGCACTGTGCTTGCTTCCGTGTGCCCTGGGCCTTCTGACAGGTTGGTGTCACCGTATCTCTGCATCTCTAGGTGAGACTTTACAGCCTTTCTCTAAATCTTCTTGAACTGATAATTTCTTAAGGAAGCGTTACACGATTTTGGCCTCCCTGCGTCCTTCCGTGATCCTCCCCTCCGTTCACCAAGTCGTGCTCTGCTGGAAGAAGTGACAGCGGTGTAAAAATAGCACTGCCTTGTTCTGCAGATCTGCTTGCTGTGGGGTTTCAGTTAGATCTGCTGACTTGGATTTAAAAATACTTTTTTTTTCTTCTGCTTTTTGCACCTGCTTGTCCCGGTCGCGCTTCATTTTGTGTTTTGGAGGCAGCAGCCATTTGGCCGTAGCTGAAATAAATCCTGGCTGGGCTGCCGTCGGCAGCACAGGTGGTTGGGAGACCTGAGCGAAGGAGCTTTTGACTTCTGGAGCCAGAGGTGTTTGCCGGGCTGACAGCTCAACTCAAAGGGAAGAAAGACGTCGGCTCCTTGCGGTCTCGGTGGAGGCTGCAGGTTCAGCAGCACAGCGCGCGTGATGTGAGCGCGCGGTGGAATTGCGCTTGGTGTTCCAGCCCATTTGCTGTAAGTGTATTATCCCTTCCCCTCATTGAATGTTGCTGCAGTCTAATCAGATTACATTGCAGTTCATAGCTTCGCCCAGACGAAATAAAGAGCTGTACTTCAGAAGAACACAGGGATTTTGAATTACTGCCTTCTTCACACGTCGCGCTGACATTAAATGTTCATTTAGAGTCGGATTCATGAAGGTACTGAGATCAATGGGTCTGGCTGTCTAAAAGGTTTGAACTGAGCCTTCATCTTCTGGCCATCTGGAGCACACAGTGAGCATCTTCTGGGTGCAGCGAGCCGAGCATCCCTGCCTCTTTTCCTCAGACCCAGCCCAGCCTGTGCCTCGGGTCCGGCTGCTGCCAGCAAAATGAGAACGAAACGGCACACGGGCTTGGCCTCGTGTTCTTCAGCAGCTTCAGGAATCCCCTTTTCATTATAAAGAGGCCTTTTTATTAGCACACACGGTTTTTTGGAGAGAGTTTGAGGTTGATGACTCACGTTGCCTGCCTCCCTGAAGCCGTTAGTGGGTGTAGCGTTTGGCATAACGCAGTTGGGTCTGCTCAGGGTAAGGCTGTTAGATGTACGTAGCTGTTCACAGGGTGATTTCAGAAATGAGATTGGCTGTACGTTAGAAAAGTAACGGGGAAAAGGTATGGACAATAATAGTGGCCACAGCTTCGTTGGGAATACAGATGTTGACTAGACCCTCTAGTTTTCAATGTGGAAATTATTTGTATTCCAAAAAATAAATGTAAATAATAGTCCTTGGAAAACACAAGTGTGGTATTTGCTCTTCTAAGCAAATCTGTTTCTAATGATGCTGTATTTTTGTGGCATTAAAACCTGGCAGTGGAACTTTGCATTCAGAAAAACTAGCAACAAGCACCTGCAAGGAGAGAGGGATTTCCTGAAAGAAATCTCCAGATTTAGTAACGGAGGAGCCCTTCTGCATGGACCGTTCCTGCTCTCCAATACGATGTCACAGTTCAGTGATGCATCTTGTATCTTGGAAGTTGGTGAATTGGTGACAGGCTCACTAATTTCTCCAAATTCAGATCGCTACATCCTGCAATAACTTGATGTAAAGCTCCCCAAAGCATTTCCAGCCTCTTGCATGTGTGATAAGCCCTTTTTGAAAGCGGAGGGCAACACGTGAGCTTCTCTGCGTGCCTTGAAGGCTGACTGAACCCAAATTGCCCAAAGATGATAGCAGGGCTGGTCTGTGACCGTATTTAATGTGCCTGAGGGGCTGAGAAGAGCCTATGCAGTGAACTCTGTGTGCACGGGTGCAGTGCTGGCCCTGCTTGTGTAATGGCAGCCCTCGCATTAACTCCCATGGGGCTGGGCTTTGCCCTGTGTGCCCTGCTGGGAGAACAGCTGGGGCAGGCAGAAATGCTGCTGAGCAGAGGAATGAGCTAGACCAGAAGAAGTCATAAGAGCTTTTGTGCACATCCTTTAGTGTACTGACGGGAACGTGGTCAGGGGCTGTTCTCAGGACTTCCTAAAACTGGTGGTTGCCAGGGCAGGCTGTGTGCTAGGGATATTCCTTTTGCCTTCTGTGCTGCCTCAAGCTGCTTCTTCCTCCGTTAAAATCAATGCAAATGCAATTTCAGATCCTGCTAGTCTCACCTGTGAACAAATGCTAGTGTCTTCTTCAAAAGAGAAAAACTACCTCATAGATTTTCTTCTCAGGATCATCTGGTCTACGTGGACTCCTAGCTAACGTGACAAGTTCATATCAGGCTTCTATAAATAGGTTTTCCAAGTGGCATACCCAAAAGAGCACTCTGCAGAAGCCTGCAAAACACTGCAAGCAGTCTTTTCCTTGCAGTGACAATGACAGAGCTGCGGTACATGACAATGGTCTGCCACAGCTTTTCACTTTTATTAAATTCCATTACTCCTAAAAAAAAAATCGAGGTGACTTTGACCTTGACTCTACATTTGTAGATCCAGTCTTCTCTGAAATATGTCTGAATTGAAGCTTTTTTTTGAAATACTTCAGGAAATGATTTTTTTTTAAGCTGGTTTTGAGCAGCAACCTTCAAGACTTTGCCAAGTGCTGCTCAGAAAGGCTTTTAGTTGTAGGAATAAAGGTGTCCTGTTTTCTTTTCCTCCATGGCAGATGCTGAACAGCATCACTCTGTTGTCTGCAGTTCTTGGCCCGTTTTTCCAACTTAAAAGCCTTACCTGGAAGCCACTGGCTCACTGAAACATGAAGTGCTACCGTAGCTCCCATTTTAGGTTTCTGTCCCGGCGACGCTGCTTACAACCCCTGTGCTGATCACTTCCAGGCAAAAGCCCTCCTTTTTTTCCCTGTCTGCCGTGACACCCTGGCACCGATCCCGTCATCCTTGGGTTTCATCGAGGCATCTGCATAAACAGTTGTGCAAGATCAAGGTCCATGCCCTCTGTAATCAGTGATGGAAACTGCTTGCTCTTCTAACAGCGTGAGTTTGTATAAGGGTTGAGTAATGACCATTAGCCTGAATGTCCTACTGTTAGTCTTCCTGTCATAGCCTCTGTGCTCGGAGGTGTATTTAATAATCTCGCCTCTGTTCAGCTCCTGCTTTAATCTTAATGGAAGCCTCTTCCGATAACTTTGAAATGGCAAAAGTATTACACCCGTTTTTCATCATTCTCTCCTTTTTGGAGGAGAGGGAAATGGCTGGCACATTTGGACTGTGCTCTGGAAGATAAAGATGAGCTGGTTAATAAGTTGGAGCCTTAAAGGCGCTTCCTGAAAGGCAGTCATCTTGTGAGCCTGCTGGGGTTGCTCAACAGTGAAGCAAGAGGAGGAAGATAAGAGGTCGATTGTAGGGAGTTGTTTGGCGTACACAGAGGCTGTGCAGTCGTACAGCTGCACATTTCATCAAATAGTCATTTCCTTGGTCTATGATCATTATTAAGTACAAACATAATGATTCTAATAAAACAATTGAGTCTCTTCGCTACAGTCTCTCCCTGTTGTCTCTCTGCAACGTTGAATGACAAGCACGCGTCAAAGAAAATCATTTATGCCTTTATAGTGGCCTCATTGTAGTGCCATGGTCCACAGGCTTTCGTTTAATTATCTTACATGAAGACGGTTTTTGGTCTTTCACAGGCTTAGGCAGGAGTAGGAAAAACAGGGAAAGTGAGAGCAAAAGCATGTTTGCCTTGCAGAGCTGCCTTTTACTTATGAGAAACGTCTGATGTTATCACCCACTTTCTGATCAAATTTGGCAGGAGCGTTTTGTTAAGTCACTTTCTCTGAGTGGGAAACCTGATGAATACGGCTCTAGTCTCCAGTTTCAAAGTATTACTTTACACCGTTCCCAAGCATTGTTTGCCTTAATGGATGAGTTATTGTAGATGTCAGAGAAGCAGATAATTCATAGCCTCATTTTATAAACAGAGAGCCCAAAGCACAGTAATTTAACTTGAATAGCTGCAGGGCAGTGAATAGAGCCCAGGTCACCCACCCATAATACTTCTGATTTGATGAAAAGTCTGCTAATCTGGCCTCTGTGTTTATCTTCAGGAAATTGTAACTACTGGAAAACGTCATGAATTTTTGCCAGGGACCTGCCTGTAAGCAGCGTGGAGACGGGCTGTACTTTTAGCCCACTCCTGATGCAGTGCTGTTCCAGGTGCTCTGTTGGCCACCGGGTCTGTGTTGATAGCACGAGTTATCTCTGCTTGGCTTGCTGCCTATTTCATGGCTCTATCCTTGAGTAAGTGGGCAATTGGTCGCTGCTGGACCCATTTTCTAAGATAAGCCATTAAGGAGTTTGGAGGCTGAGGCAGGTTTCTTACAGCTCTGGCAATAAACATTGTACTGGATTTTGAGAACTCTTTTGTCTTGTGCTTGAATACCAAGCTGCACATCCAATATAAGGACTCGTGCACACATTAATGCTGCTTGTAAGGTCAGTCGCTGTTTGTAGAGTGTGCGGGTTGGCAACCCTTTCATTCTGCAAGCTAACCACCACTGTAAATGCCGAGTGATAATTTATAGAAAGCATATGTTACTCGCGCTCACCAGGGCTGGCTGGCTGGAACTGAGTAAAAGCAGCAAGTCCAAACTACCCTCCCTCATTATGTTTGGACATTTTCAAACTGCTGCAGTGGTACAAAATGGTTTCCTTCTGCCAGTTATGTAGCCAGCTGATCCTGGCCCTCCGAAAACGGGAGCATTGGTGCCGTGTGGGTTGAGATAAACCCTGTGCGCTGCACGTGATCCTGCACGGGCAGCTGAACGCTTCGGAAATGGGCCCGGCACTCGTATATCATGGTGTGGCGAGAGGCCTGCAGTTCCCATTTTTTGCCTTCTCAGGAAGCATTTTAATTCTTTGCAGATAACAGGGTTGGGAACGGTGAGGTAAAGCTCTGTTTAACTGCGGTGCCGTCGGCGTGCTTCAGTACGTTGAAGTGGAGCGGTGTGTTTCAGGCGAGGGAGGTGGGCCTGCACTGCACTTCCTTCAGTCTAGGGCCTGATTTTTAACAGGGGACTGCTTGAAGCCCCCCAGAACGCAATGGTTAGTTATATCTGAGGAGGTGAACTTTGAAAGGCTGCTGCTGCTGTTTGAGCATTCAGAAACCCTGTCAGAGGTGATCCGAAGGCTCTGGGCTGTCACAACTGTGGAGGTGCACAGGGACACCTGGACATGGTTCCTGCCTCTGCGGATCCAAAGAGCGCCTACATTGAAAAGCCCCTTGCCGAGGTTTCCATCTCCTACACTTAAATAGACTCCGGGAACATTGAACATCAGCTTTCAAATGGGAATTGGAAGCACACAGCGGCTCGATGCAGCCCCACTCCCTGGTGCTGCGGCTTTCAGGGCGCCTGCCCCCGCCGCGGCTGGCTTCACGGCGTGCCTATTAGCTGCCTGTCGCCGTGTGAGATGGCAGCAGGCTGCGAATGAGACGGCCCCGAGGAATAAAAACAAAGCTCGCTACTGTCTGCGTCGAACAGCATCGCGATTGTTGTGGCGAGAGCCTGCGTGAAAACTAAACGGTCCCATAGCAGGAGGAGCACAGAGGGTGGCTGGGAAGCCTCTACAGGGGACGTGCCTTCTCTGTGAGCCTTATTCTGAAAATTTGCGGGACTGCAGAAATCTCGTTTCCAGGATGGCCAAACACGGTTTGTTTTTTTCATAGAATCACTGAACTATTTAGGTTGGAAGGGACCTTAAAGACCACCTAGTTCCAACCCACCTGCCATGGGCAGGGACACCTCCCACCAGCCCAGGTTGCCCAAAGCCCCATCCAGCCTGGCCTTGAGCACCTCCAGGGATGGGGCATCCACAGCTTCTCTGGGCAGCCTGTGCCAGGGCCTCACCACCCTCTGAGTGAAGAATTTCTTCCATATACCTAATCTAAATCTACCCTCTTTAAGTTTAAAACCATTCCCCCTTGTTCTGTCCCTCTCTGCCCGTGTTTTTTGTTCGTTAGCACACTTGATTGTAACCAATAGTGATCTTTGCAGAGGAACAGCAATCCTTTGTTTTCATAGCCATTTCTAGCAATCGTGTTCCCCAGGGCTGCTTTGGGGCAAGTTGAGCTCATAACGTAGGTGCCGTTCAGGAGGGATTTATGCTGTGCACGGCACGCCGAGCAGCACCCCCAGCAGCAAATGCTTGGTGAGAGCTGGTGCCTTGTGAGTTCAGATCACCTCGCTTATCCTCTTCAGTGCTGCCTGATTCCCTGTAAGCCTCCTCACGGGATGTTGAAAGCAGGTGGTGTTAAAACAGAGCCTTGCCACCCCCATCCCACTCCCCGTGCCCACTTCTGGGTGCTCGGTGACCCAGCTGGGTGCCGGCCCTGCCCTCCCGAACTTCCCAACAGCACAGCTCCTTCCCCCTCCCATGCCAGTTCCTAAATCCATTTTCTGCACCACCTTGTTTCCAAAACATAGGGACATTGAAGCTTTTCAAAACTCTTCTTACCATTTTCCTTCATTTTGTTAGAGTCGTTTTTATTCATGGAGTAAAATTCCCATCTTAAATTTCCATGCTCTTGTAAACGCTTATGGATAATATGAAGTTTTAAAAGCTGGGAAGAACCAATAACCCCCCTCTTCCCAATCAGAGGACTTTTTTCCCTTGAATAACCTTTTTCTTCCAGGCTCTGGTTGTTTTGTTGTTTCGTTAACAAGCAAATATAGAGACCTCATTCTGCAGAGCTGGATTGCTGACCTTGCCCATCCATCTGTACTACTTGTTGAGTGGATATATTTATACGTTGGTTACTGGTGGTTCAGTTAAAATTCTGTTACTTTGCAGTTTCATATTAATAGTAACTGACCCTTGTTTCCTAGTGCCTAAAACACATGGTGCCTTATTTCCTATTTATTGTTCTAAAATGACTCTTCCTTGTTTCATACATCGTGCGTAGGAAAGCCGTGTTAAATAACCATTGTCACTCTTTAAAATTGAAGGGTTTCAGCAAGTTTTTCAGCATGACTTTTGCTTGAACTTGATTGACCATTGCTCTACCGATGGCTCTGGAAGTTTCTGGTTCATTCTGCTCCGTCTCTGCTGTCGTTCTGCCTAGTTAGCCTCCAAGCCACTTTTATTTCCCAGTGTCTCCAGAAGAAAGCCTGTCTTTCAGGACAGAGAGATGCTTTTCATTGGAGACATTAGCCTGTTCCTCCTGTTGCTTTCTCTCCATTTTTCCTCTCCCCGTCTTCTGTGCTGCCTTTTGGGTTACCACAGTCCATGGCAGCTTGTGCTTTCAGGTGCAGCATCACTGGAAGAGACGGGTGTGGAGCCAGGCTGGGTCCTGATGCTTTCCTCAGCCTCCCGTACGCAGCGAGGCTGCAGCTCTTCCGTGTTCCCAAATAAGATTTCAAAAGCTCCTTATGAAAACACGAGTAATAGGGCAAGTGACAAAAGATTTTCTGTTTATCTTTTAGGACAATGGAAAATACCAAATAGCCACAATTTGTTCCAGTCAGTGTCTTTGTTCCAGAGCCATTTGGGGGGCACAAGATTTAATTCTGTAGGAATGCAGGAAGACGGTGACTTCTGCTTTCACACTTAAAAAAATAAATAAAATGATTAAAGTTATCAAGTTTCTCCACTAGAAAAAATATTTTTTACTTGTGCAGTACCAAGTTTAGCAAAAAAAAAAAAAAAAGGCAAAACCTTAAGAAAGATATTTTCCTGTATGTTACAGCCTAGGGTTATTTTAGTAATCAAACGAGCCTTCAGAGTAGATGATGATACCTTAACTGTTCCAGAGAATATTACAATTTGGAAAAACTTTGTACAAATGTTGATGTTTGTACCCTGAGAGTAATAGATTTGGTTTGCAAATGGGAACTAAGCAATTATCAAAACTAATGCTAACCAAACCAAAATAACACTGAAATTTAATATGCTGATCAAAGTTGGCAGTGCTGAGGGAAATGGAGGGATGTGAGCTTTTAAAGGGGAAAATTATTGAGGAGGAAGACTCGATAAAAATAATTCTTGCTGTCATGCAGTTGTCAGAAACTGAGATGAGTGAGGGCACAGAGCAAATAGTGCCATCTTCTGGCAGTTTAATGAAAAATGTGTGTGATCTGGGATTGCAGGTGTGTGCGACACACTGGTGATGTGCATCCATGACAGACGAGGGAATATGTAGGATTGGTTACGTATTCTTTTGAGGCATTGGGTATAAAGGATCTAGATATGAGAAAATTGGATCAAATCACCTAGATTTATTTTCCAAAATGTGAAATATTGCTGACAACCCACTTGCTGCAGATGCCCACCTTGTTGCCAGCTTTGCTTCCCCTTGTCCTTTGACATCTCAAGCCCTTTGCATTAAACCCTTCTGCCAAGGAGTAGGGCCTGATGGTACGAAAGGCTTCTGGGAAGAACTGCTTTAGTCGTGCTTAATTGTTCAGTTCTGGTCTCTGGATGAACAAGAATTAATCTCTTCCCAAGGTGGTAAATACCCGTGAGGTCTGAGCCCAGCTGATTTTATGGTTATCACAAATCTGTTTTTCAGTTGCTCTGGAAGACTCGGCACGTGCTTTCTGGCTGGCATGCCTGCATCTCCTTGGGGTCTCACCTTTCTCGTGTTTTGTTTTTCAGGCGGCACCAGAGAAATTGGGTCTGCTCTGACCAGGATGTGCATGAGACACAGGAGTATAGAGTCCAAACTCCGACAGTTCTCAAGGTGAGTGGCTCTGTACCTGGCCCAGAGCTCGAGATTTGACTTTCCTTCGCTATCCTTTTTAGTGAGGAAAGCGTAAAGCTGTTCTCCAGCATGGGCTTTCCAGCTCATCTCTGACCCCATCGTTGAGAACAGCAGGTATTTTCTACCCCGGCGCACTAGGTGTTGTGAAAGCCAGGAAAGGCAGGATGTCACTGCATGTTCTGGGAATTGGGCTTGTCACCTCAAGTCACTTTAAATGCTGCCAATTCCCACTTGCTCTGGGTGCCGAGCAGCCGGCTAGTGATGTGACTGACCTGTCTTTGTTTCAGGACTTCAAGCTTGGTCACTAAGTTTTAAAGCAGCAGCAAATGTGCTGCTTCCTCAGCTTACCCGAGAGGTCTCGCTGCCAAACTTTCAGCAAACAAATATGGAAAAGGCAAATTCCATCATCCCCTTTTTGCAGTTAAAGTTAGACGGCAGAGGTAATGGGAGAGGATTAACCCACGTGTAAGCTGGGCTATACATAAACAGCCTACTTCTGTAGTAAGTAGCAGTTTGCACGTGTGCCTTTTTTAACCAAAGACTGAAGGATATATTTGACCTGGAGTGAACCAAAATTGATGCTTCACCATTTCCCTGGTGACTTGTGATGGCTTCTTCCCTTTTAAAATAAAGGTTTTTCTGAAATTGACTGAAGCGAGAACTTCTGTCTCCAGTTACCCGAGAGTTAGCTGCTTAAATAATTTGATCCCAATGCGATTAACTAGGGGAGCATTCCCAGTGCTGTGTCACCGGCTCCGCTGGTGAGAGGCGAGGCGCACTGGTGGGCAGGATGTTGTTTCCTTGTACAGCTGCTCCGTCTTCTTGTGCGTACCCGTGTGCTATTTAATTTTACAATCTTTGTGGCTGCGTGGAACTTTTTGGTCTCTGGGGTATCCGTTTGGACTGCTTTTTGTGTGACAGATGAGTAGGATCTAACTCTTTACATTGGCCCTGTTTCAGGTCATTCCTCTGGTTTGCGCACTGTTCCTCACTGTCCTGATCTTCTGCACAGTAATTCTGGTTTTCTTGCGTGTGGATTATTTTTATTTTGATCCAGTCCTTTCTTTTGCTTTCTCCAGCTTAAACGTTTTTATGTTCTGGTATTTACACTGTGACACTGGTAGCTGTCGCAGCAAAAAGTAAAAATACTCCAGTATTGACCTTGGCTCTCTATATAAGAATAGGGGCATCTGCAGGATTTGATTGCTCTTTGTGTTTTTTCAACAAAATTAGTGCTTTAATTGACTGTCTGATAAACCCACTTCAAGAACAGATGGAAGAGTGGAAGAAAGTGGCCAATCAACTGGATAAAGACCATGCAAAAGGTAGTTACAGAGGAAGAATTCTTTAATAGGAATAAGATTGTAATACTGGTTTTTCTTCCTCTTTTTGTGTTTGTTCTGGGAAACTGAATGATGTGCTTGAATATGTATAGCAACTTTTCTCTTCTAAAACACTCCCTCCCGAAGTGCCTAACAAATTTTAACCCTCGCATATACACTTTGAAGCTTTAGCTTGCGGGACCACAAAGGATGGGTTGTTTTTTTAGACTGGAAAGCAGTCCCTACCTTTAACTCCGTTAGCCCACTCTAGCTGTGCATTCTCCAGTAGTGCTGAGGATTGGGGACGCCACATTGACAGAGCAAATCTGCAAAGCCCCAGGGTGTCGTTGAAAGCTAGCTATAAGCTCATGTAATGTCTCAGGCATAGCGTCCTCCAGAGAATTCGTAGCCCTGTAAAACATTCGGCACCATGACTTTTTTCTCTGCTGCTATCCGGAAATACGCACCTGGGGAATGGGAAAGCTGTGATGTTGGACGTGAGGTGCGCAGAGGCGATCGCACCAGAATTTTACCTGGGGGAAGAAGCGGGAGGCTGTGGAACCTCGCACAGCAGGAGCACGTTGGCAGATGCCTTTGGCTTTGCAAAACTTTTTCCAGGGGTTGACTTCCTTCTAGCACAGGTGCTGAAAACAGCAGGCTTAAAAATGGAAGGGTTTTGCTACACCTTAAAGAAGCAGCATCACCATGATTTATTATGGGAAGGGGAGAACTGGTGGGAAAAGGAGCATGCTTGGTCCCTGAAGGATTTGCTTCTTGCCCCACTGCTGCTGTGGGCAAATAGAAGCAGCCAAATCAGTAGCTCTTAAAGAAATCTCGAGCTTATGCTCCAGAGAGCATTAAGGAGTTAGTGAGTAGAAGGGAAGGATCACCTAGGATCCTGCAGGCAGGGGTGAGTCACCAAAGTGATATTTAGGATAAATAAAAGATATTTAGGGTTTAGGGGGTAGACCTGGGTGTTGGCGATGCAGTTGGCCCCTTTACAGTTCCTGTGCCTGCTTTTGTTTTTCCATCTATAGAAGAGTAGTAGCATTGGCCTCCTTTGTTAAAGTGTATGTGTATATGTACATGCGTACATACCTTTTATCTTTTTTTTTTTTTAAGTATCAGTTTTCCCATCTGGTACCTTTACCTTTGGTGTACCTGGACTAGAGGTGGAATATTTTGTTCTGGGATTCTGATTCTCCCGGGGTTTGCAGCTCAGCTGAAAATGGGGACAGCTGCAGTGTGCTCCACTTCATGAGAAGGAGCTGGCAATGTGACCCTTCCTCATGCAAAGTTTCAGCACCCTCTCCCTCTGCCTGGCTCTCATGCTGGGTAGAGATCATGGGATATTCTCTGCCTTGCCATTTCGGGATACTTGTTTTTGAACGCAGATGTTTTGAGAAACCTGTCATCTCTGTTTTCCATTCCTGAGAGCGGTGGAGTGTCTGAAATGAAAAGCACTCTAATTTTGTACTGTGCTCTCAGTTGTTATTTCTGTAAAGGCTTTGTTTATTTGGGAAAGATTTGCTATGTGAATGTGCTCACACCCTAAAATGTTATATTAAGCTACGCGTATAGGCACTACAAAATGCGAGTTCTGAGCCGCTTTGATTAATGGTAGCTATCCCCTTAAAATTTGTAGTCTAATATCTCTAAACATAGCCTTTTTCTGTGAAAAGCATCTGTTTTAACATCAAGTGTGCTGATACAGAGACTGTGTGTTTTTTTAGAATACAAAAAAGCTCGCCAAGAGATAAAAAAGAAATCGTCTGACACACTGAAGCTACAGAAGAAAGCAAAGAAAGGTAACTTGCTCCATACTTGTACTTTTAAAGCCTTCTCTGGTGTGCTCATTGACAAAGACTGAATAGCTGTAGGATTTTCTGTTGTAATAATTTGGTCCCTGTAATGTATTCCTGGTATATACTTGAACACCAGGGTACAATTACTACGTGTCATTTAAATCATATTCTGGAGCTGCTGTCTAATGTCCTTATACAAAAGCCTTAAAAGTGTTTGTACAAAGTCAATCAGGTTTTAAAATAGAGCGTTTACTGCTAACTTACTCCTGTTAAGAGCACTGACATTGTAACACGACTTGTGCGGATACCTGCAAAATCTTTGGGAATCTTTTGGAATAATATAAAAAAAGCCATTATGTAAATGTTCTGGAACTATTAACGTTTCTCACTGTTCTCCCTTTCCACCACCTTTTCTTCTTTTTTTTTTTTTTCCTAGCTGCCTATAGTCTCCCAAACCTTACATTATTCCTCAGAGCATGAGAAGGTGGTATGGGCTGTTGTCAGGGGGAGGGCGCTTGGCAACCACAGAAAACTAAAAGATGAGTAAGAGAAGAAAGGGAGTTCTCCACAAAGGCAATCTGTCTTTCTCAGCAGCTGAATCTCATGCTCCCACCGCTCTCCCACCACCATCTTGTCATGGGAGCTTCATCACCATGTCAGTGGAAACACGCATCACATTGGTACCTGCAGCATTGCCGTCGCTGGGGGTTTTACTTAGCAAAGTGCAAACCCCACCAGGCTTCGTAGAAATGGTACGGAGCTTGTGCAGAAGCAGACTTTCTTGTTCCCCTTCCTGGCTCTTCCCAGCTGGGTGGGAAGCGTGCTTTGAACAGCTCTCAGCCTGCAGGTTGCAACTCGTGCTTACCCTCCCGCCCGAAAACTGTGAGCCCAGAGACGAGCAAAGCCAGTGCTGGGGCGGGGAGCTTCTTGAGCTTTTTAAACTTTGTGAGTTTAGGTCTGTTCATGGATTTTCCAGAATAGATGAGCTGTCTCTAACTGTCCTTCCTAATAGGTGAGTCAATAATTATGCTAGCAGAGAGCCACATGGCTGGCAAACTACCCTTGAATTTTAGCTGGCTTGTTAGAGGGATGAGGGAGGGAGGGGAGAGATGGAAGCCAGGAAGCAAGAGCATACCTCAGTAGGCTCTCTGTGTGTCCGTGTGTTCATGGAGAAGCTTAATGTTTTAAATCAGAATGGTCATCTTTAGGGGGACACGATTTTTTGTGATAAGATTGTATTTTGGGGTGATGTGTAAACTTGTTTCTCGTTTTGTGTCGTGAATTGTCTGACTTCAGACCAACAGCTTTAAAAAGTCTGCAATATTCCCTCTGTTTCTTTTCCTTTCTTCACCCCTTCCTGGTTTTATCACTTGTTGTCCCCGTGTGATATGAGCAACCCTTCAACACATGGCAGGTGAGCCCTGAGGAAAGTAAGCCCGGGATCTGGGAAGAAGGAATCAGTTTTTGAACCTGTCTCTGTGAGAGACAGTAAGGACCAGTTCAGATCAGTATGTACCAGGACAGACCAGTAAGGATCAGTTCAGACCAGTACGGACAAACCAGTACAACCCAGTAAGGACCAGAACCTAGCTCGATCCCCTTTTTAGCCTACTTCTGAGTAGAGTAAGTCTGTCTGCACTCTTGGAGGAGGAAACAGCGTTTTCTGGGTTCCTGTCTTCCTCCCGAAATGTGTGCCATGTCTAGGGAAGAGGAGGTCAGCTCACAAGTGCCTTGTCCTCCTTCAGGATTAAACATTTTTGAGCAGGGAGTGAAACAGCCCTCATTTTGCTATCACTTTTATAACAGCTCTGCTATGATTGAAGTATCTTTTTTCTTTTTTTAATGTCATTCTCTTGCTTAATTTCGCTATGCAATGAGATGCTTTTGGCGTTGTCAGTGAACCTGCCGTATTTCTGTGCTGTGTCCCTTGGAGTCACTGTCCCACGTGTGGTGTTTGGGTCCGGAGCACAAAGTGAGGCAGGGTTAGAGCTGGTCGCAGAGGGAAGCGGACGGAGAAGGTGGAAGCAACGAAGGCTCCCAAGTGGCCTCTGCAAGAACAAGGAGGAGCAGCGGTAGTCCTGGGGAGCTGAGGGTTGTACATGCCTGTTCGCACGGCCCCTCGGAGGAGAGAAGCAGCGAGGTGTAAAGGTTCAGGTGGGTGTGAGAACAAACACCCAAACCTGCCAGCCCCATGGGCGCCTGACACGGCTGGGCAGGAGGAAGAAGTTCTCCCAGCCTCCTGACAGGCTAATCTACAGCAACTAAATTTAAAAAAAATAACAGTTAAGTACCTTTTCCCCTCTTTGCCTTTTTGGTCCGTACCTTGAAGGAGTGCAGTATTGGTCTGAGTGCGGTGTCAGGTGTTGTTCTGCAGACCTCCGTGTGTCCCCCCTTGGCAGATCCGTTCAGCGTGCTGCGTTGTGGAGTCTGTTGTTCCTATTGACACCCAGGCAAAAACATAATCCAGAAGGGGTTTATTTATAGAATGATAAAGCTGTGGAAGTGAATTCATTCTAGGTCACAATTGAGGTTTCAGCTATGGGCAGGAAAGCTCTCAGGCTGAGGACACGACTGCAACTGCTTCCCTGCAGCTCAGACTCGCTTTTTTTTGTTCTGGCCTTCCCCAAGCAGGACCTGTCCCTTTCATTTTTTTGTAAAGTTACTGACTCACCTATGGGAACTCGAAAATAACAAATTAATTCCCTTCCTAGCACTTGTAAGAGTATTTTTGAATTAACCTCATGATCATCCGTGGGCAAGTGAGAAGTTTGCCGAATTCTGAATTTGCTTAAACACCGTGCATGCTGCTAAAAATGTCCTTCCAGCTTTCTCTGCTCTGACTGGGTGGGAAAGCGGTTCCCTTCTGCTCCGGGCAGCTTCAGATCTAGGAACTGAAATATAACCCCACACTTTTCCCATTCGCATCCTGGCAGCAGCGTCCTCTCCCTGCCACACCAGGCTGCGGAGCCTGCCTCTCGTAGCTGACTGCTGCATGTTGTAGCAGCTCCGTGCTCCTCGCCTGCATCTCGAGGAGGTTTGGGAGAGAGGACGTGGCTTGTCCTGCGGGTTGGGCACCCCACCTTGGCTCTGGGGGGCTGAATGCCTTTGGGTTTGCCTGCTCTCTGCCTTGTGCATGTTCTGGTTCCATGCGACCAACTGGGAAGTTCAGGCCTGGTGTTTAAGATCATTTATTAGAAATTACGTTTGCAGAGTCGGTGTGTTAATTGCAATAAAGGTGTTTCCAGAGCTTGCAGCGAGGGGGGAAACACCAAGCTTCCCAAACAAAACAAAAAAAGGCATGGGGGTCCTTTGGGGAAGTTTTGGTAAAACGACAAACCTGCGTGTAAATGAAGGGCTTGCATTTTGAAAGACCTCACAGGATTGATTTTCATTCTTTTTCTTGTCTTTGACTATAAGGAAAAATAAAAGCATGGGCAGTCTAAACAGCCTCCTGGTGCAGCTCCCAGGTCCGCGCAGTCCCTGGGGGTGTCCTGGTGGCTGCATCCTTTCCTTTACACCCTGCTTCCCAGGGGGATGAGGCCGCAGGGCATCTTCCCCACCCAGCGTTGAAACTTAGCTCTTGTCCGAGCAAAGGGGGTCCACACAGCGTGTGGAACAGCAGGCGTTTCTTAAATTGCCCTTTGTTTTCAGACAAACATTGGACAGCAGAAGTCAGCCCAGCTAACCTGAGTCAGCAGACCAATTATGTATGTACGTGCAATAACTTCCACGTTTAGGTTTCTGCTGAGTCGAGGCCTCCTGAGTGGATCCATGGCTGCTGGAAGCCGCGGAGGCTGTATTGAGTTCAGAGCAGAGAGAGCAGCCGTGGCTCTGCATGTAACTAATTCGGGAGGTTAACAAAATGCACGATTTCTAGTTCCTTTTTTCTTATAAAAAAGTGTCCAGCTCAAATGATTAACTTAAAATATAACGGAGTGCACGTGTGAAATCTGGAGTGCACGTGGGCTTTCTTCTCTGTGTTTCTTTCACCTCGGACACTGATGATCACCTGGACAGGTTTCACTTCTGCCCCTGACTTCTCCGGTAGGTTTCGTTTTCAGGTTCTTCACGTGGCACTGGCCCACAAGCTTTGAGGAAAATGTTTAAATCCAAGAGGATTTGTGAAAAGGAGTTACGTGAAACGTTCTCAATAAAATACCAAGGTTAATATGGCATGTGTTAATGTAAAAACGGAGTTTTGTTTCTGAGTGATTTGTAGCAGTTTCGGCAGAGTGCCACCACCAGTCAGTACACTGTTAACCTCTTGCCCCATCAGTGTTGAGTATCCAAACCACCAACCTGTACTTTTGAGTTATTTACCGGTTTTCAAAAGTACTCTTACCAGACTTTTAATGAGGTTGAGGGAGTAGATGATTATTAACTTAATGTAATACGGTCAAAAGTGCTTTCTCTTCTCCTTCCTCCCCATTAGCAAAGATGACATGTTGGCGGTTTTTACAGTCTTTGCAGCAGTTTTTGGGTAACACTCTGGTCTTCGAAACTGTAATACTGTTACCTGTTCTCGAGGATGATTGCACAAACCCCGTGACTCTTAACTAAAAACCATGAAGCTCTTCAGTGTAATTATAACTCAGGGACACCTCGGTTCTTAAAGCAAATGCTGACTTTCCCATTCGAGTACTTTGCACTCTTCAACACTTGGGCGTGCTCTGTCTGGGGGGGGAGGACCCCAGGCCAGCCCCTGTCCCCACCACGAGATGTCCTTATTTCTCCCAACAAATCAACTGGGGCACGGTGACCGCAGTGAGCACCAGGAGAATGGCCAGGACTCACTGTGGGGTCAGTATGACACTGCTCAGAAAGAGAGAAACTAATCAGCAAATCATCCTTATCTGTTGTGGGGAAAAAAAAAACACAACCCTGTGTGGATGAGGCTGTAGTGCCTGAGGGTTTTTTCTGTTTGTTCCCCCTCCTCTCCTCCATCTTATAATGCAAGCTCCACTTAATAAAAATTCAATGAAGACATGTTGGATATGTTGCAGAACCGTGACCAGAGATCTTTCTTTGACTATTTATTTTCATTCCTTGAGTTTTGAATGCCACATGACAGTTCCCCTCTTTTTGACAGCAAGCCAGGTTTATTGCAAAACTATATATATATATATATATATAGTTTTTTAATTAAAATCATATCACGGTTAATCTTTTTGATGTTCTTCCACATTGCATCAGCAATTAGTTTTCCATTTAATGACCAATCTATTAATGTAATTGCTGCAGAGAACATCAAAAAGCGCTGTGGTTACGAATACAGCACCCGCCCGGAGTTTTGCAAGGTGCTGAGTTCCCTGTCCCGTGTGAGGGTTTGTGCCCTGTTCCACTCCATCGGCTCGACCAGCATCTGACACTTGTCCGTGTTGTGCCCTTTTGCTGAAACACCGGTTACCCTGTTCTCGCCTAAGAATCTGCAAGCTACACCAGGATCCTAAACTGATTTAAATCTCTTAAAATAAGACTGTGTGATAAATAACCGGGAGTTTAATTTACAACAGCTCATCCAGAAGCAAAGCTAATGCCTTTCTCTTTATCAGCAACGGAAGAGGTCAAAATAGCCTAGCTGAAACTGCTCACTCTCTTGTCTTGGAGCTGATGATAATGTCTGAACTCTAGGAGTGCTGGAATACCAGTTTGACTTTTTTTATTTTCCTTTCTGTGTCAATTTTGTGTCCTGCAATTTCTCATCATGCGCACCTGCCTGACAGCTGAGGCTCTGGGTAAGTCTGTGCCATGCTGTAACCCTGGTGGCTGGTTTATTGTAGCCCTTGCTGTGGCCTCTTTATGGTGTCTGGTCTCCACTAACTGCCTAGACTTTAATTTCTAATGAAACTAAAATATTGCCTAATCTTAATGACCAAACCTTCTTATGATTGGTGTCTTCTTTTGGCATTTAATTGGAACGCTGTAAAAGAAGAAAATCACTGTAGATAAACCTCTGGTTTATTTTAGAAAGGGATTAACATGGACTGATAAATCATACCATAGTCGTGAGAGAAGTTAAATGGAAGAGACACGTCATCAAGGTGATGCTCAACTAATTGAATATCTTATTGTTAATATGACTTTTAAAGTCTAGAGCTTCAAGTCCTTACTGTTGTTTTTTTTCGTAAGCCTGTGATCCAAATCCCCTTTTATTCTGAAAATCGCATGCACCTTTCTTAACCGATAGATAAGAAATCACATAAAAATCCATGCTGGGGAAGGGGCGGAATCAGCATCCCAGTTGTTTCCTCTCCTGCTGCCTGATCACGTCTCGAATCCGTTTGAACTGGAGCCTTGTTTCAGCTGTTGCCTTGCAAATGTAAAGTGGTTGCCTTGAGATCCTCTTGCGAATGCAACGTGGGGTTTCTGGGTTTGGGAGATAAAATCACACCTCCTCTTGCAGGCGTAGCGGTGTGGCTGTTTAGGAGAAGCCTGGATTGATTAGCTCAGGGCTCCTAACCGAGGCGCCTCTGCTGGGCTTCTGGAGCCTGGCACTGGCACCTGCTGCTTGCACCCTTCTTTGAAACCACACGTTGTGTTTTTCCTGGTTTGTAATGCAGCCTGCGATTCTCCTTTGGAACTTTTCTTTTAAGGGACAGCTTAGAACTTGTGGACGTTAGGAGCTCGTTGGGAACTCCAGCAACCTCCGTTAAGGACTCAGGTTTGGTTGCTGAAGGGCTCTGGAGCTCACCGCAGCAGTGAGGTTTTCCACCTCTCTGTAACAGTTGCAGAATCCTAGATCCGTGTGAGCTTACATGTGGCCTTTACAGTGCAGGGCTTGCAGGGGTTGTTCATCCTGGCAGGTGAAGCAAGTGGGCTCTTAGGATTTGGGAACGAATGACTGGGAGCCTGTTCTGGCAGAGGTGCACTCAGGGTTTTCTGACAGCGTAAATTCTGTCACTCTGCAAAGCATCCATATTGGATATTCAAGTTCTGTGCAGACACCTGGAAGATGTTTGAGGGAGCAGTCTTTAAGTGAGAATGTGGAAAATGATAATTTCATCAATATTTGCTGCACTGCCTACTTCATCAGTAGCAGCATTAACTTTAACACTCAAGATTTGCACTGAGAGCATTTAAAAATGACTGTTCTCCTTTGCTGCTACTGACAGCTTTGCTAGTTTAAGTTGTCTTATAAAATATAGGCATGAAATTGAGTTGAAAATTAGATTTGCCTGTTTTTCTTCTCCCAAACATGTGTTACTAAAGTTCTTTTCAAACAAGGGTTATTCAAGAAGCTACATGAGGCTTTTAGCAGTGGTTCTCACAGACCACTAAAACTGAACTTTGAAAGCGCGTTGGCCCTTTACAGCTCTTGCACATCGTGTTAATGATGTGAAGCATCTGTCCTGAAGGTAACGTATTCAGACTGCCCTTGGGGTAGTGAATTTGTGTTAATAACGATGAGAAGCAGTTCAGCTCTGCAGTTTGGTAGCTGTTAATTGCTCGTGTCAAGCAGCAGGTCCCTGTGCTATCAGAGCATGGTGCTTTCCTTCCTGGCAGGGTGGGAGTCAGTCCACAACTTCTGGTCCTGCATTTCTGGTCCCCTCTGCAACACCAGAGCTCCAATTCGAGAGGGTGGATCTGAATTTCTCCTCCCTTTTCAGGCTGTTGGCTTGTTCTTCCACGTGCAACTGGGTGTGCTCCGCAGAGCCGTCCTGCCGTCACGCTCATTTCTAGCTGACTCCAGATCAGAGACCCGTGACTACATTTGACACTTTTGACGATTTCTAATGCTGTTTGCTTTTGGTGGGTCGTTCAAACCTGTTTCCAGCTGGTGCCTTCTTTCAGGTGCACCTTTCCAGCTGTGAATGATGAGCCTGTTCTGGAGCTGTTTTCTGGCATAATGCTAATTGTATTGGTTTGGAAATGGTTCCAAATGGGTAACCTAAAGCCCAGAGAACGTGGGCGGGAGAGAATAATGGATTGATGATGTTCATATGAAAGTGTGCTTCATGTCCACAGGCAAAAATAGTGCCATAGGTTGTCAGGGATATTGTAGCCATGACCTTCCTTTCCCTAATGCAAAGGGGGAAAAACTGCATTGCTCTCCAGCGGTCTGTGATCCCTTCTGGGATAGATCCAGACTAATGGAGACCCAGGGTAGGTGAGGAGCAGAGGGCTGCTGGCCCTCACATCCTTGGTGTCCTCCAGGTGTAGCAGGGCTGCCGAGGGGCTATGATCTAAGCTGCTTAGCAAAGGAAACTGGTTCAATTGGGCAGAGATCTCGTCCTTCAAATTCCCAAGCTGCCTGAGTGCTGTGGGAGGCAACTCATGATTGAGAGAGTAGAAAGAGTTATGCCTGATTTCAAAAGGCTTGCTAGATTGATGTCTGCATTAGGGAGCTTTCAAAGGATGTTAATAAAGCTTTCCTGCACCTAAAAAATGAGTTGCAAGGATACCTGAGGAAAGAACTATGTTCATGCCATGTAAACATCTGACTTCAGAGCCTCATCCAAATGATTCACCCAAGCTTGTTTCCTGCTCTGAATTATACCCCAGACAGCTCGTGTTTTCACTGACTACGCAGGTGCCTAAGAGCCCTAGCATGAAAACAGGTCCCTGAAAGTAGCTGGGAGGAGATGGTACGTCTGCTGCCTTCCAGACTCACGTAAAGAAATACACCAGATACTTCGCAGTGTGATCATTAGCTTGATCGTTATCCTAATAACTGTGCTGAGTTCAGTGAGTTGCGCAGGCATAAATGAGGTTTATTTTTGTCCCATGTTTTGGGTGCTCTGTTGCTCTGGTCCAAGACGTGGTGCTCTGTGGGGTCCAAATAAATCACCAGAATTCACTATCATTGAACCTATTTTTTATGAGTGGAGTCCGGTTGCTTTCTCAGTGTCTTCTCACCAGTGCAGGTGAATGCATTTAAGGAGGATTTACTGCGTTGAGTGCTGGTGGAACAGCTCAATGCTTACAGCACTTCTCCAGAGCTGACCTGATGAGTGTGTCGGGTTAGTGAGCAACCAATACATCTTGCGTTTGATCCATCCACTCTAATGAGCCATTATCTAGGTATAAACGAAGTAAGCTTATTTCACCTGTCATCATTTTTCGGGCATCTCTCAAAATAAGGTTTTGAGCAGTAATGCAAGTCTCAGTTTCATAAGGAACATGAAAGAACAACTCCAGAGAAGTATACGGTTTAATCACTGCATCTGATTGCAAAAAAAGAATATGAGAAAGGGCCTGAAATGTACACAACAGTCTTCAAACAGAAGGGCCCGGCTTGTTTCTGAAGGATGACGGATGAGAAGGCACAGGACCTTTGGAGACGCGTTCAGTTCTTCTCTGAATTGTTTCTGGCAGACGCTAATTTTGAGAGAGGAAGTAGGTAACTGCAGCTTCAGAGCCTTTTACTGTTAGTGACTTACTTACAAAGAGGTTTTATGACCCCACTGCACCAGTCGGTCTGATCTAGAGGACCAGACGGGTGTTCATGCTGGCAGCCCAGTACCCGAGCGGCTGTGCCGGTGTTACACCGCACGTGGCTCTTCGAGGGTGCATCACAGAGCTCTGTGCATGGGTATCTGCAGGTCCGTCTGGGCGATGTCTAGTTCTGTACAGAGGAGATTTGGATGTATCCGGTCCGTAATGCCTCTAAGCCAGCATAGTTCTTGTTGTTTCCATTCCTGCTCCCTTTCCTGCTGCTCTGCCCTCTGGTATTTGTGTCGGGGAGCTGACAACTTCACCTCACTCTAGAGTCTGAAGAAATACATATGATGATAAGGCAAGGGTGTTCCTCTGTAAGCCTGACCTTGAGTCATTTGCACTCCATACTAAACACACGAAGAGACTTTTTTTCTTCCCTGTGCTCATAGTTTTAAATCCTCCGTGCACAGAGGTGGTTGTCCATTAGAACTGATTTTGGGTAGCTGCAACTCACCCACCATTTTTAAATGCTATCTTCCTGGTATTTAGCGACAGCAGAATGGAAATGCACGTGGCATACTTAATGTGCTTGTGTTGTTTCTGGGAGATTTGAGACAAACTTACCCAACAGAGGTTCTTTACAATATTTAGGGGTGAAAGCTGCATTAAAAGATCTTACAAGTACAGCAGTATTGGCTCAGTAATACCATGGCTGAGCAGCAGATCTTCGTTACTAGAGGAATGACTTTTTCCATGATGCAGAGCAAGTACTTGGTGCAGAGTAAGGTGCCTCACTGTCACAGACAGTTTTGGTGTCGTGAGTTGACCATAATAAACACAGTGAAGCTTTTTGATTGCAGCACATCAGATATTTTCTTCCATAGACAAATACAGATGGTACCAGACATTAACGCCTGTTTGAGATGTTGGTAGGTTTTGGCGTTTGGACTTTGGAGTGAAGAAAGGTGTTCTGTCAGTTGCTTGTGTAAAGTGCTTGAATCCGGCGGTCCAGTGGTCAGCAACACATCCCTAATGTCATCTCACATAGAAGATTCATTCACTCATTTAGTGACTCTGCAGAGTTGTCATTAGGACCTTGCTAAGCACAAAAGTAGGAAGGAAGAGGGACGTATCTTGGGTTGGTAATTCATACCCCCCCTAGTAAGCTGTTGATTTTTCAAGGATGATCTGAGGGGTGTTTTCAGCTAACGCTTCGAGAAAGTCCTTACGTGAAATGCTGTCTTTGGCTTGTTGAATCCTTTGTATTCAGCTGGATTTCTATTCTATGCCAAAGGGAAAAAGATGCTCTGAAACGATTAATTCAATTGGGGAAAAATGCCTGCAACTCTGAATGAAGGGAAAATGCTGGTTGAGACTTGAATTGCAAAAGCACAATCTGGCAGCAGTGCTGACTGAAAATACGGTATTCCTCTGTGTAGATCCACGGTTATGACAAAACGTACTCTTGTTTGTTTCCTGCATACAGGACGGGGTGACATTCAGCCCCAGTTGGATAGCGCTTTACAAGATGTCAATGATAAGTACCTGCTGCTTGAAGAAACCGAGAAGCAAGCTGTCAGAAAAGCTCTGATCGAGGAGCGCGGGCGATTCTGTACTTTCATCTCGATGCTGCGGCCTGTAATAGTAAGAGCTCTCCATTTCAAGTCGGTGCTGTGCACAGATCGTAGAGGTGGCCAATAGCCCCTGCAAAGATTAGCTCGTTTTATCTTTGGAATGAATTTTTAGAGCCATAGAGACTAGCCGAAGTTCAACCTGCAGCTCTGCCTAGGAAGTGGTGAGAATTGGGCATTTTTTGTAGTCATTTATTAGAGTAATTCAGCATCTGAAGGCACTGGATACTTCAAAGAGGACTAATGGGGAAACAGTGGGCTTGATTTCCTCCTGCATATGGACTTAAGATATTGCTAATGCACATTTTTTTCCACTGCTTTTTGTTTCTTATCATCACATTTTAATATAAACCTTCCTTACTCCTACTCCAGCGCTAGGACTGATAAATTTTTCAAGACCTCCCCTGTGCATATAATGACATTATCTGACAGATTGCAGCCTGCTTTCATGCAGTTTGCTGGCAGCTCTTTTCCTCCTACATGACAGCTTTTTCAGTTCATTGAAAAGGTTTAAGTATATTTTCCTAATCTCAGGGCGTTTGAAGCCCAGCGATGAATTGCTTGTGGCTTTCTGCAAGCGTGAGGCATTTCTGAAGGGCCTTCAGTGAGCTGGGAAAACGTTCCCAATGCTTGTTTACAAAGAGCATCAGTGTCAACAGAAAACCGTTTTTAGAGAAGTAGGAAAGTGATGCCAGAAAAGGTGGAGGTGAATTGCAGAGTGAGGACCTGATCAAAACTGCCATGGTAGCAAAGGGATTACTGTGGTAATTTATGGTGCTGGAATTGTCTGAATTAGCTGTTGATGTAGCCTGAGCCAGAGTGAATCACGGATGTATTAACGATCTATTCCTGTACAGTGCCTTTATCTCAAAGTCTCCAAAAGGTAGAAAGAAGTATGAGTTTAGCTCCTGCTTAAGTTTGAGTTAAAATCCTTAAGATACATTAGTGAGTATACATGGAAGAATTAAAATTATTCCAAGTGCCACAAGAATGGCACTCTTTTTCTGGACAAAAAGAAGGCTCAGATTTATGTCATTGATGAGGAAGGGGATTTCTGGGCCTCAAAACTCACAGCAATCTTAAAAGTGTCGCAAAACTCTAAATGAGTATTTCCAAGCCTCTTTCATAAGTAGTGGTTGCTTAACAGACAAACAAAAAGCAGCTCTGTTGGACATTGCTACGGTCATCAGGAAAAAGAAAAAGGTCATGTACTGTGTTGTGGATCTGATTTTTAAAACCAAGGCTGTGATTAGCCCTTTTCTTTTGTCTTTTCAGGAAGAAGAAATATCAATGCTGGGAGAAATAACCCATTTACAAACCATATCAGATGACCTGAAAAGCCTCACCATGGATCCACACAAATTGCCATCTTCAAGTGAACAGGTTAGCCTGGAAAATGTTTTGTTTTTTTTTAGCTTGTAACTTTTTTGTGTGTTGTGAGAAATATTGATTACTAGCATTTAGTGGCTTAATGTTACATTCTGTAGATGCTTCACTTCAGCAAGGTGTCATTTTAAATGTAAGAAATTAAAAAAAAAAAACAGATTTTGAAGTACCAGGCAAGTGCTCCTAAGCTATTTGGTGAGACCAGTGTGAAGTGGTAACTGCAACACTTTGAAGTATATAAGTGAAAATGCCCAGCTTCTGTTGAGAGTATTTGAATGGGTGTCACCTCATCACCCTACACTTAAACATCCCTGTCTGTATGTGGTTACAAGATTGCTGGGATTTGGTATCTTGATGGAGTCTAACATTTGAACACTTTTCCGTGCTATCCTTAAAATGCATAGGAAAATGTGTATCATCAAATGACTCCAAAAAGGACCTTTGACTTCAGCTGTTCCGTGTGAACTCAGTTTTCTTGTTATACCTTATAACCCTTATCGTTGACATAGAAGTATAAAGGAGGGAAGCTCTGCTGTGGGTAAATATTGGACCTTCAATATTTTTCTAATGTGAGTTTTTAAATACTATAGCTACTGTAGTTTTTAAGAGAAAAAAAAAAACACACAACAACAACCTACAGTATGGATAAAATAAACCTCCGGTTTAATTTTTAAAGATTTTTCCATTCAAATATGAGCATTCCTTCTGTGATATCAGTCCTAGTGTTAAAGTATGGTAGTTTCAGGAAACTTGGAGATGGAGCTGCCTCTCCTCTTTGAGCTCTGTAATACGCACAGCCAATTGGTATTGAAAGTTTGCAGTGGAGACAAATGTTGTATGACAAGCAGATGGTTTCTGCTAACAGGAGAAAAAAAATTCCGTGTCCCTGATGCTATCGATTGTCTTTCATCAGGTAATTTTAGATTTGAAAGGTTCTGATTACAGCTGGTCTTATCAGACTCCTCCATCCTCTCCCAGTACCACCATGTCCAGAAAATCTAGTGTTTGCAGGTAAGTAGACTGGTAATGTTTAATTTTAACCTGTATGTGGGCAAAGGGAGTTCAGACTGTGATATGGATTTGTTTACATATTTAAATCTTAAATAACAGCTCTTAAGGAACTCAATCCCCCATGGTCTTTATCCATGTGAGTGTGTGACTGGGAATACTAAAAAGGATGGGCATGACTGAACAACTTTTGAACTCAAGACAACTTGACGATGCTTTTGATTTAGTTCTCTTGAATCCATTTCAGATCAAAGAGCAGACTGTACTGATCTAAGCTCTGAGATTGTTCGTTCATAATTTCCTTTTCTGTTTTTCATATGATGACTTTCTAGATTATTCTAAGTAGCTGTTACTAATCAGTAAGTTAAACTGTTTGAAAAGGAAAAATCATCCTTGGCAATTACCCTATAAGTCTGGTAGATGGGAATGCTTTTTTGATACGAGTTTTTCTGACTGTTTAATGCTGTCTAATGCTGTCCTAAAATATGTTGAAACACTGGATTCTGTCTATGCTTTCTCTGTAAAAACTGTTTTCTCTCATAAAACAGTTTATTAGCATGTTGCCCCTGTACCTGGTGTCTACATTTACTCTTTCCTTTTACTGAAAAGGAAAATAACCTACTGTGTATTCTGCTCTAACACCTTCATAGTTGCTCTCAAATGATTTTTTAGTTTGCTTTATGAATAATGTACTACAGGTTCCCTGTGTATGAGCAAAGTTACCTCTAGCATGTCAGAGCAAGCGAACATGATGTTATGTATCTACTTGCCTCTGCATGCAGATATATATAAAAAAAACAACTTCAGTACTTTTATATATATATGTGAAAATGTGCATATGTAGAGCAATGGGCACAGGCTTAAAGATGCAATATCCTGAAGCTGTAAAAGAAAATGGCTAAAAAAAATCGATCATCTGGTCCTGATCAACCTAATTTCATGTGGTAAAACCCGTATGGGCACCGTTGTGTATGGGTAAAAAAAGGCAGAACTCCTCTTCCTCTGCTGCAAGCTGGCTTGTCCATCTTGTGTGTACATGAGATTTGTGAAGAAGAGGTGCTGTCCTAGCCCACGTACCTTTCAGAGCCATCCTGTTAGCTAGTCAGAGGACTCCTGCCAGTGAAAGTAGGAACCTGCCTTCAGACAGATGCATCCTACTAGTCCTGCTTAGCCACCTCAGCAGCAAATTTTAACAGCTCCCAGATTGTGGCTGGCATGTCATTGCTCCATCGATACTGGACATCAATAATCAATCTCTTTGGTTGAAATATTTTTTTAATGCATATTAATTTGAAATTTTAATTTCCTGGTGGTCTTTCATACTAAGTAAAGCTACATAACCAGAGGTGGGACTTCTGGTATATACGTATGATCACTTTTTTTTTTTCCTGGTAGAAAGTGTTCATGTGAGCAAAACCTGTCCTAGGCACTTTGAAGCATGGGGTTTTGGTAGAGCTTTCAGAAATCTCACACGCTGGCCTGCTGTTTGAACCAAACTGCATGTCAAGATGCAGACTTCTAGATGAACCATGATGCCTTCAGACCTTCTGCTAGAGGTCCTGTTGAAAATTTGGTCCTTGGTGCAGTAGGAGAGAGCTGTCAGCAAACATTTTTTGCACGTGTTTTGTAAAGGCTAGAGAGGGCACGTAACAAATCCCTTCGTCCATAACCTAACGTGAACTGCGAGTGGTTAGAGAATATGATCATTTGAGTGAAATTCAAGGTAAAATGCCATTTTCTCTCTGGTCACAAGGGATACTGCAGCTGCTTACAGTTCTTTACTGATATATATGTGCATATATATATATATTTAAATTTATTTTGTCAACATTTTTTCTTTTCCGGTTTATGCTGCCTGTTGCTAGAGACATGTGGAATGTTAATTGTACTGTATATGGGTCTCTCCCCACCCCGCCCTTGTGTCTTTTCCTCTCCCCTTTCCTTTCTTTGTTCCTTTTGTCTCTCACAGCAGTCTGAACAGCGTTAACAGTAGTGATTCCCGGTCCAGTGGCTCGCACTCGCACTCACCTAGTTCACACTATCGCTATCGCAGCTCCAATCTGCCTCAGCAGGCACCCATGAGGCTGTCCAGTGTGTCCTCCCATGATTCTGGATTCATGTCCCAGGATGCTTTCCAGTCCAAATCGCCATCCCCTATGCCACCAGAAGCACCTAACCAGGTACGTGCAAGCATGAGAACAAAAACCTGAGTGTGAGCTGGACTCTCTAACTTGGCTCACCTTTCACAAAAGCCTGTGGTGTGATTTTGGGGTACCTTGGAGTCAGATTTAGTGCTGAGGGTAAGGTTTATCTCGCTGCACTTCATCCATCTAAAAGTTGGGCCTCTGGTTGGAGTGATCTGTGTTGCTTTTGCAGTTAGCACTGAAGAGAGGGATTAGTTGCTCTCAGGGACTTTGATTTTTGCTCTGGCCCTGGAGGGAACCTAGATGCCTAACTTTCAGATGGGTACAGAGGAGAAAAGAGTAAGAAATCCCACCCTGCTAGAAGGAGTGACTATTCACTTTACCCACTGCAGTTACCAGTTAATATACTACAGAGATTGCAAGTTGATAATATCAGATGGCTGTTTATTGTTTAATGGACAAAAATCACTGCCAGAACGGCCTTCTGACAGCCTTGGTATTGATACTGGTGGCTTTCATAACAGGGATACTGGGGTCCCACCAGATGGACCCCTACAAAAGGCCAGGAATGCTCAGAATGCCATTAACAACATCATATGAGATCGGTTTTGCCATTTTTGATGACATCCCTTTCTGTGGATAGGCTTGCTCTTCTTGACTTCCAATTGAGCACCTTGCAGAAATAAGGTTTCTGCATCAAAACAAGAGGTGTTTTTAATTCTTTATGGAACTCTTAAGAAATATGAGCAGATTTTCCTTTAGTGTAATAAACGTAGTTGTACTCCTTTTCATGTAACGGGGAGTGGATGGTCATGTAGCCAATAATGAATTTAATCCCCACAGACAGCAAGCAGCTGACAATTTCAGTATTAGCTGTCACCAAGTGCCACCTGCACACTTAAGCTACTCTTAGACCACCTTGGACAGTGCACAGATCTTTACTGCCTGCAGAACATTTAGTAAGTAGCTCTCACAGTGAAATTTTTAGGGTATCATTGAAAACAGCACTGGTTCATTTAAGTTTGGAGCATATTCTCGAGGGAAGCTCAGTATTTTTTTAAATCTGTTTACCTCTTTCATTTTAATAGAAATGCTTTGTTGTCAAACGAGTACATCTTCTACACTGTCCCCAGTCTGGACACATCAGCGTTATCTTTATAGATGACAACCTGAAGAACTTTGTGCACACTAATAAAATGAATGTTTTATTTAGATTGGCTATGGCTAACCTAAGTGAAAAAAATAAATGAGCAATAATAAAGTAAACTGGAATAGTAACAAGGTAAGGATGCTGACTTTTAAGATACGTACATTGGTTATACATTCTAGCATCATCTTTGGTTTTCATAGTAACCACTGCACCTGCATAAAAGGGCGGTAATCTACGTGATGGTGCTATGTTTGCAGATGAGGATGTAACTTTGCAATTGCCCCTACCATGGAAAAAACCCAACACCTCTCTTTGCAAGTTCCCCTCTTAAACAGGGGAGAGAACTTAGGCCGGTGTCAGCTGGCAGAACATCCTGAAAGTCGGTGGAGTCACGCTGACCTACACCAGCTAAGTTCACATACTTTCACTTCATTTTAGAAACTATCCATAAAGTTGCAAACCGATCCAAGCATCACTTGGAGCTATTCATGAGCTGTAGAAGGCTGCAGCAGTGTGGCGTTGACTTGACAAGTGTAGTGTGTTGGTATAACAAATAGGTATGTGCTCTGTATGTCTCCAGTTCTGTATACCTTTGCGCAGAGGAAAAGGTAACAGATCATTGCCTGGCCGCTTCATCTTTGCTTAAGTGTCTCGCTTTGTATGTTCAGCACTAAGTAAAATATGTGTGTGTCGTGCTGACGGATAACCGTGATCGTGAGCTTACCGAGAAGCTGTTCAATTTACAGCGTTATTTCATGTTGTGTGTCTCTAACCGAACCGACCGACGGGTCTTCCTTTCGGCGTTGTGCTTTTGAGGCTGGGCGGTGGGAGGGAGGAGCAGTGGCTGCTGACTGTTTCTAAAACACTGATGTCATTGTTTGCAGCAGTGACACTGAGAAAGCAGAAAAGCAAGCTCCCGAATCAACAAAGGAAATTAAAAGCTATGTATCTTGCGCAGGTGGACACTTGGATGATGTTTGCTGGCTACATGCTCTGGCATCTGCTAGCAGCAGTAGTTTTTAAGGCAGCAAAGCCGATTTTCTTTTAATAATGGATTTTAAAAGAAAGTGGAGAGGATCTGCATAATATTCCCAAATTATGGGAATTACACTGTATGAGCAACGTGAAGTTTTTATGCTCTCGCCTGCATTTTCGACAATGAAGTGTCACTGAAAATTAAACTGACCTTATTCAAAATCACAGATGGGGGTAAAATTTTGAAGAAGAAATAAGTAGAGATTTAAACAAGATACAGACTGTACCAGAGGAGAGATGACTGGCAAAATGAAGACTGCTTTTCGGACTACAGTTGATGAGTAGTCTTCACAGTTTTCACACTGCGTAGAAGACAGGAAAAAGAGCAATTATAAAACCAGGCTCTGCCCTTAGGCTGGTTCAGTGTGACCTATTTTCTGCAGCATTACCGTTAAGATCACCGGGAGGAAAAGTGTTAGCCTCTAACAGGTAGCAGTACATTTGGAAAGTGCCCTGTAAAATATTTTAATCTTAATCAAGCAAGTGCAGTTGGGCGAAAAGCATCACAGATCTCTTTCTGGAGCTGAGTAGTTTCTCTAAATGCCTGGTTTGAGGTCAGCATTGCCCCTGGCATGTGCTGAAACCACGTAAAGCCCTGGGCAGCCCTGCTGCAGGGAGCACAGAGCAGGTCCTGGATGAACACCCGACGAGGTTGGTGCTGCTAACCCTACACGTAGCCCCGTGTAGTAGGCAAACTGGGGCCTGGGAGTATCTGCGATGAAGTGGTATGGTAATAGTAGTTACGTTTGTGTTAAGGGGATGACAGTAGGAGGATCCACTGGGCTTGGAGTGAACACACGTGGTGATTTTCATAACGTGGGGAGTGGTCATGGAGTTGGGTTGTAGAGGCTGCTTAAGACTTGGTGGGGGTGAAAGCAAGGTGGGAGAAAGAAGCAGGTAAAGAAGAGGGAAAAAAAAACCACAACTGTTCAGGTGTTGTCAAACAGCAGAGGACTAAGTCTTTCTTATTAGAATATTCTGGAAATCACTTCTCCTTAAACAATAAAGCAGAGGGAAACTAGATGTGAACTTACAGATTTGGAAGCTAAGGAGTCTGCTTTTGAGGAGATGGCATTGCTTGAAATAGCTTGATGTTAGAATAGGGGAAATACAGTCATAACTATTCAATTGTTCGTGTAAATTAAGAAATGCTTCTAAATTAAACCCTTTAAAAAAAAAAAAGAAATGCATCTATCAATTACCACGAGGTTCTTGTTTCTCCTAAACTTACTTTTCAAATTCAGTTTCCCAAGGGTTTGTCCCTGACTAGATGAGTAGAGACATGCTTCTGGAAGTGAGACAGATCGAGGAGGTGACCTTAAGTCTCTGTCGTGAGGCTTTTGAAAAGTAGCTGATGTGTCTTCTCCTGACTGCAGAGACGTTGGACCAAGCTCTTCCTTAGGATTTGATCTCCTGGGAAAATCTTGCCCAGAAAGCTCAGTCTAGTGTATGAAGAAGGGAAGGGGTTAAGAAAGCAATACTGTGTTTGAATGGAAAATGAGAATATAGCAAAGGATGCAGGTAATCCAAGATAACTGCAGTCCTGTTGTAGGTTAGTGGGACAGCAGATGGAAACTGTAATCATACTGTCCAGTAGCTCAAAATACAGTTAGTGGGGGGTTGTTGTTGGTGGTTTTTTTTTGTTTTGTTTTTAATATATCCTTGTTGGAATTCATGCATAGCACACCAACAGCAGGACACTATCCAAGAACAAGCCATGGAACAATGTCCGAGAGACCAGATACCATGCTGCATACATATCATGTACATCTGACAAACTGGTTGCTACTGTGCAGAGAACATTTTTAGCTTCGTGCTGATATCGTTAACTTCAGGGTTTTTCTCAGAAGAGATGGTTGAGAGCTGAGCAGAACCACCATTATCACAACTGTGGAAAAAAATAACCTGCTGGGGTTAAAGTAGCTGAAATGAAAGAACTAATTTGAAAAAAAACATTCAAATTAAGCAATCATTTTAAAAAGGAATCAACAAAAGTCATCTGGAAAAAAAAAAAAAAAGTCAAATTTCTCACTCCAGGGGATGTGGAGTAGAAATTGCTCAGCGCTATGTTTGTCTGTGTGTGTGCTCCTGGGGGCACACGTTTCCAGGTGGGTGTGCATCTAGAACAAGCACTCAAACTTGAAGCCTTTTTGCCTGAGCAGTAGCTGTGCAGTTTCTGTTTTCAGCCACTCACGTACTTTCTGCTAAGAAATGAAGGGCGGTCTGTGCTTCCCACACCGTGCTCCTCCCAGCCATTCAAGACCGTTGGCAGTCCGATCCTTTTGTCTGCAGCCACTCTCGTCTTCTTTACGCTTCTCCTTCAGGACCTCAGTATTCTTCTGTCTCCATCATTTTCTCACTGTCTTAATCCTTTTTTAGCAAGACCTGAGGCACCCTTCCCGTGTCATGTGAATTTCTCAAGACAAGGAGACCTGTTTCCCTACCACCACGTCTTACATTTCCTTCAACTACCACGACGTTTTCTGCAGGGTATCTAAATTCATCCTTTGCTTAACTTGGCCTGTTGAAAACGGCCATGCTGAGTTTGATGTGAGTCCTTCTTTCATCTTTCTTTCACCTTGTAGTCACACTATTGCAAAAATAAATTTGCCATTTCTAGGCTTTTTCCCTATACATCACATAAATTGAACAAATCTTTGCATCTTCAGAAGTTGTATTTTTGGCCATATTCCGTCTACTGGCTGCATGCCGCTCTATTGCTAATAAAACCTTAATAAACATAAAATTGTTTCTTGATAGATTCTTGACAGAAACTCTTGAAGCTTCTGGCTTGTAAACAAGAATAGTCTATTGAGTGTAAACTCCAAATTCTCAGTTGTCATCAGTGGGACATCTGGAGAAACCAAGGTGCCGTAACATGGTCCTTGGAACTCGGATCCTTCTTTGTCTGTCCTGTCATAGGCAGAGTACTCAGACCCAAGAGGGTCTTTCAGTGGTTCTTTTCGGTAATAAACATGAGGTTTCAGAAAGCATTTTCTGAAATTACATTCCTATCTTCATTTTTTCCTAACCCAAGTGTAACACTATTGGGAGTGTTCTCAAGGTGAGCGTTCTCAATCAGTTTCTTTTGCTGAGCAACCTAAAAGAGGCCAAACTTGGAGATTTATTGTAAAAAATGAATTTAAGAATAGAAAAAATAGGCTTATGTGCATTTAGTGCACTGTATTTATGTCTGATGGCATTCACCTGCAGCTGATGTTTGTCAGTATTCATATTTTCAGAGATTTCTCCTGTAAAAGGAGTTGCTTTAAATCAAGAACGTGACAGGTTACACAAAGCATCAAGCCACTGTATCACTGTAACCCACAGATTATTTTTCATTTTTCTCCTTAAGAGCTACATATCATTTGTTGTAGCTTCTTCTGATCTTATGTTCCTCTCACCCTTTGAGATGAACTCGAGATGAACTTGAGATGAACTCGAGATACTGCCCTCTGAGTACAAGCTTACAAGTACCCTAACCACATTTGCCAGGTCACATGCAGATCTGATCTGATGCCAGCCTAAGATGGGATGTACATTATTTCTATAGAATAATCCACTGTATTTTTTGTCTTTTTTTCTTCTTCTCTGTTTTTTTAACAGCCTTTGCAGAGTTTACAGGACTTACTTAAATTCGCAGTTTGCAAATAATTTCAGGATGCTGATCTTGTAATGGCTTCTCAACAGCCCCATAGTCTTCACCAAAATCCTTACAACAGAGGTGTCCCATCTTGGGAGATCAACATCTCCTTTTACGTAGGCAATTAGCTATACATTACTTATATGTAGTTCATAGTGAGCAGTGAGTAATTATGACTCCGCTATGTCTCTTACCCTGATATAATTTTATTGCAGCCTCACTCCAAGATCTCATCTAAGGTTAACTGGCGAAATTGTATTTTAGATGAGATTTCCCTCCCTCTTCAAAATTTCATTCTTTGAAAACTGAGGCTTTGCTACACAAACTTCTGTACAAGAGGGCATTTCTGGAAATCCCAGCCATTGTCTCTATTGTCTTAAAATAAAATGACGGTGATATCCTTAGACAGACTTGCTTCACAGGTCTTGGACTACAAAAGGATGAATGATTCTTGCTAATATTGAATTTCCTGACAGTGAACAGAGCTCAGTACTGTCCTGACATCTTTGCTGTCAGTGTTCTTGACCATTTCAAAGCCCGTGGTTGGACCTGCCCCCTGCTGAGGGTGATGCTGCTGTCAATGGGGAGATGTACAGCAGCATTGCAGTTGGTAAAGTGGTCCACGTGGTTATTCACCTTGGAGTCAGGCCTGTCTGTAGGTGAATTGGATGCTTCTGTAGGGGTCTTATGGCAGTGAATGTACATAAAGGCACGCACTGAGAAGCAGGAGAGAAGTTCCTTGTTAGGAGCTAGGTGGTTGAGCTGTTAGCTGGACGTTCGGTGTCCTGCATTTTCCTCCCCTCTCCATCCAAGTCCCTGGTATTTTCTGTCTCCACTGCTCAGAGGAGGTGGCTGGCAAGCACATGCCACCGTTTATGCCCGCAGCAGAGTACATGCACCTTCGTAGTGACTGCTGGGCAGAAAGGTTTGAGTCCGTGCTTTGGGTGTATGCATACCCCCCGCAGAGGCACATGCATACAGCCTTTGGAAGCCTCCAGCTCTGGTAAGTAGCGCTTCTTTCTCTGTTCCATAATATTTGAACTCAGATGAGCTGTTCACAAGTGCTGTTGCAGGTCAGAATACCCGAGAACTTGTGAATGTAAGTGACATTTGCTGCTCTGTGTTTTAAACCTAAACTTGATGGCTTTGAAATACCGATGATCTGCTTTTCTGTACGAATCAGTTGTCTTGGTGCATCGCATGCTTGGACCGTCGGTCCCCTCAGCTTCTTGCTCTGAGACAGCTAACAGAATTGAGGCGCTGGGATTGCGATGAGGAGCTGAGGTCGATCCCTCGCTTCCCTCATTCTCAAGCAGCGTGGCAAGTTCTCGCACTAAGCAATTGCCTTGTTTCGTTGTAGATTTCCTGAACGTTAGCAATGGTTTTGAGCGGTTTCTAATTGTTTTTAAAACCCTAACCCTCTGCTTCTCTCATCCTTCCCTTTCTCCTGTGTGTGTCTTTGTGTATGTGCTTTTTGTCTTTTTTTGTTTGTTCGTTTGTATTTTTTTTTCTTTTTGGTGGCTTGTGTATCCTTTCCCCGCGTTGCGGTGCTGTTTTACGCTGCAGAATTCGTCCAGCTCTGCCTCTTCAGAAGCCTCTGAAACCTGCCAGTCAGTGAGCGAGTGCAGTTCCCCCACCTCAGTCAGCTCAGGCTCCACCATGGGGGCTTGGGCCTCCACAGATAAGGTGAAAAACTTCATCTCAAAGACATACAAACCTCCTAGCGTGTTATCCAAACCCAGCAACTTTTGGACAAAAAAAAAAAATGTGCATGGGACACAGCCAGGATTCCTCCCGGGGAAGATGAGAATAGGAACTGTTTCACGCTCCCTTAAAAGTGAATCTGTTTGAATGAACCACAGTGACGCTTGCCTTCAAACTTGCTGCTAGGGGGAAGCTACAAATTGGCCATTTTACAGAGTAATTTTCTAAGAAATCTCAATTGTCCACCTTTTTGTACTCAAAGAGACCGTGGAATGGTGCCTAAACCCAGCTGGGTGCCTGACAAAGAGCATCATGGCCAGGTTTTACTGTTTGTGGCCTCTCTCTCTCCCGTTAGATAGCATGCATCACACCAAGCAATTGGAGTGTATTTTTGAACAAAATGAAAAGAAAAACCAAGCACCGTGCCAGAACATGGTTGGAATAAATTCTGGGGGATACACTGTGAACCGGGGGAGGCAGTGAGAGCAGTATCCATTCTCATCTGGTAAATCCTCGCTGTTGGGTTTTTTCTTTTTTTTTTTTTTTTTTCTTCCATATCATCACACAGCCAGAACATGTCATTTTCGAAGGCTTTACGCTTTTCTTCTCTGTCCGGCTACATAGAATCAATGCCACCGATGCCAATGCCTCCAGTATTGGAAATGTTTTGTTTCTATGTCTGCAGACTAAATAAATTGCCAAGGCTTTTCACAGTGTGCCACTTTCATGGACAGAAGGCAAAGCCGCTGAGCCTGGAGACAATGACTGCTAGATTGATGTCTGAAATTTGTTATACCAAATAACAATTTTCAAGCAATCTCACTTCTGAACCAAGCGTTGTATCAATTTTCTGTTGTTTATTTGCAGCAAAGCTAAGATTTTCTTTCTTTATTTTAAGATACAGAAGTTTTCTCCCTAGAGCATCAGAGTCGCAGTGTATTTTCATATTCATTCTGTTTATATTAATTTCTCTGTTTTTGTTTGTTTATTTGTTTCGTTTCCAGTTGTCTAATGGGTTTTATCACTGTAGTTTATCAAGTGACCCATCCGTAGCTTCAGTTGGTGCAGGTCCTTTCCCTCATTTCCCGCCTGTCTCCCGCGCGTGGACTCGGGCTCCCTCAGCCCTCCTTCCAGACTACGTTCATTATTACACCATTGGGCCAGGCATGTTACCATCATCTAAGATCCCTAGCTGGAAGGTTTGTGTTCCTTTTGTTGTGGCAGTCCTCACCTCCTCATGCCAAGCGTGCGCACGGTGGTTGTTGCTGCTTTCAATCCGTGTAATTACGTGTTGATTTGCTCTGTTGAATATTGCTCTGACCGGGCACTGCATGGTGATAATCCAGCTAAAATCCAGTAGTGAAGATTTCTGAATGACCTCGTCTAATTCTGACGTTTCAGTAAAAGATATTAAAGCTGATAGCACCTAGGTGAGAAGGAGTAGTTTAGTTCTGGAACAAAAGTGACATGGTGAAGGCACTCTGGGCTCTATTCAGCGAGAAGAGAGCTGGTTGAGCATCCTCAGAGCTCTCACTTGAGCGGGGAAGAGCAGGCTTGGCGTGCAGCTTGCCTAGAGAAATCACTCATCGAACAATGCCATGCTCTCACTGCAGCTGCTGTCCTTTGCTCCCACCCTGACCACAGGTGGGCATGCCCTTGTACATCCGGCTGGAGGGGTTTAAGAAGTTGCTTACTTCAGACTGAAAGTGCTACTACAGCTTGTTTTGTGTCTCAGGTGAGACGGTAAGATGTTGCCAGCGTGCATCAACTTCTTTCAGTTGCTCCAGCTGGATCTGCAAGGGTCTTCCTCTGCACCAAAACGTCTCTGCTCTGCCAGGGCCGTGACTCTCACCCCTGCCAGGCAGTTCCCTGGGGAGGCTCTGCCCCCGGAGCCAAGGAGAAGGTCTCCTGTCCGGTGCCCTGAAGCTGTTTTGCAGCTGATAGTCGCTGCACAGGTCTTAGGTGCCTGTGGAGGGTTACGTGATACTGCATATGCACTCTGGGACCTCCTCGTATATGTAAATCGAGGTGCCTTGTTACAGACCCCTGAATCTCTCTCTCCAGTGATTGGAGACTGAGGCACAGGCACAGGGTGACCACAGTGATCTTGGGGCTCCAGGTCCACTGGCTGTGGCTGTGCTAGAAGCACTTTGCCAATAGATTTTACAGCCGAGCACTTAGAGCGAAGACACAGCTGTTGAGGCAAAGCAGAGTTGCACAAGGGCTCATAAAATGAAATAACCTGTGTCTGCACAGGGGCCTTCTGTCACTACAGCTGGCTTGTGCTTCCCGTGCCTTTGACTGAGACGTGTCAGTAAAAATCTAGAGAGTGGTCTTAGCCCGTCATTAATCGTTTGATCAGAAGGCTGTGGGGAGGCTGCTCAGTAGCCAGCTGCGGCCGCTGCTGGCTGTGTGGCCAGGTCTGCCCCGCAAGCTGCTGCTTCTGGTTTTAGGTTTAAAGCACACCTTGTGCTAGGGCTGGGCCCTTCAGCAGCTGGCACCTGGGGAGCTGCTGCTCAGCAGTGATGCCGCGTCCCAGCACGGGTCACTGCTGAGCCCTGCTCGCCGGGTACGGCGTGTGGGCTCTGGGCACTCTCGGGACTGTGCTTAATAGAGCCCTGAGTGAGGATGGTCCTCGTGGCCTGAGGAATTCCCGTTTCAAATATAGCACCAGTAACTCAGAGCGAAGTTAGCCATCCGTCAGGACAGATCGTGACTCTGAACTGAAATTCAGCTAGTAAGTAAACCAAGAGATCACCCAGAGTAATGTCTGATGTGTAAAAAATAAAATAAAAATCTGTTTAAGCCTAATTTTTCAGAACTATTATCCTGCGTAAGAACACACAATATCAGAACTTGCGTACAGCTAGCATTGCTGATTGGACATCTATGTGTATTTTACACCATATGTTTATGTTGTGTGCCAGTGACTTTTGCATCTGAATTTCTGAAAATGTAGGCTTTAACACCGTGGAATCTTATTTAGAGGAAACTATAATGTTAAAATGTTAAATATCTTCATAGAAGAATATTCTATGAAGAATATAATTCTTCCATAATTCGTAGGTAGAATAGGAAGATTAGATTCCCTTTAATAAAGGAGATGGGTTTTATGAGTGAAGATTTTTAATACCCTCAAAATTAATTAATTTATGGTCTTACTCAGAAAGGCACGTCAAGTTTGATGTATAGTCTATCACATTAAAATTGTCCTTTTGCACAGTTATACTTGTGTTTAAAGTACAATCACTAATGAAAGCTGTCCCTAACGAGCACGTTTCCTTAGGACTGGGCCAAGCCAGGCCCGTACGATCAGCCGATGGTGAACACTTTGCAGCGCCGCAAGGAGAAACGCGAGCCCGATCTGAACGGAGGAGCGCAGAGCGGACCGCCTGCGCCACCCGAGGAGGCCCAGAGACCTCGGAGCATGACGGTGTCGACTGCCACGAGGGTGAAGCTCTAATTTTGAACGTGCTATTTGGTGCAGGGGAAAAGAATGGTGTGGTAGCTCCTGCCAGCATCCATTGACGTGCTTTGTCTTGGCACGTGTTTGTCCAACAAGCGGGACTGGTGTGGTGGTGATGTGGTCAGTGGAAGTTGCATGGGCATGAGAGAGTAAGACAATGGGCTATTTGTAGAGCATTTATGTTTGTAGAGCAGTGGCATCCCAAGAAGCACCTGTTTCTAAGCCCAAGTGAATGGTTGGACACTATCCTGTTGGATATATTGTATTGGTGACAAGCTCTGCTTGGGAGAAGGGACAGCTAAGAGCTGGTGAAGACCGACCAAGTAACGTGTCTCCTTTCTGTGCGTAACCAGCAGGGTGAGGAGATGGAGTCCTGCGAGGAGCTGGCGCTCGCTCTGACAAGAGGTCTGCAGCTTGACACCCAGAGGAGCAGCCGTGATTCCTTGCAGTGCTCCAGTGGTTACAGCACCCAGACAACAACTCCGTGCTGTTCAGAGGACACGATCCCGTCTCAAGGTACCCAGTACTGACCCGATGTGCTATCCGAGAGCTGTTCTCTTTCCGAGCCTTTTCAGCCTGGCCATCACACGCTCACACCCCAGCACCAAGGAGCTGTATTCCAGCAGCCATCACTGGCTTGGCAGTCAGCAAAGGGGTGAACATTCCTCATGTGGGGGGAGGATGAGGGAGCTGGGCCTGGTCAGCCTGGAGAAGAGAAGGCTCAGGGGCAATCTGATCAGCGTGTATAAAATGTGAAGGGTGTCAAAAGTATGGGGCCAGACTCTCCTCACTGGTGCCCAGCAGTAGGGTTAGAGGCAGCAGGCACACACTGCAGCACAGGAGGCTCTGTCTGAACATGAGGAAAAACTTCTTCACCATGAGGGTGACAGAGCACTGGAGCAGGTTGCCCAGAGCGTTTGAGGAGTCTCCTTCCCCAGAGATACTTACCAGACACGTTTGGATGCAGTCCTGGGTAATGTTTGCCAGGGGACCCTGCCTGAGTGGGGAGGCTGGACTTGATGATCTCCAGAGGTGCCTCCCAACCTCAGCCATTCTGTGATGGCTGTCGTGAAGTTTTGTCCAGCCTGGAATGCAGCCTGGATTAAATTAAATAGAAGCCTGGATTTCTGCACTGTGTGCACTCATGTTTCCTTGTTCATTACTAGAATGATTTTTAGCTTAAGTATGCTACCAAGATCCAGTTTTAAAGAAGGTGCTGGAACTAAATTTAATAAGTAAAATGATGCTAGTATTGCATCATAAACTTCTTCTGGTGGTAGTATCCTTTCTGAGCTATTGTCTTAGCAAAATTGCACTCTCACGAGCTTTGCTTTCTCGTTCCATCTGTGCTCTGATTCTGTTCTGTTTCCTTTTGTGACCTTTTATTTCCTACACAAACAGAAATTGTTGTAGCTGGAAAAAAGAATTCGTTGGAGACCTTAACTTGGGCATACCTGGGAAGTTGCACCAAGGTATTGGGTTTTGTGCCATTTCAGACCCCGCAGGAAGCTGAGAGGGGCTGAGTTTGGTGCTGACAGTGCAGCAAGGACGTTGTTTGCGCAGCTGAGACCAGCTGTGCTGTGCAATCACAAGAGGCAGCAGGGCTCGCAGAAGGCCTAGCTTGGCTCAGCATTTACTTGGAAAGGAAGGAGCCTGATGCAATTATTGAAGCTTAGGCTGAGTTTTCAGAGCTGACAGCTGGGATTTATTTTGTTGGCAAAATAATCAAATTTGCTGCTGAAATCATTGGTACACCGTCCTCTGAGCCCCACATTGCTTGTTATAAAGTACAGTTTTTAGTCACTGGCTGTTTGTATCTACAGTAAGTAAGTATTTGTATCTACAAGTGGTAACATATGACTTGTAGGATGCCAGTTTTAGTATCTTAATGTTGGCAACAAACACTGAGTCTTCGTTACTTAATTAGTTCTTTTTAGGGAAGGCACCGAATGTGTACCATGCTCATTCCCTTTCCTGAGACGTGAGCACGCTGCAGGTGTAGGGTTGGTCTGCTGTAGTGCCTGGCCTCAGCCACACAGCACGACAATCTTGGTCACCACGCTTCAGACTTCATTCCGCCTCGAGGTGAAACCTCTCCTAATTGCTACTGACCTCCAGGCCTTTTCGGTTGTATGTGCATTCACGTGCTTTAGCCTTAATGACGTGACTCGGCCGTCTTCTCCAGTTTGTTCCTAACTGTGTCGTTTGGCATCAGTTTCAGATTATGATTATTTCTCTGTGAGTGGTGACCAGGAGGCAGAACAACAAGAGTTTGACAAATCTTCCACCATCCCAAGAAACAGCGACATTAGTCAGTCGTATCGCAGAATGTTTCAGACCAAGCGTCCTGCTTCCACTGCAGGTCTGCCAACCACGCTCGGACCGGTCATAGTCACCCCCGGCGTCGCCACCATCCGACGGACGCCCTCCACCAAGCCTTCGGTCAGACGCGGTACCATAGGGGCAGGTCCGATTCCCATCAAGACGCCGGTGATTCCCGTCAAAACGCCCACGGTCCCCGATATCCCCGGGGGGCTGCCGGGCGCCCTCGCCGGGACCGAAGAATGCCCCGAGCAGAGCCTCGAGTCTCCAGCGGCGGGAGATGGCGGGCAAGGCGTCGCCAGCATGCCCTCGTCCTCGTGGAGCGGACAAGCGTCTGTCAACCCTCCGCCGTCGAGCCAGAAACTGAGCGCTGCCGACGAGCAGAGGCAAGCGGTTCCGGAGAGCGAGGGGGAAGAAAGCGACCGGGATGGCGTCGGCGCCCTGGCGCCCGCCGGCCAGCTGGAGCTCGATCCCGGGGACCTCAGCCCCGGGGACGCGCCGCAAGGTGAAGATATGCTGAACGCCATTCGGCGCGGCGTCAAACTGAAGAAGACGACCACGAATGATCGCTCAGCGCCTCGTATTTCCTAGGGGCGAAAAAGCTGCCAGAGTACTAGCCGCCGAGAAGGAACTGTGAGGAAACTAATTTGTCTCTATCCATTCCAATCTGTAATCAGTGAATTTTTTAAGATACTCGGTAAACAGACAGTCTGAAAGTACTCTAAAAGAGAAAACAAGGTGAAAGAGCGTAGTAAGGCATAATCTTCACTGGTGTTTTAATTTGTAAATATCAATGATTTTGGTTCTGCATTTTTTTGATCTAAGTTACACTTTTAATTTTTTCTGAAGGTGCCAAATCCCATTTACCTTTTTTATAACTCTTTGTAAAGTTTTAAATCATAGGAGAAAAAAAAAAAATGTCGAGTAGTTAACTTCAGCAAAGGGATTTAATGAAAATTTGGCTTTTTTGCAAGCTTTTGTAGAGCGCCTTGTAATAGTGAGGTTGAAAAAAAAAACCAACAAAACAATGGGACTTATTTTAAAGTTTAAGTCAAGCAGTAAGGAATAGATCCTCATTTAAGCGTTAAAAAAAAGCAAGTTTGAAAAGCAGGAATGAAAATTGACAATAAAAGCAATATATAATGCAAGGAAGAAACCTGCAGTTGGTAGAGTATTTGGGGGTAGTGGGGGGGAGGGAGATGCCATCAAAATAGCAGATGCTGTTGCACAAAAGTAGCCTAGTAGGAGTAATTACTAGTAGCTTCATGGTAAATGCATCAGAATAAGCCATATTGGATTGCAGTGTTTTGTTTCTGTAGGGTGTTTTAAAGACTGGGTTTTTTCCACATTTCTTTTTGACTGCACAGCAACAACTCTCAGTCACATGCATGCAGCCTTAACTGTGTAGGCTTGGTTCTTCCACCTTCACCTTCTGTTCCACTCATCCTTTCACGGAACACAAACGAGGACGACAGGCTTAAGGCAGTTATCAATGTGAAAACATTTTTAAAATGCAAGCAGGGAGTTCTTAGCTATTATCAAAATGCCTTTTTCTGACCGTGCCCAGCAGGCTGGGCACCTTGGAAAGCCCAAATATTTTGAGAAAACACTTACCAATTTGACAGGTGTAACCAGCTTGTGATCTAATAAACTGCGAATGTTTCTTTCCAATACAGGGGCTTGTTTTTCTTAACTTCTTTTAAATGGCAGTCGATTGGCTTTTTCTTAACTACCGAAAATAATGGGGCAGCGGGTGGGGGGTGGGGAGATTATACAGTTTTTTATTTGGTAATACTGGGGGTCTGACCACTCCCTTCTCTTTTTTTGTACTTTAAGTCATGTTTTTTGGAACGCTATTGATAGAATTATTAAGAGTTGGATTTTTTTCCTTAAAGTAAAAGTAAGTTATTGCTGCAATACCCGTTTTCTAAAGCTGATAGAAATGTGCAGACCCCGGGGCGCCACCGGTGCTCTGATCGGACAGTCCGGCAGGATGCGGTCTGCCCACCCGCAGCAGACCCGTGCCTCTGGGATTGTTGAAAAATGCACCAAATAACACGTACAAGGGGCTAGTTTCCACCAAATACTCTGCAGATTTCTGTTGGCTTTGGACTTACCCACATAACCTCTTATGCTTTAATACATAACTGCATTGGATGTGAAACTTCTAGTAACTGTGTAGTCGCTGTGTTCTATATAACATTTTACACTGCTGTGGTTGCTGACCTTTTTTTTTTTTTGTTATGGCTTAAAAGCAAAAAGCAAAAAAAAAAAAAAAAAGAAAAAAGGCATGATTCTTAGAAACTATTAAACCTTCCTTTCTTTGAAAAACAAGCTCCTTATTACAGAATATACTAAACAGTAGTGCCTGTGGTGTAGCCCACCAATCTTGATACAGTAGCTGATGCATTGTGCAAATGAGGCTTTGAGATGGTTTTTGCATAAACAAAAACTGCTAGGAGATAATCTCAATAGTTAAAAGTGTTATTTAAACCTTTGAAATAAATGGATGTAACTGTACCGGAGTACAGCTTTTCACTTGTTTAGTTCTTAAACGTTAGTATAATCAGTAAAATTTAATATAAAATGTTGCCAAATTCAATGTAGAAAGAATGTGACAAAACACTTTGAATAGTTCTATTGTTTGTGTTTTTGCATATTGTAAAAGCAGTGTCACAGCTAAAAAATAAAATGTTTCTAATGGTAAATTATTGTGGTTTAGTTGCTAGTTTGTACTGAGAGTTGACCTCTCCCTGTGCAGTTTTTTGTTCTAAACTGGTATAAATAATTGCTGTAAGTGTGTCTCCCTTCTACATTGTAATGATTGCTTAAGCCTACATTATAAATAAAGAACTGCTGGAAAACTTCTGCATTTCGGTTCTTAAAGACTTTCGGCTTCCAGAGCTTTGGATGTCAACGTTTCCTTCATCAGACCTCTAAGAACGCTTCCCCCCTGAACTCTAACTGCATGTTACAGAAGCAAGAGGGCTTTAATAATAACTAAAATTGCATATAGTTTTGCTGATGTAGAGTGGAAGGGCAATAACAGAGCGAAGGTGCAGTGCTGACAAAGGAAATTCCAACTAAATAAAAACCGATTATATTTCTCTGCCCCGTGTTGTTACCTGGCCAGGAAGCACAGGTCACGCGACAGCTTTGTGCCTCTGCCCGTGGGCAGCCGGGCACCACCCAGCCGCTCGCTCACTCTCCCCAGGTGGGATGGGGGAGAGAATCAGAGAGGGAAAAGTGCGAGGACTCATGGGATGAGACAAAGACAGTTTACCAGGCAAAGCAAAAGCCGCACACACAGGCAAAGCAAAGCAAAGCAAGGAATCCCTTCGCCCCGTCCCACCTGCAGGCAGGCGCCAGCCACCCCCAGGACAGCAGGGCTCACCACGTGGCGGTGCCTTGGGAAGACAAATGCCACCGCCCCCAGCGCTCCCCTGCCTCCTTCTTTCCCCCAGCTGCCATTGGTGAGCATCTCCGTGGTGTGGGATGTCCCTTTGGTCATTCGGGGCCAGCTGTCCTGGCTGTGTCCCCTCCAGCTCCTGGGGCACCCCCACCCCCTCGCTGGCAGGGCAGCACGAGGAGCTGGGGAGTCCTTGGCTCTGGGGGAGCGCTGCTCTGCAACAACTGAAACAGCGGTGTGCTGGCACCGCTATTTTTGTCACAGATCCCAAACACAGCATCATAGGGGCCTCTACAAAGAAAATTACCCCAGCTCAAACCATGACACTGCCTGAGGAGGAAAGTTGCTGTCAACTCCACACATGCTTACAGCCAGAATTTATCAAGCACGGCACAAGTGCCAGCTCCCACACAGCTCCGAGTGATTGAAGACTTTGTTGCTGTTGTTCAGCCTTCTCAGGAGCAAATGTAGAGAGGGAGGGCATTGTTCCCACATGCAGCTACCAGGCAGCAGCCTAATTTATTGCCTTGCCACTGTGACAGATTCATTTTTGTCCTCAGGTTTCCATTTGTCACGAAGACATTAAAGGAAAACTCGAGGTGCCTTGGCTGGAAATCCGTCCTGTTGTGAGAAGGCTTAGAGCTTCATCCCCCCGTCTCTTTACGGCTGTATCTCATGTACTGAGTGGCCAGGCTCAGTCATTTTAACGCACATCCCTGCCATTTCTACAGTGAGCATGAGTCGCTTGCATCTACATGCACAAAATGCTTGTTCTATTGTGTTGGGTTTTTTTTTTGTTGTTTTTAATGCTGGCATATGGAGTAGCCGTCATGTTGGGGAACGGCTGTCAGACCTGCTTCGGTGTCTGTAAGAGGCAGGAGGGACTTCTTGCTCTGCTGCAGAGCTAACACCAACATAAAAGCAGCTGGTTGGCTGACTGGGAGGCAATGTGCAAAATCACACATAATTAAAAAAGTATCTGTTGTTTGTATCATTTCTGCAGAGTTCGTAGATGAGCAAAGCGTAGGGATAAGATTTTGGGGGGTGGTAAGGTGCAGGAAGAGGGAACTGTTTTTTTTTTTTGTCCAAATAATAGTTAAGACTCTGTGTCTGCTGACTGCTCTAACCCCACAGTGATGTTGAGCACCCGAGCACCAAAACTGCCCGCAGCCACCTACAGCTGCAGAGCTGAGGGCCGGGGGAGAGGCAGAGCGGGCTGAGGGGATTTGCCCTGTGATTTTATACTTCCCCGTGATTTTTGCCTGCATGTGTTTTTAGCCTTTCATAAAGCAAGCCAGCATTTGTAGTTTAGCTGAGTGCAATTCTGGTAGAGCAAGCCCCGTGCTAGAACCCTGCGATGCTCACTGTGCACAAACAACCCCCCGACACCTGAGCGGGACAAGAACCAGCTCCGTGCTGGAGGTGAGGGAGGCGCTGAACAGCAGTGCTGAAACGAGCACAGCTGCAGTGCCCACTCCCCGATTCTGTTAATGCCTTTGGACCAACAGAGGGCAGAGAACAGCTCCAGCTTCCTCTTCAGACAAACTTTTAGCGGTGGAATATACGAAGACAAGTTTTTGTTTGTCCTTTTAAACAAACCCAAGCACATTTTAGCTTTACACAACAAGTGTAGCTTTAAACAATTTAGCTTTAAACAATTTAGACATATTGAAGATGACTGTAAAATTTCTAAGTAGCCAAGTTAAAAACCTTTTTTTTTTAATATATATCCAATCTGAAGATGTTTAGTCCTTAAAACAGCTGAAATTAAGCTTATGTTTTTTCTCTTGGAACATGGGCTTTATGCAGATACTTTTTCAGTCCCAGTAGTCGGGTTTTCCAACTCTTGCTGTGAAAGCTGCAAAGTAAGTTGTAGAAAGTGTTCAACTTTCTAGAGCTCACTCTGGTGTTAGTATCCCATAAAGATTTCTTCACTGGCTGGTCCAGTGGTTTCTTCACTTTAGGTACACAGCACAGATGTTAACAGTCATCTATTCTACGCCACACAAACTGGAAGTGCGTGCCTGCTGTAGTAGGAGACCAGAACGTCACAAAAATGCTTTCTGTTTCATTTTACTTGGCTTTATTTTGCATGACAGTAGCATATGTTCACTGGCATACCTACTGCCTACAGAGGATGGATCGCTTCAGTTCTCGCGTGCAGTAACGCTTTCACATGGGCATTTCACGGGGCCTTGTCACAAACTGCCACCACAGGGGTGGCAGATGCCCTTCCTTACGAGCAGGAGGCAAGGCTTCGGTTTTTGGACCATCACTTGGAGTTTCTTCTTCTAATTGCTTCATCTACAACACAAGACAAAAATATAATGCTTTAGTGCAGATAAACAGCAAAGCTGACCCCATTTCAGAAGGAGAGAGCTAGCAGTAATGCCTTCACTTGTCCTCACTATTCACTTACAAACTCGGTAATCACTGCAGGCTCATATTACCTAATTAAGGACTTTCTAAGAGGGGAAAGTGGTTTACAAGAGAATTTTGTACTTAAAAGGTCATCATTTCCTTATAATTCACGTCTGCCATTGCTAAATAAACTGCATTCTCTCGCTTCTTTGAAAAATCAGCAGTTAAATTACAGGTCCTAAAACACTCCCATACGAGTCAGTAGGAGACTTCTATTTTTGCATGCCCCCAACAGCCCTTTAGATGTCATCAATGGATGTTTCCTGAAGCAGTGTCAGTGCTGGCTGCCACGCTGTTAATTCTGATGGAAGTGACATGTTACATATAATCCAACTAGTTCTCTAAAACCAAATCTAAAAATTATTTTGGGATAATCAACTTTTGCCAACTGAAGCTCAATTTAAGTTGACCAGAAATTGGTCTGGATTCCCAAATGATGAAGTCTGTAGTAATTTTTAAAGGTGCATCCACAACACGTTCAGAAGAAGAGGAATTCTCTGGTCATTCATCTCTTCTCATCCCACTTCAGAGTTACCTTTAGTAAAACAGCTACAGCAGCCCTGCACTAACTGAAAGGATGGCTGCAGGTTCAGCAGCCACCAAACTCAGCGATTCAAATTCCCTTAATGGCCTTCAGGAAGCTGTAACTCAGATCTGTGCACACATTTTAAGTCAAGCCAGCATTTCACACTGAAAAGCGTTCTAACAAAGCAGAGCCTAAGACCACAGCAGGCATTCAGCATTCTCACTTAAAATATTTTCCAAGAGCACAGCTCAATGCCACACAAAATGCTTGCTAAAGAAGCTTCACCTGGCATCGAACAAACACTGACCTCTTTCTCCCAGCTTTCCTGCTGCAGCTTCTTCCATTGCTCTCTCTTGGCAAAGTAGTCAGGATACATTGCCTTCTCGGAAGGATGCCAATAATCCAAGCACCATTCAGGAATCTGTTAAAAAACAGCAACAAAACAACACTTTTATTACGTATGTATATAAAAGCTAGTAAAGTCTCTATATAGTATACTAACACATGAAAGAACTAAAAATGCTCATTAAACCCGTTATTAAAATGGATAAATAACTCATGAAATAAAGTACCACGTAAAACCAGCATGTAGGAGCTATCTATTGTCAGTCACAAGTCACCACACGGCAGAGGGCAGAGCTTTTAATCTATTTCATGGATTCTCCTAAGTCATAAGAGAAAGTCATAGTGACTCGCTTAAATCACAGCATCTCAAAGACAGACCCCAGGTCACCTCCGTTTACTCTAAAGCTCCTGAAATAATTCCATCTAGGGGAAAAGATGGATTTTCCTCCCCTCCTATCCCCAAAGGCAGCAGGTTAAAGATCCTTCTCTGCAACTACTAATTCATTTTGTTTGACAGAGAACTTAACAGCTCACTTCTGCTTGTCTACAGCTATTCCAAGAATTAGCGGCCTTTAGATCTTGATTATGGTTCAACCTCTGGAGGACTGGACCAGCTCTGGATGGATATCCTAATAAAAACTGAATTTCGAATTTTGCAGCAGCGTATTGCTCTGCTTAGCTTAGAGAAAAAGAGGCCAAGAGGTGACCTCGCTGCTCCCTGAGGAGGGGCAGTGGGGAGGGAGGTGCTGGTGATGGCAGGACACGTGGGAATGGCACAAAGCTGCACCAGGGGGGCTTCAGACTGGACATCAGGAACAATTTCTGTACTCTGAGGGTGGTCAAACACTGGAACTGCCTAGAGAGGTGGCTGGTGCCCTGTGCCTGCCAGTGTTCAAAAGGCATCTGGATAATGCCCTCATTAATATGCTTTGACTTTTGGCTAGCCCTGAAGAGGTCGGGCAGTGGGACTAGGTGATCTCTGAAGGTCTCTTCCAACTAAACTATTTTATTGTACATCGCTGAATATTAATATTTTAAAGATAAGAACACTGACAAAAAAAAATAAGGAAAATCTATGTTAAAATTAAGTTGCTCCAGTATCATCATTCATCCACTGACATTTGCAGTTTCCTGCTGTGATTCTCATCGCTGAGTAAAATTTTGGCTTGATAGAAAGAACAGAGCAGCTATTAAATAACGATATATATATACCAAGCACCAGTAAAAAAAAAAAAAAAAAAAAAATACATGAAACAGACAGAGATTTAAAAAAACTACATTTTGTAGCAGCTTCTACAATGAACAGTCACTGACAAACCAAGAAGCCAAACCCTTGTGATAGCCACTTGTTTAAAGCACAGGCTTCGCATTTAAAACAGGGCAAAGGAAAGCACATAAATCCATTTATATTTCTGTATCAAAACTAATCATTGCTCAACTGACCTTTTTTCTGTCTGGATTCGTTTTCACCATTCTCTCTACTACTGCTGAGGCTCATGACCTTGGCATAAGCTTAAGTTCCCTTCTTCCATTCCCACTCGTGTTCTTTTTTCTGCCTCTAAATCTATGTCAGGTTCTTTCACATGGCTTCTTATCTGTAAGGAGCTGATCAGATCTAGTCTTCTGCATCAGCACTGTCTTCAGAATTTGGGAGAAAAAGGGTGCGTGTACTCTCTAGATCAGTACTGACTTCTTGTAATGTATTAAAAGAGACAATACCAAAACAGTGAAAACGCTGCGTTTTTTTGTGAAGCCTGTTTCTTCACTCCTAACACATCGGGGGGAGGAGCCAAACTCCAGAATGTCTCACATTCTAAGAACAGTGCTGCTATTTTTAAGCATACAGCTCAACATAAAATGGTCCTCAAATACTTATTTGGCACTGCAGTGGATCAAGGGAAATGGTAATTTGTATCACTACTCAAAATGCTGGAAGAAGGAAGGCTAAGTGAAGGAAGCTCCCCAGCAGCCAGGCTGACATCAAGTTCTGACAAAACCAGAGACCAGGGCTGTGACGAGACGCCACCACACAGGGTGGTGCTGCTTCCTCCCCCTCCACTGTCACAGCTCTGCACCAACCCTGTCACTCCGCCTGTCTGACCCACCGCCGAGCAGCTTCCAGGTGCTTAAATCCCATCAAAACAAAGCCTCTGTCCTCTGACAGAGCAGCGAGCTCCATTTCAAATGACCACAGAAGCACAACTCCTAAGCAAGCAATAAGTTTTCCAGCACGGAGCTACCAGAGAAATACCGCTGAACCAAACTGCAGCCCTATTAAAGCCTACTTAAAACACTCACATTCTTTTCAGTGCCAGAAGAGCGAGGTAAGCGCACTAACAACCACCCCAAGCACAGGACTGCACAACCCCACAGCCCCCTTACCTTGTAGCACTCGTATCTCTCGTAGGAGGTGCCCCCGGGCGAATCGGGGAAGATGTAGGGCTGCGGGTGCTGGTGTGCCCAGAACTCCTCCTGACCGGCCTTCAGCAGCTCTGTAGCTTTCACCATATCCTTCACATCCTTGTTCTTATCGAACCGCTCTCTCAGGAGGCAGGCAAGGTATCGGTACTTGTCTCTGCAGGCACACGACATATGCAGTGTGTAGATTTAAATAAAACATCACAGAGAACGTGGCAACATCCCCTCTTACCCCTACACAAAGACAGGGCTCCTGAGGGCCTCCTGTCCCCACACCCAGTGTCTTTGCAGGCACTGACAAGAGGCTGAAGAGACATTTTGACATTCTCCTCACCCCTTCAGCCACGTTTAGAGGAAAGGGACGAGGATAAAATCCTCCCCCCCCAACCCCACGGGGCCCCGTCTCGGTGGGGAAAGCCGGCAGCGGGGGCTCAGCCCTCCCCCGCTCCCCGCACCTCGCTCCCTCCCGTCCTCACCGGTGGATGCACCAGGACTCCAGGTGCCTCAGGGACTTCTTGTAGAGCCGCAGCACCTTCTGCTGGTGCGTGAGGTACGCCGCCATTTCGCGCTGCCCTACCCCTCACCTTCATGCGCGGCGCCTCACGGGAACGTGGCGGCCGGCCCCGGGCGCAGGCGCCGAGCTCCGCCCGCCGCCATGAACCGAGCCAAGCTCATCGGTGAGGGGATGGGTGGCTTAGCGGGGTCCCTGTCCTTGTTCCCGTCCCTGTCTCCTCATGTCCGCCGAGCCCCGGGTCCCTCCGTGCTCCCCCCGGGGTCGGGGCTGAGGAACCCGCTCCCCGCGAGGGGCTGAGGGCGGCGGGCGCCGGCCGCTGTGGTGACATGGCCGGCGCTTCGTCCGGGTTTGTCGCCCTGTGCAAGCCCTGTCTCAAGCCCTTTCCCCCCGCTCCCAGAGCCGAGGTGCAGGCAGGCTGCCCTTGAGGGGCGGTTAGAGCCGACGAGAAGGGTTTGGGGGCGATTGTGCCCCTTTTGGGGCTTCTCCGAGGGGCTGTTGTGCGCCCCTTGAGGTTCCTCCCCCTCCCCCCCCCCCAATTCAGTGGGTTCCAGCAAGCTCTTGTCTTGCTTTTCGCCTTGGTGTCTTAACTGTGGGCGTTAATAATCTTTAATTTTATCGAATTGGCTTGGATAAAAGCGTTCATAGGAGCACTGATTTAAAGGCTGTGTGCCAGTTGCTGCATTTTGCCTTCCCTCCTGCTGCTGAGGTGAATTGACAGCTTTGTGGGGAAAGCCCAGGTGCTTGCAGTAAGCAGTGTCTCGGTATCTGCTTGTGGTGGTGAGGGCAGCTCTTCTGTACGCCTGTAAAATAAGTCTGGAGTTCTCAGAATGAAACGTGGAATGATTCTAATATCTGTGTTTGGGGGTTGTTTGTTTGTTTTTACAGATATCGGTATTAACCTTACAGACCCTATGTTCAGAGGAATCTACAGAGGAACACAAAAGCATCAAGGTAAAGTTACTCTTTTTAAAAGGGAAACCTTTTGCTTGTCAGAAAGTAAGATTAGAATTTATTTTCTTCTTCAAAAAATAGATGTGTATTATTTATTAGGGCTTGAAGTAGAAAGTGTGACAAAATAATCATAGAGTGGGTTGGGTTGGAAGGGACGTTAAAGCCCACCCAGTTCCAACCCCCTGCCCTGGGCAGGGACACCTCCCACCAGCCCAGGCTGCCCAAAGCCCCATCCAGCCTGGCCTTGAGCACCTCCAGGGATGGGGCATCCACAGCTTCTCTGGGCAGCCTGTGCCAGGGCCTCACCACCCTCAGAGTACAGAATTTCTTCCTTATATCTAATACAAATTTACCCTCTCTTAGTTTAAACCATTATCATTTGTCCTGTCACTGATTTATCCTAGATAAAGAGTACCTTTCCAGTTTTCCTATAGGTCCCCTTTAGGTACTGGGAGGTGAAGTTAGACTTTCTAAGCAAAATGCATTTATTTTTTTTCCTACTGAGTTGCTTCTATTAAGTTGTCATATAGGTGACTACTCTGAGAGCAAAATGGAATGCTGATGTATTTATATTCAGATAACATGGAAGAAGTTGATATAAGAGTTAGGAACAATAAACTATCAAAGTATTGCATTGCTGAATCGTAGTTATTAATTATAAGTGATGCTTTTTTCTTTCACATTCTACATATATATATATTTTCATATTTTATATATATATAAATTAAAGAGCCTTCTAAAATATGTGAAAAATATTCATCGACTTTCTGGACTTAGACCAGGTTTTCAGTTATTGCATTCTGTTATTCTTTTTTTAAAATGAGGTTCAAAGATTGTTCGTGATAGGAATTTTGACTGCATGAAAGTAATCTTTAGTTCAAAAGTAGTTAAATTATGCCATAAAAACCTTAAGTTCAATTAGTGATATTTTTGTAAACTTTTGCAGATGACCTTTTGGATGTGGTAGAGAGAGCAGTTAAAGTTGGCGTTAAAAAGGTAATTTCTTATAATTAGACAACTTCTTCAGTATTTTAAATTGCTTTTAAATATTTTGTTTTCATAGTGCTCCAGTATGAAAACAACTGTTTCTGGAAATTGCAATGGAAAATGCAGTAACTTTCTTCAGTGCCATAATGCAAAAATATTCTGTGCAGGTAGCATTGTCTTTAAGTTGCACAGATGCTCAGGACGTAAGTTCAGTAGTACTGTATGTGATCTGTATTTACAGTTTCCAACATACAGTTTCAACAGAACAATGTTCTCCTCTAACCTACTGTAATCATTTTTTACAGAAGTTTCCGCATTAGTTATATTATAAGGCACAGCTCCCATCTTTTTGTATCCTGTGTGACTCTTACCATACAGTTACTGATACAGGTCCAAACACAAAAAAAACTCTTGTGGACCTTTCTTGTGAAACTCTGGTGAACCTTCAGATATTTCGATATGTAAAAGGAATTGGTAACTGCCAAAAATATGGAAGTACCTGTACAATCTTACGGTTGATAAATCTGAATGTCTGCTAGTAAATATTGGCAAGGTTGTAACTGTTAGCTTGAGATCAGTGTTCTCAGCAATGGACCACACTCCTTTAGTTATAATACTCCAGCCTGTCTGTATGTGCATCTCTAAACTCAATAAGTTATCAAAGCAAAATTATGAATTAAAATAGAATGCGTCACGTGCTGCCGTGAACTGTTCTGCTGTACTGATAGGCTGGCGCATTAGAAATAAAGAAATAAACCCTCCTCTAGAAGAGGAACAGCCATCTTGATGGTTTGCTGAAAGGCTCTTGTCTGAAAGAGTGGGAAACAAACCAAAAGATGAAAAAAGAAAACACTACTGATGGGGAAGGTACCACGGTGCAGCGAATACAGACTCATAGTCACTTTTACTGTGTTTGTATGTGCTGCATAAGCATTATTTAATCCTTATACCACCCTCTGAGAGCAGGTGACAGTTTTTGTCATCAAAAATAAATTGTATGCATAACTTTTCAAGGTGCACGGTGGATTCAGAAATAGGATTCAGGAGTTCCTTGTCCACCTTCAGGAGGGTGGTCGGGCCCTGGGACAGGCTCCCCAGGGAATTGGTCATGGTACTGAGCCTGCTGGAGTTCAGGAAGCGTTTGGACAGTGCCCTCAGACATACAGTTTTGATTTGTAGGTTAATTAAAGCTCCTGTGTGGAGTCAGTAGCTGGACTTGATGATCCTTACAGGTCCTTTCCAACTCAGGATGTTGTCTTCTGTTCTGTTCTTTCCAGTCTTGCTAGGCTGGCTATGTTGCTGGTCTTCACAGTGATAGAAATCAATTCCAACCCAGGTTGTTTTCACTTGTCTAGAAACTTAATCTCCTTATTTGAAAATATGCATATTTGTCCATATAGCTGCTGATCTATGATTTTTTGTGTGTGTGTGTGAAGTTAATGTCAGCTTTATTTATTGTTCTGGTGGCAGTGCTGGGACGTGTCTCGTCTGTAACGGAGCACACTGCAGAGCTGCCTGACTTGGTGTTGACTAAATCTGATACATAGCATGTGAGGGATAAGTAAAATTTCTGGAGTTCATTGTCTTAGAACTTAGCATTGTTGCAAATAGAAGTATTTTACTCATTTAATGGTGTGAAATCATTAAAGATACTTGATTTAAAAAAAAAATCAATTTTTGCTACCTAGGCTATTTTCTAGCTCCTGAGAAGTATTCAGATTTGTTACTACGAAACTTTGTTATATATACATTAGTAATTTTCTCATGTTTTCTTTCTAGATTCTTAGTTCTGAGTGTTTTCTCAAACGTGTTTGGTGTTCAAAGCAGAACGTACTGACAGTACTTTTCTCTCAAGTTTTTGATCACAGGTGGAAGTCTACAAGATAGTAAAGATGCATTGCAGCTGGCACAGACCAATGGTATGTTCACTTTAAACTTCTGTTGTCAATCAAAAATACAGTCTTCTCAGAATTAACAGTTTAAAAGGAACAGCCCCTGGAGGTGTTTACAGAATCTCGGATTAAAATAAAGAAAAGCGTGTTTCAGAGTGGGATAGATGCATTGCGCGTGGCTTTATGTTGCTATTTATGTCCCTGGGTGATGGAAGCAATTGGTCATTCCTCTAATTTCTGTTTATAGATAATTTGATGTTTAGAAAAAGCAAACTACACATGTTTCTGGAAGCAGAAAGCTTTTGCCAAGGCCCTCTTCCAGAAATAAGCTGAAATGCGTATATAATGCGGAATGTGAGTTTCTTGGTGATTTTTCTTTTTAGTGTAATTTACCAATCTATCATGACCAGCTGAACAGCAGAGGTACTTTCCTCTTTATGGTTCTCATGATTTTCCCTCTTTTTCTGCTGAAAGGACTATGTCCTTCCTTTTCTTCCTTAGGCAAATATCATTCCACTGATTACTTAAAGATGTATTTGAACTGTAAAACACACATTAAAGTACTGTTTACAGAAAAAAATCATAAAGTAATTTAGGTTGGAATGAACCTGAGGAGGTAACCTGCTCCAGCTGAATCCACCTCCTCACCTCCATCAAAGCAGGACCAACTTCAACACTAGCTCGGGGCCTTTATACGTGTGTGTATATATGTATGTACATATTTTCCTCCTATGCTCTTGCATTCTTTGTAAAGGCACTAAACAGATCTTTTAGTGTTGGCACTGAGGTAGTCTGGATTGGATTTCTAGATAAATCAGGCTAGGTGTTGTTGGCAAAATTCTGTACCAGCTAATGTGGAGGTGTGAGGGGAAATCACATACCACCTGCAGCTCTTGCAGCTGAGGGTAACGTGATTCCTAGGTGATCTCAAGAGGTAGGTGCCTTCGAACCTCGACAGTTCTGTGATTTGTCGAGGGCTGCTCCGCCAGAATAGTTCACCTCAGTACTGCAACTGAATGATGGGCAGTAAAGAGAAGCCTCCAGCCCTGAATAGAGATATTGTCTGGCATCGTTAAAGCACGAAGTGTCAATGTAATAAAATCGCAATGATAAAGACATTCAGAAGGAATTTCCTTCTAAAGTTAGGAACAATAAGGAAAAAAAGTCCAGATACTGGCTATACTTTACATAAACTCATTTTTTTTTTCTTATTTTCCTTAAAACCTTCTAATCCTGTCTTGCTTTAGATATGTTTTACAGTACAGCTGGCTGCCATCCCACACGCTGCGGAGAATTCGAGCAGAGTAGCCCTGACCAGTATTTATCTGAACTAAAAAGTCTGATTGAAAAAAATAAGACAAAGGTAATAGCAGTTGGAGAATGTGGCCTAGGTAAGTGTTACCTTAGTATTTTGATATTATTTTTTCCTAGATATATGAAAAAAATCGTAGCACCGTAACTCACTGGGGGTTTTGTTCTTTCCAATTGTAGATTTTGATAGATTAGAATTTTGCCCGAAGGACACCCAACTCAAGTAAGAAACTTTTGATGACTCTTAAGTTGACTTGTACCAATTTTCTGTCCTTTATTCTCCTGCGTAGCATTTTGTCAGGTATAGATCTGCAATTTGCAGTTTGTTTGTTTATTTTCTAACAAAAATGTGACTTTAAAGGAGGATGCCTGCATTGAAGAAGTGCTGCGCTCTACGTTTTGCTGTCTGTTTGGTGTTGACTTACACATCCTTTTCTGTAAAATCCATCAGCTTTTGTTGGTTTCTGGGTATGGCAGATATTCGTTCTTGCTAATACTGAGGGACTCTTGGAGACTCGTAGGGAGAATAATATAATTGCAGTGCGTGAAAGAAGAATTAGGTTGTTGGAGTGGAAGGTGTGGGGGAGGGAACAGAGCTGTCAAAAAGGATAAGTCAGCAGCGGAGAAAAGGAAGCTTTTACTAAGGGCAGCGTTTGCTGAGATGGCCGAGAGCTGATGAAAAAATTAACCTGAGGAGTTAGGAGAGATCTGTATTTTGAAGTAATCGGTGCAGCAGAGATACTGAGTGGAAGAAGCACCTGAAATCAGCTCACTTTTTTTTTTTTAGTGAAAACCTCTGTCTACAGAGAGAACTGTGGACAGAGATAAGTGTAAGAAGAGGCAGGTGATTCATCCCTCATTTGAATTTATGAATTATGTTGCATATTACTGCAATGAGTAGACGTAGTCACTGGGGGGCAGTGGTTAGGTGTGGTTTTTCTAATTGCCACGTGTTCTCAGTGGGTAGAGTTAATCAGTTCTTTGTAATACTACAGTCATACAGTAAAATATTCACCAAACTGAACAGATTTTTCTTTTCCTGGTAGCATTCAGTGTACAGCAACTTCGCTGGTGTATACTGTGAAGAAGCGCTCCACACTTTGGAGCATAACCTGTTAATTTTCGGTGGCAAGCTAAGATACTGGAGGAATATCATATTTTAGGATCCTTGATGCTCTTGAAAGAAAATTTAAGGAAAAAAAATGTGATTGTCCTTAGCTAATGAACTGTAGCCGACAACCTGTAGTGAAAAACTTCTAATTGGATGGACTGAAATTGGGTTGCAAGGCAAGAAGTGACAGGGTGGAACAGAAATCACTCCTAAAGTGGTAGGTGAATCCTTTCTCATTAAGGTTGATAATGATGGAAAATCTTTATCTGAGCTGTTTCAGTGAATCGAATGAAACACACGAATCTACTTTCAGGGAGCTTTTTTGAGAGCCCTTGCTGGAAATTGCAGTTGGAAGGAGGTGACTGATGAAAAAGACCAAAGCAAGAAATGCAAGGGAGCAAAGAACTACTGAAAGCCTCAAGGACAGATGCCTGCAAACATTGTGTTTGCAGACTCCTCATCTTCTAAACAGGCGGCTTTCTGTGCTGTTCACCTTCGTGTGTTTGTGAAGTGTGGTCAGGGTGTTTGAGGTTGTTTTGTTTTCGTTTTTGTTCAGTCAGTATTGAGTTGGATACAGTCGTGACCTTTAGCAGACCAGAGAGCAAGTTCTTCAAATTAATATTCCATGTATGCTTGATAAATGAACAGAAAAGGAAGGCAAAGTGTGAAACGCAGCACACCTGCTGGTGGGCAGCACACCAGCTGTCAGCTGGTCTGTCCTTCAGGTGTTGGAGCAGCCGCTAGGATAGCTGTCAAGAGTTCCCCTGTGGAAGAGAAGTGTGACAGTTTCCCAGTAGATAGTATCTGAGCATGACCTCTAGGTTATTTAGCGTTTAGTCGTGATTTTTTAGTTAGTTACCCTGTGTTTCCTTCTGAATAACTTCCGCCTGTAAAAATGGAAATGATTGTTTCATCCCGTTTCTGGGATTGAAAAGCTAATAAAGATGAAATTCCTTTGTTGAAGCACCACTGGGAACTTTTTGTCTGAATCTTTTGCCATTTTCATAACCTGTCCAGTAGTAAGTGGTGATTTGAATGGTAGGTGAAGATGGTGCCTTCGTGTTATGCAGAAGATCTCATTATAAATGGACTGATGAGTACAGAGAAGTTTCCCTTCTGTGCTACTGTGATGGGTTTACAGGGCTCAGTGGCAGGGAAAGCAGCAGCTGCAGCTCTGTTAGTGCCTTGGTTCCAAACCTGAAAATACCATGGCATTTGATCTTTGTGGTCAAAACTAAATCTGCAAACAAACACACAGGAATGTTTTCAGACTTCCTTATTGAGAAGAAACAGCTAGCACTGAATGACTCTCAACCGAAAGAAGGTGGCTGCACCTAAGTACTGAACCTAGTAAGGCTTGGGTGCCTGCTCATTTATATTGTTGCATTCTAATCACTGTATCTCTGATTTCTTTACACTTTTCCAGATTTTCTTCCTTATGTTTCTTTTTCTTTCCTTTTTCTTCTCTGGGAATTTCCCCATCAACCTCCCCTGCTGCTAGATACAGAAGAAGCTTACATCACCTTCCCGTTTGTAGGGGCACTTAACTTTGAGAAGGGTACTGGTCTTGAAGGTACAAAATTAGATTGCAGTTGGCCCGTGGGTTGCTCATGGGGGTTATTTGCAGCTCAGTCTCTAAACCTCATTTTCATATGAAATGAGTCTTCTAAAGAATGAAAATCAACCAATTGTAGCTATTAACTGCAAGAGTAATCATGAGTTGCGATTAAACTTATATTTAGTCAATCTAAACTAAGCACGGTATCTAAGACTAAAGAGAAAATTCTAAGTAGGGGTAATACCTTCTGAATTTTCATGTCAGTTTTTAGTGTTAAGTCCATTTTTCTTCCGCCTGCTTTATCTCAGAGATCCACGCTGATGCACAAGGAAGTTAACTTTTATCAGAGAAACAGCAACCTGCAGTGTACAGAAAAGTGCGAATTGCACAAATCAAAATGACAGGCTGTGCTATCCTTTTGTTTGTGCCTACTTCTTATTTATGTGTTATAAAGGTGTAAAACTAATGGTTTGCTGCCATTTTTCTCCTGTTCCATACGTGAGTCATACGCAGCGGTATGCAGACATGAGTTTGCCTTTGTGTCTGAGACCTAATGGTGGCAATGCCCCAGTGCCCTAGGCTGCGTTTCGCCTAAAGAAGCCCCACATGCGCATACAGACCCCGACTGCTGGACAGGCAGTGTTGTACTTCCGTCCTGCCCAAGTAATGTCATTTTTCATATTATGTATGGCTACTGAGTCAGGTCTGCACTGGTGGCCCTCTACCATGCATAAGTTCCTCTAACGTGTTTCCTGAGCGCTTGCAATTTGCATGCCTGGGTGCAGCGTGACAGACAAAAAGAAATGGTAAAGGATAATTAGTGCTCTGGGGTCAGAACTAGCTGAAATGGCAAGTGGCAGGATTAGGTCAGTGCTAACTAGTTTCCTTTAGAAACTGGCTCCCTATTTACCTCCTCTCTGCCCGCATTTTTATGTCTCTCCATAGGATGGCTGCCTCGCTGTTACTGCTCCTTCAAAGGGAAAACTAGAATAGAAGGTAGGAGAAGGATAAAAATGAGGGAAAAGGAAGGGATGCAGGCACACAAAAGGGAGGAGAAATGGGGAGAGTGACGGCAATAAGCGGAACAGGGCAGAAGTAAGATGCCTAATATTGGCACTCGTTCCACCCCAAGAAAAGCAGGACTGCCCTTCATGCAAGAGCGAACAAAAACTCTGAACTGTTACTTCTCAGGACAGCCAGCTCTGATGCCTGGTTTTGGCCATTTGAGGCTACAGAAGTTTTCACAATGCTCCCTCGCTCACCCGTACAGCTTTTATGAATGCTTCTTGAAATAGCGGTCTGCATGCGGTACGCTCTCTTCCATTCCTGGAATTTCAAAACCTCGTGGAGAGAACAGTCAGTTCCCGTTTCATTAAAAATAACTAAATAAAACCAACCTCCACCAAGACCCACTCTGCACAAGCTTTGCGTCCTTTGCGTATGTATGTATGCATTCTTCCAGCGTTGATGCTCCTGACCACTTCTTTTCCACCTTCAGGAGCAGGTCACTACTGTAGGAATGAATATGCAATGAGAGAGAGTTTCTTTTAAACTTGAGTTCTTAAACTGTGCAATTGATAGCTTGTGCATGGCAAATCTATTAATTCAGTCTTCACCTCTGGAGGACAAAAACGTACAAGCACTGAAAAAAACCTGTTCTGCTATATTTAGCCTTAGACTGAGTTTCTGTTTAAAAGTGATTTTTATTTTACAGATATTTTGAAAAACAATTTGACCTGTCAGAACAGACAGGACTGCCCATGTTTCTTCACTGTAGAAACTCACACGCTGAATTTTTAGGTGGGTTTTGTTTGAGAGTTTCAAGCAGTAATAAATTCTGAATATGAAAGATCTGGAAACCTGAATCTTTCACCTTTGTCTGTTGCAGAGTTCTCTTATGTTTTTTTTATTTATTTCCTTTCATAGACATAATGAGAAGAAACAGAGATAGATTTGTTGGAGGGGTGGTAAGTTTGGACGTCAGAGCGGCTTTCATTTTTACCTGCATGTGTGTGTGCTTGGGGCTGGAGGATGTGTGTGAATACAGTTGTGGGACTTGTTGTTTGTCATGGAACCTGGGTGAGCCTCCAGTTACGTGCTTTCAGCTATTACAAATTCATATCAGCAATCCCGTCCCATTTTTTTTGTATTTCTAAATTATTTCAGTATTTTTATTTTCATTGCTTATTCAACAGTTGTTTTTAGGGAGGGTGCTGCAAGGTAAGAGGATAGGCTGAGAAAAAGCTCTGCAGCTGACATGAACAGTTTTTCTTGGCCTGTCAGAAGGACAGTTTAAGCACCTTATAATTGACGTTGGCCTCTTTCCAATTCTGCAGTGTCCGTAACTGGAGTGCCTTCAGACCACAGATAATTTGGGTGTATGTTCCCAGTGGAAGCTGTAACCTCAAACATTTGCTTCTGACATCAGACATCATTTTCAAATTACATCCAGATGTAACTTTTCGTTGCTTTCTGTCTTTAGATATTCAAATTGTGTATTTTAATTCAAAAGCGCAGCAGAAGAAACTTTCGATGAGATGATTAAGAAAGTCCAGCAACCCTCTTTCAGCTTTGCACTATGCCAGGGTCTTTCCAAAAGCAATAAAAGCTTGGATTATTCTGTCCCGCAAACATCAGACCACACCTCTTACAATAACATCGCAGTCCCCAAGTTTCCCCGTTGTCACCACAAAAACCTTCCCCAGCTCAGTGCTTTTCACGTTACGCTCTTACATCATGCTGTACAGCCCCTCCTTCCTTCCTCTCTTCTGCGAAGCTGGGAGCGAGTAGAGAAGCGAGGAACAGGCACCCTCTGCCGCGGGTCGTTCCCCTCGCAGGGTGGGGAAGCAGGCAGTGTCATTGCTCCCCTTGGGGACAGAGAGCTGCAGTTTCCAGATGGGTTATGGTTTGCACCTTGTGGCCTGTTATTTGCATCTCTAGTTGCTGGGTGACCATATGGCATAGACTGCTTGCTGTGGACTGAGGTCTGTGAAGAACGTAAAACTGGCCCTTACCCTCCCTGACAGAGTCCTGGAGGGAATACAGAGGCCAGAACATAAAAATTCAGCACACGCGGGATTGTTTCCTGGATAGTGTCCCACCTTCCAGCTGTCAGCCACAGGAAGCTCCTGGGCCAAACGCGGGATCACTGAATGGGCCTTTTCTGCATACATTTATCACTAATAAAATGTGGTGACCAGTTTTACAGCAGCGTGAGCTCTGCCTAAATTCAGAATCAGGTGAACCGTGTCCCATCTTTGTTTGAATTCATGAGTAATGCACTCCATCCACAGGTATTCATGACACAGATACATACCAATATGTACTTGTAAATGACTGGAGATTTAGGTGAAGTCTGTATATTTCTATTACATGCATGCACGTATATTTATGTCTTCTAGGTTCATTCTTTTGATGGCACAAAGGAAGAAGCAGCAGCCATAATAGATTTGGATCTTTACATTGGAATAAATGGCTGGTGAGTTATTTACAGGAAATAAAGCTATTTTAAAATGTCAGCTGCGGTGAACTCACTACTTTCTTTTAAACAATGAGGTCAAGTTTTCAAAGCTCAGTAGGCCCTTAATCGGCTGACAGATTTAGAATTGTACTCGTTAATCTTTTAGCTACGAAAAGTTCCTAACTCACAGCTCCAAAAGTTAATTGAGCCTTGGGTCCTTTCTGCTACCCTCCAATCAGTCCTTGCTTATAAATAAATAAGGATTGAATGTGGAAGCAGGCTTTCTGTGAGGCACCTTTAAAATAAAATAGCATAGTTTTAAGTTGCTATGTTAAATCCAGGAGTAAAGCAAATGCAACCTGATCAGCCTTATATACCAGTCTCACAGTCTGAACCTCAGCAGTCATCTGGTCAAAAGTCAGCCGGCTTGACTTCAAATTGCATGGGTTGCTGAGGGCTGGGCAAGGGAGGCAGCACGGGTGGGGGTTCTGCTTACATACCAGGTCGAGCCAGCTTCACTGTGTAGCTCCAAATCTGCTGTTCTCTGCAAGGTTTGAAGTTACCAGGAGCACTTGTAAAAATAAAACATTTTTTATTAGTTATTTAGGAGGCTGCTTTTGCTGCAGAACAACAAGCAAAGTAATTACTTTTAAACACTTGTTTTTTTGTTTGTAATCAAACTCTGATTTTCTAGTTCTTTGAAAACAGAAGCCAACTTGGAAACCCTGAAATCAATTCCTAGTGAACGATTAATGATAGAGACTGGTAAGATTTTATGTCTTGGTCAGCTGTTAGTGACTTAAGTGCTCTTAGGCCATGTGTTTGCATAGCAATGATAAGGCAGGATCAAGAATTAAGGAGTCAGGAGTAGAAAAAGGACTGCCTGGTGCTCTGCTTTGGAAGACAGGCTCCTTCTCAGCCTTCCACTAGAGGTAATAAGCTGCCTTGCCAGCTTCTGACATTACAGGGGAAGATGAAAAGGACAAATTAACAAGCCCACATTTCCAGTTGCATTGAGATACTAAAATCCTGCTTGAATGGTGGAAATGTACCATATGCAGGGTGACAGCTAAGGTATCTTCCCAGTGGTAACAGTAACGGCAACTGGAAACAACAGCTCTTTAAATGGAAGGAGGTGGGAGAAGGCTTGAATTCCCCTCCTGGGCTAATGAGCAGTGATTTTAATTTACTGACCCGGTGTGGGGTTTTTTCTTGCACGTACATTTTACATATGAGTAACTGTCCATCAAAAAAGCAGTATTTATTTGAATTTCTCAATCTGAGAGAAGGAAAAAAAAAGGCAAACTACCTAAATCCTTGAATTTATTTGCACATAAAGCACAAACCTGTTAAAAAACACAGGAAATTTCTGTGGAACAGATGCAGTGTGTCTAGCCATCTTTGTTACGCCAGTGGAAATTAGTGGTATATATTATTGTTGCTGATACTTCAAAAAGTAAAATTCTATGATCATGGTATGAAAATACGAAGATTGGTAAGATGTTAAATTGCGCAAATCTCTTAAATTTCATTTTGAACTGTAAGTCATTGCTAGAAAGAATTTGCTAGAGCCTGTCTGTGGACATAGTTGATGAAAGTATCTCATGGTATTCTCAAGTGATTGCATGCTCCTAATTCTGTTTTTCAAATGAAACTAGATGCGCCTTGGTGTGGAGTGAAAAATACCCATGCTGGATCAAAATACGTAAAAACTACATTTCCTACCAAAAAGAAATGGGAAATAGGGCACTGCTTGAAAGACAGAAACGAGCCCTGCCATATAATGTAAGTGTACTGCTGTAGTAGTATGAAAAATACTTCAAATCTCACGGGGGGAAAAAAGCAACAGTTCACTGGAGATGTAGTGAGTAGAAAGAAGTATGAATTTATTGAAACTTACGCAAGGTAGCACTTAATTGGCTCTGAAAAAAAAAACTAAAAGGTCTTAATTTTCCCATTTTGGCAATTCTGGATGTAAAAAGCTCCCTGAAAACAAAACCAGTACTGTTTCTGGTTTTTCCCTCAATACGTTAGAGAATGGGTTAAATCCTGTAGAGTAACCTGACTTGAATAAATTTCGCTCAGCTGCAGTTATTTGTAAAACTGATAGAGCCTAGAGCTGTGCAGTCCTCTGAGGGCTGTGCTCTGAAGGGGGACAGCGCCAAAATACGGCGTGGACAGAAACGACACGTTCATACACAGCTTCTCCCAGGTCCCTGGGAGACCAGCCGTGGTGTGCCTGTGATACGAACTACTATAACATGGATTTGGCTGGGATCCTTTCTGTATTCTACTACTGTGCTGTAAAAAAAACGGTCTCATGAAATACTGATCCTGTGAAGTTTAGTTACGAGTAACGGGTTGACATACAGATCAGAGAAGGAAAATTCTAGGGGCCACAGGACACAGAATTTAGATGTACAGAAACTTGGTTTTCTGCCACCTCTTTGTAATGCGTCCTCCCAGAGGTGGGAAAAGCAAGAAAACGTGCCCTTGTTTTAGTGAAAATGTGTAGTTATCTCTGTTAAATAGCTTTGGCAGATGAAATGCCTGAAGTTGTATGACTGTTAGCACAATCTGGTTGGTGAGTCACGGCAGGCTTCTCTGTCATCTTCTCATTATCAGCTCCTGGAAAAGGAGTTCAGGAAGGTTTCCTGTGGCGTAGCACCTGAATGACTTCAGTGCAGCAAGTAAAGTTCACGGCTGTACTTACACAGCTGCAAAGCCTGTTTGCGTGATCAAAAGATCTTTCTTTGCAGGGAAGCCTCTGTGTATTTCTCTGAAAAGTTGTGTAAATGACCTGTTTGGAGCTGGATTTTGAAATAGTTCTCAGGATGCTACGAAAGAATCTAGGAATTTGGCAGTGTCTAAGCAAGAGGTTGTGTGACAACTGAGGGCAGTGCCGCGTTTTTGAGACCTGAAGAAACTTCAGAGAAAAAATTGATCGTGCTAAAGCTTACACAGTGACTCTACGAGTGTTCAAATATATTTCTGTGCAGTTATGTTGCTCTGTAATACTCTTTGAAATTAATTTTATTTTGAACACAAACACAACACTAGCACAGAAAAGCTGTTTCACTATTTAGGCTTTCTGAGGTCAGTCCATGACTGTGGAGTAGGGAAGAGATCAACTGCAAACAATCTTGTTTAGCTTAACCTTATTTCAAACCAACTGTCCTTTTAAAATTAATTATAACCTTTACTAGATGCAGATTAGTAACCTGAGAACCCCTTAAACCTTAGGAAGCGCGGTATTTTGTGACTTCTCAAGCAGCATGATCTGTTGTGAGAGGAAAGGTAGCGTGAGGCCACAAACTATATTTAATAATTAGGGTATATATGCTGTTTAATATAGCTCAGTTGGCAGGAGGGTTTTTCCACTTGTCTTTTTTTGGTGGTGGTGGATGGGGGCGGGGGGACAGCTTTCAATTTTGCTGGTGATTTTATTTATATATATATATACACATATATATAAATAACTGCACTACCCCCCCCCCCCCCCTTGGAAGCTATTTTTATTGAAATTCTAGCCACCAGAGGCTTTTTTTTTTCTCCTGAAGTTTTCATACACACAATGTCACAATAACTTGTAGGATGCTACAATAATAGCATCCTACTGCATCCCTGTGGGGATCGATACCTGTAAGCCCTACCAAAACTCTTCAGGGCTGAAATTTTTTGGTACTGGGCAATTATTTCTGTGTAGGCTTCATCTCACCCCATCTTCTCTTGAACATTTCCTTAAACCAAGAAGCTGTGTGGCTGTAAAGCACACGGGTGGGCACGAAACAGGCTAGTTCTTCATTGAGGAAAATACCGGCATCCCAGGAATAGTTAGGAGCAACTTTTTCTACTCTGCCTTCTTCAAAAAGAAGTTTTAACTATTGTATAAGTTGAGGCAAAAATCCAGAACCCAAACACCATCGAACTTGAGGTCCTTCATCTATATTACAAAGAAGCTTGCTAGCTTTCCTGCTGCTAGGGGAAAAAAAATATGGTGTAAAGCCTGTTAGGAATTGTACAGAATATACATTTTTTCTGTACACACAAGTGATAGGCAATCAAGAAAATAAGTACAGAGACAAGGTTGTGGCTTGTTTTTGTCTCGCTGAGTGTTACTACTACTCAGTCAATTTCTTTTGCCACCTTTTCCTGGGTTGTATCAAGGCCATGGGCCTTTTACAGTGCTCATTTAACATCGACTACTACTAGTACCTGCGTGTATTCCTCACAATCTAGAGAAAGGGAAGGTTGAAATGACCTCTTTTGGCAGCTGTACTCGCAGGTAAGTTTACAGCTGGAATTTAAGCTTTGCCATAAACCAGTTTGTTTATAGTGCAGCTTTAACCTTGAAAGGAGGTTAATGACTCCCAGTCTGAGGAATCAAGACCGCTGATAAAGACATGCACAGTGACACTTTCTTTGAAACAGAAAGCTGTTTAATAACCTCTGAACAAGAGTCAAAAGACCAAAGATGAATCTGTACCAGTGAGCAACCCGTGTTCAGGGAATGGACGTCAGTGACTTACTTAAAAGTGAAGCTGTTCGCAGATTTGAGCATCTTACCCTGTTGCTCTCAAAGGAGGTTTTTATTCCAGGTGAATCTTAGTTATTTATGTACATACAGATGCGACAGTCTGACACATATTCAGTACTGAGTTTCAGAGTCTCTAATACCAATCTTTCTTTTTTAGTCAAATTCTGGAAATAATGGCAGCGGTAAGAGAAGAAGACCCGCTCGAGTTGGCGAATACGCTATATAACAACACTATTAAAGTCTTCTTTCCAAATATATAAAGTTCTTCTTAACACTCGCTCAGCATAACTTAAGACTGATCATATCTGCAAATTCTTATCAATGGAAGCCAGGATGTAGTGCTTTTTTTGTACAAGATTAAAGCTGATTTTGAAAAAGGTGGTCTGCATTGGTACAGTTTCTCAGCCCTATTTCCTTTTCATCAAGATTCAGGATCAATTTTTAAGATAGTCTAAGCTAGCAGCTCTTGTTAATACGTGTATGCATGGCAAAATGAATACCAGGCTGCTGAGTTCACATGTAGAATACCTCAAGTTACTACTGGTAATTCAGAAGTGCTTAACAAATCAAGTGCATGCTTTACTACTTTACCCCAAAGCTTAACAGTTTCATGTTTTTGTTCCGCATACACAAATGCTGTAGCATTAAGTCTACCAGCCTATTTTTTTATTTTTATTTTTTAAATACAACTCACTAGTTTTTAAGCAATAAAGCTCTGCTAATACTGAATTTGTAAGTAAAGCTACTTTGGTTCAGGCTTTTCATTTCTGATTTGAGCTGTCGAACAGTCTGCTTTCGCCACTATTTTTCCTTTACATCCAGAACTCATTGATCAGGGATTACTGGTATACAGTCTTTGGCACAGCATTCTCACTACATCAATTAAAGAGTGTTTTTCCAACCATCTTAAAAACATGAAAACATTTTATTCCATGTACAATAATGTACATAATTTAAGGTGGTCATGAAAGAGACCAGCAAGTTAGAGGTATATTTACAGTAGCACACACCACAGTAAACAACCACCATTCACAGACTCAACATCAAGATACTGCTGTTGTGCTTAGGTATAACAACTACAAAGTGATACTTTTAATCTGTTGAAGTCAATTTAAACAAATACCTCACAGCTTAGGAAAGGACTTCTCAATCACCCAGAGTTAGAGTTAGCATTAAGAGTCTCATTCAAGTGCTGTTCCACACAGTCATCATCGTCGTCATCGTCACTCTCTGAACTGTCATTATCTTCATTTAATTCATTTTCAGCATCAGCAGCTTCTTCCGCAGCTTCTACAGGACCTTCATTGGGTGCCACAAATCCACTGTTGTTAGAGACATTGGCGTTTTCCTTATCCTCAATATACACCTTCTGATGGCACATGGGGCACGTGTCCTGAATGTACAGCCACTTCCGAAGACAAAGTGCGTGAAAGTAATGGTTGCAGGGAGTAATGCGAGCAGAGGTGGTGAACTCGTGGTAGCAGATTGCACATACGTCGTCTATCTCACGTAGCCGGCTCCCTTTTACCTCTGGAAGGGAGTTGATTTTCTTAACAGCAGTCCTGCGGTTTATAAAAGTCTTCCAGCCGTTCTTTGCTTGTAAGTAGATGTTGAAGTACGCGTGCAGACACATCATGCAAGCGCGGATCTTACTTCCCGACTCAAAGATCATCGTGTAAGCTCCGTTCCCAAACATCATCACTCCAAATATAAACTCAATAATATTGCCCGTTGAACGAACATAATAGACATAATCATCAAGTTTCTCCCACAGCACATTATAGTAGCCATCAATCATAAACAATATATAAACAGTGATAGAAACGATTACTTTTAGGCAAAGCTCTACGCAGAACGCCGTAACCGCGAAAAGCCACGTGTTCAGTGCATAGTGGTGCCAGAGGACGTAGCTGAGCAGAACTGGCAGGACGAAAAGGCAAGCTGAAACAAACAGCACGGGGAAGTGTCTGCGGAACGACGACACGTGGGAGGCACTGAGAGACATCAGCACGGGGTCTGTCATTCCGTGGATGAAATGCAGGACTGCGGTCAGCAAAAGGCACATGTTTCGACTCAAGCGAACCAGTCTCTCCTCTGGTTTCAGGCCGCTCAAGCCAGTCTGCAGGGCCAAAATGAAAAACAAAACAGGTGCTACAAAACCAAGCCTTTTGTCATCTTCATCGGTTGACCCGATGAAGGCCAAGATGCCGAGTCCCAAATAATGCGCTATGGAGGAGATGACGGCACTCATGCCTAACACAGTTAAGGTAGAATCACACCCACTAATTATCAGGCTGCAAATCAGTTCCCAGCAATTATCCCACGATATCAAGAATTTGTCTTCTGTGTTGGTTTCGGCCATCTTTACAACGTACGTCAGCACCACAGCCTGTGCCGTAAGTCTCGTCAGCCAGAAGACCCGCAGTACAGCCGGGAAGCGAATCCTCTTCCACGTATCCTCCATCAGTAGCTGTAATCCATAAATGCGGTACATGTGCCTCACCAGCAGGTAAACATACCGCACAGAGTAATAGAACCATTTAATTTTTGTAACTAGAATGGCCGTGGTGTTCAGTGTCAGCACGAGGCCTGAAATAAAAACCAGCATCTGTCGGACGCTCAAAGGTAGTTCCACAACCAAGCCGATTACAGGAATCAGTATGTCCAGGATGATGAGCTGAGAGTATATGGACTGCACGTTCAGCAACGTAACGTATCCGATTCCAAAGGTCAGCTGGAGGATGGAAAGCGCCATCCATAGCGAGGGTCCTTTGTGAGGGAAGAACTGAATTCCGAAAGCTGCTGTGTAGTAGGCACTGTAGAAGTTTATGTGCAAAGAAGCGTAGTAATTCACCAACACTGAAGTTGCAGCCAGCAGAAACGCCGAGGCGATCATGTAGAACTTGAAAAGTGCTCGCTGTTGTAACACCAGAACAACACTGGATACAAAGACACCTGAAAACAGATGGAAATCATTTAGTTCTCAGCAGAAAGTGAACGACAGATTTCGCGTATTAGCTTCAGAGAAATGTTTACTTCCATTACTGCTTTCCATGTAGGCACCCATGACTTCATGCTACCCGTGGTGCTACTGTCAGAGCGGTACAAGAGAACCACTTCATCTGCACTTAATACGTCTGCGCACTGCGGCCACGACGCAAACCACTGGAGGCGTACGTCACCTCTATTACTGGGTCTGTCTGCAGCTTCAGACCGAGCAGGGACAGCTTCCAAGTCCTCAAAGATCCTTCCCAATCAGCCTTGAAATCTAAGGGCAGCTAAGCTCTAAAAGCAGACAGTTACCAGCTACGGCACCAGCTTTGTATGTAAATTCAGTGATCTTGACTCATTTATCCCCGTATTACGTCCCCCCCACTTCACCTGAACAAGGCGCTCAGCCACAGATGCCCGCGCCAGTCTAAGTGCTGACGATGCTCTGCAAAACCGCTCAGCCCAACTCTCCCCGAGGACGGCAGGACGCTGCCAGGGAACGAGGGAGGCGGGCCACCGAGAGGTTAGCGGCTTTCGGACATCGCTGCCACGGCTTGGAAGTCAGCCCCACAAAATGAGGTGCTCTGAAAAGCCAAGCTTTTGTCAAGTCCCCCATCCCTCCGCCTATAATCGAAATGAACAGTAATTTTTTTTTTTTGGAGTTGATGTTAAGAAAAACTGCACGCAGCTCACAGCATTAACTAACTCTACAGAAAGTTACTAATGAAGTTGGAACGTACCTTTCTAACGTACATTACTACTTGTGTTCTAATGCATGGAGGCTTTTTTTGTTGTTTTGCTGTGTAACTGCATGGATTTTAAGGCTTCCTATTTAATAACTTTATGACTGTTTGCTATCAGTGACAGCAATTTGCGTGTGCGGGGCAACTGTCACGATGCACAACACTGAAGACTGGGGAAAGGAAAGCAGGTTTGCTTCAGGCGATCTGAAGTTCAACAGACCTCACTGCTGGGGTAGCAGGCAGTTTTTCTTAGGTTTAGCTTACTGATATAAAGCCACTGTGGCAGTACAGAGGGCATAAGGCTGTTAAAATATTTTAATTGAACCCCATGGCCTTTTAGATTTATTTTTTTTTTTAAACCACAGTTGTTAAAACACTGGAAAATTGCTGCAGCTTCCTGGGCAGGGGGGCACTCTTCCAATTCTCCTCCATGTGTTTTCATTTCTGATAAGGTATCCCGAAACACAAGTTTCATGGAAAAGACCTCCCAGTGCATCACATTTTTGTAGGCAGTTCCAAACTGTGCCCATGGTTTCTTCGGCGGTACCACTGCGAACTTGTGTCTTATTTATTACAGATCAGATTCGGATCTTGAAATTCCTGTTTGCTAACCCTTCCCTCATACCAACCGCGAGCACATCATGCCCGTGACAGGGAGCCTGTATCCTCCTATGAGAAACCGTATCACGGTGTCTGCAGTACCTTCGTACCGCATTTATGCCCTGGCAGCCCGCTCCTCCTGTAGCACAACTCATGACCTCCACCAACACGCCAGCCACAGGCAGGGGCCTTCCCGTAGCCCTCCTGCAGTACATCCTTGAACACATTTTTCGTCAGGAAGCGCACCGCCTCTGTTTCAGGTGCCTCACCAGCCGCCTGTCTGTAACTGCTCTCCTCTCCAAACCACTTTTGCTCTCCACAGCTTGTATTTCATCAGAAGCCACTTTCCATCCCTGTTATAAAGCTACTGAAATCCCAAGTAATGCTCTTTTTACTGAAGGATAGGATCAGTCTCTTCTGAAAAAGGTATTTTGGATTGTTCCAAATCCTCCAGAATCAACTCTTTAAACGAAGAAATATGCTAAGCCTTGGTGTTTCGATCACGGGAATAAGAAATATTGCTAAGAAGCAGCACTTGCTTCTGCCAGTGGTGCTGCCAGCTGCTCTTGTCCAAAAAAAGATGAGCGACTGAATAAAAAGGGAGAATGTGAATATGAAACGACACCAAAAGGTAGACTATCCCGCCCAAAAAAGTTACTAATGCAGCTTAACAGTACTCCTTGCGAGCAGCACTGGCTTATGTAAAAACATGCGCCTTAACTAATCATTAACCTTGGGAAGGTGATGGAGGAGAAACTTGGTCAGTGTGCAGGAAACGCCTCGTGCTCAGTTCTCCCAGGAAAAGCTGAAACTCATTGCACACAACATTTCCGTGAAATCAGCTTGAAAATTTCATTGCCTTTCCGTGCATTCAATAATAAACGCCTACGGGAAAGCCGACAGTGCTGACAAGTTCGTATCCTTTCTCTGAGCCACAGAAAAGACTCAAACAACTGTAACAACGTCGTCAGGTATCGAATTCTGATCCCTGAAGCCAAGGGGACTTTCGTACTAACAAGGCTTCTCTGAACCTAACAAGGTTTCTCTGAATCATGCCCATTAATTAAATCCATTTTTCTTCCTTGCGGTACTTAGATACCACAGGTCCCCTTAAAAACACTGACCTTCCACACGCCAGGCACATCCCTGAAACCCTGCTGCAGTGAGTCAGGAGAGGGAAAAGCTACACCCACGGGTTCCTCTGAAGAGGGCCTGGCAAAAAAAAAACATTTCCCTGTCGCCACGTGCGGGAGAGCCAACCCCACAGGGACCTCCAGCGCTGGCAGGGGAGGTGAGCACGGTGCTCCCTGCTTACAGGGCACAGTGCGTCCCGGTGCCAAGACGTCCTGCTGCCCCTCTCCCGTGCCTAAGTGCTGCTGTTCCTCCTCGGTAAGGTCTGCCTCGTGCTCCCCCAGGTGCTGCTGCTTTACTTCCGAGCACCAGTACTGCCCCTAGCCGTGCCACCCCGCCACCAGCTACCTGTCTAGTACGGCCTCCAAGCACGGCATTTACTTTTAAAATCATTTCTTGCACTACAACAAATCCCTCTCTATTTTCTCCTCGCGCTCCTGCAGTTTGTCAATACCTTTGCAGCAGCACACTAACTCAAACGCCACTTCCAGCCAGACGCAGGGCTCAATTACCCGTGCACGTCAGTACTTTAATCACGCGGGACTGCCAAATTGTTTTTCCCTTAGCCCCAGCCATCTCTCTACAGCCCGCATCTCTCTACGGACTCCAGTATTATTGTAACCCTCCCTGAAACCCGTGCCCTCCCTGGGGACAGACTGCTTTCTGAAGGAATCCTTTTCGGGCTCCTGTAAAGGAAACGCGTACGAACATCGGGCTGGAGACAGAGCGAGGTGAACAGAGACAAGCTGCACCAAGGCTTCAGAACCCGGCCCCACAGCGCGTGTAACCCACGGCACGGGTACGGACAGTAAGCGGTGGAGGAACCGAGCGGAGGATTCCTGCAGCGAAACGCTTTTAAAACCATTCGGAACTCCACTTAGCCTTCGTGAAGTAAACTGTACTCCCGGAGTTATTTCCGAGCTGTTCACAGCACCCCTGAAAACTACCAAATCTCTCCAGAGGTGAAGTCTTTGCACCCAGAGGGGGAGTTGTGCATTCACCCTATCCTAAGCAGTACTGTGCTACGAGAAAAGCTTAGATCAGTCTTCCAATGCCAGCAAATAGTAACTAAAAGGGGCGACTTCCCCTGTATTTAAATACAGAAGGACCCAAGACAAATATTTCAGCTTACCCTAACAACAAAACCCCAACCCTGTAATCCTTAAATTCAGAGGAAGATTAAAAAAAATAGACGTGTAAGCACTCCATTGCCTGAACAACATGGAAGGTCTTTAACATCGTCTTTAAGTGGTTACATTTTTAATTTTTGGAAAGCCAAGAACCACAGACCACTTGTCTCAAAGTACAAGATCAGTCTCTTACATAAACTGTTCCCAAAGCTCTCGCACAGGAGTCAGGGGAGGGATCACCCACTCCTTCCCCAAAACCCTTCCAGAAAAGCGATGATATAAACACAGTCCTGAAGAGCTCCTTCATAATTCAATCCCATTACCACACTCTTAAGAGAGATCATCCGACAACATATCCACCATCCTCATTTACATTGGATTAAGTTCAAGGCACTTCCTACAGCATCTCGATCTTACAATGAAGGGCTCCTCAAGTTGTTTTGGTGAGGCGCAGCAGTGCCATTTTCCCTTAAAAAGGAACCTTTTCTCAACGAGAAGCACTCTTAGCAGTTACAGAAGGGCAGAACAAAAGGTCCAGAAGATGGGCAATAGGGAAGGAGAACCCCTCCTGCCCGTCCCAAAGCCCTCAGGACCAGCAGCAAGGCAGGGCAGGACGTCCCAGGACTTGCCGCTGGCCACAGCAGCTTCCCCAGGTGCTGCAGGGAAGCAGCCCGATCACAGCACCTGGTTTGTGTTTCTCATTTCCTTTGCTCTGCTCTTACCTGCTGTCCTGCAACGGATGACCCCTTTTGCCCTCCTCTCTTCAACTGGTGCAGTACTGTCACCACAACACTTCTCGCTGTTTATCTTTCCTTTTAACCTCTCCCGAGTTTCCTCCCCTAACAGGTGTACCACCCGTGTCCTTGGTCATATTTTTTTTTCCCTAACACAAACATCAAAACCACACAAAGTCAACACGTAGCAGGCCTGCAAAACCTCCAGCTGTACTTCGGAGTCTCCTTCCTGTCACAGGATTCCCAGCTCCAACGTAATTCGGTGTCACCCATACAGCCGTGGGCAGAACGAAGCGCCAACCTCACGCAGGGCACACAGAGAACCTCCCTTAGCATTACACGCCATACTGAAAACAGTATCGCATAGGTGTAACAGCGACTTAACCTTCATCTCAGAAAAGAAATAACTTAATAGTAAACTATCCGAAGTTTCACGAGACCTCTCGAGCACTTTTTGTTGTTGTTTGGGAACCGGGTATCAGGTACTTCTGAACCGTGGTTCCTAAAACGCGGGATTGAGCGGGGTATTTCAGTTGGGCAGGCCGCTGCCGAGGCGCGCTGTCAGAATCCCCAGGCCCTCCCCGCGGGCTGCCGAAACCTCCAGACCACGCCGACCGCCACCCGGCAGCGGCCCCACGACGCCTCCTCGTACCCCACCCCAGCACCCCAAACACCCCCAGCACCCCCCTAACAGCACTTGCGGGTTTGGGAGGCTCCTAGGGGTCGGCTCGCTCTGGGGAAGGAGGAGGAGGAGGAGGAGGAAGCGCAGGGAGCCCCTCAGTGCCCGCCAGCTGGGGACACCCACCAGCAGACAGGGGAGCGGGGTGGAAGCAGGGCTGGAAGCCACCAGGAGGGGCAAGGGAGGACGACAGATCCTGGAGGACAGCAGGAGGGGCAGGGAGGAAAATACATCCTTGAGGACACAGCAGAAGGAAGGCAGATCCCGGAGGACACCAGGGAGGCGCTCCGGCCCGCGGGAGGGAAGGGGAAGGAGGCGATTCCCCCGCAGCAACGCCTCAGGAGGGGCGAGAGCACGGGGAAGAGCCCGGGGCCGCAGCAAGGAGCCAGCCAGACGGGGACAGGGGGCAGGGGAGAGGCGACAAAAGGGACAGGGGTGGCAGGCAGGGCGGCAGCGTGCGGCTGTAAACAAGGCCGGCGGCAGCCGGGGGGGGGTGGGGGTGGCCGGGGCCCGGCGGGTGGAGGGAGGCAGCGGGGGCTGGGGGCGTCCCCCCCCCCCCGGGTCCCCTCCGTCCCCCTCGTTGCCCGGCCCGGCGACAGGGCGGCGGGGTGCGGGGGGCAGCCCCTGGAGGCAGGGGAGGTGTCCGTCTCACCCAGCAGCCGCAGCAGCACGGCCAGGAGCGCGGCGCACACGGAGCCCCCCGGCAGCGGGGCCGAGTTGAAGATGGCGTCGATGAGGAACAAGCTGGGCACCCGCAGCGCGACCTCCAGCCCGGCACGCAGCCGCGGGCCCAGCCGCAGCCAAGCGAGCTGCGGAGGGCCCGGGGCCGCCATATCCCCCACTCCCCTCCAAAAAAAAAAAAAAATTTAAATTTAAAAAAAAAAAAAAAAGCGGAGGAAAGGCTGCGAGGGAACGAGGCCGGCGGGGTCGCTACCACCACGCTCCCGCCGCCGCCGCCCGGCCTGGCCCGGCCCCCCGCCGCGCCGCCGCCGCATCCATGTTCCCTCTGCGCTCCCTCAGCGTTACCGGCCCCGGCCGGGCCTCGGGGAGGGGCCGCGGGGCCGTCACAGGGCGCCGCTCCGCCCCCGCCGCCGCCGCCGCCGCCGCCTCCGCCTCGGGCGCCGCTGCCGGCCCCCGGCCCCCGGCCCGCTGAGGGAGCGGCCGCCGCCGCCCCCCGCTGCTCCCCTGCGGGCATGGGGGGAGCCCAGCCCCTGCCCCTGCCCCTGAGGTAACGCCGGGTGTGGGCTGCCGGGCCCCCGGAGGCTTCGCCTTCCCCTCTCGCTGCGCTGACAGTTTGTTAAAAATCGATAAAATAATAAAAAGAGCCGCGTGGGCTCACATCAGACGTGAGTAAGGATGTGTTCCTTAAAGCCTGAAAGCACTACGCCGTGACAAATACAAATAAAAGCGTTTATTTCATATTATATTTTTATTATACGCAGGCCTGGCTTGTCCCACAACACCCCTGAGGGATGGGGGTCCCAGTATGGCCCCGGGGCTCCCATCACGGCCCCGGGGCTCCCATCACGGCCCCGGGGGTCCCGGTATGACCCCGGGGGTCCCATCACGGCCCCGGGGGTCCCATCACGGCCCCCAGGTCCCCACTGCCACCCCGGGCCTGCCCTGGCACCCCCGGGCCGCCTTCGCCACCGTAAGCGCTTCCTGGCTTCTCAGTGAGTCACGCAGCGTGGCGGGGCGATGATCTTTTAATTAGGGACGGGTTAGGCAGAATTTCCTGTTGTTGGTTTGTCTTTTTTTTTTTTTTTTTCATGTGTGATGCGAAAGACCTGCCTTCCTGGATGCGTGACCGTAGGTCTAGATCATACGGAAAAGAGAAAAAATTAAAAGGGTTTTCCTGTGAAATCACGTTTCCTTCCTCTCACATCTTCACAGGTGCCCCACGTGTTCGGACTACCTGACTCGTGGAAATGTCAAGCTGCCTTGGCGTGGAGAAACAAACAAAAAATGCAAATATGTAATCAACGCTAGTCCACCCGAAACAGGGGCATTTTCCAGCGCACCGCCCGTGCCAATTAAAAGCAGTTCGCAGGCCCCGCTGAGGTCACCCTCCGTGCCTTTTGGCATCTGCCACGCGGTGACATCTGCAAACGCCTGCCTCTGGCTTCACCTGTCACAGCTCGGCCCTGCCACACGCCTGCCCAGCTCACGGCTTAAGCCCTTTCTATTATTTTCAAAGGATGTTGGACCGGGCCCAAGAGAGTTGCATATGAACTTTCCTAAGCCATGCCCTGCACTAGCAAAACCAGAAAAGTTGCCAGATTGCTAAAGGATTGCGTTACAAAACCCGTGTACATGGGCAAAGTGCATTTTTTAATCACATGGTGGAAGGCATAACTCTGACCCAGTAACCGCCCTCGTGCCAAATAATAGTTAGAGGTTAGGGTTTAAAATGTGAAAATTGTTTATTTTACTTACATTTGCAGATGGCTGGATCAAAGTGATTCAGACTTTCCTGAGTAACTTTACTCCCCAGCTGCTAAACGAACTGCTACTAGGCGGCTAACTATAAATAAAAGTATTTCATTTGTAATGAAAAACAATGTAAATCAAACAGATCTGTGTACTTGATAATTCTCAATAATTCATACAAAAATATTTCTTTATATGAGGTGGAATTTCAAGAAATCAACAGCTTAAAACACCGTTTATGGAAACAGAGTTCCATGCCTTCTTGAGGCCCTTCCAATTTCATTTAATGTCCTCATAAGTCAAGATCTTAAATCTATTTTTGCAATACAGGATCAGAGGCAATGTTATAGCACATATATACATTGCTTTAAGGACATATCAATTAAATGGAATCCATTAAATGGATTTTCAGGTTTAAATATGTACATTTACAGTCATATTTTACGGGTGTTATTTAGGCATGTAAGTACTATCATGGATATGTGTAAATTATTTGTACGTGACAGTTCCAGAAATCATAGTGTTACCAAAGTGTATCAGGTCAAATTCGTCAATTTTTACACATATGTTTCAGAAAACTTCTTCCAGTGTTTAAGACTCCTACTGTTAATCTTAGTTAAATTATATGTATATATATATATATATAAACTTGATTATGGTACACGTGGTATGTATGAAGATGACACCTACTGGATACTTGTAATTTTACAGTTTGCACTGCTGAAACTTTCAAATATGGAATAATACACCAAATTCAACATTGTGACACAGCCATAACTACTGAATTCTCTTCAGCTGCATATACAAATTCAGGAAAATTTGTCATATTATTTCTAGGGTTAAGTCTCAACTTCTTTTTAAATGCAAATTTGGGGGGTAAATCCTCTTCTATATAAATTCATATTAATAACTTCTAGACACACTTTTATGGGTTGGGGTCTTCTGCAATTTCTTGTCCGTAAGTTAACATACCAATTAAGCATAAAATTCCTTTATTTGTCTATATGGATTAATTGTCAGGGGCACATAATCCTGAAGTCCAAGGTGAAGCTTGTTCCGTGTGTCAGTGTATACCTGACTTGGTGAAATTGTCAAGCCTACATGCCTATGCCCCATGTCAGGGCAGCACAAAAGAACATGCCCTAGGGATATGATTGATAATACATAAGACCTTAACACTAGCAAACACTTTCTGAATAAGTTAATACACCTCCTATATCAGGCAACAAGTCAGAAAGTCCTTGATCAATTTATTTCAATGACAACTATATGACATTGGAATTTCTCAATGTTCTATACAAGCATATAGTAACAGGTTGGGGTTTTATTCTGTCATTTGAAAATTAATTTTGATTTTTTTTTGACCACTCAGAGTGGTCAAAACTGATATAATTTTTCAAAAGCTCTCCAAAAATTTCAGGCTGAGATTTTTAGAATAAGAGGAACTGTACGGACAACAGTCACCAACTGCAGGCTTGCTGCAGTTTTAATACCGTGGGCTGAGATAACTGTGCATGGAACAATTTTTAGTGCCCTACGAAATGGTAGAACAGCGTACTTTTTCAGCCAGTCTGCCGAGGCTGTGGTTAGGGTCTGTGCCCATTTAAGATGGCCACATTTTGCCAACCATTGTTTGGCAAAACTCCTTTTGCTTGAGTGATCTCATGAGCCCTTCAAACCAAAGACTTTGCTGGATTAAAAGCAATGTTTACTCCAGATATTACAAAATCACATGGTCTTGCAAAAATCACTTTTTTAAAGGAAAAAGAATAAAAATACAAGGAAACTTCAGAGTACCATTTTGGTTTCTAACTACAAGATCCTGGAAACTGTAAAAACAGCATCTTTGCCTTGAAGTACTTTATATAAATTTAGCCTGATACAATAGATTTTGTAAGAATTAAAACAGTTGGCTGGTAAGAAAAACAGTTCAAAACGTGCCTGTCAGAAATGAGAAGTTTTAGTTTGCAATGAATATAACAATCCATTAGCTATTTCAAATTTAATTTCTCCTTCCCAAATATCTTTTGAAATGAATTATATGGTTTGATTTTATATTTCTTATAGAAGAATAAAGCTCTCTACAGCTTATCTTTCCTTTTGTTGTAAGAATTAAAATCAGCGAGGGTGTCCACAGCGTGGACTGAAACAAAAAACAAGGATCACGAAAGGAACTTAAGTGGATAACTATGTTTTCTTGTCCCAGGATGATATTCTAGCATGAGCAACTAATGTGCCTGCCTCTTTTAAAAAAAGCCAAGCATTTTTTTAATAAAGCCAAGTATGTTTTATTAACATAAGCATTGGTGAATTCTGCAGGTGGGCGACCCCCAGCCGTGCCTGGATGAAGCTGCTCTGCGCCTCCTGCAGAGGACAGCTTATATCATCAGTTCTGCCTGCGTGAATGCCGTGTATGGCTGCCTAAGTATGTGCGCTACTAATGAGAACAAATTACCAGCTAATTCGGAGAGATACTGGGACTTTCCTAACCCTGCACTTGTTCTGCCGTTCAGTACAGACTTGTGTACGTGGTACTTTTGGCGTGGTGCTTGTGAAATGTTTGAACACTAACGTAATTATGGTTTAATTTAGAAGATTTACACTCCCATGACTGTTTATGAACATTATTATTAAAGGCACTGGTGTCTTACCCAAGAATAGTTTCTATCTGTGCTGCTCACCGCCGTGTGCCAGTCGCTCGCTGCCCTGTCTCGTTTCCTATCCGTGACCAGCACACTTCGCCAAGCGAGAGGAAAAGCAGGAGATGTGGAATCCAAAGCCTGCAGCCGCCTTCCCGGTGTCCGTCTGGCTACGGGAGAGATGCAGTGCCTGCCTCCAGCCTCCTTCCTCGCCGTGGGCATCACTGCCTGCTTGCAAGCCAGCTCTGCCCAGCTCCCGCAGGGAGGTACCGCGCTCAGGGCGCCGCTTACCTTTGCCCTTTTTGGCTCCGGTTCTCGGTGTGGGGCCTTTAGGAAGGGCACTGCTTAAGACAGCTCCTCCCTGATCTTTCACCTCCCCTAGTTTTGGTTTGTTTTCCAAGCACTACATGGAAAAATGTGTTTTTTATTTTCCCCATAACTCTCCCCCTTCCCTCCTCGACATGGTGGCTTCTGCTGCTGAGGTTTGCCTTTTCCAGAGCTGCTAACTGTGTATTGCAGGCCTGATTTAAAGAGTTAACAAAGCAAGCAAAAAGAATGAATGGGTATAGTTCAATTTTTCTGTTACCACCAAGTATCCCTTTTTCTGTCGTGATGATGCTTCATTTTTTTGAGTGCATCTGACTAGACAGGCAGTACTGTGTGCTTGCTGGTTGGGTATCACACCTTTCCTTAACACTTTCCCCTAAACCTGTCCTCCCTCCTCCCCGGTCCTGTTATTAATCCCTGGCAGAAAGAACAGCATGCTTTGCTACAAATTACATATTCAGTGAAAATAGCTCTAGAATGTTAAAGTAGTAAGATATATTTAGAGTATCTCAGAGCAGGTACTGGAAATTTGTCCTAGGAATTGGTGTTCAATATGTTTATGGTTTTTAAGATTTGTTTCTTTTCTGTGTATGTTCTGGGCTATTACTTCTTGATAGCTCAACATCCATTTGTTCACAGAAAAACGCATCTTTCCTAAAACAGGTAGGAAGCTGGAAGAGCCTGATGGCCAGTGCAGCTGTATTTTTTCAAAAAAAGTTCAGAAACAGTTTGCCTGACTGAGAGAGAGAAATAGAAATGACCCTGATATTTTGTGTGGAGCACGTGTAAGAGCAAATGCTGCTATAATAGTAGTTCCTCTGACCTCAGCCACGTTTTGTGTTATACAGTCGTAAATGTAATGCATAAAATGCAGATATAATGTTAACTTTTAACCTCATTAATGAAAATTTTCCTTCTGAAAACGCAAATTAAATTGTAGCTATACACATAGAAACTTGCTCTATACATTGTTTTTCATAGCTAACAAAAATAATTAGACATTACACTTTTTTTTTTTCCTACTTAAAAGGTGATGCATGCAGTGGGTGTTACATACACACAGCTGAAAGGCAAGATCTGGGTATTCTAATTAAATGTACACAAAACAAGGCCTTGTAGAATTGATTCTCTCAGATATTCATCAACATCTGGGATGTAGTTGTAGGACCCCCAAATTACAGAGTGAAATAGCAAATGTCAAGACAGGTTCCTTCAACCTTGGGGCTGGCATTCATTTTACTGTTCATACTACTTGTTTTGTGAAAGAGAAAAGTGGAGAAAATCAGAATTATACTGAACACCAGATGTACCACAGCAGAAAATGCAATCTTCTTGAAAAATCCTCACTTTTAGAGAAAATCCCAGCTATGGGAACATTAATCTTTCTGCCATAACTGGCTGAGGCTCATCTGCCAGGGCTTTCCTCCACTTCTCAACAAGACTATATTGAATGTTACCGAGCAGCCTTGAGGTTCACGCTCTGATTGCCACTCTCCCTGAACCCCATGACCAGAACAAAGCCTTAGCAGAAAAAAATTATAGTGAAAATGCTCTCTTTTCTGAAGTCATAGCAACCCTGCCCATAGTTCCCCTGCCCTTTGCACGCACAGTGCCAAGCAGGAGCCATTTGCTAATCTGTGGTCTACTAAATTTAGCTAGTTCCTGATAACTGAAAATGGTTGACGGAACTGTACGGCTGGTCAACAGTTAGACCATGTCAAGTTAGCACCAGTTAGCCTATATAAAAGTAGTTAAAAACGATTGAAAGCTGCTCCATATCGAAACAGGTTTTTTGATTAATGAAGCGCACTGGAAAGAATCATTTCCTGTCTTCAGATAAAATGATGCATCTCAAGATGATTTCAGCCTTCAGAAGAGCTAATCTGGGAGATATTTGTTTACAGGCCATTCATGAGAGACAAATGTGGAGAGAATCAGAGTTGTTTCGGAAACTAGACCTGCCATGGCAGAAAACATGGCCTTGGAAGCTTCTCCCTGGCAGAGGAAATCCTAACACAGCTCCCAGGGAGCTATGAGTCTTCAGCAACGTGTTTGTAAAACATTGCCTCTGGTCAGCAAAAAGAGTTCTGGGTGCTAGCCATGCGTGAGGCCGGGCTAGAGGGATTAGTGTAATTCGGACTGCATGTAGCTACCATCTTGGTGAGGCGGTGGGAAGGAGAGTAGCACGGTTTTGTCTCACATCAGTAGAGCCCAAGTGATTTGTAGCATCACGGGACAGAGCTATGACCTGTCTAGCCTCTCCTCTCCCAGGGAAATACAGACCTTCATATAACTGATCACAAACTTGATGGGTTTGATGCAGACTAATATTCAGCAGATTTTGGCCGGACATTAAGCACTGAGCTGCAGCGCTGAAGCTGAATGAGCAGTCAGCCTCACTTCCTCTGCTGATAACAGAGAGAAATACGCTCATTCAAAGGCGTTTCAGCTCTTTGGCTTTATCATTTCATCTCTTTGGTTTTGTCACCATCTAGAGATGCCTTGGGTGGGATTCCTCTGAGCTGACTGCCATCAAAAAGTCTACTTGACGTCAGCTATGAAGACTTCCTGAGCAGCCAGTTGAAGAGAGACAGGCACTCTTAGACACTTATCTTTAGATAGGTGAAGTCCTTCTCCGGAGATGCCACAGAGGACAACCTCTCGCTGCCTATCCAGGGAGTTTGGATGGTTCCCAACCCTTCATTTGGCTTGAGCTGGGTGAGAGAAGGGTGCCACGAAGGGCTGAGTAGCAGTCTCTGTCAGTGATGTGAGACATGGCTCAGTAAAGTCTGGGAGGGTGCCGAAACTAGCCTGACTGATTTTTTTTACATGCTTACGTAGGTGGTTTCAGTTCTCACACTATCCCTCCTAACCACAAGTGATACAGAGCGCAGAATTTCTCTTTTGTTAAGCAGTTCTATATTTCAAAACCGAGGCACTGAAAATATAAAAAATCTGAGCTATTCAAGTATTTCTTTTTAAGATTTAATATTATTTGCATTGATATGTATAATACAGATAATGTAATATATACAATATGCATGTAAGATGTGGATTATTTGCATATACTACCAAGATTTACTGCGTACATTTGATACTGAAAAGAACACCCAAATCAGTGTACTCTTTTGAAAATGTCATAGCCTATTCTCCTTTTTCTCTCAAGTTTATTAATGTAGTGTTGTTTTGTGAAACGTTTTGATATTGATATGGTTTCATTTTCCAACAGGATGGCTTTAACCTAGGAAAAAAGAATCAGCATTCTGCCCTTTTGGGTTAGTCAAGATTTTAACTTAAGGGAGTATTCATGAGCATGCGATCCAGAGCCTGCATAACAGGCTGTGAAACTTCAAGCAGTTCTTGTACCTAAAATAACTAATATTCTTCAGAAAGAGATTCAGCTTAATTTTGAAAATCATCCTGAGGAGCAAAGAAGTGTTTTCAGAACTTAACGCTTGACTTCTAAACAAGGTTTTACTCCTAGTTAGCAAATTTCTTGAAGCTTTGTCAGGCTATATCAAACTCTAGCATTGGCTTTGATTAGAGCCACGTCAAATATTTGCATTGGAATCTGATACCACACGAACTCTGCTTAGCCCCACGTTCCACTGCAACTTTTGTGCTTAATAAATGTTCGTGAAAGCCATCATTCCAATATTGGTTTCCTATAACATTCACTGAAACTTGCCATTTAAATGTAAAGACAGCTTAATAATGACCGTTTCAGCTGAATGTCTCCTTTAGATTTGGAATAGACGAAACCCTCGGGATATTTGCAGGTATAAAAGCAAAAGGTCGTGCAAATCCTTTTGAGCCGAGAGAGCTTTTGCACAGCTTGAAAGCTAAATCACGCTGTGATAGATAGGGAAACGTCACATCTCGGAGCAAAATTTAATTTCGACCTGCTCACTTGGTTGATTGCTTTAGATGGAAAAGCCCGTCCAGTACAAACACCTCAAAGTGCGTTTCCAGCCCCTAGACTCGTGGTGGCTTGGCCAGAAGATGGCAGGCGTGTTTTGTGGGAGGAACGAAAGAGTGCCAGACGGGCAGGTGATCTGGACTGAGCGATCAAATAATTCACGGGCAAGATTTGAAACGTTAACATTAATTTAATTATCCATGTAAGGGTTAAACTGTAAGATAACAAAGGATATCAGGATTTGTAATAATTTACAGCTGCATACACGCAGGGGAAGGCAAGCCCCTCTGACCCCGATAGCATCGCCTGCGTGGGACGTGCTCCCAACACGGTGCCAGTTTTGCACATGTGCTGCCCCACAGTTATTGTCTGGCTCTGTAATAGCCAGACAATTTCTGAAAAAATATGGAAGAATCCCACACAGTTAGGTTACAAATATTACCAAACATCTCCCAGTTCTGTGCTTTCTGACCCAGCGTACACTCTCACAAACCAGCAGATGTCTTTTCTTACCTTATGAAATTATACTGGATTATAATCTGTCATTATTTTTCTTTTTTCCTTTGCTCTGTTACTATTTCCTTCCTTTGTAACTTCAGCCTGTGTAGGTGCAGGGATAAGCATGCAATGAGTTTAGATACTACTTCACAGTTTGACTCTTTCCCCTCTCAGCTACCAAAGAGTGGCGATTTCTGAATCCTTTCTAGAACTGCAAACAGTCCTTTTATTTCCTTAGAAGTGGAATAATTCTGCCTATCATTCTAGCTGGTGGCAACTGGATAAATCTCTTCATCAGCCTACCTTTGAGTTGGCTAGAATGGCAAATTTAGGAAAGCAAAATACATGCTTCCCAGTAGGGGTGAAATGTTCAGTTTTTGCAAAGCCCCTAGCTATTCACCCATCTGGCATTCCCCAGTGTGGAAATACCCTGTGTTCGTAGAGAAAACAAAGTCAAAGAAATACACGTAGTGCTTAGAGCAAAATGCCATGATGCTCATAACATCTCTTCACTAACGAGAGATTATTTCACGGTTCAGTTCCAGGACTGCAAGAAGTGTAACTTTCTAGACAAAGGAGCTTTACTGTAATTTGAGATACTCCACTTCACCAGAGAACTGAACTGTTGGCAGTGATTTTCATTCATAGGCTTTAACTGATCTTTCAGATATCCTGGCCACAGGTCACTGGTTCCCCTAAAGGAAAGGACAGAGGTCTTAAAGGTAATTTAGTTTTGTAATGGAAACGAGCATAGGGAGCAAAGGACAGGATCTGAAGACGTGGTAATATTACACAGACATTTGTCAAAGGTTTTAGGGCCAGACATGTTATATTGCTGTAATCAAGCTGAAATGTCGTAAAAGTGTGTATAACTGAAGCCAGGTCATTGCTCACCAGGATAGAAGGAACTTTCTGTGCAAATGGAGGTGGTACCAATAATGCTGGTGCAGCAATGTGAGAAGTTGCTACTAGTGAGGAATCTGAGAGTCTTAAATTAAGAATTTGGTTAATTGTGGATTGTGGATGTGAATTTTCAACAAGAGATTCAAAGGCTCAAAATATTTCCCCTTGCCGATTTTGTTTTTTGTTTTTAGGGGTGCGGGTGGTGGTGGTGGTGGTATTGTGCGCCTCAAACTACATTTTGGGTATGACCTTCACACGCTAAGCGCCAGTAGTGGCTGTATGCCTGTATGCACTGGCACAGCAGTGTGCTATTTACGTATTGCTAACACTTGAACTGGAATCACCGGACCCAATCACCCAGGGGCTGCGTTCACGTACAGACCAGGCAGCGAACCGACCCCTTGTAGAAAGTCTTCTGTCACTGCTAGGGTTGGGCTGAAGCACTGATCCTGCCCAAAACCTCCAGCCCATTCAGTCACTTTGCTTACAGTGGAGAGAAAGAGCAGGAAAAGATTTGGGGGAAAAAGGAGCGTTACAAACAAAACAGAATGTGCCGCAAAGAGGTGAAAGGGTTTTCTCCATGCGTTTTCATTACTAGTCAGACTTCTATTGACCTGATCTCCACATGCATATTGCAAGCATCTACGATTGTCACGAGGAAGGAATGAAACAGAAGCTTTAGATTTTTCAGTACTTGAAAATATATGCAGAAATGATACAGAAATGGTAGATTTCTTCTGCTTGTTTGAAAATGCAGTTTCGAATTTACCTGCAAAGTATGGTATTTATTATACATGAGGCTGAGGAAACAAAGCATAATCCCCTCATCTGCAGTACTTCATGTTACGGAGATGATGCATGTCTTTTAGTTGAAAGCATTGTAACCTTAAAACCAAAAGGTATCCATACCAACTGATATTTTTTTTTTATTGGAGTGGGGGGTTAAAGTCCATTGGCGTTCACATTTTCTGCATTACCTTTGAGGGTAGGACAGAAGGAAGATGACATAACACACAATAAAGTATTATTCAACTGGTGTTACAAAAAGGTTTCAAGCAACAAAGGCAGCTCAGCACCAAGAGGAATTTTCCAGTGAGCTGTGGAAATTCTGCCGTTGATGGTTTTTATAACAGCAGGGTGGAGAAATAGCTAAAAGGGATGCTCTTGATGCTTTTTTTTTTTTTTTTTTTTTTAACCTTGGAATAGCAAGAGTATGGTGGGTATTAATTTCAAATAACTTAGCATATTGATATTACTGATACTAGCAGATGGTGATGAATTGAATCAAAATTACTATGCGCTCTTATTTTATTAATTTGCATCAGTGTATTGACTGAACATTCATAACATCTGTGCAGAAAATGATGTGAGTGCTTCTAGCATTTGTATTGTGCTGCTACAATGTATTATGTTAAGCTACACAGCATTGTTTCATGGTGAACCGAATGGAAAAGGGATCCTGCTGGAAAAAATTCTGGAAGGAGAAAAATTTTCCCTTTTCCAAGCTGGACAGTTCCTCAGTCTAGCTCAGCATTTCCACACAAACCGAATGCCAGTACTGCTTTTGAAGAAATGTTCCTGGAATTGCAGCCTCAGATTATTCTGCATCAGTTTTCCCCAGATACAAAGAGTCTGCAGATATCAGCTACAGAAAACATATTTGTCTGGCATGACAATTCTTATAAAAGGATCTTTATTTGCACTGTCAGTGAAAAAATATGCCTCTTTCTCCTTTTTGAGCCAAACTCTTGCTCCCTAGCCAGAGTCTGATTAAACAAGACTCGCTCCCTGCTGCTGAGTGCTCTGTGAAGCCTTTTCAAAATTGCAGTGGATGATTCCAGGAGCAATTCTGGCTCCTGAATGCCCCCTCCTGCTGCTCCGGCCAGGGTCAGTGATGCTGCTGAGTGAGCCATGCTCTCTGCAGTCAGCCATCCCTGAAATCTTTCCGGATAGGGGATGATGTGCAGTGCTTGCACTGGCTTTAGCAGGATTTGGATTAGGTCATCCGCGTGCAGTTTCCTGATCAGTTTGAACTGACTGACATCTGTGCTGCTGGTGAAACTGCTGAGGAAGAGGATGGGCTCATGCGTCGAGCCCTGGTTACACTGCTTTTTCGTCATCTGTATCTCAGAAGCTTACACATATGACAAAGATTGTTACTGTAGGTGCTAACAGCTTCAATAAATTTTCCATTATCTTTATTCGTTCCTGGCAACACGTATAAGATGTGAGCTGAAAACATAAAATAGTAAAATAGGATTTTATGGAGTTTATTTATTAAAAAAAAAAAAGTAATAATCTCCATCATCATTAAAAGCTAAAGCATTTCCACAAAAAATAACCCAAAGCAATATTTTTTTGGAGTCAGAACAGGACTTTTTAACAACAACAACAAAAAAGAAAATTAAAAAAAAAAAAGAAAGTAATCCCTTTTGGTTCAGCTCTTCACAGGAAAAAATAGTGCTTTATGGACTGACTGGCTCATACTCTTACACGTGCGTGCTGTCGGTGATTGTGGGAGGAGAGGACGAAAGCCATGGGAAGAGCCTGGACACATTCAACCTTACAGTTATGTGTCTGCCTATCAGGGATGGAGTGGCCCATCTCTTCATTATTCTCTTTGATGCAGATTTTGTAGCTCTTTGTTTGATTTTTTTTTTCCCCAGAAGCCTGTTTAAAAATAGCAACTGTCGTGCTTGGAATGTTTTTCTTCTTGTGTTAGAAGCTAACATCTGTAAGGATTACAGATGGCCCACAGAAAAATGATTGATAGGAATGTCTATGTGAACTCTGCATACTCCAAAAACCAAATTGATCTCTAGAAAGTACAAAATAATTGTAGCCATTGCCCAAAGTCTGTTATACTGGGACCACCTATACTGTTGGTAGATTATTTTGTGCTTGCTCTGTGTTGTTAGAGATGTTTAAAACCACTTATTTGTGTTCCTTCCAAGTTATGTTGCAAAATTTAATCAATATTCCACTTCTGTCAAGACTTTTGTTTCAGCAACTGATATAATATGCTCAGTTTTCACTTCTTCCTCTTTCAGATTTTGTATATTAGAATAACATCTAGATTTTTATTATTTTTTTTAATGGAATTACTTTTGACCGTACGGCCAGATTATCAGCTGATCGTATCATTGAGTCCAGTGGAATTAAAGAAACTGATTTAAACTAGCTGACTCCATGACAAATGGAGAAGGTTTTTATAGTCTTTACATTATTTCTGCTTAATGACACAAAATCAAGCAGAACTGTCTAAATCTTTTCTAAGTGTTTTCCTTCAGCTCTCAAGAGAAAATTATAAGTACAACTGTCATTTAACTTGCTTTCTTCTGCTGTAGCAGCGAGCATTTCATTAATAGCAGTCATTTGAGTCAAAATCCTGTTTTAGTGACACTGTAAAACACACTACAAGGTCTATAGCAATGAGCGTTCAGCTCATTTCAGATGGGAGCTACTTGTGGGTGAGTCCACCTCACTCAGTGGAAGTTTAGCCATTGACTGAACTGCTGGTTGGGATTTGCAGCTCTTGTATTTGAAGAGACGTCCAAGAGGAGTTTTTGTGTCTGACTACATGGGCTTAAACATGATGGTGACAGGTACCCAGCATCACTTTCCTAAGTAAGACACAAATAGTTGGTTAAGAGAAGCTGATTTTCTTACCTGTGGTAGTTCTGAGCCCTCAGTGCTTGTGCTGACGGAGACGTTTTATCTTTCAAGAGCTTCCTTAGGTTTCTGGTTAATCCCCGGCTACAAGCCCTCCTTCTCCTGTTGTGCTCTTCTGTCTGCCATCCGTCACTGATATCCATCCTGGTCATCATTCCAGTCACTATCAACTCTCAGCAGCTTTTTTAAAGGAAGGAATCAAAAATATATGTGTATTGTATCTTTGTGAAATAAAAGATTTGAAAGCATTTTCTTTCACAGCTGCCATGTTGCACTGTCCTCTTCTTTCTCTGTTATACTTAATATAATTACACATTTAAAATATATATTGCACCTAGCGCATCTTTCTGTAAAATCCAAGATGCACATTGTGAGCTATCTGACAGCTACAACAGTCAGTGGAACAGGGAAATTGCAGGTCATATAAACCTGGCCTGGATAAAAGTGTTAACCAATAACATACAGAGAATGTTCCTGGGTTGGACTTGGGGGATTAACCAGCATGAGCTGATTATGCTAATTTTCTTCATCTCTTAATATCGTTGGATTGCTTTGTTGAAGTTGAAAGAAAAACTCCCAGTGATTTATGCGGAGAGACATTTCACCCTTCATTTCCCAGGAAGACATCTGCTTTATATGGTAAGGATCTGCCATGATAAATGTGAATTTGTTCTCTTTTCAGCCAAACATTTCCATCTGCATGGAAGAATTCAGAAGACAACAGTAAATGTTGTGTAACACAGAGTTGTTTTTGCCTCTTACCAACCATTACTACAAACTTCAATACACTAACCATTACTTTCTAGCACCAAATACCTGGCAGCTTTTCACTAATACGTTGGAGAAGGAAATCGAGTCATTTTCTTGCATTGCCTCTCCACAATTTCTTATTCAGGCTGTTTTCAAACCCATCTAGTTTTCACATTATTTAAGCAATTAGCAATATGAAACCTCTTGTTCTCACTTTCCTCTCCCTGAAAAGTAATATTCCAGCAGATAAGTCCATTAAGCTCCTGTTCTGGGACACATTATCACCTCTGCTGCCATATACACAGAGAATTGGTTGAAGCAAGGACCAATTTGCTGTTTCCTAAATGTCCCCTGCTTCCATGCATGCTTAGACATCATTAGAGATGATAAATAAGGTAATAAAATAAGCTGAACTGTAAGCAGGAAGAGAAGGAAAAACTCTTTCCTTAGCTATTAGCTTTTATTTATTTTTATTTTTATTTTTATTTTTATTTTTATTTTTATTTTTATTTTTATTTTTATTTTTATTTTTATTTTTATTTTTATTTTTATTTTTATTTTTATTTTTATTTTTATTTTTATTTTTATTTTTATTTTTATTTTTATTTTTATTTTTATTTTTATTTTTATTTTTATTTTTTTACCATCCTCTTTAATATTTTCTTATGTGAAACAGGAAGATGAGCTTACGCAAGCAGTTTTAATAAGAGGTGGGAACCAGCGGCTTTTTAGGACTCATTTATCTCATTGTGGTCTATTGTAAGTGATTTGTGGGTCTCTCCTCATCACTTTAAGAAGACACATTCCCGTAGCTGAGTGCAAAGTATAAAATCTTGATCTCTTGAAGGAACGAGAATTTTGCAAGTGCATTCACTGGGGCAGGATTTTGTGCTGAAGCCTCTTTCCATTCCTAGCACTCGTTTTGCCTGGTGGAGCCAGTTCCAAGCTGGCATGTATTTCTTGGCAAGGTGGCTCTCCTGGCCCAGGATGAGAGGGTTGCAGCTGCAGCTTTGATACCTCCTGGTGGGACGTGTTTTCCATACCGCTTGCTGGACGTGAGCCTTCGGAGTCCTCCTCCCCTTCTCCAGGCCCGCGTTACGGCTGCACGCAGCGCTGAGTAAGGCCTCTCACCCAGTGTCGTTAATCCAGGTGTTGCAAACATGGCGACGGGTTATTGGCATATGAGAAAGCCAGACTCTTACTGAAGCTTTACTTGCTGTTAAAATAAAACAAAGGCAGAGGAACAAGTGCAGTGGCTCCCAAGGGGCTGGGCTTGGAGGCTGCCAATTGATGTCGCCAGCTGGTAATGGCTGCATGGCATAGGCACCGTGCTCGGCAGCGGCTCGGGCTTTGCTGGCTGGGGACACAAAACGTCTGAGGGATGTGTCATTGGCTGCGTCTGGTCTGTCAGATAGCTCCTGAAGTGACCTGTCCTCGTCGGTCACCTCACAGAAGTTTCTGCGTCACTCTAGTCCTCCCCAGCCTCTTTTTTCTCTCAGCGCCTGAATTCTTGGACTGGGGCCTGAAAGGCGTCAGGCTACAATCCTCCCGCTCCTGGTTCTCCGCTGCCCACCTAGGAACCGAGCAGAAACGGTTGTAAGCAACAGCGTCAGCCTCCTGAGATGAGTGAATGGAGCAGGTTGGTCTTTCTCCAACATAACTTATCTGCCTTTATCTCACTATGGATAACAGTATTTCAGAGTATTGTGTGGCAGCTTCACCTAACCACAGGCATCGTCATCTGTAATGTAACATGTTTACGTTCCTATGTTGCTTTTCCAGAAATAAGTAGAAAAACACTTCAAGTAGAGGGAATGAGTTAGTACAAAATCCCACATTTTCAGATTGCTTTTAGACCATTTGAGTTGCTAACGCTGTGTTACTGACTTCGACAGTGGAACTCCATGACAGGGAATAGAAGAGAGTTGGGGTGAACTAACCTAGCGGGTGATATTTCTGTCAGAAAACAGAACCACATCCCACCAATTTAGAATCTGTAAAACTGAATATCCACAGCAAAGGCTGAGAAAACTGCTTTTTGGTTTTTTTTTTTTTTTCCCCACAAGCATGTCCTAAAAACATGGTGGAACTAAGATAAAATGTAGCAGTCTCATTTTGACATATAACCAAAATTCTTCTTTAGGGTTTGAATTTTGTTGAGGTGCTAATGAATCTTTCTGTAACATCAAAAACCAAACTGAACAACTGGATTTTAATGAAGTATTTCTGATTCTGGTAATAGTCCAGGAAAAAAAAAAAAAAAAAGGCAGTGTCAGTCCAACATTCGAATAGATTCCAGGACAAGGAAATTTAGAGAACAGCAGGTTTGCATCCATCACATGGTCCAACAACAAGCTTCTGAGTTTCACAATAACTGATCAAATCTACGTAAAGGTATACTATTCCTTTCAGCATACGGTGCACAATAAAACAATTATCTCAAAATTCAGAGTGTTTGAAGACAGTTAATGGTAAAGATGCCATGAACCTTCACAGGAAAAATACTGACAGTAGGTTTCACTCCCCCTCACCATCTTCACTCCTCCAGAACTAGCAAAAATAACACGGAATGTCAAGCACAACATCAAAATAATTCAAGGGTGATTTACTGTTCCTAAAATATTTCTAGCCACATAAAACATCAATTTGTATGGCCTGCACATGCGTCTGGCTGACCATGCATGCAAGTCAAAATGCATTTCTAACTCCAGCTGTTTCTCTTGATACTGCAGGCCTGAAGTCTGAGCGGAGTGGGTCATCAGAGGAAGGCCATGCTGTGCTGGTGGAGTTTCGTCTTTAAGATTCCATAACGAGATCTGAATTGTGTGAAGGAAAAGAAACAAAAGAATTGGGATAGTGTAGGTAGGAAGCAAGGAAACAGAAAGCTAATGGGGCATCCCGCAGGGCTGTGAAGCTAAGAATAATAAATATGATTTTAATGAAGATGATTGTGAAAACAAAGTGCTCCAAAAAAAAGGAAAAAGCAAATGCCACCCAGTTTAGAAAATGTGGGTGGTAGGAAGAAGGGTGACACCATTAGTCACAGACGAAAGAAGAGAAAGGACAGGTATGTGAAGAAAGAAGCTGAGTTCAGTCACTATTGTGCTGTCCCTATGAAGTTGCACAAAGCCAGACAGTGACAGAATCTTACTGTATGTCAAGGAGAGAAAATTGACTTTGTTCATGGGCTTCAGAGTTTTCGAAAAAAGAGTTTCTGTATCATTTACACACACTCCTTTATAAAGTAATGTAGCAGGAACAGATGAAATTGGAATAAGATAAAAGAAAAGTGAATATCAGGAAATATATTAATTATATCATATTATATTAATTATATCATACCATATCATATCATATTATATTATATTATGAATGAAAGAGTTGAAGACACTGAATGGAAGAGCTCAGCTGAAAAGAGCTAAATATTTATGTGGACAAGGATATGAATATGGAAAATGGATACGAACCTTTATGTTTCAGGACATAAGGGAACAATTAATAATGCACAGTAAAGAAGACATTTATCCTTTTTGTGTTGCTGTGTGGTTTCTTCCTCATTGTTGACAATCAGACACTGGACTAGATAATGAAGAACCTAGCTGCTATAGCCTAACTTGGTATGATAATTCTCTTGGGATCTAGAAATGAGTTTTTAAATTAATGTAATTGATTTTGTATTTAAATGACTTATTTTTGCAAGTTTATGAAGTAATGCAAACTTTCAAGTTTGCTAATTCAAATGATTGCATGAAGACCTAGAAGTTTTGGTGGTCAGATGTAGCTTTAATATAAAATTAAAGAAGACCACAGAGACTGGTCAGTTTGGAAATTGAATTCTACAGACATTTCATTTTATCTGAGCTCGTGATTCCTTTAGCTGTAGTGAAATGCCAATACCAGTGTGCAGAAGCAGTTGCTCCCTGTAAAATAATATAGATTTCTCCAATATCTGTGGAGGAAATGATCTTCAGAGCTTTGTGGTCAACAAATCACCATCACAGGACTACACAAATATAACCCAGTGGAAAATCTCCATTAAGAGTTAAGAGCTTATGTTCTTTCTCTTCAGAGTCTCCCTATTTTTTATCATAGGCACAACAAATGAAGATAAGGGAGAGATTTTTAAAGTAAATGGAGAAAAGAAGAAATTAATTTCCAAATTTTCTGCCAGGAAAAGGTCTGTCTGTAAATATTACTGTATGGCATGCTGTACCCATTTATTTGTGTTGTCTGTAAATTACTTTCTTTGGAGATTGCTGGCGGCTTTTACCATTGTGACTTTCCTGTATTCAAGAGCACTTAGAGAAGCTGCTCCTCCTTTGCCTGTATCTGCCCCATGTTCATAAGGGATTGATTTTGTGCATTCCACAAAGCAAACCGTAACAATCCTGAAAATGAATGAAATGATTAACGTCACCCTTTCTCCCAGAGCTCTCCTGTTTTTTCTCTAGCTAGGCTCCGGGTGTGACAGCTCCCCTTAATCGCCTCAGGAAGGAGCTGTGCTTTAACCTTGCCACAGTTTGGAAGAAATCCGCACAGGGTATAGCTGGATTGCTGCCTGGAGATGGGCTTTAGATCTAAATTTGCTACAGGATTCTGTGTAACCTGCTGAGAGGGAGTATTTCAGCAGAGAGGTAGATTTCATATGGCTAACGAGACCATGTCTGGCATGCACGGAGAAATTCCGCAGGGCTGGAACAAATTCTGCCCTCTCTAAGGATGGTAGAGAAGACTTTATGCTGATTAATCATTTTTTTAGGAAGTATTTTAATTGGTAGATGTGTAAATGGATAAAAGGAGATGTGTGTAGTGCAACAATATTTGGTATTAACATAAATATTTTATATTGATAAAGGGTTTCATGAGTGCTTAAATGAATGGGAATACCTTAAAATCTACCCGAATCATGATACAGTATGTTTGTTCTTATCACTTCTATTTGTTACTATACTACAGAGAGGTGGTGGCCTCTAGTGGACTCAGTATAGGCTATGGCAAAGCTGAGATTTTGGGGCAGATGTAATTGCTACCAACAGTTTGTAAAAGCTTAGTACTTACTAGGGAGACGCTTTCTCAATTTTAAGCTTGGTTGGAGCTATTGTGTAGACAAAGCTCTAAGCGGCTAGGACTTTTTTTAGATTTTTTATTTAAATCCATTTTTAGAAGGCTTTAAAGCCAATTTGGGCTGCTTGGAACATGATGTACAGGGACACTTCAATGGCTTTAAAAGCAGGACTAGCTGAAATATTTTCAAACCTGGCCGTTTCGGTAGTTTTTCCAAGTCAGGTGTGTCTAACATTTCTTCTGACCCCATATGCTCAGGCACGGAATGGGACATGAGACTTGGCATCCCCTTGGCAGGGCTGTCCCTCTGCCCGGTAGACCCACGTCTGGGGAGTGTGCGTGCCCTTCAGATCACACCACAAGGTAAGCCTAATATTAATCATGGTGCAAATCCACAGCTGTGGGGCTTGGCTTCTGAAAGGGCCAAATAAAGTGGAAGGACCTCCCTACCTTAATTATTGGTTCTCTGATGTTTATCTACAGCTTTGAAGTATACAGTGTATATAGTAATATACATAATATACATAATAAATATTATCAGAAGAGCAAGGGGAAAATTCACTTGGGAATCTTTGGTCGCTACATATTCTTATCACCAACATTTCATATGGCTTCCATATCAGGGTTGTCCATGGGACAGTCAAAGCCAGGCTTCTCTGGCACACAACTCGCTGAGTCAGGGCCTTATTCCCTCACCAAATTCACAGCAGCAATAGCAATCATAATTCTGCAGCTATTTTGAACCATTAAGACAAATAAAAAATTAGTGCCTGTAATTTAATTCTTACAGATGATTATGTATTACATCCTCATGAGTACGTATATTCTCCCATACTCCTACACACAAAATTTTGCTTATCTGGTATCAGTTCTATACTTTATGTGTAATTGGATCCTTATAGAATATCTTTCTACATACTGAGCCAAGTTTTTTCACTCGTTTTATGATTCTAAAGGAATCCTACACAAGGTGTAATTTGTCTTTAGATGTTAAATCTGCTTTTGAAAAATTCCTTTCTGATGATTTGCTGGGAATGGTTATGGAAAACAGGAAGTTTCAGGCAGATCTGCCAAAACAAGCGAGAACGTGCCCAGAGGTGAAGTGCATACGCAAGTAGAAACCAAAACGAGTTCTGTAGCATATTTTATACATAATTTTGTATTTTATATGGGAATGTGCAAATTTCTAGATGATCCTGCCTGATGGTGTTACACAGAGTTCTCTTAAAAGCTCATGAAGATTTGATTTTTTCTCAATTACATTCTTAGATCTTACATTTCCTTGTACAGTAAGATGCTTTTATTGCACAATAGCAGAGTAATAGAGCTTTTAAAGGGTGCAGATTCCATTTCTGTACATTTTATAGATATTTTATATTTTCAGGGTGGCTTAAGAGGGCCTTATCATAATTAAAAAATAACCCTTTGATCTTGATTTTGCCACTTATCACAATATGTGTGGTACTAAGTTTATCTCAGTAATTAAGTCTTAAAACTGTATTTAAGATCAAATGTACTCTGAAAACCACTGAGATGGAAAGTTTAGCTAGATAGCTTGGAAATTTGTCAAAGTTTGGTTAAACCACTTCTAGGAACACAAATTTATGCATGCGATTATAAATAATATTTACAAACACAGTTGTAAAGTCACAATCATCACAAGTACTACCAGGTTACTCTGCCTTAGACCTTCAGATTAGAGTACATAAAGCCCTAGCTTTTTGGTATCTCAGTTGCCATCTGATCTTGGGGTGTGCAGAGGTTCCCCCTAATATCATTTGAAGCTGATGAGGATTGTAACACTAAGCAAACCCTAAAGCTGTGCGCAAACAGTTTCAAGGTCTTCCTACTAATATATAGTAAAAATCCAATTTGTGCAAACACTAATAGTTTTAATACAATTCTCATGATACAGTGATACAGTACAGTGGGATTTTTGAGATCTGAAGTCAGAAGTTTACACGATGGTCTTTTTTTTGTCTTTCTATATAAGTTTTTAGTTACCACGATTATAATAAAAGCCTTAAAAATATTAATAGAATGTACGTTACAAGCCCCAGTGCTAATTCTCTGAAGCTATTCCCAGTTTATACAGGTGTTAATGAACTGCTTGTCTCGTATTTTATCCCCAATATCCTTTGTCTGTGTATATAGATCTCTTTGGCTAGACATACTTTTGGTAATGAAATTACCCAGTCATGGAAGCAACAATTTCCTCTACTGTGGAAAACCAAAGGCAATTTCATGTCTGGAGTCCAAGATTCTCCAGTTACAAAACTCTTCACATACATTTTGTGGGGTCTGATGTACGCTACTGAATTTAAATCCTGGTTTTATGGCATATATGCCACATGTTAAACAACGAAGTATCAGCTATCAAGTTCATTGATATCTGTGCTTGTGGAGGCTGTTTCTTTTGTTTGTTTGTTCATTTGTTTTCGTTTCTTTCTTTCTTTTTTAAGGGAGAATGGTAAGTTTATAGAACTGCAAAAATAAAGGGTGATATAAGCAATGAACACGAGTGAATACACTTGTGGGTTTTTCTCATACATATTGAAGAGTTTGTTCTTTCTATTTATACAGCCATAAAACTAGCTTGCATATGGAAGAGGCAGAAATCTGGAAAAATTGTGATGATGACTGATATTACCACTGCTATGTTACTAATCATAACTGTTTTGCTTATAGCAATATCAAGAGCAAAACTGCTCACGATTCCACTTGCTACTGGCATTGCAATTTCCAGTTTGGAAGCTGGTTCTTTGGAGAATACCATATCCCTTATAAGTCTACAGGTGAACATTTGCCTTATGTCCTGAGCATCACGTCTGCATTATCACCCATTTTTGTCAAGCAAAAAGTACTTTCAGACGTGCTATAGGAACAATTTTGTAAGCCACTTAAAAATCATATTTCTTAGTAGCAATTAAACAGAAAAGAACGATGCTTTGTATCAACAAATAGCTCCTATGGTTATAATTAGCAACTCCAAAGAAAGTGATTGTATCTCTCTCAGTTACAATCCACACACAAAGGCCTATCAACTTTTTTTTTTTTTTTTCTGACCAAAATATTTAGTTTTGAAAAATCAGGTATTCTTCAGATAACAACTTGAACTGTCAAAACAAGTTTCTATTCTGTATTAATTTGGAAGCGAAGAGTGTAAAAGAACAGGATAAATATTGATGAAGTTAGCCTGGATTGTGGGTTTTATCTTCTGCTGCATGCCTGGCACAAGATGTAGCATCCCTCACTCTGCAAAAATCACTAGAGCAGCTGAAATCCCACGTGCTGAGCCTGTGTCCTGCTGTCCTGCATGTTTATTTCCTGCTGGAGAGGAAGCACGCTGCTGACCAGGTTTAAAATCCTATCCAGGAACTGCAGTAGAAAAAGCAGAGTAAATAAAAGTAAAGTAGATTCTGAGGAAAAGCTAGCGGATCGGTGTTTTAAAGGTGTTTTTGACTAAGCCTCATCTGCTAAAGCTTACGCATCTGGAAGTTAAGCATCTAAGTCAGAGTTAGTCACCCACAGGTCCCTTTACAGTCAGCGCTGATGACCAGGCATGGTTAGAGGGTGGTTAAGCACATCACCAGGCCTCTAAGGTAAGCCAGGGGAATTGTCCTCCAGTCGTCTGCATCCCTTGATGCCTACGTTAGGATCCCAGATATCTACACCATAGATGCCATTGCAGATACCTAAAAAGTTCAATATCTAAACCGTTCTCTCTCTATAGTCCACGGAAATCTGAAGTTTAGGCAAAAAAATCCTGCCCTTTATAGACAGTAAAACACAGAAAGAGAACTGCAGCCCAGCCTGCCTAAGGTTGCTGACAGAAAATCCGCAAGGGTAGCATGGAGTCAGAACTGTAAACGCTGATGTTGCTGATCCAGTTAACGCGTGTTTCACGTGAACTTCCAAGAGGCAGCAGAAAGCTGAAATGCAAGAAAGAGATGACCTGGCATGCTTGGCACTGAAAGAGAGCATTGAGATCTGGGCAGTGCTGAAACACAGTAATAAAACAAAATCAATACCTTCTTGGAAAAGACAGTTGTAAAGAAATCAGGTAGGACAGATTCCATCCATTCTTGCTATGGGCGAGCAGTTTTAAATGTTGAGGACTTGGGACTTTTATTTTATTTATTTTTTTTTACATAAGATATTTATCTCTTCTAAGTGTTTAAGCATATAAGAAGAAAGTGGACTAAAAAGAAAAACAACCAACCAAACAAACAAAAAAATCCACTACCACGAAAAAGAAAAAAAAAAGGAAAAAAAACCCTAGCAGTTCATTTTCCAGTTTAGGCAATAGTATGAACTGAAAGGTCACAGAGCACTACGTTGTGTGATAAATGCATCATAGCTCCACTGAACCTACTTACCTTCAGGCACCTAAATGTTTGGCTCAAATCCTCTGTTTGTTTATCAGATACAAACATCTACGTAACTCATAAATCCTCATAAAGGCAATTTATTCCCCCCCCCCCCCCAAATCTATTTCTTCTTTTAACAGAAAAATCTTCTTGAAAAGAATTCTTGCACAGCAGGTCAATAAATCAACAAACATGTTTTCAGATGATGTAGCACCGTCAGGATAACGCATGCTTTGTCTGCATGCGCATTCTGTAGATCTATTCAATCCATGTCTGAAAAGAAATTAATTCACAGACTCTCTGCTGTAGACTGAGAGCAAAAAGAAAAACAAGAATACAAATAGTGGCCTAGAGCATTAGAAATAAATAGACTCAAGGCTGACCTGCCAATATTTAGCTACCCTGAACAGTGGCACTCTCTGTCTGAGAGAACACGGATTACTTTTATTCAGTGCTATTCTTCCACAAGTTATCAAGCTGCTGAAAAATTCAAGAGTTATAAGCATATAAGCAGTTTAAAAACACATTGAAATCCTTGGATTTCAACACTGACAAATGGATGAGTGGCAGCAAGCTTTCTCTCTTATTAAAGGGGATTATTTGCTTGTGTGTCCACACTAAGTACTTCTGAAGAAATAGCGTAGGATGCCAGAGACCAGAAAGCACTGGATTTGACATTGTTCATGCAGCCTATTGTCCCTCTAGTCCACAAACATCAATTCTTTGACAGAGACCAGTATTTAACCTTTGCATGAATTTAAGAAATTCCACAACAGGCAGGTATTGAGTAACCTGCTGTCCATATAAATTTGGCTTGTGACTAAAGCTTGGCTTCAATCTTGACACACAGTGGTAATTCTCTTTTCCAAATTTTTCCCGTTTAATTTTGATAACCATTCTGCTAAGTTTCATACATTGCTTTGACTTACTCTTTAGTTCAGTGCCTTTCCTTGAAGAGCTTGCAGAGGACAGATTTCACACCCTGCATATTGTTTTACGGCAACGCTCTCAACAACAGTGCAGAGAAAAAATAAAGGGTGAGGGTGAACCTGGAGAGAACACAGGGAATGGGGCCAAGATTTTCTGCCCAAAATCTCATACGTGGTGACAAGGAATATTGCCAGTTTTCTGCCTCTGTTGACGAGTTCAGGAGGAGAATTCCATCTGCCAGCTGCTTGTCCAGGTCTCCTGTACAAGGCTGCTGTATCTGAATTTTGGGAATGAAACCAGCCTCTTTTTTCTGCTTATTTAGAAAGTACATTATCACGTAAAATATGACAACATAGTGAATACTAACTTTCACAGAATACATTCTAGTATTACAAAATGAGTGCAATAGCCTTACCTTTCTTGTGAAAGCTGGATATTAGCTTCATTGGATTATTTTGGATTTAGTGCCAAGGCAAGACTTCACATCTGGCTCCTGGTTTGCTTACACAACAGGTACAGCAAGAGTAATCTCAAGGATTGCTAACAATGAGCCCTAAGTAACAGTGAAATAGTGCATCCATACAGCTACTTCTGACCAGTAAGACTGATATTATTTAGATACAAAATGCAGTTGTCCAGGAATGAGCTCAGGCTGTGATAGTGGTCCAGCCATTGCAGAGCAGTGACTTTTGCTCTCTACGGATTCCAACTGCATCTGCATTTGTTTTCTGGAGGTGAAGGAGTTTCTCTTTAAAAACAATCTCTGGATGCAGCCTTTCATAGTCCAATTTGATGGTAGGGTGAATACAATATTATAAACAGCCTGCTGAAGTTATTCATTATTTCATCTGCACAGAAGTCAGACTTGCATGCAGAACAAACATATTCAAATTCTTTTCCGTGAGTGGCCAGCTTAAAAATAAAGTGCTCTCTACCTTCTAACTCGTATACTTGGGAAGTTAATTTGCTTTTCTTACTGTTAAGGGAAATAAGTCTTAAGACTTTCAATTATTTTCTAACTCCATTCACCTGTATGGAAATTCAGTAGTTAATTAAAAACAAACCCACCATAGCTTAAAATCATGTTAAGAACACCATTTGGTGTGACAGGGGATTCAGCATTTGACAGGCACGTGCACACTTGGGAGATAACTATATGACTGAATCTCTGTAGCTATTATCAACTGTCTGTAGCCTTTTCTTTTTCTCGATGAATGAAATATTAGCATAAAGCATCACCAGGATCTTACAAACCATCTGTTTCTGTTCTTCCTCCCTTTCTACCTTTCTGTTATCGTACATCTCTTTATTTTAAATAGATTTGTACAGCCTCTATAAAAATTTCAATGAAATAACCGGAGCATTTTGTACACGGTACAACTTTTGAAGATCTCCCTGGAACAGTGCAAGTATTCTGAATTTTAAATCGATAGTAATTAAAAATACATTGCCACTCTCTAATGAATTAATCCAGCATTTAAATCTGCACAGCAGCTATTCATCAGGGAAGTTCTAAATGTGGATTCTAATCTAGCCTGGTTCTTGATTTTTTTTTTTTTAATTTTTATTTGAAGGGACATATGCATGTGATCCTGCTGAGAAAGGAGTTCATATTCACTGATTAAGAGGACTCTGACACTGCCAGACTATGAGGATACAAATTACTTTACAGTATTTTTTTTTTCCTGGTGGCTCACACCTGCTTACTTCCTTTTTGAAAACTACGCACGTGATAGAATAAGTTATTTGGTTGTCATCGTAGTCTGTATTCACAGAACTTAAAATATCGTGACTTTAAAAATAGAACTTTTAAAATGAGTTGAGGCTATGAAATTTTACAGTTATAGAGAGTCACGCTACTGTGGTATATAATAATATTTCCCTCAGAAAGGGATCTGGGGGCTTTTGATTGATGGCAAGTTGAAGATGAGCCAGCAGTGTGCCCTGGCAGCCCCAAGGGCCAACCCTACCCTGGGTGCATCAGGAACAGCACTGCCAGCTGCTCTGCTCCATGCAGCCTCACTTGAAGTACTGTGCTGAGTTTTGGATGCCACAATATAAGAAGGACATAAAGCTGTTAGAGAGTGTCCAAAGGAGGGCATCAAAGACCGTGAAGGGTCTAGAGGGCAAGATGTATGAGGAGCAGCTGAGGTCCCTTGGTTTGTTCAGCCCAGAGCAGAGCAGGCCGAGGGGAGGCCTCATGGCGGCCTGCAGCTCCCTCACGAGGGGAGCGGAGGGGCAGGCGCTGAGCTCTGCTCTCTGGGGACAGCGACAGGACCCGAGGGAACAGCATGGAGCTGGGACAGGGGAGGGTCAGGCTGGGGGTTAGGGAAAGGTTCTGCACCCAGAGGTGGTCGGGCACGCAGCCTGCCCCAATTCAAGAAGCATTTGGACAACACTCAGCAACAGTCTGTTTTTTTGGGTGGTCCCATGTGGAGGCACGGTTTGGACTCCATGATCCATGTGGGTCCCTTCCAACTGGAGATATTGTGCGATTCTATGATTTGCTTTTGTATAATGAGGCAGCTTCAAACTGCTAACGTGAGTAAATGGAGATTGAAAACCTCGTATTGAGAGCCTCAATATAAGGGATTTCACCTGCCAGTGTCACTGAGGGACATCATGGGATGATGAAGTCACAAGATGCTTTCCTGACAAACAACAAGAAATGGGGGAAGGAATTTCAAATACATACCCATCCCTATGAGAAGAAAATTATTTCTCTATCATCTCCACTATGATTCCAGTGGTGAAATACAGGAAAGAGGAGTTAGAGGAAAGGAAAGGAATTAAAGGAAGGGAGAAAGGAATAAGGAACGGAATCTTTTTCTGAAGGTTTACTGGAGAGAAAGGTGGGGTATTATACTGTTCAACTTCTTAAAGGACCTAAGGAAGGGTACCAGTTTCTACAGGAATATAGCTGTGATAGGCATTGAGCAGACTTTTTTTTTTTTTAATTTTAGACCTGGGCATTATATATTTTTAGTCTTTCTTTTGCTCGGCATTCTCTGCAATTGCTGCCATGACACTCAACTATCAATTTCATGTAGTGAAGCAAGGAAAAGTCAGCTCAGTTCCTCAAAGGAAAACACACCATGACATGGGAGTTCATGGCATGCAAGAGTTAGCACTGTCAGCCTGAAGTGAAGTGGTATCTAACGAGGGACGGACTGCTGCTGAAATCTTGGAGAAGGCATTTGGATGTGGACTTGTATATAAAGTAGGCACTTCCGAACTACATATATACTCTCCAGAGGCCCAAAGCTAAACCAAACACATGTTGAAGAGAAGGAAGGGCTGAGCAGACAATTTGCATGTTAGAGCAGAAAAAAGTTGCTAAGGGATAAGCTTCAGTTCTTGGAGAGAGAAGAAAGGGTCAAATGTAAGAGCGGAAGGACTTCAGCAGGGCTGGCAAGAACGGCTTCAACTGGAAGAAGAGGGGACCAGCAAGGAGCAACAGTGGATAGGTGAAAGCCTCCAAAGATTAGCCATAGGACCATTTAAAGTAAAATACTAGGAAAAGTCAGGTTGAGTATGTTTTAATGGGATAATATGAGGGAAGAACTCATAGAGTAGGAAGTGAGCAAGTAAGAGAGAAAAAGCAACTGATGAAGAATGAGGAAAGCCAAGGAAGACAGAAATATGTGATATAAAATTGCCTGAAAACCTCTGGAGAGTGGTAACAAAGCTGTTGTTCATCACTCCTTTCACTGAATGTGTAAATGGGCTGAACAACAGCTTGGACTGCCCTTCTAGTAGTATTTAACTCTTATCTTCTATCATTAATTAGCTTGGTTCAACAGAGGTAAATGGGATCAAGGTGCAACATGGTTAATGCTGACGGAAATGTTTCCTATAGCATATGGGTATGGCTGCTTCAGTCACAGCAAAAAATTATCATGACAGGGTGGTGATAGATCTCCTTATCCATTTTCCCCTATAAAGCAGTGAATGTCTCCAAGGTCCTAATCCAGCTGCTTAGTAGCGCTTTGAGAGCTTTATCATTTCTCCACGCTTCAGAGGAAATATAATGGTGTGATATCCCTTGCATGATACACTACCTCAGTGCTTAGGAGCAGGATGAAGGTGCTGGGCAAAGGTGGTTTACAGCATCTGTTTGTTCAGCTGACTTCAGAGCTGTGCAGGAACGGCTCGGTCCTCACAACATGTCAGGAAAAAGCCTCAGAGTCACTGTAGTTCACACTATGTTTTTTTATATACCCCCAAAAGAATGCCATAAACCTAAAATCATGTTCAAGTGCCTCCTGATGATAGTCTCAGTTTTACAATGACGCAGGAGACCCCCTGTACAGTGGTCATTCCCAAAGATCTTTTGAGACTATCTAATCCTTTTTCTGAAAAATAAATATTAAAAAACAGCTAAGTGGGTCCAAATGTGAGCTCTATATACTACTTTTCTTTAACACCCCCTACTCTCTCTTGGTGTATTCCTCTTCTTTCATAGTTCTCCCAATACATTTTAATGCAGTTCACTAACTGAAACAATTCAGCACTGTCACCTTACCCAGTATGTTAACAAAATCCTTGTTATGAGGGGAGCTCAAAGGTTCACAGATCTTTTCTCTTTTTCAAGTGGAACACGAATATTGGAGGAATAGGGCAAAGTTTTCCAAAGTGTTTAGTGTGAAAAACTCCAGGATTCATTTTAATAAGTGCTGTGCATCCATATATTATAAATCTCAGAGGGATTACAGTAAATAACTACTGTCAGCAATTCTAAGTTAAAAGAAGTGCTAAAAGCTCATGTAAGCTGACCGCTCAATTATTATATAAAGCTAACATTTTGTAAGCAGTCTGATTCTGCCTAATCTCAGCTTCAAGACATGTTATACATCAATATTGATAAACATCAATTGATATATAATTGTATTGTGTTGAAATTTTTTTTTTGAAGTTACTTAAAGACTATGTTTATGTTAACCCCCAAACTTCCAGCTGATAAACTGAGTAAATTGATCTTTGGCATCTCTGCATTTTTCCAAACCTTTGTTGATTCTCACAATGTTTTTTTGAGCTATGTTCAATTTATCTTGGACTGAGGACACTGTAGCTGCATACAGTATTCTACAAGCATTTACCCCAAAAGACAGAAAAAGTGTTACTTCTCATCTTGCATTTGATAACCTCATGTTTATATATCCAAGAAAACATACTATCCATTTCAGGTATAGCGTTACATATGGAACTTACATTCAGTGACTGTCTGCCACGATCCTCAGCTGTGTTTAAACATGGCTAGCACTTTTCTGCTCATTTCTGCAGCAGTACTTTTCTAGCTTTTAGGATTAAACATTGCAATGTTTTTCATGTCATATTGTAAACTATTTCCTCCTACTTCTCTCATTTGGTGTGTAAACCACCTTTATTAGTTTGGTCATTCATATAAGTCACGTTAGGAGAAATTAACCTACCAGCAAGAAAACAATAAAGTGAAACTTCTACATTTTCAGATCACTGTGAGAAACAGGCACTCTAGCAGGTTCAAAAGCTCTGCTGGAGTGTCTGGAACTAATGAAAGTTACTCTACACCACCTGCTGAATCAAGTTAAATAGACTGTCTGATTAATTAAAGTGTCAGCCTAACCAATGGCTTCAATTTCAGTTTTTCACAAAATGAAAGGTTCCAACAAAGAAATAGAGAAAAAAACTATTAGGTTATCTAGTTCATTCCATGTCATTGCAGAACAGTTCCTCTGATGATATTTTTATTCCAGTTTGTTCGATGCAGCTTTAAAGGCTTGGAGAGGCATAAGCCACAGCTTCTGCCTGCATATGAATTTACAGTCTGCTAAACCCTGATCCCTATCTTCGCATATGAATAATGATTTTATTTTTCATAATAGTACTGTAATATGTCCACTTAAACAATGTCCTTGCCACCTCCCTGTACGGTCGGTCTTACTCCACTGCAAATTCCTAAAGGCTGTGTTGTAAAACTGCAATTTGTTGTCACTGGTTTCAGATTCATTTCATTCAGAGCTCTACACTAGCACACAATTCCGTCCTCCTTCTTTGCTCTCCGTAGTATGATGCATCAAGCTGTATGAACATAATATCAGATATAAAAAATATATCATAAACAGAAATATGTCAAATTGAAGTATAGGTTTGGCATCTGGGAAGTTGGATTTTTTTCCTTATTTTTCGGATGACAATTTTTCAGATTTTTGACAATCCCATTTCGTGTCCTGCATTTTTGCATGAAAGCATCCTTTTTTATTGAAAAAGCTGTTTGATTAAGGACCTTTTTACCAGCATCTCTGAACACTTCTATGAACTCTGTTGCTATAGTTCTCTAGAACTCAAAAATGTTACCAAATTGCCTCTGAAAATTAGAAGATATAATTTTTTCAACAAAACCTCTGGGAAGCCAAATAGAGTTCTAAGGATTATCATGGGCTTAGTGGCTCTGGGTGAGGAGCAAGCTTTGGAAGAGTTACAGAAAAATGAGCTACAGAACTGGAAAAAAATTGTGTTAGAGACAGGACCTGTTAGCTCTATGGCAAAAATGCATTCAGCTGGAAACAGTAGCCAACATCCACCTATCTCCAATGTTTATCTAATGGGATGAAAATTATAGCATCATGTAACAGGCCTTTATGACCTGTTGTCTGTATTTCTGCTCTCACTTTCTTCTCCCTCTCTACAGTACACATACTTTATGTAAATGTCCATAATATTGAACACACCATACGTTAAATGCCTCTGTTTATTATGAGATCTTTGCCTTTGTACCACACGTTAGCTTTGCAGTGGTGGAATAGGAGGGAAAACTTCACTTTTGTTAAGAGTTTTAACTTCTCCATGTGGACTGGCAGCCTCCAGATGGCCAAAAAAAACACCTGGACTGCTACCTGCCTCCAGAAGTGTGTTAGCTCAGTATTAAAAGAACTAGACACGGCCATAAGCTTCAAGTGGGTGCCTTCAGATGTCACTTACCTTGGTATTAAATCAGCTAGGCATATGACGAGCAATAAGCGAGCCCCTTGTGGCTGTGGTTATTTAGGTTCTTTGCAGTCTAATTATCAAATCTAATACCTGAAACACAGTGCTTTGAACAAACAGCACCTGAATTAACCCCTAGCATGGGGCATGCACTGAGCACTCACAACCCTGTTTTAAAAAACCCTCAGTTCCTGAGGGTGCAGTTCCTCAGTTGTAAACTGTGTTTGTCCTAAATGTGTATCTAAAAATAAAAATTAAAAAATTAAAAAATCATCCTGCCTGCTTCAACTGCAAATACTATACTCAACTACTCAAGTGCGCTGAAGCAGAAACCGATGTCGCAACGCCACAATACTTTAGGGCAAGGGCCTGGAGACCGGCAAAGCAAACCCTGCTGCTGTTCTCACCGGCTTGGCATGAGGCTGGAGGCCAGCGTGTGGGCAGGGAAAATGTGTTGTTGCTGCAAGTAAATCCTAGTGGTGAAGTGGTACCTTAGTAACAGGTACAGTAATAAGACTGGGGGGTGTGTGTGGGGTGTACAGTATTAAGACTTGGGGCGGGGAGGGAGGTTTGTCAGGGGACTCTTTCACGTTGTTTCACGTTATAACCGAGTTTCTTCCCGCGGCGCAGCCTCCTCTGAGGCAACCCCTCCCGGCCAGCCGCCTTGGGGCTAATCTCCCCCTCACAGCCGCCTCGCCCCGCGGCCGCCGCCCTTCGCCGCGGCTCCCCTCAGGACGGAGCCGTGCCCGCCCTGAGGGGGCGACCGAGGCCGCGCTGCCGCCCGGCGCCGCCCTGCGCCTGCGTGGCGCTGCCTCCTTCCCTCCCTCCCTTCCCTCCCTCCATGGGGCCATGGGCGGCTGAGGCGGAGCGGAGCAGCGGCACCGCCCGGGCGTCTCGGGCGCCTTCTTCCCCTGCCCCATGTCGGCGCGGCTCGGCCGGGCGGCGCTGCTGCTGCTGGGGCGGCCGGGGGGCCCCGCTGCCTCCGTGCCCTCCTCGTCGTCCTGCCTGGGCTCGCTGCGGGCCCCGCCGCGTTGCTGCTGCCGCCGCCTGGGCAGCCTGAGCGGCGGCACCGAGGGGCTGCTCCTGCCCGGGGGGGCTCCGCCGCCGCCGCCCGGCCGGGCTCTGGGCACCCACCCCAAGAAGGAGCCGATGGAGGCGTTGAACACGGCGCAGGGAGCCCGCGACTTCATCTACAGCCTGCACTCCACCGAGCGGAGCTGCCTGCTGCGGGAGCTGCACCGCTTCGAGTCCATCGCCATCGCCCAAGGTGAGCGGTGCCGGTCCCGGCGTGTCCCCCCGCGGGGTGCTGGTGGCTCCGTGGGGCTGGCGAGGAGGAAACCGGGGGGCGAGGCGTCGAGAAAGCTGCGAGCGTGACCCACAGCTCCACATGGCCGCCCCACGCGAGTTTAGTTTCCAGAACCATCCGCCCCGCCTTTGTCTTCACAACTTCTGCCCCGTTGGGTTCGCCGCGTGCTGGCCGTCCCGTGAGGAGTTTCCGAAAGGGTGTGGGCGGCCGGGTTTCGGGACGGGAGTAGGAAAGTGTGTCACGTACAAAATCCCCCCGACGCTGGTACAGCGGTAAACGGGTTTCAGATCTCCAAAGAGATCCTGGGCTGCTGCTGCTCCGGGAGCTCGTTCAGGAGTTGTGCTGCCCTGCACAGAGGGCTGCCGGTGGGAGGATGCCTGCCAAGGATTGCTTGGCAGTAATCCACCCTTCCACGGGCACGTATACGTGTGCTGGGAAGGTTTATAGGTGTGTCTTTGAGTGCAACGCCAGCTAAAATAATCCGCACTGATTTTTCCGTGATCCGACTGCTCTTTCCAACTTGGCACTTCCCCATACACAAATCAAAAACGTGACAAAATCAAATCCCGTTGATTGCAGCCTCGGTGCTTCTGATGCTCAGCGGTAATTTTATGGTACCTATTGCGGCTGAGATGACAGCAGGCACTTCAGAGCTCAGCGTGCATTTGATCTAGGCCTCTGTGACTTTGATAGTAGCGTGCCCTTGGAAAGGGCATTTCTGTGGCTCGTAGCTGCTCTGTACATGTCTTGAGGAAATCTTAGAGTGGGCAGAAAACAGTTCCAAGGGGCAGCCGAAGGAGTGCTGCTTTCACGAAGAAGCAGAACCTTTTCAGGTACCTCTTCAGTGCTGTCTGTAGTACACCTGCACGCAAACAGAGCAAGAGCAGTTAATGTAAATAGCTTGTTTTAGGAGCAGTGCTACTGTTTTGCAGAGCACAAATTGGTTATATTTGTTTCCCAGTCAGAAAGCATGCTTTAAGCTGTCAATTGACCCTAACTTTTGAGTACTAACAACTAACACTCTTCCTGAGGATCCTTGTCAGCATCTGAAAGGTTCTTGCTATAGGTTTTTGCACAAGTTTCTATCCCAACAGTTACTGCTCAGGTGAAAGTAGGTTGCTCACAGAGCTGCTGTATCACCAGAGGATCGTGTTGGGGATATCAAAACCTTTAAAATGTATTTCAGTATGTCTCAAGGTTTGTACGGAGATAATTCAACAGATGGTCCTATTTAATATCTGGTTGCTCAGCTGCTGTTAGCTATAGTATGAGAGTCCTTTTCTATAAAGTACTGTGACTATCTGATAATTTAGGATCTGAAAGACCGAGTAACAAAAACATTAGTTTAAGTTTAGAGACATAACTGCATGTGACTTATGAGTAAACTGCGGGTATATGTTGGTAGTGGAAATTGTCGTTCACTTGTGCCAGAAATTGTAACTGTTCATCTCACTGGGAGGAGAGTTTCAGCAAAACCTCAGGTCTGGGCTTTGTAGCCCCACAGGTGAAGGTTGCCAAAGTGCAGTGATGCCATCAGACCTCAGTCCGGGGAGTCAGATTTTTGATCTGCCCAGCAGCTGGTGGTAACTTGATTTTTAGGAAACTAACTTCTTCCTTTAGCCAGCTCCATTCAGATTTTTTTACCTGACTACAGCATATGAGCTGTCAGCTTTTCTCCCTAAGAAGTGATCTTTCTACACATGTTTTTGACAAAAAAAACATAACCAAGAAGAGCTTCTAGAAAGTCTTTTGAATAAAAATTAGCCAAAAAAATACCTTAAACCTATAGTGTGTACCTCTTGTGTGTTCCATGATAGAGAACTAAAATCGCATGAATGAGAGAGGTAACGTGGCACAGAAATCATTCAGTGCAGATGCAGGTGCTGTGCTTTTTTTAGAGGTGCCACCAAAGCACTGGATTCTTTTTCGGTGTGCAGGTGTTTGAGCTGTCATGGGCTAGGGAAGGAGGGGAGGGCAGGGTCGATATTGACAGAATTCAGCTTTTATGGGATGAAGGGAAGCAAATGTAGAGCCAGGCACTTCAGGGTCATCAGGTGTGCATCATTGCTCACAACACCAGGCAGTGACAGAAGCACACAAAGTGAGTAGAAGGGCTGCACTGGAAAGAAAATGACACGATTTCTGGGCTAGATGATGATACTCTGTGCTTCATGTGCTTTATTATGATTAGATAATGCTTTGTATGTTTGCCCTTGCCTGCTGTTAAATTGGTGACTGTGCAGGAATGATTTAACGAGGTGCACGGGCTGTGATTGTGAGTAGCAAAGGGGAGGGATTTGTGCCCTGCTTTCCTAGTGCTTTCTCCAATCTATTAATGTCACTTCTGTTTTTTACAATTGATCAGCTCAGTGTAGCTAAAATGATTTGGGGAATGTTGTGTTTCTGCTCTTATCTTTTCATCCTGTGGCAGCATGCTGTAGCTCCAGGTAGTCGATGCTTTAGATCAGATTGCTAGTTTGATTTCCAATGAGGTGTGATCCGAATGCAGCCTTCAAATTTGCTTGCCTGCCTGCTAAGCAAGTTCCTCTGTCCTATTTCAGTCTGGAAAATCAGTCCTTCCTCAGTCGTGAAATGCATATGCAGTTTTGTCACTCCGTGCACTTAAGTTTGTTTTGTGCCTGTGATCTTTTCATACTTCTATATGGAAAGGGAGGTCTTAGTCCGTACCCTTCTTAACGTGGTCCTTCCTGGGCTAAGTTTTGACCTTCTTCCTTCACTGCCTCTTCTGTGCCCTAACAGACCCCATAACAGCTCGGGGAAGCTGTCAGCAATATGGGGAGACGTGGGCACACCAAGAACCAAATGGGGCCTGTTCCTCAGTCCATTCGCAGGCCTACCACCGGGAGGATGCAGTCCCATCAACTAATTGCCCTAGCGCGAAATATGACAGGACACACTATCTGTGGCCTCCCCTAATGGCAGAGGCTAGAGGGAAACCCAGCCGCTGCCGTGGCTGCTCCGCCGAAGAACGGTCCTCAGGTAGGTGAGCCGTAGCCATCCACCTTTGAGTTAGGTGAGTCTCGAGTGTTTCGATGCTTTAACGCCTCGGTTTGCCCTGTAGTCGCGTAGCCTGTAGGTGGGAGAGGTCTGAGACGGGGGCTTGGAACGGTTCCTGCCGCCACGCGTGTCTTCTGCTTCCAGGTGCTGAGCGCTAGCAGTGGGTTTAAACGGTTCAGCCTCCAGAAAGCAGCTGAAAACTTGCTGTATTAACAAACACCGAAATGATTCTGTTTGTTTAATGTTTGTCTTCGGTCAGAAGGCTGCGTTGCTCGCTGATCTGTGAGCTCACGTTAAAGGATGGCTATCGAAGCTGGGCTTACCCGGCAGCCTGACTTCAAATACTAGGAAGCTTTTGCATAGGAGAACCGGGGCGGGAGAATATGAAACTGAATCTTGATGGAACTGTTTTTAAAAAGATATTCTGAGAAGCGTCCTGATTTAGACTATAATCTATATTTTGTTAACTGTCTTAGTCAAAACATCACTAAATTGCTCTTTCTGGGGACTGCTACAAGACCTTCCCACCTGGATTTAGTTTTCTGTTTTCATTAAAGTCTTTTTTTTCTTCCCTTCCTTTTTTCTTGGAAAGGTGAATAGGCTCTTGCATTTTCCCAAGAAGAGTTTCAGAAAAGTGTTGTTTGTTTTTTTTAAATTTCAGCTTGTATTTCTTGTAAGCACGTCAGCCGCAGCAGATGGAGATGATGAATGTGGACTTGAATACAAATATTTTGTGTTCTTCTTTTTCATAGTTACAGAAACACAGAAGTAGCAAATTAGCCGGTTCCTTTAAACTGCAGTAGTGCCACTCTCCTGTTTGTGGAAGTGGTGCTCCGTGATCAAGGCTTCGTCTTCTTGGCAACAGAGCGAGCCCTCCTTCCCTTTGCTCCTTTCTTACATAGAGAGATGGAAGTATAAAAATCGTACTGGCAATGTGGAGGGTGACTTCATGCTTCTAACCTGTTGTACCAAAAGTGAGGGATTTTAGAAGGAAGGAGAGGGGCTTACGTTCAGGTTTTCTGCCTTTAGTTTCCAGTGTATATTTGAAAATGATTCCTGGAAGCACTTAGAAGCAGTGCAGCAAGCCCAGTAAGCGGGAGGAAAATGACCAAAGGGTTTGACTTACGTAGGTAAGAAATAACTACACAGCAGACATGCTAAGGGTACTGCTGTTCTTAGAGCTGTGCTGGTTTAAAATATTCTTGAGCCAAAACGTAACACTTTTCCACTAATAATACTAACACAATCGCGATCTAGTGCCTCTCAGGTCGTGGAAGTGAGGGATTCGATTATTTTTTTCACCTTTGTTGCAGAGATGGGAAGACAGTTCCTGTTAGAATTATGCATGCACATGGATCACAATTCCTTGAAAACACCAAGTTGCATTTTATTTTTTAAATATTAGGGTTTTGTGATGTGATTACAAAATAAAAGGCCTTCTGAAATGTAGGAGCTTGGAGGATTTCTGGTTGCTGAGGCTGCGTATGAACTGGAACACGTGAAAAAACTTAGTGCCAGTGTATTCTTGACAGCTGTTTTTGTTGGTTTAATGTCAGGTCTGCAGAATGCAGTCTCTAGCTAGATTCTCTCTGCAGGCACCAGTATGTGATGCCCTATGTGACTTAATAAATAATCTGTCCAAACCAGTGCATTCTGGTAGAAAAATGTTCATAATTCCGAGTTTCTGTGTTGTGTGTGAAGAAGTTAGCACTGCGGGTGAAGGGTGCCACCGCTCTGTTCAGTCGGCCTGGCAGCTGGAGCAAGAGCTGCTAGAGGTGACTGCCAACTTTTAGCCAGTGTTGTGTGAAATCTTACTTTGGTGTCACAAGAAGCATCTCTGTTTTGTGATCTGGTGTGAAATCTGTGAACTCCCTGGTTCCCTGGAGTAGCACGGGGAATATTAGAGCCTCGATGCCACTGCTTCCACAGTTCAGGGAGGAAAGTTAATGTGGAAGTCTGCAAATGCCATCAGGGACGAATGGATTTCACTGAAGTTCTTGGTCACTTCAAACGTGACCTAGTGTGAAAAACAATTCCTTTTATTGTATGAGTCAGACGCTTTGTGCTAATACAAAGGCATCTGCCTGGTGGTTTAGAAACCACCCAGATCTTAGTACCTCTTTTCGGTACAGTGTAAGCTGTGTTAACAAAGCACGATTTGATCCTTCTGGCTTTGCTTGTCTTGTCTAAAAAGTGATTTTTCCAATGAAAAGTTAAGAGAACTCACCAGTTTGAGTGGGGGAAAGAGGGAACAGTCTTGCTAGTGTGCTTCGGCACCCTATGGGGACAGTTCTCTGTCCACAACAGGCCAAATGTGTGCGGGTACGCCCTGAGCTGCACGTGGAGATGGGTCATCCACCTCTGTCTTGCTGTGACCTAGGTCGCTCAATCGTTTCTTAACTTTGCTGTTTGATTGCTATTCTAGGAAGAGGTCTCCTGGCAGACTGCTGGTAAGCGCGTAATTTGCAAGCTGAAGTGCTCTAGCAGGCTGATAAAATGAGAAACTCTCACTGGCTTGCTTGTGTGCCTACACAGAGGCTACTGCTAATCTCCGTGCCGAGTCAAAAATACTCAGTGGTGAATGATGTGGTTCAGATGGAAACATACACCACTTCTCTTTTTGCTTCCCAAATTCTGTTTTTCCCTAATCCATCAAGCCTTTTCATGAAGGCAGAGTGCAGGAGGAGTGCTGAAGAGGCTGCTCATCACGTTCTTTAACATCTGTGTGTTGTATTTCCATACAGTGGTCATCTATGCAATACGAAGTATTTTGTCACCCGTGATGATAACTATTAGAAAAGGCCACTCACCCCAGATGTTAGGTAATGCTAATACTGAATCCGTTGGCTTGAAATTGATGCCATTTTGCCAGCAAGAAGAGAACAGTGAGGCAGTTCTGAGTTGAACCTTTTCTGTAGTTGCTGTGATGCTAGTTTCCTTGAGATTTAGTGAGGAGAGGGAGAAATTGGAAGCTATATTTTGTCCTGTAGGTGCTGTGGACTTCCACATATAGAATATTCAATGCAGAAATCCACCGTGGCTTTTCCAGGCCTTGCTGCTGAAGGACAGAGCGCTGCATGCTGCTCTGCTTGGGTTGCTGGGGTTCACCGGGCGCTCCCCTTGTTGTCACCGCTGGGGTAGGTGTCTTCGGTGAAGTGAACCCTCCAGCTGCTCTGTCAGCTAACAAAGATGGGAGTTCCAGCCCCTTTTTGCCACCAGATTGGATTCTCATTTATTATGAAATGTTATTTTTTTCTTTAGATTTCTTTCACTCACAGTCCTGTCTCCAAGAATGTGGATGCCCATTATCAGAAAAAGCAAAGTGCTTGGGAAGATGTGTGCGCTGCTTGATTACCTTAAATAAGGGATTTCATGCTTTTGAAATCTGATTGAGATGTATTCAGCAAGAAACCTTTCAAGAATGAAAGTATGGTTACAAAAACAAACAAAAACAACCAAACCACACAACTGAATGCCAAAACTCCGAAGTAAAAAATGCATGAACAAAATCTCATCTCCAAAATATACTCGTGGGTGGTAGAAAATCTATTTCCATTGTTCATTTTAGCACTGCTGTGTTGTATTTGTCAATCTAACGTTTCCTTAAGCATTATTACAATTGAGTGCTTATGATTTGTTTGGATTTTTTTTTTTCCTCAAGTAACGGTAAAGCTGTAAACGTAAGTAGCTTAGGAGAGTCAGACTTTTCATCATGCTGTCATCTCAGTATCTTATGGAAATTACCTACTATATAGATTTTTTTTCACAACATTTTAACTTAGAAAAAGTTTAGTGATTCTCTTTTTCTATTTTAAACTCTGTTTGTGAGGGTTATTCTACTCACGCTGACATAGGTAGTACCTTGGGACTGGGCTGTACATACATTACTTAAGTATTGAAGGGACTGAGGTTTAATGCCATAAAAAAGGAAGCTGGTACTTGGACACCTGTGGTAAAACTATCCTAAAGTTGCTCTCTCAAACTGTCATACGTCACTGTAACTGTCTGCCTCTAAGCCATGTTCAGCAAGGTATTGCTTGCTGAAATTCGTGCTGGTTTTGCCCTTGTGATTTGGTTTGCTTTCCTATTCTGAAATTGTACTGACCCTAGAACCCACTCTGGGTTCTGTGCTTAAATGCAGAAATTTAGCCATATGTTTTTGCAGAGGAAAGTCAGCAAGCATTCAAGATGAAGTGGAACGAGTGTAAGGCCTAGAGAAACCCGGTCTCCTTACTGCGCGTGTAGGTTCTCTCCTTGCTGGCAGGTGCTCCAGTGTTGGTTGGAACGCTTTCAGTAATGACTTACCACCCTCTTGCTTTTGCAAACTTTTAGCATCCAGATACCCTAAACCACTGGTACCACTTGAGAAGCCCGCGAAGGAGGTAGTATCGCCAGAGACGACCAGTACTCTTGGTACAGTAAAAAAACAAACCGAAAAGTGTGTTGCTGAGACGTGGCATTGCATAAGGCCAGCGAGCTGCTTGTTTGACAGATGTTCTGCGTGCTTGTTGTGATGCAGTTGGCATGTGTTGCTGCAAGAAATCAAAGTGCTTGGTTTTGGGTTTATTCACATTACTATAAACTTGTGACTTCAGGCTTTATAATATAAATTGATATCATGACTTCAGTCTCGGAATGACGCGGTCCCCATGGGGACTTCAGGGACTTGGTCTTAATGTGAACGAAGAAATGTTTCAAGTCCTGGTCTTGTGGAAAGTCTCCTGAGCGCCATAATTTCTAGGTAGACAAGTCTCCATAATTTCTAGATCATAATGGAGTAGAAATTTCAGGCTGAAACAACTTCATTCAGTTGGAGGAACTTGATGTTATGTACCTTATGCCTTTCCCTGGCAAAGTGCCATGCATTAAATTCTGTGGTCCAAACATAATGCGGAAATAGTATTACCGTTAAAAATGTAATTATTCAATTAACTGCCTTTACCCTTCCTTGTAATTAATGCTTTAGGAAAGGTAAAGTAAAAGATTACCCTAATTAAAACTAGTTTTCCAATATTTGCATGTGTTTAGGCATGTAATACAGCAGAATAACTATCATGCACAGGCGTTTTTTTAAGGTGGTCAATTAAAAACAAACAGAAGTCAGGCTCCGAGCCATTGCTGTGGCTCAAAATAATACGTTTTGTAGTTATCGGGAGACAGGTTTTCCTTCTAGTTATCTTTCCTGCTGTGAGGGGTGCTTTTGATTTAGGAGAGATCACTTAAAATGCAACTTTTACTTACGGTGCAGCTCGTACCCTTCAGAGCAGTAGATGAGATGCACTTTGATCTCCATGTAACAGGCATGAATGAACTGGATCGTGTGTGTTCTGCGAACACAGGGGCACTGATATAGTGTATAATTGGTATTAAAGAATGACATCAGTTTCTTACAGGAAGAATTTAAAAGTTTCTTGAATTATTTAAAGCTTACCCGTGTGACTGAAAGCTCTTTCTTATAAAAAGGCAAAGCAAATGGAAAAAATGAGCTAAGTATATCATGCAAACGGTAATTAAGGAAGCTGCCTTGGATCTCTCTGCAGTTTTTTTTGTTTTTTGCTGGTAAAGAAATGGTTCAGATTGAGGAAGGTAGATGTGTGAGTTGTCTTGTGTTACCCCTCATTCATTTTCTTTCTTTCTCCTTGAATTGGCACAGTGTTATTTCAGAAACCAGAAAGCAGATGTTCTTGTTGCCATGTTATTGCTGTGTATGAGAACTTCCTCTAACATCTAGCCTGCCTTTTGGAATTTTTGGGATGTGACTAACCCGTGCCTGAAACAAACTCTTGCTTCCTCTGAAACACGGTGAGCTGGTTAAGGCAAAGCTGACAGAATGCATTTTTTAACCCTGTAGAGTGCAGATTTCATTCCAAACTATGGGATATGAAATCAGTGTTTTTCTGGAGTGTCCAGTTACTAGGGGATTGTATGTTAGTTGCTAATATATCTTCCCTTGCAGCCATAGCAGACCCTGATAGTCTTAATTGCACACACACACACAAATATATATATATATATATATGTGATATTTAGTCATTATTGCACTTAACACTGTTGACCTCAAAAACCTTGTTTGCTGGATCATTTGCCAGCTCCCGTTTATATGTGATGGGCTCTCGTGTTCATTCCTTTTTGGGTACTCTTTGCATTTTTGTATTTAATCCTGAAAAACGACCGTGCTTTAGCTCTTGGCAAATTCCATCTTGTCACTTTTTCAGCCTACTCATGACTTGTAAAAAGAGCAAATAGGAACACTGGAGGACTACAGTGTTCTGTGTTTGGTGATGGGGCATACCCTGTGGCAACTCTCTTATCACCTTAAAGCAGTCGTAAGGAGCAGGGGGGCCTGTTTTCTTCTCTGCTACTGCCCGTACCCATGGAGAAAAACTTTCCTCAACCCGCTTACTGAATACTTGGTAGCTTTTCGGGTCTTGGTGCACGTGCTGTAATCTGCTGCTGAGCAGCTGCTGTGTTTTGCTTTGGGAAGGAAGGCTTTCCTGCGTATGTGCCAGGTAGGAGAGGAGGCATTTCCAGACTTAAATCCTGCCATACCATGTGGCAGCAAGCACAGCTGAAGGCTCCTGCTTGACCTGGGGGAAGGACATGGTCTTGAAAAATCTTTTTTGTTTCAAAAATGTAAGAAATCTGAAAGGCTTCTACAGCGAGGCCAGCTTGAATTGAGAGAAGCCGGAGCCGTGGGTGTCAGCGGTGGCCCAGATTTTGGTCCCAAAGCTCGCTTTTGGGAGGTGGCCTGGGACCTGTCAGCTGGACACCAGCAAGGCTTTCAGAAACCTTGAGGCAAGGCTGGGAGAAGGCGCAGGAAATGCTGAGTGGTTCTCATCCATGCCACGGACAGAGAGGTCTGTCTCTTTCTTGCTGCCGTCCTGTGTGTAGATTTGTGTTGCTGCAGAGCTCTGCCAGTTTCTTCACATCCAGGTGCTTTGTGTGAGCCGACAGATAACTGTTACATTTCAGCCTGCTGCAGTTTTACCTGTAAATATAATCAGTTTCTGATTACTTGTACTGGGAAAATAACTTCTGGTCCTTTGCAGCTTTTGGCTGATCCATCCCTTCCTTAGCGCTGGCCAGTTCGGTGTAACTGAACTGTTACGCGACAGTCGTGTCGCATTCAGAGTGTAAGCCATCAGTCTCCCTTAACATATGGTCCCATCCTTCACGGCAATCTGAATGGGGAGAAATTGGGTTTTGCTGGCTTTATTGGGTTTCATGGAAGACTCTAGAGAAAGGTGTATGGAACAAATTGATTCCTTTAGCCAGCTGCTCTTGTAAATACAGTTAGGTTCTATTTTCAGATGGCAGTGTTTTTATTTCATTAAGTCCTGGCAATGGGTTGTTTTTTTTATAAAGCACAAGTAAAGATATGGTGTCACAGATGTGAAACAAACTGTTTTGTTCAGGATCAAGGGAAGTAAGAATTACTAGCCAAGTAAAGATTTTTGCCAGCCAACTTGCCTAGTAAAGATTTTTGCCAGTGACATTTTCTCCCAACCCCCCAATTTTCCTATTATTAGAGTATTTTATGGAGTAAAGGAAACAAAGCAAAGGGAATAGGTAGCTGCAAAAGTGCCAGCGGTGTTACAAGTACTCAGTCTGGTCCACCTTTTCTTCTTGAAAATGTCACAGGCTTCTTGTGATTCTCTGACCTCTCCCTAAACGGGATGAGCAGAACAAAGATGTGTTTGTGGTCCTGGTGCAGCATAAACGGCAGTGTCAACAGCAGCTGGTTCAGGTGTGAAGCGGATGTTACAGCCGCAGTTTATTAGATCTGATTTATTGGAAAGCAAAAGTCTTTGGCTTGTTAATGTACTTGCATGGAGTGGATGGTAGGAACGGATCACGTTGGTCTTACCTCCAGGTGCTGCTTGTTACAGTCTTTGCAGCTGGAGACACATACAGCTGAGTTTTTTGTGACTTCTGATCTTTTGTAGAAGCTCAGTTAAAAAACAAACTAACAAAAAAAAACCACCCACAAGCAAATATATATGAATTATATATAGATCTATAGATCTACTATACTATATACTAAATATATGTATCTATATTATATGTAGATAATAGATCTACTGTCAACCTAATCCAGGTTGTTGCAAAGGGAGTGCCCCAGTCCCCCCCACCGACCCCAAAGCCTCTGGGTGTGCAGTCCCAAGAGGGAATTTAGGAATGGGAGGAAAAATATCCAGTTGCCTTCTACAGCAGCAGTGTGAATTTAGATCCCTTCAAGGTACGATTCTGCATTTGACCTCAGCATTAATCTTTTCTCCTGGGAAGCACCATAAGGACTTTCTGCCTCAGGCTGGAGTTTCTTCTCTCCTGTCCCCGTGGGAGCCCTGTGTCGCTAACAGCACGTACGGTGACTTGCACTAGTGAGCAGTCTTCCAGGTTTCTTTCTTGGTTTTACCAAATATTTGCAATTATATTTGGGAGCTTTGTTGACCTCAACATTTCTCTGACCCCTTCTGAATAGGTAGGGCGCTGTTTTTCGCCTTCCTCTGGCTGTCTCTTCAGGATTATTCCTCCTGGGATCTCCGGCTGCCTGCATGTAGCGCATCGCTTAGCTTCAGTGCTGCCAAAGGCATCCTCAGCCTCAATCCGTCCCCTTCCTCCCTGCTGGAGCGGAGGCTGTGCAGGGTCTGTGAATTTTGGAACAGCTGGTGAGAATGAGAGGAGGGAAGGATGCCAGAGGCACACTGAGGTCAGGCCCCATCATATGGCACAAAACAAGTAGTAGGAGCACCAGTTTAATCCAAGTCTCCAGTAAGTATTGGCATTACTGGTGTGGCACCAGTGCAGGCAATTCCCTATCGCTGTAGCAGAGGCTACTTTCTACTGCCAAGGGGAAAAATGTTAAATAGATCAGGTTCCGTATTTCCTCCTTACCTTTTGTTAGAAAACAAACCAAGCTTGTTCTGTGTGCAGGAAGCCTCGAGGATTCAGCTGTGGTTTTGCATTTAGAATTCACTAGTTCTCCAGCTGATTATTGTGGCTGGAGGATGCAACTTCAGTGCTTACAGGAGTTTGCTGCTTTCTCACAGTTGAAATTGTTGTAAAGGAAAGGTCAAAAAAAAAACTAACAGTGAAAAAGGGAAAATGGGCAAAGCTGAAATATGTTAAATGGCAGAACCCACTCTTTTATAAATTGTCATCAGTTAGATCCAAGGGAAGATTAAATGGCATTGGGATTAAATAAGTGGCTCAGACGGGTAGTTCTTTGTAAGGCAGAACTCCCAGAGCAGCCTCAGAGGGAGTGTGTGCACAGTTGTGCTTTCACTTGGGCTGAGGCTTGAGTTAGCTCTGCAGTTGAAATCTGCATAGGTGCACTGAAACTGTGCCAGATAATCCTCTGGAAGGAAGGCTCATGCCTGCCAAAGCCTGCAGAAACACTGGGCAGGAGAAAAAAATACCCTTTTTTCTTTTTTTTCCTTTTTCCTACTCCAGAATAAAGTCAATTGCTTGAAACAGTTAACTCAGCACTGTCTGCTTAGAGACTACTGGCTTTACTCTTCCTTTGTTGTTCTCCCTCCTTATTTATATGACTTTATTTATAAAATCAGCAATTGTAACAATGTCAGGTCACTTTCATGAACAGAGTAAAATGTTTTTTTTTAGTAGGACTTAACATTCGCATGCAGGAGAAATTACTGAATAACGGAGCTGCGTAACAACCCAGCAGATACTCTGTACTCTTATACATAAAAGCCAAAAGAAAACGCTTTGAGGTAAAGTTCCATGTAAAATAGGTTTAGTTTTCACACTATATCGTATAGCATTTGCTTCTCCAGCAGTTTGTCAGAGACAGCTGGTATTGCGGCTTGGTTTTAACTATGGAAGGAGTCAGGTGTTAGTCTGACCGGTTTCACAAATGCAGCAAGAAGGCTTTGCTAAATTACTTGGGGAAGGGAAGAAGAAAAGCACCCAAGTGCTGAAAGTAAGGTTTGTCCTGGTACCTTTAGCATTAAGTAAAGAGTTAAGAACAGCTTAATTGCTACTGCGTTCTCTGCTCCTTGGGCATTTAATACAGAGCGGAAGAAGTTACCTGAGGGTCATTTACAGCTGGAACTTAAATTAGCAACAGCTTCTTACAGTGTTCTTTATTGTTGATAGGTATCAATGGTTTCTTAAGTACTTCTAGGGAGCTTATACTTTTGTTTTTATTGCCACAGTGCAGTGAGAAACTATCAGCAGCAAAATGATGCTTGCTGTGAGCCTGGAACTAAGAGAACACCGCTCAGTTTATCTGTCTGCTCGACTGCGCTCATTCTGTGTAGCTGCCATCCTTCTGAGATAGATGAAAAGCATTAACCTCTGCGCATTTAAAATTATTTCAGGGAAAATCTTATTTCTGCAGTCTTCCTTGAATCCAAGGTCATCCTCAGGCAGGGGGTGAGACTTCCCATTTCAGAGCAGGCTGATACCCAGCGGTACATGATTTACCACTGGTTTGTCTTGAGTTTTCTGTAACGTTCCTGGTACAATTCTCTCAAAGGAGGAAAAAATAATCCCACTCACCCCATCAGACTTAGTCTCTCCTCCTTGTGGTACCGCACCGCCTGTGCGTGGTGTTGGCTGGGGTGGTGCTGCCTGACTGAGTGCAGGTGCTGGTGCTGCGGGCGTCATGGGAAGCGCTGATCTTGCCAGCCTTGAACTTGCCCTACCAGTGGGCATCACTGTGCCTCTCTCTCGATATTAACCAAGGAGCTTTTTCTCATTTCAAGACCCCTGGCTGCTGCAGAAGGCGGAAGCCTGCACTCCCTGCCTGGGAATGACAGTAACAACAGCAGGGGCCTTAGAAAAAGTGAGCGAGCGTAGCACGGACCTGGAGCCCCTGTTACAGGCTGTTGGGGCCGCTCTCCCCCAGCACAACCACATCACCCTAGTGCTGCATGGGCTGCTGCCAGTGTTCGATGGCCTGCCTTTGTTTGAGAGCCAGCGATGCTCTCTGCTCTTCATAAACTACCTTTTTTCTTCCTTTCCTGGGAAAAGAAGTGTGGCTTTGAGCAGCTGGGGGAAGGGCATAAGGAAAAAGAGGGGTGGGAAGAAATCAGCTCATCTCTTTAAACTCATCTCTCAGTTCAGATTTCGTTTAAAGAACAGGACCTGGGGGGAACATCATTAAATAAAGGGTCTCATGACTGTGTGTATACCTCCCTAGATATTTCCTGAGCGCTCGCATGCGTCACATCAGTGATGCCAGCACTTCTCTATTACAAAGTGATGCAAGCCTGTACTAGATCAGATCTCTTTGGTTGCGCGTAGAGCTCTGATAAGTCCTGTTAACAAATCTTTTGTGGTGTCCCACAGAACTGTTTTGCTTATCCTCTTAAGTGAAAGTGCTACAGAGGCCATCCTAGAAGCGATTCTCACACCACGATAATACAGATCCTGCGATCTGATTTCCAGTTCAGTGCTGTTGTGGAGCTGCTGCTCTGCTCAGCTGAGAACCGCTGAAGCGATGGATAGATGCATAACCTCAAACCAGAGAGGCACAGGAAAAGACGGAGCTGGCGGAGAAGCCAACACCTCACCTTACTGAAAAGCAGCTAGAAGGAAATATTTGGATTAGATTAATTCCACTATAATGTTAGCCTAAAGTATTTACCTGGTCTTTTTCCGCAGCTACTGGGAAAGGTGTTAATAATCCCAGGGGAGGATTTGTTCATCCAAAGGTAGACGAATTTGCTGTACCATTGAGCAATGTCCCTCCATAAGCCTCTGGGAACTCATTTCACTCCCTGAGCTTTGAAACAGGATGAAGAGAGAAAAAACAACCTCCATCTGGGATGATGGGCATTATGGTTCTACAAATTTGTTTGCTTTTTTTCATGGCAGGGAATTGTGATTTTGTGGATGGCTCACTTCAGTCAGGGATTGCTACAAAAATGTATTTCCTGGCAGCGCTCTGGTATCTTCTCTTTTTTAAAATCTTTGTTAAATAATATTTCACATGTACTTCTGCGGTGCACAGATCAGAATACCATGTTGTTGTTCGTATTTACTCTCAGATAGTATCTCTAATGTTTCTGACATTTCTGTATAAACATTTCAGCTGTTTTTCTTACCATTTTTTCATTTCTCTGTGAAGGTGACAGCTCAAACCCTGTATTTCTATATTTACCCTGCATCTCTATTACAAACTGCAAGTCCTTCCTAGCTTGTCATATTTTAGTTGATTAGCCCCCTTGAATCTTGAGGAAAGCGTCTTATTTCACGTATTTTGCAATTGCAGTTTGAGACATTGTGAAGCATTGCAAATTATGTTTTGGCAATTTATGTTTTGAGTGGAAATGAAAGGCTGAACTTTGAGTTGACAAGGCACTGATAGAGGCTTGGATTAGATCAGGGATAATTGTCATGACGAGGAAGGCAATGATTTGGATTTCTGGACCTAGACAGGCAGCTAGGAGGAAAATTACCCCTTGCCATTTTATGCTTTGTCTTAGGGTTGTCAGGGTTTCCACCTTAGGTCTGTGTTTTGTTTAGCATCTTTAAAGTGATGTGGTGTATTACACTTCTGGGAGAGCTAATTGGATGAGTGTGTTGTATACTCCCCATATTTGCCTGTGAACATACAGTAAGCACTGAAGATAAAAACGGAAATGAAGTTGTGTGATACTTAACCAATACTATCCTGTATCTGATGAGAAATCATGTCTGTTTCCGTTGCTAAATATGTCTGTTCTAAGGAGTAACTACTGACCACAGCACGTCTGCAAGGTTTGCTGAACACATGGTCCACTAGATAGAGCGGTGGTTTCAAATAAAGATGAGTTCCTTCTTCTGCTTCGAGGTTTTTCAGGGAGGAAAACGGACCGTGATCTTGGTGTAACTCTGCAGCATTAGGGTGTAAATCAGTCTCCAACGCCCATAGTGCCTGCCATATTTGTATTTAGGCAGAACATTTTGGACATGGTTATCTTTTTGCAGGTAATAGAGAAAAAATATTCTATCTTGTCCTCTGTCTATTCATCTCTTATTCATGCTTTGCTAAGCTTTCTCTTCTCGTGTGCATGTGACTGAACTGGCTAACAGTGGAGCATATATTTAGCACTGCACAAGTCAGCATCCTTTCATGTCTTGACTGGTGAAGTAACAGGAAATCATTTGTGAGTTATAACAAATGATGGAGATATTTTTCTTTACTGCCAACTTTTGGATTGTTCTTTTCCCATCTGGAATATTATGGGAACCCAGTTGAAAATCAGTGAAAATGGTTTTTCAATTTTGTTCTGACTTAAGTACTGAGGTGTTTTTTGTTTTTTTTGCAGCTTTCATAAACCTTGAGGAAAAGCTGAGAAGGAATAGAGGGGGATGGGCATGTGGCTTAAGAGTTCATTCATGGACTTACTTCATACATTGGTCAGAATTTACTTTTAAGGATCCACCTCTCTGGATGCTGAACAAAGCAGTCAGTAATGCACATCTCATTTTCATGCTCCAGTCCAGAATTTTTGTCTTGATTCTCTTACGAATGTCACCTACAAAGGAGTATTTCTTTTTAAGAGGCACAAAAACTACAGTGATTTTTGGTTCTGTGGAAGTGAGCCCTTGCTGTCCTCATGATGCATATTTGCATGATGTGCTGAAATGACCTAGACAGGCAGTTTGGAGGAAACTGATGTTCCAGGTTGAATTTGAGGCAAAACCCTCCCTAATTTGCAGATGAGACACTAACCATCCTCTACGGTGAGGTCATTATGGAGCTAGATGATTAATATCTTTCATGTTCTTTCCTCATGCCACCTTGATATTCATTGTTAAATTATTAATCTTAGAAACTTGGTCACTATTTAAGCTATAAATCACTTCTCATATTTGTCTTTAGATTTAACGAAGCTCAGCTGTAGCACATAGCTTCCTTCATAGAGTGGCCCTAGCTACCGTGCCTGTTACCACTGTCACTTGTTTCCTGCTCTTGGGTGACAGTAACAGGTTTAGCTGTAAAACTTTATAGCAGTGTTAGCTGCAATTTGAAGAAAAGGTAATAATACGTGCCTTTAGGCTTGCTAGTCCCCTTGTATTCTAGTTCTTGAATTGATCATTCAAAAACTGGTGATAACTGTTTTTAGTAACCATCTGAAAAATACGCCCCCCCTTAAGCAGGTTGGGTTTTTTGTCAGCAAAGAATAATAATCTTATGACTAAATTGCAAGTACTGTCTTGGTTTAAATTGACTACAGTTGGCAGAGTTGATTTAGCCCATTGGATTTGGGCCACGTTGTGGATAATGGTGTTATTTATGTCGCCAGTTTTGTATTCCTATTTTTGATTCTGTTTAAAAATAAAAAGTTTTTAGCAAAAAGTGATACTTGTGAATTCAAAAAGGATTAAGAACAGATTTAAGAGGCAGCTTTTTTTTTCTGTTCACCAGGCTCCATAATTCAGGGCTAGTGACCTGTATTGCACTTGAACATTGGTTTATAACTTAATTTAGGGTAATGAATGTCAGTTTGGAAACAGTAGTATTCCTTATTCTGCCATTTCATTTTATTCCTTCTGTGATAAGATGAATACTGGCATCTTACTTAGCATGGTGCTATAGGATGAGCATGGTGGCCATAGGTGAATGGCTGTCCTGAAATGCAATACTGGAATACTTTTTTTTTTTTTCCCCCTTTTCAGTCATGTATATTCTGAACTGTTGAATTCTTACTGAATTCAGTTCTTGGAAGCGGGTTTTGCAGTTATGATTCCTTTTTTCCCCTCTGGTAAAACAAGTGAAGGGCATGTTCCTTTGCTGTGCTCTCTGAAGACTTTTTTCCTTTTTTTGCTGAGCCTTGAAAACAACTTCTGACAGATAAATTGTGAAATGGATTTTGGAGTAGGGTACCTAAAGGGTTTTTAATTGTTTTAAGGCAGTTAATTGTTTTTTTTTGTGAGATGTGTTCACCTGGTGCCTTCATGTCTTGCAGAGTTTCAAAGCATGTTGATGTGGTGGTATTGGAAGTGATTTTGTGTTTAAAAAAAAAAATCGAAACAAAAACTTGATTTGTGCTTTCATGCACAGTGGTTATTAATTCTTTTGGCATTAAATTTCTTTCTTTTTTCTTTCCTCCCTCCAATCTGCTAGCTTTAAACTAGGCCTTGGGCCTAGGGCTGTGAGGAATCGGGCCGCTCCGGCCTGCTGCGCTGGCGGCATTCACTGAAGCCATCAGTGAACTCTTCTTCATGCGCCATGGCTGGGTTTGGTGCTCCATGGGGAAAACTTTTTTCCTTGAGCCTGGTCCTGAGCAACCTGGTCTGATTTGGCCCTGTGGTGGGCACGGCTGGGGCTGGATGCTCTCTTCAGGTTGAAGATATCTGAGACATCTGTGTCCTGGCTCCTGTTTTTATTTCAACATAAATAAAGGGAGCTACACTTCAGGCACGCTTCCAGACGAATTTTAATACTTTTTTAAACTAGAAGAAAGCTCTTAGGGTGATGGCAAGAAGACAGTCTGCTACACAGGAGCTCCCTGTGGCCAGCCTCTGAGGTGGTGCTACACAGGAGCTCCCTGTGGCCAGCCTCTGAGGTGGTGCCACCATGCTGTCCTTAGGGCCCTCTCTTTTAACACTTGACTGCAGTGGTGCTGTTAAAGGAGCTGGTCCCCTTATGTGCCCTGCTTCCTGAAAGGGGTATTTAGCAGGAAACCTACACTACCCAAACAGGTTACGTCAATGAAGTAGTGATTTCCACTTATATTCAATCCCTTGCCGATTCCCCCTAACTTGTGCTGGCTCATCTCTCCTCTTCCCCCCAAAGCAGTGTCCCCCAGCCTCCCTCCTATTAAAAGCATCCCAAGGCCCTCCTTGATTTATGTTCCGAAGGAGGAGAGTTATGTCACTTCTAGTTAATGTGTGTTGAAATTCCCAGTATTTATGGATTTAAAGATTGGTTTTTTTGACTTTTTTTTTTCTCCTGCCAAACACTTGTCCTCAATTCCTCCTTTTGGTAACATTTCTAAAATCAATTATGCTCAGTGTTCTAGCTTTTTAATAGCTTTCTTAATACACTAATTAGAGTGTAATTATGTAGACTGTTGTGTGATGTCGATCAGTTCTAGTTAAATCCACAAGACTAATGCTCTGAAATGTAGTTTTGTTTGACAAACTAAATAGTCTTCTGTATCGGTACCTCAGACATTTCACTTGGGCGTTATCTAAACTAACTGGCTTATCATAACCACGTTTTAAAATCAGGGCAGACTATGAAAAGGTGTCATGTTTTCCTCAGAGCTAAAAGGAGTGCTTTCTGGGAGTTCGTTACGGATCTTTATTGCTACATCCTACGACTAGCCTTAGCGTATGCAGCACTTCAGTGGGGGTGGTTTTCGTGTAATGGCTTCCCATGAGAGCAGGAAGCTGTGGAGGGCAGCACTCCAACCTCCTGTGGTTGGATTCAGGATTTGGGGATTTTGTTGTCTCCCTGGCATCCAGCAGGATGGAACAAGAGGAAGCTAGGAAAGCTGCATCACAAATGCGATGGTCTTGGCTTCAGTTGCCTGGCCACTGCTAGGGAGTCCAGAGCTCTGGGGAGCAGTACCTCGGTAAATCTCTTTGGTTCAGGGTGGCTCTGATGTTCCCAGACGTTGTAAGAATTGCTTTTCTCTGGTCTTGGAGAAAAGCTGCTGGAATGACAGTAGTGGTGTGTGCAGACAGCTCGCTCTTTCTGCATACTTGTAAATGCTTCTCTTACCCTGTGAGGATGGAGGGAGACCATATGCAGGCAGGTACAGGTGCTTGTGCTGGGAAAATGGTTCCAAGCCCCAGCCCATCCTTCCTGAACACAAGCTGAAAATTTTAGCGTGGCTTCTTGTGGCTGGGGGGGCACCTGAGATGCCTGCAGCTATGTAAATGTCGTTCTTGCAGGGCTCGCCTCTGGGGCCCATAGGCTGTTCCTTAGCTCTGCTTCACCCTGAGGTTCTAGGCTGTGAATCCCATCATGTTTTTTAGGGAGAAAAAAAAAAAACTAAAAAAACCCTATGTATTTCTGTAGCACCCAGGCTGTGCTCCTTTTACTTGCCTGGAGAGTACAAGTGGCCGTGTCTGTGGAGCTTGGGTAGTTTGTTGGGCAGTGGGAAGAAACAGCTCTTCAGCAGACTTCGAAAGTCTTAGTAGTCTTAAGACTTTAAATTATTTGAATTCTTTCGGTTGGCTATTGGTGTTTTGGTGTTAACATTTTATTTATATTTTTTGAGGTTAATTTAAGTGGATATGTTAGCTTTTCCTTGACAGTAGCTTTGAGTATAGCAGCTCCCTTGGATGCAGGGATACATGCTGCAACCTGCACAGCTCAGGCATGGTGAAGATGATGCCCAAATGCTTTACAGCCTGGGTTTGCAATGCTAGCTACTGTGGCTGCCCCAAGTATGCTTGGGGTAATGATGTAGGCTCCTCTTGTATTTCACCATTTTACCGGTCTCTAATGTCATAGTATTTTTTCTTTTATTCTCATACCAGATATTAAAATATGCCTGCTGTGGGAACAGAAGTGGTAGTGTTTTTTTGCAGGCTGGAAGAAAGAAGCTTGTCTGCTGCATGCTTAGAGTACCCCTAAAAACAAATACTAAAATACAGTTCTCTTAGATGTCCTGTTTTTTTCTAATTTTATGGTGTTTTTTCTAATTTTCTTGTTTAATCGTGTTAATAAAGATGGCTATTGGGCTGTTCTAATGTGTGCTGTTGGTTTGCATTATCAGTTATAAATACTAGCTTAATCTAGTAAAATCAATTGAAGAGATTTTGTGGCTTTTAATATCATAGGATCTTTTTAAAAAGAAAAATACAGATATGTGAAGCATTTTTACTTTAAATTTTAAATCTATGAAATACCTACTTTTTGCCTGCTAGTAACTTGGTAAATGCTTTTTAATGTAATAAACTGAATTTGTGATGAACTAGCTAACTTTCTCATTTCATTTTGACTTCTCTAGAGAAGTTGGAGGTTGCGCCGCCATCTCCAGGACAACTGAAACATGGTAAAATAAGAACGTTTGCTGAATGTAGTTCGGTACTGTGAAGTCTTTGTGTTCGAGTTGCTTCATCTTTCTCCTACAAGCATTGGTCTGTCCTCATCCCTGTACCGTGGAGTAGTGGAAAACCAAAGCAAGCACCTAAAGTCACCGTGCCTTCTTTATTTCGTAACACCTCAGCTGGTGAGAGAATGTGTGCCATTTAGTGAAAGTAGGACAGAAAGCCCAAACAAGGGAGCACTGTTCAAAGCCAGCAGCAAGCATTGTTCATCTCAGCCAAGCTGCGTTGGTGACGTAGTACTTTGCAGATTTTTTTTTTCCTCTTTTAGCTTAAAACTAATGATTTTCTTCAAGTCACATGTATTTTAAATAGACTCTAAAGTGGGGTAAAATTGTAAAGAAATTGGAAATAGATTTGGTGGTCTTTATAGAACCATGATTTTTCACATTCCACCTTATCTTACAAGGCAGGGCATTTTTATGGTTTCAAGCTCTGTCAGTGAGCAAGTGCATTTATTAGAGTATTCTCCTACTCTAGGTATTTATACTCGTATTATTTTTTTTTTTCCATTGATCACTGGACTTCTGTTTAATACATGGCTTCTAAAATTCTATCAATGTCAGTAAGAATAAGAGTCCCATATGTAGCTCTACAGTTTAGGTACCAAAAACTTTCAAAATATGCGTACCTTTTTGCCTTTTTTTTTTTTTTTTTTTTGCTATTTAGCTTTTTGGGGTTTTTGTCCTGCGATTTAAAAAAAAAAAAAATTCACAGAATCACAAGTTCACACATTGTGTGCTTTTAGTCTTTCATCTCTTCATTTAAGAAGGTATGTATGTTCTTAAAGTCAGTACATAAGTCCAAACTTGTTATAATACCTAAGCATGAAACACCTTGTCACATTTGGTTTTTGTGATAATGGATTCATGGTGTTTTTAGAGGTAAACCCAAAAAAGAGTCCTGCTGGTTTCTTTTCACCTGACTGTGAAGTTCATGCACTCTTCTTGCTTCTCTGTTCGCATGTTTGCACCTCTGAAAGTTCGTAAAATGTGATTATTGATCCTATCTGAAATGGGGGAAAAATAACTACTATTTTCAATGTTAGCAAAAAAATAAAAGTGAAAAGAACTTATTTTCTAAGCTGTATTTTTAGTTTAGTAGTCAGTCCTTGGTGCTGTATTTAGTTTTAGGATGCTAGCACCTTGAGACTCAGCTGGAGGCCACGCTGTGCAAATTCAATCCCAACTCCATAGGAAGCTTATAAAATAAGACCTGAGAGAGAAAACGGAATGGGACAAAAAGGAGCAGTAGCACTGTGCTTGTTAAAAATTATTTAGACCAGGGTGTTCCAAGATCCTGCAGTAGCAAATAGTTTAAAGTAGGATTTACTTGGAGTTTCGGGAAGGAAGAAGAAAAAAATGCATCAAACAAAAGATGGAACCTGATTTCTTAAAATTTTGAGGAGCAGCTTCAAGCCTAACTTGTCTTCAGCATGGTGCCCAAACAAAATGCTGATACAGAAGTTTGGGCTGAATAGTGAGATAATCAGCAGTGCACGACACACTAGTGAAAGCCACCATTGTAAACTTGGCTGAAGGAGTTTTGATTAGAATTGGCTAGCGCTAGGCAATACTCCTAAAATAGGATTTTTTAGGAATGATTGAAGAAGATGGACCTCTTGCACTGGGATAGAGAGGGAATTGTAGAGAAAGTGAGGGCTTTAATTCAAGTGAGAGAATAATGCAAGGAGAGTTTGCAATAATGCAAGTGAGACAGTTTGGCAGCCTTCAGCGATACTGCAATGTCAACTGGAAGGATTGTAAATAATATCAAAGTTCGTGCAGTGTTAAATATTTCTCTTATGCACTAGTAGATGTATGTGGCTTTCATCCAAATGTGTACAAGTATTTGAAAAGAGTAAGCCCGTTCACCTGGTTCTTCACAAGCCATTAATAAGACTTACGTAGCAAAGGGCTTACCAAACCTGCCGGAACTAAAAACAGGGCACTAAAAGTAGTAATAGGAAGGGGGTTTTCTGTATGTTAACTTTGCTTCTCTTAAAGGTAGAAGTAAATTCACATTTCGGTTGTTTGTGTGAACTAGTAAACTCTTATAAATATTATCTTTTTGTTACTTATTTCTTTTAGTGTTCTTCCACAATGCATTGCCTTTTGTAGGGTTTGGATTTTTGGATAACGCAATTATGATTGCTGCGGTAAGTTCATTATTTGATTCCTTGATCAAGCTGATACAATTCATATTATTTATGTACTAAATGAGAGCTTCAGGAAGACTCCTCTCCCTCTGTATCAACTCACTAATTTCTCTGGCAACGTTTTCATTAGTTTCCATGTTACGAGCAGTTGATGCGGTTCTGTATTAACTAATTATAATGCAACACTGAATAGGTCTTGAGAATTCTTTACTAACGTGTCCCTTTATTCTCAGCGATGCAAGCGCTGTTAGTGCTGATGCTGCTTTGTACTCATGTGGCATGGCATTGCTCAGTAACAAACTTTAAATATTTTCCTGTTCATTTGGAAGATGAAATGGGCTGGTGGAACAGGAAGATGAATCGAGACCAAAGATACTGTTCCTTGGGTAGTATTGTCGTTGACAATGTAGTCCTAATCATGGGATAATTCAGGTGGGAAGGGACCTCAGGAGCCACTAGGTCAATAGTCTTGCTCCTGTTGGGGACCTTCTCAAGGTTTTTAGTCTAACATCCTGCTCAAAGCACGGTCAGCAGAAAGGTCAGACCAGTTCATGGTTGTATCTGGTGGCATCTTGAAGACCTCCAATGGCAGAGACCGCACAACCTCTCTGGGCAGCCTTTTCCAATGCCTGACTGTCCTCGTAGGGAGAAACGTTTTCCTGTCCTGCGCATCATTCTGTCTCTAAACTGGGGAGACCAAATGGACCACTTGGTGGATAAGGAGTTGGCTGGGTGGTCACACTCAGTTGCGGTCAACGGCTTGATGCCCAGGTGGAGACTGCTGATGAGTGGTGTTCCTCAGGGGTTGGTATTGGGACCAGCACTATTTAACATCTTTGTCAGTGACATGGACAGTGGGATCAAGGGCACCCTCAGCAAGTTTGCCGACGACACCAAGCTGAGTGGTATGATCGACATGTTGGAGGGAAGGGATGCCATCCAGAGACATGGATGGGCTCAAGAGGTAGATCTGTACGAACCTTGTGAAGCTCAATGAGGCCAAGTGCAAGGTCCTGCATCTGGGCTGGGGCAATCCCAAGCACAAATGCAGATGACAAGAGAGCAGCCGTGTGGAGAAGGACTTGGTGGTGTTGATGGGTGAAAAACTGAACGTAAGCTGGCAACCCAGAAAGCCAACTGTATCCAGGCTGCATCAAAAGAAGTGTGATCAGCAGGTCAAGGAAGGTGGATTCATCAGCTCTACTTTATGCAATTGAGACCCCACCTGCAGCACTGGGGCCCCCAGCACAAGAAGGACCTGTTGGAGTGAGTCCAGAGGAGGCTACAAGAATGATCAAAGGACTGGAGCACCTCTCCTACAAAGACAGACTGGGAGAGCTGGAGTTCTTCAGCCTGGAGAAGAGAAGGTTCCAGGGAGACCTCACAGCGGCCTTCCAGTACCTAAAGGGGGCCTATAGGAAAGCTGGGGAGGGACTCTGTCAGGGAGCATAGGAATAGGAGAAGGGGAAATGGTTTTCAACTTAAAGAGGGTAGGTTTAGGTTAGCTATTGGGGAGAAATTCTTGACCATGAGGGTGGTGAGGCACTGGAACAGGTTGCCCAGAGAAGCTGCGGATGCCCCATCCCTGGAGGTGTTCAAGGCTGCATGGGGCTTTGGGCAGCCTGGTCTCTCCCTGCCCATGGCAGGAGGTTGGAATTAAATGATACTTAAGGTGTCTTCCAACTCAAAAAGTTCTGTGATTCTGTATCCAACTGGATCATCTCTTGTTCTGATTTATGCTGCTTTTCTCTCATCTTCCCTTCATGCATTGCTGTTCCATCTGCAATTCAGTGTGATTTTGTGTTTCTTCAAGTGAAGATATAAGGAGCTATGATACTACGTTTTATCTGTTTGCTCACTGTTTCTGGAAGTTTGCTTTCAGAGCTGTGCATTACATTAAGAATTATGCTTGGGAAAATGGTATGCAGAGGGATTACTGTTCTGTCCATTAGGTGGCCATTATGAGATAATATAAAATATTAAAGTAATATCTGAAGTACATCCTTGTCCTAGGAGGAGATGCATATGCTGGGAATGTAAGAGCTGTGCAGATCTGATAGAAGTAATGTCAGTTTATCCTTTGAGTTTTAACATAAACAAGTAGTGAACAATACCTTGCCAGCTGAATTAGTATCATCTGTTTTAAATCCATAGCCATCAAATAATGAGGAAACTCTTATTTTTCAGGGAACCCAAATAGAATTGTCAATTGGAGTTATCCTAGGAATTTCAACCATGGCAGGCAAGTAATAAGGAAATGTAGTATGCATAGACTCATGTGACACATTCCTGTATTTTAGGCTGAAAATAGGCCACGGAGCTTGAAATGGCTCTCCTTCGGTCTTGCGGCAGCCTTTCATAATAAGTAAGCAAGGATGTGTTCCGTTTGCAGAAATGGGATTTCAGTTCAAATAAGTTTTGAAATGCTTCTGTGTTTTTTGTTCGTTTTGTTTTAATCTAAAAGTTCAAATCCTGGGTAACTTAAAAACGGGTATTTGCATTTCTGTAATGAAAATGCTTTTAATTCCCCAGGACCTGATATTTATATATGTATTTAAAAGCTGCTGTTTGCTTGCAGCTCTATGTGCAGATCGGTGTTTGATTTTCCTTTACGGTGTTGTCCGGTGTTCTTGGTGGTTTCCCTGCCTCCATGCGACGCCGTGCAAAGGCGCATAAAGAGCCCTGCTCCAGCACTGAGCCAGCACTCGTAATCTCTGCTTGACTGCCTCAGTGCCTCTGCAATGTGAGAGAAAAAAACTGCTCACGAGCACACCAACTGCAGGTGTAGCTTTGCTTGTAGAGGAAAATTTGTAGAGCAGAACAAGTGAATCTTTTGGAAACTTGCAGCCCTCCGTTGCAATGCAAGACAGGCACAAGCAAGTTAATGTCAGTAAGACCTGCAGTGAAATCATGTATTTTAAGCCTGTAACTTTTAAGTAATACATATTAAATCCCATGTAGTATTTATTCCTAAACTGACACAAGTGTGTAGAAAGCATGCCTGCTTTTGAAATGTTTAACAAAGCTGCATATACAAGTAGCATCTCCTATTTCCAGTGCTTCTGTGCCTCTTTGGGCACTGCAAGGCCTTTTTGGCGTCCAGTGTTAGCTGGATGAAACTCAGCTGTGTGTGGTCATTGTTTACTCTGATCTGAAAAGTTGTTACACCGATTTCCAGGTCGTCATCTTGCATTTGTGAAGCTGTCCTCATACACATGGAGAAAACATGTTGTAATTCCTGCTATTGTCTGTCCAGCTGCTGTTATTCGAAGTTGTAATAAGGCCAGAAGATGAGCTCTAAATAAAAAAACAGTGATTCTAGTCTTCTATGTGACATATACTGATAAGGGCGGGGTCCACAGCAGGGGGTGGTGGAGGTGCTATTTTTTTGTATGTGTTATTAAAATAATACTTTCCCCTTCTCTTCCCTGTTTCCATTTCCAGCTGCTGCTCTGGGAAACCTTGTTTCAGATTTAGCTGGACTGGGGTATGTCCAAATTTGTTTTAAGAATTTATTTTTTGCTCCTTTGAAACCACTGTTGGTGCTAGTGAACTAAAACACAAATGCTCAACTTATTTTTTCTCAGCTCTTGAATTATCCTTCAGTAAACCGTATGACTAGTAGTGTATTCTGTCCTTGAGGAGAAGTGGAGATAATTGGTTGTTATTGTTGAGCTTAAAACTGCAGCGCCATAGTTTTGAAACAGAGAATAACTATTTTGCTGTTTAAAATATTATATATTTAAGCGGTAAAATTGGAATTGGTATTTAACAAGATTCAATGTGTTTTGTAGGTACTGCTTGCTTATAAGGAAGTATTCGAATTTTTTGTCACAAAATGAGTGTATTGAAATTATGTGAGCCATGTACATTAATGAGACACTGCGTAGAACATAACCTGAAGGCTTGGCTCTAAAGTCACTGAGCTGAAGCTCAAGATGTGTTAAATGTCTTTGAACAAAAGTGAGAACATTCACATAAAAGAAACTCAATTTAGCTATTTCTATTCCAACACCTTTTCAAGAAAAGCACGTAACGGTGAATACAGCTTTCCCCAGGCTCTGGAAGCTTGGAAGGCATATTGCAGGAGGGTTCATCTTATTCTTGTATCGTGCAGTCCTGGGTGCTTCTGCAGTTCCTGTAAGCACTTTGTCTCAGTCATTGTCAGATCAAGTGATGAACTATGGGGCCTTCCCTCTGACCCTCTATGGCTACTGCTGCGAGCAATTTGGAAAAATGTTTTTTGGGGGGGAAATTGTATGTTGTTGTGTTATAGACTATGCCTCATCAGGTACTGGTATGCCTAGGTCTGAACACATTTCCTTCTCAGATGTAAAGTTATATCTGTGGAAAGAAGGAAATAGCTACACATCTAGGTGTACCTATGTCTTGCAATTAAGTCAGTATTGATGTTTGAGCTATTATGTCAGATATAGACAGATAAATCTGACTTCTTTTTAAAGGCAATTTCTGAGTAGTTTCTAAAAATAAAACCTGTCCATTGTCTTTTTCCTCTATTATTCCTTTTTTTTCCCCTGCAAATAACAAAGCTGATTACTGAATAGTGTGAAACGCTTTCTCTGATAAATTTTACTTGTAAGCTGTTGTAAAATACAGTAACATTAAGGTCAGTCATGTCTTGCCACAAAGTTCTTCTAGAAGGATTGCATGTTAAATCAGAGAAAATTAGTTGATTTACATTGCAAAAGTGACTTCTATGACTGTTAGAATTCTGAATGCTTTTCCATGTTTACCTTTCGATGGCTTTATCAGTATGCTGAAGGAAAAGCTATTCCTTGCAAGTTCAGTGCTTGAAATAGTTCAAAATCCTCACTAGAAGACACCTTTCAGATCCAAGACAATTTGTTTTTGTTTTCTTCCAGTCTTGCAGGTTATGTAGAAGCTTTAGCGTCACGACTGGGTCTGTCAATCCCTGATCTGACACCAAAACAAGCCGATATGTGGCAAACGCGTCTTAGTGCACACTTAGTAAGTATCCTGCAGGCACTGTTTGGGGGGAGCCTTTCTATTTGGACTAGTAGGTGATAGATCACAGAATCATTGAAGTTGGAAAAGACCTCCAAGATCATCTGGTCCAACCATCCACCTACCACCAATGTCACCCACTAAACCATGTCCCCAAGCACCACGTCCAACCTTTCCTTGAACACCCCCAGGGACGGTGACGCCACCACCTCCCTGGGCAACCCGTCCCAGTGCCTGACTGCTCTTTCTGAGAAGAAATGTCTCCTCATTTCCAACCTGAACCTCCCCTGGCACAACTTGAGGCCATTCCCTCTGGTCCTGTTGCTAGTTACCTGTGAGAAGAGGCTGACCCCCAGCTCCCCACAGCTTCCTTTCAGGCAGTTGCAGAGAGCAATGAGGTCTCCCCGAGCCTCTTCTTCTCCAGACTGAACACCCCCAGTTCCCTCAGCCGCTCCTCATAGGCATTTTGCCACTTTCTTTTAAATATTTAATAACCACCAATGTTCCGAACACTTCCTAGAAAGTTTGGTTCTAAGCCCTTGTCAGGGAGCATCAGGAGAGTGGATTGTTTCAGCTTTGGGTGTTCTTTTGTATGCGACAAGCCAGGAGTAACTGGTAGCATGGATAATCTCTGCAGTGACTTCATGTATGCTGTGCAGATACCTTGTTTGGACTCTGGCTACTGTGCTAAGATAGTTTATTTGAAAGTTATGGCCCATAACATTACCCTTAGTTTTACTCCTTATACATTCCTTGTCAATCACTTTTTAGTTGTGTACCTCTACTGTATGTATTAGTTTCTAATAGTCCGTAATTAATTTAGTTATGAAATTAACTTTTATCAGAGTAAACCTTAGCTTTTGAATACTATTCACTGCCTGGGCTTACACTGCTTCTACAGTTACGGGACACTCACTTTTCAGGTGCATTTTCAGGGTGTTTACTTCATGAACATCCAAACATTTGAAGTAGTCCCACCTCAGTGATGACAGCATTAGTTCATTTTGATTGAAGAAATGGATTGTAAGAAACTGAGTGAAGAAACAGATAATTCTTTCATCTTGGCAGATTGAAGGGATGAGAAATAACACTTTCTCAAAAGTTAGGGAAAAAATCTGCTTTTAGCAGTGATAGATCAAAGCATCAAGCAAGGGAAGAAATGAAACATTGTCAGTGGGCTGCCCTCTAGTCTGTCCAATGTACGAGGTTTCTCAGGGGAAGCTGATGAGTCTGTGGGACAAGTCTGTCATGCCATGGCAGTTAATTCACAGCACTTTTCTGTGAAAAGACTTCTGAGTGTCTTATTCTATATGCTAGCATTTTTTCCTTTCTTTTGATTATTTACCTGCTGTGAGAGGTTTCTCGATGCTATTCATTTACTGCTGGTGATACGCCTTTGGATGTTGCCTGTCTTATTTCTTTCCTTTCCTGTTGACTTTTACATCTAGGTCAATTTGGGAAATCTTTTCAAATCTGTTTATTTTTTGTCTTCACCTCGTGCCTTTGCAAACTGTTAATGTTAGCAGGGAATTCCTCACTCCTGACCTTAATGATAATTCATATTACCAGATTCAAGCAGATGCTTTTTTACAGTTACACCTTAACTGTTTGTCCTTCCCTGTCTTCCTGGCCATCATACTAGTCCTCTGAATCTTGGTCTCCTTCCTTGTTTACCATGTGTGCATCTCTTCATGAGTCATTCCTCTCTTTTATTCAGAATTGTCTCATCACAGCACAGGATTTCTAACCTTGTTGCTTACACATACCTGTCTCTCTCATAGACTGTTTCTAGTCTGCATGCTAAGGAAAATATGGCTCCCAACCAAAAGCTGGAACAAATTGTCTGTTTTCCTGGTTGTGTTGGTGCTACACACAAGTAACAACTGATCAGTGAGAAACTTAATTTTTTTCCCCCTTTCTCTAGGGTAAAGCTATTGGAGTGACCATTGGCTGCATTTTAGGAATGTTTCCTTTGTTGTTCTTTGGCGATGAGGAAGAAAAACTGGAAGAAAAAAATTAACCTTTTTACAAGACATATACAAATGTAAACTAATGTACCTCAATTATTCAATTATGCTGTCAATATTTAGGAATTAACAGACAGTAAAAATGTATAGACTTGGGAACAAAACCTTCAGCATGTCATTTTATGGAAACACTAATTTATTGTGGCTTTGTCGTGTTCAATACTTCTTTTTATAAGATACCATTTAGCTTTTTATTTAATGTAAATTTTTGAAGTGTTTTCACTTACAGCAAATGGTGTTTACCACTTCCCCTTTTTGACCTTACTCTTGAATGGATTATTACTCTAATAATCCACCATGGATGACATTATCACTCTTGAGTTGCATACTGGTTGCTTAACAGTTGTAATTGCATGACAAAAATTTCATTGCTGTTCATCAGGTCCTTCAATGCAGATTATTAAGATCAGTGATGAGTGATTTGAAATCCCTCGCTTTGCAAGACAATTGGTTGCCCCCTCACCAGCTATCGTTTTGCACTGCCTCTAGATCAGATATTTCAGTGATCTATGTCAGTCCAGTTTGCGTTTCTTTACAATTCCATTTCTCTGAATTGTCTCCTGAGATGATCATTTTAATGCCTTGACAAGGTAAGTGTTTCTCACATAGTATCCTTACCAAGTGCATTTTAGAGGTGGATTAACACCCTTCTGTACCTCCATATTCATGTCTTTTTTTCTCCTTTGTAAGCAATATTTTGAGAATTCAGTTGAGATCTCCTTAAACTTATCTTCCTGAGCTTTCAGCGTGGTATTAAAGAATTCACACTTCCTATTTCAAAACCACAACTTTTTTTTTTATTCTGTTTAAAATAAAGTGTGAATAGCTAATGGGGTAGATGAGGCTGGGGAGCCCTTCAAGGTATGAATGAGTACTGGCACTGCAAGTTTGTGATGGGTGGCTCAACTGAAACAATAATAATAATAATATGTACTGTTAGTCTGGATTAGAGGACCTGATTTGCAGATTATAACTTTGTATTTAAGATTAAACCTTTGCTTTTTTTTTGCTGTGAGACAGTTCTTTAAAAAAGAAAAAGAGACTTGAGGCCTTCTTCCTTTTCTGCCTTTTATTTTTGCAGTCTTATCTGGTGTATTATAGATCTGACAGTGCAGTCACATGTAACTGTGCTTTTTTATATGGTCATGAATAAATAAATTATGATTACAACTATCAAATACTCATATTTCGGGATCCAACTTGACAGGAACATAATGCTAAACTGATAACTGTTGATTGCAAAGGAGGGGTTTTCTTATCTGTTTGAATACCATTTGGAAAAGACACTAAAAAGAAGCACAGCCAGGGTACTTTGAAAGCTTTGTCACTGGAATTGTTAGCACTTCTGAAACCTAGAAATAAATGGTTTAAAAGAAAAATTAAATCCCATGATTTTTATTTGCTATGGAAAGTCTTACTGTAACATACATATGTTTTATGGAGCTCATTGCTTACCTCTTGGCTGTAAATGTTTCCATTTTTTTAGAAGCCCCTTAAACAGCAGTACTGAAACTTTGACACCAACCTGTAATGAAAGTGACAGTGTTTTATATCCGTTTGTGAAAAGCAGACTGAAAATTTGGAGTGAGTAGACCTAGTAGCATATACTGTCCTTTATATGTTAAACCATGAGAATCCTAACCAAACTGTAAAATTGAAAGAAATCTTAGCTAGGCATGAACAGAACATGGTTTTGCTTCCGTTTTCAAGGTGGGAAGCTTTTCTTAAAAAAAGCAAGAAAGCTCCTGCTAGAAAAATAATACATTTCTCCAGTAGATTGTTGCTGGTTTACTGTATGTCAGTAATCAGTGGGGTTTTTTGTTGGTGGTTTGTTTTTGTTTTGTTTTGGTCTTGCCTTAAACTCTGACTTTTCTTCCTCTGTGCTTCTGTTTCTGGTACATTTCTAGACAAAACTATGTATTTCCTACTTTTTTCATTGAAGTACACATTAAAACAATTTTGCATAGTTTTTTTGTATTTTTTTCAATAATTCCAGCACTGTTCCCCATTGCAATAATTCATTGGAATCTTTCAGCAGTGGCCAAACCTCTGTTCTTTGCAATGATGCAAACTGGAGCACTTTTCTCATGACTTTTTGGAACTCATAGGAGTAATCAGAAGGCTGTGTCAGCTGTTGTAATAGCAGTCTTTTTGTAATGACAATAGGAAAGACCATGTACTATTGTTAAATAGCTTGTGCATGTAAATTGATTATATTTTGTTGCTGTATGTCAAACTACTGTACTGTAACCAGTGCTTTTAACGAAAATTAATGAACTAGGGTATCTTCAGAGAAATTCATCATGTCTTCTTAGTATCTCTTTAGCTGACCACAAAAATGTGGAGGGCAAGCGACACATGGTAAGAAATCTTGGGTTTTTCAGGCAGTTATCTGATGTTTTAATCAAGAAGGTGACGGTTTGGGTATTTGATAAATGTGAAGAAATAACTCTTCATTTGAGAAGACCAGTGGCTCTGCTGGAGGCTGAGAGAAAGTGCTTGATGGGGCCAAGGTGCCACCCAGAATACAGTAAGGGTAGTTTGCTTTGCTTGTGGGATCTGCTTTTTTGTGGATTGCTTCATGTGGAGTGGAAGATTTGTGCCTGATCCATACAGTGTCCCTTGACAAGAAGGGTGTGGTTTTTTTTCTGGTGTATGTGGTTGAAAGTAGTCCCTGATGCTCTGATCACAATCTTGAAAATATGTAATTGAAAAGACAGAGCACTATTAAAATTGTCCTCTTTGTTTTCTGTGGTTGTCTTCTCCCTCCTCAATAAAAGGAAAAACCAACGCTACCAGGCTTATTGAGCGGCTTCAGTATTACTCCATTTTTTATTCCATCAAGTTTGTCCCATGCTAACAGGAATTTTTCTTAAGAGCTGGTAGACCTGAAATGGTGTTTATTTTAAAATGCTGGTTTTTATTGTAACTTAAAACGTAAATGTGTTTTTGACTGTATGTTATCCCTAGGGACAAAGAACATGCATCTGGTAATGTGGTTACCCAAATCTACTCACTGATATTTTCTCATTCATGTACTTTTACATAAATTATTTGAATTCGGAAAATGTATTTTGTATTGTCTTTAAATTGTCAAAATTTCTGTAAAGTTTTGTACTACAGCAAAGCTGTTCTGTGTTTGTTTATTCACTAGACCAGTTGCTGGAGGGGCAATGTTAATAATATCCTGTGGGTATTTGGTCTTGGTTAACAAAACAGGAATTTATTATTTCAGTTACAAATGAGAGTTGCTTTGTCACTTACAGAGGGGACGACCACCGTGGAGTAGTTCAATCTGTCTCTTCGTGTTCGGAAGAGAAGAATTTAAGCGATTAAAATGTTTGCATGGCAAACTAGCAGTGTTTGTGGTTAATAGTAGTCAAAAGTCCACTTGCACGTGAATTTCTGTAATAACTGGGTTTTGTATGCGAACGAAGGCTCTTTGAACTCTCCTGAACTTTGGACTCTTCGCTGCTTGGTCGGTCCTTTTGGTGGGTGTCTGCGCATGAACAAGTGCTGTGAGTAAAAACACGTCGGTGTTGGAATGATGGGTTCAACGCATTTCGACAACTAGTATGGGTTGGCTCTTGTTTTATACCCTATTCTCATTGCATCGTACAGTAAGAATCTTCATAAGGGTTGTTTAGTGTCTGTCACATGTCTAGCCAAAATACTTCTGATGTGTTTTTTTTTCATGGTCTAGTGATAAGCTGACAACGGCTGTTTTTAAGCTGCAGGCTGTTTCTGATACTACAAAGCACTGAGGAATTATCATCCTGCTCTGAGAGTCTCATGGCTCAGGAATATTTTAACCTAAAATATTAAGAGAATAGCCAGAGCTAATCTAGGTTGCAGTTAATACTCCCGTAACACAAATTCAAACTCCTGTTCGAAAATCTGTCTTTAATGCTTGTCGAGGCTCTCAACCCATGTCTCCATGTTCAGGACCCTTGTCATCTGAAGTGTTGCTTCAAAATAGTACTGGGGGGAGTGGGGAGGGGGGAGGGTTTAGAGTAAGCTTAGACTTGAAAGCAGAGATAAATGCAGAAGGATTTGCTTTCTTTTGGAAGACAACCGACCCTGTTTAAAACAAACCCCACCTTCTCGACTTCCTCCCCCCCAAGTGGGTGCTGTCACAAGGATCTGAGCAGGGCTGGCATTGCATCTAAGGCGTGTAATTTGGAATACTTACCTGGGGTAGAAGCAGGGATTGTGGGGTGCTGATGTAGGGTGTCTCCCGTGAGTAGATGATGCCAAGGTAGGTTGCTTGCAATGAAGAGAAGTGGCAGGGAACATTTATGGCTTAAGTCTTCACCTTAATAGTCACTAGGTTTCTAAGCAACTGGCTTAAATAATGCTGCGACTATGAATACTGCTCCACAGTCTCATGAGTTGCTCCTTCTGTCTGTGGACGCAGTGGTCAATAAAAGTCTCCTGCAGTGACGTGATGTTCCTGTGTACGTGACTTGTACCAAGTCGTACGTGCGTAGGTAACGCCTAAGATGCTGACAAGTGCAACACTGCCAGCTGATTCCCCTGTCTGGGGTATCTTTATGCAGTAAAATGCTTTACAGTAAAAGAATTAGGTGCAGTGGACTAAAGGTTTGGCCCAGCTGCAGTTTGTAAACCTTTGTTCCTGAGCTGTCTAGGTGGTGTGAAGATGAGTCCCAAGGGGAGTCCCAAGGACCTTCATGATGACATTGCTGTCCATACCCTGCTTATTTCTGTGTCGCTGAGCGTGGTAGTTGGTAACACTGCTTAATGATTACTGATGTAAAGGTTCTAGTTGTTTGGTGTCAACTTCAGTAAATGACCAGAACAGAGCTTTTTTTTTTTTTTTTAAATACGTCATCTTGGTTTCCTGAAACCTTCCAGTGGCAAATTTGGGGGTGGGATGAGTAACAAATGCTATTGTATTTCCATATTATTGCTATTATCAAAAAGCTGTACTGATACAGGAAAAAAAAAAAAATGAGGTTGCTTTCTATCTGGCCTTTTCCCTGCAATAATCATGAAGAATTTGGAAGATGAAATAAGTGTTTCAGTATGATAAATGTGTTTGTATTCTCGTACGGAATGAACATGTTGAAAGTCCTGACCTTTACTGTTGTTGCAGAACAAGATTATAGTCTACCCCTTTGTAAGTTACAAGAATAAAAGCATTCCTTATTTGACTGTTCTGGGCAAATCCTGAAATAATTCTGGCATCTGGAAAATGTAGTGTCCCCCTTTTCTACCCTCACCCTGATTTTTCTCCTAAGTATCACATAGAATGTAGTCCTGTGGATAACTTGTCCAAACATAGAGGCAGCTTTTAACTCATGTTGGACTCTTAATGTCTGTTCAGCAATAACTCCTTTTTGTAGACTGTCTTCCCTGGATGAATCTGGCTGTAGTGGTAGACCTCTCCAGATGGAGTCTGGTACTGCTCACTGACTCTGATTCCATCAAGAATAAAAAAAATATGTAAATTGTCTTGTGTTGCTTTGGTCTAAAATGACGTGTCCGTATTTGTATTCGAACTACTCTTCGCTACTACAGCATGTGTCTTCAGTGATGTTCTGCCCATTCAGGAATGGATGGGGATGAGACTACTGAGTTTCTAATACTAGCAGGAGTTTTTGCTTGCAGAAGTTTCTGAATTGTCGTATTTGTCAATAATTTATTGGCCTGGGATGATTCTGAATTTTTACTGTGGCAGAGCTCCTGGAATGGAGAAGGGCTTCCAAAAAAATGTAAGTATCAGTGATGGCTCAGCTACTATGGGCTTTAATTAATATTAGGCTTTTAGCTACTTTGAGAGAGAAGTTCACGTGCTATTAGGTGGCATCTTTCCTTGATACTAAGTGCACGGCATTTTCTCCATAACTCTTTTCTCTCATATGGTAAGATATCTCTATCAGTAACGTTTTAGAAGTCTGCCCTTTCTGGCCAAAATGAGTGTCTGTGTATTAAGAGAAACCTGTGCACGTGTGGCTGCAATAACACCTTACAGTCGGCGCAGCTCAGCGTCCCTGAGCTCATGGCTAGATACACATAGACTTCTCCTTGTGCTCTCCCAGTCATGTGGAGTTAAAGTCCTCGAGATGATTCAGCAGCTGTAGCTGCATTGAAAGATTAGGAATATCTTTTCTGACCTTGTCCTTGAAGTCAAGTGGAATTTTGTAACTGAAAGTTGTATTTACCTTCTAGTTGTTAGTGTACGTATGAGGAGAATCAATAGGCAGATATTATCAGAAAGAAATTTAATGACAAGTGCACAGATCTTGAGCTGCCTGATAATTATTTTCTACAAGTGAAACCTAAATCAACCAGCTAGAGCCTATTCCCAATGCCAACTATTGAAAGATGCACGAAGAACAGAAATTGCTGTTGTGTCTCTTCTTGCTGTGCTGCAACAGTCATATCTCCAGCATTTTCCCCCTCCCAAATTCTTGATGTTTTGTGTCTTAGAGTGGTTGGTAATGGTGCTTAAAATGAATGGGATTCCTCGATTCAAAGCTGGAGACGGTTCATCTGGAAACTTGGTCTGCCTTTTGTCAACAGCACTGCCTACAGTCTCAAGAACGTTCTCAAGATCTGCTCGTGTTCCAGGCCTGAAATGGCTCTACCTGAAGATTTAACTTTAAAGTGAATTTAAAGCTGGTTAGTCTTAGGTGAATGTCTGTCCTTAAGAAGTGAAAAAGCTGTTCATGTTCAAAGGGAGGTTTTAAAATAAAAGATTTATTACTAATTTCTCTGAAGGTGTGTGTGGCATCTTCATCTCTCTTCATCCCAGGAAGCGAAGGAACAACACTACATAGTTTCATGTTTGAGGAGAAAGGCAGATAGACTGAGCATCTCCCATAACTGTCAGTTGGGTTGAAGGCATTTCATAGCTCCCTGTTTCAGGCTCCTTTACCTGGGACTTTGTGACTGTTAAAGACAGTTACTGCTGCAGGAGAGGCTGGGATCATTACTGTGGGTGTGTGCAGAGACGTAAGTTACTGTGAAATATACCTCTTTGAAATTATTTGGGATTTTAAACCTGATGCGTTTTCTTTCCATTCTGTTTTCTTGATGCTGTGCTTATCGGTGTGTCTCATTTACATCTCTGATTATGAAAACAGCCTTATGTTTTTGCCTAGAGGATGTAAGCCCTTCTAAAACATTATTGTAAAATAATGGGATAAAGAGATTCTTTTCCAGGGGGCTGTGAAGCGTGTTGAATGGGACCACCCAGCGTATCCTAAGAGTAAGATTTGCCGCAGTAGAGCTACAGCTGCTGCTCCCTGTGGGAAGACGCTGCTACTGAGCAGAGCGGTGGTGCAGTAACGTGGAGTGTGATCTTGTCTCCTCACAGCGTTGCTGCTTGGGTTTGGCAGTGTGATGTGTTTGCACAGTGGTGCTACCCCCTCTTTTCGCTGACGATGGCTCATCTGCTACATCCTCGTAGGGACGAAGGGCAAGTGGAGGAGAATGGGACTCTGTCGGGTCATTTTCCCTATGTGGGATCATGTAGAGGATCTATTAAAAAGGAAAAACATCAGTTTACATGCGTGCTACTTCCCTGCTGTTACCTGTGCCTCGGAGAGCTTTTAACCTGCTGGGAGAATGGAAGAAAGAGCTGGTGAAGCTTCCCTCCCCTAGTGCGGCTTTTCTGTATGTCTCAGCTATTGAGCTGCCACTAATCCATGCACAGAGGTAACACTCAAAGGAGAAATGATAGTAAATGAAATGAAATGCTCCCTTTTGGGCACAGGAGGCCTTGCATAGGAAGAGGAGAATGATTACAGGTGGTTTATCTTTGCAGCACAACTGCCTAGTTATCAAAGGCCGCATCAAAAACTGGTTAGATCTCAGAAAGGAAAACGGCACCTTTTTGTGAAGTTCCAGCATAGGCTTTGATGCAGCTCTGCAAGTGCCTTCGTCTCTGCCTCCTGCCTGGTTTCCCCTGAGCAGTTGTCTGCCCCACTTCTTGGAGCAGCACCATAGGGTGTTGTTCTCCTTCCACCCGTTTTTCTGCATGAGAGCACCAAAATGTCTCAGGTATTGCAGGACTGGGAGAGGCTGTGACTGGAGCTCTTGCTTGGGGGTTAATGTAATAAGTGGTGATGCTGTTAACAAGAGGCAATTAAATCCTGACTTGTGGTCCTCTCCATTTGCCTTGTAAAGGCAGCCAGAAAGTGGGATAGGAAATCTCTGGGGAAAGGAGTTATTTTGTTGGATCCCATTAGTTTATGCCAAGGGTTGTTATACTGGCAGGCAGAGGAGCAGGGCAATTGCCCCCTTACGTATTAAAAAGAGAAGCCTTTGGACCAAAAATAGTATGCTCATTTTAATCCCTACTATATTCCAGTATTCTCTAAGCCATGGTGACTATTTGGAGTGTGGTGTAGTTTCAGGATCAGCTTTTTCTCAAAGTTTGTAAAAGTTGATTGATCTCCCTGGCCTGCTCGCACTGCTTTTGATCACTGAAGTTGTTAATTGTGAGTTAGATTGTACATGAAGTTGGGTTTGTTTCAAAGTGAAATAACCAGCTCACTGCATGAAAACTTTAATTGCAATTGGAGTGGCTCGGTAGCAAGGGGAATGACAGGGAGACGAATGACTTCTTTTGAAACTTTCCAGCAGGGAAGAGCTCCTCCGTTCTGGCTGATTGTGTTCTGTGACACTCTATGTGGGCAGCAAATTACGAGGTTTTGTTTTCATTTCAGCTGCCGTGACAGGTGACGCAAGTGCCACGTGCCGCACAACAGCGGGGCTCTCCATTGCAGATGACTTTGCCTGAAAAATGCAACATGTTGAAGTATTTCCTTGGTCTGTGTGAGCTGTGGCTGACAAGGGTCTTAGGAGCATATTTATAACTCAGATGTTAAATGCTGGCAGCTTGATGCTGCTGGAAGTTGGGATAAGGCAGGCCAAGGAGAGGCCAGCGGTGTGAGCTTGCAAGTACCAAACAGAGTTACTGGTAAAATCATTAAAAATCGTGGCCTCTGGAAAAATGCCGATTTGTGTGAGTATTCTGCAAGCTGCCCCCTCTCAGTGCTGGGTTCAGTGTGGGGCAGCACATTTAGTGAACCATGGAAGAATAGAATTGGAAAGGAAGCGAAATCAGAGAGGAAGTGAACTTTTCCTTCAAGAGTTTAGAGAAATACAACTTATTAATTTCATTAAAATAGCTGAAAAATGTGACAGCAGCACTAATTCCCTCTAAACCAGTATCTTCCATTCTGGCAGTCCTACTGATCATTACAAAACTAGAAGATTCCTGAGCCCCGTCTGATGAAAACCACTTTGGTGTAGGTCCTGTGCTGACATGACTCTGATTTAAACTGAGTCGCGGTAAACAGAAATGATCAATTTTGCATGTATTTTTTTCTTAATCCTTTTATTTTCCAGTTTAGGAAATGAGGATGCTTCCCGTATGTGATGGCTGAGCAAGAGTTGGTGTTTCTGCTTTGTGCTTGTCATTGTAAATGGGTGCTGAAAATAATAGTGTATTTTTTTTTTGTTCTAGATGATCAGGTAATATTCAGCATATTTTAAAACTGCTATCACATTGTTCCTACCTGGATAAATGCTGTTAACAGTGTTGTATAAACAAATAGCCTTCTTTCTCACTCTGAATCTAAAATGTTGTCAAAATGCAGTCTTTTCCCCCCTAATGGTAGTCTGCATTTCACTTGGATTAGATGGTGACTGTTATTAGTACCCTTCTTCATGGTTTAGCTCTCTTCATAAAAGACTTTTCCAGTCAGGATGGAAGGTGCAGTGGTGTAGCTACTTGTTTGCTGTGCAGGTACCATGCTGGCTTCATAGTTGTTTTGCTTGCTTCTTCCTCTCTGGACTAAACACACAGCCTTCTGTAGCTTTCTGTTAGGCCCTCATTTTATGTGTGGCTTGGTGATGCGGCCCCAAATGTTGCGGGAGAAACTTTTTCATCTAATACACTGCCAAAATAATCTGGACTGCGTCACCAATTCATGCAAATCAGGTTAAAAATGTTTTGACAAAAGCCCTTTAAACACATCTCCAATGCATTCTGTGACTCACACATGCTTATGATCTGGTCTAGTTGAGTAATGAATCCTTGTTTCAGTTCCTGTAGTGGTTTTTTTCGTTTTTTTTTTTTTTCTTTTTAAAGAAGGATTTAGGAACTCATCTGAAGCAGCTGTTTCAGGCACTAGTTGGGGACTGATGCCCACGTACAGCCCACAAACCAGTGTGTGCCCACAGAGGATGCACCGCTGCCGTCGCCTGCCCTGAGCAGCTCTGAGGCGCCCACGTGAAGGTGACGGCGAAGTCCTGTGGCCAGCAGAGTCCCTCGTGGGGCAGCTCCCGTGCTTTGCGCCTGTGAAAGCGTAGACCAGAGGGCAAGTGCAAAGGCTGTGAGCCTCAGAGTCACTCAGCACATCTCCCTGAGAACAGAGAGACATTGCCAAGAGTGCTGTATTTTTAGACCACTTCTCAGCTTGAAGTTTCTCAATGGATAGCGTCTTCCCTGTCATTAAAATGTATAAATTTAAGTGCTACTGAAAATGCCTCAGACTGAAGTGTCTGACTTACGTTGAAATCAGGTGGAGGTCCTCGCTGAAAACTCTGCTTGCAAGCAAGGGGCTGCTCATCTGCTCAGAGACACCTGAGCCCAGCTGGACAGCTGAGCCAATTCTCAGCTGTGACTGGGGAACCGGTTTCCTAAGAGTGGTACCTGCCAGAAAATGGGCATAACTTCTACTGTCACACCAAAAGGTGCGGGCAAACTGAATTAGTGCGTGTGCTGCCACGAAGCACCCGTTTAAGAAAGGACAGGACGAGTGACAGGCCCTTGTCTGCTGACGTACCACGGTTTGTACCCGCTGTTTTTGTCTGCCACCACCTCTGACTCAGTACGCATTGTGGGCTTTGCATATTTTATCTCACATCCTCATCTAATCTCATTCTGGGTAAACTGCTGGTACCTTCCGTTTGGTAACGAGGTGATCGCTCTTATTGCTCCGGATTTTAAGAGAATGCAGAGTGAGCAGTGGTGGCACAGGGGGTTAGGTTAAAATGCAGGAGAGCTTCTGTATTTTCTCAGCGTGCTACTCTATTTGCATGGATGCTGTAGAGATGTATAAACGTTAGGAAAAAAAAATCCCAGCAACTCCTAGCTGTTGGTGCTGCTGTCTGTGGATGACTTTTGACTACCTCTGGCAGTCTGGTGTCCCGGATGTTGTAGGTGTTTTTGTAGTTCTTTTGCAAATGGTAATCTTCAGCTTTTATATATACTGCTTTCAATAGCTTTTTTTTTTTTTCCCCTAACCTTCATTTTTAACTGTTCTTCAGTTCCCTGCTTAAAGTTAATGCTCTGCTGTGTCATACTAAACAATTCCTTCCCATGTTTGGTATGTGCGTAGTGAAAAATATAAATATATTACAAAGAAATCCCTTCTTTTACCCACTCTTAGTTGCTATTGAAACACCTCTCTTCTGTCAGTTCTACCAGTCCCCTAGTCCCAGGCAATGCTGTCCTCTCTGCAAGTAAATAAGCTCCATTTACCTGTGCTTGTAGCCCCAGTGTTGAGTATTTCAAGGATTGCCACAAGATAGCTGTAATGAGTAGGAAATTTTTCTGCTTTTACTTTTCCTTTCTTCTGATATTGCCGTCTGCAGTGAAACTTGCTCAGCCGTCCTTACTGCACAAAGCAAATGTTCATTTTCTCTCACCCCTGAGTTTCCAACCCTACTGGCTTCGAACACTAACCGGTTGTTTCCAATTTTGGCTACATGTGCAATTAGATTTCAGCTTGTATAAAAAAGGGTGCATTTCCTCCTAACCTTTTTGAATCCTTCTTACGGTATCCTGTTACTAGCAAAGTGTTAGCAGCAGTTGAGGGAAAAGGATTTATTTCTTAACACAAATATTTTGCTTTCTGTCTTCAAAGTGCCAGCTATGTCAAAATGGCATTATTCTTGGCACATGAAAGAAGGAATTACCGACCACCCGTGTAAAGAACACCATCAATATTTTTAGTGTTTTCTCCACAATCTTTTTTTTTTCTCTCTCTTTTCCAGCATTATTTGCATCATTTTCAAAAACTCTTGAACGTTCGAACCACGAGAGGAAACATTCTGATTCTGCTGATCTTAAGAAACAGGGAATCAGTTTCTAGAAGCTGGCAGCTTTACCACTTACTAACGTTGCTGCAGGAGCCTATAGCAGCATGTCAGCTTGTTATCCTGCTTGGAGGGTAGGATCTGTCTCACTCAGCTGTGGCTGTCTGGAAGTTACACCTCTGAGCCACACAGGGGGAGAGAAGGCTTTAGAGGATGCTTGTCCCTGCTTCCAAAGAGGAAGTTTAACTGGCTAACTAAATTATGAGCTAGCAAAGACCACTGTACAGCTGAGTCACTGCCGTCACCCAGCCCAGTGAAATGGGAATTAGCAGATCTGTTGAATGACTCCTTGGGCTGTCCCACTTTCATCCCCCTGACTCCTTTGACTCTTGGCCACGTGGTGATTTTGATGCATGGCTTGCAGGGTCTGGGAGATCACTGGCACTGATTGCAGCAGTCAGTAAAAAGAAGAAGAATAGTGGTGGATGAGACAATTTGTTTTGACACAACTCTGCTCCAAACTTGGAGCAAACATGAAGTTTTTATAAAGTCTTTCACCTTCAGGACTAGACGCTAATAAATTGAAAATAAAGGCATTATTTCTGGCTGTGGTGCAGGAGTGGCAGGCTCACATTGTTGGCAGGTAGGAGAAAAGCTGCTGTCCTTCACTGGAGGAAGAGGGAGGCTGCAGTGTTCTCTGCCTGAAAGAAATACGGTGTGTCATCCCTGCTGGAGATTTGCCTTGATGTCTTAAATCAAGTGACTTTTGGAAAAGCACCTCAGACTCTTTGCAAAGCTGCTTTTACAGTCTCTAGTTCCCTGTACAGCTTGGGAAAGCGGGCCAGAACCAATATGGTAATGGTGTGTCAGGTCTTCTAGGCAGATGGGTGCAGATGTACAGAGATAGAGCACCTAACCAGCGAGGTGGTGCATTTCTGTCCTCCGCAATGCTACAAGGCTTAGCGTTTGTCAATTCATTTGGGATTTTAACAGGTAAGTGTGTATGTAAAGCACTAAGGGTCAGGTCCAGCTGCTGTGCCAAGGTCTGTTGAGGCCAGGATCACCGAGGTGTGTGAAGTTACTGGTCACTGTCTCCTTGCAGCAGTTTTTTGGATGGAGGCCTCACGTTATGCGAGGAGCAGAACCAACACAGAGTAAAGTATGAGGTTCCTTTAACCTAGCAGATGAGGCCGTTTTGTGGGCACGTGATCATTTGGAGTAAATGATAATAAAGGCTCCTTCTTATGACATGGAAAAGCTGGCTTATCTGTCAGAAACGTGCCAATTTCTGGCATGATATTGAAATTATGAGAAGTTTCCGTCCCTGCTGTCTTATAGCATGTCCTCTGCCCACCCAGTTCCCTCACTCACCCTCTCATGGCTGCAGACCCCTTGCTAACCTGCTGGCTCACCCTCTAGATGGGGGTGAAGAAGCCTGCTGGAGAAACTCGCTCTGTCTGGGAGCTGTTGGCAGATGGCAGCACTGATGGCAAAGGGCTGGTACCAGCCAAGGCTGGCACTAGAACAGGTTTGGGTTCACACAGGCAACAGAGAGCTGTGATGCTTTTAAAAATCAGTTTGGCACTGGAAATAAAAATAATTGCCATCACAGCAACGCGCTAAGGCCGGCTACTCATACTGAGCGCTCAGTGCCAAGGAGGAGAGGACTACAAATTTTCCAAAGCTCACATCTGGCAAAAATAGAAAGGGTAACAGAGCCAGTGGAGAAGGGAAAGCAGGATGAGAATTAGGCACTAAAAGGTGTGGTGGTTGAAATGGGATGTGAACTCTTTTGAACAGGTGTATGTATGTGCCGGATGCATGCTGCTGTGGAGCTTCACTTACAGTGAAGGGTCTGGATGGGTCAAACAGGGAAGTGTGGAGGTGTTTAGGTGTTCAAAACTGGGCCGATGGGGGGAAAAAAAGGTGATAAATCAGCAGGATGGAGGTCAGGGAAATGAAGAAAGACTAAGAATTAACTTCTAAGAAATGGAGAGAAAGAAATAATAAAAGATGCTTCAAAATCTTATCAACTGAACCAGATATATTAAAAAAATGTGGGGATGTGTGGTCCTTTCTGGACAGGCAGCAGCAGTGCAGGGATGCACCTTGCCAATACTCTGTCTTCTGATGGTGGGTGTTGCTGTGAAAAGCAGAGATGCTGTAGTTGAAGAGCTTGAGGGACTGTATTCCATTGCTTTGACTGATTTACTTGAAAAGTTGGGATTCTGTGTGTATTTCTTATGACTTCAGGATCTCAGGTTGTTGGGTTTCTTTTGCAAATGTTGTATAACTTAACTTGGCAGATAGATGCACTTGTTTGCATTTCAAAATGGAAGTTGAATAAACTGTAGTTGAATAAACTGTAATCTGCTATAGCTCCACAGCAGATAGAAGTCAACCAGTTTCCCTTTCACCTGGCTTCCAACAGAGCCATTTTCATTAAGATGGGTATTTCAGAATGCTTTTAATTTTCATCATTAATCAACATAGATGATGGGTATAAGTCAAGAGGTAACAAGCTTAAGTCAGAATAAGAATGGCTGTGGTATATTCCTTCACAGAAGAGCGCATTTGTCTTGATGACATCTCTGTTGGAGCTCCAGCTAATGTGCTTTTCCAGGGGAGGCATGGGGAAGAATAACTACTTCATAATACAAACCTCATCCTTGTGTTGTATTAGTTCTTTTTAAGCAAAGCGTTGAATATGCATTGCTTTAGATGAGCATATAAACTGGGTCGCAATTCAAGGATCATTAACTGAACTTTAAAATAACATATCCTGTGGTACACTTGTGCCATTTCTTAATAGCTTTGTTTGAATTTGGCTTGCTTCCCACAGAGGGATTGTGGGCTCACGGGACGAGTGGGGGCAGTGGATGTTTGTCCTGCCCTTAGCGAGTGGCCAGTGGGGTGGGCTGAGAACTGTCTGAGGGGCCGGGCCCAGCGGGTTGTGATCAGCAGCACGATGTCCAGCTGGAGGCCAGTCGCTTCTGGTGGATGCTGGGGCTCAGGGCTGGGTCCAGCACTATTAAACGTCTTCCTTAATGACCAGGGTGCTCTGTCAGCGAGTTTGCAGAAGTGGGAGGAGTGGCCGATACACCAAAGGGCCGTGCTGCCATCCGGAGGGCCCTGGACAGGCCGGAGAAATGGGCTGACAGGAACCTGGTGGAGTTCAGGAGAGGGAAATGCCAAGTGCTGTCCCTGGGCAGAAATAGCCCCAGGCACCACAACAAGCTGGAGCCAACCTCAGAGAAGGCCCTGAGGCTCCTGCTGAGCACCAGGTTGACCAGGAGCCAGCAACGTGTCCTTGTGGCCGAGGTGGCCAACAGCCTCCTGGGCTGCACTAGGCAGTGTTGCCAGCAGGTTGAGGGAGGTGATCCTGCCCCTCTGCTTAGTCCTGGTGCGGACACAGGCACGTGGGTGCCACGTTCCCTTGCACAAGAGAGACGTGGACCTACCGGAGAGAATGCAGCAAGGGGCCACGTCTGTCTTATGAGTGTCTGTCATGTGAGAAGAGGCTGAGACAGCTCGGATTATTCAGAGTCTGGAGAAGAGAAGGCTCAAGGAGTAAATAAGGCAGAGTCAGACTCCTCAGCGGTGCCCGGTGACAGGAAAATCCTCTCACGGGATTCTCAGTTCTTCTCAATAGAGAAAGGATATATATTTTTTTTGTGAACTCCCTGCGGGAATTACACTGGGAGAGTTCTGGTGGTTGAAACCTGGTTTGGAAAAAGGGCCTTTGAATTTCCTACCGGGAATAAGCTCCTGAAAATAGCATACCCTGTGCACTGCAATTATCTGTGCGTGACATGCCACAGACGGGGGTGTTTCCTAGAAGAGCCTGTGTGCTTCTCTGCCTCAGCAGTAAACAGTACCAGGATCTTCGTTACTTTTAGGTGCATCTCTGACTTACTGCTTATTCCTGTTTCTCTTCTGTTCTCGCGTATGTCCCCGAAGGAGCCGACTTCCCAGGTCGGCTGGCTCTGGGCAGGCTGTGGGTGCGACAGCTGCGGGGTCTGCCTGCCAGCGAGCTGATCCCTGGGGAACGGGCACGGGGAGTGCACGTGAGGAACGCAGCCCGGTCCTTCTGCAACTCCCAGGGCTTGGCGTGGAATTCCTCTTCTCCGCTGGGCCAAGTCTGTCTCCTCGAAGCCACTTATTCCTGCCCTCTGGGTCACTCTCCTTCTGCAAGCAGTCATTTTTTAGTCAACACTGGAGAAAATTGATCACTTGAAGAGATTAATGTGGCAGATGTTGAGGGTTCTGTCTGGTCTGGAGGTGACAGCAGTGGGAGTGGGCATTTCTTGTTGTCTGGAGGGGAGAGGGAAGAAGACGGAAGGATTTTATTCTAAACTATCTTCAGTATTAATTTACAGTTTAAAGAGTGACTGGGGAGGAGATTTAATGTGCAGTATATGGAAAAGGACTGATTGTGAGGTAGGTTTAAAAGATGTTAGCAACGGGAGCTTATAAAATACCATCTGCTAAATAGTAATGTTGAGTCCCAGGCATTCCACCGATGCAATTAATGTGTGAGTGGGCTGTGGGACTGCAGCTGGAGAAGAGAATCTTCTTCTATAAATATATTTATCATCGTAAATCAAAAAACAGAGGGGAGACTTTTTAATGAAAACTGCTGCATATCATCAGCTTTATGCAAATCTAGTTAAAAATCATGTCCTGTGCACAAGGAGATTTAAAGGCTGCTGGAGTAAAACTATTGGGAAACATAAATGCTGTTATTTAATTGCAAACCAACCCTAATTTTCCCGAGTAATTCTGTTTTTCATTCCTTTGCTGCTTTAGGCTGTCCGTGTAATGTGAGGGAGGCCATCAGACAAACTGTGGTACCCAGAGCCATAGAGGGACCTTGGGGGATGCAGGAGTGATACAAACACTTGATTTCAGCTGTCTGCATTGGGCTCCCTGATCTCAGGTTTCTTTCACGGTCAAGATATGTGGGCCCTCTCTGGAAGTTACCTGAATTTTCCATACCAGAGCCCGGGTCCAAGCAGAGATGCTGCAGTAAACCTGAATCTTGGGAGTGTTAAAGATCATGCGTCTGCTGTAGGGTTTTCCAGGTGAGCTGATCTTTGCACATGGGAATGTAGGGTTGGACTCCTCCATCAGGAAAGAAATCCTGTTGCCTCTTCACAGATGAGGAGGAGATAGAGTTGTTGTTATGTTTAGTTTTAAAAAAAAGATTTCCTTGCTGATTTTCTCAGCGCTCATGGCAGAGGCATTTCCCTGCCCAGCAGCTCCAGGAATGGGTGACAAGGAGACACTCCTAACGGGGCAGAAAATGGTTGAGGAAGGGCTAATTTCCCCACATCCCCTCTCACCAGACTGATGCTGAGCCCCGTGGCATTGTCTCGGCTCTCAGAGGAAGTTCAGGCTGATGCAAAGCCAGCGAGAGCTGTCAGTGCTGTCCTTGGGCTGGGCACTGGGGGAGGCCTTTGGGACTGCTGAGAGCAAAGGGGCAGAGTCAGCCTCCAAAATACGGGAGAAGAAAGGGAGGATGACAAGACAGCCAGCAATTCCTGTGGATTAGAGTTTTCTCGTGTGGGAGGCTCACTTGTCCTGTGTCAGGTTTGGTTCCTCAGAGGCACTTAGCTGCCTCAGGAACCTGGGTACTTCTGGGTATCTGGGATGACCCAAATTCAAACGAAAACCGAAGATTTCCAAACATTTTGAAACTCAGAGGAGCTGCAGCTCAATGTTTTGCAAAACTGATCACTGATGCTTGCCAGTCTGACCCTATCAGCGAAAGGGTGCTTCATGTTCCAACTTGCACTAAACCATTACAAGGGCTTGTCAGCATCCCGAACCCTGGAAGTTAAGGACTCATGCAGGAAGTGTCTCAGTGGGACAGAGACTTCCCTCATCTCTAACAAAGGCTTTTGTGTGTGTCCTTAAAGGCTCCCTAGGGCTATCTGCTTCAACAGGAGACTCCTTCAGCAGCCATGGCAAGAGCTGAGGTTTGCTGGGTGCAGGGTCACACCTCTCTTACAGGAGCCGGACTGCTGGAGAAAGCCCCTTCCAGGAGCGTTTGTGGATGCCTTGGAGTCTGAATACTTAAAATTCAGTATGAAATGAGGCCGGTCTTGTTAAACACTGGGAAATTGTTACTGACAAGTGTTTGTGACAATTTGTAAACAAACGAGATCTTACAGAGTAAGGGCTGTGTCTGAATTTTCAAAAGTAAATATAAATATTGGGCTTAAAGAGAATTAAAATTTTATTGCGGTCTGTTCTTCGGGCTGTTGGTGACTACGGTTTCACAAGGGTTTTCCCAGCTGGGGCAATCATCTGCTGTGTCTTTGTACAGGGGATTTTAGGATTGTCATCGAACTTGTCCCCAGAAGTGATCAGACTGAGAAAACAGAGGGACCAGAGATGAGCAGAGGTCAGTGTGCGACAGAGGAGGATCAGCCCCCTGGAACATCATGGAGAGGATTAGGGTGCTCAAACCCATCACCAGAAGTGAGAGCTCGTGAGAGCAGCAGCATTCACATTCAGCACAGCAAAACCAGGAGCAGGAGCCACATGTTGAGACCCTCTGGTTCTAGTAAGGACAGTGATAGAAAGAAAAAATATTTAGATGCCTGATAAAATTGAGAACAGTGACACTTATTCCTGTTTGAGAATGAAAACAGGCATCCAGCAACCCCACAGCCATGGCAGGGGTGCGTGCCCATCTGTCAGTGGCTTTAAAGCTGGGGGAAGGAGAAAGATCCAAGTGAAGGGAGACTTTCAGGGATTGTTTTAGAGGCCTTTGGCAGAGAGAATGTCTCTGGTGCAATGTAAGACCGAACGCAGATGTGTTGCTCAGTTTAACCTGGCAGAGATGCCCGTGCTGTTTGTTACCTTTTAGGCAAGTTGGATTTGAGAACAAATCTGATTTGGAGCCAGAGTGAGGAATTTGTGGTCTGGTGAGCTGTAAAATTTTATTCATGATTTTTGTAATCTCTGGAAGGGCTGCTGTAAAATCTTGGGTATCACTTTGGCACTTCTGGTATAAAACTGAATAAATCGATGGCAAACAGTAAGGCAAAATAAAAATACACAAACCTTTAGTTATATCTTCGCACAAGAAGAGAGGAGAGCTGTCTCCTGGGTCCCACTAGCAGGTTCTTCTGGAAGACAACACTGCCTGCCCCAGGGCTGCTTTGCAGCCGAGCCCTCGGGACAGACCCAACAAACACCACAGTGCTCCTGAAAATACACTGTGGGGAGTCTCTTCTGTGGTTTTGAGACCGATGGCCTGGTTTCATTGGTGTGATCCAGGTGTTTCTGCCTTGTGCCCTGCAAGACAGTCATCCGACACACGTGAACCATTGGAACCAAATGGTAGTCGTCACTTACATGTGGGCACTGGTTATGGCTTTGTATTTTGCAGCAATTCCTAGGTATCTGTAACTATTAACCAGAATTAGCCCAATCTGCAGGTGCAATAGTTTCCCGGTGAAGAGTGCAGTTTCATCAAAATGGAAACGTTTACCTGATACCTGCTGATTTTTATGGCTATCTAACTGCAAAACCTCTTTTCTTCCATTTAATTGCCAAATGTTTCATTTAGACTTACCTCCGCAAAGAGATTATTGTAATCCCTTCGGCGTAATACCTTTCAGTGCAATATCCCAACTTGGAATGGGAAAGATGCACGTGAAATGTGCCAAGTATGAGCACAAGGCAAAGTGTTAGCAATGTTTGATCTGCTAAATGTGCATTTCTTACAGAAAAGTTAAAATGCTGAGGTTTCTTGTCAGGTATACCACTAGTAATGTTTGTGCTGATTAATAATACGTTTTTAGGATAATTTATTATAAACACAGTGTACCTCAGCTGTGATGATATTTGATCTTAAGATATGACATATCTAGGAACTTTATTATTAAGGGTACAGAGGAGCTGTGAGATTATAGAGCCTGATCTCACAGACTCCTGGGATTTCATTCTATTATTTTCCTCTAAGTCCGGCACTTCAGCTGACAGTTGATGCATTGCTTGGGCGTTGGAGGTCGAATTGGTTGAGGCAGGCTGTAAAGAGAGATGAGCCCTGGGTGGGTGACGGTGAGAGGGGCTCCAGGCTGAGGGCAGTGATGCATTTTGAAGGCTGGTGCTTTTCCAAGGCACAGAGGAGGAATGTGACACACCAGGGAGCTTCATATCCCTCCACTTTTCCCTCTCACAACACACAGGTGCACAAGTGCTGTTGCTGGTGGTTGCCTTCTGGCCGTAGCTGCTCGCCAGGACCTTGCAGTGTGTCTCTGGTGCGCGGGAAGGGCTGATGTGCCAAAGGGGCGATGCTCGGCGATCAGCCTCGAGCAATTAGCTCGGAAGACGTGCCGCTGTTTTGTAAAGAAGCCAGGCTCTGGATGGTTTCGGGATGTGGATTTACTTATTAAAATAAATCATTTACTGGCAGGCAAGGTAATGCCCTTTCCGGGCACTGCCCCGGCATGGACCGTGGGGCTGCTGCTCAGCGTGAAGCTGAGGAAGCTGAGCTCACTGGGCCCTTTCCTGGGAGGCACTGAAGTGCTGCCATCCCCTTCACTGACTGCATGGGAACCTCTGTCACAAAGAGGTGGCCCCACCACGGCGCAGAAAGGGAGGAATCCGGCCCAGTCTGTGTCCTGGGCAGGAAATATCTTCATATTCCCTGCTGGGTCCTTTCCCAGCTGTGTGCATTTCCATGTAAGCTCCTTTTTGCTCTTACGTTTTTATACATCTTGACTTTGCAATTTCTCTCTTCCATCCCTCTCCAAGATTCGGTTCTTTTGAGCTGCATGAAGGGGAAGGAGGATTGACTTGTGGAGGGAGTGGACACCCTCATGGCTGAGGCAGCCGAATGCTTTGTTTGATCTGTTCGTAACAGGCTGAGGAGTGGAGTGAGTGATGGCACTGAACTTCTGGGGCAGAAAAAATCAGCCCAAATTCCAGAATGATCTTATAGGGCCAAAAAAACATGACATTCAATATGCATAAATTTACAGGGCTATACATCATGAAAAACTATCCTAATTTCGTATATATTCACGTATTTCATAATGGTCCTGAGCTGACCATTACCACTCAACGGCAACATGTCTGGGCTACGATAGCTTCTGTTATGAAGACATTGGCTCAGTTGCTCAACAGTGATTAAAAACAAATTAACAAACAAAACAAATTGGGATGTCTAGGAATTATTAGGAAGGGAATGGAGCAGCAAATTTTGTGATTCAGAAGCCAAAGGGATGGCAGTTGCCTGACCACAGAACCACAGAATGGCTCCGGTTGGAAGGGACCTTTAAAGATCACCCAGTTCTTTAAAGATCACCCAGTTCCAGTGCCCTGCCATCACGCACTCAGTATCAAGTACTGTCTCCATTTCAAATGTGGTTAATAGTAGCTGGTAGGTTCAGAAGTCTCTAGGGAGATTGATTTAAAAAAAAAAAAAAGGTGATCAGAGAGAATCTTGTTTTTCTTCTCTTTTGGGCAATCAAGCTAACAACCAACCCCGCGTTTGGAAAACTGTAATCAAATGGGTCATGTGTGGGAGTCTTTAAACAACAGCGTGCAGGGTATGTCTAAATGGGAGCATCCACGGAGCAATTTCATACCCCCAAGCCATTAGACTCCTGTCTGTGGGCATCACTGCTAGTGCTGTGTGTGGCAGGAAATTCACAACGATGCGATGTAAGTTTTTTGCTGGCACGAGTTCAAGGCTGAGCACATTATACACAGGAAGCAAAGATAATGCTGAATTATTCAGGGCTTGCTGAACAAGTGTTGAAAACCCAATTCCACCAAGTCGCCGCATTAACTTAAATTTGTATTTTTTCCTATACCACAGTCTCCTAAGCCAGGGAGCTGTTGCAGCTGTTTCTCTACAGGTTTGTTAGGGGAAAACAATATTTAATTCATAAATATTTGTATATAAAGAGGCATCGGTGGCTTTTCTTGATAAATGATTGCATGAATGTGTATTGCAGCTGGTTTCCCCATTCCCAGCAGCTCAGGGGGGTGCCTGGCTGTCATGGGGCAGGAGCGGATGGCAGCAGGACTACCCAGCTCTGGCTGCAGTGTGCGTTTGTGGAGGGGAAAAAGTTTCAGTCCTCTCCTCCCGAGAAGGCTGAGACACCAAAACCATCTCAGAAACCCTGCTCCCTCCTCATTCTTGGCATCCTGGGCAAAGAGCACGTCTTGGTCTGATGGGTGCTGCGAATGGAGCCGACGTGGGTGCTGCTGCGGAGCGGTGCTGGCAGCAGAGGACCTGCAGAGAGGTGCTGGCAGCAGAGGACTTGCAGAGCAGCGGCTGCTTGCAGGGAAGATGTTCAGGTCTGTGTGCGTGCAGGCAGGCTGCGAGCAGGAGTCGGTGCCTGTGGTTCATGCATCGCTCGCTGCCCATCATCATCAGGAGACTGGGAGTTGAATTTCTCCAGCAGTAAGAAGCTCTTGTTTCTAGAGATTGTACTATAAACCTGATATTTGATAAAGACTGCAAATGACTTACCCTGCAATGGAGATCTGTGGAATTTTAAAGAGAAAGTCGGTGCCTTGGGGGAAAAGAGAGATTTTGTGTGTTATTTTTAGGGTTACTGAATTTTTGAAGCTTGCCGTAAGGAGTGATCTTCATTTGGCATAAATATTGAGCAATTAACTTAAAATGTATAGTGGCTTTTGGCAGGAGAACATCCAACTTCATAGGTAGTTTCCTAAAATGTATTTCAACAGGGTTTTTGTGTTTCTCCCTGTGTAGTTGTAAGGATTTTCTTATAAAGGGAGAAGATAATTGGCTCGTTATGCACACGGCATTTAGTGAAAGACAAAATGAATCATGAAAACAGGTTAAAATGTCTGTCTGCTTTCTCAGAAGTCTTGGCATGTTTTCCAACTGCAACAATACACAAATTCAGGCCCGGCTTGTTGCTCTTTGAGCTGGTGGATGATTTAAAAAATGCCCCAGTCTTCAGTGGTGTTTGTGTGCAAGCTGTTGGTTGATCTTAGGAGTGGAGCTAGCGGGAAGGGTGCAGGTGAGGTGGTCACAGATAAGTGCTATCTTCAAGGCAAACCACTGCTGGGTGAGAACAAGGTAAAACACTGCACGTTAATAATTCATTTGAACGGGGAAAAAAAATGCCCTATAGTTGCTTATTCTTTTTCTCCTTGTGATACAGTGATATCCGCTAAGGCCCTCTAGATGTACAGGTTGCCCATCCCAGGGTGAAGCCTGCCCTGAAGTTAATGGTTTGCATCCAGGGCTCACTGCAGCAAAACTCTGATTATCTTTGGTTGGTTTGGGATTTCATTTGAGACCTTTTCAGACCTACACTGTCAGGTTCCTGGCCGGTAAGGAGCATTGCGCAGGAAAACTCCTGCACTTGCAGAAGCCCTGAGATTTCTGTGGCGCATGCAGTGTAGCTGAGACCAGCACTGGTAATGGGCCTTTCTCACTCTGAGAAGGTGCTGTGGTTATATAGCATATATTATATACTGTGCTATACTTTTAAAATGGATTTCAAATGTCTCTGCCAATGTCCATCATTCCAGACCTGTTGGCATGTTGCTCAGCTCTGAGACGTCCACGTGAAGTGGAAATCTCATCGCTCAGCTTTTCAATAGCTTCTTGCCCCACAGGACCTCATCCATTTCAGGAAGACTTCTTCAAAAAAGCAGTTATTTTATTTTGTTTCTAATGCAGGTGAGTCTAAATGCCCTTTAATGCATTGATTCAAAACCTCATTTGTGATTTTAAGTAAATGTTTTGCACCTGAAAACCATTCCAAAAAGCCAAAATCCATTTCTGTGTTTGAGTTTGACTGGTTATCTTTGTCACGTGGGCCTAAACTGGCTAGTAAATAGTAAAGCACAGAAATGTTTTTATGCCCTTAGGTTCAACTCAGAAGCTCTCTCACAAATTACATTTTCAAGTTAAACATGGATATAGCTAATCCCTTCTGATCTGGCTTTCCTTTGGCTACCCATACAGATAAGACTTCTTATTAAATACTCTGACTTATCTTGCTTTCCAACCTAATTCAGATTAAATATCAATTATTTTCGCCCATTACAGCTTACTACTATCATGCCATTAAAAATAATGAGCAAACATTAGATTTGATTGTTTCAGTGCTGCAAAGGAAAGTTTGATTGATAGATTCCCTGGACAGCTTCTCAAAATACTAAGTTCTTAATCTATCTTAATATATTGTCATGACACATTTTTATTAAGCAGCAAGCAGTGATTTGGGATAAAAAAAAAAAAACACCCACAAACCTCCTGAAGTTCTCAGCTTCAGCTTGAATGTGTATGTTGGAGCCTGGATCTCCAGCATTTCACTTGTCAGGGTTAAATCTATATTTTTTGGGTGGACAAATGGTTTAAACACAACATGCTTGTTTAAGCAGTTCGTTTTCATGTTCTGAATCCTCCCGAATGCCCATGCCCATCCTTTTTTATTTTTCTTCTTTTTATGGGACAATGCACAAGGGCTAATCCTAACCCACCTCCCAGTGCTGTCCTCCACAAACCTTACCAGCTCTACTGAAGCCTCTTTGTGCTCTCATCAATGGCATGGGCTGAGGGGAGAGACACCATGATGGTGAGAGTGTTCCTTGTCGTATAAAGGCAGTTATGGGGTTAGCATCCTTTGAGGACTTTATTTTCTTCTGCTCTTTCAGAGCTTGGCTGTCTTGGCCTTTTGCACCAGGGTTTTCATGTAGGAAATCAGTGTAGAAACTCAGTAGGTTCTGATGTCATCTTATGGGAATTAAACTCTTGACATAGTTAGTGTTCGTGAAAAACTGCAGCATTGACTTTTATTGTCTGCAATGGTTTCTTTTGCCACTAATAGCTTCTCAACAGACCCTATAACAATGTCATGAGGAGTTGCCTTTGCTATTGTCTCCACGAGAATGGTAGATGTTTTTACAGAAAGAGTCATCCTGGATGGTCAAATTTGGGTTGTTTTAGCCTTTGGTAGTTCAGTCTGCATAACTTCTACTTGTAGGAATTATCCTTCTAGTGAGTAATCTAATTTTTATTTATTGGTACTTGTTTTACGTTTGTTATAAACAATTTCCTTAAAACTTGCCTTTTTTTTTTTTTTGCTGTAGACTGTTAAGTAAAAGTCATTGGGTTGGTTGAGGCTTACCATAGAGAGTCAGAATCTCTTTGGGGCATGAATCATCATTAAATCAGAAGTAATGACAGCAAAGTAATGCTCCCTGTAATTTAAAAACCATTCTAATGAGCTGTGGACGCCTTTCAATTACAGCTTCCATCATGTTACACTGGAAACCACACTGACTTCCTACATTTGTCAAACAGAAAGCTACAGGGCAGAGAGAGGCAGACAAAGCAGTAAGTGCCAGAGCCAATGCACCTTTTATCAGTGCTTTGTGCTTTTTCAGGGAAGATGCTCTGTTAAGGTTTACCAGGCTCATTTTGTTGTTAGTAAAAATGTGGTGGTGGTGTGGTTTTTTTTTCTTCTCTTGCTTTTTGTCTTTTTTTTTTTTTTTTAATTAGGGGTAAAATTAGATTCATGATGTCTAGCCACATCAGTCTCCTGCTTCCCCCTGTATTCAGTGGAGGGAGGTTGATCTCTGCAGGGGTGAGCTATTGCACCCACTTGAGTGCCTGCTATAGCAAGGGCAGCATCTGCTTTCAGGAGCCTGTTTTCCTCTTCTAATGATGGACCCCAGGCTATGCTGGGTTTTTGCTCAGCTTTTGGAACAGCCAGAATTCAACCTGTAGACAAATCTAGCTACTATCAAAGTGAAACCAAAATTTCATTTAGAAACACCATATAAAAACATTTTACTGATAACCACTTCAACTGAATTCAGTTATTATTTAAATTCTATTAAATTTTAGAAAACTGCAAAAGTTTGATTCCTCTTTCAGGTATGTAGCTGGTATAAATATTTTATTGACTTGAATTACATGGGTAACAACTCAACCTCCCCATCCTCATTTTTCACAGCAGGTCCTTGAGGAGACTACTGCAGGAGCAGTAGGAGAGAGAAGCCAGTCGTTTGCAGCAGGAGTAGCAGGTATCAGCCTCTTGGAACAACCCAAATTCCTATAGAGTATGCTAACATATTGGGGTGGAAGTCAGTAGGAAGGAACAAGGCTCTGGAAAAAATGAATACAGCAATCAGTTTGTGATGGCGCAAGGAACAAGAGTCACGGAGCAACTCAGAGCCTTAGGTGATATGGGCCTGGGTGTGAGTGTGCAAGAGCTCTGAATTTATTCTTGAGATCCACCTGCATATTATTGCTGAAAACACTTTTCTGCGGAGTTGGCACAGAGCTTTCTTAGGGCATACTTGCTCCCGAACGACTCCAGCAAGGGAGTCTTCAAGTCGCCTTTGGCAGGATGTGCCAGAGCAACTTCACTTGAGCAGTACGAGCGAATCAAGGACTAAATGCAGTGCTATTGCTTCTGTGAAGGAGCAATTTCAGTTTTATTTGATAGAAGGTCAAGTGGCAAAAATCTTATCTGCTTCCTTAATTTTGCATAGCAAGGGCCAGACAATTCAATTTTCCTCCAGTTGTCTCACAATGCCAGTTTAACACATAATTAATGAAATCAGAAACATATTTATTCTCTGCAGACTCATACGTTGGTTAGCTGGGAGGAGGCAGAAGAAGGAGGTGGAAGAGTGAGTAACCTTGGATATTCTGGATATACAAACTACTAAAGGACCGTGCAGGTTGTTGATTCTTGTTCCAAACATGTCCTAGTAATTCATCGCGCAAAGGGAATAGCACAGCGTGAAGGAGAGGTGTTCAGGGTAAAGATCATCTCAGTGCTATTCATCAGTCTTTTATTTGTGAGCCAGTGGGATCAGAGTCATCACCACACCACTCCAGTACAACTTAGTGCACCAGCGTCCTTGAACATGTCACTTCAATCCGGATAGGAAACTGGAAAACAAAAGGAAAGGCTCTGCCCCATCAGCAGAGGCTGCTTCTCATTGCTCAGCCCTCCCACGCCAGGGCTCGCAGCAGCCACTATAGGCATAGGTTGCCTCCAGCACCGAGGTTCTGCAAGGAAAGGGCCAGGAGAAGTCCCGGAGCTCACTCTGGAGACCTGAAGAATAGAGTGACTTCCTCAGGTCATCCAGACCGAGGGAAGTTTCTGAGCACAGCCATGCCCAGCATTATCTTCCTTCCAAAAAACACTAATATAGGATTTAAACAAAATCGCCTGCTGTTGGAGTGGCACCCTACAAGTGCCTCATACTTTCCCACTGTTATGGCTTCTTTATACCCTTGCTCTATATTCTCCAGCCCTTGTAATGCATTCAGCTCCTCTTGGTAGCACATTATCTATCTTGCACTTCATTAATATTCCAGATAATATTGCCGTATTGACCTGGAGCACAAGCTAGGACACGCAAGACACACGTTCCATTTCTTGATCTGCTCCAGGCTTTGTGTGTGACTTTGAGCAGGTTATTTCAGCTCAATACCTCAAGTGCCCCCACATAAAATGAGATCAGGGCACCGACTCCCTTGTCTGAAATGTCCAGAGAGGCTGGGTGAGTAGTGACAGCACTTGGGGACGAGAAGGCTGCCAGTCACTGCTTGCTGGTGGCCTCCCTGCCAAATTCAGGAGCCGAGGGGCAGCTCTTCCATACGCCTTGTGTGTAATGGAGAGTAACGACACCTTTTAACAGCCAGGTTGTTCAAAATCGCGCTGAGAGCAGAAGCAAATCAGCTGGTTTGTGACTAATATTTGCTGGTTGGCAAAGAGGAGAGCTAGGGCTTCCTCTCCTCCTCCATAGAGCAATGGCAAAGCACCAAACTGGTGAGAAATGTCCATGGAGGCTGGAAGTAATGACCTGCATCAGCAGGGTGGAGTGGGCATTGGGAGGGGGCAGGGGACAAGAAACCTTTGCAAGGTGAGCAGATGATCAGCGGTGGTTTGCAAACAGATGCTGCTGAGTTCCTCACAAAATGCCTAAGGTGCTTGAGAGGTTAATCAGAGATTTATGAAGTCGAGAGGGAAAGGTGAAGGGATGCACGGCAGCTGGCCAATGCTTTATGAATGGCAGCAGCTTCCTTAAAATAAATGAGGCTGTTAACAAATCATTGGGTTCTTGGCATATAGCTATCAACATGCATAGGCAAATGAACAAATGAATCATTTCATTAGCTTATTCACAGCATTTTACGCCCAATGAATACTAATGTAAGCAGTGTCAGGAAAATGGTGGGGTTATTTCTGGCATATCTAATTATAACATGAGTGTGTTTTTTTTCCTTCTCGCTATTATTTTGAGATGCTTAGTTAAAATCTGCAGTGGATTAAATGCCTGGGAAAACCGCCAGTCTCTGTCGAGCCTTTGCAGGAGGTCAGTGGAGATTCAGCAGAGAAGCTTCACAGGTGCCAAGGGATGTCTACCTGAGGCTGAGAGCATTTTATCACCCATTGCCTGCATTGCACAGGGAGGGAGACGATGCAGTCACGGGGCAGAAAGGTGAATTGGCATCTCTGAGGGATGACGTCTCCTCCCGTGTTGGCATCAGGGATTTTGTCCTAATGCAGCTGTGTGCATGCCGCAAAGCTCCCGCAGCTGTGCCTCTAATTTTTCTTGCCTCCCGTGATGGGAGGAGCCCACTGATGAATTTTGGCAGGCTGACTTCAGGCAGAAGCAGCGCTTGCTGACTTGGCCCGCGCTGGGTGAGTGCCTCTCCGAGGAGGTGAGTTTCTGTCACCTTCACTGGCGTCTTCGCCAGCATCAGTGACAGTGCTAGATAAAAAGCACAGGGAAGGTTCAGGTTTGGCATTGTGTAAATACAAACCAAACCAGAGGTGTGCTTCCAAAGAGCTCGTCGTTCAGATAAGGGGGTTAGGAAAAGGGGGAGGGACAGGGAGCTGCTACTGTCACTGCCCTACAGATGAAAGCTGAAGAGGGACAACACTGGTTTGCAATGTCATGCGAGGAGGCCGTGCTGCTAAAGCTCTCTGCTCCCAACCCTCTGCACCCCATGCCAGCCTCTCACTTGGGTCCTGCCTTGGCTTGCTCTCTGCCTCACTCCAACAGCAGCAGAATTCCTTTTTTATTCTTTTTTTAAAGAGTACACTTCCCTGTATCCACATGCATACACATTATCACATCCAAAAGTATTTTGTTTTCTTTTTTCCTTGTGGTTACTCATGATTAAGGAGCTGCAGAAAATGAATTACAATTTACAAACCTTGATTAGGGTAGCAGGCTGAAAGCAGTGAGTTATGAGCGTAGCACCTGATACCCATGATTTCTTTAAACAAATCAATATATTTCTGCTTTGTCAACTTTTTATTTAAAAAGGTACTCCTTAGCTTTTATCACACTGCTGTGGTCAAGTTATCAAGGCCCACTTACCTGCAAGGTGCGGGTGGGTGGCTGAGGGTCCTGCCCTGATCCTGTGGGGCCCTGGGAGCTGGAGATGCAGTGCAACACACAGGCAGTGCTAGGAAACCTAAACCCCATCATTAGGAGTAAAACCTGCAGTTTTGGAGCATTTGAACAATATGCAACTTCTCCTTTGGGTTCATGTGAGATGATGCAAGCTCAGGCATATGGGTGCTGCCATCAAGGAACAGGCTGCCCAAAAGACTTAAACTAAAAGAGGGGAGATTTAGATTAGAGGTTAGGAGGAAATTCTTCACTCAGAGGGTGGTGAGGCCCTGGCACAGGCTGCCCAGAGAAGCTGTGGGTGCCCCATCCCTGGAGGTGCTCAAGGCCAGGCTGGATGTGGCCCTGAGCATCCTGATCTAGTGGGAGGTGTCCCTGCCCATGGCAGGGAGTTGAAACCAGATCATCTTTGAGGTCCCTTCCAACCCAAGCTATTTTATGACTCTGTGAAACCCCCGTCTGCCTTCCCCACAGAAATTGGGATTTCAGCCTTCCTATATTGACTCCCGTTCCTATACATGCATTTGTACTGCAAGAGCACCACAAAGAGTTTAGATCTAAACAGCGAGTTCCACAAATTAAATGCTCGGTTCCTCTCCAAAAATCCTCACCTTGGTAGCTGTTACGATGTTCCAAGATCGACTGGAAACACCAATAAAAGTGAAGCCTTTGCAGCACACAGCGGGACAGGAAAATTCTCTCATCAGCCCACCTAGAAGTAATAAAAGGGGTTCTTGTTTGTGCAGCAGCCAAGTTATCAACGAAAAAAACTGAACAGAAAATAACAGATGATTATACTGTGTTATCTTCTGCTGTAACGGGCTGGTACATGTGAGGAAAGGGCAAAAAAAAAAAGAAATGCTCTTTATAAAATCACTATGTCCAGTAGTGAATCGAATGCACTATTTAGACAACAAATGAACTTAAATGTTTGAAAAGCAGCAAATGTCTGAGTGTGAGAAAGATAGACACAGTTCTACTTTGAAAGGCCTGCTGTTTATCACAATCTCAGAGGTGACAGTGATTTTACGATTGGGTATTTCTATTGATTTGCACTGATTATGTCTCAAGTCCTACAGTGGTTACCCGTCCTCCTGGCTGTATTTTATGGTGGTGGCATGTTCCCTGCCCGACTCTGGGGCTCTGATTTACTGAACACTGCACAAATATCAGTTCCTCAATCTGTAAGATGATGAACAAAACTTGGCAGAGGTTAGAAAAGTAATTCAATTTTATCGAGTTGAAACGAACCTCTCTGAAGCAGTACTTCAGGCTATATTTGGGATTGAGCTAGCTCTGATTTGTTTGAACTCAGCAGGAAAACTCCTGGGCAGGATTACACAAACCAGTTCTGGGTGCTTTTGAAAGTCTCAGTGACTTTATTTGTGTAAGTATCCAAAGAATGTTGCTGTAGTCAGGCACCTCTGGCCTGAACTCATGTTTCTCAATGCGCTCACATGGATCAGGGCAGGGTGTCTCACCTTGCCTCTGGGAGGTGAAGAGTGAGCTCCCGGTGCCATTTTTTTGCAAGCTGCTGTACCAGAGCCACCAGGGTGGGGAATAGCTGGCCCATAACCTGCCAGAGTAGTAACAGAAGAGTTGCCCTCAGCAGAAGGCATTAAGCAAACAATAGCATCTGAGAGCTCTTGGAGCTCCTACAAGCGTTCACCCAACCATTAAACAACACCGCAGAAATGCACGTGTTGCTCACGTGCTTGCTGACAAAGCTGATTTGGCTTTGCAAGGCTCAGTCTCTCTGTGTGGCATAAAAAGCACTTGCAAGTTAAATTAAAAGATCTTGTTTGCACCGTGGTCCTATAAATAAAAAAACTTTCATAAAAAAAGCTTTCTCCATGTTTTGCTGCCTACGCTTCACTCACATGTATAGCTCCATCCTCTATTTTCTCCTGCTTAAAACAGCTCCATAAGATTCCAAAAGGTGTAATTTTTCCTGTATATTTGCTTCAAAGCTCAACACATCACTAGAAACACTTTCACTGAGAGCGGTGTGTTTCTATTTGGGCTTTAAGTGAGCAATAGGGAAGATACAAAGCCAGCCTGTTAGGAAAAACAAGATTTCTGGTCTTTGCTACCATGCAGTTGTATGTAACTCGCTTTGAGTCAGCAGTGAAGCTGCCTGTTTTCAAAACAGCTTCAGGAAAGAGCGATCTTTCATATCTGACATATTACTTCTTGTCTTCGAACAGCGAAGTAGTCAAATTCCTTAAAGCAAGGTGACAGCTGCTCGCTTGCATACAAATACTAATTTGCAACAGGTCTGCCATGGGTCTTTTGAATAGGAAAAATACACATTGACTGCTTCTCCTGAGAGGGGAAAAATGTGCCCAGTATTTATAGCAAATCAGCAGTCCTCTTTCTGTCTCTCTATACTTTTTATTCAATTGTAAAACCAGATTTAAAAATTCTTTCTTCAAGGGATTGTGTTAAGCATTAATATCTGTAGAAATGTATTCTAAACTCTGAGCAGAAAGTATTTCTTGTGCTAAATGAGGACAAACCCTAAATTTCAACTTCAAGTTCCAGTTTTTCAGTAATTCACCATAATAGCCAAATTTGTATTCATTTCCACTTGATTCATTTTCTTGAGCTAAGACATAAAGTTGAGCTATTGTTTTTTTTTAATCCTCCAGGGCAGAAGGAGAGGCTGGAAGCACAAGCTTTCTGTGAGTTTGTAACCAAGATGGGATGGGCATGCAGGCAAAAGGGTTTGGCTTGAAAAATACAGATAAGGAAGATGTTTTTAGAACAGGAGACCGTTGTTTCAGCAAACTGATTGTTACATAAACAAGCTTTCTTCTTGAATATAGATAATTCTGATTAGTCCGTGAAATTAAATGCTAAAGGAAGCAATAAGCAATTAGTACACTATTTATTTGCACTATATAGAAAATTCTGAGTAAAACTAATTATGTTGGTAGAAATTATTTTGCTAATGGAAAAGTATTAATAAAGGATAGTCATTCTTATGGAGAGAACTTAATTTTGTGCGTTGGGAACATCTATGGTAAGCAGAGGTTGACTTTCTTGTTCAGCTTGTGTTTGGTTCAAATTATGAGCAGTAAAGGTCAAAAGCCTGTGTTCTTTGTTAAAAAATAATAGGTCAGATGGATTGTGGTTTTTATTTTCTCTTTAATATTTTCATAAATGACTCGGATGCAGGACTTGAAGGTATACTAAGTAAGTTTGTCAATGACACTAAACTGGGTGGAGCAGTTGATGCCTTTGAAGGTAGAGAGGCCTTGCAGAGAGATCGTGACAAATTGGAGAGCCGGGCAATCACCGACCTCATGAAGTTTAACAAGAGCAAGTGCCAGATCCTGCACCTAGGATGGGGCAGCCCTGGCTGTACATACAGCCTGAGGGACGAGGGGCTGGAGAGCAGCCCCACAGAAAGGGATCTGGGGGTTTTGGTCCATGGCAAGTTGAAGATGAGCCAGCAGTGTGCCCTGGCAGCCCCAAGGGCCAACCCTGCCCTGGGTGCCTCAGGCCCAGCGCTGCCAGCCGGGCGAGGGGAGGGATTGTCCTGCTCTGCTCTGAGCTGTGCGGCCTCACCTCGGGCACTGTGTGCAGGTTGGGGTGCCACAATGTGAGAATGACATAAAGCTGTTAGGGAGTGTCCAAAGGGGGTCTGTGGAGGCAGCGAATGATCTAGAGGGCAAGACGTATGAGGAGTGCCTGAGGTCACTTAATTTGTTCAGTCAGCGCAAAGGGCACTCAGTGTTTTTTGTGTTTCAAATTATGTGTTACATAAATATTTGTAACTAATTGTGACACCAGGGTGTGACCGGTTTGTTGTCTCTGCGATCAGTCAGAAAAGTGATAGTTGTCATGTGGGTAGGAGGTGGTTATCTGCTGCTCTTTGAGCGTGGACTGGAGTCAGGCCAAAACCAAAATTCATTAGCTGTCTACTGTTTTAGCTGGTAGAGAAGAGTGGGAAGATGAGGACGGCCACAAAATCCCCCCAAAGGACAGGCTCAGCTCAGCCTGCACTATTCCCACCTACCTCACCTCACCCCTGGTGGGCAACATGGCCCTGCAGAGCCCTGGTGTCCCAACCAGGTCAGGGCCGCAGGCGCACGGTGGATGCAGCCAGGAGGCTGGCATGCAAAAAGCAATGTCTCTCTGCAGAATGACAGAAAAATCTGTCAAAATAAATGGTTTCTGACTCCCAAACTGACGTACTTGGGCATCAGACTGCCTTTCTTCTCAGTAACATATGGGGAAATGAGCTTGGGGACCACTAGGGAGTGTGAGTGAAAGCCAAAACTGCCAAGTGCTCTGTGTTGCCTTACGGGTGTGCGATGTACTGTGGTGTTTGCGGAATAGTGGTGTGTTACCATGCAACAGCAGGTACGTCAGAGTTTGCAAGACCAGGGTGTTTAAGACGATGGCTTCTTGCTGCTCAAGGAGCTGGAATCGACCTTGAACCTCATTTGATTGCACGTGGGGAGAAGGTGCAGCAGATAATGAGCTAGGCAGAGTGGCATGGCACAAGTGTTGTCCAAAATCCCAAAGTGCATCTGTCTTCTGAGGGCTACGCGTGAGACAATGGCTCTGGCTCCCTTCATAGGCTTGGGCAGTTGTTACACTGTGATCCATCTGCCCTACTTTATTATAATATCCTGTATTCAAACATGTCCTTTTGTGTCATGGCCACTTTACCAAGTAATCCAGATGACTTTGCAAAGGTAAACTGCTCTCCTGCTAATCTTCTTTTTTGTCAAACTTGTTATTTTCTTCATATTTTATCATCAAAAGTCCTGTGTCATAGTCAAAGCATTTACTTGGTACTGGGTCAAAGTCTTATCTCTGCAGGAGCCTGCACCCAACAGGTCCCCTCTGGCTATGTCTGCACCTGGCCACACTTGGAGACCCATCAGTGAGCCAGCCTCCACTCCATCTAATGTTTATTTTAGTGCCTACATCTCTCATTCATACTGATTAATCAACGTACCATGTAACAGTCACGTGTCTCAGCAAAGTCCAGAATATATTACATCACCTTACCAGAATCTGTAATCATGCAGGGAAAACATCAAAACCTTCCTTTCACAAACCTATGTGGCATTACAGTGTGGTCCCCTAGGATATGCTGTCAGACACTCTAAATTAAATGGTTATTTCAGTGATCCAGGGTAGCCACCTTCTTCTTGTGGGAGCTTTGGCAATCTTTCAGCCTGTGGTGACTTCCGTTGTTTCCCCAGAGCTGTTTAAACATCTCTGCTTACTCCGCCTAAGGCTCTTGGCTGCAGATTTCAGCAGATGGTGCTCACCTCCTCCTCTGTTCCTCCTGTGGGTTGAACACCACATTCTCCAACATTGTACGGGTTAAATAAAATAAAAGGGGATACCCTTGCTTCAGTCCCCATTCAGCACGGGCCAGTCGAAGCCCGAAGAGTGCTCAGCACTCCTTTGGGCACACGAGGACTTTCTCAGGCCCTGACACTGCCAGGAGTGCAGCTTCCAACAGGACAACCTGCAGTCCCTACCTCCACAGGGTAACTTTGGATGAGCACGGGCTATATATTTCACCGTGATCCAGGAACTGAGAAAACTAAAGTTATACAACAACCCTGGCAACCGTCAGCCTAAACCTACACAGCTAAACCCGATGAGAGCTGATCTGAAGATTTTCATGTCAGAATGCCATCAGAACCAACATGTTAGCTTGTGAAATGTTGTGCTTGTACCTAGGATTTTTTGTCTGCCTACTGGTCTCTGGAGGAGTGTTGGACTCTGCTGGTGGGCACAGTCCGGAGCAGTTTGCGGTGAGATGAAGAATCCATAAAATGACTGATTTTCCAGACAGTCACCGTGAGCCCCAAGGGTGTGCTCCATAAAGACCTGTAATTGAAACAGCTCAGCGTTTCTCCAATAAAAGCAGTGATCTATTCAAGCCACAGATGCACCATGCTAAAATACCATTGGAATACTGCTCCAGGCAGGCAGCAGTATTCATATGCAGCCCTTGGTGCTTTATTCAGGGTTCCTAAACTGCTCTGGCGGGGGGAGTTTCAATAACCAGGAAACATTAAACAAATAAAGGTATTAAATAGTCCTTGTGTCTTATTACCATTGAGCAGCCCATCAAATTAAATGCACATATTGTGGGCTTGCTTGCAGAACTGATTTTGCTAAGTATGGTTAAGTCTCTGCTTATGGCACCACTGAAACCACGAGCAAATTAGAGGAAAAATTGTTTCATCTTGGCTTAATAAATAACATCTTCGCCTCTAAGTTCTTACGCCTTTCTTGCTGTATTCCTCCTGCAGGTCTCTTCATCCGTACTGATTATCATGCATTTGCCTCCCTCCATGGAGAGGAAAACATCAGTCTTCTAGGTCAGGCTGGCAAAAGGTGTTGGTTTCCTGTGATCCAGCTCTGCAACAATACAATTTCAGGCTTTTGAGATGAGTCAGTCTCACTATTATATTATTGACTTGCTGCCTGCTAGGTGCTCATGGGCAAATGAAATAACCTGGGTTATGAGCGTCTGTCTCATGGGTGGCTCACAGCAGGTAGGGGTAGTTGGACGTGGTCCTGGGCACCCTGCTCTGGGTGTCCCTGCTCGAGCAAGGTGGGACCAGATGGATCTCAGAGAGCCCTGCAAGCCTCAGCCATTCTGGGTAGAAGAAGATGGAAGATTTGGGGTCTCTTGGGCATTTAAGTGGTCAGTCAGCTGGACTGCTATGGACCGGACTTCTGTTATGCTCAGAAAACAAAGGCAACAAGATGACAGAGGATGGCTTTCAAGATTTTCCTTTAATGATTCTGTCTCTTGCCTTTAAGACATGGGAAAAGGCAGTAAAAAAGCAGGGATTTTGCAAGATGCCTCCTTAGAAATCTTTTGTCAAGATTTTTATACACTTCCAAAAATGTTATTGCAGTAAGGTTTTGTTTGGATCCGCTTATAGCAGGAAGATATCTCAGAAAACTCAGGAATCGAGAGAGGCAGTGAAGGTGGTGGATCAGATTTGGGTCTGCTTAGCATTACAGCAAGCTCTTCAGTGCAGACCTCCTTCTTGGCTTTATATATAGGAGAGGAGCTTCAGGCACAAAGTCACAACTTCAGAGAAACTAAGAGAAATATGCCAGAGAAGGTTTCAAGTCTTCGCTTTCTTGATACTACACCCAGAAAACTTCCTTTTGAGCAAGAGATTCATCCAAAAAAAACCTTCTCTGTGTGGTCTGAGCTGCACCAGGAGCTGCTGCCTACCCAAGCACAGGGCCTCACTCACCTCCCTTTTGTGCTTTGGCCACTTTACTGGAAAAGGTCCCATTTTTGCTACTAGGAAAGTGGAGCTGATGGGTGGCCTGTGCTGCCACAGTGTCCCTGTATTGAATGAGTTTTCTTTAATGACCTGATTTATTTTAGTTGTGAAGGGCACCGATAACTCTCACTAATTTGATGGGAGCTGTAAGTGCTCAGCCCATAAAATGTGGAAAGTGGTGTGGGAAGGTGGGTAAACGTCCGTCACCTCAGACAAATGAGAGAAAGCTGCAGTGCACTTTTCCCCTAATCTGACACACTCTTCAAATTGTATGCACACATTTCTCAGCACCATTTGACTTTTTATAAGACAGTCACGTTCTTGGGGAATTAGAATTAGCCATAGAAAGAGAGATCCTGCAAGTTCTTTGCAGTGGAGGGAAAGAAAATGGGCAGAGCTTTATCAATAAATGAAAATCAGGCCAGCTTCATTGCCGCACCAGGTGTTGTTTATTGCAAAGGAGTTATTTTTTTCCAGTGTTCAGCTAAAGAAAAGCCCTAGACCATACACCTGCCCCCTATGAATAATTTTTCTCTCCATTTCAAAGCCATACACAGAGCTTTGCAGCAAAGCTTGCTCCGCAGCCTTTTGTCGGGTTGTGCTGTGCTGTGGAATTTATGGGAAGATTTTGCAAAGCACCTTGCAAGTCTTCTACATTTATTACAAGCAGAGGTATTGATGTAAGTGCAGCTGCATCCATAAATTTCCATCATTTGTTCTTCTTTCCTGAGGTGCCAGTGAAGACAGTGCCCCAGGATCTTGCTCTCCGTGGGTACTTGCAACATGACCAAGACTGCAGCAACTTGTGCCTCTCTACTTGTCCTTGTTTCCCTCATTTCTTAGCTGAACACTGAGCCTTGCTGGATTTCTCTGCTTTCCGTTTGGTAAAATATTTCGATTTCCTTGAGGGTGAAACCTGAACAGATTTTTTTTAAACAGTCTTGAAAGCTGGTCCATCTTCAAAATGATTTCTTTTGTAGTCAGCTTTGTTATTAATTATCCACTAGTCTGAAAATATCATTATATATAAACAAAGAACTCTCCCCAAAAGCCTTGAAATATGTTTTTGAAACATTTTTGCATTGTGTTACGATGTTGCTGTTGACTGATTTTCACTCTGCCGCCCCTAGACTTCACAGATAACGGTAGAATTATATATAGTGACAGTCTGTCGGCAGGGAGGAAGACGTGTTTCCCAAGGAAGCTCTTGCTGGTGCGTGTTAGGTAAGAGCTGTAGACACAATCCCACCAGTGTGGGTAGGACATTCAGTGGCCTGAGGATACAGGAAAGTCAAGAGACCCAAATTGTTGCTAATTCTGCCATTTTCTACAGGATCATGGATGTACAAATACTGAGCAGCCAGTTAATTTCGATGAGATTTTGGGAGCAGGGGAGCTCTTCAGTGGATTTGCAAAATACCTGGCTTAGTGGGGATGTCAGCTTAGCAGGGTGCAGTGTTAGATGAGGTCTTTATTTTCTGTCACCTCTGCAATAGGTTAGGGGGAAAAGACGGGCAGGAGCAGGGCACAGGGTGACGTTCCCCGGCTTCAGCATTGCTAGCCTGCTTGCTCAGCACAACTGAGTCCTGAGTGACACAAGGCATAAAAGAAACAGATGAAGATTTCAAAACTACTTGCCCACTTAATCTGAACTCTGGCCTAGAGCAATTCTTGTGGCAATATCTGTGGCTTGATCTTACTTCACCTCCTCTGTGTTAATTCAGGGCTTGTTCTTCCAGGCCGGCATGTGGTAGCAGGGGAATGAGAGAAAGGGACCTCACCGAGGGCAAATATTAAAACAGAGCATGAAAGTTTGAGAGAAGCAGTGATGAAAAGTTCAGAAAGGTCAGTTGTGTGGGGGCTGTAGAGGGCTGTGAAGAGAAAGCTAATACCATTGAGCTAGAACAGCGGATTCCAGCAGGGAATTCAGCTGCCCAGTGGATTCAAGCAGTCCTGCAGCTGCCCAAAGACATCCAGAATCCAAGGTGCATGTACAGAGCAACTCAGCCTGGTTTCTCTTCGTGAACCATGAGGAACAATACTATGTAGTTGTTCAACCGTCATATCTGCAGTCAGGATCTGGGTGCTTCACCTCTGCTTGCAAAGTACCCCCTGCCCCTGCCATGTCCCAGGGCAGCGGCCCTGGCACCGGTGTGGCTCACGAGGTATCAAACAAGCCAACAAACCCTGTATATCTGGGGCGCCTCTTCAAGGCAGTGTGTGGTCAACAACCTCTGCAGCATCCAGAGGAGTCCCCACACATTGCTGCACCCCGCTCAGCGTGCAGAGAGTGTCATCTGGAGGGGACAGGGTACCTTTACAAAACATTTTGACACCTCCTAATGAAGAGGTTATAAATACAGAAGAAGGGTTATCAGTCTTTCCATTTATGCTTGACTAGGTCTGCTTATGTATTTTGGAACAGCAGCAAAGCTTTACCATAGAGGGAAAGAAAAAGGGATGTTTGTCCTTGAAAATAAAACACTGAAAGTCTCTCACCAAAGCTCCAGGCGAACTGAGGACTGGATGTGCTGGGCCACCCTGCAGCTGGCTCTGCGATGGGAAGGAGAGCCCATAGCAAGGATCCTGGGCACCATCTCTTGTATTTGTAGATCTAGGCCACAGTCCCTGTCCCAGAGGGTTTGTGGTCCCACTAGATACCTCTCTGCTAGTAGGAATGAAGGACCAACATAAATGATGATACACGTTTTCATTTGGTCCTTCCCCTGCTCAGCATTATCTTCACTTGATAAACTATTTCCTGTTTGCTAATCATTTCCCACCCTGTGCTACTTTTATGCCTAACCACGCAGAGGAAGCTCAGAGGTACTTAGAGTAATTTTTAAGTGATTTTGAGCATGCTAACTAACCTTCATAAACCTCAGTGCCCCAGGAACAAAGCTGAAGGCCATAAATCTTATTTAAATTGCCATCTGAATGTGATCTCTTGAGGTATTTTAAGCTGGGGATTGGATGGATCTGCACATTGAGTTCATTTTTTTTTTTTAAACCTTGTGGCAGGCTTTACCAGCTTGCTGATTTGTAACTAGGTCAGCTTCATAAAACACCATTTCCATGGCAGGGCTTTGTCTTCGCATCAGAAGACACAATCAGGGAGGCTGGATAACAAATGGGTGAGACCGCACAGTTATGGGAGTGCGTCTTAGTTCACTGCTCTTACAAGTCTTATAACTATTTCCAGAAGACTTCTGAATCGAGGTAAGCCACATGAGGCCGGTCCATTGGCACTGGTTACTCCACATAGTTCATTACTGGGACGTTGCCCATCAGCTCATGAATCCCTGCTGTAGATGGCAGCAACCCAGAGAAACCATCCCATTGAAGCTCTCATCTCATGTAAGGGGGCTGGTGGTGGGGAAGAGCAGAAAGGGCAAAAAAGCAGTGAGAGCGTATTGGCAACTGCACTGCGTGAGCAAATCTCCATTCATTACAAAATACAGTGTTAAAATGGAAGTCTTGACAGCTGAAGGTCCAGACGGGGCTGCAATGCAGACGTCTGCCAGAAAGCAAAGAGGGAGGGGGGTGGAGTTGGGTGAAGAAGGAGTAGGAGAAGACAAACACAAGGCAGGCAAAGGAAGAAGAGAGGTGTAAAGGCTGAGCAGGAGTGGGAGAAAGGGAGAACAATGAAATAATCATCAGTCCTGACTCAGACTTGCACAAAGTATATTTTTTTACAGACTCTCAATAGGGAGGAAGGGCTACTCAGAAACAGCTTCCTCTGTCGCTTTGAAAAGCAAAGCAAAGTTGTTTCTAACACTGAAGGGAAAAAGGAATAAAACAGTGCCTTGCAGAAGTGAGCTGAGTTCCCAGGTACAGCTACACTATTAACCCTGTCCTTATCTGGATCTTGTTCTGTACCAGAGCCCCTGTTCGTGTTAGGTTTTGAATCAAGTAGTCAAAGTATAGCCCTTTAATGGGCTGGAAGGGATGAAAAATTAGAGGTCGGGACAGTCTGATACATAAAAAAGATGACTTACTTTTTCTCTCAAGCCATAATCTGATTTTTCCACTGCAGCTTTTCTCCTTAGATGAAATCTACTTGTACAAAAAAATTAATGACCAAGTAATCATTTTCCTGACATCTATTAAATTTAAAAGTGATAAACTGGCTTATTATCTTAGTTAAATTAAAAAAAAAAATTGCTGTTCCTAACAAATTTCAGCAGACATCTACAAATGAGGCAAGCATTATATAAGGCAAGAATTTCAGTTGCAGGAGTATTGAAAAGTACAGGAAAAGTCTGCTGCATATGCACCCCTGTGCACAACACAAATAGAAAGAGATATGAACACGTAGACAGACATCTATTTGGGGAGTCTACTGATTAAACCAGCTCCTTGTTAAATGAAGCTTAAAATAGGATAAACAACTATCAATTTACTGGAAGGTTCTCAGATCGGATGGAAACAGCTCTCTGCTGACAATAATCTTCTGGAGATGTTGGCCTTGTGGCTCTGCCATCAGCTGTGTCAGTTGGGTCTCTTGGTCCTCGTGCAGCTGAGCCTGCAGAGATCGCTTCTCAGATGATGTAGTACGTGGGGACAATGTGCTATTATTGGAAAGGTAATTGAGCAAGAGCGAGATGATGTAAGCTTCAAATCATCCAATGGGTTATTTATCCGGAAGATATTCTGACTTGCTCAGGACACATTTTCAGCAGTTTTAGCTCTGTGTCTCTGGTGGAATCCCAGAGACCACATGGCATATAAAGAGCTTCTGCGAAGCAACACTCCAGCACATCACTCACAGCTTGCCAAAAAGACCATGAGTGCATGTATACCACCTCTGTTTATGACTTCCACATAATTATCAAATTAAGGACAGTCATGGCTTGTCATTTTTACCAGGCAGGTATCTGCATTATTTCCCATGCCACTGCTCTTCTCGGTGCTCAAGTAACCCAAAAAGGGAGCCTGGTTCCTTCCAGTAGCACAACCACATGTCGAAGAATCACCTGACGTGCTTGCAAATCATGCCCTTGTTTTTATGTCCCAGCGTGAAGTTTGCCGTTTTCCAAGCTCAGTTTTCAAGCATTCCTGAGTCACCTTCACCAGCTGTTCCCCAACACCGATCCATGCAGTCAGTTGTCCCTGCCTGTAGGACCAGGAGCTTCCAGGCCCACCGGGAGTCATTACCTCCGACAAGGCAGGTGTCACACCTCAGCACCGCGTCAGCGGTAACCTTCGGTGAGGTCCCTCAGTTTCAGGCCAGAAAAGCAGTCACAACGTGTCTTCTGCCGTAGACGGGCTGTGTCCGTGAGAGGTTGTGCAGTCTCTGTCCTCATGAGCAGACAAAGCCTTGAGCAACCTGCTCCGAGCCAAGTGCTGCCCTGCTCTGAGCAGACGGTTGGGCTGGAGACCTCCCCGTGGCCTTCCATCTCGAACCAGCTCATGTTTCAGACAGCACTTTTCCCCTTTCTTTCTGAAAAGGATGATTTGCCCGTGGTGGAGACAACATAATGAATCTGTTTATATTCTCAGCCTGCTAAGAAGGGATTCAGTTTGCAATGAAGATTTCAGAAGGACACTTAATCCAGCCATCCCGTCCCTTAGTCAGGGCCAGTCAGTCTTTACAAAGCCCCATTATATGAGAAAGGTAAGTCATAAACCAGAATGGGTGAGGAGGAGGAGACATAGCCTTTGTTGTGTTTCTAACAAATTGAGGTGGGTCTGATGCTTCTGGAGTGAAGCCTCATTTTTATTATCGTTCATAAATCCTAGTACAAACCTCAAGCAAGGATTACGTTCCTTTTCAATTGCACTGCTTTACCATTCAGTGAGTCGCAGCAACCACTTTGCCAGAGCATTTTTATCTTCAGTTTATCTTTTTATCTTCAATCAGCCCCATCGCAAGGGGACCAAACCCCACCAGTGGCACAAGGTTTGTGCAGCATCCCCAGGGAGAGCCGCTGCTCCCAGCATGTTGCGCTGGAAGCCTTTCATTCTCCACATTGCTGCCCACTTGTTTAATTCCCCGAGCTGTAAGGTAGCCAGGAAAACATGCACAGTATTCAGAGCTAGAGCCCTGCCCTGTCTTTAGGACCTGCTGAAATATTTTAGGAATTCACGTTGTCTGACATGGTTTACGTCTCTGAAATGTGAATCTCTAGGGCTTTGTTGCCTCATTTAAAGGTAAAGTTACAGTCTGTCGGGTGCAGTGATGCCCTGGGAGGACAATTGTCTCCTCTTAAACAGCCTCTGATTATTTTTTTTTGTGTGTGTGTATGGCAGTAGTAAGCTGCCTGCTAATTGTGCAGCTGTCTTGAAGCTATCCACCCAGTTTGCTGCAGGGAACTGCTGTGGCTGCAGGCACATGGTCTCTCGTTTCTCTGAGAGCAGCAGGCAGATCACTGACAGCTTGTAGATGACAGGAGAGTGCAGCTGTAAGAAGGAATTGTGACTTCAGGACATTGCTCAATACACAGCATCCTTTTAAAAAGTAGCATAGAAACCCAGAAAACTTGTTTTCTATACAGGATACAGTCTGGCTCTTAATGCTCTGCTTTCTCTGCAGGGATGTCGCAGCATGGAGCTCAGTTTTACATCTGAAGAACAGTTGAATGCTATGAGGTCAGTTCACAGGGTGCAGAACACCCTCTGTGTCAGGGGAATGCTAAATGCCTGTGAAAGCATGTGGGTGAAAGACAGAGGCTTTCGTTACTTGGTGGAATCTGATTTCCTTCCAGGGACTAACTGGTTTCTCCGAGCTCACACAGCAAAGATGAAAAATTCCATATCCTGACTTCAGTTCATGCCCTTCCCCAGGTTTCTCCTCCTCCATGTGTCTGCACGCTCATCCTTCATCCCTCACAGTGGGCAAATAGAAGGAAAATATTGCTGGTAAAATTGTCTCTCCAATGTTGCTGACAAGTAATCTGTCTGTTGCTTATTTTCAATATACACTGAGCTGGAGAACCTGCTAGTATGTGTGTATTTCTAAAGGTCTTGTAGCTGATATGGAAATGTCTGACTTGTCTGAATTTGCTGGACCTAAAATTACAGTGAATTGTGTGTGTGGACTGACATTTCCATTAGGCTTTGAGGTCAAAAGCCATATAAAAATAAAAATCCTCCATAAAATGTATATAAATGAGCTTACTCTGTAGCTGGTCTGACCTCCTTAGTATCTGCAGCAGATAAATCAGTCGTATTTTGTAAGATAACTGTGCTCCAAAACATAACTCCAAGCTCAGAAGGGCATTATTTCCAGAGCGCTGCTGGAAAATGAAAGCATCCCCATGTTCCAGTGCTTCGCTCTTGCCTTGTGAACAGTGCTAGCATCTTCCCCACAGGTCAGTCTAGCTTAGAGATCCCGATGGATTTTACACCACAGATTTGCCCACACTGAACATCGTTGATGTTCCAGGCTCATTCACCTGTTTTAGGTAGCAAAGTCCATAACGTGGATTTTGAGGATAAAAGCTGCATGGGCAAGCCCATGTCCCAGTAGTAGCCCACCTTCTAAAGACTTCCATCCCAAAGCTTTCTCAGTGCACTGTCAAAATGTGTCAGATTGGTGCTATTTTGTGTCTCTGTGAGAAACTCTGGCCCAATTCAGTGCTCCTCATATAGGTTTTGCCTACAATTCAAGACAACACAGAGCAATCTGGAGGTGCAAGACCCTTTTTTTTTTTTTTTTCGGTGTCAGTGGGGAGAAGTAGTTCCAATGCCTAAATCAAGTAGTTAGCAGTCTGCATGGCTTCCTCCGCTTGAGGCTCACCTTGTCACCTCTCCTGATGGCGTGGGAAAGGCTTCCTTTCCCACGCCAAATCAAAGAGGTGGGCAGTCTCTCCCTAGATTAAGCTCTAACCTACTTAGAAAACCCAGAAAGTTTCTTGACAACCATATGCTTGTTTCTAGGAGAGCACAATTGTTCCTAAATCCTTACAAGGTGCTATTTGCCCATATTATTTAGTTGGTGGGAGTGCATCCATCCATCTCCAGCTATCTCAGAGTTAGCCATCTCCTCTGAGCCAGTTTTCCATGGCTTCAGTATAGCCTCAAGAAATAGGAACTTACTTCACTTGTCTTGCTACTCTCTTCAAGATGTGATGAGTGTCCCTTTGGAATTGCTCACCAGCAAATGGAGGGGGCTTAAGCAGGTCTCAGATTAGAGCTTGACTTTCATGTGATCCAATTAATTGAGATTTAAACCAAGCTCCTACACTAAGCAGCAAAGGCTAAAGTTGATCTTCCATAGTAGCAGATTATTTCTGAGGAATTTCATGAGCTTGGGCTGAATCGGTTTAGGTGAATGTTAGATGAGTTTAATTGTACCTCAACAAAATGCTATGGGAAAGGGGATGTTGTATTGGATTTACATGGCAAGGGTTTGGTAGCGGGAGGCTGCAGGGGTGGCCTCTGTGAGAAGAGCCCAGCAGCTGCCCCATGTTAGAAAAGAGCCAGCTCCAGCCAGCTCCAAAAGGGACCTGCCGCTGGTCAGAGCCAAGCCAGTGAACAGAGCTGATTGTGCTTTTATGAGATCAGATTTAAGAAAGGGAAAAGCCTGCTGCACAACAGCAGCTGGGAGAGATGGGTGAGGAAATGTGAGCGAAGCAGCCCCGCAGCCCCCAAGGTGAGTGCAGCAGGAGGGCAGGAGGTGCTCCAGGCACACAGCAGCAGTTCCCCTGCGGCCTGTGCAGAGGCCCCTGGTGGAGCAGGCTGTCCCCCTGCAGCCCACGGGTCCCACACGGAGCAGATCTCCACGCTGCAGCCCGTGGAGGAGCCCCCGGTGGAGCAGGTGGATGTGGCCTGGAGGAGGCTGCGGCCCACGGAGAGCCCCCGCAGGAGCAGGCCCCGGGCCGGAGCTGCAGCCCGTGGAGAGGAGCCCACGCAGGAGCAGGTCATGACATAGAAGAGAGTGGATGTGGGGAAGGTGTTTTTAGTTCGCTTTTAGTTTCTCACTGTTCTAGTCCACTAGTGATAGACAATAAATTACATTAATCTCCCTGTGCTGAACCTGTTTTGTCCACGACTGAACAATTGTTGAGTGATCTCCCTGTCCTTATCTCAACCCTTGAGCCCTTTCCATCGTATTTTCTCCCCTTTTCCTATGTGGAGGGGGTCTGAGAGAGTGGTTGTGGTAGAGTTCAGCTGCCCAGCAGGGTAAAACCACCACAGATGTTCCTTCCCATGCCTTTATTGAGGTTGCAGCTCTCACTCATGAGCAGATGTGTCTGGTCTTTTTAAAACTCTTCCACAGAACAAAGCCTTAGAGCTAAAAGCACCCAAGGCCCTGCTGAGGGGCTGGTGAGTCCTAGTGGCAACAGGGAGAGCATAAAAAGCCTCAAAATCCTTGTAAGAAAAGATGAGAAAAATCTGCAGCAAGGGGCAGGAGCAGATAAGAATATACAAGCACCACAAACATTGAAAGAGCCTCAGCATTTTAAGCAGCATCCTATTATAATCTCGGACTGCATTCTATTAGCATAAAAATACCAGTTGTATTTGTTTTGTTAAGGCTTTGCTGAGTAGACCCATAATCTAATGCAGTTTATCAAGTAGCTTTTCAGGTCCTATGCAGAGGTGAACAGATGGCTCTTCTGTGTGTCTGCGTAAGAAAATCCCTTTCTGCAAACGGGATGTCAGGTGAGTTCCTCAGCACACCAATTAATGGAACAAATTCACACTTGTGTATTAAGTTAACTGTGCAGCAAAACAGATCTGACTGTCAGGTTAGTTTCCACTCAACTCTGGTAAATTAATTAGCTTTCCAAAGCTAATTACAAAGTAAATACAAAGTAGAACTGTAAATTACTCATTTACGAATTGAAATTGGAATAAACATTTTCTAGATAGGTGAGACATCAGAGCATACATTGCAAGCAGAACCAGGAGTCTTCTCCTCCTTGCTGATATCAACAGGAGCTGATTTGATCCAGCCCAGGGGAATAATGGTAGCTCTGAGTTTTTCTTGGATGGCGAAAAGAATCAATGATACTTACATCAAAGAGATAGCTGCAAAATCTCATTGAAGAGATTTTGAGGCTGGGAAGAATCATTAATGTCCACCCCAACCTCCTGCAGGACAGGAGGAAAGATTTTCAAGTAGTTAATCCAAATGTATTGCATCATATCTGGTTGTATTAGTAATACAATCAAATACAATTGTGTTACTGATTGCTAATAAAATTAAGTATGAATAAATGCATTATATATTATTATATATAGATATATATATGCAATATATATTATTATATATAGAAATATATATTAGACTATATTAGAAATATCTGTGTGTTTATAAGATGGATCTGGGCTGCTGAAATTGAGCGAAGATATTGTGATAACTCCCATTTGGATCTAATTATCTTTGATAAAGGCTCTCTCTAGACTATAGGAAGAAATAGGAACCTGCAGGGCTCATCTGTCTCATTTTAGGCATTTGCATTATGGTGAGGTGACCAGAACCCTGAAAGAACATATTGCTCTGCATTCACTGAAAAGAGGAGGTAATGGTTAGCATAGGGGTAAATGTCTGCATTGCAGGCATCCATAGTTCCTAGATAAATCTCACTTATTTAACTGGAAAGCTTTTAGGATTAAAAAATAAAAATAAAAATAAAAAATAGATGAACCAACTGAACGCAAAATGAACGAGCAACAACCAAGTTGCTCCATTTGTAAATTGGCCCTGTCTCATCTGTCGTCCTCAAAATAGGAATGGGAAAAAATGAACCTTGAATCCAGTCTGTTCCTGGGATTTTACTAAACAAGCATATGTGAGTGCCCAGTGAAAGCTGACAGGTGGGCTGCATTTAAAGTACATTTCCTAGGGATTAACTTTTTCTTAATCAGAATCAATAGCAGTTTAAATCACTTTCAGATGTAGGAGGGATGGAGAGCAGAGTGAAGGTAGTAGAGGCTGTGAATAATAAATGTGCATGACTTGTTTTTGTTGTAAATAGAAATAATTCTGCCAAAAGCAGATTTAAATCAAATATTTGTTCTAGCCTATTATTGTATGGCACAAATTATATGGTTTTAAACTTGTCATGCGTTTGATGCCTCTGTTAACAGGCAGGAAATTTCAGTAAGAGGCATAAACCACAACTGTTTTCCATTTGACTCAGGACAGCCGTGTATCATCAGTGTTCCCAAATCAGCTTATTCATCTTCAGTGTTCTAAGATTTAACAGAAGTTAAAATAACAACAACAACAAAACAGACAAAACAAACAAACAGAAACCAGAAAAATGAATTGTTGGTGCTGAAATGCAACATTTACAAGATGCTGCCCAGAAAATCTCCCAAGCAGAAGGAATGGTGAGTTGAGAGGTTTTTCCAGTCCTACACTCAGACAAAACGGAATTACCCCCTCACTTAGCAAAGGTTTCAGTCTCATCTGCACTACTGAGGCTTTGTTCTCCCCACCACAAGGGCTGCAGGAGCTATTGCTCATTACATGGTAGGAAGTCAGGGAGTATCTTCTGTCCTGCTACGAGTCAAGTGGGCAGACCACAGGGGACCTAACATGATGACACTAGGAAAGTGATATACAAGCGTGATGTTAGTGCCTACCGCCTGTAGGGCATCAACATACACACATCCTCCCATCCCTGAGAGCCTCAGGAGATGTCCCAGGGACCTCAGAGCTAGGGAAGAAGAAGACCTGGGCACAGCTTTCTCTGGACTATTTTGAAAGGTCCCAGTGTTCAGTGTGGAGCTGGCTCTCAAGCGATGGGTCTCCTTAGCCCTGTTTTCCTGTGTCCTTCTCTCAGCCCAGGCTGGTCCTGTGGCCAAAGCCTGGGCTGAGAGTGGTGTGTGGGCAACTCATACTGTGCAGCTTCTCTGTGGGGACATCTAGCAGATATCCCTCAGCTGGAGTCAGGTCCCTGCTCTGCAGATCAAGGACACCTCTCCTCGTCTCCTCCTGCTGTACAGGGAGGCTATCAGTGCCAGGTAACTAACAAAATTTCACATCCAACATATTTCAGCTTCTTTCTGTTTTCATAAAAAGCCGAGTGCCTCTCACCATTTTCTCTGTTTATAGAGCAGGGCATGGAAACAAAATCAGGGCCATATGTTGTATTTGTTTCAGCAACCGTGTGGCTCACATTGCAGAACAAGGCAGCGGGCACTGCCACACAGAACTACATATGACAAATGTATGCAGCCCCAAGCAGCAAAGATGACATGACAGGGACAACACCAAGACCCATGGCTCCCACTGGAAAGTTTCGGTTAGCTTCTCTGGGCACCCATGAGTGGTTGACCTCGTGCACTTCTCCTCTGTGCCTTTTTCTTATACTTACTGCTGGCAATAAATCGCCGTCTGACGTAGGGCCAGATGTACACTGAGCCAAAGTACACTCAGGCAGGAAGGAACAAGGGAAAATGTGTGTTATATTTATGTACGTGTTGCCGCTGCAGTAAAAGCACAGGCCTTGCTGTGCAGTATTTTCAAGAGTTGAAACCTCGGTAATAATACTGGACTTGTACTTCCAATGTGTATGCCTTCTTTAAGGGTGATGATGTGAGGTCACCGCTGCCATCCAGATTGGCAGCAGTGGAAAAAAACATCCTCTGTCATGCTAGATCCCCTGACCCGTACGTATCTCCTCCCTTCTGCTGATGGCAGCAGCTCAGCTGTGTACCAAAGCTTAGCTACTGAGTCACTGGAACCGAAGCATCCAAACAGTGAGTTATTGGAAAGCTATTTGCAATGAATAGTGATTCAATGACCCAAATTTGATGTCTTTTTCACATGAATTTGAGAAGAATCTGATTATTGTTCTGTTTTCCCAGAAAGATTTTCACATTTCACACTCGTGTTTTCCAGGAACAGGAGGCAGCAGAGCAGCCACACAGTGCAGGATGCACTTCTTGGCAATTTCCAAAGTGCTGTGAGCAGAATATGCCAAGAATCTTGTTTCTAAACATCCACTAAATGTCCTCTGCCTCTGTAAAAGTCTCTAAGGCCCCTTTTCCTGAAAGCTAGAAAACTTTTTTGTACACATAAGTGTATAAAAACTGCCTGTGTGCAAACTTGGGCCTTTTGATTGATCTGAGGAAGCCATCCAGACAGCTCCTTAGGCTGAAACTCATTTTCCCCCTTTCCCCCCAGGCCTTCAGTCACCAAGCCAGTCAGCCCATCTGCTGTCAGAGGTTGAAACTCCATCCCCTACTTGTCATTTTGGCAGCAGTCTCATTACTCTGAGCCCTCCATGGCATGGCTTTCTGTTAGGAGGGATTCAGTCTTATCTGAGTGAGCATTGTCAGAAGGAATGCAAGATAGAAAGCAATGAGCAGAACCAGATTCTGCCCAAATACAGTGCTCTTTTCAGATTTTCTGGAGACTTGCATTGAATTAATAATACCTGATTTCATAATGGCTTTCAGGCTGCTATCGCAAAGAGTTCACCCATAGCGGATGAGCACTGGTAACTTGCAGATGACTTGGTCATTTAGTGGCACGAGCAGAACAGAACTGGGGCTTCCTGATTAACGCCACCTGATATAACTTAACAGGAGGGCAAATCCTGCCCTGTGGTTTGCCTAGCTCTTATGTGCAGCATGGTACAAGATAATTAGTGGGGGGTGATAGTTTACATGTGACAATTGTTGGGATAGGTCTTGGGCATCAGGCCTGTTTTTTCATTTCATATCTGTCTGGTACCCAGCAGACCATGTTTTCTGTGACCAAAGTTAATGTTAGTGGTAACAATATCATCATGATTCAGAACAGCCTCTGCATTTTCTGGCCTGTTACTTCTTCTGCAGAGTAAATATCTAATCATAATAAAAGTGAATAAAGATGAAGTCTGCATGGAGCAAAGGTAAGGTCTGGACTATCAGTCTCGGATGGAAGACGAAAAATACGATCTACTCTTTTGGTAGTCTGAATTATAATCCCACTGAGCACAGCCAGGAACTGTAGTAAGTTCAGACGTCCAGAGTATAGCCATAGACTCGAGTGTGTGCATATTGTTAAACACTGTCTGACAGCAGAGAATGTTTTCCTTACTTGACTGGGAGAAATATTATCCTGGCTGCCTCTTTTATTTTTTTTAACTAGAACAGGGAAATGTAAACAGCACAGGCCATGAATACATGTGTCTGGAAGCTATAGAGCAAATGAGTGAGCTGTAACAAGGGGGTAAAAAGAGGTGACTTCTTATGGTAGCAGACTGCAAGATGTGGGCTATAGATGTTGTGTCAACAGAGTTGGGGAGTGCTTGCAGACATCTTGAGCAGAATTCGTCTCCAGTATAGGAACAAGGAGCCAGCTACCTTCCCTTGTAGTCAACTCAGAAAAACAGTGATTCCTACACAGGATCCCTAATACAGACATCTGCATTGACTAGAAAGACAGTTATGGACAGCCAGCACATCTATAGTTAGAGCATATACTTCATTCGTTTATTGCTGCTCATACTCCAGTGGGGATACAGGCCACCGTGTCCAGAAATAAATAAATAAATAAATAAATAAATTGTTCTCAGGGTGGTCATTCAGTGTTGACGTCTAATAGACTAGAAATTGAGAGGGGAGGGAAGCTGAGCTGATCATCAAGGTGGATTTATTTTAAAGTGAAGAGATGGAAGTGTGTGAAGAGGTTAAGTGTGAAAGGTGACAGAACAGCTTGAATGAAAATAGGAGGGCAGTTGTAAGAGGATAACACATAAGAAGGGATGTGGTCGCTGGGGCAGCAGGTATAAAGAAAAGCTCTGATGAAGTATGAAGCTAAACAGAACTTGATGCAAATCAAAAGAATGAATGTACCAAATTCTTTCTTTTAAATCCCTTACAGAGTCTGCTGAAGAGCCTTCATGGATAAAGGCCGGTGGGGTCTGGTGGTACATGCTGGCTCCTGAAGGTCAGAGCAGGCAGGCTCAAGAGCTGAGACAGATGATGGGGAAAGCCCAGCCTTCTGCACTTTATGAGAGGCTGCAGTGAAAGTTAGGGTGGGCAGAGCTCCCTTCTCTCTCAGACCATCACTTCTCAGGAGAAAGTAGCACATAACCTGTCTCTTCATCCATGCTGGAAGAACATTTCAGAACGAGGAGGGTGGTGCTGACTTGCCTGACTTACGCTGGTTTTCTCAGCATTCCTGCAATGCTTAGGGAAGGGCTTCCTTGCTCCTGACCATTTCATTTCAGATGGTGTTTGAGAACTTTATTGAGAGTCTGGGCAAAGCTGGGGCAAGGTGGTGATGGGGACTGTCTGGGAGAGGCTGCTCTGGGCAGTAGCCTGTTGTAGTGTCCCTGCAGGATGGGGTGAGCTGTTTCCCTGTCTGTACTAAAAGATTGCCAGTTTTCCCTGAGGAAATAGAAGGATGTCTCTCACCAGAAATCTTTCCGAGCTGCGTGAGACAGAAGCAGCCGTGTGGGGGAAGGCATCAGACGGGAGGAAGTCCTCAAGTTGTTTCTGACTTGTGAACATCTTGGTTCTTATGACCATGCAAGCTGCTGAAATGTGAGTTCCCTTTTGAGTCTGAATTTGGAGTGAACTGACCGGCTGACAGTGTGATAGGCTAAAAAATGGTGGTGGGAAGGGACCTCCAGAGGTCACCGGTTGTCTCTGTCATGCCCCTCACATTTCCAAGGACACTCTGAACTGATAGGTTGTGTACTAGTATCTACAGTTGGAATTGAAGCCCAGTAATGGCCCCAAATTATTTTGATGTTTCCCTATCATCCATATAAACGTAATTGTGGTACCTAGACATCCTTCAAAGGGACTTGTCAAGGATCAGGTGAGAAGTCTGTGGAAGAGCAGGGATTTGAACAAAGTATCCCAAGTTTCAGCCTGTGTGCATGTGGTGGTTTTACCGCGCTAAGCAGCTGAACACCACAACCGCTCTCTCACTCCCCCTCCCTAGAAGAGGAGGGGAAGAAGTAAAGGAAAGAACAACTCACGGGTTGAGATAAGGATAATTTAATTAAAGGGAAAAAATAATTATTAAGGAAAGATTATTATTAATTAAACAATTTAACTAAAGGGAAAAAAGGGAAAGGGGAAAAGGGAGGGGGAAAGGGAAAAAAAACAAAACAAAACAAGTAAAGGCTGTGTGGAAGTGCAGAGGAAAGAAATTACTCTCTACTTCCCACAAATGAGCGATGCTTGACCACGTCCTTGAAGCAGGGCCTCAACGCACGTAGCCGGTGTTCGGGAGGAGGACAGACGTTTTCACAACGAGAGCCCGCCCCTCCCCTCTTCTTCCTTTCTCCACCTTTTATTGCTAAGTGTGACATCATATGGTATGGAATATCCCTTTGGTTGATTTAGGTCAGCTGCCCTGGTGATGTTTCTTTCTCACTTTTTTGCCCACCCCCTAGGAGGGTTAGAGAGAGTCCTGATGCTGTGCCAGCACTGCCCAGCAGCAGACACAACCCCGGTGTGATAGCACTGCTGTTCTAGCTGCAAGTGCAGAGCACAGCACTGTATGGGCTGCTGCAGGGAAAGTTAACGTCCCAGCCAGACCCAGCACAGTGAAACCAAAGAGCCCTGCACTGTAGCAACATTAACAGTACCGGAACATGGAAGAGCACGGAACGAGGGCTTTCTTTTTCTCCAGTGAGCTACATGCCTGGCTTCACTGCCTTCCTGGTTTGCCTGAGGGAGGTCACCCCACAAGGAAGGCAGTGGGATCTGCTACAGTTGGGCATTAATTAGTTTGGCCTAAAGACCTGAGGCACACAGGCTGGCTGCAGAGGAAATAAGCTCCCGGAGTGAAGTCAGGGTGGCTTTCCAAGGACAGGGCTGGCCAGCTGCTCTGTCGATATGGGACCTGCTTCACACTTGTCTTGGCTGCACAAACTGCTTTGCAGCCCAGAAAGTGATGTCCTGATGTGGAAAGGTTGTCTGTGTTCCTGTTATTGTCGTGGTTGCATTCCTTGAGATTTCTCCACGCATTGAATTACATGGAAGGCGTCAGTTTGGGCTAACATCAGAAATTACTTAGACCACATGAATTCTGAGACACTAAGCAAACTATCTTTATCACTAGGGTGAATATACGCTTCCTGTGTCATAGGAAGGAATTAAGGCCAAAAAAAAGTGAACAATGGGTAAAGGGCAGCTTTGCCTCTGCCTTTATCCCCCATCTTCATCAAAGCAGCTGGAAACACTTAATTTAACCACTTATTTAAGAAATACACTTGTAAAAACTGATTTAGCAACCAGCTAAATAGAAGGAATGTAGTTAAAAATTAATCCAGGTAGTTTACACATACAAAACTGGCAATTCGTCTCAAACAACCTTTAAAACACTGGCATCCTCTAATGTTATTGGTCACTCGGAAACCACAGAATTATTCTGGAAGTGGTAACTTAAAACAGAATTGCATGTTCTGCATGAACATTTGCTCAGCTGTTGAGGTCCTTATCAGTCTGTGGCAGCTTGAGTCAAATATAATCCACAGCAGATTGAAACTTCAGAGCATCCTACGTTTATGAACCTGATGGGAGGGATTTTGGAGCTGTGAATCAATGTGAATTTGAACTCCTTGGGCTCAATGAAATGGGTAAGAGAGAGCATGATGCTAACAGATGCTGTTGCTGGAGCAACAACAAAGCACCAAGAGGACGTGGAGAAAGGGCTTTCTGATGCTTCTAAGATGACTTTTCTGAATAAGAAACTTATACACGTGCAGTGATCAGCCAGACCTGTTAGTACTGTTTTACTTGCTTTGTCTGCAGCTGCTCTCAGGACGGCACAACCCCCACTGCAGCCCTGGAGCGATTCCTCCTGCAGTCTTACAGGAGGGAAGACCTGAAATCTCTTCCCTCCATCAGTCAAATAAACGTGCTAGCTTTTTGTGAAGGGATGCATAATTTTAAAGAATCGTAAACCATGGCAACTCTCTTTGTGTTGTACGGTTTAGTAGTGAGGGAGGCCAGAACCCTCTAAAGATACTCCTTTTGCTGTCCTGCTCTGGCCTTCCTCTTCTTCCTTTCTGAATGTCATGCTTAGAAGCTGGAAAAGCTGTTAGAGGGCAGGGAAAAAAACAGTGTTTTTCAGGTCTTTGCATTGCTGTGGTGATTTATGCATAGAGTTATCTATGGGAGCTTCAGAGAGTAGCAATTACAGATCTCCGGTCATCAACTTGGTTCTCCAAAGGACATGAGCTCCCATTAGAAATGGTGACAGCTACCAAGCACTGTCTTTCATGGAGCATCTGCAGTTGCTTCAGAAGTCCAAAGGTTTTACTGAAAATAGGCTATATTAAAATTTTTATTTCTATTTCTTGATCTGTTGCAAAGTAACATCAGGACTTGTCCCAGGGAGCTCCCTTTGCTGGGAGGGGAAGAAGGACCTGCACTGCCACAGAGCTGGTGGGGCTGGCTCCAGCACCCCGCTGGGTCTCCCCACACAAATGCCATCATCTGCTGGTGGTGGAGGGGCTGGCTAGCAGAAGGGGAGCTTGTGCGAGTGCAGCGTGCTCCAGTTTCTCGCCTGCATGCTCTGTGCTGGGAGGCTTCCAAGTGGCAGGTCTTCAAGAAGCTCAAGGACTTGTGCTGCACCCCATGGGGTATAATGCAGAGTGTTATAGCTGAGGGCGCACAGAGCTCACAGACTTCTGCAGCATTGCTGCAGCGAGGATCGATCCCATGTGCAGGGAAAATGGGAGCTGTCTGCTGTGCTTTTGCTGTTTAGGAGGGAAAATAACTGACAGATGTGGCCGTAAGAGTGTGGCCCTATGCAGAGCTGACGTAAAGGGCAGCGGGAAGATAATAGAGGTTATTTGTTTTACCTGGGAAATGAGCTGAGTTAAACCAGAAAGAATGATGCCATGAGCAATCATGGGCAGCATTTTCCCTGAAATTACATTGAGGTTTTATAACAACTGCTATTGAGCTTCATACTGTTATGAGGCTGGTTCAAACAGTGGGCTGGCTGGTAATTAGGCGCTGCTATAGCCCAAAGCTGGTCCCATCATCAGTGCTGTGATGGTGCAGTCATCAGTGCAGGCAGCCGTGGTGCTTTGGGTAAGAACAGCTCCAGGATTTAGCCTGTGCAGATTCCTTGTAATCGTGGTATAGACTAGCCCCAAACTGCATACAAAACCCCAAATCCCAGACTTTTGTTTTGCTTTGGCTCCTGCCATCCCAAGTATTCAACAACAGCCCTTACCCGTATGGGTCTAGAACTAATGCAAAATGGCACGATGTTTTTAAAGCAAGGAAATGGAGCATTTCATTTGAAACAACCAGCTGAAGTTACAAAAAAAAAATAAAAAGTTCAAAATTGTTGACTGCTTAGCAGGCAATTAAAGAAGAAAAAAAAGTTGTTTATTAGATAATCTCATTTAAATAAAAACACCAAGGAGATCAAGTAATTTACTGACACCAATATAGGCAATTTGTTTGCTCATTTCCACTGATTTGTCTCGTCTTAAATATCTGGAATGATGCTTACCATCCCTTTGCATGAAGTCTGTAAAATACCTTATGTATAGTGCAAGCTTTAGCACAGAGGCTCTAACATGAAAATAATCTCTTACCGCCTTGAACAATCTAACCTTCCCCAGGCAGGCAGACTAACTGATGATCTCCTCCTTAATCAAGTCAGGATGTATTTTGTAATACATATGGCATTTCCATGGGCCAAGGAACATGAAAAGTGGTCTCTAACTCTTGTCACTGTTGGACTATAGAAAGATTTCTTTATTAAGCCATATAACTTAAGTATTTACTAGGGAAATTGCTGTGCTCTGTAGAAGTTTTCAAAAAGAAGTAAAACCATTTTCATGTAGGGTGGCTTGTGAATGCTGATCCAGTCTGTCCTGGTCTATCCACTGATGTCTTTGCATTTGGGGTTGGGAATCCTCAGGTTGTTTTAAAGACAGGATTCACCTTCGCTGTCGAGATTTGGCAAATGAAAGTATCAAAAGCCACAAGGCGTGGACCTATGACCTCTATGGAAGCTTTCATCTGCCATAATCAGATGAGAGATTGCAGAAGGAGTATCTTCCATAAGGTCACCTATGGAAAAAGCTCATGTGAAACCTTTGTGCTTTTCTGAATTCTCTCAGGCATTGCCTCAGGTAGCCCAGAGAAGTGCCCATAGCCAAGGAATTGCCTGCTCTGTAGAAAAGGTGGTCCCAAATGCAGTCCATCAGAAGGCAGCCATGAAGATGTTACTTTTTCCCTGTACCACAGGAAGGGGGGTAGTTTACAATTTCCCCGTATGAACCAAACTGTTGTACAACCTAAAATACAAAATATAAATCTGAACATAAAGGACCTAGAAGCGCTAGGTAAGTGTTTCATAGCATTTCTGGAGCTTTACATGAACCAAAAGGTAAGTCCATGCTGCAAATCACCCCACCATTTGTTTAATACATTAATTTATTCTTTCTAAATGAATTAACACACCTTGACACTGTGATAACAATAACGTATGATATATTTTATGTCAGCTTTAAACACTCAGGCAACTTTGCAAACTTTGCATGAATTCTCTCTCTCTTTTTTTTTCTCTCCCCACAGAGGACAGATCACATTTGTCTTGTTTGACAAAGTAGAGGATTGAGATTCCCTGATGTCTCTATGTTTAAGCTTGCAATGTGCAGAGTGACTTCATGCTCCCGTCTTCAATATTGGCTTCAGCAAAGCCTAAATACCTCTTCCAATCTCAATCTAAATTATTTGGTGAAGGAAGTGTGAGGAGTCACTCTGATGACTAGTTCCTGAATTCAGAAACACCTGGAATCCAGCCTTGAGCTTGGGTCTGTTGTTGGACCATGGCTGAGAAGAGACTTAAAAAGAGTTGCGACTTGATGGTGCTGTGGGAATAAGCATTAACACCACTTAGGGCTTCTTAGGACTAAAAAAAAAAATAAAATCTTGAGTAATTGATCTTCACAGCACATCTGAAAAGGTGAGAGACTATTTGCCAGTCTGAGAGAAGGGGAAAACTGAGCTGTGCTCATTTACCTCATATCATACAGATGTTTCAGAGCCCAATACAACCTTAATTTCTCGTGCCTTACCCTTGAGACCACTATTCAATTACAAAGGTTACTATTCAGCTACATTCATTTTGCTGGCCTTCTGTACAATTTTCTTATTTTTTGGGCAAATATCTGGCCAGAAACATTTTCCGGGAAGAAATGTAAAACTCCATGGCACCCGGAGCCAAACTCTCTGAACTCCATTTCCAGAACTGGCCGCAGGAGTCTGGCAGAGAGTTCAGCGGGAGCACGACAGTGCTGATATTTCAGTTACCGTAGGTTTGCAATAAATAACCAAAGCATAAAAAAGTGGTTTAAATGTAAATGAAGCTCTGTCTTAATACAATTATGCAACTTAAGATGCCAAACAACTTTGCCGCTGTAGCCCTGAAATAACAATATATCGTCTGCAGTGTTATGTTCTTGCCTTGCACTCCTGAAATATATTTAGAAGTCAGCCAAGATCTGGAAAGAAACATATATTCCTTCAGAATACCTCCTGAGCCAGAATGAAGCTTAGCACCCCTGACTACACAAGTAGCAGTTGTCTTATTCTTTAAAAAAATAAAAATAGATATAATAATTTAAAAAATCAGATTGGCAATGGTTTTGCTCAAAGCTCCTGACCAAACCAGGAATCAGCATGCTGCTGATGGTGCATATACCTGTCCATATAAATGTATATACATCATGCAAACTAACCAGCTCAGTTCCCCAAAATCCTTTAGTAGAGATCAATTAGTCAATGTATCATGAACATGCATTGGATAGGAATATGAGTAGTGGCTGCTGGGTTTTTCAGGAGGTGCATGTAATTCATTTTTTGATAAGCTTTGAACAAACTGTGACCGATCAAAACATTCAATTACATTATAGAGAAAAATGTCTGTGCTGTTTGTGCATGTTAAATATCTCTAAGCACATATTGTAAATAGGGGAAAACAGATTTTATTCTGAAATGCCCCCTAAATAGGTTCTGTAGGTGTTCTGTTGCTACATATAAATGATACAGGAGTGATTCTTAAGTGAAGGTCGTTATTGATTTAGAGAAAATATGCACATTTAGAATTCATTCCTATTGAATAAATGAATAGTTAAAAGATTCAGATCTGTCAAAACTGAAGTTGTTCCCAGGAGAACATTGGCCTTGTTAGGTGTTTCAATTTTAAAAGACCTGGTGACATTTTAACAAAAAAAGGCTTTTTTTATGGTTCAAAGTGTTTTTTTAATTATTTAAGCTAATATTTTTGGCAAATACAATATAACGTCAAGCCAAAGTATCTTCCACTGACATCAAGCTTTTTGACTCGTAGTTTCAAGCTTCCAAGATTTTGACTTCTTTTCCTGATCTAGAAATTAGGAAAGCCTTAAAAATCACTTTTTATCCCCAAGACGGGAAAGACATAGGATAAGATTTTCATTAATCACAAAAGCAGTGGTTTGGGGAGTTCATCTTCCTGGCAGCCTACAACACTAACACATTTTGGGGGGCAGTTACATCTGTTACAAATACTCTCAGCTGTCCAGCAGTGGCTGTGGTGTTTGTACCTTAGTAATTGTGCGTGATCTGGGGTTGTTCAGTATTTTATCATCCTTCCACGCTGTTACTGAAATCCTGTGGATATCGTTTAGCCAGCCTATTACTGCAAAGTAGATGTTTTCTGATATTGCTTAATGGGCAAAACAAAGCAGCTGAATTACACAGAGCAGTGTAATGAGGTGGTAAATACGCTCATCAGGTTTTGTCTTCATAGGCAGCGGAAGGTAATTGCATCCAAGAGGAGTGTCAAAGAACTATTTTTTGGCCAGGCTACTCAGCGCATGGGTTGTTGAGAGACCCCCCCAAATGCTGTTCACATTCTTGCGTAGGCTAATTGCCTCAGCCAGGAGCATCCAGATGATACCATCCTATAAGCACAATTAGGATTGATTTGACGATTGTTTCTGCCCATATCTAAATGGAGATTTAGCCATTATAATTAGCTTTAAGTTCTGCAATAAAAGGAGCTGGATGGAGCATTAGGTGAAGCAGTGGTTACAGCAATGTAGACCCAGGCTTTGGTTATATTAGACTCATGGAAGGATACTGCAGCAACCAGAGTTTTTCGGGGGTTGACTTCAAAGAGGTGCTGACAAATTTTCATAACCTTTATGACAACCAAACCTCTGTGCTTTTACAGATCTGTCCCACAGACCAGGAGAAAACGAGTCGGACAGATCCTCCAGGTGCCAGTCTAGTCCAGAGGGTGTGGAAAGATGAATTTCCTCCGAAAAGAGCTGAGAGAATGGGAACTCGGCCTCCCTGCCTCATCTGTGACTGAAGCAGCTGAAAGCTGTTGGACTCACACACCAATGAGGCAGCACTGCGGGTCAGTGCCTGCCTGTGCTCCATGTGGTGCCTGGTTCTTGGGTTTGGGGTGCTTTGGGGTGCCTGAGGGCAACAGCAACAGCAGAGGAGCCAACTTCAGCTACAAAAACCCTGCACTGACCCGAACTGGTCTCTTCTCCTTACAATAGGATTGAGGGGACACCTGGGGCTTGGGGCAGCTCGGAGAGCTGATGAGGCTGGTGGGGGATGAACTGAAAGCTTTCCACTCCGAAGGGCTGAGGGGGGAGTCCCATAGCATGATGGGACTGTCTGGTTGATAATTAATAAGTTTCTGATACATTTGGCTATTGCTTTTCCTTGCTTTTAATTTACTGGTGTCCTTCCACAGAAGAAAGAGATTGATCTGTGATTCTCTGTAGATGTGCCTAAGCAGGCCTCCACCCTTCCAAAACACTCCCCTGGTCAAAACATCCTTCATCGATGCCTGGGACTCTGAAGGAAAGCACTCAGTATCTCTCGTGGTTACTTGCTGCGCGTGGCCTAGCTTCACGTCCTATGCAGAGAGCACTCAGTGTTATTCCTCTGCACGTTGAATCCCTCAGCAGGTCAGCGTGAGCAGAGGCCTACAGCCAGCCCTGCCCCAGTTTGTTGAAGCTCCATATTCAGCAATGAGCTCCTGCCTCGGGCAGATCACAGCCTTGAGGTCATTCTCCCATATGATGTCTCTACATTGGGAGGTGTGTACGTAGGCTAGTGGTGTGCCAGAATGTTCTCCCTGCTGTCTTAGAAGGGCAGTCTGCTTTTACAAAGATTTTTTCTTCCCCTTATCCTGCAAGGCAAAGGGCCAGAAGAATATCAGCAGCCTGATGGAGCCAACATCTCCCTCTCAAAGCATGTGCTGGGTATTCCTCAACGTGTCAGGAAGGTCCCTGTGCTCTCGGTGGTGGGAATTACTGTCAGCCGTTGTCCCCCACAGGCCATGCAAACAGGGCTGTGGAGCAGGGCCCAGTCCACCAAGTGCCCCAGGCAACCTGCAGCACATCTCTGGGATCAGGGCCCCCTTTCTTGGGATTAAGGTTTGGGAAATGTTTCTTATGTCATTGGCATTTACAGGTCTGGTTGCAAATTAGGACAAGAGGGAATAGCCTCAAGTTGTGCCAGAGGAGGTTCAGGTTTTAAATGAGAAGACATTTCTTCTCAGAAAGAGCAGTCAGGCATTGGGACGGGTTGCCCAGGGAGGTGGTGGCATCACCGTCCCTGGGGGTGTTCAAGGAAAGGTTGGACGTGGTGCTTAGGGACATGGTTCAGTGGGTGACATTGGTGGTAGGGGGGTGGTTGGACCAGATGATCTTGGAGGTCTTTTCCAACCCTAATGATTCTGTGATTCTGTGAAAATGAAAAATGGTAGCTGAAACTGCTTCACTTCTTCTCTTCCTGTTTGTAAGCAAAAGCCACCCTCTGCATGAAAAGCAGCTGATGAAAAGGAAACCTCTGAACTGAAGGTGTTCCCGCTTGACCCGAGACCAACAGCTAGCCATTCTGAGATGCCAGGCTGGTAAACCAGTGACAAGCTCCATGCTCATCCTCTGCCTAACTCCATTAAGGTACAGCCTACAGATTCATTCATAGCACAGGAATCATTTCAGTTGCCTTTGACCTTCTGTAATTTTAGAGATAGCCAAGAGGGGCAGATAAGCACATCTGGAGGGACCATCATCCCATCTGCTATATGCATTGCTTTTAGAGCAGCAATTATCCGATACCTATGTTTTCAGGAGAAATGGGTCCCATATGCAGACTGGGAACATAAACTGCAGGGTGAAATGTTGCCCATCTTCATTTTCATGGTTTCTTGGAAGTCTGACTTTTAGGTAGATATTTGTCTTTCTTCACCACTCTGTCTCCTCTAGGCTTTCCATTATATTGGCAGTGGTATCAGTACTGTCAATAGGTCAAGAACGCTGACCTCAGTGATGCTAATGTAGATGGGCTCACACCAGCTGTGCTGCTGGCTCCATATCTTATTGACTATCTGCCAGGCTTAAATCTGCGAATATAACTTATGCAGATGGTTATTCCTGTTTGCTTTACTCTCGTGCATAAGGGTTGTGGGATCAAGCCTGTTATCTACCGTGCTATATTAGAAGAGACTGATATTGATGGAGCAGATGTAGCAGCTGGCATGGGCTTTGCAAGACTCTGATAACACTCCTACCAGGTTTGCTCTGTCCTACTCAGCCCACCAGCATCACTGACTTCCTTGTGGGCTGCCAGACGCAGCCTGAGTTGTGCCAACAGCACGCTGAACTGCTGCCAAGGGATGCTAAACCTGTTTGCTGGTGAGCTATGCCTCCTGCACTTTGCAGGTGGTGGCCAGCTCAGATTTGCACGCACGTAGGAACAAAACAGCTTTTCAGATAAAACCCCAATTTACCTTCACTCCTTTGCCCAGCCTGTGAGGACGGCAGTAGAGCTCTTCTAGGGCTCGGTTTTCAGGTGTAAAATAGCTTGTGACTGGGCTAGTGCTGGGCACAGAGGGAAGACAGTGTCAGGCTCCATAAACAAAGATGGAAAGGAGGTGTTGGCCCCAAATTCAGCGTTTCTGTGGAGCCTAAGGCCACAGCTGCAGGACACAGCACTATCACTTTTCCAGGAAGACCAGGCAGAAATGGCTGGAAGGAGGTGATACAAACCATCAGAGAGCCAAGACCTTGCTGGTACTCAGCTGAAAACAATGACAAATTACCTTCTGAGGCAGGGTCAGGGTTCACTGAATCCATTAATTTTCATGTGTTTCTCAGCACTTCCAAAAAGTCACCTTCTTTCTCTACTCATATGGCAGATGACTGTGCATTGGCAGGGAGAAAAGGAAGCCTGCTGGTGAAATAACTCACTAATTTTAAGAGCATGGCCTGGCAGGACCAACAAAGTAAAAACAGATGATAGCAGCCAAAATGTCTTCCCACGTCAATACTCTGCAATCAGCTCTGTTGCATAAAAACCTCAGGCTTTTGTGGGAATGTAATCCAACAAAACACATTCCAAATGAATAAATCAGCTTTCCCTGATGTTAAGCTATGTGCAGAGTGGTGCTGAAGCATTCAGGGTAGCTATGGTGACAGTATCTTCCCACTACTCAAGAAATACACTGGAATTAGAAAAAGATTTGTGAATAACCAATAAATGTGCACCCAAAAGAGTTTGTAGAGGAAAGGCTTGCAAAGTTGCTGGACACAAGTTGTTATAGTAACACTATTTGGATGTTGTGGTTAAGTTCAGAAAGCAACCCAAAAGATTACATGCCTGATTTGCTTGGGGGGAATTAACCGGGCTTAGATGAAAGCTTTTTGTCATTTGTAAAGGCTAAGGTTTATCTCTGCTTGCACAATTTTCAGCTCCTTTGAAAGCATTCTGCTGAACTTTTCACCCATCTGGTGTTTGCTCACAGTCTGGATGGTCATGGGCAGAGCTGCCTTGTTCTTCTCACTGCTGCAGGGACCTGTCCTACACAAACCTCCAGAGGTCTTGGAGAGGATGAGTAGTTGAGGGACGGTAATTACCGTGTGGTGGTGAGCAGCCACAAGACTTCCGAGATGAGTTTGTTTTCTGTTCTATGTCCCCAAAGCAAATTTCTAACATGAACTCCATTGCACATCAGGAAATTCACAGTTTGCGTTGTGTTTTCCTTCAAGTCACCCAGCCCACCCACAACCACTCCATTAGGAGATCCAGAAGTGTTCCCACGTTCTCACTGAGCTGTGTTGCTATTCAACAGCCATGAGTACAGTAATATTTATACTCATATGAATTTGTCAGCATTTGGGGGAACGATATTCACATTTTGATGTTAACCTCTTTGAATTTAGCAGACACACAGGCTGTTTGCCTTACCTGGTAGCTCATAGTATCTTGAGAAACTGTTCTTGCTATGCTTGCTGAAACTTTCCATAACAAAGTAAGAGAAAATATATAACAGGAGACATTTGTAGAAAACCATGAAACTTTGGAGTCTGAAAGTAGACCTGCACATTGAAAGAGAGAGAAAAGCACTAATAAATAAGCAAAATTGTCCTCCAGATCCCTGCATAGAAAACTGGAGCCCTTCAAAGAGCCAGGAGGTGTTGCATTGGGTACAACTGTGCCATACGTCTTCCCTTCCTGATGTGAGTCATCACAAAGCTCTTGCGAAGACCATTTTTATAGGAAGACTACAGATCGCATCCACACATTCACAGGGCTCCATGAGGCTCTTGGTTTTCCGAGGAGTTTGTGCATTGTCATTGCGTGAATCCTGGCTGCATAAAAAGGCAAGTTCTCCTGTCTTCTGATGCAGGTACGCGGTGTAACTCTCCTTCCTTCTCATCTGGAGGGCTCCTCAAGGGAAAAAAAAAAAAAAGGAAAATAAAGCTTCTGATTCTACAGGCACCAAGTACTGCAGTGATATTTACCATTAACAGCTGTGGCAGACCATGCAGTTCCCCTCCCCAGAGCCTCAGCTGGTTCTTGTGCCTGCTCCACAGCTGGTGTCTGGAAGTCAGCAGATGGCTTGTCCCTCCGTCTCCAGCAATAATATCATCAATAGAACCATTTGCTGGGCAGCTTCCAGCCTGTTCCTGCAACCTTTCTACTGGTCATTGAAATTGCCAAAGGCACACACCACGATCATCCAGCAGCTGCTCCGTTAATAGCGTATGCTTTCCTTGCTGTAGGACACGTTGTTATGTCTGATATGTTTCTTCATTTCCAAAGGAAATGAGAGTCTGGTAGGAGCTCAGGAAATAAAGTCAGCACAGTAACACTGCCAGTATGAGTATGTTGGTTTGGAGGAAAAGGTCCTTGCCTGAAGCCTTTGAAAATATTATATTTTCCTGTGTCACTAGGGAATAGCCATCGCTGGTGTCAGTGATACACCTGCAGGCCTGCAGCGTTGTCCAACAGAAGTTTGTAAAATCAAGGGTTGAACAGAGAAAGTAAATAGGGACAGATGTTGATTGCCTCTTCCCAGCACAAATGAGAAGCGGTATGTAGCAGGTTCAAATGTAACACCACAGAGACTTCTTCCTGCAACCTACAGCTAAATGCTTGGACTCACCGCAGGGTGTTATGAACACTAAGATTTTTATGGGAAAAGACTGGGAAAGATTGCATGGGAAAAATTTTACTTGGGATTTTACATGGGACAACTGATTTTGTGAAGATGCCCAGCTTACTCCACAAGATTTTCTGGATCAGAAACACCAATCGTTTCTTTCTTTACCTAGAATCTAGTGGGATGAGCTGAGAACGCTGCTGGAGCGTCATCAGCATCATCCCTTTTCTCCAGCATCCCAGGAGACCCCTCACCCTGCCATTCCCACTGCAGACACGTCCCAGGAGTATGGGCTGCCCATGCAACAGGGAACCAAAAGTGAAGCTCTCCGTAGGAAAAAAAAAGGATGACATTGGGAGTATTTCACCAGTTTACTCTAGGTGAGCTTTTTGGTTTGATTGTACCTGCTGCTGCTGGTATCAAAGGGAGTGCTGACTCCTGAATTTGGTCCACTTTTTCTCTGAGTGTCCTGGGCCTTGTACTTAGCAGTTTTACTCCGTGCCTTGCTAAGAAAGGTTAGATTGTGTGGTTATTATTAGCATGCATTCAGGCTCTTAGCGGTGGTAGGACACAAGCAGCAGCACAACATGTAAGGACATCTGGTAATGTGACCTTTTGTTTGTGCCAGGGTATGGGCATGAGTTCACAGATACAGAAAGTACCGTAGACCTTTCTTCCCTCCCTTATTCTATTTACAACCTGAGTGTATTTAGGGTATGAGGAAGTGAATCAAAGCTGACTTTATTTAGTGCTGTAGCCACAGTTCCTACTTTGACCCCATCAAATATTTTCTTGGTAGCTGGATTCCCTTGGCTCATTGATTGATCATTTGATGCTGAAATTATGCAATCATCTTATTGATTTATTGACCTTTTTTTTTTAATTTTTTTGCCTCTACAGTTAATTTTATGAAGTGATTCTTCAAATCAGTAGATGAATGCTCAGGATTTCAGTGTAGGTCCTACAGAGCCCTTTTATGGTGTCACCGTAAAATTCTGTGAGTGAACCCAGTATCTGTAACGTGAGCTCAGCTTGCTCATTAAGCATACTTTTCATGCTTTTTCTTTTTTAAATACAAAATGATGGTATAAAAAATGTTCATGCAGTAATAGAAAAGTAAGCAAACCAGTAGTAATATTTAGTAAACCTATACCATCTTTCACCTCAAGATTTAAAAGCGCTTTATCAACTACTAATTAAGACAAAACCAGCAGGGTGTTACTGTAATGAGTACTGAGACATCCTACTTCATGCTGAGCTGAAAATAGTCTTGAGCATGCTAATAAGTTTCTATTGTGGATCTCCCTATGGTCACTATTAACAGGGGCTGGAATGTTATGAACAGGATGCGCAGCCAAATATTAATGTCAAGGTAAAAACTGTGGTTTACAAAGGCAATTGCAGTAGTTTCTTTTCAAATGCATCTGAGGAAAACAAGATTTTTGATGAATTTCTATTAATGCAAATATTTATTTACCCAGCTGAGGAAAGGATCCCCTCTTTAAAATTTTGGAATATACTTCATTTTCCAAACCCCATCATATTAACGTTTACAGTGTTCTCTTCTACAATCATGTGGGAGAAGCTTTTCTTTAAAATGTGTTTACACCACCAAGTGATTTCAGAAGTTCGGGTTTTAGGTAAAACACGAAATATTTAAGTTATTTATTATAACATGAGGAAGGCTAGCAAAAATTAGGAGAAAATTATTTATTAAACCCTAAAGCAGGTCTTGTTCAATATTTTCTTCATGGATCATTAGGGACATGAGTTGCTATAAAACAACTTGAGCAAAGGGGTAATAAAGGTGATACTAAATCCTTACATAGAGACAAATGAAACCTGTAGAGAAGAGCTGGTTTCTGGGTGGGTGAGACATTAACTGTGCTATAAAGAGCAAAGGTGCCATAGATATGCTTTAAAGAAAGTTTGTGTTTCTACTTTCACTGTGAGCGATGTTTTGGAGTTTCTCTGGTTGCTGGAAGTATCCTGTCCCAGTGGCATTAAACTTCAGCACCGACAACTGATAACACGGATAAGGTCACAGATTTAAGCTTCTGTGAGTATCTGCTCATAAACTAGGAAGGAGCATGAAACTTTCAGAAAAGAGATTTTAAAAGCCCTTAGTAATCACATGCTGGCAACCTTTCGGAGTTTACTCAGATCCAAGTAACTATAGCTCAATACTTGCTGTATTCATCACAAATTAAACTAGTCGTAGCCCATCAAACATGCAATTTCTGTCTAAATTACAAATAGCTACTAATGATTTCTGTTAATGAGCTTGTTGTACAATTATTAGATAGTGTCCCCAAAATACTTGATAGTTTTTTTACCCATCTGCTCAGGCAAGTCTATACTTTGATTTGGAACTTCCTATATGCAAACCATGGCCCTTCCACCCATAAAAGCCCTAGAGGTTTCTTGCTAGTCAAGGGTGTTTCTTTAGCTAGGCTTGATATATCGTTCTGGCTTGGTCTAATCATACGACATTTTTGCCATCCCTTTTACAAAGCAAATAGATTAACCAATGAGTTTCAAAATGATGAAAAATCCCTTCTGTCTTCTGATTCAACAGCAAAAGTAGATGGCTTAAGAAACCTGGAGACTGATGCTTGCTATTTTATTTTCTGCTTTCTGTTCAGCTGGGAACATTTCTCTTCTTTTGTCACTTGACAAAACAAATATGCTCCCCTCAGTACTCAGCACTTGCCTGTTTTATGTGTGTGTAGGCAACTCCCCTTGGAGTGAACACTTCATTGTCCATTTTTGGTAAGCTTTGACTTGTCCTTGCAAATCCTGAAAACTCACAAAAATGATTTGTGCTTCCTTTGTACTTGATGACATTCCTGCCTATTTTGCTTATGTTGAGCCCATCTCTTGCTTCTGTAATGTTGCTGGGGCAAACCTTGTGTATGAAATCATTGCAAACAGCACATTTATGCCAGGGCAGCCAGGCAAGCAGCACTGACTGTGGGGCTGACTGATGAAATGAATTGTTTAAACTTGCAGTAAAACATTCAATATTATTAACAATTTTTTATGTTTATGCAGGGTGAGACAGGCAATGGACATCTAAGGCACTGCTTTCTGCATCTCCAGATATGTGTCATTGATGAGAAGAGGTCTCCATTCAACAGTTCCCTCTTCCCTTCCAGATCCTGTGGCGTAAGTTCATGGCGCTGCGTGACAAACGTATGGACAGACACAGCATCCCCATAAAGAGGGGGCAGAACCTCTTGGTTCAGCTCTTAAATTCTGTGCATTTCATGTGGTAAAACAAAACCAAAAGAAACAACAATAAGAACAACCCCAGCATTCCTGTTTGTAAAGGCTGATTGAACCCATGGCACTTTAAGACAAATCCACTAAAGACAAAGCCTTTGATACAGGGAACAACTGAAGAGGAACCACAGTTAGAAACCAATACAAGAAGCAGTCTTGGTGCACCGACCTACAGGTTAGATTCTGACTGTATAATTACAGAAAAGTCGTGTTCACTTCTTAAAATGCTCCTCACAGCACACATTATCAGCTGGCTTAGGAATCCAACAGCTGTAGGGTAAAATCTTGATGCATTTGCCTCTCCTGATACCTTTGGAGAGGCATTTTCCTCCACGTGCCTTCCTTCCATGGAAGGCATGAGGAGCTGGCAAACATGCAGACAGTGAGCATGCTGGTAGTAGAGCTCTACCGCTTTTGGCTAGAAAGGACAAGAGTTATTTAGAGGTAAGGACTCTCCCTCTGAGTATCAGGGGTAATACAGACTGGGACACCTAGGAAACTTCCTAAAGGCTCTTCTCTGTACGTTTGGCTCAGTTTTTCTTTAAATGTACTGCTTCTTAGGAAGAAAAATGAGCCTCCTGCTGTTTGCAAGAGTATGGTGGCCTTAGGAGATAAAGCAGAGTTGGGAAGGTTTTCCTTCCATATACAATAAATATCTTAGACTGCATGAGTCTGAGCCAGCAACCTGAATCTCAGCTGCTTACTAATAAGATAGTGTTAGTCCACTGTAACTGTTTTTGCAATCAGTTTTCTTTGATCAGTAATAGTAACATTTTCTTAACATCAATGTAGGAATCATGAGATTATTCACATCTATTTATGTGTACATATGTCTATGTATGTGTGCACATGTGCATATTTGCAGATGCACTTTTGCAAAGCATTTATATACATGCATTATTTAAACTAATTTTAATATTTAAATAAATATTAAAATGAAAGATTTATTTTCTTTTTCTCACACAAAAGCGCTCTGATTTCTCCCAGTTAGGACACCAAGATATTAAACATTCACCTCTATTCTGCCTCTATTCTATCTCCACTTGCAGCTGCCCACTCTTTACCTAGGGCTCACCTCCTGGCCTGAAGGAGCAGGAATCCATCCTGAGCATGACTGAGTGCAGTGAGGCTCCAGGCAGACCCCCGTGGTCTGAGCTGTGGCTTTAGCATTATTTCCAGAGCTGATGCTGTTTAATCGCCTTTCAGTCAATACTCGAAGGTTTGCTCTCTGCTTAAGCTAGGCACACACCTCAGAAGAGATATATAGAGCCATTATTTTAAAGCCAGTTGGTCACTTTTCCTTGCACAGACAAAAAAAAAAATAATCAGGAACAAAATGTGCTTAGGTGTTTTTGCAGATATATTTCTGAAGAGTGTAACTCAAATGCTGTGGAAACTTAAGGCAACTGGCTGGAAAACAGAGCAACTCTGTGCTGCCTTCAAAATCCCTGCGCTTTTAACTCTTTTATTAACTTTTCTGCTTCTCCAGCAGATATTGATTCTGTCAATTCTCATTTCAACCAGGCTGCACATGGGAGTAAAGTAAGGTCTGAGCAGATGGCTGACATGAAATGAACAGCAAATTATTGCACAACTGTAGGAAATTCAGTGCATTCTGCAAAGCCCTAAGTCAACATTCATTACAGATGCCAAAGCAACCAGACTCAAGCGACCCTTAAACACGTAGGAACAGACATAAAAGTATACAGCCTGAAGACTGAAATCCTTATTTCTATGAATAGAAATACTTCAGCAAGATTTCTATAGCTTGAACTTCTTGTTTCCCTTGTGAGAAAGAAATATTGTCAGCATATGTAGAGGGACCACAGAGAAATCCAAATTCTACCTGTTCCCTAGTGAAGCTAGGACAAGATTAGGCACCTGCCTTGATAACAGGAATACCTGAAATCAGCACAAACAGAATAAAAACATTTGTGCATACATAAAGGGATTTCTAGTCTTATAGTTTTGGGTCACAAGCTAATTAATAGCCGACGGGGTGGAAGGAAGCCTTCTTTCTGGGCAAATCATTGCATGACTACCTTGGGGGACAGTTCTTCAACTATCTGTCTCCTCCAAAGATGCCCTTTCTCAGAGATGGAGGACTGGACAGTGAGGGCTGTATGGGGTGGAACTGGCATGGTAGTCCCTTGATTCCTGTATGACCTGCATAAATAATGGCTCCAATGAAAAATAAAATAAAATAAAATAAAAACTGTGGTCTGCTCATCAGGAGAATATATCGTGGTTGGCATCTAGCTCAAGCAGCTATATCCCACCTGTGTAACACCCCTTTGCTCTTCTGGGTAGGAAGAGAGAGGGAAAGCATCTTTTCTGGCTGCCTGTGTTTTTTACATCTCTATATAACATGCTGCCTGATTTCAGTGGTGACTGAAGTCTTGCCTGAGCCAGAATTTGCCTAGCAGTTGCTGAGGTTTGCAACATACTTTGAAAGCAAAAGGGTGAAAAGCGATGAATGGGGAGCAACACACTTTTTTTTTTTTTTTTTGTTAACAGGAAAATTAAGAAGTTGTTGAATGGTCTGGTAGTGCAAAATCCAACTGACAGGTGTTCTGACCTGAAGTCTTCCCTGTGCAGAAAAGGTTAATTAAACATTGCAGCCATGGGTATTTTACTAAGGTGGATTAATGGACTACACTGAGTCTTGACCTCTTCCCTAACAATGCTGCATCAAATACCATTAGTCAGTAATTATTAGTACTCTTGGCCTACATTCATGCTTAGCTGTCTATGTATATTCTGTAAAACTATATCTTCTTCACTTTCAGCCTGATGAAAGATGCTTTCATTTTCAGGCAGAGCTGGATCACAGACTGAGTCATCACACTTCAAACGGAGAATGAAAGTGCCTGGGCTCAACACAGAGATCACTGCCTGTTTCCTCTAAACCTTTCTAGCCCAATAGGAACCAAAGCATCCTGTACCCATTGCAGGCTTTTAAGAGACAGGCAGAGTGATCAGGGCATGAAAAGCTGGATGGCAGCTTTAACCCTCCCTATAGGTTTGCACTCCTAGGGACTGGCATGGTTCTAAGCCTGTTGGCGCTGCTATTTACCATAGCAGTTGTTAGAGCGGTCCAGGACGTGGGCATATGTCATACCAGCGTTTCAAACAGCTACATGGATTTCTTCCCAGAGGGGAAATGAGATGGAATAGAGGATTTCCTGAGATGCAACCAGGTCTGCAAAATAGCCTCACACCTACTAGTGAACTTCCACTTTCATAGCATATGTAGCACCCCATGCTCTGGAGGAAAAAAAAATGGGCCAAACTGTACATGTGCCATTTAGAAACAGAAAAAGAGAGGAGCCAGCTTACTCAGTGCTGATCTTCATGATAATTCACCTTTTCACACACTGCAGCTTCAAAAAGTGGGGAAGGAGGCATGGGACAAATTTCCATGGCTCCTTGACTCTGACCTTTCTTTCCCTTCTGAAGATCCTACAGGGAACATTAAGTTTTCAGTAGTGGTTGGAGAGAAGATGAAGTGGGATATTTGGGAAATATTGGAGGTTTTAGCAGGAGGAGAATTTGTTTCTTTGTTGGGTTGCTCACTTTGGAAGAGATTTACACTCCCTGTTCTTGTGCTGTAAAGGAATGAACAATTAAATACAGTCCATGTGATCCCACAGGATGATCAGGTTTTATGAGGCAGGAGGTGCTTTCCAGCACTCCCACTCCTATTACCAGGGACATTGTTCAGATATGTTGGAAAGGTTGAAGTACATCATTCAGGCCTGCTCTGGCACACAATGAACTCCAGAGGTAACCACTCAAATGCTTGTAAATATGAAGATGATTTACCATGAGGTCAAAAATAAAAGTTTAAAATAAGAGCTTAGAGATAGGCCTTCTATGAATACAGTGCCATTATCAAAATCCACGGCTGGCTGTTACAGCTTACAGCAGTTAAATTTGGACACTTTGGAAGGAGAAGTGATGCACCCTGGAATGTCACTCCCACTGTTTAGCACCAGGCAGAGTTGCAGTCTGCCAGCTCTTGGGAGTGGAGCCTAGACCTCCTGACAAATAATTTTTCATGCAAACTGGGCAGACTTTGGGTTATTTGAAACACAGGGGTAAACACACATTTCAACTTCTTTGAAGCAGCAGCCACTTTGGGTTTATCTTTAATTTTTAGATTGCTTTGAAATGATCTTTGATATAACAGAGTAGTAGAGTGGATTTTTAAGCCTTTATTTCCCCAGAGACAAAGCTTATGCGATTGTATTTCCTCTCATTGTCAGTCATTTCCTCCTGGTACTTCTCAAATTCATCTTTTTGATGAGTCTTGACAAAGATGGGGAGTCTGGTAAGTGTCAGTAAGTTTCAGACAAGCAAAGAAGAGGGAGGCCAGTCCATCTCACCACCTCGATAGAAACACCAGTGCGAGTTCCTTGGTTACCAGCTCAGTTTGACCAAGGGCACGGGTGTGGGCAGCACGGGTGTACTGCTTGGGGCTTCATCACTTCTCACAGTCCTGATTTCCTTCAAGACTCAAGGAAACTAAAAATGACATTTATGTCTCGTGTTCTGGAAAGGAATCATCAAGTTCAGAGGAGCAGTTCCTTGTGCATTCAAGACACCATAAAAGAAGGATATTTCAGGCTTTTACTGCGCCCAGAGAGGTGACTTCTTGTTCCACAAGCGAGAAATGGTGCATAAGGTTAATTCGTTGTTACCCGCAACGCTGACTGCTCCCAGGCTTTTATTGCCATCATTCTGCTCACAGACCAATAATTTAACATGACTCAAACAGCAACACAACTGAGCCAGACTCATGGCCACATCTGCGGCAGTGCTGCCTCCTTTGGGTTCATCATCTGGGCGACACTGGACTACACCGAGCACTCCGTCAGCTCCCTACTCACTTTCCCAGGTCCTCCTTCAAGAAGTACAAGGGCCTCCCTTTGCCCCAGGGTGCTGTAAACCCCAGGAGCTTGCTAACAACAGAAAGCACACCAAAAAGACCATGATGTGGTACTTAAGTATCTCCAAACTGGTACCAAGAGGTACCGAGTAGCTCTTTTGCAAATTTCTCAGTCCATAATGTTTTCAAGCTGAGTTATCTGCAGGGTTGCAAGGTCTCCAGGACATGTCTGTGCAAAGGAGTTTGGGTCCCACGGCCACAGCTGTCACCGTGTAATTCAACTGAGTCCAGTTTGGGCAACCTGGATGAGGGTACCAGGAGTCACTTGTTTTTCTCCAAGGATGAAGGGGAGTCACAGGAAGGTTCTGTCTCCTTTCCCAGGTCTGGATCGGTTAGGCAGCCTTTTTCTCCCTGCTTATTCTCAACCTTACGGGTTCAGAGCCACAGCTCAGAAGTGGGAGCTGCTCCTTTTTCCATATGAGAAGAGGGAAACAGGAGCAAGCAGAGCTCTTCAGTGCCACTGGGCTCTCTCCCTTCTGCTGTAGTCCAAGTCTGCTGCTCTCCACATTTTCTGCCCCAGTGTCACCTGGCAGAGTTGCTAAAGCAATGCTCTGCTACAGTGCTGGTGTTTTTCCTTGCCAGGGCATCGTGCCCAGGCAAGGGGTCCCCTAGAGTGGATTCAGGTGTCTTACACAGCTGAGGCATTTGTGATTCACTTATACAACTTTCCAAGGGTGATATTAACAAGGCTAAATTAACTCCCTGCCCTCCTCTTCTAGCATTGTCTATCGTGATGTGCACCCTGCAATTAGGACCCACCACAATCGCTCCTGGCCTTATTCATCGTGCGCAGAGCAGAGCTGGAAATAATAACAGCAGCGCAGGAAAGCTGAAGTCAGCAGAAATATTTCAGGGAACAGAAATTTCCCCTTGCCTTTCTGCCCTCGGACTCAGGTCCCGGTTGGGACCGCAGGGCACCCAGGCAGGCAGCCAGCACCGCTGTCAGCTCTGCAGCTTTGCTCCCCACTCCAGGCATAGCAGGAAACCTGCCCTGAGTTCAGGAGCTCACAGCCGACATGCAGAGCTGAAAGGAGCTTGGAAAGCAGAGATTAATCCCTGGCAAAGGCGTGCTTGACGTTCCAGTGCTATTAAATCTGCCGGATATAAAAAGCACCGGGTTGTTTGGTTATTTTGCGGGTGAGCCCAGCGAGCTGGGTTTCTTCATCGTGGGAACTGGAATGCTGCTGCTTTCTGATGCCATGACTCACTGTTTTATAGCTCTGTTTAATCGTCATTTCTTTGCTTATTTTCTCTCTGCGTGTGCTTGGGTCAGAGCTGGGCAGCATGAGCGGGAGTTCATTCCGCGTCTGGGTTCCGTCATCAGGAACGGAGATATTTTTAGCCTGAGCTGCACCGCTGCTATTCTTAGCTGCTTGACTGGAGCCTCTTCTGCACTCTCCTGTCTTCTCCCCCTTGTAAATCCCGAGGCTTTTTACTTTCTCTCTCCCAGAGCATGCTAATGAGGGTATCGGGAATATATCACTGCTAGCAGGGGAGGGAGTGTCTTGGGATTGCAGGCATAAAAAGGCGTAAAGAATAAAGTATTATTTTTTCACACAATGCCCTAGGCCCCAGATTTTATAAAAATGAATATGCTCACGATGTTATGTAGGAAACCACCATCAATGAATTATTGTGGGGGAGGGTGTTTACTTTTAAAATAAATCTGCCCCCCTTTTCTTTTGTTGTTCTCTGTAGCCATGTAGGATCTGGTCTGGACTTGCTTTGATTAAGAATAAAAAGGTGAAATTCATACATCTTCTGACCTCTTGCATTTGGATGGAGGAGGATGAAACAAAGAACAGGTGAAACAATGAGAGATCGCTCAAGGCATCAGCACCACCATCAAACCCAGGGCTTCTCAGCTGGGGACGAGGCTGCCTTTGCACTGTGGTTACGGTTGTTCTTGCTGAGAGAAATTCTCTCATTTTCCCTCATTTTTTGCAGCCTCCTGAGAGGGCTGCTGGTCTGAGACTGTGCTGCAGGGGAAAAAAAGGAAATTCGCTGATAATGCTCCTTATTTTCCATTCTCTTCCAACAAAAGATATTAAACTAGTGCCAAAAGTTGCCATCTGAAGCCTTAATTAATTGTAAGAGGTTGACTTCCCTCATTTAAATCATCTAATGTTTCAGCATTAGGGCAATATACAGAACCACAGAATGGCTCGGGTTGGAAGGGACCCTAAAGATGATCTGGCTCCAACCCCCCTGCCATGGGCAGGGACACCTCCCACTAGATCACGTTGCCCAAAGCCCCATCCAGCCTGGCCTTGAACACCTCCAGGGATGGGGCATCCACAGCTTCCCTGGGCAGCCTGTGCCAGGGCCTCACCACCCTCTGAGTGAAGAATTTCCTCCTAATCTCTAATCTAAATCTCCCCTCTTAGTTTAGAACCATTCCCCTTTGCCCTGTCATTGTCCAAGCAAAAAGTCACTCTCCATCTTTTTTATAAGCCCCCTTTAAAAAGCTAAAATGAGGTCACCCCTGAGCCTCTTATTGAGGTTGTTGATAAGATTTCAGTGCCTCTGTACGCTTTCTTCCCGCTGTGACCCTTCCTAGCCTGTGATCCCCTCCATCAGCTGTATTATTTCAATGTTTGAAGCATCGTGAAAATCATTGATTTTCAGCTGGTGTTTGGTTATCCAGCCACTTACACAAGAAAGAGGCAGGAGAAGCGAGATAAGCCCAAGGGCTTTTGGGGCTGAGCTGTGACATGACAGATTTCGGTCACTTACGCACAGGCACAGCATCCTGACGTTAGTCTCAGCTGGATGTGGCACAGGAAACAGGCTTCTCGTGGGGCTGCGGCATGGAAATAAAAGAAGAGATGCTTTCCGTGTTGAGTGAGTGCTGAGCCAGTGTCCTGGCACACAGCTGGGGAAAGTAGGCTTAATGAGTTGTCTCAGAAACTCAGTCTCCACTTGGAAAAACAATTAACAGAAAAATTGCAGCCAGCCCTAAAGAGAAAATGCATATTAATACTGCTACCGTCTACTCCTACGTTCCTCCCACAGAGCCTATAGTGAAAGCAGTGGGCGTTTGTAACTACTGAGGGTGGCCTCAAGCGGCCCCATTTTGGAGCTCTGCGCTCTCCTGTGATCCGATGACCAAGTTAAACATAGGTGGGGACATACCACATCCCAGCTTTCCTCTAGAGCATGCACTGGCTGATGATCTCCAGACCCAGGTTCATCTTTAATTTTTGTCTTTGCCTTTATTGTTACCCCCCTCTGACTTTATCGCCTATACCCATTGCTTCATAAACAGACTACGGAGCAGTGGCAAGTCGCAAATGTAGGTGAGAATTTGGAAAGAAAGAGATTCATCTGCAGGAGTTTGGAAAGTCTGCAGAATCTGGGAAATGTTCAGCAAGCGATACGAAGTCCCTCAGGAAGTTTTGATGAACGATAATTATTTTTAGCTGTGAAATGGCACTTCAGTATTAGAACTACAATGGCTGTAATTTTAATCTTAATCTTAATTAAAAGGTGCACATGGACTTTTCTTTATAGTCAGCCTCATGTAGAAACTTCTGAAGCAGCTTCAGGGTGCTCTTGATAATGCTTGAAAACAATTTTCTCCATTGTAAAGCAAGAAGGGTGAGTTACTTGGGACAGAGCAGGAGAAAGCACGGAAATCCATTTTGGCCATTTTTATGGCTGAATTATTAACTCCTATTCCATAAGGAACTGGGATTTGAAAGCATGCTCAGGAAACTACTTTTTTCTCTTGAATGTAAAGACAAAGTTCCCTATTAAGGGGTAGAATTGTGCACTTTATGAAAATACACCAGTTTGGAAAAGACCATTTCTCTGGTCTGGCCACCAATACGATATTCTTGCTGATGCAGTATGTTGCTGTAAATCATGTCAGTAGCATTGAATGGCAGGTTTACTGCTTGTTTCCTTCTCCAGCAGAGAATTGAACATTTCGGAAGAGAGACTTGCCCTAATTACACGTTATTTTATGTGACATGGAAAGCTTGTTCTCCCATTTTTTTCTAATAGATAAACAAAGTCGGTCGCTTGCAACTTTGGCCTTCAGTTGTCGCTCAAATTGGGATGATTTCTCAAAGACTGCAAATTCAACACTTTGCCTTCCAACCCTTTTGTGGCTTTCAGCCTAACTCATTTAATCTATCATCAGATGATACAGACAGTCCTTTTCTGCCTCTACCTCTTTCCCACTTCAAATCTTGAGTCCTTTTTCCCCAAAATTATCTTGAAATCCAATTTCAAAGTGCCAAGGTGCTGCCAGAGTTATCAGTGCAGCAAATAAACGCTGGGCAAGGTTTTCTCCAAAAGGACTGACCGGTTAATCACACTCACCTGCAATACATCAATATGTGGGTTAGTGTATGCAGGTCAGGTCACCCAGTCTCCAAAAGGATACAGTACAACTTGAAACAGAACTGAGGAAGGCCACAAGCATGATTTCACAGCTCTGGTATGAGGATAGGCTGTAACAGGGACCTTGGTCTGGAATTAAAACAACAGAGAAGGGACATGACAGAGGTCTATAAAAGTATGAATATACAGGAGAAGGTGGAAAGGAAATAGTATTCATTACTTTTCGTAGTACAAGCAATTCATTACTTTTCATTACACATAGGGAGAATCCAAATAATTTGTTAAGTAATGTGTTTAAAACAAAGGAAGGGATGTACTGGTTAACAGCAAGTACAACTCCGCAGCTGGGCTTCTTAGAGGAGGTCAAATGTTAAAAACAGGCTCCAAAAGAGAACAGATAAATTCAGGTAGTAGTGGGCTATCAGTAACTATTAATCACAGTTATCTGGAGGAAGTTTTTGTCAAAGAGATGATGAAAACACTAATTAAAACAGATTACAATTATTTCAGGGGGTTACTATGGACTGGCCAGTCTGGCTCTGAGGACTGAACACCCGTCAGCACCAGGAGGTGCTCCTGGAGAACAACCCTCATTTTGTTTCAGCTGAAGGAAGCCCAGGTCCTGTCCAGCAATGCTCTGAGACACAGACTGAAGCACCGTACGCCAAGAGGGTTGAGAGATTTGTTTGTAAAGTGCACTCCTGATCCGAGCTGCAATGCACGTGAAGGTTCATTATTGCACTGTTAGGGACAAAAGAGTTCCTTGACTTCAGTGGATTAATTTTCTTTTGAGGGGGGAGGTGGGAGCTAGATTATCCTCTTCTCATTACTATGCAGATGGGGTAGAGGCATGAAATCTGTTTGGTGATCTAAATATAGGAAATGGCCAAAACATACAGTGACATCATGAAGCATCCATAGAGGTGCTCTAAAGGTGACCACGTGGGAAATGGGCTTTGGGTGGAAAGTAGGTTTGGCTCTCAGGGGTTTGCTTCTCATGGCTAACACAATGGTTTGAAATTTTGCTGCTGCAGGGACCTGTTTTCACATTATATGCCTCCTGATCCAACAGCTGCAATCTTAAGGGTCGTATATGAGCATTCACCAGTTCGCATTGACTGAAGGTTAGACTCGAGGTCTGCATTTCCTTGCTTTCAAGCAATGCAGCACATAAAAGCTGCCTTGCTTTGATATACAAAAAAAGGGGAAATAAAACAGAGGAATGTGGAAATTATGAGGTTTGATCCTTTTCGATGTAAAAGTATACTGCTGTTTTCACAATTGTCTTACCCTTCATGTCCTGGGAGAATATGAAAAATGTTTTGAGTTTTTAAATTCAGAATATATATAGGAAATTGTGCTTTCCTCCACTAATTGTCTCCAAATGCCACAGTGACAGTGTAGGACCAAAGCTAGACGTTTTTCATACTTTGTGAGTTTGGCTTTTCAGCTGCATGTTGCAGTGATGTGTTAGCTGATGAACATTTATTTCTCTTCAGCTACCAGCCTCTGGTCTGGAAAGAGTAAAGCTCATGGTTTAAGATGCAGAGAATTTGCCAGTTCTCATGGTGTTCATCCTGGTTCCCAGGTGGTGTTATTTAGGAAATTTTATTTCCAGACACTTTAATATTTATAATAATTTCATCCTTTCTGTTTGTAAAAGTCTGTCTCTTCCATTATTGCATGACAAATTGGAAACACATCAGAACAAGCTGTACAGGCTCAAGCAGCAGAAAGCTGAAAGAAAAATATGTTAAAATATTTATTAAAGCCTTAACAGGATTACATCAGTGACTGAGTTTTTTGGCATGAGCAAGGATTTTAACTGCAGTTGCTCATTTCCATCTCACCTGGGAATGCTTTGTGGCATCATGCATTTTTACAAAACACGAATTCTCACTGGCATCTTATTGAATTAGCTGTTAATTAACTGATCGCTTAACATGGAAATCATATGCTAATAGCATGATAGTATTATTCAGTTGAGTACTACACATAATTTTGCATTACGTTGATGATTTTCCTAGAGAAATACCAGGACACAGGTACAATGTACAAGCAACATATTGAAAAGCAACAACAACAAAGCAGTCAGAATTATAATTTAAGAAGCTACTTTGGGGTAATAGAAAGGTAAAGAATAGCAAAGGAGAAGCAGACCACAAGGCAGACCTAGACTCCTAGCCGCTTCTCAGTAGGCAATCAGTCTGTATTGGGTTTATGTGGCAAGGGTTTGGTAGCAGGGAGCTCAAGGGGTGGCTCGAGCAGAGCCCAGCAGCTGCCCCATGTCAGATCAGAGCCAGCTCCAGCTGCTCCAAAAGGGACCCGCTGCTGGCCGGAGTGTTTTTAGTTTGCTTTTAGTTTCTCACTGTTCTAGTCCACTAGTGATAGGCAATAAATTATATTAATCTCACTATGATGAGTCTGTTTTGCCCATGATGATAATTGTTGAGTGATATCCCTGCCCTTATCTCAACACATGAGCCTATTTTTTTTCCTTTCCAGCATACTTTCTTCTTCCCCTCTTCTTTTGAGGAGGGAGAGTAACAGAGCACTTGTGGTGGAGTTTAGCCACCCAGCAGGGTAAAACCACCACACAGTCAACAAAGAAAATGTGAGATTGTTTATGAGATGCAGTATTCAGAAAAAAAAAAAAAAAAAAAAAACAGCTCTGTTCCAAAAACAGATTTCAGTCTTATGTCAAAACTAGCCACAAATCTTATTGTGGTATGCAAGGAAGGAAAACATCAGCATTAATTTCACTGGGGTAGAGATGTTCAGATCCACGGGTCATTCCAAGTTCATGTCAACCTCTAGAAGCCAGCAACGTCCATTCATTTTACAGCTCTTTACCAGAGAGAGACTGATACCAAGCTCAGCACACATCCTGACTGAATTCTGTAATAACTCCTTCAAAGCATCAGGTACGCTTTGAGGTTCTTATGAATTTGTTTTTACAAGCCCCTACCAGGGAAAGAACTATTATTATTGCCATTTTGTAGGGGGTATCTATGGCATAGGCAGATGAAGGACTTAACCACACAAGTGACTACTGTTTTAGCAGAACCGTGCTCCTTTTTTATACCTGGCACCTGTGGTAAACATGATGCAGTTTGTTTTCCTTTGATCCTAACTGAGATACTAACCTGATTTGAGCTGCTTCACTGGAATAAGTGTCTTGCAAAGTTAGATTATTACACATAAAGAAACCAAGACAAAATAGTTCAGCAGTGAAATAAAGCTAAAATTCTTCCGTTAAATTCAGAATTGCCTTAGCCAAATCAACTGGACAGTATCTGGAGAGGGAAACATTACTTCCAGTGCACAGAGTTACCGGTGGCTGAGAACCACTCCCAGTATGAAAGGCCAGGGGTGACAGCTCAGCCTTACAAGAGTTTCTCTGCAAACTGAATTGGCCCTGGGGGCCTTTTAGCCATCAGTGAGAGTTACATGCCTCAGATCCTGGAAAATGTGGGTCCTGACTTTTTCCAGCAGTGAGAGTTAAATAAAAAAAGTACATCTAATTCAATCCTGCCCTTTCTCTGTCTCTTCTCCCATTTGCCTTACACATATTGTAATGCCTTGTTGGGTTGTGAACCAGAGTTCATGTGATGCACAGGGAAAAACTGAATGTAAAAGAATCCTTCACTGCTTTCCGTAAGTTTATTTATGCATTATTTTCAAAAGTTAAGGGAGGGATTCACCTAACTTCAGTCTCCAGAACTTCAGTTGCTTCTCTAAGGCAATCATATAGCTCCTTCTATGCTCAAAGGAGACAGAAAGGAAATCCAGAGGCTGAGACATGTCATACCGAGTATTCTGTCTAAGCCAAGCAGAGTGACTTCACCTTTGAAGAAGTGGATGGATGGATCTCAGCTGACCCTTCTGGCCTATGTTCTGCCCCTCAGCTGCTCATCCATCCCCCCTTCTCATCGTGCAATCATGCCCTGAAGTTCAAATGAGAAAAATGGTTACGAAAAGCAGGAAATATTTCAAAGGCTCATTGAATGTTTGATGGAACTGCTTTGTCTCAGCAGTCTATTCAAAGTGGGTTGTTTTCTGAGTCACGATGTCTGCTGAGATATATCAAGAACTTCAAACTATTAATTTCTAAAGAATCAACCAACTTGATAACTGAAGCCTTTACAAGACAGACAGCTAAAAGAAAATAGTAAGAGGAGCAGTATGTCCTCAGCTGGCACATGTGTTTGAAAGAAAGATGTGAATGGCTTTTATATTAACACTAGACAGAAATTTCAGTCATTTGATTTCATGTCAGATCAGTGAAATCTCTCCGGCTTTGACAATATTGCTCTTTTTTCAATTGTGAGTATGTGAAGCCCTACAAATACACAAAGCTCATCTATATAGGAGGAAGCATGCAGAACGATCCTGTCTTTCTACCGTTTTGACTCCATGTAAAAGAAAAGGCCCTTTTCCAGCCTATTGGCATGCTATTGTAATTCATTGTCTGCATAAATACATCCTCTGCTGGATATTCAGTGCTTCTAAGAAGGAGCCAAGGAAAATCATTTTTACCAAGGTCAAAGGATTCTGAAATGTTATCTAGCATCCATTCCCATGGTTACTGAAAAAGTGTTTTAGCTTGCCAGGCAGACTGTAAAGGAAGACTTATTAGCTGAGTAGCTCAAGCAAAGGTTTTTGAAGATCCATAGTAAAATTACATGAAGAGGAATTAACATTTTTAATGCAAAAAAGTGACTGTAAAAAACAGCAAAAATTATAAAAACCACCAATCTTCCAAATCTGGACTGAGTGCAATGTAAAAACTTGCTAAGTGTCAGAGAACAACAAAACCTCCCTCCCCAACCCTGCACCTCTCACCTGAAGCACAGACATATTTTTGAGTTCTCATAAACTTTTTTATGTATCTGATTCTGAAATGTAGTTTCTAGAAACACTACAGGGACTGACTTTGGAGGTTCCTGGGACAGTTTTGTCTCTCTCAGCAAAGATTCCTGCACACCTTAATGCCTATAAGTCTCTCACTCTTGCTAGCACAGGCCAGCTTGAAACTCAGCATGCCTACAAGAGAACACTAATTTTCATAAGTTACTCCTGAACTGAACCCAATAAATTGTGTTTGAATGAAGTGATAACATCATTAAAACCACCACTCCATATGCTATTTCATAGCAGTTATAAAACATAGAGCTAAAGTTTACAGATCTGATAATTCAGGACTTGTTAGACTTTCACATTTCTTGGGAAATGCAAATCATCGCTTCCCAGGATGATAAAATTCAAATTCTTGCCCTTTTTAGGTTGTGTGCTATTAAACTTTTCACTTGCTGGCAGTCTACCATTGGTTGTCAACAAGATTTAGGCAATATGGCTAAAATGCAGAAATAAGGGAACCAAATACTAACTTATTTAAATCCATCTACCTTCTGTTTTCCGTCATTTTTATCTCTAATTAATGTTTTTTCGTAGCCCAAAAGAAAGTTCTCACCGTTGTGCAGAGTTCTGAACAGACACGTAGCAAATCTCTGCAGAAACTTAAGACCTAACAAATAAAACAGATAAAAGGAATATTGTTTCCCCATTTACAGATGCACAATGACTGTATCCTAGTAGATTGTTGATATTGGAGTTATCTTTACATGACTGCAAGTGGTTTTGTTAGCAGGCACTTTAGACCATAGCAGTAATCACCCAGAACCTCCTTGCAATGAGGTCTAACTAATCCCACCTGGTTTAAGGTAGCACCAGGAGTGTCAGGTACTGGTCAGATACAGTCACAGCTGAGAGCTGTCACTCGTTGGGCTGCCCACAGCTGCAAAACAGCAATATCTAAAGCCATTCAACTCACAGAATCTGTCCCCAAAGGACTCTCCAGCTCTACCCAGAAAGTCTGTAAGCAGAGCACCTACTCCAGTGCTTTAACCACAGGAAGGGTTGGGTATTTTTTCCTTCAGCTTATCCAACAAAGAGGTTGAAGACAGAAGAAGTTGAAGGGTAACTGTATCTTCAGCATTGCAAGTTAGTCTGTTTAGTTTCCGTTCTTATTTGGGAAGATGTCTGGAAAAAAAAAAAAAAAGAAAAAGAAAGAAAAAAAAAAAGAAAAACTATTAAACTATTTCTAACTCATCTTCTGCTGGCTATTTTCACATACTTCTAGTATCTGACTTGGATGCTCTAATTCAACACACTCAGAGCTCCTATCTCCTAGTCCTCGCAGAAAAATTGAAAAATAAATGAACTCAAAAAACAAACAGAAAGCAAATTAAAAGGTTTTTTTTTTTTTTAATAGATAGATAGATAGATAGATCGATCTAGTATCTTTAAAGACAGAAATTGAAAAATCACTGATTTTTGTTTTTTGAACTTCTAAGTTTAGCAGTTCAGAAAGATGCTTCGGAAGAGTTAATATGGAAACAGTTCAGCTGGCAGCCCTTCACCCAGAGGCTGGCATATCTTGTACTTATCAATTCCAAGAAAATTTCATTCCATGGAGAATTCCTCACGCTGCCTAGAAAATCGCAGAACTGCAGAGCACAGCTGCACAGTTCTAATGGTAAGGCCCGATCCTGTCCGTGCAGGATTGGTTTCATGCTTTCATTTCCAGTCTTCTGGCAGCTCCAGGGTGATCCTGCAGGCAGCCCCAAGGATAGGACTGAGTTATTGGTGCTGTGATGCACTGCACAGTCCTGTCCGTGATCCTGTGTTCTGCTGCATCCTGCTGGACGAGGACACATAAACAGGGAGATGACAGCGATGCATCAGGGCCTGGGAAGACACTTGTGCTACTTTTGTAACTCAGCTTCTGGCAAAGGAAGAGCTTTGTCTCAGTTTACAGCCTGGCTTGTTCCCACAGTGAAACCGAACCCCCTCCAAACCAGAGACACAAGCTGTTTGTGCAAAGGCTGTATGGGATATTTTTGTGTCAAGGGTAGCTTCTTAATGAAGCAAGGCAGGAGCACCAGCAATAACAGTTTGCTTCCACATGCAAAGCCCTACACGGGTGGAGGCAGCAAGGAAGTGACTTGCTCCCAACATCAGCACAACACACGCTCACGGGAGGGCAAAGGTTTGTAGGATAGCTCTCCTTCAGCAGCTTGGAGAAACACAGGCAAGGGAGTCATGAGGTCCAGGGGACCACAGAATCATGGAATGGTTTGGGTTGGATGGGAACTCTAAAGATCATCTAGTCCCAACCCTCCTGCCACGGGCAGGGACACTTTCCGATAGATCAGGTTACTTAAAGTCCCATCCAATGGGACTTTGGACCAGATGGAAACTCATAAATTTGCCCCCCTGCCAGCCACAGACAATGCAGAGGAAAAGCCCTCGGCACTACATGCTGTGATGTACCAAATTGCTTGCTAGCACAGACATTGCTAACATGGGCTGAAATGACTGCAAAGGCCTCTATTTTTAAAACAACATCAAATTCCAACTCTAGAAAAGACAGAATGACCGTAGTGATGATGTGTAACCTGTTAGTATCTTATTTTTTTTTCTCATCTGTAAACCCGAAATAGTAACACTGAACCTAACCACAGATGATGTGAGGATAAGTGAATTTCTAAGGCTTGCCTCTCAGCAAAGATATGGCTTAGAGCTGTGGTCTTTGAGGATGTTACTCTTACCCTCATCAGTGGATCTATTCCATTTACCGCTTTATCTGATCTCTTTCCATTGTAGTAGTTCTAGGGTTTAGATATAAAAGAATTGAAAAAATATTTCAGGTTGAGGAGTGAAGGCAGCTTAATGTTGCCAAGCATTCCATAACCAGGGAAGGAATAAAAACCCTCAAGACTATAAAATAACCAACAAAAGCCAGTGGAATTATTTTCATTTGCCATCTGTTTTTTGTAATTTAAATTCATAAATATTAAAGCCAGCAAAGCTGGTGGTTAAAGGCTGTTAAATAATTTGTTGTGGCATTCCGAGTGGTGGAAGCTTAGACTTTCACCTTGGGGTACTTGGACTAAGCCTAACAGCATGTGTTTGAGTAAAACAAGGCTTCCAGAAGTGCATCTGGTTCTGTTAAGATTTCAAGAGAGACAGAAGAGTCCCAGCTCCACACTAAGGGTTAGAATGGAAACGCTTTGGAGAAAAAAATTGAGATGCTTTCATTGCCAAATATGACCTACCTCAGCATTAGGGGCTTTCAAAAATACATTATAAAGCCAGAGAGCTGGCGGCTACATGAATTTTAAATGACTGCTAGTCATGTCTAGGTTGCTTGTGACTCGTTAAGCAGATGTTTGCGCCTCTAGTTTTATTCAAGCTTTTCAGTTTTGCTCCTTACTTTTCACATGCGTGCTCTCACTGACTGGGAGTGCTCAACACAGAGACAGGTCTGCAAGACAGCATGCTTGGAGCAACACCACGAACTCAACCCTCAGCACTCTCTAGTCCTGTTTAAAAACATGTTGTTTTTATTTTTTCCCTTTTTCGTTGCAAAAACTTCTATCCTCAACGTGTGGTGTGGATAAAAGTGGGGTGTGGATAAAAGAGGTTTAGGTTGGATATTAGGAGAAACTTCTTTACCAAAAGGGTTGTTAGGCATTGGAATGGGCTGCCCGGGGAAGTGGTTGAGTCACCATCCCTGGAGGCCTTTGAAAGACGTTTAGATGTAGAGCTTAGTGATATGGTTTAGTGGAGGACTTGTTAGTGTTAGGTCAGAGGTTGGACTAGGTGATCTTGGAGGTCTCTTCCAACCTAGATGACTCTGCGATTCTGATTCTGTGAAGAGTTTATTAAAATAGGGCTTGGGAACAAAAATTACTGCTATATCCTGACAGAAATTAGTGTCCTGTACTAACAGATCAGCGTACCTGTATATTTTTCGACTTACCCAACTTCATTGGTCAATCCAGCTGGCTGAACTTGGCTTTGTGAACAGGACACCTTGAGCTATTATTGCATGGTTGGCTCTCCCCCAGCACTTGAGAGTGGAGAATGAGACGTACCTACACACTTTTCCCTCTGGACTGGCATGACTGCAGTGCCTAATCTTGGCCACGGACCGATATGCTGTGTGACAGGCAGGTCCCATGCAAAGAGACTGAAAATATAGCAGTGTGCAACTAGTGCATTGTAAATACTGTCAGTGTTGCAGAGTGCAATCGTGTCCGTGTGAGGAACTCAATTCAGCCAGTACTGAAACCACATTTAGTTGTTACCTTGGTATTTAGTGGTCTGGCTTGGACCACACACAGGTTACGAAGTGCAGCGTGCCACATGGCTGCTGCTGCTGATTGATCTTTGGTTTACCAACCCCACAAACTCTCTCCCTAACCACCTTCTGCTGATCTATAGTGTGGAGGAACAGGCTGAAGGCATATTTTCATTGGGAAATAAATTCTTCTCTCGTTTTTCAAGTAGATTTTCAAGCAGTCTTCCACATCTTGCAAGGTCAGGAATGGCATGGTTTTTTAAATATGCATATTTGTCTCTGGCCAAGCCACCCCTTAGGGCTCCACGTAGCAGTGCAATCAATCAAAACCCATGCTAGAAGCAGAATTTTAAATGGGTCTTTTATGTAAAGTTGCATAATTAATAACAGGCTTGCAATGCTGGGGGGGGGGGGGGAAGGAAAAATGAGAGTAAGCCTGTTTAGAAATCTATCTTCATTACAGACTGCCACATTTTCTGAATGCGGAGTAAATCATTTCTGTCCATAGATACAGAAAAAATTTACCATATGATCAAACGGCTGTTGCAGAAAAAGGCTGGACTTGTCAGAAGCACCTTCAGCTCAAACAATAACCAAACAGCTGAGACATAGCAAGGCAGCTCTGTTCAGCTGAGCACTGTTCACCACCTGCCTGAGTCAGTACAGTAAGAGGCAATGCCCCAAAGAGGTGGTGGTAGATCAAAATTCAGTGAAAGGCTGTACAGACCAACTTTAATCATGAGATATAACAGGTTAAGTCACATAACCTTCCAACAGAGAAGAGATAACAGCTTGCCCGTAGTCAGTAATTAATAGCCAAGTGTTATGAATGGTTGTTAAAACTGTTTAACTTTGAGTGCCCACAGAGCATCCTCGCATCTCAATCTCTCTTGGTAGTCAGTGAAGACACGGGCTTGTAGGGAGTGATTTATCCTGCCTATTTTAAACACCATTGTAAAATGATTTTCCAATGCCACAAAATTTCTCCCTAACCACCTTCTGCTGATCTATAGTGTGAAGGAACAGGCTGAAGGCATATTCTCATCAGGAAATGAATTCTCATTTTGTCATGATATGACACAGAAGTCAGGCATATTAAATCTGCCCAGTCCTCTCTGCTGACTCCAGTGGGTCAGTGCTGTAGATGAGCAGTTCAGGTGAAGACATGGGTAGTGCAGGTGCCACTATTTACTCAGATGAATTCTGGCCATGCTACCTTGTTAAGGCTCCTTAACTCCATACATACCTGAATCCTCAGTTGCTTTGAAGTAATTCATTTTCTCATTCTGCTTCATTTCAGATCAGCTCATCTGCAAAACAGAAAGAACAAACAAACAAAAAAATGGATATTTTCAAAGACATGTGCACAGACTGGAGAGCTGAATGCAGATACACACCATAACTCACACACCCTCCAAAATGCTAGAGGTAAAATCTATAAAACTATTCACACAAGTTCATGCTGATTTTCAGCAGTACTCTTTATACTCTTTATTAGGTTGAAAGGTACCCAGAGGATAAAAGTCATTTAGTAGTAATCATGCTCTGAAACAGAATTCAATTACTCAAGGACTTTATGGGCTTTTCTTTAAGCTGGATTCTTCTTCCAGACAATGCACATTAGTTTTATTTTCAGAAACTCATAAACACTGCATGCACAAAATATGTGCAACTTAGCCCTGATTCAACTGCACAGCCAATGCACACACACAGGATGTGTTTTTTGTGCTTGTGAGGCCTGGTCTTGCAACCACTGAATGTGAATAAAGGGAGCTATTACTTCTGGAGGTTCAAGTTCACATTCACAAGTGTCCATAAACATGGGTTGTGTCATTTCTGATTTTCCCCCAGCCGCTGTCACCTTGCAGGATATGGCTACACCATTTTTTTCCATACTAGGAGCTTAAATCAATCAGTCAAGTCTCACCTTACGGTCAATATGTCCTTAGGGTCTGTCCTCTTGCGCTTTGCTGACCCCAAGGTGTTTGATATCACCCACCACCAAACATGATCAACACTGAGCTGCGCCACCCTTCCAGCTCCTGAATTAACAACCACTCTCTAATTCAGCCCAAGACTGTCGTCTTCCCTTCAGTTTGTGTCTGAATCTCCAGTTTTCTGAAGCATGAAAGTTAATATGTTAAAAAAATAGCCTTTTTCAACAAATAGATCTAATACCACTGTTGCCCTCCCTCTTGCTGCAGCTCATTATGTCCTACGCTTACTCTAAGAGTCAGAGCTATTTCTATTGTATTATTTTAAATGGCTGCTCCATGTGACTTCACCATTCATTAAAGAAAGTAAAGTGGCAAGCAAACAGACTACAGGTTGGGTTTCAGGTTTTGAAGTTATGTCAGGAGAATTCGTGTAGTTTGGGAACATCTTGGTAAAAAATCATTACCTTCCTATTATGATCTCTGTACAGAATAGCTAACAATTTAAAGATTTGGGGAAACTGTTATAATCAAATAATTCAGTAGAGAGGATTGCCCCGTCCTCCCTTTCCCCATTTCAATAGGGCTCCTGGTGTCTGTGGACTTAAGGAGGTTGCACCTGCCATGGGAGGAGAGGACCTGAGCACCCCACATCGGTGCGGGATGAACTGCCATACACCTTGACCAACTAATTGTACGTGTGCCCCTCCTGTCACTGCCACAGGATCTGCCATTTCTCTCCGTGCTGTGTTAGCAGAAAGCACTATATGTCTGATTGTCCTTGAACTGTCTCCCAACGCATTGCACAGCCATCACGTTGCTGCGAGCCAGGAGGTACGTGACCTCTGCATGTCTTGGGGAAACATTTGATACTGCCCGCACACCCTCACTGGCACGGGCAGCGCTGCCGATGTCCAAGAAGTCCAAGAGCACTTCCAGCCTTCACAAGGGAGCAGTGCAGCGAAGTGGAGTGCCGAGGAGGGGACTGTGCTGCTTTTCAAGCCTTCTGCACAGACCTTGGTTCAGTCTGGAGGGAATTAGCTGGCATGTGGCAGCCTACAGGGAAGCCCCTGAAAAGGAGCAAGTCCCTCGAGCCAAAGAAATCCTCTTCGGGCTAAGAAAATCTAAATCAGAGGATTGTACAGTAAATACATGTTGTCTGCTCTGGACTGACCCAGTTGGAGTGATATTGATAGAGTCTCTGTGGCTGGGCTTGGCCTGCCATGGGGACAAGGATGCCCAATGCCTCTGTGAAGCCAAGACCTCTGTATGCCAAGTGGCTGTATTATATCTTTTTTTCAAGATGTGGTAAGTCTTTGTTTTCTAGCATGCAAAACATATGCCACGTCACAAATGATGTGATGGGTTAAACAGCCTGTAAGGAAACCCACTCTCAAGGACTATTTAAGGAACAGCATTTAAATGGCATAAAGGCCTTTGAGTAAAGGCCAACAAAAGCTCATGGCTGGAGCCAAAAAAGCTGTTATGAGATTAAGAAGCTTTTTTATGAGCCCCTGCTCATCGACTGCCTGATTTTGCTACATTTGCTGGCTTTCTGGACCATGCTTCAGGACACCAGCACTGCCCACCTGCTGTATGAAGGGGACTTGGGGCCTCATTTTACTGTTGCAAATTCTGGGTGGTTTGGTGCCGAAACTGCTGGTGTCATGGGGTGGCTGTGGGCCTACCCCAGTACTCAAACCCTGCAGAACTAGTCCTTGAGGATGTCACTGTTGGACTGGGACAGCAAGTACCACTACCAATTAAATTCCTATCTGTAGGCATAGGTATTCGTTTTAATGGCTTGCAGGGGTTCTGTATCTAAAATATGGAATTGTGCTGGACAGGTTTTACAATAAGGGATTCTTTATTTCCCAATTAATGCCTGCTTAAAAGACTATTAGTATGGTGGAAGACGTTTTGCTTTTAACAGGGATTGAGCAGTAATGAAGGACTTAAAAAAATTTGAACGCTGTAGTGAACATTAATTTCTTTCTTCTGTTCTTTATTACAGACTATAGGTATGCAAGTAATCAGGCACAAGGATAAAGAAACCTCAGAGTTTGGGGAAATGAATGAGTAGGGATTGGTTTGACCTGAACTCACATGAAAAATTCATTTTCAACATTTATTGCTTGTCTTGGAACACCAAGATTAGACTGTGTGAAGCACTGGAAGAAGGAAATAAACAAAATCCCTCCCTGTATGAGTTTACCATCTGGAGATAAGTAAGACAGAGCACATGTCACATGCAGGCACCCTCATGCCTGTGTTCAGAACTGAGATTTTGTTCCTGACCTATCTGCATTCAGGTTTTGGTTTGGTTTTCAAAAGCAATTTTCTGTCACCCCATTTTGTGGCTTGATTCTGTAAACTGGGCCACAAATGTGCAGCTGTGGAGGATGCATTAGAAAATGTAGAAGTACTACAAAGCCGGGTTTTAAATGCCTCAGAAAAACAAAGGAAGTAGTTTTTCCTGGGAGATATATACACTTGTTACAGGACACTATACACAACGCTTCCAAAGCTCATGAAGCTCCTTGAGCTGGTTTGAGTGCTGTGTGATGGAAAGCATGACAGAGGAGATCCACAGCAGAGCACAGTCTTGTGTCCTGGGACCAGTCCTGCTTGTTCCCTCAGTCATTCAGAGGAAAACCATATGGAGAGTAATTAGAGGAAAAGAAAATGACTAAAAATGTTCTGAGAAGATATCAGCTGTTGATGCGTGCTAGAAGTACTTGTGTACTTTCATGATTAACACGCAGCACCATGCAATGCTGGGTCACACCTGTGGCACACGGCCTAGTGTCCTGTAAGTGAATGAGTGATAACACTCAAATGAGCTTTTCCCAGTGTGCTAGGGAAGCATTGCTTAAGGAATAAATCACTTCAAAAGCTACCAGAATTTTCAAGTTAACACACCAAACAGCTATGCTTTTCCCCCCGTTAAGTCAAGGGCAATTACGCTTTGGATTTTACTTTCCATGATGATCAAATATGAAGATTATATTTAAAATAAGAACAGAGGTAAGAAGTGAGGGGAAAAAAATAGCAAGCAGCAAAATGCAGTGTGCTCTGTAGCCTAGAGACATGCAGGAAAATGAGGACACGTTTCTCCTTTCACTTCCTCATGCCAGTCACTTCCACACAGCCAAGGAGGAACACCCCGCCAAAAGTTATAAAATAGCACCAAGACCACAGCATAGGAGGAAACGTAATCCAGAGGAGGGTGGGACTGGAGGGGTGATGGTAGCTGTGGTAATTCCTGACAGAGCAATTCAGCCAGTTTAAAAATAGAAGTTGTCAGGCAAAACAGAAAGTCCTGGAGACAAGCAGGTGGCTGCAGCAGATTTTTGTTTGAAATGCTAAGGTGGAGGGGAATTACCATCTCCTTCCAGCCTTTCTGTTTCTTGAGACTCAGAAGAAGCCAGGAAACCATATGGAAACCTCATCTTCCTACGGAGCATCCCTTCCATGGGAAACTAGATGATGAGCTATTGCCTCTTCTCTGAGTAGTGTGTGGATGCTCTCCTTGCTCCCACAGTTCAAGAGGTTACTTAGAGGCCATATACATACATAAATATCATATGCTGCCTATGTCAAGGCAGGCCTTTTCTTTTTAGTTTCTCCAGAGTTCTGAAATAGTCCATCTGCACCCCTAATAATGCTTGCAGCCAGTTGCCTCTGGCAGGGAAGAAAGGGATATATTCCTAAAGTAACCAGGTTATGTCAGAGATGGGAAGAGGCAGAAGCAAACAAATCACAGCCAGAATGATCAGTCATTCTCAAGGGGTCCTTAGCAAACAGCCTTGACGCGCTCCCAGTGCTGAAATTTACTATCAGTGTTACCAAATAAAGCTCGGGGCATTGCAAGAGGAACAAAGCATGTCATTGATTATATGCTACGTGCAAACCAATAAGCAAGTCATCACAGTATATGCTTTTGTAGATAATTAATTTTAAACAAAGTGGGCATAGACTTTTGTGTCCAAAGTACCTCTGCTGTGGTTTGATAGGGAAAGACAGGAAAAGATTTAGCAAAAGAAGGCTGTAGTGCACGTATCTCCACCTGATCTTCTCATCCTAAGCTCCTGTCTCTGACAATGGAAACAAAAAATAAACAATTTAAAATGTGATTTATGTAGTGTATTTTAGATACAGGCCTTAGAGTGAGATATGGACACCCTGATATGCCTCACTGTCACCACTATTAAGCTCAGCCAGATGAATGTCTCTGATGTACTCTTCTCTACCTTTGACCACATGAATCCCACCAAAGGAGTCATTCATCCTAAGAGAGCTTGGCCTGTGGGGACTCCTAGTACGCAAAAAAAAGTGCATTAAAAAATAATAATAATAATTCCCTAAACCAAAGTCAACATAACATCATCACTACACCAACAAAGTGGACAATTTGCACACAATCCACCCTATGTCCCTTTACCACATTAAGACAACACATATTCTTCTCAATCATATTGTAAATTCTTCACAACTGTTACATTGTTAGACAATGTCCAGTCCATGTTTTTTCCAGTTACTTCTCTCTCTCGTCATTCTTATCTCAAATTCCTTGAGCCCCATGTTGGGCACCAGAAGGCACTGTGGTGGTTTTACCCAGCTGGGCAGCCGAGCTCCACCACAACCGCTCTCTCACTCCCCCTCCTCAAAGGGAAAGGGGGAGAAAATACAATGGAAAGGGCTCAAGGGTTGAGATAAGGACAGGGATATCACTCAACAATTATTGTCATGGGCAAAACAGACACAGTGTAGGGAGATTCATATAATTTATTGCCTATTATTAACAGACTAGAGGAATGAGAAACTAAAGCAAACGAAAAACACCTCGGCTCTGGCCAGCAGCGGGTCAGAGGCCACTGCTGCAGCCCCCCGCTACCAAACCTTTGCCATGAAAACCCAGCACGATGTTCCCAATTCATTTCTATCATTTGAGCTCCTCATGCAGTTTCCCTTACTGGGAAAATCTAGCATTTTTGACTTTTCCTTCCAAACTGGAAAGAAAAATTGTAAATCTGAATTTTTCTGCCAGTACAGATGTTTTCATTTGTAGCTGTATGTCAACAAATTAGGAAGGAGCATTTGAATTCCACAAAACAAATATTTTTCAAAAGAAAGCTCCTAGTCTGAAAATTTTCAGCCAAAACTTAATTAAAATTGTCCTCTCCTTGTTCCTCTCCTTGTTCAGTTCTGTCTTTCTTCACTGAACTTGCTTGAGGGGATACTGGGTTAAGAGATATTGTTTTGACAGCAACCTGTTCTGTACCATTTGCTAATTTTACCCAAATAGCTCTCCCCCAGATCGCCCATGGGTAGCTGGTATAAACAGTAGCATATATATTGTGACTATCCTTTCAATTTCAAAGCAAGTTCAAGTTTATTTGCTGTTATGATGTCTGTTTGGCAAATGGTTCCTGGTCATAAGCTATGCAGTAAAAGATGGAATTGCCTTCTGTTTTTGTGCAATTAAAAAGTAATGATAAGTCTTAAAAAGTCATGTTGTAATGCCAGTAATGACCTTATGTGCATATTCAGGTGATGAGTATTTTCCCTGTGTTTCTCCTTACTCTAATTAAGTGTTTTTGTTCTTGTTACTGCCTTTTCTGTGGCAAAGGTAAGGAATGCAAGATGCATCTCTGGTGTAAACAAATTTATGTAAATAAGGGATAAATTTGAAGAGCTTTTCAACAGCTAATAGAAAATATGGAGATGAAGCAGCACAATGGAACAGAAAGGGATTTAGTTCTGTGCATATGCTAAAGAAAGCAGTATGAGTGCATATTTCTGTATGCTCAGGAAACGAGAGGGAGGGGATTTTATATTGTGGGCAATTGAGCATGAACTTATTCAGTACTTTCTGAGTCCTAGCTACCATGAGCTGAGTGCTGCCTTGGGGCTCTGAGTGAGCCAGCCCCATGGGACGGTACAACCATCACCTCACTTCACCTCTGTCCTGGCCTTCTAATGTTTCCTGAGTGAGCAACAGCTGCATGTCAGAGCAAACTCTGCCCATGCCAAGGCTCGACTGGCATCCTCTTCCCACAGCACCCTATTGAGGGACCTCACTGACAAAACACCTCCAACCTCTCCTTCTCCTCCCTTCCTTTCTTTCCTAGTCTGCTCTCTGTACCTTCAGTCCTCAGGGGAGAAAGTTATGACGTCCATAAGTGAAATGAATTATAAGACCGTATAGCTCATATCTTTCAGGTTTCTCAAAACACTTCAACGATGTCTGTAAGTAGGCATCTCATTTATCTGATGCAGATGTCTTTGAGGAAGGAGAGGAAAATAAGGGCTGTAGGGCAGTATCTGTTCTAGGCTTTTGACATCTAAAAGTTTACATTTAGCCTTAACTGGTTGCATGTTCCTCCTCTGTAGCTACGGGGCACCAGAGAGAGCAATTCCTATCGAAGACCCAGACAGGAATCATTTCACTGAAATTCACACGCCTCCATTTGAACTAATAACCCCACGTTTCTTTTGAGTCAGCAGAGAGAAGTAGGATACAATTCATCACGGCTACTGTAGGATGAGATAAACTGCATCTATTCCTCTCCTGAGATCATAAAGATAATTTAGTGACAACTGGCTTGGAAACTGATGTCTATATTTTAAAAGCTGATGTTCATTGAGTTGAATTTCATCCATTGTGATGAATGTCACTGTTCTCTGAGATTAGTTTTGGTATACCACCGAGTCTGCTTGCTGCCCTGTGATGTACATCATGTTCTGACTTAGCTCCAAAGTACAAATGAGACTGTCTGATATTGCTTGGTCTTGGGTGTAACTTATAGTTCTTATCTCATGTGTTCAGCTAACTTTGTAACTAAAAAGTTCTACAAAGGAGTTGACTACACAGTCTATTTGTCATTCAGAGCTTGTGTAACAGGATAAGAAAGCAAGATGAAAGGACCATTTTTGTGGTCCTGACATCCTTCAGCTTTATTGTGAGTTTTAGAACCTATTAGCCTTGGCTAAGAAGGAAAAATAATAGGAAAAACGAACAAGTGGACAAGAAATTGCCTTGTAGACTGTTGTGACTACTGAAAGCCACGTCTTCCCAGCCACCACATTACGGTGTTCATCTCTGAAGAGACACAGGCTTTTCCAAGCTTGGGCCATCACCAATCTCAAATAAGAAATGTCCCGTTCTGCACTATTACAGACTATGACATTTATTCAGTATTAGCGCATCACCAGAACCTGCCTTGAGTCCAGCTGCCTGCTTTGGAAAACGGCATTTGTAGGAATAGCGCTATGCAGAGCCAAGTTCTCTAGTAGTATGACCTTGATGTATTCTTTCTCTATGTATTTTATATTTTATAATTTTGTGTGATAAAATTGAGTACTTTTCGCTTATTATATTTTTCAGTAAATAAGACCCAAGTCATGTCTCCTGAGTAAGCAGTGCAGAAAGTGGCTTGTGACCCTGTGAGACAGCTCATTTCAGCACAGCCAGCTGTCTTGGGCTGGGATGAATTACAGCAATCCCATCCTTGTCCATGCCAACACTGGGATACACATCTTATGGCAATTAACCTCAAATCCCATTTAAGCCCTTCCTGATAGTCCTAGTACCACTGAAAACATCATTTAGTCATGCCTCAGAGGGCCATTTTGATTTAACTAGAGGAAACAGGGAGATAAAATATTATAATTTCTTCCTGATTAAAGGGGAAAAAAATAAAAAAGACCCCTCAGACATAATTTTTAATGGAGTGGGTATTTAATGGAGAATGGGTATTTTTGAAGAATAATATCCATTTGGCTGAATTAATTATTGAGATAAAAAGACCTTATATAATCAGCCAGGAAAGATGAAATCGGATCAAAGGGCAAATACTGTATTCAGAAACCAAGACATTAAATTGTGTACAAGCCATGAGAGAAAGACAAAGGGCAGACGGCTTTTTGATCACTGTTTCAGTTTTTGTCTGTGTCTTTCAAATTATAAGGACTCCATTTCTTCTGGGTTGTCTTACATAAATGTCAGATTTAAAGGCCAGCACAGCAAAAATAAAGCAGTAAACTGAAATGTAAAGTAGGAATATATTTGTTGTTTACAGCATTCTTATGTCTGTCTTATATAATTCTTTTCAAAATCATTGCCTTTTGGCTATCATTTAGGAAATATTCTTTCCTTACTGGCTTCTCCTTATGGAAAAGTAGGTGAGTTATTGGCTCCGATAAGATCTGTGGAGGTTTGCCAGTGATTTCATTAGATTTTCATCCTTTGGTGCCTTTTGCACAAGGACAATATATGTTTCTCACATTTTTTTCAATAAGCCAAAATCCAAAGTCTCTTCAATCTGTGACAAGATACTCACTGGATTTGATTAACTTGGATGAGGCCTTAGTCTTTTGGTCCTGCAGTGGGAAAACAGTACAGAAAGCTAATCTGCTGCTTCTCCATAGTTAGGAGACTGCCCCAGGGCTGTTCTCCATCACGTGGCTGTTTTCTGCCGTGAATCTCATACAACGCTACAGCCAGGCCTCGAACATGGTATCACTCTAGAGGGTCTCAAAGATCCCTGTGCTTCCTGCCAGCAGAAGAAACATCCCACATTTCAAAAGTATCACTCTCTTCTACAACATGAGCACACCACAGGGAACAGAACAAATGTGGTTGTTTCATTGTCCATGGAAGGAGAAAAACATCCACAGAAAATTAAGAGTATCCAGTACAGAACCAATTCAAGTAGGCTTAGAACAGAGCTCAAAAGGTTGTCTGCTCCATCGCTTCTCCTCTTGTGCAGGGCAGAATCAGCTCTACCTGAGCCATGATGGGTGTGAAATCTTATCCATTTCCAAGGGACTTTTTGTATGAGCATACTTTCTTGTTATTTCTATCTCTTATTCTTAAGTTAAGCTGATTGAATTCATAGTTGAACAACAACAACAAACAACAACAAAAAAGTGAGAATAAGTAAGAAGCCCAGAAAAAAAAAAAAAAAGAAAAAAAAAAGAGTTTTTAAGTTTTCTGTGCCACCAAGTCTGAAAGTCCTTGTTGAAATCTTTGTGTCAAGTGTCCCAGTGGACTGACATATCCTAACAAGTCACATAGACCTTGTTTAGTAGGAGTAGCTCAAAACTGACACACTGCTAGCTCTCTCATTTCACAGAGCTCATTAACTGACATAGCTGTCTCAGTACTGAACCATGTTCACTCTACCTACAGGCATGAGCAGAACAAGAAATTTCAGATTTCAAGATATTCTTGTCCAAATGTCATCTAGTTTGTTGATTTAATGGATTCCTTTGTTATCCAGAGAAAGTGGACTTCTCTAGACCTTACTTGCTGACCACAACTGGAAGGAAAGATGGGCCATGTTGTGTCTGGAAGTAGCTGAAATTTCTGCACTGGCTATTTTCAGAAACAGGTTCCTGAAAAGATGGACTTAGAGTCTCTCCAATCCCATTGAGGAGTCCTTGTGGAGACGTGTTGGCTTCAGCAGCAGCTGAATTGTGCCTCATTTCCCCACAGAATTCTGAAGGAGGATTCAAACTGTAATGTAAAATATACCTAGGTATAGTCCTCCAGTGCACTAAACAATTTACTAGTGTAATTTATAAGGGGAAATTGTATGTTTTCCTCAAGCAATGTTTGACAGTGTCTTTGAAATGTTCTTTGAACTTCATTAGATATGAAGCATTAAGACCATATCTGCTTCCAAAATACCTAGAAACAGCCAGTGCTGAGAGCATAAAGAGACAGGACAAGATATCTTTATGATACTCATTTACTTACATATGTGACTTCTTCATTCAGGTCTGTTACCATTCAAAAATTAACATGGTGAGAATATGAAAAAAACTGGGCTGTTCTGTGCTGGTACACCCAGTCCCTGTGCCTCTGTGGAGAGGGGAGAGCACTGAAACAAATCTGTGTGTGGGACCATGTTGGTTGGTTCAGTGTTGGAGCAGGAGCCCACAGAGATGGAAGAAACTCCATCCTTGAGATTTCCAAAACTCAGCTGCACAAGGCCCTGAGCCTCCCGATCTAATTCTGAAGCTAATCATTCTCTGAGCAGGAGGCTGGACTGAATGACCTCCAGAGGTCCCTTCCAACCTAAAAGTAGCCAGAGCAGAAGACTAGATGAAGCTGCTGAGATTTTGGAAATTCCAGGAAGAGCGGAAGAAGCCTACCTGGTGGTCTGAGAAGAAACAGAGAGAAGAAAGGGAAAAACAAAAACAAAAACAAACAACCACCACCAACAACAAAATGACCCTACAGCTACAAACCCACAGTCTTCTTGCAAACTATTTAATTGCTACGGTATCTAAGGCCATAATACTAACTGAAAAAATCAGTCATCTTTACTTCTCATATTTTTTCCTACTACTAGGGCTGGGTAGGGCTTTTTTTTTTTTTTTCATATTACAGCTTCCTTTTCTTCTCCTGATTTTTGTCTCACCATTTTACATTAGATGTTTTAACTGAACTTCATACATCAGTTAAGCACTTCAAGCTAATAAAAAGGATAAAAAGATTTTAAAGTGAAGTGAAAGGTTTGGTGGGGATAAGTCCCCAGGGAAACACAAGTGGTGTCAGACTTGTCAGACTGCGGCTCCCTGATGTGCCAGAAGCATTTGCAAGTCAGTGAGGAAGATTTATACTGGGGACTCTCCTCTTTTCTCATGCTGATGTGAACGTAACTCAGTGTGAATCATGATGTGCTTGATAGCCTACGATTTCGAGGAAGTGTGCATTGGTCACTGGGCTTGTTACAACAAGGCACTGCAATCAGGGACGAAAACCAGGTATGAGCAGTTGCTGGTGTTCAGCAAGGTGCTGCTGAGAGAGAAATGGTCTTTATATGCTCAGAATTGGAATCTAAATAAGGCCTGAAAAAGTTCTGTGCTGGGATGATTTGGGAAAGTCACAGAGATTCTGTGGCTTCCCTTGACATGTGTCAGTGCTGTTGAAACTATTTTCTCAGGCTGCCTTTGCAGCTTTGCAGGACATTCACAATGGCTGAAGTCACAGGTGAGAAAATGATGGTGTCTGAGAGTCCCTTGGCTACATTCTGTTTCTTCCCATATAATCCGTTTTATACACAAAATCATATTCAGCTGGGAAGCCCTTTGCATCTAATAATATGTCCCATGCAGTGTTCCCTGAGCACGAGACAACTCCACCAGTGGGATGTGATCCTTCTCCAGCAGTGAACATCAAATAGCAGCTCCAGTCCTTGTGCTAATTGCCAAGGGTTTGCAGCGTTGATCTGTGAAGCCAACAGCCCAGTCTGAGTGAAGTGATGGTCTCTTCACCCTAGGAATGAGCCTTCGAAGTCAGAGTTGCAGTCCAGTGATGGATGGGTAGATGGAAGTCTCTGCTGCATCATTAGCTATGTAATGACCCGTGATTGATTAGTGAAGGAGAACAGCTTCCAAGGCTGGCAGGCTGCTCCCTTTCCTGGACATCACTTTTTCACACTGTTCTGAATGAAGGACCTGGAAAAAGCCACGGTCACATCTCCTTACCTCACCTTTTGGAGTAAGTGTGCAGGTACAAACCCAGCCTTCAGGACTATCTGGCTTGTCTGATTATTGAATTCTCAGCTCTGAATCTGTAGTAATTACATTCAAGTCCACATTGCAATTTTGAGCCACCCTCTGACTGATATAATGCCCTAAATCCAATTAATTATGAGTCCTCTCCTAGAGACAGCATCAGCCAATTCTTGGCCAGTTTGACAAAAGCAGCTTAAAGAGATTGACACCGCCACAGTCCCTGGCAGACAGACCCAGAGGCAACGGTCTTGGAAGCTGATTTATGGCAGCTAAAGATATCTGAGAGCTGGTACCCAGTACCTGAAATACAGATATATGGAGATGCACTTCTCTGCTGTCTGAAGAAATTTTCATGGAAATGCTGTAACATGGCCGATGGTCTTTCAGTCTTTGGATCCCAAATTTTACATCTGTGATGCATTGTCTCTTGTTAGTTGCAGTAACACATCTTTTATTTTGCCTTATCTCACACTTATTTGCTTACAATGTTCCAGAAACAGCAATCGGGGTCTGACTGAATTTCCATCATTTTATATTGTCATAGGGAGAGCTAGAAAGACAGTGAGACAACATAATACGTTGCCTGCTCATTTAAACATAATGCAGTCTGCATATGCAAAATGGCATTTTAAAGCTGCACTCAAGCCTACAGAAGCAGCTTTTTCTTATGAGCCAAATGAGAGATTGCTTTATAACTGAGAAGTTGGGCAAAAGCAAGAACTCAGATTTGACTTCTGACTGCAGAAAGGAAAGAAACAGGATTTATACCTCAGCTTTCCCCAGCTGAAGTGGTGCTGTCACAGGATTATTGCTCCATTTAGTGAGTAATGGGACACAAACAACTCCTTTCACTGTTTAGAGAAGACAACGAGAAATGACAGTCCAGACTGAAGCATTAACTCTAGGAAAGAGAAAAGTGCCTTTAACTTGTCTTCTCTCCCCGTCACATGCCCTGCAGTGGCTTAGGGACTGCACCACTCTAATGTACCGCTGGCATTTCTGTAATATGATTCATGCATCATGCTAAGAATTGGGGTGTTGAGCTCAGGACTAGGGATTTGGTGATGGGGTAGGCATCTTGACGCATGGTGCTGGGATGCTGCAAGTGGATGGTCCCCTTCATGGACCTCACTCACTCATCTTTAAGACACTTCCATGCTGGGTCACTCCCAGCATCTGCTTGATGCAATATCCTATGTTTTCCTTAAAAATCCTCTGGTTCTAACCGTTTGCTATGCAGCTATATACTTTTAATACCCACTTTAAATTTCCTTCTAGAAAACGTACTATCCATTTTACATCCAGAAAGTTGCTGTTTTCCAGCTAGCAGAAAAGAACTCCTGTTGCACATTTTCTCTCTTCTAGCCCCTGGAATATTTTGTGCTGCATTGACAAAAACAAAGAAACTGCAGTACTCTGTAGAAAACATGGCAAAGGACTAATCTTATTAAACAAAAGAATACATTAAAATGGAAGTATATTGTTCAAAAAGATTCACTATGTCAAGGTATAACCCCACAGTGGAATACCAGTATGGTTCTCCTGTCTCTGTAGCTGATTTACCTTGGATTGTGATATTACAAAAATAAAAATAACCAAGTGGAATTTTAAATGTATTCAGCAATCTTCTATCCAGCAATTTTTGAGCTAGAATTGCTCTTAACTAAGTCCTTCATTTCTTCTCATTCGCTGCTCTTTGGATAGCTGAATCACTGCCTTTCATTGCACCAGAAGAGGGATCATAAAATAGTGGATAGGAATAATCAGTCTGCTGCCTATTCTGTCGCAGCTAATCCTCTGTTGACAGAAGTGGGAGGCTGAGTTTGCTTCAGGAACTTTGGGGCATACTGTTACATGGTACATTTTGTATCTTATCTACAATCTTATTTACTTGATTATTGCAGTCTGATCTGAGGTCAGTATAAGACACAGAATTTAGATGACACGCAGAGAAGTCACACGTCTGCCCTTCGCTTAGTTTTCGAAGTGTCCATGTCTCTGAATCCTTGCAGGAACTTTTCTCTCGCCATCTCTTCTGCTTGGATTCAGCATATAGTAGTCCCTAAGTCTGCTCTGGGTATAACGTAACATTGTGTTCAGCTCTGGGGCCACCAGCACAAGAAGGACATTCAGGTGTTGGAGTGGGTCCAGAGGAGGGCCATGAAGATGATCAGTGGGCTGACAACCAATATGAAGACAGGCTGAGAGAGTTGGGGTGGTTCGGCCTGGAGAAGAGAAGGCTCCGGGGAGGCCTTACAGTGGCTTTCCAGTACCTAAAAGGGCCTACAGGAAAGCTCTTTGTCAGAATATGTAGCAATAGGACAAGGAGTAAAGGCTTTAAAGTAAAAAAAGGTAGATTTAGATTCGATATAAGGAAGAAATTATTGACTCTGAGGGCGGTGAGGCACTGGCACAGGCTGCCCAGAGAAGCTGTGGGCGCCCCATCCCTGGAGGTGTTCAGGGCCAGGCTGGATGGGGCTTTGGGCAACCTGATTTAGTGGGAGGTGTTCCTGGCCATGGCAGGGGGTTGGAACTGGGTGGTCTTTAAGGTCCCTTCCAACCCAAACCTTTCTGTATATTATTCTTTATAATGGTGTAGTGGAGTTAAAAAGATTTAGAAGTGCCCTGATTCAATGTGTTATGCACATCTGTCTTATGCTTTTATACTCCCAAGCACCGTTCAGTGGACAGGTTTTAAGAAGAGCTTTATAAATCCACTGAGATTAATGACGGGGAAATTTTCCTTTGACCCTTTACTTCTTTCTCCAAGGCTGACTGCAGTATATGTCTCAGAAACACAGAAAAAAAAGAAGTGACTGGATCTGCCTGACTCCCTCACCCTTACCCAAGCGGTACAGCTTGGCTGATCACACCAGGCTAATTACTAAGGTGACTTTTATGATTAGCCTACAAAGTTCTTGAGGTTTCGCTGCTGCTCTGTTCAGCATGGATGAGGTCTTGGCTGGAGCACTTGAGTCTGTTCAGAGGCAGTGAAGCAGAAACATGCAAAAAGTCTTCAAATACATAGCAGGTTCTTGTAAGAGAGAAGGGAATCGTCCTCATTTCTGTATCAAGATGAACAAGATAAGAAGCGATCAAAGAAATTTTGAAGAAGGTACAGACTGAAGAGCTGGAAAGACTTTCAACAGTTCAACACACAAGGAATGACCACCTACCTGCTCTGAAGGCAAGATCCCTTCCACCCCTTATAAGCTTGGCTCCTCTCACTTGTAGTTTTGCTCAGCTGTAACTGTTTGAGCTGAAATTTCCCAGCCTTGAGAATCTCCCTGGACCTGAGGTACAGCAAAACTTCCAGCCCAAGCAGTGACAAGCTTCCACCACTTCTCTTTTCTCCATTGCTGACTTGGACCGGAAGGATTGAGTTTGGGAAAACTTTGCTGTTCCTGATCCTCTGACCCAAACTGGAGAAGCTACTTAAAAAAAAAATAAAATAAATAAATAAATAAATAAAAAAACAACAACAAAAAAACCACCTCTGTACAAACCCAGTGGAGACACTTGCATTTTGTGTGTGTCAAACTGCACTCGGAATGAACCTTAGCCTCTAATGGCTCTTAAAATAGATGATGATTGATCAACCATTGGAAATGTTCCTTTTATTGCTACTGTTTGGTGGATGTGAAAGTCTCACAAGATGCCACTAATGGTTTACATGCAGCTCCCCACCACCACCACCCTCCACCCCTTCCCCCAAATAAGTGAAAATTGATGAAAGTGTTATTCCCTCTCCAAGAACTGGTACAGGATCAATCTCAGCCCCTTATCTCCGCTAACTTTAAAAACTCTCCTTGAATTTGGAGACTGATGAAGCACAAGCCTTTGATATCTACGCCAGTGTCACTAGATCAGCTGCTTCTGTTGCCACAGTGCAATACAAAGCTCCTGCACCTCCCTCTGTACCTTGCTGATACTACCAGGGGATAGGGCCATTCAGACACTAATAGGATTTCTGAACAGGATCTGCTCCGTGCTGTTGTTCATGGAACCAGCATCCAGCTTCTGGGATGGTTTCATGATGAAATGGGCTTCATTTCAGTCAGAAACCTATTTGCAGCACAATTTAATTCCTCAGCTAGTTAGCTTTAATAATAGTAATTAGCAGATTGGAAGAGCATACTTGATTTCTGAAGTCTCTGCTGTGATTTTCCTGATGATTACTTGAAGAACAGCAATGCCCTGAGCTCCAGGCAGGAGTTTCGGAGTAGCAATGATGTCATGATTTGAAGAAAAACTAGCAGACATCTTCTATTTTCCAAAAAAAATATTGATGAATAAATGTTGTGATGATAGAAAGATAGCAGTATTTTCACCTGGTCAGATGTGGAGGTGAGATAATCCCACCTTTCTTCATGGTTATCTCAGGCAACATCATGCCTCAGCTTCCGGAGAGGCACTTCTGTTGGCACCAGGGAAAGCCACCTCATGAACCACCTCTGAAGCTCTGCAGGAGGCATGTCAACAATTCAGAGTCTCCAAACTCATCCTGGGTGACAGGTCCCAGCAGTGCTGCCTATGCACATCGCTAATTCACTTCGTTACTGCTGAAGAGGCTTCTCAGCTTCCCTGGGATTTTAACAGCAGGGATGGCAACGGGACAGATTTGTTTAAACCAAGCCAAGGGGCAGGAAGCTGTACTTCCAGTAGGGGAAATGATTGCAGAAGAGAAAGGCAGAATAAAAGAACCCAACCGCAGACCCTACCTGCCTAGAAACGTTCCTCCCTGGTAGTTTCTCCTCCAACGCCTTGGCCAGCCTTGTTCCCACGTCTCCCAAGGCAGCTGGGGCTAAACTCTCTTGTTCCTTTTATCAGCGATGGACCTTCTTTGCCAGCTGTATTTGAATTCCACTTGCTGGTCCTTCCCTGTAAATAAGATGGGAATTTCAGTGAATCAGACTGTTATTATACAGGGACATCTGCTCTAACATCTTCCACTGTGTGTCTTTTGGAGGTAGGCTTGGAAGTATAACATACAAATTTAACAGGATCTCCCTTGTCCTCTCAGGGGGCCCTGTGGTCCTAGTGCCTTTTTTTGTCTGGGCCAAAAAATTCCTTCAACTTTACTAAATCACGCCTTGTAAGGTTCATTTATTGCACATGGGCTGTACAACCCACAGTCCTACAGAGCTTTATCCCTCCGCAGAGACAGAGAGCTACATGACTAACGCAGAAGACGGAGCTGCCCGAGCTGTGCGCTCCCACACCTGCCCACACTCGTCTCACAGGGGGCTCGCTGGTGGTAGTTATTTATTGTCCAGTGGGGAAGCAGCCGAATGGGTTTTCATTACTTTGGTCGCTCCCTGGGAACAGAACTTTTTCCTTGATGTAAATACCAATGTAGGACTTTACAGTCACAATTTCTGAGTGCCTCAGACTTTTTAAAGTTTCTGTACCTCCCTGATGCACTGTCAGATTTTACAGGATGGAAACAGAAGTACTCAGCACAAGTGTTAGGAAGGCCACCAGCATCCTGAGCTGTGCTGGGAGAGGCTCTGCCAGCTGTTGGAGGGATCTGATCCTTCCCCTCTGCTGTCAGACCCACCTGAGTGCTATACCCAGTGCGAGGTCCCAGTGCAAGAAAGACATGGGCAGACTGGAGCAGGTCCAGCAAAGGGCCACGAAGACAAGTAAGGGACTGGAGCAACTCTCTGGAGCTGGGAGTGTCCCACCTGGAGAAGACAAGGTTCGGGAGGACCTTATCCAAGTCTATAAGCACCTGGTGGGGAGGGAATAAAGAAAATGGAGCCAGTCTGTTTTCAGTTGGCACTCAGTAACAGGACAAGAGGCAAAGGGCACAATTCGAAATACAGGAACTGTTTCTTCATTTCATAAGATTTCTCATTTTATAACATCTTTTGCCATTGCAAAAGGGAACATCTTCATTATTTTGTCTTAATAGAGCACGTGAATCAGGTCTCCTGCACTAATTACCTGGCACCTGTGGGAAGGAGGGTGCTGTGGGAGTTTGGAAAAGCCCGTGGGGGTCAAAGTCAAAGAACAACTCTCAGATAGGGTTGTAGATCCAGCCATGCTGAACATCTGTTCAGGAGAGGAACATACTGTGTTTTTTCCACGATACAAAAGAAATCTTAACATTTTGCAGAAATATTGTAGTCTTTGGAGAGGTTCGCAGCTGCGGTACTTTGGCTGGATTTGTTATTTAAAAGTGCCCATTTGCAGACACATCGGGGGGAAGTACAAGGAACTTTTAGCTCTAATTGTATATTTTGAAAATAGTAAAGTGATTCCCAAGACCAGCACAATATTGTGGGCTGCTTCAGACCTCCTATTGCTTCACTGGGCTTTGGGTGGACCCAGCACAGAAGGGGCCTTATGATTGCTGCTGATGGATCAGATGTGGGATTTCTGAGCTGGGGAGGATCTACGGGGCTTGGTGGCCCTGCAGAAATCTCTGACATGAATGAGGGAGGAAAATCAAGCTGCATCACTTTGCAGGCTGATCAATGCAGGGCAAAAAAGCTTAAGAGGTCCTGAGGATGATATTCAGAGAGCAAATGAAGAGCATTTAAGCAGCAGGGTAGTCTCAAAGCCACAGAGCTCACTTGTCTCTAACAGGGGCAATCCAGTACATGCCCATTTTCAGGCACATCACCTAGGGATGACCAGACACACACTGACATTTGGTTGATTGCCACATTTGCACTATAAATAAGGATGCTCAATTTGGAGCCCCACTGCCCTGCACTGCCAGGTCCCAGCCCCCTGTAAAAAGGAGAGGGCTGGCTTTTACACAGCCCCTGCTCCTCTCCATACTAAGTGAGGTCTGGCAGCAGATCCGTAGTGAGGACCTGAGAAACAAACTTGCAGCTTGGAAGGGTCAGAAGAGTTATCGGAAAACTTTCAGAAAAATTCAGCTTTTACATATCATTTAAAAGCGCATCAGATTTCACAACTTGTTTTCTTTCTGACAGCGCGTTTGCTGAGCTTCCACCTCCAGCACATTTCCCTGGTACAGATGAAAATGGTTGGAAATCTAATGAGAGCATCAGGGCTGCTAAAGACAGTAAATTTGTTTATGCAGGTTGCGATTTACTCTTTCTCAAGAGGCAGCCTTCTGCCAGCCAGCAACAGAAGGGACTGGGTACCCCCCGCCACAGCTACTACAGCTCTCTCAGAGCTGCCTTTGTGCTCAGCTGCGAGTCCTATCTGAGTGCCCAATTTCACAGCACTCAGCCTCTCTTCAGGATGCTGCAAGGCTTCACAAATGTTTTCCTTCAAAAAGAAAGCTGTGAAGAGGAAGTTAAACCTTATTTAGCAGCATGGTTCTTGCAACTTGAAAAAAAAAAAGAAAGGAAAGGAAAGGAAAGGAAAGGAAAGGAAAGGAAAGGAAAGGAAAGGAAAGGAAAGGAAAGGAAAGGAAAGGAAAGGAAAGGAAAGGAAAGGAAAGGAAAGGAAAGGAAAGGAAAGGAAAGGAAAGGAAAGGAAAGGAAAGGAAAGGAAAGGAAAGGAAAGGAAAGGAAAGGAAAAGGAAAGGAAAGGAAAGGAAAGGAAAGGAAAGGAAAGGAAAGGAAAGGAAAGGAAAGGAAAGGAAAGGAAAGGAAAGGAAAGGAAAGGAAAGGAAAGGAAAGGAAAGGAAAGAAAGGAAAGGAAAGGAAAGGAAAGGAAAGGAAAGGAAAGGAAAGGAAAGGAAAGGAAAGGAAAGGAAAGGAAAGGAAAGGAAAGGAAAGGAAAGGAAAGGAAAGGAAAGGAAAGGAAAGGAAAGGAAAGGAAAGGAAGGAAAGGAAAGGAAGGAAGGAAAGGAAAGGAAAGGAAGGAAAGGAAAGGAAGAAGGAAAGGAAAAATAAGCATTTGTGGGCTATCAGAGGCTTTATCCTTTGCTGGTCTTTAGGAGACAAGCTTGCTCTGAATGGGACTCAGTGCATCTTCACCGCCCCGAGGAGTCAGATGTGTCTGTCTGTGCTTCCCCTCTCCTCCTGCTGTCAGGAGTGGGGCTCAGTGGCTCTCACAGCTCCCCTTAGTCCTCTTCGCCATCTCAGGCTACTTTAAATGCTGTAGAAATAGGTTTATCTCAGGCTTACTTTCCATTAGAGACCTAGATGGGAGGCGGCATGCCCCCAAAAGAGCCCATTGCCATGCAAACAGTCAGGAGAGGCCTTCATTGATGGGAAGCAGCGTGCCATGATGGCAGTTTGCAAGAGTTCGGATTCATTCTCTCACAAAGCTTCCAACCTGGCTATGTTTAACAGAGAAGGCAGAGCAGCGATGTCATATTGAATGAAGACCTGTTCTAAAGCCCGATTTCCACCCCGTCTAACACTGCTTACAGTGAGTACGCAGAATAAATGGGGAAGCTGAGAGGAGAGTGAAGAGAGCAGCTTCAGGGCCGTTGGGAAGCTCTGCCCCCTGGCTCAGGTGGAGGTTTCGGATGCTGAACTCTGCTCACACCAGTGTCCACGAGGCTCTCTGACAGCCATCTTCTGGTTTTATTTTTTTACACTGTAAGAAAGGAAAGTGTCAGCATTAGCACAAAGGAGAGCTGCAGCCCTTCAGCTGTGCTAGGGGCGGCTGAGTGTCCTCCAGGCTTCCTGAGTCTCCCTCAACCAGTAAATGCCTTATTTTCCCCCTTTGTAGGTGCTAAGAGTAAATTGCACTGACTTTCCCTTGCTTTTTCTTGTTCTCAGCACAACTTCCAGCTGAACTGCAGTCACGGTTGTCTTCATGCAAGTGCTCACAAAACACGGGACATCGAACTCCCTCCATGTGTGGCATTTCCTCCCGTGCCTAGGAGCAACCCATTCCTATGCAGGAGTTACAGAACACTTGTCCTTGGAAAACCTATGTCCCACCATCACATTTTTCTTTTTCCTGAAAAATTAGTTTACAAAAAGTGGATTTCCATACATCAAGTATACTCCGTGAAATTACCAGCCACCCAGACATCCCACCTCCATTTCCTATGCCCGCTTCAGGCAGCAGCTCAGTGGGCAGAGCCTTTCCCACCTGAATAAATCGTCAGCCCTTAAACAATCTTGCAGGTACAAGTGTGACCGTGCAGAACTGATGTATTACTAAATTTGGTTCCACCAAGGGCAGAGCAGCCATGCAGTGGCACTGGGCACAAGGCAAGGTCCTGTCTGCATCCCCTTCAGCTCCTCAAGGCGGATGTGAGCCTTCTCTGAAGGAACATGATGGGTTACAGGAGGCATTGTTTGAACGTACGTGCTTGATATTCAAGCAGGAGGAAGGTGTGCTGCATTCACCCTCCCATTCCTGCTAAGGTACGCTATGGAAAGGCTTTTTAAAATCTTCCTCCTAAAATCCAAACTCTTCCTATTTTTTTCATTCGGAAAGTGAATTAAGGAAAGTTACAAGGCTTCTGCCAAATATGAGCCCGGGAATTAAAATTCATAAAGTTACTGCATACCAAAACACAGTGGCTCTGTAGCATTGCTTTTATGGCACATCATTTCCCTTCACCCTGATAAACTCTCCACGTCCCCCTTTTTCTACTCTATATTGCCTTCTCTCTCCTCAGGAGATAACCTCGGCACCTTTCTCTCCATCCTATTAACATCTTTCCACTTGATAGGTACCAGCCTCCCTTCCTTCAGAGACGGTCTGATGCACAGACATCAAACCGACAGCTTTTCTCTCCCGTTATCTGCCTTTGAAAGTTCCTGCTTCTATCGCAGAGCTGAAGAAGCTCTTGTGTGCCCATAAACTTGCTTCATTTTAGCTTTTTGTGGTGATTGTCCTAAGAAAAAAGATGATGCCTTTACTTATATACGTTGTCTTGAATTAGCAATTTTAATAGTATTTATTTTTTAAAGAAATGTTTGCATAGGCGTTTTAGGATGCCAGAACAACTGAGCTAGCTGCAGAAGTTTGTCTACGGTGTATGGATTGATGCATTTGCATTACCAACACCCTCATTAGGCTGGGTGGATTTAGAGGCCCCTGCAGCCTGGTAAGTACACTGGCATAACAGCTCTGATTCTAAAGGGCTTACCCAAAAAAATATAACTGCAGATAATTATGAATTACTTGTTTTACAAACAGGAAATGAAGAAAAAGGAACAGATGGTAATAGTATGGGTGGATGAGTCAAATTTTGCTATTTAATGAAGCAGTCACTTCGTGCTTTCCCCTTTGGGTCATAGCAAGCCATATATAAACTTTCAGAGAAGTGATAAGAGACTTCTGGCATTGTTGCTCCACTGCAGTCAACAACAGGAGGTGAAAGCACAGCATATATTATGGTTAAAATTTGTCGTTCCCATAAAAATATAATGAAAAAAGTAGATGCGGTTGAAAGTGTCAAATGGTGTGCTAGAAACTTCACCACGCTATTCATTTGGTCATATTCTCCAATATTGCTCTTTTTCAGACTGAAATGTTACTCATTCTTTGGCCATTGCTGAGATATGATTTAATTAGAACTTCCACAGGCTCCTTTCAAGCTTTTGCAATAGAAGGATTGAAATCAGCAAGGTAGGAAGCCAATAGGTTTCCCAACTGGCCCAGCGTTACTCTGCTGAACGCTCCAATTGTTAGCCCAGCACTGTCTCATAACCATGATGTTCTTGTTCTGGGTAACTTGTTCCTGATACCTGTTCTGGTAATTTGTTCTGGGTCTCTGCTGCAAAGCAATCTGAACTCAGGAAACCCTTTTTTTTCTTTTTTCTTTTTTTTTTTTTTCCCCCGGTGTTGAGTTGTTCTTTGCTAGGAGGGGCCAATTCTGCATCCACTGATGGCTAAAAAATCTTCTTGGCCTCACCAGCCCCATCTCAACAAATTACTTAAGGCTTTATTTGAAGCAATAGGCTTTATTATTTATTTGAAGCAACAGGCATCGTTCCAAGCAATGGGTTTGGAGCATCATCTGCAGAGCCTTTGGTGTGGACGGGCTCATCAGGTCCTCACATCAGGTGCTGCAGTGGGGCACGGGGGGTGGCCCTGCCTCAGTGTCCCCCAGGGCGATGCCCCCACGTGCCACCCACTGCTTTGGAGCTGTGCTCGGTGATCCTGGGGGAGGGGAATTGGTCTCTGGGGCTGCAATCTAGCAGTTTAGAGTTGAGAGTTGAGAGAGGCTAATATTTTTGGAAAGTGTTGTGTTGTTTTTTTTGTCTTTTCTTTTCTTTTTTTTTTTCCCCAGTCCTCATCTTGAGTCCTAAGCAACAAAACAGAAACCTTGGAGCTACCAGCACCTTTCTTATAATGGAACATTCAATCACAGTGGCTCATTTTCACAGTGTGTTAAGTGTCCTTCAACATACACAACTACCAGAAGCTCATATTTTTTTTATAAGAGGCAACAGGGGGATTTTTTCCAAAGCCTCCAGCAGCAAAGTTACTTACTCTCAACCTGCAGTTTGAAGTCGATCAATCTCAGGCCTGGCACACATGAGAAACAAAACTCCCAGCGCACTGAGTGAGAGCAGAATTGCTTCCCCATGTAGCGCTCTGCTACACCAGGGGCTGAGCACAGGCAGAGCATCGTCTCCAATTAATATTTAAGCTGTGCCAGGGATGACGACCACACAAACTGTATCGCCTGCTCGGTAATTACTGCAGCGTGGATGCTCTGCAATGCCAATGCTTCAAGAGCTCTGCTCCAACAGCAGGTCTCACTGGGAGAGCACCGCAAGGCGCAAGCAGGATGCGTGCCAGCTGCTGGCAGCAAGCAGGTGCCTGGCAGCTACGCACACGGTATTGGGAGCCACGCTCAGTGTGCCTCCATCCAGAAGGTACGGATGGGGCAGCAAGGAAAACCACCCCGTGAGGACTCCTAAGACCCTGCGACGAAAGACATGTTGATAGATTATGAAAGAGATCACAGTCGTGCATATTGATAAGTCAAGAGCCTGGTTAAAGCTCCAAGTTAATGAAATTATGAGCAATGCAATCAAAGAGCTCTCATGTATAAAGCACTCGCAGACTGCCCCAGGTTAAAATAGCATTTTTTACTGACAAATTTGCCTCGCCTCCTCAAAAGCGCTGACAAAATGATACTGCCTGTTTTTATGATTTATTTAACTCAGTTCCAAGGGAAACGTGGCTTCTCTTGGGTTTGACTCAGCCATCACCTGTAAGAAACTTGCACAAAAGAGCTGCTAAAAGTGCCAAAATGTCATTGCACCCACAGAGCTGAGGTGAGGCCAGATTGCATGGGGGGGGGGCTTGTGCCACCAGACACTGGTGTTGATCAGTGCTGAGGGGTCTCAGCAGCATTGGGTCCCGTCCTCCACCACACATCCCACAGGACACCTCGGTCCAGCTGCTACATCCACTCCTGTCATGCCCAAGATGCTCCGAAGCTCAGAGGCAGCAGGACCTCTGTGTGATCTGGAGGTGGATCCTACTGCAAGCTCCTGCTGTGGGTTGGGATGTGCAGGAACTGGGTTCACGTTCTGGTTCTCATCTGTGCTTCCAAACCATCTCATAAAATGCACTTTTATGTAGCTCCTTTTCATTTATTTCCAGGCAGGCTGCATGTTTCCCAGTCCCAGTGACTGCAGAGATGTGATCCACCTGCGTTTATCCTCTAATTTATAGCCAATAATTGAGCCAAAGTCAGTAAGACAGGCTCACTAAGGAGCATGCTGCCGGCACTTTACACCACACAAAGCAACGATGAGCCAGGTGTGCGTCTGCTTTTCGTTGCTGGTGTAAGATAAGCATGCTGCATCGGTATTTAAAATGAAGTAACATGCAAGGCTGCTTTCTTCCAAAGAGGAGGAAATTCTCCGTGTGCTTTTGCAGCGTAGGGAAATGGCTGCACAGGGGAAGAGAGACGGGGTTTTTAACAGATCGCTTGGCAGTAGCGAGTGTTTAATTTTAGCAGCAAGTGGAAGCTGATTTAGAAACCTTGTTGTCTTGTGGTAAGGGGCTCACGGGAATCCCTTGTACCCTCACAGAGTGGGGGCCAGAGAGCAGGGAGTGACCCAAAAGCAATCAGTGGGTGAGATTCATATTGCACGATCCATTCATCCTTCAGCTCTGCTTTTAGGGGTCATTCTCAAAGCAAGGCATAATCAGCAGGGCTTGTTAAATACTAAGGCTTTTCCGAGACCAGACTCAATCAGCACACCAGTATTTCTCACCCCACATGTTGGTCCCCCATTATGAATGGGAATAAATTCAGAATCAAAACTATCTCTTTGTGCAAAGCTGCTGCAATGCAAGTGATGGCAGCATCAGGGCTTTTTGTGCAGCAAGATCGTTTTCCTGCACTGAATAAATTAGCATAGTTGAATGCTAACCAAGTGGAACAATCTTTAAAGCAGATCTCAGACCTTTTTTATTCTCCATAACCTAAAAAAGGTTTTGTTCCTGGCAGAAGCAATTGAGTGTCTGGGGTCTGGCGTATGCCTGAAGTCCCAGCAAATTGAGTCTGCAGCTGGTGATTACGGGTGCAGGTGGTTTATAGGTGCCACCTACCCCTTTGGCTCAATAGGAAGAGACCCTTGGATAACCAAACACTTGCTGGGAAATTATTTGCTTGGTGTAGTAAAGTTTCAGCCCCCAAATCAGAGGTAATTTGGGGGAAAACCATGTACTTAGAAATAAAGAAGTTTGGGGACATACCTGAGGACCTGGGCTCTGCAGTCACTGGAATTTTAGGGGCTGTAATGGGATTTGGACCACAAACATAGTTAGTCCCAAACTTCATGGGACATATCCCTTTTAGCTGTCTGCACAATCTTTGTTCTTACAAACCCCAAAGGTCATGATCAAAACCTGTGGAGTAGGGGTTCAGTCTTTCTACCTTTCCTCTCTCCATCACAGACATTGCAGAAATGAAAATACAGTGCCGACAAAGCATCCCGCTTTTCAGGGTGGGATTTTTTCAGGCATATCCAAAGCTCAAGCAAGAGGAGGGACCGACAAATTCCTATTTCTTGAGTTGGCCTCACCCTGCAAAGGTCGCTCCAGGTGGGCAGTGAGCACCGCCTATGAGAGGTGCTGCAGTTATGCTCCACAGCTCCAAAACAGCCTTCGAAGCTGCTGTGGCACAGCTCTTGTGCGGGAGCTGTGTGCAGCCGGCTGCAGTGAGGGTGTCAGCTCCGGAGAGCCATCAGATAACGGCAGCGCTGCTCTCTTGGGTGGACCTATGGACACACCACGAGCCAGGAGCACGGTGATGGTGCCAACAAGCTTCAAGCTTTTGAAAAGTGCTTTGCGTAGGGTTTTGGGGAGGCTTTATTGCAATGGCTAATTAAAAGTTCATCATGTGCACCAAACGCAGCCAGCATTTCTTTGACTTCTTATAGTAATATTGACAGGCAAACGCTTTGTCAGTATATTAGAGCTGCGTGCTTGTTTCTGGAGTAGATTAACTATCGCTTATCTGTCAGGAAAAAGAAACATCACTAACAAATATGTAAACAGCCAAACAAAATCCCTGTCTCTCACAATATGCCAACAATCTTTAGAGTTCCTCTTGCATCGGGCACTTCAGCTGAAATCTGAAATCACTTTTTCCTGAAATCTGGCACCTAAGTGCAGAGCTGCAGCAGCCAGGAGCAGCGTGCTGTGGGCACAGCGAACCTCCACGGGCTTCCTTGGGCCGGAGAACCACTGCCGTGTGTGTGAGTGCTTTGGCCAGGGAGGAAGGTTGGAGAGGCAGGGCCTCCCGTGGAGGCAGCTGAACTGGCCAAAGCCACTTCAGCCACGGGTAGCAAAAGCGGGTGAAGAAATCCTGCCTGAGGTGTGATACCCCAGGGGGCCGAGCGCCCAGGTTCAGGGAGCGAGGGCACACAGAGAGCCTGCAGGATGAGGATTTAACACAAATTGCAGTGAATGGTGAGGCCGCATCTCGAGTGCTGTGTTCAGTTTTGGGCCCCTCAGTACCAGAAGGACATCGAGGCCCTGGAGCGTGCCCAGAGCAGGGCTACGAAGCTGGTGAAGGGCCTGGGACACAAGTCCTGTGAGGAGCGGCTGAGGGAGCTGGGGGTGTTTGGTCTGGGGAAGAGGAGGCTCAGGGGAGACCTCATTGCTCTCTGCAACCGCCTGAAAGGAAGGTGTGGGGAGCTGGGGGTCGGCCTCTTCTCACAGGGAACCAGTGATAGGACCAGAGGGAATGGCCTCAAGTTGTGCCAGGGGAGGTTCAGGTTGGAAATGAGGAGACATTTCTTCTCAGAAAGAGTAGTCAGGCATTGGGATGGGTTGCCCAGGGAGGCGGTGGAGTCACCGTCCCTGGGGGTGTTCAAGGAAAGGCTGGACGTGGTGCTTGGGGACATGGTTTAGTGGGTGACGTTGGTGGTAGGGGGGTGGTTGGACCAGGTGATCTTGGAGGTTTTTTCCAACCTCAGTGATTCTGTGATTCTAAATGGCAAAGAACTGGGGCAACAAGGAAACAACTGGTGGAAGGTGGTGGCAGTGTAACTGTGTTGTTCAACCATCCCACACAGTAATGTAGATATCTGAAGTGTTCTTCGTCTTTAGTTTTAATATTTTCCTTATTATTGTGGCTCCCAATCCCCAATATCGCTCAGTTTTGCCTATACATGGATGTGAAATTTCTGCATGTGCCTTTCCCAAAAGCCATTTGGGGAAGGTGTCCTAACACTGCAGATAGCCCTGCAAATCTGCCATGCTTGCAGTGCCCAGTTATGAAGAGAAAATGCAGGCTGGGGGCAAACACGGAAACAGGTGGTAGTGGCGTCTTCCTGTGCCAACAGGTCAAGCACAGCCCTTTCAAGGAGCTGCAATATGGAAATGGCCTGCACTGCAATGAGCAGGTGACTCCGAAAGAGCAGGTGCTGGAATTAGCTCGTTAATTGGCTCTCAGTGTCGTCACAGAGAGCTCAGCCAGGGCTGGCTGAACAGCGGGAGGAAGGGGAATAGTCTGAGAGCTTTCCAGCTTGCTCTTAATGAAGGTGGCCGCTGTTGCTGATGCAGAGTCTCGGGGCCACAGCAGAGAGGCACGCAGGAAGCACACGCACAGTCCCACTAATTACTGTAGCGCTGATAGGCCTCCATAACTGCTTGCAGAAGTCCTTGAAAAAGACACAGCCTGGAAGACTATTATAGATCGTGTTTTCTCTAGCAGAAAGACATGAAAAGTTGTTGTTTGCTTGCTTTTGTGGTGGGGACTCAATTAGAAAGTGGAAGGGAGAGGTGGTTGTCATATACCAACTGTCTGGGAGTCTGGAACCAGATCTTGGGTTGAGCTTTTCCCCAGTCAAAAATAACCGATAGAAAATGTATAAATTTGTGTGGAAGGAGACAGCACCCCGCACTTTGGAGCTGAAGGCAAAATAGGCTGCTCAGCCAAGGTCATAAATATCCCTTTTGGAGCTCAGAGCTAGCACACAGCACAATGAGCAGCTTCTCCTGCCAACTGAGAGTTGTTTCTGTGACTAACATGTGGAGGAAACAAATTTTTATACCATCTCATCAAGGGATTTGTTTCTTCCAAATGTAAAAGTCATTTTAATGTAGTCATTAGTCACTACAGAGATGTGCCTGGTGCAGTGCACTGGTGGAAACAGAGTATTCTGCAGAATGCAGAGCAGGACAAACCCTCTGCAAGCTCCCTCTGATCCCGTTGGCTTCATGACCCCAACCAAAGCACCCTTCCAACAGCCTCTCGCTGGCACACCGCAGAAACAGCAGCAACTGCAATATTGCAAAGATACTTCTGGGCTTTATGGAAAAAAAAAAATGTGGCTACAAACCACAGGATTGAGATTGGATTTAAAATATTCCTTGCAGGATGGATCCAGCTGTCTCTTATCTAAACGGAAGGAAGAGTGGTGATAGTTAAACATGAAAGGCTTGTAGGGTACCTTTCGGTGTGGGATGAGATTTGAAGGTCTGGGTAACACTGTTTTCCATATGTCCTTAACGTACTGGGAGGTGGTGACCCATCTTTAGTGAAAAATGAGTGGAAGTGGAAGACATTTTGCACTTGCTGCAAGGTGCCAGGACTGTCCTGAGCCAATGCAATACAGGGAGTGTAAAATGGTGTGAGACCTCCAGGGAGCAGGTGTAATGCTAGGGCGATGCCCACGTGTTGAGCCTGCAGATAAACTGGCCTCTGGAGCTATGGCCACATGAGCACCAATCATAGTGCCTTTAAACCTCTTTTGACTAGGAAAGAAATTTCTTTACAGGAGAAAATTCTCTTCAATTTGTTCAGAATTTCAGCTTTCAGGGCAGTTCAGGCAAAAAAAAAAAATCCAAAAAGTAAAGAAAAAACACCTGCCCCCCAAATTCAGGAGGTCTTGAGTTCTCAGGCTATTTCTTATTGGACTTAAAAACTGTGAAACATCAGCCCTGCCAAGAGGAGCAAGAGTTTTTGAATTTGTCTCAGAAGAACGATAACTGCAGGATAAAGATGTATATGGTCTGTTTGGGAGCTTAGTTTGTACCCCTTGCTTTACTTTGTAGGATAAATTGTTCTGCCAAACCATGAATTCAATATTCATTACATTAATGAAGCCTAGCTATGAATGGCCACTCTCAGCATGGTAATCCTACCAAAATTAATCAAGTAAGCTATTCATATTTTTGCCAGTTACATTGTGGTCTGGTCTTTTTAAAATGATTGCAAGCAGAAAATAAGAAGACCAGGCTTTCAGAAAAAACTCTTCCTTGTAGACTGAAATGCGTAGGAAAATTGGTGGAGGCATTTTCAGAAGTTATCTTACCTTTCTCATAATTTCATCAATAGTTAGGTGTCTCTAACATGGGAATTTTACAGATTTAATCAGTTCTTGATGCTTTTCTTGGCTTGCATGAAAACCTGACTCTACCCTCTCAAAAGGCAGAGAGGGAGCCCACGGCAGAGCCAGGAACTGGTGGCAGATCCATTTGTGCTGCTTTTATGCACAGAGAATTCAAACTCCAGTGACTGGCTTGAGACATGGCTATGTCATATACTGTCAAACCGACTGTTTTGCCATGGTTCTGGCATTTTGGAGCACTTTGGAGGTGCCAGGTGCTACCCTCAGCCACGGCTGTGCAACCACAGCTGCTGAGTGGTGCACTGGAGAGTTCAACATGAGCAACTGCAGCACCAGCAGCAAATTAGATGCTAGGTGCTAATAGGCTAATAGGTTGGGGCAGCCAGAAAATGCATGCACTTCTGTAGCTGCAGAGACTCTTTTGAGATGCCTGGTGTTGGTGTGGGGGAAGAGATGAGAACACACGTTGCTCAGAGCTCAATGGGTCCCAGCACAGGACCTGGAGACACTTGTCCGGCAGCTGGGTTGTCAGAGGAGTCCCCCCGAATTCCGTTTATTTGGGAAGGGAGGCAGATGTGCTGCCCCATTCACAAGCAGAAGCAAATCAGCCCTTGGCCAAGGGCACACAGAGATGGCACAGGGACATACGTGCTGCCAAGAGGCCAGCAGGACAAAGAAAGGAAAAAAAGATCTCCAGGGCAGAGCACCTGAGAGAGCGCTAAGCTGCAGGGGTGAGTTTAGCCCGTGTGGGCAATGTCTGTCCCAGCCTGTACATCAGTGCTAGCTGCTCTTCTTCCCTCTTACAGTTAGAAATCAGGCAAGATTGTGGCAAACCCCACCGTGGTGGTACTGCTGGTAACCCTCTGTTTTTGGTGGCCAAGCTCAAAACTTCTACTGCTTCTTAAGTGTTTCAGGCGCTCGTTTGCCTGTAGCATCACCGTGCCACCATCTGTTCCCAAACTGAGGCAACAGGAATGACAGAGGTGTAAATGAATAGGTATTTCCCTTGAGGCCTCACAATTCAGCGAGCAGTTGAGGTTTCTTTTCCAGTATTGCTCCCTCTTATACGAGGCCCTGATGGCAAAGATCTGATAGCGATTTTCTATCACTTTCCTCCTGCTCTGCTAAAGTGAGTGGTTCCACGTCTCTGCTCTGCGATGGCAACAATGCATCTTCCTTCTGACTCAGGTAATAATGATGTTTTATAAAGGTTTCATTTTAGTGTGTGCCTGTGAATATGCCTGGAGCTGAGCTGCTTTTTTTTTTCTTTCCTTTCTTTTTCTTTTCCCCACAGAGAACCATTCATCTTTTAGTGGTTTGCGTTATATCCTGATTAGGTTCTGCTTTGTTTTTCCTCCTTAAAATCAGACTTTCCATTTCCTTTCCCTGGATGCTTTCAGCTGTATTGCCAGCACAAGTGATCCATCCAGAGGTCTGTCTTCCTCTCTTGCTCTGTTTCTGTCACTGTGCTGTTGGACACCCGATGGTACCGTTTGTAAACCTGTACAGTTTCTTTTGATGTAAAGATTTGATTACTTACGGACTGGAGCCTAGAGACAAAAGAGTTGAACCAGTAGCCAGCTTGCTCCCCAAATACTTAATCGTAGGACTCTGCTCCTACTCCACTTCTCAAATGTCAGCAGGAAGTGAGTTTGTGTCTAAAAATCAGACTCAAGTACCTGAAATTGGGCACTCAAAAATGATTACATGCAAACTGAAATCTGTCTTCAACAGTACAGGCACAGGTCTCTCCATCTTTCAGGTTTGCCTGCCAGAAAGACAACATCTGCTCCTACCTGAGAAAATTTCTGGAGGCAAAAAGCAGTGTTTATTGCTGCAAGCCAAATGTCTCCAAGCAAGATGTGCATTTTTAGACCAGCAACACTAGGCTATTATTTCCAAATAATTTTAGGATTCGGTCTAAGAGCACGATCTTGTATTCACAGATCTTGTATTTGCCAACGGTAGCACTCAGCTATTTAATGAGCTATTTCTGGTCAGAAACTGGTTGATAAAGCTCCAAGTCGTACCAGCTGGCCTCAAAATTAAGCCAGCATAACTGCAGACCAACATTGAAGTAACTGCTCGGGACAAGGATCTCTTCTTTCCGTATGAAACAGATAGGAGCCCTTGACAATAATGGCAATCCTCAGTACGAACCTCACAGCCATGTCACCATAAAGTCATTTAAGATGCAAAACTGTTAACATCTGGCTTCTGTACGAGCAGTCCAGCGATGAGCACTGCTGGATTTTGTTTCTTTAATACTTACTGACAGCCCTGCTTCTCCAGCTACTTCGCAGCCATCTGGAAGATCATGAAAAGGTAGTTGATTTTGCTTTGTCCCCTGGGACAACATTTTCTAGCTCAGCCTACATGCGCTGAGTGTAATGATAGGCCTGAGCAGTTTAAGAGTTGTGGAGGAGTTGGTTTGCTTGCATTTTGGGTGAGTGATGCTGCTTTTAGCCCTGGCTGCAGGGCTCTGCAGGGGTATGGGGACGTTGGTGTTCAGCAGTACGAGGGGTCAGGAATGGCCCCGCTGCAGGCGGCTGAAGACCCAAGGGGCTGCACGGGTGAAGCAGGTGGCTGCTAGCCAGGGGATGCGAGGGAAGAGGGGCAGAGGGTATGTGCACAGTCACTGCTCGTCCAGAATCACACCAGGACTTGGAGGGAGATGTCACTTCAGCCGTCTTATAACAGCGCTGCCAGTGTGATGGCTGCTGGGGTCCAGAGCCGAGGCTTGGTCCTGGAGCCACGCAGCAGGACCCTCTGCCAAGGACAGGGCACTCCAGCCACAGCCCAGCACTTCACCCAGTCCATGGCAGTCAGGGCAAACAATCAGAGTAAGGACAGCTGGACCCAGCAGCTGCCGTGCAGGATCAGGCCTCCTTTCACACTAGAAAAAGATCAGCAGCACTGCCTTACGACTGCCACGATATATTCCAGTTGTTGTGATTCATCTTCCACATTTTGCATCAAAGTAACTTTATGTGCTCTTATTGGAGCTTTCAAATTGCAATTCCAAAATTCATAGCATGGTGAGACGTACTGGGAGAAAAAAAGATTTCCTTTTCTGATTCATACAAAGTCAAGTGCAAAATAGCACAAAAAGGAAAAACAAGTGGTTTCAGAGGAATGTGTCACATACACGGGGAACTGGAGACTGTACCAGATAAGGGGCAAGTGCAGAGAGATATGAGGTGAAGAGAGACTCAGGGGTGCCCAGCACATTTCACCATCACCGTCTTGTATTGTTACGTTTAACTAGTGCAGACTCAACTAATTGCATTTTAATTTGTTGGTCATATTAAATACACACCTACAGCAAAATAGCCCAATGGTAAAACCCATCCAGTGTCGTCCTTTCCCACATGTCTAATTGCAGTGTAATTACTCACCTAAATAATTCAGTTATATTTACTGTACACATAAGCATGAGATTTAGAAGGAACACTGAGGGCCACAATCTACTGGATGGGGTGGGGTGGGATGCTTTCAGCCTGCATTTAGCCATCTGCCTCTGTCATCAGTGGAAAGAGGAGGAGGCAGTTTTAGAGCCATTCAATCCATCCAAAATAAGCCACTAAAATGCACTTTAAATGTAAAATATTTTCTCTGTGGAAGTTTCTTAGACATCTGTTTCTCTGAATAATGCAGTTACTACCTGTGTTGTTGGCCAGAGGAGAACACAGAGGCTCTTGGCACAGCCTTAAGCCAGCCTAGGTGCAAACAATGCCACACAAACTTTCCACAGAAGTGGCTTTTGAGAACGATGATGAATGTTGCATTTTTATTTCCGCACCCTCAGTTTGGCAGAATGATCAGCATTTCTGGGATTTCTTTTTCTTCTCTTTTGATACTTTAAAATTTACTAAAGGTGAAGCCCTTCCAAAGCGCTCACGCTTTGTATGAGCGGAGCAATGGAAGGCATTTTCTCAAAGGCCATCAGTACAATGTGTCTGACCATGGATGAGACAAGAGGGGATTTTTGTACCTACTTCGAAATCATATTTGCTTATTTAAGGCCACACAGACCTTACGTTATCAGGCCTTTCCTTGTGCATGACAGGCTGCAGCATTTTCTGTATTTCTAAGCAGGATGAAGATCTTCATAATGATTATTGTGTATGGTTTTATTTCTTGTTTTCTTTAATCCCTCACAACATGTTCCACTCTGCATCCTTTGTCTTTTCCATTCCTTGTTCCCTCTGTTCAGGCAGCAGGATCCTCCCTGTTCCCTCTCCTTTACAAGGATCATTTGCTACTGCAGTACCTGCAGCTGAGTCTTCATCTTCCCGATCCCTCCCCTCCAGCAACCTCCAGCACTTTCAAATTGCAGCCGAAAAAAGTTCTTTCTGTCTGTGCTTCTACCTCCTCCCGTCACCACTTACCTCACAAGTGTTTACAGAGCACAGAGCACCTACCGGGAGGCGCAGGATGAATTCTGCTTATGACATCAAACAAGGCAATTTAACTTCTGATTTTTTAATAAACCTTTTATCTCAAAATAATAATAACATTATAAAATCATTGAAAATGAAATCAAATAATTAATTGCAAAACTATGCAACAACTGAACTGTACATTTGCTTGTACAGATTTTGCTCTCCAAATTTAATTACTTGTTTATAATAATACATACTTGATCGACAAATCAGTTTCTGCATCGCATTAAGTAATTTACTTTTAAACTCAGTTTTAGGTGTAGAATCAAGCTGTCATTGCCACTAAAGCTACATCAGGATGTTACTGATAATACACAGTAAGGCAGGGTCTGAATGAGCAGCCAAAGAAGTAAGACATTAAAATGTTCTAAGACAGCTCCTATTTCTCATAGGAATAGTTATGCTTTCTCTTTACAACAAAAGAGATGTGTTTCAGGTTCATTAATTCTGTATGCCTGACTTTTATTTCTAACTGAATTGTTTGTGTATGATTGGTTACAATGAGAGCCATGATCTTATGCTCATCCTACAACTATTTTATTACTGATTGCACCTGGCATCGTGTAGATGAAGAGCACCAAGAAGACAACAAGAATAAGCAGAATTATGCCAATGATGATGTACTTCTTGTAATTTCTCCAGATCAGGTGATACAAACACTTGAAAGGATTTACAAACCAAGAGAAGGATGTGTCTGGTCGGCTAAGGAGGAGGAAAGAAAAAAAGAAATAAACATTTTTGTAAAGGTAGATCCATCTATTTCCAAAGCTACCCCACTGCAAAATATATATTTGAGTCTAAAAATGACCTTTAACTCCTGGGAGCCCACTAAAAGGTTTAGAGACAACTTCTGTGAGTTTTACCTACTCTCAGGTCATCCATCTTGTCCCCAAGCCCTAGCTCCACACACAGCTAGGAATGAAATTCCAGTTCACATTTCACAACTACTCCAATTTAGGGCAAGATGAGGGGTTCAAAAATATAGAAAAGATTGTGATAAATCCTAAAGAAGAAATGCAGACATCTTAAATTAGAGTACAAAAGCTTTATATTCATTGCAAAGAATTTAGCATTGCAAAAGGAGCAATTGAGTCACTACAAAATGTGATTGCTTGGTGATAGTCACTGTGCCATAACAGGCAGTCAGCTCAGGCCTAGCATACAGCCCAAAATGATATATTGTCAGAAGAGGTTTTAAAACGGGCCTCCTGAAAACTGGAGATGAGAGGAACCTCAAAATCTAGGTAGATTGCCTGGGTACATAAAAGGAAGAAGGGCCACCTTCTGGTGGGGCATATCTGCACTCCACAATCCTGTATTTCTTCCAAATGTTGTCCCATGTCATATTCTTCTCCATAACCATTTCTTCACACTGTACAGTAAAGCTGCACACGAAGAGGAAAGCAACATTCCCCTTAGGAAAAATGTAGGGGTAATCTCTCCTCTGGCATGCCAAGCAGCTTGGGAGGTCATTATGCCTCTGACTTCAACAGCCCTACCTCTGCAATGAGCTGAGCCAACATCTGTCAGCAGTGTGTGATGGGATGACCTGCAGAGTGCAACGATGCCAAGCAACGTTAACACCAGCAAAATTGGGTGCCGGCTTTCTTTGTTATCAAATATCACTGTAATTGTGCAGATGGTACAGCAGTAAGGAGAATGAAATTAAGACTGAGGGTGACAAAAAGTAATGGACATGTTTAACGTCAGAAAGCTGTTTAAGTAATTTAAATTATGTGTTGGTTATCTGGAGAATTCAGTATCCAGCACATGACAGGGAGTGCCAATCTTACAGACACTCAGGAAATCTAAAGGTCAAACGACTATTTTTTTAATTAAAGACCTTATTATAGTTAGGGTAGAAATGGCTTGGAAATAAATAAAAAATAAGCCCTCCAGGTTGAAAGGAATTGTAAAAAAGTGGATGTGATAAAGAGTGAAGCTGACTGAATCACAGACTTGAGTAACAAAAACATTATTCCATATGTTCCACCTAAAGGGCTTTTCATAACTTTAAGGACAGGGGAAAAAAAGCCAGACACTGGCTCATCTAATTTGTTTTCTGTGCAACATAGGCAACAGAATTCAGTACCAGCTATAACAGTATATTTGTAACAACAGAGAGCATCTACTAGAAAAGTGTCCTGTTTTGATTGGCGGAGATGAAGAGATGGATAACCTCACGGTGGTTTTACCAGTATGAAATTACACTCTGCTAAAAACCATGCACCTTTCTCATTTGTTTTAGTCCTCAGACATTTAAACTTTGTCAACCTTTTCTTTGGTACTTTAAGGAGTCTGCCGCTGCCTAGTAGCTCCTGGAATATAATTTAGTTTTTAAAAATATTTTGTTTTGCATGATTAAGTTTTAAAATGAACAGTCTGAAAATGTATCTGCTTCTCTCTGTATGAACCTACATGATTGTCAACAAATGTGCAAACCTAGAGTACTGGCACAAAGATATGAAGACCCACCTCTTCCTGAAGAGAGCTTATTTGAAGTGCAGAAACAGTTATCTGCCATCTCTCCATTGATTTTGACTATTGTGTATGTGTGAACCACTTAGTCCATACTACACATGTGGCACTGAGTTGGTAAACTTTAATGCCAGCTTTATGGAACTGAGGCATACAATGTCTTCAGCTATTATTTTATTTTCTTTCCAGTAACTGGTCTTGATGTATTTACTATCTGCATGCTGATACCACCTTTTTAACCTTAGGATTTGTTCTGCCCAACATTCAAAGTCAGGTGTCCAGCCTGGTCATTCACGTAGGGTTATTGTGCAGTCAGCGTGGAGAGGAAGGACCTTGCAGAGGACCTCTGTCCCCAATTTCCTGATGGTCACTGCTCCCATACTAAGATGTGTGTTGCGTAAATAGGATGACGCCTCCATCTGTACATGAGTAGCTACGACAGGAACCCGAATGACTTGCTTCTGAGATGGATAGTGTCAGGTAGGACTAGTCCCAGCCTGAATTTAATTGAGGTATACATCTCAATTAAGCATAGATCTGGGTCAAGCCATGTGTTGCCTGTGTAATTCATCATAAAAACCTAAATGTGGAGCCTCTCTGGTTACTCAGCAAAAGATCCGAAGACTCTGGTTTTGCTGCGTCTGGGTCAAAACACCTCCAGGCTGGTTGTGCACCAGAGAAGGGGCACGAGGCTAGTGACCACATTTTAGCACAACAGCACATTACCAGCAAAAATGTCCTTGAGGTGAAAATTCAAGGTGCCCTGGAGCCCCAGGCTGCCTGGGGTGCATGGGCTGGGCTTGATGATTTGAGCTTGAAAATGAGCGTGGCTTTGTGCATCCTTTTGACAGCCTTTGGACAAGTAATCTTTCTGTTATTACACACTATGATCCCTCTTAAAACTGCCTAGGTTGGTTGCTTCCCACCACACATATTTCAGAACTGTCTCAGTCCTCTCTGCTATGTAATAAAAGTGCTGCAGTTCCCATTACTGGGCATCTTTTAGACATCTGTCAGGCATAGCTCATCCTGCCCTTGGGTAAAGAAAGATGTTCAATGATATGATTGATTAAAGTTTTTCTAAGGCTAATTCTCAATAAGTCTCTGTTAACTACAATTTTCAGACAAAATTCGTATCCTTTTTAGAACTATTCCACCTTTATGCTGTTTTCTCCTCTTTCATATTTATTCTGAGACATTTGTTTGTATATCAAACAAATGAAGAATAAACAATGTGCAATGATTACCTTTAGGATTTGCAATTTATTTTTAGAAGCTTTGGTAGCAGGAAATAAAATACAATTTCCTTTTTTTTTCAGGCTAACTCCTTACTTTAGTAGAACAAATTACTTGATCCAAAATAGATTAGAAATACATTTTTTTCTGAATGCAAAAATCTCAATTGATAATATATTTTTTTAATGTGGTAAATACTGAAAGATAAAATGCTCCTTTTAGATCATCTGCCTTTGTTAAACCACTTAAAATGTCCTGTTTAAAGAGCATTATGATGAAAAACAGGCATCTTCATTCTTTGATTATGAAATACAAAGAAATTAGAGACATATGTTAAAGTCATATGGTTCCTGTATGGCATGATTTTCATGTTTTATGTGCCTTTATCCGCATGTGATTAATTTATGCAAGAAGAACCACACGCATGCAGAGGTCAGCTTTTCACTGATACGTAGCAGTTAAGATACCTTCAAATTTGTGTGGGTAATTCCTGTTGCCTAATACTAAGACTCTGCCTCCTAACGGTCAGATTAACAACAACACTCCATTAAAAAAAAAAAAAAGCATAAACACGGCATACAATAATTTTAAAGCACTTAAATGTTAATGGCTAACATATATCCTCTTAATATAGCAAATATCTTCCCTCTGATATTTACTGGTGGCCAAAATAAAGTGTTGGGTATGTGCATAAGCCGCAGTGGTTGAAGAGGTTATCACGGACCAGGTCAGCTATGGAATGAGCGTGTGTGTGAAGTCTAGCTGAGGTCAGACGGGCAGCAATGTGATTTGTTTTGCCTTCCACAGGAAGATGTTTCAGCTTACCTGGAAGGTGCTGCCAGCTAAGAGTGCCATCAACCAGCCCTGCCACGAGGAAGCCCGGCATTGCCAAGATGGCCAAACAGCTCGCTCAAGCTTATAGCAGGAATGAGAAGAGCAAGGAGAGCTCCTCTTCCCTGACTGCTGCTGAACACCCCTGCCCCAGCTTTTTAATGAATATGCTCCTACTCACTTGGGTTTTTCCAAGGGCTCTGGCTCCTTTCGAGCTTTGCCTACTGGATTCTTCTCAGCTTCTTCTGCTGTGACTAAGTGAAATTCAGCTTCCACTTTGCCCTGAATCAGAGAGATCATACGTAAGCATCCATTACTTGGTTATTATAATTAAATCACAGCAGGAATTGGCTTGTGGAGAAATTATGGAACCATCTGAGGGCAAATGAAATTGATTAAAGAAAATAAGAGAAAGTCTTTGCAGCTACAGAAAAAGCAGAAAGGAAAACCTAGGCACCAAATCCCTGACTTACACCCAAAGACCATAAATAAAGAGAGGTTTTCCTCCAGAAATATCTTTTCTGCTTCCTAAATCATAGTGCAATTAAGGCCCATTGCAAAATCTTTTCCTGTTCACTCCAACTATCATGTGTCCCTGCAGAGCTGAATGGCTGAGCTGGGAGATGGGTGGCTGGGCTGGACAAGGTGCAATCTAGCAACAGGGGGAAATTCAGTCCGTCACAAGTGATTGTTCACTAGGGTCATACATCACAAAAGTGGATGGCTAGAAATGAGATCTGTGTGCAGAACATGTCATGAATTCCTAGAGCTCTGTTCAGGTGATAGAAAAGCTAAAAGAACCCAGCAGGTGGATTTAAAGTCAATTTTCTTCATGTATGGCCAGAAGATGATACTCAGATGTATGCCAAAAGGATAGCTTTGTTCAGAACCAATTTACCAATAATTTTCAGAATTCTGCTGTTCTACTGCTTGTTTCTATTGAAACAAGCCATTAAAATTTAAGTGACCCACAAAATATTAGCACCAGTAAAAGATCATGTTTGCTACACCATGCAGTAGAAATAGGTAAGTTAACTTGTATCCTTAGTATCAGCCATAACTTGGGCTACAGAAGTTAGAGCTTCCTAAACAAGAGTTAACACTTTTCCTCTTGTACTCATGGAAGCACTCGATTTTTCACTCCGCCCACCCAGTGTGATGGAAGATAAGCCATGGAAGAAAGCAAAGAAAAAATACAAAGTTGTAGTAGTTTAATCCAGCACGCAGCTAAGTCCCACACAGCCCTTCGCTCACTGCCTGCCCCTGGGGGTGGGGCAGAGAATCAGAAAAAAAGGTAAAACTCAGTCTGTCTGGGATTGTCTGAACAAAAATTATGGGGGTACCACTGAAGCACATGTAGAAGTTATGTGGATTGCCAGTGGTGGCTGTTCTTCAGGCAACATATTTAAAATTAGCATCTGTCTCTGTCAGGATCGCAGCAGAGTCTATTGGCCGCAGAGAAAATGTGTTCATCTGTAGTGAGCTACCCACCGTGAGCTCCCCAGCCTTGACGAAAGGCCACCAGCCTCTGACACGCTTCTGCTGAAAGATGGAGATCTTGTTTTCTTCACTCATTGCCACAGCCATGCCTAGGTCACAGCTCTTGGCTGACTTTGCTGCTCGATGGAAGCCATTCAGGTTCAATTCGAGAGTGCCTGGAGAGCGAAGTGATGTGATAGCACTCAGAGACCAGAAAGACACAAAGGCATTCAAGCAGCAGTTTTCAGGTAAGACACAAGGAGCAATGCAGCATTTTAGCCCAAGCCTCATTGCTGAGAATCTCCCTGTACCTTCAGCAGTTCATTTATATTGCCTTGGCATTGCCGCATCCAAGTCCCTAATTATTCACTCTGCAAGAAATAGATAAGGTGGCAATGTGGTGCCTCGGAGAAAGACGTGAAAGACTATGGTCTCAGACACTTCCTTGTACACACCTTTATAAAATACAGGTATAGAGACACCTCACATGAAGCTCAGACAGTTTCGCTGCATACTTACCCAGGAAATCATCTGAAGAGAGTCTTTCAAAGTCCCACACCTGAAGCACCAGCTCAGCGGGTATTTTGCGCTCTGTCTTTTCCAAGGAAAATATGTTTTCTCTTTTACTAACCACCATTTGTTTCTCAGCTGGGAGGTAGTGGAATGGGAACACAAAGCGCCAGTTGAAGTTGCCCTCTCCTGTCAAGGAGTTGTAGTGTACGTCTGTCTCCTGTTTGTCCTCTTCCAGGCCCTTTATCCACCTATGGCAAGCACATAGTGGAACACACTGCCATCACCAGGGGAGTTTGAATTGAAGGTGTTGTCATTGAGTAACAATGTTTTGGATGAGCAAACAGAGCATCATTCGTTTAACCTTTACTAATCACCCTGTAGCCATGTGCCGTGCTAACAGATTCCACGTCAATGTCCCAAAACTGGCTTAAGTGGTTAGTCCTAGAGTCTGTAGCATTTGCAGTTGCAGTCTGGGGGTATAAACATGGCATAAATATGGCTGAAGAAGTCTCCCCAGCTTTTCTTGTCTTTTTTTCTTGGTTTCTGCTATAGTGTGCATATCACCTGAAGTGCAATGCTATGTTACAGGAGGACTATGCTTTCCTAAACATAATCTTCTCTTCTGAAGAGCTCCACCAAGGTAATGATCCACCATTATGCATTTTAGTTCTGAAGATGATCACAGGTTGAGTAAAGGTTACCATTTTTGCACTGCACCCAAAGAGTGGTGTTTTCCCTGCAAGTTTCATTAATTCAACGAGGAATGGGGAAAACTAGCAACAATTCCAGTGCAAATCCTGGTGACACATTCAGTGTTGAGTGCACTATCTGAACATAACGAGATGTGTGCCTTTGTCATTAAGGCACAGAAACAAACAGGTATCTACTCCTGTCTTTCTCTGTCAGGCAGTTCTGGCAGTGATAGTGATGTCCTCACATTACCACACAGCTCAGCACAAAGGCTGGCTCCCTATTTATTCCCTTAGTTTCTAGTTTGCACTGAATTTTATGCTCTCAGAGTTACTCTGCTACTCCTCTGAACATGTTAAGTTAGTTGCTAAGATGCTATGTGTGAACACCAGGGATTTCAGAGCAGCTCCTCTCATGGAACTGCAAGGGAAGGTTTATTCAGCCAGCGTGTGCAATAACTGCACTACTGCTCACTGGGGACCATGTGGCTGTGTTGGTGTACACTTATCTAGGCTAATGTCGCATTCTCCAAGGGATTGCTACCATACAGAATGGTCAGAACTAACTCAAGTTTCTTTGGTAAAATCAGAGAATCATAGAATGGTTTGGGTTGGACAGGACCTTAAAGATCATCCAGTTCCACCCCCTCACACCCCTTCCATGGGCAGGGACACCTTCCGCTAGACCAGGTTGCTCAAAGCCCCATCCAACCTGGCCTTGAGCACCTCCAGGGATGGGGCATCCACAGCTTCTCTGGGCAACCTGTGCCAGTGCCTCACCACCTTCAGAGTCAAGAATTTCTTCCTTATATCTAATCTAAATCTAAATTTATTTTTCTATATCCTTAGTGTCCTAGATACTCAGATTTTTCCAGGACCTCATTCACACACATGTACTCCCACATGAGGTTAGAAAATATTTCCCATTGAAATTGTCTGGCATACACCAGCTTTTTGTCTCTATTGTGCTCATAATTCCTTTTTCTGTAGTTATTTCATACATCTCTACTTCCATGTGAGCCTTTACTGTTCAAATTTTGTGTTTTGTCTGTTTGCTGGACTGTGAGTTTGATTCTCTTCTTATGCCATCTCTGCCTCAGTCATTTTTTAGTTACCTGATTTTAAGTGAGAAAAATGGTGAAGCAGTATTCAATATACATGACTAATTAGGACAGGCATTTACAGCAAAGTACCAAGGTCACAGAAATACCTCCTCAGATGTTCCCACAAAATAATTTTTGTGACTGAATATTATTTGTCCTCTTGAAGACAGTTCCTGAAGAACTTACCCTTTTACATAAATATCACTTGATTTTTGCCCTGTAAAGATATTTTCATCTTCTAGAATTACGTCCTCTGTATTCCAGATAATTACCCTCAGTTCATAGCTGAAAAAGAATAGAAACATTTTTCATAGTTAAGATCATGCTAACAAATAGTCATTTTTTTAGTAGGTGTGTGTATACTCAGGCTCAGGTCAGATGCTAGCTAATGTAAACCTCTTCCAAATCATGCTTTTGTAAAGCAAGAAATGTTGTATTTGTGCAAAACTCTTAAAATAGCATCAGCCTCAGGCCCCTTCTGTTTACAAGAGCATGTAGCAATAGAATGGGGATGGTGGCTCCTCTGCACTCTTGGAGCTTGCCGAATGACAGCAGGGTCATGGCCAACTTCAGAGAGATGGAAAATTCCTTGCTTTTTATGTGCTTGTTCCTTTTCAGTTCACTTCACAAAAATGCTGCAGTGTAACAAGGCGACGTTGATATGAGCAACATCATCAGAGCAGCCTCCGAAGCTGAAAGAAAGCAGCTTGCTAATAAAAATCAGAGCTCCCTGGGAGGTGCTTTTCTGAAGAAATGCTTGAAACCATTTTCTTTGGTGCAATCCAATGGATTAAGAGGGAAAAAAAATACTGTTTAGAGATATTTTCATTGAAGCAAGTGCAATCATCATCTTCAGAAACAACAGTAAAGAGAAATAAATCTTTCCCATCCTTTCCACTCTCTATATACAAATATTTACTAGAAGTTTGAACTGAAATACAGATATTGTAGGTGACATAAACACTTGATATTAAAAAATTTGAGTCATTGTATTAACTGCAAAATTTTTTAAAAAGTATATTTGGGAAATCCAACAAATGATTTTTCTATTATGACATGCTGTCTTGGAAATAATATCAATCTCATGTGTGTAATTCTTTGACCCTGAAGTTACCAGATATCTTAGGTCATGGAGCCCTTCAGGACATGTGGACCCTAAAAACAAAGCGTCTGCACTAGACAAAGAAACTTTCCTCTACAAATCTCCATCAAACCCTGGTTCACTCAAAGATCACCAACAAGAAAAGTTTTCACAAAGTGTTTGAGGTTATATGGAGCCTGGAGTCTCTTTTGCTGCAGCAAATAGGTGTTTCTAGGCAAAATGTTTAACTCAGTTTGTATGCTGACTTTCTTTTTCATAATTAATGACTTGTAAATATTTTTCCCTGGTTTTGTAGACTGCAAAATGGCATCAACATTTTGCTTTTGTGTATATTATTAGTTTTAAATATTTTTGCTTGGAAAATATTTGTTGTTAAGGAAAATTACAGAAAGTTCTGATCTGAGGAAAGTATTTGTTACATGGACTCTTATTTTTGTCAAATCTTGGCTTTTATAAAAAGAAAGGAAAATAAACAAGTCTGCGTTACATCGCTCCTTGTTCAAATGTAAATAAAGCAGGAATAGTATCTGATGCTGCTTCAGACGTAAAATTCCAAAGAAAGGCCTTGCTAAAATATTGGAATAAAGCAGATAAAGGATAATCTGAGAAGTCTGTTTGTCTTGTTTGACTTTTTTATTTACAAACATAAAATAAACTTGAATAGCTATGTCTAACATTGCATATAAAGCAGAAGGATCCATCTGAAATTTGAGAGACTGCTATCCCAAACATGTCTCTTTCTGCTGCTACTTTGTGTGTTTCTGATCTTGTCTTTGAGCCAAGTATGGGAAATCCAAAAGGTACACCACTGCATCAGATTAAAGATCTCACCCAGGGGTTAAGCGTGTTATGCAGCTGAAGAAGGGGTTGAAACCAGAATTATTTCTTTCAGCTCAACAAATGGATGATAATATCAGAACTGTTATGGGACTCTTGCATCTAGCCAACTGAAATCTCTTTCTGAAAAAGGAATATATTTCTAGAAGATGTGTGGTAGCTCTTGATGCAAAAATCACTAGTGGTTCTTTGACTTGTTTAATGAAAGAAACCAAACCAGATGCTCTCCTTTGACTTAAGTTTATGTGTATCAGAATCACAGAAGTTTGTTGTGATACTTCTTTTTATAGTTCTTTCCAGACACTTAAGACTCAGTCTGGAAGATTGACACCAGTGTGCTGGGAGGAAGCATACAGCATTATTACCCTTTGGGTTTTCTTGGTGAAATGTCCACCGGGGGTCCTGGCAGAGGCATATCTTTAGGAAATATGTCAACCCACATCTGTACACGACCCTTGAAAAAAAGAATAAACATCACTGTAACCTTATTTTAGTGAGACTTAAAAAGGTTTTAAATGTAGTTCTGTCTTCCAAAACCACAGCTTCCCCTCTGAGCACCAAGCAGTTCATTAGTCTGTAACAAGTTGATCTATAAGCAAACTACACAATATATATTTTTTTCATACACATATTCTATCAATCTCTCAGTAGTTTGGTGAAGCTAGAATTGAGCTCAAATACTGGCAACTTCCAAGTGAAAGTCCGTATAAAAATAGTACATGATGAAAACTGAGAAGAGCCAAAGTCCACATACAAATAGGGTTTGTGTTAGCTTAATAAATGAGAGCATTTAAAAGAATGAAAATATGCAGTTATAGCCTAAGTGGCTACTGTGTGTTTAGGTAACTCACTGTATACACACATGCATGACAATTTGCAGGTTGATACTGTACAAAGTCTTGTGTATGGTACACCACCTGGACGCTGTCTCTATAAGTTTGCAGGTACGATTAGAAAGCACCGTAACTGGAGGAAAGGAAAACTTCTCTTGGGTCTACCATCACTACACCATCACTGAGCTGCCTTACCTGTTCCATGCCTGGCTTATCCTTATGGTAGAGAGGCCGAGTCTCAATGTGCTCTGGGACCAGCTTGTATCCAACCCCAGGGATTTCTTCCCAAGCACGTAAAACCTTTAAGGAGAGATGTTCATACGACTCAACTGGCTCCTCTATAGGAAAGAGTAAAACAAAAGAACAAACAGAGATAAATTAGAATGCTAACCCCCTTGGTAACATGTTCCATTAAATATATAAAATGGTCATTAAAAACCTGCTTGAGTTAAAAGGAATGATTTTATGTACCCCAGCTAAGAAGAGAAGGGTCTTAAAGTGCATTGTAAATAAGCGTACCCACTGGGATAAATAGAAAAGTAGAACTTACACAGCAGTTCATCTATATATACAGTGAATCATTTTATTATTACAGCAGCTGTTTCTAACAGGAAGATGGAAGCAATGTTTGAACTACACTTGCTATAGAAAATTGCAAATGTGAGGTTTTTGTGGCCTATGAAAGACAAGGAGACAAGATTTTGATGGAGCTACCAGCAAATAGGCACTAGAAATTACACCTACAGCCTCGTTTTGCCTTGTGATGGCAACAGCAAAGATCACCCTGGAGAAGAAAATCACACCTCAAGGGAAGAACAGTAATGTGAGGGCTGAAGTCTATGGGCAAGAACATGTCTTCTGAACAGCTCTGCTTTGCCATTGGAGAAAAAGTAAGGGAGACCCTGGAGGAGGGCATTTTAAGGAAGGAACAGTGCTAATAGTGCAGGTGGCATGGATATTGAAAAGCAGAGAAAGCCTTTTGAGCACCTGAGTCTCTCTTTCCTCCCTTTTCATGTGGGTTCCACACAAAAGGAACGTGGAGATTTGAAGACCGATGTCTCCTAGATTAGGAGAGAAGTACCCAAGTGAAAAGAAAGTTAAAACTATTTTTGTCAGCAGTTATAACTTTTCCTAGAATGCTGCTATCTCAGAGTTGCTGGTAAATTACAAAAGGTTTCATTTGGATTTAATCAGTAGGTATTGAGCACTTCCTAATGGCACAGATAGGAAGGAAGAATGACCCTGTGGTTCTGAGTCCTGGCTCTCTTTTTTGTGCTGCCGTGTGTTTGAGATGCAATACGTTTCATCTAATTTTATCCAGCTAAAGGCAAGGTTTTTAGCCTGAACTACTCAGTCCAGTAGCCTCAATGGTAAGCAGGACAGATTGTCCCTTGATAACCCATCCCCTCTGTCTCAGGCACCTTTCTAAAGACATTTTGCACACCTTCTGAAGATGCCCGTTTGTTCCTACTGGCTGCAGATAGTCCTAGACTACCTTGGAGTAGATATATAACTTCCATACTCCTAGAGCAAAGTTGAACTACTCTTTTCCTTGCTATTTAAAGCTGTATGTACGGCCTTCAAGTACCGGTTTCACCACCTGTAAAGTAAAAATATTACTGTTGCCCATTTTCAGTACTCCCTTGGAGCTCAAATCTGTGGCCCTTGTTAGTTTTACAGACCCAAACGATGAACAGCACAGGAACTCAGCAGGAAATAAGGACCAGATTGCCTTGTCAGAACAGCAGTCTGGATAAGGAGCATGCAAAAGACTGCATGCTGTAAACTTTCTCTATAACGTGCCAAAAAAATTTGTGTAAGTAAGCTTTTCAGGAGATGGACTTTGCCATCTGGTTCTATATTTCCTTGCTTTTAGCTTTCATCATCTCGTTTGACATTGGTTGGTCTGAAGCTCATTTTACTGGACCAGAATTTTGATCTACATCTGGCAGTCACATTTGCTTGTGTGCTGGTGAAGAAAACAAGCAGCAATACTGAAAACATAAATCTCTCTCAGGCCAACAAACCAAAAATGGATCAACTCTTCTCCCTCCAACAACGCTACCTGAGCAGCCTTCCACTGGAGGGGTTACCTGTATTTTGTAGCTGCCAAAGGGAATTTGCTCAAAGATGAATGTTCTGAAACACAAAGAGGTGAATAGAGGTTTCCCTGCTCCACAGTGTCCATTGCCTCCAAAACCAGCTCCTTTTGTTCCTCGTCTCCATCCTCACATCCCTTTTCCTTACTCAAATGATAGTAGTGAATCACTGATAGCTCTGTCCCACTCCACCCTTATATGATATGGACACTCAGCTTCCTGGTAGTTTTGCCCTCTTTTTAATCTGGGAGCCCTGAAAACAAGTTCTGTCCTGCCCTCTGGATTCATGAACTTCCCAGATATCTGGATTTACACAGCATTGTGTTAGCGCTCCAGAAGAGCAGTCAGAGTAGTAATAATCAAGAGGTGGGGAGAAAAAAAAAAAAAAACAAAAAAACAAACAAACAATGGAGAGGAGGAAAGCCAAGCAGGTCAGGTAGGTCTGGCAGGTAAGTGGCCTGGAACCTAACTGGGGTTGAACAAGGACTTGCCTGACCTTGAATACCTCACTTCACATATGTACATATGTACTTCTCTTTCGTTTTCTCCCTGCTTGGTTCTGTCTACGCTACGTGTCTTCCTTTAGACAGGGAATACATTTTTTAAGGACTAATGGTTATCCTGACTTCTCATGTCTTGGTTTGCTGTGTGGAGGGGTCTCAGAGCATGCAAGCTGCACTACTTTCAGGTGAAACTAAGCCGGAAGACATGTTCAAAGAGCATCACCTGCACTCTAATTGCTCCTGGGCACCCCATCCTTGGGATCAGGCAGGAGCTAGCCCAAAGTACGCCCTAACACCTACCACAGGGATGTTAGGTCTTCATCAATGGCTGTTTTGCCCTACAGATTCTCTCCAGTTAAGATACAGTACTAGGTAATACAGACACTACTAGGTAATACAGCCACAGCCTTCATCACCACAGTTCCATGAGTATTTCATAGCAGAGACAGGTTCCAGTAATCTGATCCTAGAGTACACTGCACAACAGGCCTTCAGCTGCAGATGGGGCAGCCTCTTGGTATTGCTATAACACAGTCAAAGAATGAGGAACTACTGCATTACCGTTTTCGTCTTCAATGAAGACCGTCTGTCCCTTAAAGACTTTCGTTCCTACTTGTATCTCCCCTGGCCGCATGAAGGGCCCATTTATTCTGTAGTCCTTACACAGCTTAGTGAGGATCTCACTTGGCTTTGTTGCATCTCGCCACGCGTTGTACCCTTCTCTGCAAGGAGGGAACAGAGTGGAGAGAAATGGGTGAAGTTTTCCTCCAGCAAAGTGTGCTGTCAAACAGGATTTCATATGCAGAGATTCACATCATGGCCAGTGGCCCCAGTGTCTGCTCAGCTCAATTATTCCTTTGAATTGTCCAGCACTGAGAGGAGACACCTCCTCTCAGGTGCTCAGACCCTAGGGCCAATCACTCTTTTCTCTTAAAACACAAAAGAAGTTGATGCAGCCTAACCCACAGCTTAGATAAAGTGGCCCAGGCATTGGCATGCTCCCCAAGAGGAGAAGGACCAGAGCTCATTCCCTGTTCTAACTTAAGGATTCAAGTCTACACATTCTACCTCCAGAATGATGTTTAAGGGAGAAGTACTCTGCTGCTCCCACATGCAGAGGAGAAGCTGAGATTGTCCAGGACCTGGAACAAGGACATAAAGAAATACTTCATACTGGAGCTGGTAAGGAAAGAGTCTTGGGTTTCAGTCCACACTATTGGATCACTTTTTAACTTTATCTAGTCTTTGTTTGTAGACAAAATAGCAAAACAAGTGTAGGACAAAAACCCCAAATCCTCACCTCCCAGGTAAATTCTCCACCCCAGGGCAAAGAGTTATTTTAGTTTGGCTTTCTCCATACTTTCTCCAGTTCAATAATGGGGAGAAGGGCCAAGCCCCTTTGTAAGTGCCCTGACAGACCATTTTCCATTCGCCCTTTATGTCTGTCCAAAGACAGTTTATCAAGCAGATATGTTATAAGCTGTTTACTATTTAGAACACTTGGTGAACAAACAATGTTGTTAATTTTAAAATATCTACCTCCTATTTGGCAGCTACCCAAAGCTACTGCTAAGCTCTGTGGTAAATTTAATTAAAATACCTCCTGTGACTTTTGTGCTGCAGAAAGCTTAATATTTGGCCACATCTGGAATTTCTCCTTCAAAACCTTCACTCACAGTGTGCTGCTCTCTGTGGCTGTCTGAAGAGGTACTTACATTTCGTATTGACTTTGTAACCCACAGGTAGCTCGATGCCTGCTGTAGAAACGGTTTTCCAAATCAATTTTAGTTTCCCCGATCAGATCATCAGTTCCCACGAAGTCATGGTCATAGATCAGGACTGTGAGCAAGGAATCCTTGGGAAATGTAGCCTGGATTTCAAATGATCTACAGCAAAAATTGGGAAGTATGCACAGTCAAATCAGTTTTGAAGCCTAAAAATTAAGTTAATGAATACCATGCAGACAATGTGTGGGACTTTTTTTGCTTGCGTTTTTTGTTTTAATAAAATGCCTGAACATACTAGAAACACACAGTGCAAAAATAATTTCTTCCTCCTGCTTCCGTATCACCTCCTCTACAGTTCTAAGGCTGTTCCTACCTATAGTAGACAGAGCAATGGGAAGGAGTAGATCAGCTGCAATGGTTTATCCTGAACCCACCAGAGGTGAACATATAGAAATTACGAGGCTAATGAAATTGTATGTATGAGAGCTCTTGTGCACTTTTCAGAACCTCCAAAACAGACTTTTCTGTTTTCTTCCAAAGGCTCTAGATTACATGTTGAATATAGGAATTTGGAGGCACCCAGTAAAATCATCAGGCAAAAGCTTTAAAACAAGTTTCAAAAAAAACCAAACCACAGAATAGAAATCCTTTTTCACTCAGTACATGTAGTACTTATTTTCAGGGATAAAAATCATTGTCATGAGATGTTTAGGGAAGTTGAAAATCTAAAAGTGACCTTAAAAGGGATTTCATAAATTGATGGAAGACAGAACGTCCTCATCAGCACGTCACTGGCTCCAGGTTTTTCCAAAGTACAGGCAAAACCAATCTTCATCTTCTGAAAGAGTTTTATCCTTCTCAAAATGTCCAAAGCCTAATTTTGTAGCAAGAGCAGAGCAGGTTTTGGAGGAGAGAGAAATTTGGGAAAGCTCTGGCATTGCTGTGGGGTTGGTGGTACTGTGCTGACCAGGGCTGCAAGGATGGTGAAAGGTGGTTACCATGACTGATGCTAAGCTGGAAAAGAGTTGCTGGGCCAGTCACCCCACTGTTGCCATTGGCAGCAGCTGCAGGGACTATCCAAATGAACAGTCAATTCCTATCTTGTCTACATCAAATATAGCAGCAATTTCCCATTCCATCTATATGCATCTCTAATCTTCAGAGCTTATCACAATGATAGCTCAGTTGCAACCTCTACTAAAGAAGAGCTTCAATCACAGAAATTGAGATGGTGTGCTATGGAGGGACCGCTCTACTCTGTCTTTTCTCCTCACACTATTTTCTTTTAAGTCTCTGCTGCTGCAGACAAGACTCTTTCCTAATGGGTTTTCAGTCCAATATAGTATACTTTCTCTGTCTTACTGTTCTGCTAGACCAATTCCATCCCAATTCAAAACATTTTCACGCATCTTAAAACAGCGAAAGTTACTGGAAAATAAAACATGGTTATTAGAATTAACAACATTAAATAAATTTAACACCTTAACAACACAAAATTGATGTTTTCTGAGAGCTTGCATCTGTCTCTCACATTCAAAAGACTGAGGGGATATTAAAATTTTTTTGGCTTAATCCGATAACCATGAGATTTATTTGGCATTCTGTTCAACCTGAAATGGAAACAGATTTTGAAATCGCACTTTACTGTGCTAATGTTTATTTCACTTTAAACTTGACAGTTGTACTAATTTGCGCAGACAAGATCATTTATTGCTTCATTTCCTCTCATGCATCATTCCATAAAACCTCTCACAGATTGCATTTCAGGATGTGTTTTGACTGGTATGAAAATTAAATAATTTGTAATCATACAGGGTGATAACAATTTTTAACATTTTAATCAACAGAATCATACAACATCCGGGTAGGCAGACATCAGCCTATATAACAAACGCTTTGTAATAGTAACAGCAAAAGTGGTGGCAAGGGAAAAAACAGGAAAAAACAAAACAAACAAAAAAAAACCACTGAAAACAAAAAGAAGACATTACTGACCTTCCAAATACTGGGTTTAGCTGCTTGGGAATGTAGTTTTCCCTGTCTTTAATTTCTGTGTTGCCCAGTCTCAGTACAATGTAGGGATCTGACTTGCCATCTGGATCAGCTGGGCTGAGGTTAAATGCCTGTTAGGAAGAAAGATTTCTGTGTCCTCAGGAAGCTTGCTTAAATGTAGTATGGTCACAGCACAGGTCTGTGGGTTCCCTGCCTGGTCCTGGGTGTTCTGGAAGTCAGGGGCTTTGCTTGCCTTGAGTAATACAAAATTTGTCATTTGGCTTCACAGGCTGTTGGGAAAAGACAGTCTGGAGGAGAGGAGGATTTCCAAAGGTGAAGCAGATGGAAGCACCATCCCACCACTGCTAAGATGGGAAAAGAGATAAGCAGAAGAGGCAATCATGGAATCACAGAATGGTTTGGGTTGGAAGGGACCTTAAAAATCACCCAGTTCCAACCCCCCTGCCATGGGCAGGGACACCTTCCACCAGACCAGGTTGCCCAAAGCCCCATCCAACCTGGCCTTGAACACCTCCAGGGATGGGGCATCCACAGCTCCTCTGGGCAACCTGTGCCAATGCCTCACCACCCTCAGAGTAAAGAATTTCTTCCTTATATCTAATCTAAATCTACCGTTTTTCAGTTTAAAGCTATTACCCCTTGCCCTATCACTTCACTCCATGACAATGAGTCCCTCCCCAGCTTTCCTGCAGGCCCTTTCAGGTACAGGAAGGCTGCCATAAGGTCTCCCCAGAGCCTTCTCTTCTCCAGGCTGAACAACCCCAACTCTCTCAGCCTGTTCAATGCTGAGGAAGAAGCTGTCTGCACTAGTACATGCTGGATTCAGGAAAGGTTTCCCTAAAAAAGTGGACCAGGTCCTTGGACAATGAAAACCAGGTCCTTAGATTATATTTAGAAGAAACAGCTTGGAAGCTTTTATAGTCAGGAAATAAAGTAACCTGCTCCTACTCTTCTCTTCAGTTTTGTTTGTCATTATCTCTTTGTATGACGTTCTTTCCTTCTTAGATCTCCTGCAACTCTGAAATACCTGCTTCATGTATCTCTTTCACTTCTCACATTGCATTCCCTCATTATCTTGTCCTCTGTATTTCTATCTCTTTGTCAACCCCATACCTTATCCACATCTACTGCTTTCATCACACCCAATTCACAGCCCTCACAAAATATTCTCCCATTTCTCCCTCAGTATGAAGTCTGTGTTGATGTGTAATTTTGAAACAACTCTACTGATTAAAACTTACTGCATTTGCATAATATGACTGGAAGAGGTTGTCCATGATGTGTTAGTTATATTTCTAGCCTCTTTAGTCCTAACAAGTAAAGTGATTATCCTGTCTTGTGGCTTATCATGAGGAATGTGTAATGTTTTCTATTCAGAGCACACTTTTATACAACATGAAACACTAACTGAAATACAATAAAAAATCTACTACATGGATGAGGATTTTCAGAAGCTTCGCTGCAAAGATACTGGAGGTAAACCAAGTTGAAAAGCAGTGTCCCACTTATTTCAAGGTTAAAAAAGCAGCTTTGTACTTACTGCCACAATATAAACCCTGATGAGGACATTGACAGAGTGGTTTGGTGGTATCCCTTGCAGGATGCGGGGCTGCCCTCCATCTAGCAAGCTGCCATCCTCAGGACATGGGTATATGCAGAAGGAGCCCTGGTAATATACTGTCTTTTATTTCCCTCGAAAATAGATGAAGTACAATACAGAAACAAACCTCTGAATGCAAGCAAAACATCATTCAAACAGCCTGCACTGCAGCACATACATATACACAACACATTTTGTGGTACCACTCAAAGGGAACACAGGATTCAGCATGTTAAACATCATCTGTTAAATGTTTTTGGTCTATAACATGGTACCATAGAACCACAGAATCACAGAACCTTCTAGGTTGGAAAAGACCTTCAAGATCATCACGTCCAACCATCAACCTGACCTACTGAGTCCCATGACTAGGCCATGTCCCTTAGTGCCACATCCACGTGTCTCTTAAATACCTCCAGGGACGTCATCTAGATGATTGCAAGAAATATTCGCATGCTCTCAGCTATCCATTTTATTATTTAAAGACAAACGCCTGCAGGTACTCTACTTTTCTTGGTATTAATTATTATTATTAATATCTTGGTATTAATATATCTACTTTTCTTGGTATTAATATTCTGAAAATAGTATTTTGCTCTTAACTACATATTTGTAAAATGATAATTTCAGTGAGCTAGTTTCACAGCAGTGTGACTGGAACCCAGCTTGCTGTATGTTTTTGAAGCCACTGAACAACTCATATAAACCAATATTGATTCATGCTGCTGAGTAGTTCATGCTGCCTGAAAGCAATCGGCAAGTCATTTGAACAGAAATTTGCATTGCAAACTAACAGAAGTATCAATGAGTTTAATCAGTTTCTCTGAAGTACAAAGTGCTTGAAATCCTACTAATATTATTCAGGCTTTGAACTGCATTTTCAGATTGCCTAATGGTGCATTTTTTTCCAAATGGAGCAGCTATAAAGGCCTCCAGTTAAACTACTCAAAATTACATATAAGTTGGTGTAACTGATAGCATAGCAATGGAAGTTGCATTAGTGGAATCTGAACAACGTAATATAACTTTTCTTCCCCTTCCGTGATTTTTTTTTTTCCAATTCCTTGTTTCAAATCAACAGTGAACAGCTGGTGCTGGATGCTGCTTTCATCTATTGGGTAATGGGAAAAGAAAAATATGACTGGATCCAATAAAAGAGATAATTCTATTTACAACAAACTGTTAATGCCCTTTTCTTTCATCTTTGGTATACTTGAAATATGCATGAAAAGTGGGTAATAATTTAGAGACTGTATGTAAACATTAGAGCTCACCTTAAATTTTCCTATTATTCTGTCTTCAGAGTCACCATGAACTTCATCATTAGATTTTCCTCTTAAGAGATGGAAAGTTTTCACCCAGTCCTCAAAGTTATTAAATTCACTCTCCAAGTCTCCTTCATAAATCTTTGAAAATAGGAGAATGCTTATTTTTTTGTAGTGCAGTGAATATATTTATAGCAACTTTTTTATTACAGGATGACTTGAAATCCATTTTGACTCAAAATACAGATTTTAATAAAACCAAGGTTTTGCAAAACTCCTTGAGGGGGAAAAAAAGTTAATTCCCAACTCAAAACAGGAACAGCTTTGTTCTTAACAAAAGTCCTTCCCAAGGACTGGAACAGCTCGTTAATTCAATAGGTAAAAGAGGCTCTTGAAGATCCAGAATGAACATTTATAAGCACTGGTGTGGGAGAAAAACAGTGTGGATGTGCTGTTCTTTACAACTGCTTCCTCTCTGCAACATGCCTTTGATGTATTGATGCATTTTAACAGCTATGTTAATGTATCAAGGCAAGACAGCAAAGCAGACAACAGTAAACTGCTTTTGGGATGGAGCTTTAGGACAGGTAAAAAAGACCAAAACGTTTTTTAAAAGGACATTTTTCCCCCTGAACTCTCCACCTGTAATTTATGAAGTTTTATTCAGTGTGAAAGAAAAGGGTCTAGTTTAATGCCATCTCTTAAAAATTGGAAATAGCAGTGTCAAATTCCCCTTTATTCAGCTACTACCTAACCCAAATAGTCCTAATCTTTTCAGACTTCCTCATCTCTCCAGTCTTCTGGCATGACCAATTATGTTTTCTCTGAATTCCTTCTATCCCAGCCAAATCTAACACAAGCTGAATATTACTTCCCTAGCAGGTAGGATGCACTGACAATTACAGTAATATTTTCCATACTCTTTTTAGTCATTTTTAATAGGATTTAACATTACCAACATGACATTAATTCCCCCCCCCCCGCCTCTTATCATTCACATTTTTGTGCTGGTATCATTTCAAAAAAGAGCATAAATAGAGCATCATTAATAGACAGAGCATCATATCATTTCAAAAAAGATATTCTTAAGCCAAACTATTAACAGAGTTAAAGGAATTGGCTAGTTAAAGTGTCCTCATGTTGTAAAGATACATTTGATTAGCTAAACTCAAAAAACAAAACAAACAAAAAAACCCCACTAAAACAGAGAAGAAAGGGAAAGAAAGGAGGCTGATAGTCACAATAAATTAATTCAGGGTAGCAATACAATGATCTACAGGTGAACACCAAAACTGAATTTTCACTTAAGGCTCTCTATGTGCATTTATATTGGTAACTGAAGGTCTAAGGGCAAGTGGGCCACATCCATCCTACAAGACCCTGGATGTTCTCTGGGACCTATGTGCTTATGTGCAGAATCACTATTATCATGTGTGTATTATCAATTTCAAAGTGTTTAAAATAAATAGAAGGAGGGTATTGCTAAACTCAGCCCCTGAGGTCAAGCTTTGAGTAGACTGAATAACAGACTTACCTCTTAGACTTACTTCTTTCTTACCTGCAGTGTTGCTAGATTTGGAGTCGTTTCCTGCAGTTTCCTTTTAAATATCTTATCCTTCCTTTTGTCTGGCTCCTCTTCTATGATCAATGCAATATGGTCAGAAGTCTGCTTATCTGCAGAGATTTCACAACATCATGTAGGTTTTTGGTCAGCAATGCATATCAAGTGTTTCAGATAAGGATGCAAAATACGTTGTAAAGATTACCCCTTGCTCTTTCTCCACTCATTCTTCTGCTACCAAGCATAGGGTCCCCTCTTTTCCCATCATTCCTCCCAGACAGAGAGGTGGCATTTCATCCTGTCTGTGGCTGATAGTCTTCATGATGATCTTGGTGGACCAAGTGTGATGGCATCCTGTATCACTCTTTCCCTGCTTGTCACCTCCCAGAATGTCCTTTTGCTTTCTCTCTCACTCCTCCCAGATGTGAACCAACAGATCTTAACACCTTTCACGTAACATTTAAAACTGGAAGTTGCTATTTCGGCTGACTGGTACTTCATATAATGAGTGATCCAATCTTTTCTCTGCCTAAAGGCATCACAAAATGGAGTATATCTCACCTTGGGAAAGACCAGAAGTATGAAAAATGGCAGGAGGCATCTGCCCAACCTTGAGCAGGACTCCAAATAATGAGGGGGGATTTCTGAACAAAAAGAGGATGAGCCCTCAAAAACGGCACTGAGATGGTTCAGTTCTTGGGCTGAAGTCTGGATTTTGAGTTCACTTTACTTTCAGTTTCTGAGACATTCATATGTGCCTGATACCACTGCTACTCAATAGTTAGAACTACATATATATGTACATATTCTATCAGTGCTATCCTATATGTATAATGCTTTTCATCATAGGTTAAAATATGTAACAAGAACTATCAGAAGAGAATTTATAAGGTCTTGAGCCATCAGTCAAAAAACAATATGCCACACAACTGCCTGGATAGCAGATAGATGCATGTCAACATAGCAAGTAAAAATCTAATTGTAAGTGAACATCACATCTTTGTGGAATGTTTTCTATCCAAATATTTTTTCCATCTGGAAAAGTGAATTCCACTTAGAAACTGATCTGTGCCTCATTTCTCAGCAGCACTGATGATCACTGAAACACTGTCAGCTGCTATTTCGAGAATGATAACATCTGACATTTAGGCCATGTCATCAATCTCAAGCAATCTGGATTGCTGTAAAAAACCACCCTCTTAAAAACAGAGATCACTTCAATCACTGGTGAAGTGCAGTCAGCCCTGGCATGGGAAGATGCTGTACTTTAATTTTGAACAACAGCTTTGTGCAAACAGTGAGCATTTGTTTTCTTTGTCAGTCTGCTCAAGCGGCCACGTTTGTCAAAAATAATTTCTAGAGCTGTTTGACTAAGGGGGAACTTGTTAAGCCATGGACTGTTTTCTTTCTGTTATATATATATATATATATATACACATAAATACACACTGCCTGTTTCTGTCCAATTCTTATTGGAATTTTTTGCAAAATATTTTCCCCTTGAACCTAATCAAGGACCAAAGCTTAACAGCTATGGAAATAAGACACATGATCATGAACTCTTCCAGCAGAATCTGTTCCTATGTCATTGATTCTGAATTGGATTCAAAATTCAGAAAAGCTCATTTTTCTGGACCTGTTACAAAAGTAACATGAGATGAGGATAATCTTCACTTTCTATCATCATTATTTTGACATTAAAAATCTTTGTGCATGAGACTGGAATGACAAAAAACTCATGCTAACCCAAAAGTGCCTGTGAAATTTTAACCTACCCAACATCTGAACAGTTGTAGAGGTAAGAACTCCCTGTGCCAGCAGAATTCTGTTCAGACATTAATGTTTAAAAGTAAAATAGTAGAGAATAAAAGTATTAGTAATACAAAATAATAAAAAATGCAAATAATTTACTTACAGTCTTCAGCTTTTCCATCACTGGGAAAAAGATCTTTCACCTTTAAAAAAAAAAGGGGGGGCGAGGTAATTGACAAACTCTTCAGTATGATATGAATGTAACACCAAAAAAGAATGATTCAGAAGTACATATAGATTTACAACATTTCTTATTAGTGTGAGTTTGGGGCTACTGGGTGACTTACTTTTTGCATTTTGAGCACAGAAGCATAGTATTTTGACCACCAGTCAATAACATTTTCAGCTGATTCATCTGCAATCGTTCTTTTTCTCCTCTTTGTTGACCGTTGGATGGATTTTTTCCTATCCTACCAAAGCATAAAGAAAACACTTTTGAACTCTAGAACTGATTCAAATTAATCACCTTACTCATGACATCAAGCATGACCAGATGTATATGAAGAAAATCTCAACCTCCACGAGATAAATAAATTGCAAGACAAATTAGTGTCTCTGTCTTTTATTCCAAGACACTTCATCAACCATGAAGCAACCCATAAAATAGGTAAAATATTATTACCTATTTCTCTGTGTAGATTTAAGGGATATAAGCATCCAGGTACAAATTGATTTCTCCCATTCAAGTTCATAGGTATTTTTTTATAACTCCCATTATTATTTATTGCCTTTTGGAAGAAGAAAGAGTTGCTGCAATTCAGCAGTTTTCTTCATTAAACAAACAAGCAAACAAAAACAAAAACATAAACTAAAATCTGAACCAGAAAATGACCTGCTCATGCAGCAAATGTTACTAGCTTTATTCTTGTTTAAGAAGTCTGGGCCCTTGTTAAATAGTATGTTTCATCCTACACCCTCACAGAGTTGTCTGTTTGGTGGGGAGATAGGAACACAGAGAGAAATAGGGAGTGGGGATGATAATTAATATGACACAGAAAGTTAAATTATAAGGTTCTTTCTAGGAATCTTTTCTTACTACCCTTTGCAGTCGTATATTTAAATTGTTCCATAACAGATCAAAGATCCAAATGGGTGTGTACATCTAGGCATAAGATATCCCTGCATTTTCCTTTACCCCCCAAATAAGAAGGATGCTGGAAACAACTAACTGTTGAAACATCAAGAGTTAAAGAAACCTGCCTTATGCAATTGCAGAAAGAACTTCTGAAATGAAATTCAGTGCTGTGTCCTCCTTTGTGTTTACTGTTGTTAATAAAACAGTGATCATGATGGCAGAAACCACAGAGAAAGGAAGAATGTGTGCACCCCCAAAAAAATAATGTGCACATTCTAGAGCAGATACTGTACAGTAAGTGCCATGCTGACCAGGATTGCCTTGTTTACTTGTGCTTTTCTGTCTATTTATACTCACACATTGACACCAGTTTAATACTTCAACTGTAAGATCTTTTGAAAACAGACTTTCTGCTCTATGTTTATAGAGCATCTAACACAATGAGACTTTCATCCATGCCTAAATGCCATGAACTTTGAAGCAGTCATACATAGTAATAGTTTTGTAATTAAGTAGATCATTCAAAGCCAAGAGGAGCAAAAAGTCTACTACATCAGTAGCACTTGTCCATGGGATGAACATCGAGCACAGAAGGAAAAAACAGCATTATTTATTAACGCAATTAATGAAATTATGTGGGATCAAAGCAGTATTGCTAACAAGCCCTCTAAAGGGCCAGCGAGAGTGTGGGTATTAACACCAGTACCCAGAACCTTCAGGAAGTTGTTATCTGGAAAATAGCCCTCTTACTGCTACAACATCTAACATGCAAATAAGAGATTACCATTTTATAAGGAAGGGCTAGAGTCTACAAGACTGCAAGACAGTTAGCTGGCAGTTTCAGCTATGCCCACCTTCTGTTTTCTGTCTTTCGGTGGTTCAGAGGTGGAGTGCTCTGGTTCAGCAGCAGGAAGTGTGGTGGGAAGTGGTTCCGGCTCTATCACGGTACATTTACCCTGCTCCACCTCAGCGTAGACATGATCAACTAAAATAGGTTCTTCTTGGGATAGGTCTGCAGGCTGGGATGACTCAGGTGAAGCTGAAATAAAAACTTTGCAACTTAGGTAGATTTTACCAGAAATGCTGTCATCCATCATATTTGGTGACAATCATATCATTAAGGGTTTGACCCTATGCTCAACGCTTTTAAACAAATCTTCTAATCATGTACCTAGTGTGAAGCCTCTGAGCAGTTGCTTCACTGTTTTCAAAAAACAATGCTTTGTCTTTCTATTTGGGGTCAGGATTCCCCAATTACCTTTCTCTGTTTCTATAATGTCTAGTCTTCTTGGTGTAGCTTGAGGACCCAACTGTTCCTTACATAGGAATTGCTTAAGGCAATTGATGGTGTGTGTTCCAACAAGAGTGCTCCTCCCAAATGCTCTCCAGTCGACTACGCAGATGCTTAGTGGTGGATGCAAGAGTTCATTTTCAGGCAGTTCCTAGTGGGGGAGGGCAGACAGCAGCATGAGAATTGCTAGAGAATTTAGATCACATTTTGAATTTTTGTCATGCGCAGCAATAAAACTGATAATTTTCCCTCCCTTCTCCTCCCCAGCTATTTACAGACTCAAATGCAAAATGAATACACAGGCAACACAGTTCTGGCCACAGTTTTCTGAAAAGTCTGGAGAAAGCCTTTTCCTTAAGAATACAGAATGGACCATAGGGACAGTGTAACTGAGTTGAGTCCCATGCTGACATAGGCAAGCCCATCTTATTAGGACAAACTGGGAGAATCAGGAACATTTAGAGGGAATGAACACAGTGTTGGAGGCTGTGAGTATTAATGCCACCGCTGCTTTACCCAAGGCTATTAATCCTACCTGCCTTAGTTTGCCCAATCATGAGAGGTGAATACTGGGTAGTTTCATGTTTATAGAACGACTTTAAAGCGTAAAACTGCCCTTTGGACATGTAACGTACAATGGAACTTTAAAATGCTCTAGTTATTGTGCCTCAGTATCCAGGTTAAGGCTTTGATATTCTTTTGACTTGAAAATGAAATTTCACCTCTGTTAATGTTGCCAAGTAGAGCAAATCAGATCGATATTTTTTTCTGATGTTGGCCTTTGTTCAGTGAAACTAATAGCTCTCATAACCCAAGAAACAGGTAATAATTAAATTACCAGTCTGTAACAGCAAGGGTTACAATGTGAAAAGGTCCAGAGATCATGAGCCAGAAATGATCGATCTTCTTAATAGACCAGTAACACTCTAGGGGAAATTCAGAGAATTGAAAGAAAATAAAGGAAACTGAGCTTTACCTTGCAAAATGGGAGATGAGGAAAAAAAGAATACTAAAAACAGCCCTGTTATTTGGCAACAAGTTCCAACCTATCAGTAAAAACCTGGTTGCAACATATTTCTTTGCCTATTTGGGACATAGCTTGAGGAACATCGCGCCTTCTTTTATCATGCATTTGTAGCAGAATTCTTTTAGAACATCTTCAAACCATTAGCTTTTCACATAAGAACTGATGTCCCATAGCCTTCACACAAGACACGGAAGAAATGATTTGACAGAAAAAGAGGGAAAATAGTAATTAGCACCTTGCCTAGCCGAAACAGAGAATGGATAGGCAAGAAGTAGTATACTGTACATACCACTTCAAACCAATCTGCAAGGACATTGAAATTGGGATTTTTCTTGTAGCTCTGGATGACAGAGGATTTCACTCCTTTCCCTGCACACTCAATGAAAACCTGGGGGCGATCTACAGAAAGAAGCTGGACTTTCTTCAGCTCTCGAACACCCCAGAACAGGACCTGTGGTGGGCAGAGAAACATCAGTTGCACAAAGTGGGCAGAGAAAGTGCAATCGTTTGCAAGCAGGCAGGAGACATTGGTTGGATGAAATTTGGGACCCCCCCAAAAAAAGCCTGGGAGATGGCCAATGTCGAACATCACCTCCAGTGAGGTCAGTTACAAGGGGAAGGCCTCCATCTCCTGCAGCCATCTTCCTGGGCTGCACTGAGAACAAGTGCAGGGAAGCAGGTCCCTCAGCCTCACTCTGCCATGGGAGCAGTCCCTTCCTAGCAGGCCAGGACTGACAAGTAGCCTCTGCTGGTCTCAGGTGGAAGCACTGCCTCACTTGCCCAGCCTTAGAGAATCACTTTGATCTGAGCTTATCATGTATATTTTGGGATCCAAATGTTATTTTTACATCATTCCTATGGATTAGAATTTTAAGATTATCATCACACATAATTAAAACTTTATAGTCCAGTAACAGAGTAAAAGAAGCAGAGATTTGGAAATGGAAATACTCTAGGTAGCTCACCTCCACTCTGTACTTGCTTAAAACAGGTCGGATGTTGGCTGGGACCGGGTAAATCTGCGAAACATCTGGTGGATCCACTGGGGGAAGTCTGTCTGGATCAGAATCAGGAATCTGAAAAATTTAGCAGTCAAGGATCAGGGCAGTTTTTGGAAGAATAAAAACTGTATCAGAAGTATCTGTGAATGGTGTATTGAACACCAATTTAATGCAATTTCGCAAGACACATTACAGAGCAGACAGGTGTAATGTGACTTGGACCGTGGTCTGCCCTGCTGTGATGCTAATACACTTGGCAGGAAGTGTGTTCAATAGATTGGGGTTATGTACCTTGCTGAAAAAATAGTCCCTGTTGCCCCAGCAGGATGTAGTCTGCCCTACAGACATGCACGTATTGAAGCATGGTAATTTAATTTACGAAGAACAGAAAGCACGGTAATTCTATTTAATAAAAATCCTGAACAAAACTGCTTAGGAGACTTTCACAGACAAATTCTAGATCTGATTCTAGTTAAATAAGGCTGGTGAACAGACAGTACACATGAGTTAAATAGTACATTTGCCAGCCAGACATGCCAGAGCTCTTCAGCTGCATTGTATTTGGGAATAGCAGTCCTGCACCACTGGATGCTGTCAGCATTTGAGAACTTGTGAATCACATCTCCAGCATCAGGGATGGATCTTCTCAGTGCAGCTACTAAAATCTTGCTGCAGGCGGCACTTATGCTCTTCATGTGTGATGGCATATAAGTCTGCCCCACGTTCAGGAGCTTACTCGGGTACACACAAGCTCCCCGTGCCAGGTGGGTGGGAGCAGAACATGCTCCACCACAGCTCCGAGGCTTCACCATCTCACTGCTCTTCGCCTCTTGTCACACTCCAGGCTCTGCTGTTGGTTTGGTTCACCTTCTGTTGGAAAGCTCCCTGCTTATATTTCCCAACCCCTTCCTAATTCTCTGCAGTACATTTATGACCTTCTCATCCCATCTGCAGGGCAGATCTGAAGCCTGACCTGATTTAGTACATTTCTACATACAGCAGTTAAAGTCGGGGCCTGATGACCACTCCTACCAGAAGCTCGGGCTGTGCTAGCAGACAGCAGTAGGAACATTGGCTTCACAGGTAAACTAACAACCTGCAGGCAAAGTTCCCCTTGGCTTTCTCACAAAGCACAGCACCTAAAGTGCACTGCACATACAGTTCTGGGAAAAAGAAACACACCTTCTGGAGAGCTTCATCGTTCCCGAGCTAACTTGTCACTGCTGCAAGGTGAAGCATTGAGAGACAGCTCTCAACGGACCTGTAAACTTGAACTCTTCCACTTCTTTTAACTAGGCCATCTGCCCATACAGCTGTGTACTGTTGTGTGGGAGTTTCATTAGCATTAGGGAGAAGGGATTTGTTCCGAGGATTTTGTAGGCGTATGAGGAGATGGGTGGAAAACGTGTCTTCTAGCATAGCACCTGCAGCATATGCTAGTAATAACATAATTAACGGCAATAAATCACAGGAACATGTTTATGGCCTCTTATCAGTAAGAATCTGAAGCAATTCTTTGAATAGACTTCGTGGAAATTAAGGCCAGAAATTTAGGTCTAGTTTTCAGTGTATGTGGTTTCTATCAGCCACCTCTGTGATGCTGTTTAAAAAGCCAAACAGAAACACATAACTTTGTGAAAGATACCAGCCTGTCTAAAAAGCCAGTTGTTTGGATTTAATTATATTCACTTCACATTTTCTCCCTTTGTATTAATTGACATTAGACACTCCAAAAATGTACCCCCATAATAGATTAACTAGTACTATGAAAGAACTTTAACTAGTAATATAAAAGAGTAAATGGATAAGAGGCAAAGACCATCTGAACCAGATCACATACAAGATATCACATCCCCACATATAATTTGACTCTCATGGTACCCAATTTTATTGTGCTATCTGACTTCAGGACTGATGACAGATGACCAAGAAAAGTATGTTCATCTGCAGGCTACAGTGACTTTTGAAAATAATTTCTAAACTGCTCCACTAGCTATGAGAAAAGCTTTATTGCCCAAAGACACGACTTAGGAGAGGAAGACTCCAGAGATCATCTAGTTCAACCCCCCTGCTCAAGTAGGGTCACCTGGAACGTGTTACACAGGAAACGTTACACATGTCTTGCAATGTATTGGAGTTTTCCAAGAGTTAACAACTTCTAGTGAAATAGAGTGTTTCTGTATTACACCATGAAATTCCACTAATTTCAGTGGAATTAGCTTGGTGTAACTCAGCAAGGATTTTGCTTCGTGGCCACAGTGAAACTACACAGAAAAAGAGGTGAAGAATGATCTAACACAATTAAACAAAAGCACAGGAGAATACCTACAAGGTATATTTTCAAAGGGACTTTTCTCTTTTGATTAAAAAAAAAAAAAAAGAGAGAGAGAAGTAAATCTTGAGCCCACCTTGAGCAAAATCAAGACTTCTAGTATCCATTAATCTATATTATTTTAGTCTAATATTTTTCTAAATTCCAGGATACTGCATTATAAGAACTGGGTTAGATCTCTAGCACTGACCCAGCATAACAGCATTCATTTTGAGAAAGGAGTGCTCACTTTTCACACCCTGCTTCTTTAACTGAACCAAACGGTACCTGCAGCTCAGAGTTATTGAGCACAGTTTGTCACAGGAAGGGTTATGGGCTTGGAAGAAGAGAATGAATTAATTAGTCATTAGAGGTATTCATTTCCACCCTCAGAAATTCCCTATTATTGGAAGGAACCACTGGCACAACAGCTCTGGAAGTGCTTTGAAACCTTGCAGATGTTTATATGCATTTTTTCATGAAAATTTCTTTCATGTCCACATTGCTAATATCTGCCATGTGAGATGCTCTAGAGTGTTGTCACTGTAAAGAATAACATACAGTATGAACAGGATGAACAGGAGGACTACAGGGTCTTTACTTACAATTCTTTTCAACTCTCTGGAGAAGTCTTAGGGGTATATTTGGATATATCCCAATAGTGGTGCTGCTTCCCTAGTCCCATAAGACAGCAAAACAAAACACACTGCTCCTTTTGTTCACAAAGATTTCAATAAAAAAGAGGGAAAATTATGGCTAAGGTAGTAGACTCTACCCCTAGGTATCCACCCTAATGAGGTCCCCTATGTGTCCCCACGGTTTCATATTGCAGGGTTTCATCAAGAACATAATTAGCCTATCATGCTTAAAAGCTTATTTTATCCTGGGAGTAACTGTAAAATGTGTCACAGAGCTCAACATTTTTACCAGTTCTGATTTCAGAATAAATTGTCATAGTTTTTTAGTGCAGAGAAGTTTCCTACAAGTGGTGGCTCTGCAAATACTGCTGGGGCCTGAAAGCCCAGACACCTTACACTCTACTCATGCATCTGCTCGGCTAGCCCCAGAGGTATGCCAAATTTGCCTTTTGTCTCTCAGTGGAAAACCAGTGTAATATTTCTCCTAATACATTACGGGTATCTAAAACCGGGTTTTCCTTATCCAATTAATGTTATTCACAGCTCTCTTCTTCTAAGGGACAGAGAAATATTGAGAGATTTTTGAAGTTGTTTAAGTCCAAAGAGTAGGTCATTGCAACGGCGATGGTAGTTTCATCACTGTTTCTTAAACCAGAGCCCAATTTAGAGCAGGGTAAGTAAAGGGTAAATGACACACAGAGCATGTGAGACGTTTGCTGTTGTTTGCACATCAGCAGTGTCCCCTCTTCCCCTGGCATGATGGTGACTACGAATGACACAGACTGCATGGGGACTAAGAGGTACAACAGCAGAATAATCCTGATCCAGTTGCAGTTCACACTAATTCCCATGGTGTAAAAGAGTAATGGTCCAGAAGGTCTAGTTTACCTCCAAAAGCTCAAATGCAGCAAGAAGATCTCCTCCAGAAAGATTTCCACAATACACTGGGTGGTAAGAGAGTTTAGGTGGTTCATATTTTTGGTCAGCAAGCCTCACCACAGGGGCAGCCACTGTAGACCCAATATATTCTGCTTTACCCTAAATAAAGGAGAACACAGGTGTGGAATGCATATGAAGTCAAGATGATGCAAAGCCTAGAATATTTGTGGAAAAACAAACAAACAAATAAACAAAAAGCCCACCCTTTTCCTGAAGTAAACAGCAAAGAAAAATGCAAGGCCAGAGATAAACCCATGTCTCCACAGAGATACAATATTGACAGTTGTGTGCAAGGAAGGTGGGGGAGAAGATGCTTCTAAGTCAGTCTTTGGGGACAGTATTCACTTGGGAAAAACAGGGCCACAGCTTTGCAAGGACAAAAGGTTAAGTCTCAGGGCTGATTTCAGACATTAAACTGCAAATCGTTGTAGCACTGAGCTCCATTCACCAAGGTTATCCATGTTGCTTGACAATTTTCCTTTTAATGCCTACTCAGTGACAGAGCTTTGCCTTTACACTGACAGAAAGATGCAACAGCCTTTACTAAGAAGGATTTCAAGTTTACCACTGCATCATCATCATACAGCTCGATGACAATCTCTGGGGGAAACTGAGCGATTTCCTGTCCATCCCCATGAAGCACAATGCCGTTGAAGAGCAGCATCTGGTTCCAGGTGGGGGACAACGTCTGAGAAATGATCTAATGAAAGAAAGGAAATGTTTAATATACTATAAATTGCTTGATTGGGAGTGCTTCATCAGGAAGTGTGGATGTGCTGGTGACATCCCAAATGATGGTTTGCTTGTGTCCAAGGTTTCAGAACTCTAAGCCCCACTAAGACAGTTGTAGAAGGCTCAAAACCTCTGAAAATCAGTTTTCATGTTATGGGTAAAAGTTCCCCTTTCTCTTTATAGGCACCATCAATGCCCACAGACAACCACTTGCCTCCAAAAATATCTGAGGGAGATGTGTATTGGGTTTACGTGGCAAGGTTTTGGTAGCAGTGGGCTGCAGGGGTGGCCTCTGTGAGCAGAGCCCAGCAGCTGCTCCATGTTAGATAAGAGCCAGCTCCGGCCAGCTCCAAAGGGACCTGTTGCTGGGCAGAGCTGAGCCAATAAGTGATGTTTGTGCCTCTGGGAGAGCAGACTTCAGAAATGCAAAACAAACAAACAAACAAACAAAAAAACTGCTGCACAACAGCAGCTGAGAGAGAGAGAGGAGTGAGAACCAGCCCTGCAGCCCCCAAGGTGAGGGCAGGAGGTGCTCCAGGCACGCAGGAGCAATTCCCCTGCGGCCTGTGCAGAGGCCCCTGGTGGAGCAGGCTGTCCCCCTGCAGCCCACGGGTCCCACACGGAGCAGATCTCCACGCTGCAGCCCGTGGAGGAGCCCCCGGTGGAGCAGGTGGATGTGGCCTGGAGGAGGCTGCGGCCCATGGAGAGCCCCCGCAGGAGCAGGCCCCGGGCCGGAGCTGCAGCCCGTGGAGAGAAGCCCACGCAGGAGCAGGGGGTCTGGGGGGAGCTGCCGCCCGTGGGGGACCCGTGCTGGAGCAGTTTGCTCCTGGGGGATGGACCCCGTGGGACGGAGCCGTGTGGGAGCAGTTGTTGAAGAGCTGCTGCCTGTGGGCAGCCCCCGCAGGCTCAGTTTGGCAGCGGCAGAGTGACCATGAAGGAGCGGCAGAGACAAAGTGCTATAAACTGACCGCAGCCCCCATTCCCCGTTCCCCTGTGCCGCTCGGGGGTAGGAGGTGGAAGAGGGTGAGTGGGGGGAAGGTGTTTTGAGTTTTTTTGGTTTCTCGCTGTTCTAGTCTGTTAGTAATAGGTAACAAATTTTATTAATCTCCCTATGTTGAGTTTGTTTTGCCTGTGATGATAATTGCTGAGTGATCTCCTTGTCCTTATATCAACCCTTGAGCCCTTTCCATCATATTTTCTCCCCCTTTCCCTTTCAGGAGTGGGAGTGAGAGAGCAGTTGTGGTGGAGCTCAGCTGCCCAGCTGGGTAAAACCACCACAAGATGTGGGACCACTTGCTATGGGCACATTTTTGCAGTGTGCAAAGGGGTGCAGAAGGTCTCACACCTCTGCTTTCTGCTTATTTCAGCTTTGCCATTCTAAAGTGATCCTTGAGAATTGAATTATGCTGCAAAGAGCCGTGCTGACTCGCATGGCTACAGAAGTTATATAAAGGTGGTCTTCACTCGTTGCTCAGTCATTGCACTCAGCCTATAAGGAAAGAGAAACGTAGGGTTCATCCTCACAACACGCGATGAAAATGGCCCAAACTGAAAATATATAGAAAAATAAGTAGAGAAAGGTAATTCGCTTGCTGCAAAGGCCCAGAAGCCCCAGAGAATATAATGTCTGAAAGAGCTAGAATAAACAAGTATTACTGCACCTCATGTTGAGTAGTAGGCTACACCAACACTTTTGCTTTGCTTGCAGTGGACTGTCAGGAGTTGCCTTTTAACAGCAGGTGGCCAACTTTTTGTGCTAGGCACCTCCTTGCAAAAACAATATTTTTCCTTTTCATGGCTTAATTCAACAAAAAACACCCAACCAAACTGTGTTTCCATTTACTTCAAGGGATTTTGCAACTTACCTTTGTGGTCTGGCAGTATGATGTGAAAGTAACTTTTGCAAAAGGATCGGAAAGTCCAGTGCTGTCAGCTGCAATGAGCCCCCTTGCCTGATACATGTGGGCTCTCAGCTGGAAGAGGTGCGTGGCTACATCATTGCAAAGAAAACAGTAATGTCAGACTCACAGAAATGATGCAGCACACGGACAGGAGGGGAAGATCCACCACCTGCCGTCCAACTGAGATCTGACAAAGGGAACTGTTGCTAGTGCTGTCTCACTAACGAAACACCTGAAACACTCAGAAGTTTGTGTAAGATTTCTGGATTCACTTAAAATTGATGTCCTTACTGTAAGGTTGTTAACTGGCAGTTTTTATCTCTCCTCAGCACAAGGAGACAGACCCATGGCACAGGGAAGTGAAAGTGTAAGAAAACAGGTGCTTCCTGTCCCTGTCACCCGCAAAGTGGCAGCAGCAGGATTGAGGACTTGACAACAAAATGAACTTTTGCTAATCAAAATTTGCTGAGTTGTGATTCTCTTATAGCAACTACTTTAAACAGAGGTCTTGCAACCCTCTGAATTAGAGCTTTTGGGGCTGCCTGGCTCTTACAAGCCCTCTTACATTGCTACTATGGAGAAGAAACAGTGCCTTACTTTTATACCGCAGGCAGGCAGGTGAGGGCACCATGCTGTGCTCTGAGCTGGTGTTGGATGGTATTTCAGTTTCATACCCTACAGGCAAATTCTCCATGATGCTGCGGGCATAGCTGGCAGGTCCAAGCCATAGGTAAATGTCCACCTTTGCCTGCACAGTCCAGCCCAATGGGCGCTTGCCTGGTAGCTGAAGAAAAAAAAAATCCACCCATTACCAACAAGCTCTAGAAAGAGGGCTGGCTGGATGCTGAGTCCTATGAAAGCAGAGTAAACTACAAAAATAAAGGAGCATTCACTGAACTGATACACCAACATCTCCACAGTGGGTGGCCCTGGGACCCAATCAGCACAAGAAAATTCTGTGATTCTTAGGGAGGAGATAAGTAGTTGGTTGAAAGTCTGCATAAATGGCATAGTGTTTGTGCAGACTAACTGATAGCTGTAAGCATGCCAGTGCTAGCTGATATCCTACTTTTCCTAGACTTCAGCCCACTTCACATTTCATGCAGTTTTGCTGGTCTCCAATAGCTAGTCCCATGTACTCCTAAAAATATTACCTCATCAGGTAGGTCAGAAAACATATTCCAGTATAAAACGTTACTGGTCTTGACAACAATACAAATATTTCCTTATTCTCCTCTCCCACTACATCTAGTTCCACTTAGCTCAGTGTTTAGTTACCTGTTCATAAGGTAATTCTTGATATTGTAGGGCCTGCAGGATGAATTATGTTTGTTTAGTTGGTTTGTTTGTTTATGCAGGCAGATAGCACTGTGCTTAACAAATACCTATGGCAACTATCAGAAGCTCAGATATTTCTGTCCACTCTTTAGCTATGCTTTACGGGAGTGCTCCCAGCCGCTCCAGGTGAAAAACCACTAAAAAGTCATTAAAAGACATTGCTATTGCCTGGTGTGTTCAGACTTTTCTTTCTGGCCATAGTAACAATTCCACTGCATAATATTCCACTGCTGGTCACTCTGCCTTTGTAGGCATATAATATTCACTAAGATGTTCCTTCAAGATGAATAACCCCAGAACAATATTTTAGATAAATATTGCACAAACCTAGGCACATTTTAAATAGCAAACATAGTCAGTTGCTATGTTAGCTCTGAATATCTATGTTCCTTTGCTATCTGAGTTGCATGCATGCTGAGCTCTTACCAGTCTCCTCCCAGTCTTCCATGTGCTGCATTCTGACGTCTTTGCCAGCAAAGAGGCTGCACCTCTGCTATCTGTTTAGTTATACAGCTATAGATAAACAATGCTATAAACTTGCTCTAACAAGTCGTAGAGGAATGAATCACTCAGGCACCAAAAGCCTGGCAATAATACAGTACTTCAAGAAGGAAAGGCATAAATAGGAGAAGTAAGCATTACCAGATGGCATATATAAACATGTACACATTTTTAGTACATGACAAAGATAAATTTGTAAAATACAATCCCTGTGTGAAACTTGAATACCAAGGGCTCCTCAGTCATTACCTGTGTTCACAGAATGCCCCAAACTTACTTTCAGGAAATGGGTTTTAATCTTCCCACAGTCCTTGCCTCTCTGCTCTTCCTCTGGGGAATAGAGTATGTGTTTTGCCGGGACTCTTGCATATGCAACTCTCTTGTTGTTGCTGAGCATCCAGATGAACACATCGGGCACTGTATTCTGCGGCTTTAAACAACAAGGAATACCGAACTAAAACTGGATTCTTTCTGTAAGCCACCACCGTATCTTTTTTGTTAAAACAGCCTACCAAGAGCTGATTCCCCACCTCTCTTGTGAAGTGGCAGATATATACCCTGAATAAAAGAGGCTGTCACTTCATGTTTTGCAATCCAAACTTCCATTCCCAAGCACAGACGAAAGTAAAGAGCTTTGTGCTGTGATTAAGGAGCACCCACTCTGCAGATCATTTCAGGGGAAATTACAACTAAAAATCCAGGTATGACCATCTCAGGAAGCCACTTACCCACAAACTGTGTAAGCTGAAAGTATCCACCATGGAAATGTTACCAACTTCACCTTTACAAGAAAAACAAAAAGGACCAGGGCCAAACTCAAGCACTGGTATCCCATCATCTATTCTGCTCGTGATGTTGCTCCATGGAGCCTTGCCCTGCCCTGAAGAGCATTTCCCCAAGCAAAGCCTAAGTATGGTTCAAAGCCAAAAACAGCCCAGAGACTGTTCTCAGGTGGCACTAGGAGTCCAGAAGGCACTAGGTTTTGAGAAGGAAGACGATTTGGCTGTAAGATGCAAACCATGCCAGTCTGTGGCACTCACTCCCTGAGCCCAGGAATATCCATAGCCCTGTTTGGTTTGCTAGCACAGTTTGCAGAAAGAGAACACTTGACTGGCTGGATTTTGGCCTGACCAAATACAGTTGTTCTTCTGTTATTCTCAGGCTTAATAGTATGTCTAAACAGTGTCTGCACAGTCAAGTATAATAAAGAGATCCCTGAGCTCATACTAGTCCAAATCACTATGCCCATACAAGCAAGGACATGAATTCAGATCAGAAAGCAGGCTGTCTCCAAACCACCAGGGCAGGACTTTTTTTTTAAACAACAACAACAACCAACACTCTGTACCACATCCACTCCATACCACTAAGCCCACTGTTTCCTACCCTAGTGTGTTAACAGCTCCATGAACTGCAAAACAATTGGGGCCAGATATCCAAAGGAGAACCCTGGATAACCAAGTCAGGACTTATTATTCACACTGCATTATGAAAATCAAATTGTGAATTTATCTGAATTTCTGTATGGATTACCTCATCAATCAAGAATCGAATTTTATCTATAAATATCTGAGTCTCACGTATCATTTCATCCAGTGACATCTTTTTCTGCTGCTGAACAATTCCCTTGGCATCATTGGACAATGCTTCCTGCAATCAGGAAAGACAACGTATATTTCGTATGCATTATCAAGTAGCTTGAACTGGACACAGAAGACAGTAAGAGTCTTACATGCAAGTTAAAAAAAAAAAAAAGAGAAACAACAGAAAGAGATTAACTCTTTTGAGCTGAAAAACAGAATTGTGAATGTACCCCACCTTCTCTACCTTCTCTCTTATCTGTATGTGTACTGTATGTATGGAAGTCTCAGGAAACACATGATTACCAGCTGGAAATATAATGCTTTGATCCTGAAAGAAGGTACCACCTAATTCTGTGCTACAAACCATAAATAAAGCTAATGAACATTTCGATGAGCTGCACACTTTTTTAATTTTTTCTCACTGCTTCCCGTTAGGAGGTGAATAAAGTCTCACTGCCCACTGAGGAGGTAGGTGCTTAAACCCAACTGAATCCTACGGTGCATCCTCTATCCTGGCTTTCCTCACTGGGAACAGGTCTCCTATCTACTTTTAAACCCCAGCAATGTAGGATTTCAAAGCTTGCTTTATATACAATAGGAAGAAAAAAATGTTTTTAAGGAGTGACTCATCTGGCCTATTTTATATATCTACTTTGCCAAAAGATGGTCATAAACACCTCCTCATAGATAATAGACAGACAATCTTTAAAAAAAAAAAAAGTGCAAGTGATTCTTGTGGTTTGTTCAGCCTAATCCAGATGCTGTCTTATACTAACAGACCTCTAGCACTTGAGGGAGGGTAAACGTAAAGGAAACTTTAAAATGCAGAAATGAAGAATAAAAACAAACTAGAATACGTGAGACCACACTGATTCTGGTGTCTGCTTCTAAGTGTCGAGGAATATCAAATGCCAGACTCTACTAGCGTCGAAGTTCAGCCCCACCACAATAATTAAATTGCAATGTTAATTGTGTATTATTCTACTGAACAGCAATGTTAACTGGGTATTATTCTACAGTACTCAGCATCATCCCATTTTAAGACGCATGGAAAAGAAAAATTGGCTCATTATTATTATGTTTTATTTTTATTTAAAAGCAGTATGTTCTGAATGATTTCAGGATATCTTACAACTCTTTATTAAGCAAAGCAGGCTTTATCAAAAAAAAAGTGCTCATGGATAATATATTCATATTAATTATAAAGCATTCCACTGTGGTTGAAATCAAATATAAATTAACATGTATACAACCCGTGTGCTTTCAGTTAAGATCATTGCATAAATGCTTAAAGAAAAAATATGCATACCAGTTCTTGCCTGAACAGCAGGAGTCTTTTTTTGTCCAAAGTAGTGTAGTTCAACCCTTTGGGCTTCTTTTCAGCAATGGCAATGAAGGCCCTAGGAAACAACAATAACAGTTTTTTTGAATGTGTGTTTGTTTGGTATGGTTTGGTTTTTATGCGAGTTGCTAAAATACATTGAAATGAAATGCTCCCTGCCTGCTATAGTACATGAACCAGAAGACAGGCTGAAATTCTCTGTCTAAAATAAATACTGAGCACCCATAGGAGTCAAAGAATAGAGTCCAGAATCTCTGGACCATACTTCATAAAAACAGGATTAATAAGTTAGGGTTTATATCTATTTTGAGCCAAATCATGTTGTCTGACATGGAGCCCATTGGAGCATTTATCCCAGCATGTGGAATCCTTTGCTTTATGTTAACCTTGCATATTTCTTCAGTATGCCTATCACACACTGTATTAAACCCTATTTATTTCCACATGTTCTATTCTTAGAGTCCAGAAAGCCAAAACAATATGGAAATGATTGGCAGTAGTCTCCTGTCAATATTGAATGTTGAAAGTAGCAATAAAATATTTTCTTTGTGTAAATAGAAACTGCAATTTGGAAAACCCTTTGTTTTTATAGCAAAATAAATACATCCCAGTAAGTTTACTGTACATTTTATTATTATTTTTATCACCAGTTTCCTTGTCTAGTCTTGAATTTGTGGCCAACATATAAAGTTGATTTTCTGTATTCCTTTTGTAAACGTAGTTACCTGCTCTGATTGATAAAATCACTTAGGGTCGTCCTCATTTTCTCCTCAGATTCAATTTCTGAAACCTTGATCAAATCCTTTACTTGCTCTAATGATTCCTCCTAAGAAAAACACATGAAAAAGCTATTATGCAAAGAAGGGTTCTTTGTCATACTGCCGGTGCTGTAATGCCATTATTCACCATATGACTAGCAAGAATGAGGCAGGTGAGTTTGCAACGTGACAAAACAGGACCTTTGATATACCACTAAGCTTGATGTGCACAGAGAAGACTCCAGCAGCATGAACGTCTTTCCAACACATTTCTATTGCTTGGAGCTGCTTTGTTTCCTCAATTTGGTGAAGACCAGTCAGAAGAAACATTCTCCACTAGCTGGGAGGAAAAGCTATATAATTCTCCTTGGTTTTGTTTGCAGCCCCACTGCTTACATTTAGCAAGCTGCTGGAGTTAACTTCTCAAACCCCAGCATGCACAGGAGGCCTAGCCCAACACCTACAGTCACCATTGAGAGCTGGAGTCTGTCCTCACGAGCTAAGATAAAGGGCTGAATGGTAAGAAATAAATCTGGGTGAAACTGTGGGGACCTGTTCTGGGGAACCTTACCTCTCACTGCCACGATCTGCTGAATGCCGGAGCCTGGGAGTATGGTTGCCACTTACCAGGTGGTCTGCCATTTTCTCAAGAGTGTTGGAGGAGTACAAACGAAAGGTCTGGTTGCCCCAGTAGCTTTTGACACAGATGCAGGGCTTCCTCTCATCATACGGCAGGTACTGATAGTTCCTAGGAAAACAAAGTGCAGAGCAGATCGTAAAAGTAAGAAAGGAGTTCAGGGGGAGGCCATGGAAAGAAAAGATGTTTGGTGCTCTCTCACAGTACAGAAACCAAAGACACCACAGAATGTGTTCATATGTGCTACCCAGTGAATACATGGGAAGAAAAAACAGAAGCATCACTTACTTACAAGATCACATGCTTTCTATGAGAACCCTGAAAAGTCTTGAAGCCAGTGGATCTAATTCCAATGTTTTTCAGGGTAGAAGAAAAGCTACGCAAAGAGGCATGCCGAGAAGCTCTGAAATATTGTGTTAATGATGGGAAGCAATAGGAGTACAACATATAGCAGAAAAATGAGCAAAGATTAAAACCTGACCACCTTTTTAAGAGCAATGGCTTTGTGCACGGCACTGCCTGGCAGGACAGAGTCTCACTGACACTTTCATTTCATGGGACATTTTTTTGAAAACAGTGGGTAGTAGACATTGACATGTCTTGGCAGAAGCTGATCTACAGGACCCTGCTTAGTAAAAGTGACACCTAACTCATAACAACTCAGCAATAAAATGCATCTGCTGCTCTCTCATTTCCCACTTTCTATCTCAGGGCCAAGTTGTCATATTGACTTTTTTTGCAGAGCTACTTTCTTCTGGTGTTTACTGAAAGAGGGTCTTGTACTGAAAAAATGAGCAAGACACAAGCCAACCAGAGGCTCTGCAAACTTTAATGCACACTTGGCACAGAGCCTGGTGGTTTCATCAGAGTTGTGGCAGCCACGACATAAAAAGCATGCATCTGATGAGCACCTGATGTCCTCCCTTTATATAATACTACAGTGCTATGATACACCGCACTTAGCCATACTGGATTTAACACTAGAAGCTGCATCATTTCAGCTAGTAACAGCAGGACGGTGGAGAGCTTTCTAATGGAAACCAAGCTCTATAAACGGCTTTACATTCTTCTGGGAATGGCTCCAACCCAATGCCACGAATACATGCTCTGCAGCTCAGAGTTTTTTTCTGGTGTGTACTGATCTTGTGACTGTTCAGTACTTCTCCACTGAAACTGATTCTCCAGATAATAAAGAATAAAAGTTCTTGAGCCTCCTACTCTTCGCAGTGTCCCACAGCTGGAAGAAAAAATGGTTGCATTTTCCATTTCCTCTCCTCTGGGAGAGGCTGTGGTACGTAAGCTCCGGCACCTGGAGCACCTCCTGCCCTCCTTCTGCACTCACCTTGGGGGCTGCAGGGCTGCTTCTCACTCCTCACTCTCCCAGCTGCTGTTGTGCAGCAGTTTTTTTTTTTTTGTTGTTGTTGTTGTTTTGTTTTTTCAGTTTTTTGAATCTGCTCTCACAGAGATGCAAACAGCATCACTTACAGGCTCAGCACTAGCCAGCAGCAGGTCCCTTTTGGAGCAGCTGGAGCTCTCTTTGATCTGACATGGGGCAGCTGCTGGGCTCCTCCTGCAGCCCCCCACTACCACGTCCTTGTCACATAAACTCAGTACACCCTAATAGGTTTTTATAAGAGTTTTTCTGTTCAAAAACAGATTAAGATCATTCGATTGTCCTATGGAATATCAAAAGACAAACAGAATTTCCAATATACTTGCTCCTCAATAACCTACAGCAAGTTGAGCATTACACATCAAATTTGGTGAGCAGCAGAGCTATACAGGTCTTGGACAGTCAAAAATTTGGTGCTTTCATAAGAGGGAGGAACAATTCAACTATCTCTCAATGCCAGAACTTCTTGACCTGAAATTCACAGAGCTCATGAGTTCTTTCATGGGATTTGCTAAGAAAATTATATGGCCATGAAATAACTCAAACGGAAGACTGAGTTCTGAAGTTTATTACTCCTTCTATGAGAATTTTGGGGAACCACTTTTTCCATGTTAGCTTATCCATGCCATACATTTTGATATAAATGTGGAAAATTCCTGGCAATTTCATGGTGTCCACATTAGAGGTCTCATTGGTCTGCATGCTCTTTTAATTAGCTAGTGGTTTAATCTCCAAAATGGACTCTTGTTATTGTTTTCTGCTGTTCATTTATGATTCAAAACCACCGAGTTTATTTAAAATATTGGTATCCCATTAAGTACTGATTAATACTGAATATAACCAGCAATGAGACCGGTGAGATTCCAATATGAGGTGACAGTACTAAAGTCACTATTTGGTATCTGTGGCTGGCCAAACTGTTTTAGATAGCACAAGAGGGAAAAAAGAAAAGGTGCAGCATTTTACATAAATTTGAGGAACAGGGACACATAATGAGAGCAAACTTGGCTAATATTGGAGAGAGTCAAGAAGTAAATAGTAGATTTGAAGAATGATTCATTCTTTTACAACAGTTCTTTAAATCTGAATTTCTGTTAAGGGAAAAACTGAAAATCTCAAAGTCTCTCATGGAGGATAATAACCTAGCATGTACCCAAATATGCAATCCTGGTAATGAGGAGAGGCAACTGTCTTTCTGATAAATATTGTTTTTCCCCTTTTACTTATTTATTAGCTATAGAAAAAAGAAATCTGCTATGGTATTTTCATTTTTTTTCCACTGCCTCTTATTTAATCTGGCTGAACCTCCAATTGCAGGAAAGGATGAAAGTACTTCTTAACTTTAGGGAGGCCCAGAAACCAAACAGATACAGGTTCATATTTCTCACCTGGCCCTTATATCTGTAAAATGCTTGGCAATGCCTGGCCTTCTACAGAAAAAGATACCATCTAGTCTTGCCACTTGGCTATATTAGGGATTGTTCTACCCAACAAAGCAACAAAGAAAATATTTATTTTTATTGGTATCTTTGAAATGAAATAAACCTTTACACTTTGTTTATAAGCAAGGTCATTTAGAAGCCTTCTGCATGTATTCATTCATTGCTCCATCCTTTATTTTAAGAGGACTATTTCATCCTACTTTTGTTACTACTTGCTTTTCAAGTCTACATCTATAATTATTAGCTCTGGAAAGTGTTCAGGGAAACCGTCTCTGTCTTGGCCAGATGTTTTTTTGATGTGTTTTTCTGCTTCTGGAGCTGATCACTGGATGGATGCTACTTGTGATCAGGGTATAGGACCCTCAACCAGGGACAGAACTGAAGGAGTTTTACTCTTTCTTACAGCTTTCCAAATGATAAGCAGCATACGACAGCCCTTTTAAAAACATCAGAACAAGAAGTTAAAGAGCCCATGAAGCCAAAATCAGAAGATAGTGAAAAATGGCATGTAGCCCATCCACTTCAGTGGAGGCTGGAAAATTTACCGTTATGAAAGATGTGATTGCAGATGCACAACATCCACTTTTGAAAGCCTTAAATCCACACAATTGGTTTAATGCTGCCAGGGTTAATTAATGAGTCCCACAGGATTATAAAATAGTAACCAGAGTTGTGCATGATGAGGCGTTAAAACATGGATCCTCACCTGTTCCCACCTGTGATTAGTGGCTTCTCAGGGTGTGTGGTGGATATCAAGGGTACCCCGAGGTCATGAGAAATTTCATCCTCCTTCTCATGCAGCAGACTTTCTTCCACTTCTCCACCATGTGCCTTCTTTTTCCCTCCAGCTCCCACTGACACTCCATCAGTAACTCTACCAAAGTTACCTAGAGACACGGGATTACAAGTGAAGAGATGGCTGCCTTGGAGGTGGTAAATTGGAATGAGGTTTTAAAAAGAGGAAGAATATTCAAAGTAAAAAATCTTTGTCCCCCCCCCCATGTTCATTAGTTGTTCTGGCCATTCCCCAGCATATAAAGGTCCTAATAATTTAAGTCTATCACAATGTCTTTTCAGACTCCAAGACAGGGCTTTCTTGCCAGCCCTACCTATTAGGTACCTAGGGTATCACAGAGTGGTGTGATTTTCTGTTTGCTGGACCCTAGGAAAACAAAAGGAACTTCTGCTTTTGATAAAGAAATTCAGAAGCAAAACCAATACTGTTGTTGATATTTCTAGACCCAGGAGCCTCTATGTGTGTTTGATTTAAATAGCAACTGTATGTCTTCTTTACAACATGTGTATGATCATCACAAAGTCTGATCTCAGAAGTGCTAAAGCTCATTTTCAGCCAAGAAAATTTTGCGAAGTAGGGTTGCAGAGGAACCTTCAGCAATAACAATACTTGGAGGCCCCAACTTCATGCCTGAATCCACACAACTCTGCTAACAATACAGCCATCTTCTCTGGTACGATTTTGCCTTAAAGGGCAGTTATCAGCACTGGGGAAGAGATGCATCCATCAGAGTGGTAATTACAGATTTTATAAGAGACAGATAGAAAACATTCACTGCCGGAAAAGGGTGTGCTGAGTCACCCCATACAACATCACAATCTAGATTTTAGGTTCGTCTCATCATGTAAATAATGGATATTTGCCAAATGTGGATCTGAATTTCAACTGCACAGATAACTGACAGATGTTCAGGTCCAGAATTCAGAGCCAGACTCATCTTTAGTATTAACTCCAACAAGACTCAGTATCATTTCTTGCCCAACTATGTACATGAGTTTCTTGTTATTCCTAGCTCTGCTTCCTGCTGAGTTTCAGCATGAATCAATATCACTCATTGATTTCTCTGTTTGTCAGAGTAACTCTCCCTGCACACATACCCTTACAAATGAGTGTACCAACTTATGTAAGCACTAAGATGGCAAGTGTCAGGGTGTTACTCTGCTTTTGGACTCCAACACAGACATAAGCGTACCCCTGCAAGGGAAATAAGACCATTTCTGGCTTCTCTCTCTCAGGGGAAATTTCTTCTGGTTTGAAAATATCCAGACAACATTCATGAAAATGTCTTATTTTTTCTTTAGTCTGCTCCTGGGGACAATTCAACTCCAAAATGAGGATGCTGCTCATGCAGTACTGCCCTGCTTTACCCAGAAAGCGAACAGGACTTATCAGGAGGATCTCACAGGGCGAGCTGGTGCATTCATTTTGAGGCTTGGCTATACAATAACACCTGTGCCACACTCACAAACCCACACGTAGGTCAGCAGGGTTGACCAAGAGGGTCCACACAGATCCTCCCTGCAAAGAGGCTCCATCACAGCCAGGGACAAGTTGCAACGAGCACTACAGAATGAGTGCCATCCTGAGATAAACCTTTTCAGTTGGATCTCCCAGGAGATTTGGAGGCTAAATACTGGGTGAGTCGCTGTGTATTGAGTGGGAGGATTTGTATTAATACAGAGCACCTGGGAGTAGAGACAGCTAAGTGACTGGAGTAAGCATGATGCTACCCAGGGAAATGATGATCAGAGTTTAACACAAACCTGTAATCCCTGCTCTGAAGGTGATGCCTGAACCCTGAGACAGAGCTGTCAATAGCACATAGCGTCCACTTGCAGTCAAGACCTCCTCTCTGCTTTGGGGATGAGCTTAACGCACTTACCAACGGAAACCTCAAAGGTGATTGGCTTGTCCCCAACCTTTCTATCAATCATTGTGGCTTCAAAAAATGTCCCAAAGAGGAGGAAATCCTCAATTTTCTCTTCATAGATCTATTGGAGAAGAAGGAGGCAGAAAAAAAAAAAAAGACATTTATTTTGTCTTCTCCTTTCTTTTATAGCACAGAGCCTTTACAAGTCTCTAGTAGCTGTGTTACTGTTGTATATCTATCAGTCTGAGGTGCTCAGTGAGACAATATGTAGGGAGAAGTAATATCAGTCTAACAATCTGCTCTGATTGGAAAAAGAAAAAGAAAAAGAAAAAAGATAAAAAAAGAAAAAGAAAAAGAAAAGAAAAAGAAAAAGAAAAAGAAAAAGAAAAAGAAAAAGAAAAAGAAAAAGAAAAAGAAAAAGAAAAAGAAAAAGAAAAAGAAAAAGAAAAAGAAAAAGAAAAAGAAAAAGAAAAAGAAAAAGAAAAAGAAAAAGAAAAAGAAAAAGAAAAAGAAAAAGAAAAAGAAAAAGAAAAAGAAAATCTGTATGACTTTGGTCTTATCAATAGTGTCCAGCTCTGTCAGATGGTCACATAAAAGTCATCACCTCTCGCTTCATACTCCACCTCACCAGTAGTCCATATTAAATGGTTTCAGTATATCCACATATTCTTATACCATCATTCAACCTACGGCAGTTCAAGGGCTTGAGTGCAACAGCAACAACATGTCACTATCCTGAGAGAAGTTATTTTGCAGTAAGTGTAGCATTTTCATTGTGATAGTAAATGCTACCACACTAATGCATCCAGGCAAGGGAGTGCTTGTCCAGCTCTACTTCCCCAGGGACGACTGTAACCTACTGCCCTTGTGTTTGTACTGTCAAGACATTGGCCTTGCTCAGGGATGCTCAGTGAGACCAGTAAGACTCCAAGATTTCTGGCATCCACATTTTATTAGATGCCAGCCCTGTGCAAGAGCCTACTGAAACCAAGCAGCCATTGATTTTTTTTTTTATTCTTCTGTGCTTTAAACCACAGGAACAAAGGCGGGCTCTCCGTGTGTGTGGAGCAGTCCTTTGCTGTTTACCTTACCTGGCATCACAGCATAGGAACTGGTAACCTTGTTTGCAGCTTTTCACAGACAGTGGAAGCACAGGAACCAAGCAGTCTCAACACAGAAGCACACCCTGAAAAGGGTAACGACCTTCTGTGGAGTTTTGAGACTCAGTTTGGCTCTTTATAAACCTACTGGAGACCCATCCAAGGAAAGCTAGCTGAGACCTCCAGTGCTCTCGGGTTATTAACAAAACAAGCTATTAGTCCCAAGACAAGACTAAGCTCAAGCGAGCTGAATTTTTTCGTTTGAGTTCTCCTCAAATTCACATCCTGACTGCCACAATCTGCCTGATGCAAATACTACTGATTTCACAGCATGAATACCCGTCTCCTGAAGCCCATTAGGCAAGATCAGAACTAGTGTCTTTTGCAACAGTGAGGCAATGAATAAAACATCAGCTGTACATGAATATTTGTTTCCCTGCCTTTTGCAAAGCAGAAACTGCTTTTGACATAGCCCATGACCTCTTCATTTTAAATAAAAAAACAAAACCCTTTGCTATATACAGCAAAGGAGCATAGGTCTTCACCGAAAGGATTAGCAGCATCTCAGATCAAAGTTAACACCACAAGCAGACTGCAGCTCCAGAGTAGCGTTAGCTTCTCTGCACCTTGATTATTTTCAGCACGAACCTAGAGCGTGGTGTGCCTAGTAAAGCTGAGGCTCAGAGCTTATGACCAACACATCCACCACACATTATAAAGAAAGCAAATTACAAATGTTTAATGTCTTTTTGCTGTTTGACTCAGTCAATAAAGTTGAGCTTTGGGGCCAGGTAATTTGCCTCTGTAGTCTCAGAGGCACTATGCAACTTTTTTTTGCCTTATTTGTAATGGCTCCCGTTCCTGCTTTTCTTTTCAGAGAGTCGTAATGCAATTACTGTGTCTACTGTAGCAAGAAATATTGCTGAATGTCAAAAACAAAAGAATATCAAGCAGCATTGCATTATGTTGTTGCCTTTTTCTCATTCAGTATTTGAAACTGAGGCAAAGTTATCAAAAATGAATCCTTATTACTATTATTAATATTTATTTGTGCTTCAGCAGGGTTTGTTCCCCTGCCCGGAGTATTTAGCTAGTACCTAAAACCATATTGTCTGAAGCCCTCATAAAAATGGATCTCCTCTATATAAAGGAAAATCTATATGAAAATAAATTACTTTTCATGTCACGTCTATTACAATCTTCAGAGAAGACCTGAGGGACGAAGGCAATTTACAGCTATATAAGCGTATAAAGCAAGACCAGGGCACAGGCTTGCACACTGGCGTACAATTACCCATACCATTTCTCTGCTAACACACTCCTTGACCTGTTCCAGCTAGCACTCATGCAGGCAATGATGGGGCACAGTCTAAGAAAAAGCACTTGACAAGACTAGACCTCAAGATCAGAGAACCATTTCTCGTGTTTTATTTACTTGTAGAGATGGAGTCAGAAGACCAAGAATCAGATCTACTAAAGGACACAATTACCTTAGGCACTAAGGTGAGACTCCCAATACAAAAGCCAAAATTTTGATCAGTGGCATGCTGCACTGAAGGGGGAAGAAAACTGGTTAAAAAATATTTTTTCTTCCCAATTATTTGGTAAAAAAATAGAGCTTTTGCTCCCAGACTGTGATGTGATGGAGCAAGGAATCAGAGAGTGGTTCAGCATCTGAGCCCACGTTTGCCACAACTGCACAACCTCATTAAAGCATCATAGCACAGATCCTCCAAGGTTGCAAATCCGTACAGCAGGTGAAGGTAGTAAATTTACATTGGTTAACTTCAGCTGAGGCTAAGCCAATCTAAACCTGCACTGAAAATGCAGGACTAAAGGAAGAAAGTTAGACACAGCCATCTAGGCTGCACTTGAATCTCTCTGTACTTGCAGAAATTTTACATCAGTGTTTCCCTACTGACTTCAATCGACAACTACCAATTTTCTCAAATGAGTGCAGGAAATCAGACTTAATTATTACAATTTATTCCCTTGGCTCTCTACCATTTAGCAGGTATTACATCCTGTAAGGTTGTAGTAGGAACACATGGATGCAGCTAGTGCAGAAAGGGCAATAGGGCAGAAGAATAAGTTTTATGGAAACTGAGTCCTAAGCGATACTTCCCGTCAGTTACAGATACATATTAATGCTTTATTTTATATTAATGCTTTTTTAAAATGCTAATATTAATGTGTTGCTTGATTATGGGAAGATACCAAGACTATGGAACCAAGACGTAAAAGCAATATTGCATGACCAGAAGCCAAATACACAAGTCAGAGCCGTCCTCAGAGGTACAGGGACACATGTTAATCAGTCTCTTAGTATCATACTGACCTCTGAAGGCACATCAAATGGCTCGACTTCCACTTCAGTTGAGTTTGTCTTATCTGAAGGAGAAGCTGACTTTCCATCCTCTCCTGCTTTGTCAGTTTTGTCTTTTCCTTTGGCTGCTTTGGAGTCTTTGTCTTTAGATGGCAATTTGATATCCTTGATAACCCTTGAAAACTTTGACTCACGGGCTCCTCCTGAAAGTATCTCCACAGCAATCTCTATGAAGAGACGTCCCCTGAAGGAGGCCCCTTCTCCAAAACCTTCATTAAGCTCCTGGTGGTCATCCATGAGGCTGTGATTCCTGGCTGAGCCATAGAGATTGATCCAGGCAGGCCCAAAGGTAGGCAAGAACCCTGGAGATAAAGCACATTTAATGGCATTTCCATTTGGCATTAGCGCGCTCTCCTGACAGTCTGCTCAAAGAAAGCTTGCCTCTTGTACACCAAAAGCCAAACCTGGACCCATTTTTATACCAGTGGAGACCAATTCACTATTTTTCAGGGCAATTCTTAGGCACCAAGGAGCCTCTGTCAATATCCAGCCAGGGACTCTGCCAACCTGAAACTCTTTCTCAGAAGCTATTCATACTACATGTGCTGGGTGCATGGAGCCTATTGCACCTCTTGGAAAAAAACAGAGCTTGCTACTACAGACTGAGGACTGGGACACAGTGGGAGAGGCTTTCTCGCCTTGCCAAGACTGTTCACAAGCCCATGCCACTGCCCACCTTATATGATTTATCTTTTTGTTGTTGTTGTTGAAGGCCTCAGCTACAGATTTAAATTGCGAAGTTTAAGGAGGTACCAGGGGTTTGCTGAGCTGTGATAACTGACCATGTTCCACACTAGGATAACACAGCATAAATAAGGCTATAGAGGTATGCTCAAACATCAGTGAAAAGATTCCAGGTAGTGAACTTCACATACATGAGGGCTTACACACTAGTCTATGTTACCTCCTTGAGCTGTGATGGCACTTTGCTCTTCCTGGATAGGTCAGAAACACAAGCCCATTATGCCTGTAATTTGCACTTTGTGCTTTCATTGGCAGACAGAAACTAGCACAAACTACAAACTTACATCAGTCATTCCTAATGAGCTAGAACAAGTTATTGCCACAGTCACAAAAAAGGCACCAAATTACGTAGCAGCCCCGTAACAAGAAAATCAGTGGCACACCACCATACAACAAGCACAACGAGATGTAACTTCAGATTAAGCAAGAGAATAGCTTTCAGAACCAACAAAAAACTTGGATTTACTTGAGCTCTGGGAATCCCTGAAATGGGATTAATCAATGCCCAGATCTCAAGCAAGTAGATTTTACTGTAGGGACATATTTTGGAAACTGCATTTTTCCTTTTACCTTTGTCACCATCTTGTTCATTTGATATTTTCTTCAAATCGATGAAATGGGTGGCTAAGGCCACGTCATTCATGCTGCCTTCATCCCAGACCTGGATTTTGACTCTTCGGCAGAGTGGAGGGAACATTTCCTTGAAGATAATCTGTTCGTGCCATACAGGATCTGCACAGTTCTTTTGCACTGTTGTCCGACCCTGAAATGAAAGTCCAGCATATTTAACCCTAGAGGGATCAGACTCTGGAGAACAGCAGTGAGTATAGCAGAAATTGCACTCAGCAACATCTCTCCAGTCAATTTTTAAGCACAAATATCCTATCCTGAAAGTTTATCTATAAGATTGTTTATTTTCCCCTCTGTATCTAATAAAAGACCACATTATGGCTTAAGAATTCTCACCTGCATATGGTGGAGCTTGGAATAAAATCTAATTCTTCAGGGCCTTTATGCACAACACATGTCTAGGAAGCCAGACTTTGGTGTTTCTGCTACAAACTGCACATCTTCAAATGGCTTTTGAAATACCTTGGTAGTACTAATGCAGTGCAATTTGTCTCGTAAGATGAAATTCATTATAGCTGCCAGGCTGTAGGTACCAATGGAATTACCTTAATCGAGGCAATTTATCTAGTATAAAATATGATTACTGTGGCTCGTGTTCTGGGCACACGCCTGTGTGCTAGGGAGGTAGACTGGAGCTCCTCCTAGCCTGGAGGAGAGGGCAGGACCATAACACAGTCAGTGCAGCTGCGAGCCTTCTACTTTCACGTTTGGTGAAGACAAACAAGTGAAAATGCCCACGAACAATACCTCTAAACCCATATTTTACATGCCAGCCTGCAAACTCGCATGTCACCCATTCTTGTGTCTTCTTCAGATGTCTATTAAGCCTGAAGTTGCTGCACACATTTGACGAAACATTTTAACCCATACTAGTTTCAGATGTAACACTTTGCAATTTGGGTTCACAACAAAAGATGAAATCAGCACCACAGGCATCATTCTCATGCCCAAAACATCTGTAAAGCATGAACTGGAGTTCACTCCACAGCTTCCATGCACACCGAAAGCATTGCTGGTTTAAAACCTTTTCCAGTCAGATTCTTTCCTTGTGAGGTCAATAATGAAGACAAGCTCCCTGACACGGTGCTTCACGGACTTAACAGAGGAACCAAATCCCTGGGCTCTGGTCCTCTTCCACCATCAAGTCAGAAGGCAGCTCTCTGTAGCACCGTTTTAAATATTGCAGGAGCTGCAGGAGTAATGAAGCCAGGCATCGCTGAGAGTCTACTTGAATGCTTCTTCTGTTGCTACCCCCAGAAAACTTGCAAGGTTTTCTGCTGAATTACAGCAGAATAATTCCCCAGTGAATACACATCCCTAAAATCCAGATTGCACCTACCTTACTGATTTCAGTCCTGTTTTCTTTCTTCACTTTAAGGAGACCAGAATATAGGACTGACGTAATACTACACTGGGTGATTCACTGTCTTGTAACTGGATGTTTCAGTAACTTCTGCAGAATTCACTTTCCCCTCCTGCTGCACAACTCTAACCTACAGCTGTGAGGCTGATACCAGTTCTTCCACTGGCATTAAGTATTTCCTTCACTTTGTTCCTGCATAATTTAAGAATTTAAAATTTTCCTTCTGATGAAAGAAATATGCCTTCCCTGATTTACATAACAACAATATGAAGGACATCATCTCTATTGCCTGCCTATAACACAGCTAGCAGGAAAGAAGGCCTACATTTGTGATCAAGAGGATCCCAATTACCATTTGACCTGCAAACATGACCACCACATAGGGATCCACAAGGTCCTTACTGTCACCTATGAATGCTTTGGTGACATTGGCCATGATGCTAGAGTTCATCTTCGGAAGCCCTTCTGCTTTGTAAATTCTCACATAAAATCTGGCCCATGGTCTTTCAGATGGAAATCCTTTGGGGATCAAGAGGTTCCTGAAAGCAGAAAGAAGCCAAATCCTTAAAACAGAAAACTCAGACAATGAAGTGATGTTTTTCTCCAAAATTATCATCTCAAGTTAGCTTGTGTTCTGAGTAGGCACAAAAACGGGTACGAATTTGTTTCTGCATCTAAACTAAAATGTTTTCTGGTTACCATGAGAAAGTGGTACAGCATTATTCAGGAAACACTTCTATGTGATAGAGAACTAACTACAAAAGTACGGAAAACATAGTTTGGAGGTGACTTCTGGACATCATCTGGTCCAACCCCCTGCTCAATGCAGGTTCAGCTGGATCAGGTTGTTCAAGACCTTGTCCAGTAAATTCTGAATGTCTCCAAGGATGGAGATTTCCTGCTCTCTCTTTGTCCCTGCTACATTTGATCACCTTTATGGTACAACATTTTTCCTTATATATTCTCTGAAATTCCCTTATTTTAATGTGCATCCAAAGCCTCTCATCCTTCTACTTTGAAAAGAGTCCAGCTCTGTCCTCTTCATTAGACAGTTGAAGACAGCAGTAAGACACTCCTTAATGCATTTCTTAAGGCTCAAGTAACCAACCCACTCCCCCTCTTGTAGGCCATGGGTTCCAGCCCCCTGTCATCTTGGTGGCCCTCCTTGGACTTTGTCCCATATGTCAGTACTGACCAGAAACATTGCTCTTGTAAAATGTGAAGTATGCTGGCAGCTCATTACCAACTTGAATTTCTGTATTTTACGTGGAGAATGCACTTGAGTTTACCTAAGGATATAGAAAACATCTATGTACACACATCTGATAGATGGGAAGGAATAGCATCTCCTCGTGCTTTTTCTTCTTACTTCACTGCTTTTCAGAAATATTTCAGCTGGTTTCAGATCAATGAACCTTCTGTCAGGGATAATCTGGCACTTAGCCACAGGGCATGGTCAAGTCTATCAGCTACAGAGAAGTGACCCTTATGTGCCTTTCAATTTAGATGAGAGGATTATAAAAAAAACTCTCTTTGAGCACATCAGAACAGCCAGGTATACGGTGACTTCTGCTATTAACCCCGCGTTAGCAAGGCCAGGACTGAAAATAGAGCAGAGGACTTTTGTGGTACTTAGTAAAGACGAATGCATTAAAATACAACAAAACAAAACAAAAAATCTATAGCAATACTTTTCAATCTGCTCCTCAGTATCAGCTGTTTTCTGTGTGGCTTGTATTGTGTCGCCTTTGCCAGTCACACTGATGTCACACTTCAGGTATCCCTTGGCTCCCGTCCTAATGTCAGCAGGGTCTGTGAGAAGCGCCCACTTGTCACAAAAATGATGACCTGTAAGATAGACAAACAAACACGCAGCTAGAGGTGGGTGCAAAACATGCAAATATTCATGCAAATTCACCCACAACAGTCCTTGTTTCAGCCGTGCTTGATCAACCCTCCTTATGCAAGGTCCTAAAACTTTACATTAAGTCATTGACCATCACCTTGGGTATGTAAAGGAGTGAGAGGGGGAGACCAGAGTGTGCTAGGATGCTCTGGGGTCCCAGGGCTATGATCAACCCTCAGACACAGCTGTCCCATAAAGCTATGAGTAAGAAGTTCAGGGCAAAATTCAGACACTAGAGCAGCCTATGTGACTATTCAGTCAGGCTATTTTTCTTCGTTCATTAATTCAGGAGCCCTGGAGAGAGGATGGCCTGAATGATTCTGCTGTTTTGTCTTTAGATGCCATAGCTGATGCCATAGATGCCATAAATACATCCATTCCTAAAGACTGAGACAAGACCTGGTCCTTGAGTGACTGTGGAGGAAAGAAAGATATGTGTTCTGTGGATGGTTGTAAAAACAGACCAAAAAAAAGGGGGGGGGGGGGGGGGGGGGGAGGGGTGGAGATAGGTAATCTTCTCTTAGCTTCAAATTTCAGAAAGAACTGGACATCTCTGAAGATGGCAGGTCAGGTGGAGCCATGGTCACCTCTTCATCACTTCCTTCATTCTCTCCCCCTTTCTGGTCAGCCTCTATTCTTACCTTGAGCTCTCCTCACAATTTCTTCTATGCTCCCTTCTCTCTCCCTACCTCCACCCATTCTACCCCAACACATGTGGTGGACCTTCAGCTGCTCTGCAACAAGCAGGTGGATTCAGGTTTTGTAAGCATTCAGGTGCCCACTCTGACTCACTAAAGAAAAGCTGGCTCTGATAAGTGCATCCACCAATGAGCAGATTGTCAAGATGTTTTCAAGGTTGAACTTTTTTTCCCAAAACTTCAGCTGGTTCTCTGGAACCCATATAGGAAAACAATAAAAAAAATGCTAAATTTATCCCTTGGCATATACCTCAAACACCTTAGTGGAAAAGCAGTGCACCTCCCTCTTCCCTCTTCTCATCTTATTTAACAGACAAAAAAAGACAGAAAACGTACCACTTACCTGGCTGACTATACACTGTCCCCAGATCTACTTTAAAGGAGCCTATCAGCACACTCCCAATCAGTTTATGGTGCATAACCTGTTAGAAAAAGACAGATTAAAGAATGTCATTATCTCTCTTCTCAGCATAAGAAAGAGCAATCCAAAGATCACATTCGGTTCAGAGGTAACAAGCAGTGATGTTCGGCACCACCCAAAGATGGCTGCACATAGCTGCAGATACAGTGAGCATTTGAAATCTCTTCTTCCTCCATGCCTTGTGCCAATTTAGAAACCAATGCAGTCACATCCAGGTGGAATCACAGAGGTTCATCCCAGCTCCCAGGATTAAATAGGTCAGGAATCAGATGGATGCATCTTCACAGCAGATGCATTTATATTACTTATCCTGTCAGTTTAAAATAAATCATAATAAATATAAACACATGGGGCACAGCTGGTTCCACATTAGGCTGCAGAAATTGTATCACTTTCTGTGAAAGAGCCGAGTTGCCATATGAACTGAGTACACCCACAGGAGAAAGAATTAAAGTGTTTCTTTGCAACATGTCAATGTGAACAAAACCAAGAGACTCGATTCTGCTTCACCCCCCACAATATTAATGAAGTCAGAGAAGTGATATAGATGTAAATGAGACGGCAGGCAGGCCCCAGTGAGTCTGTCTCCTTATCCTTCCTGCCAAGTAATGAACTTAATTTAATTCAATTCAAATTTAATTAATAATATTCCTTTGTCAGATAATTTCTGAATCTATGTACTTGTGTGTCTGGTTTTCAAATATGTGTGTGCGCTCCATCTTTTAGACAAGGCAGATGCTAGCAACATATCCCAAAGGAAGATTGGCTCTGGAACTGCATTTGTGAAACAATAAGATTCTCATCTTGGTTCTGAATAGTTTTAAAGTCTGAATGAAACCCATTCCTTGCTTGGGAAAAAGTTTCTGAAGGCAGCCTGATTTATCTGGGAAACGTTGGCCGAACTGCAAAAAGAAACTAAAACCCTGGGTCCACAGAAACTAAATCTAAATGTTGGGGCTAAATATCCACGTATCTGAGAGTATTTTAGGGATGTAGAAGACTTCCTACCCTGGATTTCGACCTGTACATCCTTGGTAGAGATACATGCCTGTTGTAATTTTTCATTGGATATTTCATGTGACTTCATTTTGTGCATTATTCTCCACTGTGCCACTGTGATTGAGGGATCATACTCACTTATCCTTGGTAAAACCTCACTTCAACATGGAAGGTGTTGAAGTAGTGTGAACAAAGAAGCACTTTTAATTCAACACTTTGATTAAAGCTTAAAAATTAAGTGACCTTTGTGTGGAAGAGAAGCCAGAGTGAAGCCATGGCTTCACGCACTGGTGCTGCTTTCTCTCAGTCCCTGCTGACACCAGGTCCCATCATAGCACTGGAGCCTTACTCTGATGAAGCTGGACTAGGGCACCAATGGGGGAAGAAGCCATGAAAGCTGAAGAGTTTCAAAATTACACTTTTGGAGGAACTACGTGGAAACAAGAGCTTGTCCAAATTGACTATTTCCACCACAGGATGGATGGAAGGGGGAAGTCGGCTGTAGGCTTTCTGTGGCCAAAAAAAAAAAAGTTCTTTTATGATGCAGAAACAAGAGGAGGGTATGTGGTAAATTCCTATGGTCTTGTCTCAATGCTCTTTTATTTTCTCTCCAGGGCATGACAAGATGTTCAGACAGTGTTAGATGTGTAACCCTCACTACTCTAAGCTTTAGGAGATTTGCTGCGTGAACTGTGATGTCCTTGGAAATGCCTTCTATTCCTACTGAAACAATGAGGGTTTCCACTCCTTGTAGAACACATGGCACTTCTAACTGCTGAGGAAATACCTCACTGCTTCTATTAAGTGCTCTGCATCTTTCCCAGTACTTTTTCAAGCATATTTTTCTAATGCAGCAAATAAGGTAAACATGAAGTTTATAGTGAACGCCTTCATCTTCTCTGAGAGGGAGCATTGTGCCTAATCTACATGGTACCTCATTAAGGGTTTGTGGCTTTCCAAACTTGATTGACTCTATAGATGACTGAATGTTTTTCTTTGGATTTTCTGAGTGCGGACAAGAATGAGCAGTGTTCACGTAGGGAGCATTTCACTACTGAAGATATAGGCTTAGCGTGGAAGAGGCATCTACTACAAGGTTGCTGGAATGCACTGGGAGATATTAACTAAGAAAAATATCTATTCCTTAGCAGGTGCTAAGAACCAGCTAATCTCATTTTCTTCTCAAATGTAGAGTTTTAATGCAGCTAGAATAACTGCTGAACTGATGCGCAATAGCACTAATCTTTTTTGATTTCCTTGAGCTTCCAGATGCAGATGAGTTCATTTTCACAGATTAAATGAATTCAGTGCATGAGTGATTGCTAATAATGGAGGCTGCCAATCTTTGCTTTTCCTCAGGTGAGTTTCATGCTAAGCAAGTGCTGGGAAGATTTCCATACCCCAGGGTTTCCTCCTCTCCCAAAGTGTGTTTCCTCTCTTATTTATTTCTATTCCTCTGATACGTTGCCTTCTCCAAAATTGTATTGCAAGGTAGTGATTTTCTGTTTTCAGCAGCATACAGGAGCATTGCACTAGGTTAGTGTTTTCTTTTAAAATGTCATTTTTATCTAAAAGGCCTTCTTTAATTTCTTGGTCTTGCACCTTCAGCAGGTATAAATCAAAATGTTTTCTGAGGCTGACAAAACTAAGCAGATTGATACCAGTAAATGCTGGCACATTCTCCCACACACCCCAACACCCTCAGAAAGCTGGCAATTTCCCCTCCTCCACTGGATGTATGGAAGCATTATCTAAAGAATTCCAGGTCCAAAAGACTGGTCATACCTTGGAGAAAAATAACTACACACCCCTAATAGTTCACAGAAGTTGATCTGTCAGTGTTATCCTGATACTAACCATCTCAGAGGAACGTATGGGGGCCATACATTGTGATGTAAGTCATAACAGTGAGACAGTTTCTATTCCCATTCAGAAAATGAGCCAGTGTCAGCCTGTAGTAAACTCTGTACTCATGGATACATGAAGGTCAGGTGTGCAGATACCCTGCAGAAGTACAAATTTCATGTATTTGAGCTGTGGACAGCCCAAGAGCTGCTGCTGAGGATAAGGTACCTGGATATCTTAGTTAAAAACAGCTGTATCTGAGGAACTGAGATAAGCCAGAAGTTTCATTAGCCATTTGATACAAGGTGAAGCTTGAAAACTAAAACGACAAAGACAATGCTGACAACTGTTAACTAAGGTGAAATTTCTCCTTCTACCTCACAGACTGCCAAGACAGCAACATGTGTCCCTGAAAATACACACCTAATCTTCCATTACATCGAGCTTTACATTCCTTCAAATCATTGTCAGCTGCCTTTCTTCCTTTTCCTCTCCCTCTCCTTCCTCCTTCCTACTCTTCATGCTGCCTTCATAGCACTCTTGGTACCTAAAATAATTTCTCCTTTTAATTCCACTAAGAAGAAAGAAACATTTAGAGCCAAAATGACATAAACAACAATGACCTTTACTTACTGTACTGGGCTTTCCTAGGTACTTACAGAGATGTTGATTATTTTGTCGAACAGAAACACCTGTGGTCCAACGAAATCAAACACAAAGTACTGTGGAAAAAAAAAGGACAGCAGATCAGAATCATCCTTGTGATGGTAGCAGCACTGTCAGCAATGTGTCCTGGTGAGAATCGTGAGAATCTGGGGGTGTGGGAAGGTGGTGGTGGGCACAGCAAAGCCCTTCCTCTGCTCCCTGGATCACCATTTCTGTAACCCAGACCGATTTGCCCTCTCTCCAGTTGGCCCTCTCTCCTTGCATGGCTGCATAGCACGGCCCATGGCACTCTGCATCAGAGGTTATTGTCAAAAGGGACAAGAAGCATGAGGAAACCCAAAGGAGTATTTGTTCTGGGAGTTGTTTTCATGTGATTTGTCACCAGCTGGGAAAAACATACATCAAGGAAGGGTTAAAGCAGGGAAATGGTAGACAAGGGAGGATGGGGTAGTTTAGACAAATCTCCCAAATGGATCATATGGAAAAATGATGAGGCAGCAGTAGTGGGGTGAGGCAGGATGTGATAGGGAGATCAGGATGGACAGAGCTTCAGAAGAGAAAGAGCAAAGAGAGCCAAACTCAAGAGAGCCACTGCCAGTGCTTTTCCAAGCTTGAAACTCAAACAGCTCCTGGGCAGACATCCCTACACAAACAGGCAGATGCTACCAACTTTGCCCATCCCTGTTCAAGCTACCAGCCAGTGAAGAACACCCAGAACAACTGAAGAAAGTGCCTTCCCCAGGAGAGAGCACCAACCTCATTGTAGAAGGGGGCATTTGTGCCTTCCTTCACTGTTGTTTGCTTCTTCTCATCACCAATCTCGATGATCACCACCGGGTCAATGTTCTCACCCACCAGCTGCCTGGCCTCGATGATGGTGATGGCAATCTGCAGGGTGCAAGGACACCATGTACTCTCCCAGGCTCACCTCCAGCCCACCCTGGGATTTCACAGGCACATAAGGGCTGTCACCCCCTGCTCACCTGGTAGTTCTGGGATTTCATCTCCTCTTCATGAATCCTGGGCACCAGCTTTGCCCTGTGTCAATCACAAAATAGTTCATTAGGCATCTCTAGGCAAGCACTACTACTTGGACATGTTTTGGAAAGACTGTCACTAAGCTAGCATTGTTTGTGGCAGGTGGCTTTGTCACGAGCTGTTAGGCTTGCTTTCCCCAGCAGTCACTCAAACACCATCAGAGGGACATGCGTGGTAGACAGGAGTAGCCCAAGGGCTCAGACCTGTGATCAGATGAGGGCTGCGTAGCGAGGTGAACCACGGTAGCTCTCCTTGGGCAAAGCCCATGCACACAGAAAGCAAAATACCTCCCTCCTCTTCTGTTGGAATTTGGCTACAAGCACTGGTCTGCTTGTATCTCTCAGGAGCTCAGAGCACACTCAAGGACAGTTGCTCAGCTTTGTAACTGGCAATTTGGTAAGTGCCACAGTTTGTACCTGAGCAATTCCACCTCCCATGCAGAATGGTGCCCAGTTATTCTTTTACCTTTTCCTATTGCTTCTCATGAAGCGTGAAGAGGATGACAGGTTTTCATACATGGCAGAATTCAGTGTAATCATTCCTTGGGTACTATAGAATTTCATACCTGGATATGTATGGCATGTCTCTGTCTGTCATGTATTTGCCAATAGGGAAATGCTTTGCATCTGCACAACCCAGAGCAGCTACCTGCCATGCATGGGAATGATTTCACCCATTGATGCTGTCAAACCTGACTCCGTTCCTCCCCCATATGAAAAAACAACTACACAAACACTTGGTTATAGAAGTTGCTGTCCCCTTTGGCTCATTTTCATTAGCAGCAGAGTTCAGGCCCTCTCGGCACCAATTTCAATCTCTCTCTGCACTGGATAGCACCTGGTGACAATCTGTCTTGAGCTGATAATATTTTGCCAAGAAGTACATCCCACTCTGTCATGTGGAAGGAGTGAAGGGATCACTGCTGTCAGCAGATGGATTTTCTGTCAGCAGGTGTATTGCTGTATGGCAATGCCATTCCCAAGAAGGATGGAAAAAGTATTTTGGGGGATGTTAGATAAGATATGCCAAGGACAACCTTTTCCTCTTTGGGCTTAAGGATGCAAAAACACTGGACAATGCATTGCTGTTCATCAGGTCTTCCTCTTCCTCTTCTTGTCTTCCAAGAGTGTCATAGTGAAGATTCTCACTTCCATCATGATCACCTGGTGAGTAAAACAAATAAGAAATCTTTATGCCTCTGATATTTGTGAGAAAAAGATAACTTGGAGCAGTTAGCAGCAATGAATTCATCAACATGAGCTGACTATTTTGTTTATTTATGTATCATAATTAAAGATCACAATTAGGACTTGTATGGAGCAGCACGGATGAGCAGCAGCTCCCCTTCTGTGCAAAACCATATACTGCATGTAAATGCCCCTCTCTTCACCCCATGTGCATTCAGGCACATATGCGCCAGTGGCATCTGATTGCCTTATCTCTCATCTGCTAGAAAGATGGTGGGACAGACTGTGAGTTTTTTGCATGTATTTGCAGGAGCGAGTCTGCCATTCATGGTTTGTTTTAATAGTGTGGCACCCTCCGGTTCCTTCCAAGTGACTGAAGTGGAGCCTAAATTTGAAATCATTTCTCAAAATTTCAAATCACTTCCACAATGCAGAGATGATGAACTGGAGATCAAGAACAGAAAAAGAGAGTTGAAGAACACGATTCATGGGATCTCTTGTAGACAGCTATGCTCAGATGAGACAAATTGCTTCCAGTAGTGTCTATTTTAGTTCCTCACCAAAGAGAGTCTCAGCCAGTAGCTCAGAGGTACACATCTACATTTGGACAGAGAAGCCCTTCCCACACTGCTCTGCTTTGTCCTCCTAGTCCAAGGGAAGCACTACCAGCATTTCTGCCCCTTGTTGAGTGTGTTTATGTTCAACACCTGCCTTGGGAAGGGACTTCTGTGTTTTGGGTGAAAGTTTAGAAATTGGTTGCCTGCAATTGATTCTGATACATACATATAAGCACGAAATGTTCATTGACTCTGGACTTGAGCTATTTCTGGTCTAGAAGCTGCCAAGTGGCACCCACAAAACTATTGATGAGTTGCTCAGCAACACTCAGTGGCTTACATGACTTTATGGAGACAGCTCTACATCAAATGAAAGAAAATACATTCAAGTGTATTTTTTGCAAGTGCTCTATGGCACTGTGTTCCAACTACAAAACTAGACAAAGGGTTTTAATAGTGCTTCCCTGTCTCTCTGCAACGGTATAGTTCCTCGAGGAGTACTTAGAAACTGCTGATGGTAGCAAAGGACCATCCACCATACAGTAAATCTTACTTGGATTTCTAATTTTAGCACTCATCAGGTTTGAATGCAGCTTTGGCAGCTGGATTCCACAAGCCCCTACTCCAAGCAAACCACCAGACAGGTACAGACAGATGGGACTTTTGCTATTGCTGCAAAGCATAACTGCATGAGCCAGCTCCAGCCTGGGTGCCCTACTGCCCTGTTAGTGCAGCTCTGTGTTCGAGCTGACATACTTTTTAATGAAGGTTCCTCCACTGTAAGTCTCATATAACATACATGCTCTCTGTCTGCCCCTCTGGCTCTTGTCTGATGTCCCCAGAACACAGGGAGGGGGAATTGCCTCTGTGTAGACATGGTTTGCTTTGCACCCCTTGAGGGAAAGGTGTCTATTAACAGTTTTGCACCTGTAGCACTAAGCTCCCATGACAACCCCCATATCCTATTTACTCTAGAGCATGCTGTTTGATTATGGGCTTGTAGTACTCTGTACTGTTTGCTATGTAAGCTAAAACAGATAAAACTTTCCTCTCCTCAGCTGGGAACAGGCTTGTGCCACTGTGACGTCCTGCCTAGACCACCCTTTACAAGGTTTTTACATGTTGTTTCTGTTGTGATGTAAACTCTTTGCAATGCCTCTTTTGTTTTACAGATCCATTCTCCTGACATTTTAATATCTGAATCAATATCCTTTTTTACTCAATAACCATGTGTATGCTGCACATAACTGATCATCAGGAATTATTCCCTCATGTGGATCCATCAAATGGTTCAAAGAGTGACCAAACTTCCTCACTGCACACTTCCTTTGGGTCTCCTAAATCCAAATCCCCAGTCAACCAAGACAGAGCAGGTAATTTCTGTATCTTTACGAGTTCAGACCCCTCAGCAAGAAGGCATTAATGAAATGTGTGAAGATCACAGAATCATAGAATATCCACGTTGGAAGGGATCCACAAGGATCATTGAATCCAAATCCTGGGTCCCCAAAGGACCACCCAATAAATAAGTAAATAAATAAATAGGACCATGTGTCTGAGAGCATTGTCCAAACGCTTATTGAACTCCAGCAGCTCAGTGCCGCGACCACTGCCCTGGGGAGCCTGTCCCAGTGCCCAAGCACCCTCTGGGTGAAGAACCTTTTCCTAACACCTTCACTGTCCCAGCTCCATGCCGTTCCCTCGGGTCCTGTCGCTGTCCCCAGAGAGCAGAGCTCAGCGCCTGCCCCTCCGCTCCCCTCGTGAGGGAGCTGCAGGCCGCCATGAGGCCTCCCCTCAGCCTGCTCTGCTCTGGGCTGAACAAACCAAGGGACCTCTGCCGCTCCTTTTAAGTCTTTCCCTCTAGGCCTTTCACCATCCTTGTATCCCCACTTTGGACTTTCTCTAACAGCTTTATGACTTTCTTATACTGTAGTGCCCCAAACTGCACACAGTGCTCGAGGTGAGGCCGCACAGCGCAGAGTAGTGCAGGACAATCACTTCCCTCGACCGACCAGCAATGCCGTGCTTGATGCACTCCAGGGTACGGTTGGCCCTCCTGGCTGCCAGGGCACACTGCTGGCTCATATTCAGCTTGCTGTTGACCAAAACCCCCAGATCCCTCTCTGTGGGGCTGCTCTCCAGCATCTCGTCCCCCAGTCTGTACATACAGCCAGGTTTGCCCCTTCCCAGGTGCAGAATCTGACACTTGCTCTTGTTAAACTTCATATTGTTGGTGATTGCCCTGCTCTCTGACTTGTCCAGATCTCTCTGCAAGGCCTCACCACCCTCGACGGAGTCAGCAGCTGCAAGCATAAGATGCAGCATAAGGACTCTAATCCATGCAAAGACTCAAAGGCAGTATTTGAAAAATCAGTTACAGAGAACTGAATGCTTACATGGAAAACAGAAGCAAATTATAGCGTAGTATTTCTTGTAGAGCATGGAATATTTATAAAGCATAAGATAAATAAAGATAAATAAGATAAATAAACTCAAACATAACTGTAATTACTAAGAAGCTCAATAGTGTTTGGTTTTCTCTTTCTCTAAAAGCCAAGATCCCTTGCTGTAAGGACCAGAGGAAAATCTTTTTGTTTAAGGTAGTGCCCTTTAGCTAAACAGCGTTTATGACACAAAATAAGTATTCCTGTTTCTACCCAGCAGTGAGTCAAGATACACATGGCTGGTTTATTGCAGCAGTGTAATTCACAGGCTGCACTAAACCCTTAGGAGTCCATGTTTTAAAGATCCCATTAAATTTCAAGCATGAGACTGCAAAAAAGCACAAAAAAGCAAACAATTTGTTGTGGCTGAAATATGAGTTTTGGTGAAGGTGAATGGGAGGTCTGTGGGGATAGGAGGAAAATGGCAGTGGTACGGTGTTCTAGAGAATGCCTCCTTAGCTTGAGAACCAACAGAGTGTTAGGGGGTAAGAAATAAAAGACTCTGCATGTCTTACAGATGTACCTACATCTGTTAAAATTAAAAAAAAACACTCTGCCATACATTTAAGAGGAGAACTGTTACTAGATAAAGCTCCCAGCTTTATTTAGCCAGCCTATCCAGCCATAACAGACTACTAAAGTTATGTTCTGCAGTTTTTAGAACAAGCATATCTTCTGAAAGAATCATACAATGATGTATCTATCTCTAGACTATAAATATAAAAATAATAATAAATTTAAAAAAAAACTTTTAAAAACATGCCATCTGTCTATGGAAAGAATCAGGCTAACATTTTTGTTTTACTCTATCAGATACAGCAGTCTGAACTTGCAGGATCTGAAGGTGGATTTAACAGAACAGTTAATATAAAAAGAATAATCTCTCTGTTTACTTAAGAGCTATAAAGAGTTTACTGCCCATTTTATCAATATTAAGACACAATTCAAATGAGTTCACATGAAATTAGGTATAGTATAATCCCCAACTTGCTCTCGTTAGTTGCAGTATTTATTTACAGGGCCTTACCTAGTGCATCTTTGTTTGCAATAGTCAACCCTTTCTCGCCTTTTTTCTTCTTCTTCAGCTTCATGCCAGCAAACAGCCCCTTTCTGAAAAATTAAGGAAAAGCAATCATTGTAATAGCTTCCAGCCCTTCTCTGTGCTGGACTCTGGTTTAAAGACCTGTTGAGAGAGAGATCTGATTTCCATGTGAGATCATTATATTATGATTTCCCTTCTATTGAAAGAATACAGGGAAATGATCTGGATTCTTACTTCATCTAATTTTGTTTATTTTTAAAATTTGGCAGTGTACAGACAAACATGACGAGAGCAGAGCCAGAGCTTCATTTCAAACCAAGACAGCAGGAAGAGTTAAAAAAGGAAATCCAAGTTTCCAGTTCTACTGATTTCTCCACACATAATTCTTATGCCTGTGATGAGACCAGAGATAAAAACTTCTGACAAATTATAGGTTCCAGGTCAAAAGCAGTTTTGCAGTGAATAAGGTAAACATAAAAGCATTTGTTTAAACGTTATTGGTAAGGATGTGCACTGTGCTGGCGGCACATCCGCCACAACAGCTCTTGCCATTTATTTATTTAGTTCTCACTCCCTTCCAGCAGCAAAGCCACAAGCAGAGCTGGACAAGAGTTTCTCCCCAAGCTGTGTTGCAGGGGTGCTTCAGACCAGCATCTACCCCAGCTACCACTGCATGTGGCTTTTCTGCTCCCACTCCTTCTTATTCTGAACTAGGGGATTAATCTGGTTTAAAACTAAGCCTACTAGAGCTCAGTGGGGTTTTAGGCACATCATTTCTCAGACCATGCCTGGTTAAAGTCACTCTGTGGCCCCAGTAAGGCTTTCTTACTTCTTGCATTCATTCTGTTTTAGCCACAGCCCCTTGCCAGGAGCCTACCACCGTCATTCAGGAGCAGCAAGTGTTCATGGGGTGAGGTCCGGCATGGCCCTGGGCTGGCTGCCATCACGTATAAGACATGACAAGACACTCATCGGGGACCTACACAGTCCTGCTTCCTGAGAAACCAATGGCAAAATGCCCTGCAGCAGCAGGCAGTTCAATGCTGAGATAAGCTAAAACATCTCTCCCAGTGACAGCACAGAGCCAGACTGGCTATTCAGAGCTTTGTGCTGTTTTGCCTTTTCCTATTTTAATCTCCCATTGGTCCTTCAGCTCTTTTGTGAGTAGAGAGAAAGAGCAGTTGTATTTTGTAGAGTTGGTTTTACAGAGAGGGGGAAAAGGAAACATCTCTATAAAAGTCATACAGTATTTTGCCCTCAACGGAGAGTCTTTTTCTTTCCATAGCCCATCCAAAGAAGGCAAGAGAAGAGCCATGAGTCCCTCCTTCTTGGCTGCCAGCCAGCATCCCACCAAACCTTTCTTTGCCCTCTGATGGGGTCCAGCAGCAGCAATCCTGGAATAGGACACTGATGCTGTTCTGACATTTCACAAGTGCAGAACAAAAGTATGACTACAAGAGTAATAAATTTATCAGTCTTCAGTTCAGACATGACCTGCTGCTCCAAACTCTGCTCCTCCATGTCCCAGAACCAAGGCACGAGTTGATGCCCTGCAAGGAAAAGCCATGGGGTGGAAGATGGGACTTCTCCCCGCTGTCCCTGAGGAGGGCTCAGCATAGCATCTCTTCTCAGCAACAAGGAAGAGAAACACCATTTTTCCATTAAGGCTGCACTCAGATTTCCCCTTTCAGCTCGAGATTTTGAACAGAGGTTGGGGAGCAGCTGCTGTCCTGCAGTTGCATCCCTGAGAGATTAAAGTGGGGAAATTTAGCACAGCTGTACTTTGGGAAAGGACTGGCTGGTTTTTGTTTATATTCATAGTTTTCTTATCTCTTCTTCCTTTAACAAAGTGTGATTTAAGCTGCATGATTCATTATTTGAGAGGAGACTGGGGAGTGGAAATCGAATCACTGAGCACTGGAGTGTGTAGTTTAATTTTTCCAGGTTTCTGACGGATTGAACCAGTGGTTAATAATGATCCTTAAAGTCTGCATGTGTCATCTCTTGCTGCCAAAGTAGGTTTGGTAAACAGTTACAATAACATAGGAGACATACACAGAAGTTCCTCCTTAATGATAAACTGGGCAGCACTTGGAACAAGGGTGGGCATTAATGGTCTCTTGGCTTTGAATGCCTGAACTAAGACAAAAAAAAAAAAAAGAAAAAAATGGAGAAAAAAATAGTAGAGAAACTATTTTGGAAAATATTTTCATTAGATAAAAACTCATGGACTTATTTTGAATTAACCAGACCACCCTGACTTATACTCAGAAATCCAAAGGCGTTGCTCAGGATTCATTTTGCTTTACTTCATGGTGAAAAATTCACATTGTTGCAGATATCGCCTGATTGTTGTCAGCATAGTTCAAATTTCACATTCTGTATACACAGCAGTGAAATAAATGGTTCTGTTTGCAGGCAATTTGGTCCTCTTCAATTTGAAATGTCACAAAAACGTACATCAGCATAGCCGAAACATTTCATTTTGAAATGTTGAAATTACATACTTTTATATTTTGAAAACAGACTTCTTTACAACTTATTTTTAAAGCTGAGACATTCACTGAAACCCACACAAATTTGTGAGCAGTGGTGGATTTCAACCCACCTAGAACTTCCCTTGTATTAGGGTACTGCTCTCTATCATTTTCCCAATTGTTGGTAGCATTAATTCAAGAGGAGGTCTCTGTGGGCAGGATTTAATACTATGGTTTTTCCAAGGAAACAAATATACCTCGCATTTCAGAGGGGGAAACAATCTGTAGTGCTTGAGAATGTTGTGCTAGTAACTCCAGTAACAAAAAATACAGGTGGGGAAAGTGAAAACACAAAACATTTAGGATAATGGCAATATTTTTTCAGGATTTCCGTTGGCCACAAGCATGCAGTGGTAAATAGTCAGCACATTTTTCCCCGTTGTCATCAGAGAAATTGTTCGCCTGTATTGGTGTAGCAATAAAAATAAGTTTTCTGGGAAAGTGCACAGTCCAGCTAGCCAATCAAGCATGCATCCACTGAGTAAACCTAATAGCAATCAATGCTCAAACACCTGAAATCAGCTGCAAACTCAAGGTGCATTTACTTATGAAGGAAAAGTTACTGCAAACCAGAAAGGGAAGCTGATATTTAAAATTCATATTCAGAGCAAGCATGTTAAGCTTACTGGCCGGGCCCAAGAGGAACATCAGCAATTCTGAGCCCAATCACAAAAAATTCACGACTTCCATGTCCCAAACAATGCCAAAACCCAACCAGTATTGGTGGAATTGCAGTGGGTTTACGTGGCAAGGTTTTGGTAGCAGGGGGCCAGAGGGCTGGCTTCTGTGAGAAGGATCTAGAAGCTGCCCCATGTTAGATAACGGCCCCACTGCTGACCAGAGCCGAGCCAATAAGTGATGTTGTTTTGCGCCTCTGTGAGAACATATTTAAGACAGGGGAAAAAAAAAAATGCTACGCCACACACAGCAGCTGGGAGAGCGAGAGGAGTGAGGAACAGCCTTGCAGGCGCCAAGGTCAGTGAAGAAGGAGGGGGAGAGGTGCTCCAGGCGCCGGAGCAGAAGTCCCCTGCGGCCTGTGGTGAGGACCATGGTGAAGCAGGCTGTCCCCCTGCAGCCCGTGGAGTACCACGGTGGAGCAGGGTTCCGCACTGCAGCCCGTGGAGGAGACCACGGTGGAGCAGGTGGACCTGCACCGACGGAGGCTGCGGCCTGTGGAAGACCCCTGCCGGAGCAGATTCCGGGCCGGAGCTGCAGCCCGTGGAGAGGAGCCCACGCAGGAGCAGGGGGTCTGGCAGGAGCTGCCGCCCGTGGGGGATCCAGGTTGGAGCAGTTCGCTCCTGAGGGATGGACCCCGTGGTACGGACCCATATCTGGAGCAGTTCTTGAAGAGCTGCTGCCTGTGGGCAGCCCACACCGAATCAGTTCAGCAAGGACTGCATCCCGTGGGAGGGACCCCACAGCACAGGGGACAAGAGTGACCGAGAAGGAGCAGCGGTGAAGAAGTGCTATAGACTGAGCATAACCCCCAATCCTCCGCTCCCCTGCACCGCTCGGGGGAAGGAGGTGGAAAAGGGTGGATGGGGGGGAAGGTGCTCTTGATTTTTTTCCTTTGTTTCTCGTTTCTCTAGCTTGTTAGTAATAGGCAATAAATCTTACTATCTCCCTATGCTGAGTCTGTTTTGCCCGTCACAATAATTACTGCGCGATCTCCTCGTCCTTATCTCAACCCTTGAGCCCCTTTCATCGTATTTTCTCCCCATTCCTCTTTCAGGAGGGGGAGTGAGAGAGCGGTTGTGGTGGAGCTTGGCCGCCCACCCGAGTAAAAACACCACAGGAATACATTTAGAAAGTTGTTTTGTTTTGTTTTGTTTTAATGACCCAAGGAAAGCAGAAGTTAGAGGGCAACTGTAGGCAATGTCCATTAATAAAGCCTGATGTGGAAACTGGGACATCTATGATTTTTATTTTTATGTAACACCAAGACAGACTAAAGACAGTATGATTATGGAATCATAGAATCATTTAGGTTGGAAAAGACCTTCAAGATCATCAAGTCCAACTGCAAACCTCACCTACTGCTACACCATGTCCCTTAGTCTCAAAGAGCAACAGAAGGAGCCAAGCTTGAGAAAAGATGGAAATTGGAAAATGGAAAGATTTGTCTTTGAAGCAAAAAAGATTTCAGTCCCAGTGTGGCCCCACTGGTTACCTTGTCCAAAAGCAACTGGGGCCATGCAGAGAAACATCCTTCAAAAATATCAGAGAGGCAGCCAGCACAAGGCCTTTGCAGGGCTCAGCTATGGGGAAGGAGGAGAGCACAGGGCCATTTCCCAAGATGGCAGGGTAGCATTCATTACACATGGCATTTGCCAGAGAATCCCCTCTGTAAAGGTCTAAGCCAAATAAATGAAACTGTAAAGAAATTGAAGGTATAAATCCCTCAAAATAAAGAGACTCCATCATTTTAATATACAAATTGTTCATCATCCAGTGATAGTGTACAAGCTCCAAAGCTTGTGCACATGGGTTGCATCCATGCTGTTTAACAAAACCATTTAGGCTCCTTAAATATATTCTGTGATTACTCTCTTTAGATGATTTGTTCTTCTGGAAAGAAAAAAAAAGTTAGCTCTCCTCAAATTTCCACAAAAAGTAATGCCGTTTAACTCAACTTCAAGCCACAAATCTAATCTGCTGCTGAAAAATGGAAAATTACTCCTTCCCCTCTCCCCAAGATTGTGGAAACGTTCACAGGAAAATATTGCCAAGAAGGGAAAGTTCCAGGCTTCCATGCAGTTTCACCATTATGTTGCCAGGTATGTTGAACAGGTATGGCACTGCAAGAATCTGGCAGATCAGGAGGTATTTGGAATGCGGATTGAGGTGTAGGAAAAGTCTTTCATCTATCTTTGACCTGTGGTGAGGCTGGTAGTAGTATTCATGAACTTCGGTGGAGATTCAGTCCCCATATACTACATGATGGATGGTTGGACCAGATGATCTTCGAGGTCTTTTCCAACCTTAATGATTCTGTGATGATTCACTAAGACAGACGAGGATTTTGTTCCTTTCTGGAGCCAACAAGATCATTTAAGAGACACTGAAACAAATTCACATCCGAAGAGGAGGTAGAGAAAAAATCCCCTGCAGACCATGGACATCCTTGCCTTAGAGGTTTCCCATTGCAATTGCTTTGATTAGAAGGAATTAGCAATCGGCCATCTCAGTTTATCATGAGAATTGCCAAACACAAACAGAACCAAATCTGTCAGCTCTGTCTGCATGAGAACTGTAAAAAGTCTGGAGTAAGGACAACCTTTTTTCTTCTGCATGTGTACGGTGACGATGTGAGTCCTAATTTGACTGTGATCCATTGAGGTTTCCCAGAAGTAGTGAATAAGAGCGGGATACCAACCACACAGCAACATTTGGTTATACTTGGACTGTGTTGGAATTGCACCAGAAATCTATAAGCACAAGGCTTCATTTCCAGTTATCAGTGCCACAGGTCTCTGAATTCATTACCATCCTTCCTGAAAAAGACTTACTAACTGTACTCTCCTCTCATCAAGATTTATCCCGGACAGCTTCCAGATTTCCAACTTGTCAATTTTCCAAAACATCCTTTGATGCCCTTTCTTTTTCATTTAAGCTGTCCTGTCATCACAGAGGCTTCATGATGACATCTTACACTGCATAATGTTCCCTCAGATATCCAATAATTGCAATTTGCAGGCTAATTTAAGGGCAAGCTGACAAGAAAGCACTTCAGACTTGTCAGCATGAGAGTACAAGTGACCTTAGTACACACTGAATCTCCTTGGGGTTTTTCAACATTAAGTTTAAGCTTAGTTTCCTCTCAGTCAAAAGACTTCCACAAGTCCATGCTCGTAGAGAGTTAACATTTGGGGACAATACCTTCTTTCTGCACGAATGGTCACATGTCATGCATTCAGTCTTCACATCAGGACATGGGCAACAGACTTCATCCCCGGCAGCAGGGGAGGCACTCATCTCACCAAAATCTGGTGTTGGCCTCCGACATCTTAGGTGGTTTTGTCACAAGCAGAAACAAACGGGCATTTCTAGGGTGCAGGTTACCTAACTCGCTCAAGACATTTGGTATAGGATTGAAGAAATCACTTTTTTCCTCCATTATAGTCAGGAGAACAACCAGCCTGAGCTGTCTAAATGCAGGGGTGCATAGCTTAAGGAGGAACCTTCTGTCCCTTCCAAAAGGCCTCCCTCTCTGTGCAGCTTTCTACCTGCTGTCCAGGCAAAACCCAGTCCTGGACTTAAACTGCATCAGACAGATGCTTGTCAAGACCAATATACACAGCCCTGAGCCCTGGGATGGCTTTCTGTCATGCTGATACATGAACTGTGCTCCTGGTGGGCACAGAGGAACAGAAACAAGGAAATGACAACAGGGGATCCTTGGAGACACAGAGGGCAGGCACAGAAACAAACCCAATTTTATCTGTTACGTCCCCAGAGACCATCCAGAAGTCCCCACAGGGACAGGGTGAATGAGCTGCCAGCACACTTCTGGCAGCAGAAAATCCTGAGTGGGACAGCTGCCTTGCTTCCTCCCCAGAGCCCCTTCCTCCTTGGAAGCAGCAGCCTCAGCACAATTTTTTGGCATCATCAAAATTATTTAGTTCAGAAATGATCAAAGGTTCATGCAGCTCAGATCTGAGCCAGCTCCAGTGCCTAAGGACTTCAGAGCTGTGGATACAGTAACTGCGTGGACTGGGAAAGTGTTAGAAACTGAAGAAAGAGGAAAAAAACACCTCTAGCCTTCTCACATATTAATATAAAGCTTCTTAGGTAGGTCTGCATCTTTGCATTTTGTTATTTGCATGTTGCATATTGTTAGGTAGTTTTCTTTTTTTGTTTGTTTGTTTGTTTTTATTTATTTTTTTTGTATCTCCTTAAAACTCTGTGTCTTTCAACAAAACTTAGTTTTCCAAATAAGTTTGCAGTAGATCAAACAGTATCACATTAGGGGAATATTCATCTCCACACAAGTAGCTTCTATTTTCCTCAAATAATTCTCTAGGTCATATATTTTCTTTTTCCTTTATAAATGTCAAAATATAAGAGGCTCTTGGCCCATTTTATCACTTCCACAATATGTACTAGTCAAGGAAATTGATAGGAAAAGTACATTATCTCATCATTTAAACCATTCATTTCAAAGAATAAAACATAATTACAACACAACGATGGGGCCTCAGAATAAGAAGCTAATCAGTCTAAAACTATAATGCAAGCATAATTAGTTAAATCAACAACAACTTCTATTAAGCTAGTATCTAATTTCTGATAATAAATGAAGTTTATGGGAAGAAATTAATTGCATTGCATTTAATTGTCACAAAGGGATGAATAAAATAACGTTTATATACTCGGTCAAACAGAAAGAAACACCTTAATGAACAGTTAATGGTGTATTCATTTCATGCCTTCTTTTCTCAGGATTACAGAGAAGTTAAATTAAATGAACAAACAGGAAATATCTTCCCTTATCTCTTTTGCCAGTGCAGGATTGCTTCATACAACATACTGTCAGATACTTTATCCTGATTCAGTAATGAGACTCCCTTTATCCCAAAATCCATTATTTCTGCTGTTGCTCTTTCACAGCCCAGCGCCCTAGCTGTCTTAACTTGTTTCCATTCGTCCCGACTTCCCACTTGACAGGTCCAAGGATTTGCAAATGAAAAACTTCAGCTTCATGAAGGTGGATACACAATCCTGCATGACCCGCTGCTATTTAAGAATCAGCTGTGGCACACATACTGGTATCAGTTCTGAAATGTCTGATTCACATTGATGTGACACTATGGCATTATATGTCTTGTCTGAACTAATAATATATCATTAGCAATTCAGAAACAAAATTGCAAGGCGACAATACCACGGTCTGTGTTATTTATACACTAACTCTTAACTAAACAATAATAGGCTCTACATTAGCTGTTACTATTCAGGAAGGAAATTCTGCTGTCTTTATGTGTCGTTTATGTTCTGCTGTTTTATATGTCCATAAATCCATATAAAACTTTGGTTTAGTGCACTGCAGCAGTCAAAAAGTGAAATTGGTCATTAGGAACTGTAGGAAATTAGATTAAAAATATGATAAAACAACATATACCACTAAATAATTGTATTTTGGCTACTGCTTGCTGCTCCAAATGTCGCCTCTCAAAAGGGATACAAAACTCAGCAGTGGGCAGAAAACACTGCTAAGTGTGATCAGAGGGTGGCAACAACTCCTGGAAGAGTCTGTTCAGCTGGGAAAAGAGATGGTAGGCTGTGTTTTTAAGGTAGTGCACCAAGGTAAAAAATAATCCTGTGTGGCACTGAACACAGAACTGGCAGTCGACTTCACGGAGGTGGTCCTGGAGTCTCTGGAAGCCACAGCTCAGTGTCCAGCATCAGGCAGAAAAGCCAACACCACGCTGGGTGTCATCAGGACAGGCATTAGGAACAAGCCGTCAGGTGTCATTTTGCCTCTAAAGCACTGGCGAACCCACACGGAATCATAAACACCAGAAGTCACGCTGGATTTGAATCATGAATAGGTTCATTACAGCACTTCTGTCAAAATGATCAAAGCACGGCGTACGAGCTTTTGCCAGAATTATGCCTAATCGGGCAGAAAGCCTGATAGTGAAAAACTAATCCATTCTTGGAGCACATTTGAACAGCAACGTGAGTTTATCCCCAATTAGTGCTGCCTCGTGTGACTACCGTGCTCTTGATCAGGTCCGTGGATCTACTGTACTGCGGCTGAAGGGGTGTTTCAAAGAGAGCTGTAAAATAGGGGATGACATGGAGGAAATGAGCAAAGGAGTTTCTCAGTCCTCAAACCACTCAATCAGGTGACAAGTTTAAAAACAAATGAGCAAAAGTGTTCCTCGGCAAGACACATAAATCATACAACTCGTTGCAACGAATGCTGTAGAGACCAAAGAATTTAAGAAGTTTCACACACATTTATGGAGTTTGCTGGTGGGGGGTCTAATGCCCATCCAGCTCAAACTGCATGAACTGCTGAGGGCAGGTTACTGGCTCATACCTGTTTCCCAGACTCATTTCCCAAGTATTCACCCTCAGCCCCTCTTGGGAAACAGAAACTGGAGCAAAGGAGACCTTACAATCTGATCCAGTTGCTCCCACGTTCTTGGTGCTTTAATTAAAAAGTATTTACCTAGATGCCGCTATACACAGAATGACTGAAAGATGTTCCAGCAGGGGAAATACCAGGTATATTCAAGCACACTCTGGACAAGTATAATTCAAACTTTTGAACTGTGAACACAACGTCACCACGATTTAAACTCCAAAACTTTGAGGAGGCTTCAGAGATGGCAGCACCGCAGCACAGGCCCTCTGCAAATGCCGGCCATTTACCAGGCACACAAAGCCCTTGTTCTTCCCAACCCTTCCCCTTCTGCAGGAGAGCAATGACTTGCGACTGACATGTCCAGCATTCTTGTACATGGTGAGTCACAACGGCAATGAAACCACATCTTGAACATATGCAAATTAAGAGTCATATTCTGTAGCTGTTCTTATGTCAATGCACAAAAACTGGCTAACAGACCTACTAAACACAATCACACACCCACAAAATAAAGAATGCAGGTAATACACCCAGGGGGGTTATTTCTCTTGTTCCTGCACCACTTAGAGTCATTTCCCCTCTCACAGGGAGCTTGAGCCATCACCATCCAGCCTAAGAATATCTTACCTTGACTTCATGCAGGTAGAAGTGACTGCAGAAAGCACAAGGCAGCACGGAAGAGATAAACAGAAGCAGTAATAATCACTCCTGCCATGAGCAAGTAAACATGCAGTAGAGGATTTGTGTATTTTCCTTCAGGAAGAAGTCTTCAAATATGACCAGCTGAATTTAAATCAACCCTCGGAAGAGTTCCCTGAGGGCATCAGCCATACCTGTGGGCCTGAGGTGCCACTGCCGAGGGCTCCATCCTGCTGTTTTCCTTCCAGTCGCTGCCTTTTACATTGCGAGCAGGCTCTCCAAGCTCGTATTTCCATATGCAGGCAGCAGGTAGCAAACCTGGTGCCTGGTTAGTCCAGTTGGTAAACACTGAACCGGAACAGACTTCTCCCTGTGCCAACATTAACTCCTCTTGCTCTGGGGAGATCTGCAGGAGCCACACGCTGCTCTCCTCCAACAGCACCGAGCCAGAAGGACACCAAGATCTTCACACCACCAAGAGACGTCTTAGAGGGGGTTGGCTTCCAGAGTGAGCAACCCCTCTCTGGGACATTTCACCTATTTTAAGTATTTGTGTACTTGTGCTCAGTTATTATTAAGTTAGAATTTTGTTTCATTTTCTCTACTTTCTTTCTATTTCCACCCATAGATTGCCTGACTCTCTTCTCTATTGCAGCCCAGGGCTCTGGGTTGTGTCTCCCCCTTCTTCTCCTCCCATCATCCCAGTTAATACAGCATGCCATTTTTAGCCACTAAGCTTGCAAATTATTCACAACTCGTGCCTCCTGTCTTGTATATACAGCTACTTCTTGACATTTCCTCTTGGACATCCTCCAGTCCTCGCTGAGAACAGGTTACGGATGCACAGGACCTCTTTTGTTCTGCACTTCCCATAAGACCTTTTTCACACTGTTCTTAACCTTTCCTGATGCAAATAAGAGGGAGCTGACCCATAGAGGTGAAGGACTACAGGCATGAGGCTGAAATTCTCTCCAAGGACATCTTTGAAACTACGTATTTGAATTTTGGGGCAAATTCGTTCTTCCCAAGATACATACTTAAGTTTCCTGCTATGATGAAGCACCCGTAGCATGTCAAGCACCAGCAGTTTTACTGGAGTGAGAAGTGCAGCAGAGAAATGACAGAGCTTTGTGCAGTTTAACCCAAGTGATTGGCCAGATTCAGATTTCTGTATTCTTTTGTTTCTCTTGGATGACTTCTGGGAGATGGCTGCCTCTGCAGGCCTGCTACCTGCTCTGTTTGCTTCAATGGGGCACAAGGTTGCAGCCAGGAAGCTGCCCTGCCCTACAGTGCCAGCCCCAGTCACACTCGTTTGACTTGAGCAGATGGGCAAAGCTCTGCTAGGAGGAGAAATGCTAATTAAATCAGATATCTCATACAATCCTCTATCTCTAAAAAGCACACGCAAAATCCTTTTTTCCTCAGTGGAGCAGAAAATGATTTTTTTTTTTTCATTCTTCCTTCTGAAGTTTACATTTAGGCTAAAGTTCTTATTCTGTCTTTTTATCAGGGTATTTTTCATCAGTTCATTTTCTCACTTTCTCCCATATTCTTTCTGTTTATACCACAAACAAGCCACCATCAAGAATAAGCATAACAAAAATCACCAGCAGCATATGTCTTAAGTTTGGGTGATGGCGTGTCTATGTCCTGGGTGGCCACTGTTGCTTTAGCTGTCCCTAATTCTAAATCTAAAGAGACTTAATAATTTTTTTCTGAAAATAAACAAACAAACAAATAAATAAATAAATAGAAAAATAAACCATCAACTGCACTAATGAAGGGTACAACAATATTTGGTAGCTCCTCTAGTCCAGACAGACTTTTCATTGCGTAGCTTCCAACTGCATTTCCCTTGGAGGGCTGAATTTAGAAATGATCTATTATCAATAGGATGGTTTCACTAACCTGCCCTTTTTTATTATTATTATTATTATCATTATTTTTTTGAGTTGGAAGGGACCTTAAAGATCATCTACTTCCAACCCCCCCGCCCTGGGCAGGGACACCTTCCACTAGACCACGTTGCCCAGAGCCCCGTCCAACCTTGACCGCAGCAGCCCCCCTTTTGGGCTGTGAAGCCCTACCTGCGCATCAAGCACAAGCTGGCACAGGGCGGGAGGACCACTGGCTGCTTGATATCTAAGCACAGCAATATCAAGGAAAGGCTGCGAGGGTGTTACCTCCTGTTCTCCCTGCCAGGAAGGACCACATCATTATGATTCCAGCTGCAACTCCTGCTCACGTTTCCCAAATTTTACATTTCCAGAGCTACCGTGCAACAAGTAGGGCAGAAGCAGACTCCGTACATGCACACATGTTGGAATCAACCTATATTTGCAGAGCACATAGTGCAACTGGGAGGCCTACCCTAGGAACTATCCTTTTCTTTTATTATTGATGATTAAAAGAGTGATAGCTGCTATCCAGAAGGTAAATGCTGAATTATTTAAATCACTCTACATGATGTTTCCTTCCTGCATGACCACTGTACTGATAATTCCTCTCCCCTCACCATTTGCCTTTCTTCCAGCTCAGTAGGTTCCTAGCCCCTGCCTGCCATCCGATCAAGAGCAGTGAAAAATGTCACCAGAATAAATCTAGCTATTGCTGTGTCACAGAGTAAATGTTCCCTGAGAAGCACTATGTCCAGTGAAGGGATAACAGCCTTCAGGCAGATGATAGCCAAACCTGGAGTTTTCTTCAGCAGAGGTTGGCATCGTCACACTGGAACTGGTACCAAATAAAGGGGCCTGGATCTAGCCCTGGTGTTAGCACAGGGAAGTGGTAGAAAACAGCCCCAAAGGCACCTTGCCTTCACCAAACACTCCTGCCACAAAACCCTGATCTGTTCCACGTCATGACTGCCACCACAGCAAGCTGTAGAAAATGCTGGGTTTTTTTTTATTGTTTTCTGAATCTAAGGCTGAACAGAAAACTCGCTTTTACTTACAAAGGAGGTGTTTATCTGAGCTGCCTGACAAATCGAGGTGGGGGCTGTGCCCAGCACCAAGCCACAGGAAATTTAGAAGTGTAAATAGAAAGCTTATATAAGGGCAGGTTTTCAATAGTCAGTATGTTTTTAAAAGCGTCTCAGCCTCTCTTCTCATAAACAAGCCGTGCAGTCCTGGGCTAAGCCAGGCCTCCAGTGGAAGTGAAGTGGAAGTGAAGAAAGTCAAGACGTGCAGACTATTTCCAGCCTCACTCCTGCTACATGCATTAAGTTATGCAGCTTTGGGTGCTCCGTTCAGCTAATGGATGTAAAAAATTTACTTGTCCCATGGGAAGAGCATCAGGAGGCTTCCATGTTGCTTGAGAAGTGGGGTGATCTGAACCACAGGGTTTATAGCAAGGGCTGGTGCATCCAGAGAAAGACCCCACTGAACAAAGTGGTTCCTCACAACTGCTGGAGGCACTTAGCCATTAATATGTTTTGGTTTGGGTTGCTCTAATGGGTACGGAACATTGTTCTCAATTGTCTTTGAAACTCTGGGGGACTCGGTGCCTCTTGCTCTGTGGGACCTGGACTGAGCCAAGAGGTCCCAAACTGGGCACATAGCTGCCAGATGCAAGGAGCTAAGAACAGGGTTTGACGCCTGTTGTGCCTGAATCATAAATCATCTGCTTCTGGGGAGTCCTCTAAGTATTGGAACAACGTTATTTGAGAGAAAGTGATACTTTGTTAGAAAAAAATGAGAAGCTTAAATAGGCCATCTCCTCAGCAGGTATTAACCAGGCGTGTTATCTCAGTGACTGGTTGGCCCCAAAGCTGAGATTACTGCAATTTTCGATGGAGGAATCCATGTGCTGAAATCTAGGCAGAAGCATCTAGCTCATGGTCCAGCTGAAAGTAAGTAAAGTGGTCTGATGGTGCCTAGTATAAAAAGCAGAATTTGCCTTTTGTAAGTGATGCTGCAGAGCTGATCACTGGCCAAGAGAAGTACAGATGCGGAAGCATCTATACAGGACCAGAGCAGGAGCTTTGGGGCAGCTTTGGTGTTGCAGTGCGGGTGGCCGGGTTTGGAGAGCCAGAGCCTGCTGACCACTGCAAGTCCTGGCTGGTGTGGGGCAATGTTGTTGGGTTACCCCCAGTGAGTGCATTTCTTACTGAATATTGAACTGATGGGGGCTTTGATGTAAAGGAAAAGATTTCAGGTTTGAACAATAAAACAAAAGCCTTGTTAAAGTGAGCAGGGGAGCAGCAGCTGGCATGTGATTCTATGTCCCTGCAACCTTTTTTCCCCTCCCACCTACCTGTCTGTACAAAAGCTGCTCCTACGTTTTGGTCTAACTGCATAACTCAGACCCCTGCTAATGCCATTTGTTCCACTTTTGTCATGCCATAAAAATTTCCTGTCTCTATAAAAGTAAGGAAGCATCGGTGACAGGCTTGGGGCTGCGCTGCAAGAAACTCCTTCAGCTGGCAAAGCGCAGAGCAGTTTTATGCCAGGTTAGCCTGGAGGGGTCTATAAGCAGCCCATAATTAGCGCTGGTACCTCACTTAGCACCCTGTGGACGTAAAACCATGCCTGGGTCTCAGTCCTGGACAGGAACTAATCAAGCCTTTGCTCACGTGAGGCCAGGCAATACAAACATCCCTTATCAAGCTGTTTCTCACAGACAGTGCTGGGTCTCAGCATTCAAGCTTGTGTTCTGCAGCTCAGCTGCACATCCTACCTCTCCCCTAGGGACTTGTTATTTTACAGTACTCCAAATGTATTTAATCTTCAACTTTCCAAAGACTGTTGGCAAGATTTGTCAGCAAATTACTGTGGAGCTAGAAGGGAAAATGAATAATAAGTCCCATCTGGGAGGACTTAGTGCACAGTAAGATGTAAGCTTTGGGCATGGCTGTGGAGTCTGTCCCATGGTAGAAATCAGTCTCTTGACAAGGTGAGGACTAAGCCACGGCTATTTAACTCCTCTCCCTCCTTTCCCCACACACATGGTCCCAGTTGTTGAAGGCTGCCTGGGACATGGATACAAAACATCCTTAGGGCTGGCCTATTTTGTACCAAATGCTGTCGGTCCCAAAGGCAGAGCCATGAGCTCTGCCTTCTGCTCAGCACAGGGCCCTGCATCCAGCTGTTAGGACTCACTGCCCAAAACTGCAACCCACAAACTGCTGGCTGGTTCGTCCCTCTCCAGTGATGTTGCAAAATATCCTGGGAATGCCAGTTAAGCAATGACATTTGCAAAAATGCTTCTGTTTCATCAGCACATTGTTAGCACTGGAGCACAATCATTAGCTGTTCAGCAGCAAAGACTTAATCCCAAACAGATCCTTTCTGGCATAGGGACAAAACCAGAATGTTTGCTGTGGGAAGTGCTCAGCATCTGAACTCACTACATACATGAAGAGATTCTCTACCAAGTAGGCATGAAATTTAAACACCGTTCAGGAGGCTGAGAAGGTTTCAAACAAAAACGTGTCTGAGCACAAAGCAGCTCAGAAGTCAGCCTGTCTGGCAGACAGCCTGTTTTTTTTGTGTCAGGTTGGGTTTTTGTTTTAGTTTTCATTCTTTCTCAGCTGCAGGAAAGTTGTAGTTCACCTTACCAAGTCCACAACACGTATAAAGATCCAACATCAAAAGACCTGTTGGGCACATGGAAGGACCCTGTGTTGGGCACATGCAGGGAGGATTAGGGATGCAGGTTACCCTCCCAGAGTTTCACCAAAAGCAACTGCCAATTCTGGAGCACGTAATTCTGCAATTGCACCTGCATGTGTATGACATTGTAATTTTTGCACTGCCAATATGCTCACAACACTCCCTGATTTCCTATGTCCCTGCAATCCTACATCACCGACACCGAATCTCTTTCCTTTTTAAATATGTTTTTCCATCATAAACCTATTTATGGTGCCTACTTCAGTCCTAGTCTGAATAATAACAAAATAGATGTTCCTAGATAAGAGGCTAGTAGCAGGTGTTTCTGACATTTCTTGAAGTGGAACAAATATCCCACTTCTCTTAAAGCACTACGAATTCATTTATTTCTGGTTCAGTGGGGCTGTGAAATGCTAGAGCTTAACAGTTATGCCAGAATAACCTCTTATTTTGCACTGTTTTAATCTTCAGTATGATTTTAGGGGGTTATCTTCCTAACAGATTTGTATCTTTTGAAAGTCGGAGAGCAGCTGCTGCCTTCAGCCATTCTACAGATACCAAGTTTAAACTGAGCTCTTTATGAAATGGCTGGCACAGTAATTCTGTCCAGGTTCAGATAACAATCATCGCAGGGTGATTTGAGTTCGACTCTGGGTAGTTTGTACATAACAGACTGAAAAAACTCCTTCCTCATCTAGGCCTGAACTAATCAAGAGAGAAAGAGAACTAACATCACCTTGAGCAGTTATTTGTTTTTGCCAAACCCAAATCCATGGGAAATTCCAAAGGGGACATGGGACAGCTGCCACCCAGCCCCAGGTGGCCTTCTGGGAGGTGGCAATGGTCAGCCACAAGTACGTGTCCTTCATGCTGATGCTCTCAAACCCCTTTAATCCAGAAAGTCAGTCTCCGTTTGTATTGCAGCAATTCAGTTTCCATTTGCTGCCAGAAAATCCAAGCTTATAAACAGAAAGTGTTCAAGAAGAAACTGGACTTTCAAAAAAAATACCCTTTCATCCAAAGCCAACTGTATCTTGCAGATAAGAGAACCTGAAGGTTTCTCAGACAAATATCTCCTCTCTCCACTTTTACCATAGCCAACGACATAACATCATTCATCAGTATTAATCTTTTATTTCACTGGAGTTGGAGGGAAGCTGTTCAAAGAAAGGCTGTATAAAATCTCTAGAGGACTAGTGCCTCAAAGAAACGCTTTTATATCTCTGTATGTGCTTCCCATCAACATCCCTGAAAGCACCATGCCTTCACAAGGTGCAACTCAAAGGAGCTTGCTGTTATGGCATGCGAGTCGCCCTTTGCCAACAAGGGAGCACATTTGGTTGAATGGAGCCCTTTTGGTTCCTGGGGTATTTCTCTAGATGTTTGGAAGCAGCCAAGCTCCAGCAGTTGCCACTAGCATTGGTAGTATCCGAGGTGGAAATGGCTGGTCACAAATAGCTGTCCGTGTAGTCCGGCGAGGTGCCTGTCTTGAAAAGATCTGGAGTGAAGCCCTTTGCAAAGGATTGGGTCTGTAGCCCCTGTGCTTCAGATTTCACTAATATTTTACTGGAATTATTTAATAAAGAAGAAAAGCAAACAAACATGATGTAAGGTATGGCTTATATGAAGAAAGATTGTTGGAGGAATGACTAATACACTCCCTTCTGTATAAGCACACAGAGAAATAAGTAATCTCCTATTGATGTTACTCACGGAAGGAAACAATACATCACTGGTTGACCACTCACAAGGCAAGCGTCAACCAACACCCACAAATCCTTTTCCTCTGCACAGCTTTCCAGCCACTCTGCCCCAAGCCTGTAGCATTGCATGGGGTTGTTGTGGCCAAAGTGCAGGACCCGGCACTTAGCCGTGTTGAACCTCATCCCGTTGGCCTCTGCCCATTGACCCAACCTGTCCAGGTCCCTCTGCAGGGCCTTCCTACCCTCCGGCAGATCGACACTTCCCCCCAGCTTGGTGTCATCTGCAAACTTACTGAGGATGCACTCAATTCCCTCATCCAAGTTATCAATAAAGGTATCAAAGAAGATGGGCCCCAACACCAACCACTGGGGACACCACTGGTGACCGGTCACCAGCTGGATTTCACTCCGTTCACCACCACTCTCTGGGCCCAGCCGTCCAGCCAGTTTTTAACTCAGCAGAGAGTGTACGTGTCCAAGCCATGGGCTGCCAGCTTCTCCAGGAGAATACTGTGGGAGACCGTGTCAAAGGCCTTGCTGAACTCTCAGTAAACTAAATCAACAGGCTTTCCCTCACCCACCAGGCGGGTCACCCGATCACAGAAGGAGATGAGGTTGGTCAGGCAGGACTTGCTTTTCAAGAACCCATGCTGGCGTCTGGAGCACACGTTCTGTGAGGGGCGGCTGAGGGAACTGGGGTTGTTTAGTCTGGAGAAGAGGAGGCTCAGGGGAGACCTTATTGCTCCCTACAACTACCTGAAAGGAAGGTGTGGGGAGCTGGGGGTCGGCCTCTTCTCACAGGGAACTGGTGATAGGACCAGAGGGAATGGCCTCAAGTTGTGCCAGGGGAGGTTCAGGTTGGAAATGAGGAGACATTTCTTCTCAGAAAGAGCAGTCGGGCACTGGGACGGGTTGCCCAGGGAGGTGGTGGAGTCACCGTCCACGGGGGTGTTCAAGAAAAGGTTGGACGTGGGGCTTGGGGACACGGTTCAGTGGGTGGCATTGGTGGTAGGGGGATGGTTGGAGCAGGTGATCTTGGAGGGCTTCCCCAGCCTTAATGATTCTGTGATTCTGTGATTCTATGATTTTTGTCACAATCAGTTCATTATAGCAAGTCTCTTTGTTATCTCCTCGAATTCTGTGCCACCAACAAATCCCCAGTCAGAATGAACGTCAGCTGGAGCAGTATGAGATGCAGAGAGACAACACAGCCATTTGATCTTGGTGGTGAGACCGTCCTCCAACATCTCTGTCCTCGAGGAAACCAAAGTGCACAGCAGAATTTTTGACCCCTTTGTTTTCCTCAGGAATACACCAAAGAAAGACTCATGGTTTTTCATATTTGGAGTCTATTTTAAGAGCTGTGCCTTTTTCAACTCACTTCTATGAGGGCAGCATTTCTGATGGTGTTGGCTAAAATTAGAAAGCCATCATTTTCATGCTAGCCAAAGCCTTGAGCTACGGCTTGGAAGAGACACACAGTCCATGAGGACAGGGATCAGACACAACTGAGTTGCTTTGTATGAGAACAGACCATTAACTGCAGGAAACACCAAGTAATTTCACTTAACGTAAATGTCTGTCATTGCAGGCTAAATTCAATCAAATTACCTCCTGTTTTCTAAGAGTGTGCAAGCCCGGAGTTACAGCCGATCAGGCAGAGCGTGTGCATCAGCCTCAGGCTGCACATGCAGATTGGATAAAAGGATAGCTTATTTGCAGGCTTTTTGCATGGCTCCAGCCTGAACAACCAGAAACACCAAATGTTAAAGATACTCATTGTAACTGGGTATTATATGTTTCAGAAATTCTAGCAAGATGCCCAGAAAACCCACCTCATCTTCTCTGAAAGCAGCAAGAGTCAAGACCTTAGAAGAAAACTACACCTGGCTTTTGTGTTGACATTTGCAAAGGCGCAGCTTAGAAAACAAAACAAAAAAAAAATCAAGCAAACAAACAAATACCCAATTCGCCCCAGGAAACAAGACTTCCAGGTGACTTTCATATGAAAATAACTTAGGAAATATGGATTACTACTGAGAAAGAAATTAGGCCAGATGTTCAGCTGGTGTCAGCCAGCACAGCCCCTCTGACAGCCTGCTCACTTACACCAGGTAGATGCAGCTCAGCCACATGGCCAACAATTTCATCACAAAGCAGAGAAGACAAAGTTGTGAAGGCCCCATAAAGTCATAGCATGGGGTTTATCTGAGTGTGATCTGTTGCCACATATCTAGACACCAATGACAGATTGATCTCACCTGACTTCTACAGGTAGGTTGCCACATCCCAGCGAGTCAAGCCAGAAGAAGTCACCCCAATCAGCACCAAGCAGATGTCAGAAATGTTTCCAAATGCATCAGGCACCAGAAGAATCCATTTCTCCTCATCAACTGGAAAGGGAGTCTAGACACTTGAGACATCTACATTTGTCCCTGTGAATACCACCCCTGTGTGGCAAGCACAGCCTAAGCAACAGTGTATAACGGCAACAACAAACTACATCAAACCTTGTTAGAGACAGAGGACAAATCTCCCCACCCAGCGTGAGATTATCCATCACCCTGTCCTGACAGAGGAGAAAGTGACATTACAAGGCCTGCCTGTGCCACCAGTGCTTTGGTCCTCAAATGCCACCTGGTGGCCCTTCTTTGAAATCCTGATGGTCATTATGGGCAGCCTTGGAGGGTAAAAAGGGCTGTGTCGTGCCCTGTAAGTAGGAAAGTTTTTGCAGGAATGGAGATGTCTACAGTCCTGCTATCTATTGAACGTTTTAATTTGATGGGCTTTTAATAGAGAGTTTCAGGCAGGAGTAAACATCCACGGAAATAGCACAAAATATAACAGAAGGGAACAATGGGAAAAACTGCGTGAGAACAGATTCAGCAAAACTTCCCTTACGTGTGCACAGCATGACTGCATTGCTAGGGGACTCTCCCCTCCCTTTGCCTCAGCAGCAGTGCAGATGACAAGCCATAGCTCAGAGGGATGGCAATTCCCTGAGTGCTTACAGAGAAACCCAGCCTGGTGGGTGTCCGCATAGTCAGATGCTTCTTGCAGCCATGCAGAACTTGCCAAGGGAGGTGCAGCTTCTTGCTTGCTCTGTTTGGTGTGGGTTCTCTGAAAAACTCCCGATGCCTGCCTCAGTCCAAAACTGCCCTCTTAATTTCATTTCCAGTGCAGTACACAACGCAGCTGCATGCCAGCAGCCGCACAGCAGTCTGACTATGGCGTGGCAAAGAGATACACCCAGCTGGGAATGACTGTGCTTTGTTTTCCATTGTAAAAGGATTTGGAAGATTTGGAGTCCTCTTTGTAATAATTGTTCAATTAAAAGAATAAACAAATAAAAATCAGTCATTTACGCCATCACAGGTAGCTGAAGTTCTGGGTTTTTTTATTCTTACTGGATCACATTCTGCTGTCTGGTATGCCAGTGCAAACCCTGAAACAATTACTTATTGCTCTAGAGCGATACCAGAACTGCATCTGCGATATCACTACGTAGAAAGCCAGCTATTATCCACTTTACCTACTTCCCACAGAAACTGCTTTCACTTCAGTAGTTACAATAGCAGTGCATAAGAAAGCAAGACCATGAGCAGAGTAAAATACCAGGTACTTCAGCATCCTCAAAGTAAACATCTCTTGATGTCAGACAGAGCGACCTAAGCACAGGGCCCACTGTCTTGCAGCAAGCTAGAAATTGGTATTGATATTTTTGGATTGGATTCACGTCACTATGCAATTTCACATTTTCCTGTGAACTATTCAAATGTCCAAGTGCATTAGCACTGCTTATTTACAATGCTTTTCACTGTTGCGACCGTGGTTTCTTTAAAAAAAAATAAAATAGCTACAACACTGTAATTATATATTGTACCCATGAAAAGAAAAAAGAAAAAAAAAAAGTTAATAAGCTGTTTAGAGTCAATTATTAAATCCCTGAACCTGGGAACTCTGGTGCAGATCCAACACCCCAAGCAACTGGTGGAAAAGATTTCTGTTGTCTGCAGGATCAGACCCACAGAGCAGTAAATGACTCAGGCTCCAGGACCATGTAACTCTCTCAGCAGGAAAAAAAAATCTTTTTCAACAGTAGGAATAGGAAAGTTGATCTAAATGTAATCTGAGCTATTTCGGTAATTTTTTTGGCTGTTTCAAGGAAGGAGGCAAAATAGGGAAATAAAACATAAATTTCTCTTCACACACAAAACCTTGTACAGTTGTCCCAAAGTTTAAGGAAGGCACAAAATAGATTTTGTCACTAGGCTAAATTTATTTAATCTCTAACTTTCATTTGCTATTTATATAATTTAATTTATGGTAGGTTCTCAAGCAAATCATCTAAGCACATTGGCCAAGCTTTGATCTCAGTTCCACATCTCTGAGCCCCTAGTGACTCTACAAAATCCATGAAGAAGTTCTGGGTTTGGTCTGCTACAGCCACGGCAGAATTTGATTGCTAGTATCGTATTCAGAAATACTGCAAAAGAAGGTAGAAACAAGAAAATACTCCAATAACAGGCCATCCTATGTAAATCAGCTAATTGTGAAGAGAAATACAGAAAGATGCAAATAAACTTGGATATATGCACACTTACACACTCACAGGCACAGACACTGATATATTTCTCTCTTTTCTTTCAGCAAAAAGCCATTATCCTTTGCTTATGACAAACAAGCACTTCACAATTTAGGGCAAATCCTCAGCTCATAAATTGGATTAATTTCAGGAATCCAAGGCTATTTCTAGCAGCTGACCTAAGCACTAAAAGATTAAAGTGTCAAATTTTGCCCTTATTCAATAGGATATATTATCTTATTGAAAAATTTTGAAAATATCCTGTTGAAATTTTGCCTTTATTCAATAGAAATATAATTATCCCATTGAATAAGTCCCAAACCAGAGCAGTCTAAGTGATTTCTGTTCTCTAACTGGCACTGCTGGGCTGATACACACCAACTGTGAGCCAGGGCAATCCCAAAGATATTGCACTTCTGAAAAACAGTGGACAGGAAACAAAACTAAACTAAACTAAACAATAATTTTAAAAAACAAAGGCACAATAAAATATGCTTGCCAGAGACATTCATCTCCTCCCATTTGCAGTTCAGTGGAGTTAATGTTATTTCTTTAAAGACTTTTAAAGCGTAAACCTGTACCAATACAAAACTTCCTGACATAAATAAAACCCTCACACAAGCAGCTGAATGTTAAAATTCTGAGTCTTTAGTTATTTCTAAACATCTTTTTTTTTTTATCTCCCTGTAGGATGTCTTGCATTTTCACTGTCAAAAATAACGGAAAAAAATAGAAGAGACATTACCTTCCCTTTTTATCCTCCATCTCTTATGCTTTAGTGTCAAGCTGGCCTTCAGCAACTCATCCAGCACCTGCAAGACATACCTCTCTTCTTCCGTTGGCTGCCATAGGGATTCTGCCTGTGTTTATGATTAACTCACCAAGATATCCACCACACTAGGGAGAGGCTGTTTAAACACTTAATTGTATTCATGACTCTTTTCTTATTCTAGATAAGGTTTCCCAAAGCACTGGAGTATGCAATGTAGTTAACTGTTTAGTGAAGCCTCTCAAAACTCAGGAATTTTGGCTCACGGAGCTTCTTTACAGGCATGTTTTTTCCTTCTCCTGCTGTGAGTGGGTTCTCCTTGCCACCATGGTCAGGCAAGACCAGCTCATGGCCCAGACTGCATTTTGGTTCATAAAACAGCTCCAGAAACACAATAGCCTGATGTTTTGAGGTGCTACTATGCCAAAATGGGGGATGCATTTCCATTTGCAGGGTTTCATTCAGTTCAGGTATTTGCTGCACTGCTACAATTTCTGCTCCTCATCCACAATCACAGACCCTCACCAGACTCACCAATCCAGACCGCTCTCCACAGGGTACAAAGATCCCAACAAAATCAATGGAAGTTTAGCCAAGATGTTAGAGGCTGGTGGAGCAGATAGGCACAGGTTCAGGAGATCAGTCCCCTCAGGGGTTCAGAGATACTGAATATCTCTGATACCCCCTGTATGTCCTGTATATAAAGAAAACAAATTTCATGATGAGGACGGTCAAACATTAGCACAATCTGCTCAGTGAGGTTGCACAGTCTCTGTTCTTGCATCTTTTCAAAACCTGGTTGGACAAAGCCCCGAGCAACCTGTTCTGAGTTCATGGCTGACCCTGCTCTGAGCAGGAGGTTGAGCTACAGACCACCTGAGGTCCCTCCCTACCTCAGTTCTCCCGTGATCCTATTTATGATCCTATATTCTGATACTGGTAATGGTGTAGGCAGGTGTATCAGGATTCGTAGCATGGGTTGAGGATGAAATCTGCTCCCTGTAGTGACACTGCTGTTATTGTGTCCACACAAGTCATATATTCTCTCTGAACTACAGCTTAACCCATCTGCAGTATGGGAACAGTTCCTTGTTTCCCTAGGGCATTTGCAAGCATAATATAAAACTTTCAGATGATTCATACAGCAAATGATGCTCTATCACGCAATGATGCTCTATCATAGCAACACAGCAAATACAGCACTTCCATTAGTCTCTGGAGCAATACAGATGTAAACTTTGGGACAAAGCATAGCCATATTTCTAGCAATATCTTGGTCAACCTAATGAGGCCAACTGAACATGCTGACCAAATGCAGAGGGTGGTAACTAGCTGATCCTTTTCTCTTTCACATCAGACATAGATACACGCTTCACTGTGCTGCAAAGTTCTGCAAAGGTAAACCTATATCATGTATTAAAAAATGCCATTTATACAAGAGTATAAACAGAGACAATTAAGACAATTAGCACAAAAAGAAGAGACTTGGCTCACTGTGCAGTGCTTTGCCTATGCAGTCATTTTGCTACTCAGTTCAGTAGCTTTGCAACACATGTTCAAGTGCTGCCGAAGAGTCATGTTGAGGAGCAAATGGGAAAGAAAAGAAAAGCCTGATCTCCTGGTGAGAACAGTGCCTTACATCACGAAGGTTAATTTGGATCTTTTCAAACAGAAACTGCTCTCCAGCTTGGCTAAAAACAGGCTGTGTCGGAAGGACACAATAAAGAGCATCAACATTTGTTAGAATGTTTTATTATTGTGTTTTAGGTTGCATAACTGTTTTAGCACTTGGCCACTTGTTGTATATGCTAAGGAAAACACAAAGGGACACGTTCATACCATCTAGTCTAGACATTTTTCACTGGTGGGGTTTCACAGTGCAATCTGAGCCAATTTAACAGCTCACTGCTGCTGAAAAAGGACAGAGGCACCAGTGCCTTTACCAATCCCCTCTTCTGCTCCCAGCCACGTCTCTCCTGCTTACGTTATGCCAACTATAGCAACGCTGCTCTGAGCCACTTTAACTCACTAAACCACCAGAAACAAATGGGCAATTTGGAACTGGTTTGTAGGATGAATGAGGGAGTCTGGAGGCAGGAGGAAAGGAGGGAGAGCCATCACACAGTGGGGAGCAATAGGAAAGATGGAACCATCAGGTTGGCTTGGATGCTTGTGAAAAGCCTGCTTTAACTATTCATTTTAACTCCAATCATGAAGGTGCCAGGATTGCTATTTCTTCCTTCCTTCACCCAAAGATAGATTTATCCTGACAAAGTAGCTGAGAAAGGGTTCTAGGTATGTCTAGGTTGTGCTCAGTAAGACAGCAACTGGAGAAAGAAGAGGAGCCTGTTTCATAAATAAGGGTGCAAAGGAAGCAATTCAACTGCCTCAGCAGGGGCAATGAATGCCATCTGTGGTACTTCAGGACCTCACAGGTGATCTCCCTTCACTGCTCCAGAAATGTGTGCCTGCCCCATGGATCCTGTGCTACGCATGCCAGCCCCTGTGGGTGGCTGAGATCCCTGGCATCTCGAATGGCACTGGGTACCAGTGTCTATGCGGCTCCATCTTGCACATCACGCAGAAGATTAGGGGAACTGAGAGTGACCCACTAGCTTTCAGTAGGCCGTGCTTCAGGGCTGAGTTCTGAAAATTGATTCAAATAAAACAGAGGACAGAAAGTCAATCTTTTGGAAAGTCATTCCAAGCTGTTCTGGGTGAAGTTCAGTCAGTCCAGCTCTCACATTCAAGGGAGTTTGCCTCTCACAACCCTGAGCTCTCTCACTCTGCTTTTTATCTGGAGTTCAGTTAGCTCAGGGGGTATTATAACCGCCACGGATCATTACTTTGCAGAGCTGATGCAGTTTCTTTCACATTTAGGACACTGATCCATCTTAAGGAGGGAGAATCACCTCACATGGTGCCTGCCATCCAGCAGGGTCCAGCTGCCCTCAGTTCACCACACCAGGGCACTTCCTAATGTACCAGGCCAAAGGAGGCCTGCGGAGCTGTGCTTCACTGCTCTCCATGGACAAGGAAGGGGCTTTATGAGATTAAGTGACATTAAGTTCACCTTAGGTGTTTTTATTTCTCTAATTCCCTGGAAGAGGCCAGTCTCCAGCTCTGTGGGAGTCCACTGAAGGCATTACTGCACAGAGGAGCCCAGGGGAGCTAATCTGAATTAAATTTTAAAGCGGGCAAATTCAGCCACATTAATCTCTGTGCAGAGATGCATGCTCAGAGTTCCTGTGACAGCAATTTGATTTGGGTTGCTTAAGTTCAGAAGTGAAAAAAATGAAAATGCAATGAGAGACATTGCAGTGCCCTGGGGGAGGTTGGCCAGGAGCTCAGCGAGGCCTGGCTGATCCACCTGAAAGCCCCAAGGGCACGGGAGGCTGCACCATACTGACTGTGGGCTGAAAAGGGGTGGCTGCAGTGCTGGTGTGCTGTCTGCAAGCAGGAAAGGATGAAGAAACGTGTGTCAATGTCAGGCTCTCTGACAGTATCTTAGGGTTAATACAGAAATGGCAAGATATTTTTATACATAAATCATAGAATCATAGAATCACAGAATCATTAAGGTTGGAAAAGACCTTCAAGATCATCTGGTCCAACCATCCCCCTACCACCAATGTCACCCACTAAACCATGTCCCCAAGCACCACGTCCAACCTTTCCTTGAACACCCCCAGGGACGGTGATGCCACCACCTCCCTGGGCAACCCGTCCCAATGCCCGACTGCTCGTTCTGAGAAGAAATGTCTCCTCATTTCCAACCTGAACCTCCCCTGGCACAACTTGAGGCCATTCCCTCTGGTCCTATCACCGGTTCCCTGTGAGAAGAGGCCGACCCCCAGCTCCCCACACCTTCCTTTCAGGCAGTTGCAGAGAGCAATGAGGTCTGCCCTGAGCCTCCTCTTCTCCAGACCAAACACCCCCAGCTCCCTCAGCCGCTCCTCACAGGACTTGTGCTCCAGGCCCTTCACCAGCTTCGTAGCCCTGCTCTGGGCACGCTCCAGGGCCTCGATGTCCTTCTGGTACTGAGGGGCCCAAAACTGAACACAGTACTCAAGGTACGGCCTCACCAGAGCTGATAAGGCTTTCCAAGGTGATAATGATTGACTCTATTGGAAATCAACAGTGGGATTTGGTATTAATTGACACTAATAAACCAAAACCACATGAATAGTCTCTCCGAACATGAAAAATGGTGTTGTGTTTCTATAATGGAGGAAAAAGGCAAAAGCAGGTTCGTGTGGGGCAACACATCCCCAGTGATACAATGCTGATATGGGAGAGCTCCTGGCTGAGGGTTACGTGAGCCGAGCACTTTCCTGGTTCCTGGGCAGGTGGCTTCTAGAAATAGCTGTGACTCACCAGTGTTTACCCACTAATATTTTCTCAGCCCCTGACTGAAAGGAGATTAGAGAGTGTAGATGAGAGTAGCCAAAAGGTGTGGCTAGTTTTCATTACATTGTTATCTCAATTAGTTTGAACAGTGTCATCACGCTTGCAAGGGTCTGGGAAAAGCACGTTGGTGGACAGAAATGAGAAAACAGAGAGTGAGGGACCCCCACAGGCAGACACAAAGCTGGCAGAGTTTTTCATACAGTCCAGAAGGAAAGGGGAAAGAATGACAAAAAGAGTGGCTTATAGTGAAAATCCACTTGGGGATTTTATCATGAGGGCATTTTATTTATGCTGTGGTCATGCGTTAGAGCTTCTTTTGTGGACCAAGCATCCACCATTTGTGTGTTATGTGACAAGAAGTAATATGCCCCTCTATAGACCTGTTTTTAATATTCTGTGCAGTTTAATATTCTGTACAGTCCTCCCAGAAGAAGGCGGTAGAAAATGGCAGGGTACGTAGGAGGGTGACTGAGGTGACCAAGGACTTGGAACAGTTTCCAGACAAGTAATGGCTACAAAAATTAGGACACTGATCCTTGGCAAAGACAAGTGGGTGAGACTCATTAAAAGCTTGTAAATCTTTAGCGGGACGGCAAAGATGAAGAGGAAACACCTGCTCACTGTTTCTCTTTGCATAAGATACATAACTACAGTGTTAAACAGATGAACTAGTTCAGCTGTCACTGCTTAGCAAAGGATCGCATACTGTTGATATACCAGAACAGACTCAAGCTAAAACTACTCCATTTCAGAGCACAGAGGACGAGATTCTTAAATGCAGTAGTTTTTAAAGCAACGCTCTTTAGATTTATGATTAACAGATTATTATCTTTGGCTTCTCCAGCAGTTCACACTTCTTGGAGAAAGTCACTGGGTTTTCATGCATAAATTCAATCCTGAAAACGGGGTTATTGATGCAAAAGGATTGGAATAGATTTCACGTACAGCTACTGTAAAAACATTTTCCATGCACTGAAATGAAAGAAGAGTTCTTATGTAAATTAACTACAACCTGCCATAAAAGTTTGATGGCCCTTTTCTCTCTGCTTTCTGAACTGGAATCCCCTGAGGCACACAGATAGCATCTTACATTGCCTAATTAAAGCTGGTGTGGGGTCTGGAGCACACCGGGGAGGCTGTGGCCTCTGTCTCTGCCCCGCCACGGTCAGTGCCACCCTGTCCAGGAAACGTCTGGACCAGAAGTCATTCAGGCATGAGGCTTCCTGGAGGTCCAAGCCTTCCAGAGAAAGCTACCTGGAAGGAAGAAAAGCAGAGACAGCAGCAACTATGGCAAAAGAGAGCAGGGGGAGGAGTGCAAGAAACCCAGGAGCTGTTTTTTCTTGGTTTGTAGAGCTGAATTGGGAGGGGAGAGAAAGAAAACCATAGAACTACACCCCAGCACCTCTAATAACTACAGCTCCCCATTGCTACCTGCTCAACAGCTTGCCTAAACCTGGTGTCACAAACCAAATATTTTTTATTTGTTTTGACACTGCTCTTCAGCGAAATTTGGCGGCCTGGAGTCCCTGCTTCAGAAAATGCAGTGAACATGAACACTCCAGGTTTTATAGACCTCTACCATGCCCTCCCTTATCTCTTTTTTGTCTTCAGAAAGTGACAAAGCTCTGTTGATCCTAGCTATTTCCCACCCTTCAGATCATCAGAGTCACCCTCTCTGAACCCTTCTTGCTTCACTATTGGCTTCTGAGAGGGGAAGGTTTTGTGCTTCCAGCAGCAAACCAGCAGAGGCTTTTAAAGCAAAGTTTTTTAAATGTATGATTATCAGATTATTATCTTTGGATTCTCCAGCAGTTCAGACTTCTCAGAGAAGTCTTTCAGCAGCATAAAGGGCTTTAGGAGAGGGACGCCCTTTCATTAGCACCAGCACTGCCTTACCACAAGGGAAGATGTCTCCTACATTTCCAAATGCACAGCAAAGAGAGGCTCAGGTATCTACCGCATGATTGCAGTTTCTGAGTTGTATCTGGAGTGGAAGACCATGGTCTGAGAGACCACCATGGTCCTGCCCCCCCTCTATGGCCCCACTCCCCAGCACTCACAGCAGCACCTATCTCACCACAGGAAGCCCTGAGCACCACGTTGGAGCACATTGGTACAACCCCTTCTCCTTCTCAGAAACATCTATGGCACACAGCAGGACCATGGGCGCTCAGCACCTTGCAGACCTGGGTGCTGAACACCCGCAGACAAGGGTGCTATGCAGTCATGATGCTGCTCAGGGCACATTTCTGACTTGCTGACATGACTGCCTTCAGTGCTCTGGCTTGTTGTTTTTCCCCCTCACTTGCTGTGCTTAAGCACCAAGAAACAAACAAGATGAAGATCTGTTATCTCTGTAGGCCATACCCTAACTCCTACAGCACCGGATTTTTCTCTTACATGACTGCTTTTACAACAGGAACATTAGTAATTCTGATGAAAGTACACATGGTATTTTACAACAGGAACATTAGTAATTCTCATGAAAGTACACATGGTATTAGTCTCCAGAATGTCGTTTTTGCAGAAACAAAGGCTCTCTTTCATTTCCCTTCACTTATCTCACCGGCTTACCACCATCTTAACACAATCCATTTCCCCTCCTACCCACAAACCTAACAAAAAAGTGCAAAATGAAGACAGCCACATGCCACCCAACGCTCACATAAGAGGAGGAACTTGAGCTTGCAGTGAAAATTCCTGTCTCTCTTTGGCTGTTTTCTCTCCTCTTTCTACTGAGAGGGCAGTTGCTTTGTACCTCAAACAAGTTGCTAGGTCACGATCCACCCAGTGTGGCTGACAGTTCATCTCTCCTGACTCCAGATTGCTTCGGACTAAATGTCCACATGTGAATTAGTCACCTGGAGCATCTTCGTCAACAGGAGATAACAAAGCATTTTACGAGTTTGGCTTGACACCCTTCTAGAGAGCAGATGCAGGGGTAGACACCTACCAGAGGAACACCCTGAGCTCTCCAGGCAGGTTTGGGTGTAACATTTGTGGCCATGCCCCATCAGAGAGAGGGGAATGAAAGACCCTATGGTATTTCCTGGTCTTGTGATCCCATATTACACTTACTGGCATAAGAAATGTATCTAATAGCTAACACCATGAAGGCGTAGCTCCTGTTCACGTAATTCCATCAAGCTTCCTGTTCACATTTTATTGCCAAGCTTAAAACTGACCCCAGTAGCCTGGCTAAAAATGCAGTCTCCCCATACCATATTATCTGGTACTACCCGAGAGCTCTACAATGTTTGATTTTACCATCAGTTGAGAAGGACATCATGTGAGTATGCACCAGACCGATCGCCCTGCAGTGTGATCACCTTATCTGCCTGCAAAACTGCAACCATAGCCTTCACCTGTTTTACTGAACAAAATCAAATGTAGCTTGCAAAAGCTTTTATCTGGAGCCCACTGCTGCTACTGAGTACTTCAATGTTTTGAAATTATACAATGAGATGTCCCTGCTTCACATGCATCCCTTTCTCACAGTACAACAAGACTGGATTTTACGCAGCCAGATTCCTCCTGTTTGAATCAAATAAATTTCTTCTTCTCATTTGCATCCTTATAGCTTCCCACGCAGCTCAGCCATAGATGTTTTGTTTTCTTTCTGTGATAAAATTCTGTATAACCATTCAAACTCTCGTGTCTACACAACTATAGCTAAAAGCATGACAAAGTCAGTTTGCTTTCTTCCTTGGCTGTGTTGTATTAGAAAAGGGAAAGAAAATTTTTAGCAACTGCACTTCTTGGAATCCCATATAGATATGCTCTGTTGGTTTATTTAATCTACAACAAGTTTATTTATTAAAATTGAACCTGAAATCCTGTGGGAGACATTTTTATGTTCATATGTCAGCAGCCGCCTATTTTGCCTTTTTTTAACCTCAACAGAAACATATTTATACAGAATTTTCTCAGCAGTGCCCATAATACAATCCCATCTCTAGGCAAGCTTCCAAGCCTCAGCTGCCTGGTCGTATGAATGAGGGAGTGCTTTGTGCTTTAAAACCTCAAACAGCATTACCCGCAGTAATTTTTTCATTCTCCTTTCCAAAATTCATCCCATTGCCCTCTTCTGATGCTCCTAAACCCACTTTTCTAGAAATAAGTTACTTTAAAGTTAACATTGCCCACAGAATTATTTTTCTACCTTCTCATCTTTTGCACAACCAGGTAATTATTGCATCTATAACACAACATGCTTCTTCATGTGTTCAGCCCCTATCCCACGGTATAGGCTTGATAAGGGAAAGACAGTTACACCGTTAAATGCTTTTGATTTTGGTGTGAGTCAGACCGAGGCCCCAGTAATACATAATGATTTTCCTTCTTTCTCCTGAGTTCCACATCTAACAGATTAATTCCTTCCATAAGCACCCGTGAAACAACCACTTCTTATTAAATTGGATTGCTGTTAATTCTGATTTTCCCAGCCTCGTCTTTGTTTCTGTGTAGTTGCAGAGAGTATTTAGCATCAAAGCCTTGCACAGCTTCTCGTTGCTGTTCCAGTCTCAGCTTCGTTAGCATTTCTCTCAGTATTTTATCAATTTATGGACAGATGCCCACACATTTCCATAACAGACAAGGGACTTCTATGCACACCCACTGCTAATGGATTTGAAATTACTCAGTGTATTTTATCTGCAGGGCTTCTCCTTCATAATACCTGTGGGATAATTTGCAAAGCAGTTTTTGTATCATCTCCTTATTTAATTTTCTTCCTTGATGTCTCAAACCAGAATGAGACCAGAATGGTGATGTCTTCATACGGCTCTGCTTCAAAGCTGCATGCAGGCCATAAGCAAGGGGCTACAGGAGTGAGTAATAGGCAGCAATCTCTCTTCTTGCTGCCCTAATATCACTGCAAACCAGAAACCAAAATACAATGATGGCCAGATCCAGACAGTCTGTCTTCAGCTTCTAACATAGGTATTGCAGTCCCTAAAATGCCTAGTCCTCTAAACACTGTAATTCAGAGCCCGTAACATAACTCCCTGTAGAGGTGATAAAGCCTTGCCAGGTCCCACTTCCCTGCCCCTCATTTGACTTTCTTGTGAGGCAAAGGCACCCCCGTGAGCAGCTCTCTGCTCCATGAGATGCTCTCAGTCATGCTTTGGCTGAAGAGAAACCTATCTACTTGTGGAACAAAAGCACCTACAGGCTGAGAAATCGGGGGATAACTCCAGGGTCTTATCTGCACTCTACCTCTGGGTGGTTTGTGGTTTTTAATGTTCCCACATATTGCCCAAATCATTCCTAAGAGATGGATTTGATTCAGGCATAGTATGGAGAAGAGGATGGAGATATAATGCAAACTCCCACCTTTATTCTGCCAGCAGTACTCAGTTTTTCCCCTTGCAATGGCTGTTTTTCAGTTCTTGACTTCCCTTCGATTGGCAGCCCACTGAGTTCATTATGTGGTGGAGATTTAACAGCAAGTGTCAAATGGCAGGCCGGGTACAAATCTAAAATCAAACTATGACACGGAGCTTCTGCCAAGCAGGCTGGTGTGTCAACACCTCTGTTCATCGTGTGTTCAGACCAGCTTAAGTCAACAACAAACACGCAGCTAAATTTGAGGAAGTCCCTCATTATTTCAGTGCCACAGCCATGAGAATGTTCCTTGTGCCACTGGCAAAGGTTTATTTGCACGGTCATGGTTTCAGGTGCAGCTCCAGAGCACGTGAGGCCAGGGCTGTGGTTCCTTTGGCTCTTGGAGCTCGCTTCCCATGTCAGGGCAGGGAGGAGACGGCAGAGCTGGTGCACTGACCTGGCTGGGTCATCTCTGTGGGTGCCATCAGTCTTGCCGTGGTGTGTACCTCTTGGCACCATGTCACACAAATATTATACATCTCTCTGAATGGCCTGATTAACTGCTGGGTGCTTGTGAGCGTCTGTTTTAGGAAGAATGATTGCTACTTAAGGAGCACACACAAAATTTGGGTCCCACAATCTCAGTACTCATTCAGCCCTGTGTAGAAGAGAGAGCTCCTGTCTCAAAAAGCTTAAAAACCTAAGCAAATTAAGGGTGCGTTTCACTAAGCAGCCTATACGGGGCACCCCACAAGTGCATACTGAATCATGAAACAGAACAATATGAAGCAGAAACACCAAAACCACCAGCTCTTTCCCACAACCAGTCACAGCTAAAGCCCTCAGAGATGCCAGAAAGGGAACAGTCAGCCTGGGCCGTGATCCATGGACTGCAGGTGTGTGGGGCAGAGTGCCCTCTGCTTTGCAGTACCCAAAACCAAAGGAGTACCAAACCCAAACGAATCTGACCCCAATACTCTCACCCTTAATAGAGAGAACTGTAAAATAACCGGAGTCCCTGGGTCCCTGGGCTTGGGTCTGTAGCTGTGACCCGACACGGGTCCCTGCACTCTCTGCAGCAGCATCTTGTCCCTGCTGAAAAATGCAGTAACCATGCATGTAACCATGTAAGGCAGGGGGGAAAGAAAAGGAGGTGATTTTTTTTTTTATACAAGCCATTTCTATGCTCCTTTTATAATACTCTTCTAGATGTCAAAGCCAGCAGCCTACTGAGCACTGTCTGGATTATCAGAGAGAGATGGGGAAATGTAGCTGCTGCCACGAAGCACCCACCATCCAGGAAAGGAGAGAGCACAGGAGAGAGGAAACATTTCAAGCCTCCTGTGATTTGACTCATTGTTTATTCGGAGGGTTTGATTTGTAAATGGGAGGAAATTCACTTCCATTAACTTGTCATTCCACACCAAACACAAGCTGCACGAATTATAGCCCTTACTAACCAAGAAGGCGCGCAAAAGCTTTGCTGCTTCATGTCGGTTGCTCTGCACAAAATGAAGTTAGCAATAATATTTGCTCTTCTGAACTACCAGGAGCCAAAGTGGAGATGTCAAGTTACTGAATGCACCAGCACTGACGCAGACACAACCCATCTCCACGGGGCAGCAGCACAGGGGAGTGGGGCACGGGGGCCAAATATTTTTCTCCCTTACCTGGAAGCCCATTTGTTGGCTTGCAAAGCAATTGATTCCTTTTAAGCAGCAAAAATCCACTGCGTTAGAGACTTGGAAGCCAGATAAAATAGGCACTTAAGAATATAAACATGGAAGAGGAAAAGAGAGAGGGACTGAAGTTTTGAGTCAGTTATAGATTTAAATTCACATTTATCTTAATTTTTAAGACATTCATATTTGTTTTGTGAAAGGTATTGTGTAGCCATATGGTTTTTTTTTTCAGTTTGAACTTAGATATCAGTTCAAAAGAAAAAAAAAAAGATACTAACACAAAGTTGAGGCATGCTAAAACTTAATGAGTGCAAGACTGAAGCCAAAGCAGCTCTGCAATAATCATTGAAATTGGAAATGCAGCTGAGTCACCTGTGATATAACTTGCATTACCTCCGCATTTGAGCACACAGAGCCTTCACTTTTTCCAAAATCTCTGTCAAATACAGACCTGGATTGTTCTCAGACCGGGTTTCATATCCAGGAGTAGCTTATCAGACATCCTGTACCCAGGAGCCGGGATGATCTAAGAACTTTGCAGCTGACCCCCCCAGCCTGCATCTTCCCTTCTCTGTACAGATCCTTCTAAAATAATTAGCTGATCCTTCATGAAAAAAGAGTGGATTTAGAAACAGTCACATTTACACCCAATTTTTCTCTCACTTGGGAATGGGAGAAAAATGACTTCAGATAGAATAGAAATTCGGGATCTATGCAATTTCTCTCTCAAAACAGCCACTTACAGGAAATTGTCTGCAAAAATGAGCAACTGCACGTAGGAACCGCAGATTTGCAGACCTCAGAACTGGTAGCAGCCTCTGCGAGAAAGTCTGCAGGGAAAACACTAGACTGCCTTTTACCTCCTCTGCCTTCTTCACAGCTAGCGTGTTTGATGAAAGATTTAACAAAGCTCATTTAACTGTCACTATGTTTCCACACAAACACAGCATAGAATGTGAGGGAAGAAAGCTTGCTGCTTTTTTTGCAAAGGATAACAAAAATCCTTTGTTGTTTAATTGCTTTCCTTTCCAAGTAGAGGAAAGGGACTTTTACCAGCAGAGAGTGGCTGGGCTGTGCTCAGCCCCGATATCAGCGGCAGGACCCCCACCTCAAATCATACAGATCCAGCTCCACCGCGGCCACGGAAACCTCAGCTGCAGCATCAGAACCATGCCCAGAGCTCTGACCACATGCTGCAAACAACACGCTGTCCTAAACCGTAACGTGCATCGTCAGGAGCCAAAGATCTGCATATCAGAAGCTGGATAAAGCCAGTTAAGAATCCGCAGTGAAATTTATTTCCAAAAACCCTAGGCATTTCTCTTAAAGCACCTGTACAGAAATTGAAGCCGTGATAAAGTCTTGACACTCAACATCTGCTAAGGTATTTCTACAAAATGTGGGAAATGCCAGGTCAGACAACTTCCAAAACCAATTTGCCTAAAAGAAAGATCCAACCATCTTTATTTTTTTCTGATGGCAATTCCCAGGATGCCAGAGCATTCCCACTGTACTTCATTCCCTCTTGAGCTGGTTCTTGAAGGCATCTTACCTAATACTAAGAGTGTTCTTGAACACTTATCTAACCTGTGTTAGTTTAATTTATCCCCAGGGCCTTCTGGTGAAGTAAAATCCATAGCTTGGGAAACCTTGAACCATTGCCTACCCAGACTGCCTGCCGCCTCTCTGCCTCCAAAACCAGAAAAAACAATAGTCATCTCCTCGTCAGAGCAGAGGTGGCATGGCAGGATGGAGGCCAGTGTTCCCTGCTGCCCCGTGTTTTTAAAAACGCCAGTGGATTTATGACATGGAGATAAATTCAGCCTTCAATTTTGCAAGCAGTTGCCTGAATAAATCAGGTCTGCAGTGTCCCTGTAAATTCAGATTAGTGCTGCTGAAGCTGCCCTTTGTATTTATGCATCTGTCTCACCGCACTGCAATGACTGCAGCACCAAGTTTAACAACAGTTCTGTTGTTTTACCGTGGTTCAAGTACACAGCAGGGGTAAAATTCTCATTTTGGCTGGCAGTGAGATAAAAGCCTCCTACAACCAGCACTCGGGGACAGGTACGTGAATTTTTTTCTCCAGTCTTTGGAAACATCAAACTGCTTTGTCCTCTTCCTCACTACACCAAATCCTTAGTGTCAGCAGCATGTGAGCAGGGCACATTCACAACAACTGTTTAACCAAAGGCTTGTCAGAAAGAAAGGCCATGGTGCATCTGATATGTCTTTATATATATATGTATATGCTTGCTCTCTGCAAAGTAGCCATTTCTAACTATACCATGCCCACACAGTTGAAACTGTTAGCAGTGAGCCCAGTACTGTGTTTGAAACCACAAAAATTTGCAGGTTATATTAGGAATCGATCTGGTGCATTGGAAAAGACCTTTTGGCCTCTGTTACTGTTACATATTGCATTGCCTGGTTTGCTCTGGCGGACATACTATTGCAGGTATCTCCCTGGCTTTGCCACATTTCAGCAGTATTGCAGTCAGTACAATTTGGGAATAAACATTCATTCATTTAAGTGTGATGGGATCTCCATTCTTTCCCTCTAAAATAAAAAGAATTATTTGACAACCATGATGCCATGTCTAAAACTGATATAAAGGTGAGGCTGATGAACAAGTCAGTCCCAAGAGGCTGGTACAGACTGCTGTAATTAGGGAAGCCCTTCGCTTCTGTCCTTCTACTTTCATTCAGGTCTCAGTAGGATGCAATGAGGATGGAGCCCGGCTCTTTTCAGTAGTGCCCAGTACCAGGACAAGAGGCAACGGGCACACACTGGAACACAGGAGGTCCTATCTGAACACCAGAAGCACTTCTGTACTGTGGGGGTGACAGAGCACTGGCACAAGTTGCCCAGGGCGGTTGCAGATTCTCCCTTCTTGGAGATCTTCAAAAGCCACCTGGATGTGACCCTGGGCACCCTGCTCTGGGTGTCCCTGCTTTAACAGGAGGGTTGGACCAGATGGACCCCAGAGGGCCGTGCCAACCTCAACCGGTTTGTGATTCTGTCTTTACATCTTATTCAGAAGCATCGTTGTTCCAGGGATCAGCCAGATGACACACAGCCACTGCACTGCTATTCAGCGAGACAAGAAAATTGAGGGATTACCCAGAGTTAAAACCTTTTTGATTTTTACATCTCTCTTGCAGAAAAGCCTATTGACATAGCTTGTTACCGTCTCACTTCAGCCCTTTGCATCCCCGACCAGCTGCCACCAGCAGATCCTGGCGTGGGCACCACGGGGGTGTCAGGGGATGGCAGCAGCCCCAGCCAGCTGTCCCTGCCCTTCCACAAGGACGTTTCCGTGGTGGCATTTGAACAAAAAGAGTTAGGAGAAGAGGAAGCTTGCCCCACCAATTTAATGCAGTTCCCCTTCTCTTGAGAGATCGTGAAAACAGCTTCTGTAGGTACACGTGGGAACATGCACTCATGCCTCCAGACCTGGCAGGACTCACCCCGGAGCAGCAGCCAGCATTGAAGGCATCGGGTGCCACAGCCCCTGGGGACGCGCAGCCATCTCATGTCTTCTGTCACTGATGGAGAGGAGAGGATCAGCTCAGCTCTGCTGGTGAAGTGAAGAACATAACCTCGGTTAGGCTGGGACTGAAACAAACACTTATTTTGTCCTAAGTTTTAAAATTATTTTTTACTTTCCAGCTTTAAAGGCAAAGTGCTTCAACAATGGAAACACTGTTCAGATGAAATCAGCAAATAGTCAATTCAGCAATTAAAATAAAAAAAAGCAGCTATTTCATTTGCATTTTTTCAACATATAAACTATTTATCCAAAAAATATCATTCAAACAAAGTGCCTCAGCTCCAGCTTTAAATTTATTAAATTTATTATTTGCATCAGGAAGGAAACAGGATGACACTGCAACCTGAATTTTTAAAAAACATTATGATGATTCTTACAGGGATGATCATAACCTATAACATGCCTGTGTAAATAAGCACTTTGATATTAGTGTGAGCATTTTTCCCCTTTTGTAGATGAAACTGACTCAACAATTTTCTGTTTCATTTTGTTTTATGTGAAATAGATTAACTCCATTTCTCTAGAAAATGCCACTTAGCTGTACACTCTTTGAAGTGAGTGGGAAAAAAGCAAATTAAGGGTTTGGTGCAGGCATGAATCTTTTTGCCATCTCGCTCCTTGCACAGGACTGCAGATTGGTTTGCAAACTTAAACAAGTGAGAGTGAAATCTTTAGATAAATCTGAGCAGTAGAACACAGACAATTCATTTTTAATTCCTGTCTACGTTCATCCTAAGGAAGAACTGACAGAAGCACAGCCTGTGGAGCATACCTGCGAGAGGTACATGCACAGCAAGAGGAGCATGGCATGAAAGCCAAATGTCTTCCTTTGTAACCAGTCGTGCAGATGTATAAAACATTTTAGTCTTCAGAATTTGAAGTGGCAGGCTGTGGGAGTGAAATTCAACCTACTCTGGAATAAATCAAATACGATCAAAGGAAGACCTTTAAGTGATTTTTATTTCAGAAGAAGGGCTTGTGACATCCTGAAATGAAATATTTGATAGGCACAAATTGTCTAGACTGTATTTCCCTTGTAACACCTTTTCAGCCATAACTCCCATAGCAAAACGTCAGGGAGGAAGAAAACACAATTAAAGCCAGGCTACAGAATACACTTACACAGTGCTGCATCACCCAGAGCTTCTTTCCAAAGCAAGGACACTAAAAACATCTAAAGGGCATTTAATGTAAAACTAGGGAGAGGCCATGCACGTGTCTTGGCCAATAAACTATAAAAAATACTAAAACCACACAAAAAAAACTCCGGAGAACTCCTTGGCTTTGCCCGAATGCAGAGAGTAGCCCAGGCTCGTGCCAGGTGCAGGTTTGCATCAAGCCCAAAGTGAAAAATCAAGAAATGCTGCATGGCACCTCAGTGGGAAGAGCAGAAAATAGTGAATATTGCCTCTTACAGAGGTGCAGGATCAGTCCTGCCTGCAGTGGGCCAGTGCCAGCACCAAGCGTCAGCCTGGACTTACTTCCCCCCATTCAATGTCATCGTCCAGATGCTCCATATGCAATGGTTAAAGATGGATTTTTGAATCTCCTTCTGAAAACTACAGGGAAAATTATAGGAGAAGCTCTTTCTGAAATTTCGGGAGAAACACAGCACCACATTCATTGCATGCGGATGAAGACAATAATCTCCCAGTGCCTGCACCTGCAATGCGGTCCTCACATTCAAAAAAGACAGCAGCTGGGATTGGCACCGTGATTCTCCAGATTTAGACCCATTTTGATGTTCTTGCCTGCTCTCCTGCCTGTCACCAGTTAGTGACCCCATGTTCTTAGTCCTCGTAGGAGCCCACACTGAAGACCATCATGTATCTACCTTCTCCTTGACTTGGTTCTGCAGGTCCATCACACCAAAACCACACCAATTTATTTTCAACGTTAGCCTTGTTAGGAAGCCCTGAAACTCTGGACACAACCAGGGCTGTGTGCTTTCCTCTCAGGCCCTGACAATGGTCGATAGGAGATACTTGATGTCGGACAGGTGGTCCTGCATGGGGACATTTTAATTACCAATTCCCAGGGCTGACGTCCCTGTATGTGTGTGCTCGCTGTTGCTAGCTCAGCCCAAGCTGTCAACATGGTGTAACAGTGCTGTCTTCCTGGCTCTTCTTTCCCATACCACCACTCAAGATGTGACATTCAGGTAGGTCAATATACATCAGAAACTCTCCGTGCTGAAAACTGTCATCCTCACCTCAGTACACAGGGGAAGGAAATATAATATTATCACTATTGCCAACAGATCGGCGGCAGTAGCTCAGGTTCCCAAACATATCCAGTGCTAAAATGTAGAAATACCTGCTCCGATCACATAAGAAAGCTGATGGTATGATTTGCAACTGCAACAAAACAAATTGAGTTGAGAAATTTTGTGCCTAATTAAGAAAAAGCAAAAATACAAAAACTGCTTGGCTCTTAAAATTTTCATCTGATATGGATCTCTTCCTGGAAAAAGCGAGTGTCATGCTTAAATGATACGTAAAACCAGCAACAGCCTCTCCAGAGTTTAATTCAGAGACTTTTCCACCTCTTCAAAGCAGATAACTACAATCCACTTACAGAAATACCAGCACCCTATAAAGCTCTTGAATAGTTTGTAGAGAACAACTACAGCGTCAAAACAAAAGCTTCGCAGACAGCAGGTGTTAGATGGGGATTAAAAACCATGGGGAAGACAGTCACTTAAATATCACTCTTTCTGCAGGCGAATACTAAACCCTCCAATCCTTTCTGCATTACCCTTCCCAGTCTCAAAAGTGCAATGCCATCCAGAAGCTGCTAACACACAATGTCGGTTAATGTTCGTGTCTGTAAAGGCAACATTCAAACCATGCTAAACCCCTCTGCTTACATTGTTTTAACAGGCTTTAAAGACATAAATTGGTACAATATGACTATGTATTATATATTTGTTTGGGGTTTTAGTGCCCATTAGTTTGCCATCAGAATGGTCTGATGAAAATGTCAACTTGAGTCTAGGGTGGCCAGTTTACAAAATCACACTGGGAAGTTAAATATTGACAGTAAAAAAGCAAATATTAAAAATGACAACAAAAGGCCATGGTTCTCAGCCAAAGTCTGTGGAGACTATGAGAAAACATAAAATCACCGTGGCAAAATATTGTCCATGAATCTCTCTGGCATCTTTTGTCCCATGTTCAGGAGAGTGTTTCAGACCCACAGAGCCTCATGCTTTGAGCAACCCCACTGCTGTCCAGCCTAGAGAACATCAGCTCCGCTTTGATAACCTCCTTCCTGCCTTCCTGAGTACTTTCAAGGCAAATCCATACAAAAGCTCCAATGCCATCTCCCTTACATGCCATTTTAAGAACGTCACACCAATTTCTTTGCATCTTTCCACCCATTTCTTCCCTCATCCTCCTGAAATTCAGCCACCTCATCTCTGTCTTTAAGGAACGTCACATGTCAGCCCTTCTTTACCACTACAGCTACAGCATGGATGAGGGTAAAATCTACAACCTGATCCAGAGACATCACCGCGTGCAAGTCTTAGACAACCACAAAACACACATCTCTGAGAATATTACTGCTACCTCTGTACTCACTCATTGCTGCACTGGAGAAGCACGGCCCCCGTAGTGTTCACAGCATGCCCGATACTGGATCTTCTGCTTGCGTTTGCACAAGTTGTTTGGATTACACCATCGGTAAAGCCAAGAGCAGACCGCACCAGGGGCTGTAACTTTGATATCTGCAATTGAAGGCACTCAGGGCTCTGCTGTGCAGAAGGATTCTGGGGCACAGGCGTCCATATTGCCGTACCCAGCAGCACGGTTCCTCTCCTTCAGCCTCAAGCTCTCGTTTATCAAAATGATCTTTGATAGAGGAGAAAGACCCTAAACCAAACAGAAATCAGACCGGCAGCGTTTTATTCACAACATTTACATAGAACCACAGGCAGACAGCTTCGTATCTGGAAGGGGTGACCTGTGTTCAGTGATGCCATCATTTTAATTAACTCCAAGCTATTCATTAACACCTCTGGGTTGTTCTTTGCTCTTCGGTATCTCAGGATAGAAGTTTTAATCAGCTTAGTGATTGGACAAATAAGATTTTTTTTTCCTCTATGAATTTATATATTTAAGATCTGTCTCTTAAAGCTCCTGAAAGAATTGGATGATGTAAGTCCCCCAGGGAGGGTCTCTGACACTTTTAGACTACAGGGTTATGGGGTTGGATGGTTTTTTGCATTTCACACACTCAGAACTCGTTAGTCAGAGCATCTCCTCCAGGGACATTTGACAGGGTACCTATTACAGCGCAGGGAAAGGGGGCATGGAAGAAAGGAACACGTATATGACATTATGCATGCACACATCCCTACCAGCTTCATACAAACTGATGTTAGACCCCTGGGTTTCATCAGCAGTGGGCAATGCTCTGCAGCACTCTTCACAGCAAGGGCAGGGCTGTCTCTGCTATGCAGGATGCAAAACAACTTTCTAGGCAATTAAAATTGTAAGTTCAGTCAAGCTTGTAAATCTATGGCAAATTCATCCCTTCAGGGCTCTGCGCCTTTTAGACAGAGCCCAGTAAAGACAGCACAAAGCTGGGGCATCTCCTGAGACGTTTCCCTCACGTTCGCTTGCATTTGACCTTCTGCTGACTTGAGCCCTGGCAGGAGCTCTGACTTGCAAGCCCTGGCAGCAACCCAGAGAAGGAGGAAATGGAGTGGAGGACGTCTCCATCACCTCTAGAGCATCAGTGCTGTATTCTGCAGGTATCCTGCACACATCACGGTGATAGCTGCAAGACCTTTCTGATCCTATTATAAGGCATCCTGCAGGGGCAAAGTATTTTTTAAGGGGGTATCTGTACTACTTATAGGTAGATGACAACTTTGCTATTTTTACTTAGAAAAATAAAATGGCATAATGCAGTCGCAGTCATTCTCTTCTGTCCTAGTTAGAGCAAAGATGAGCCTGCAGCAAAATGACTTAATACAGAGTATGATTCAGTAATTTTCAGAGATAGGAACTCTATTTTAGGTATTAATAGGATGTCCCAAACCCCAGAACTTCATTCATTTTCAACTTTATTTTTATTTTCATGTTCAATAATTCTTTCCTCTCCAAAAAAGTGAGACTGCTCCCCCCATCATCTATCCATAAGTAGCCTCATGCAGCCCAAGCTTCTGAGCACTGAAGTCCCAGGCCCATAAGTGACACACATGGAGACAAACATATGAATTAACTGAGAATGCCTGTGCTATTATAATAACAAAGCCTAGAACTGCTCCTGGGATTAAACACAGATCTGCAGCAGAAAAAAATCTGATCTGTGCCTCAGCAATCTGAATGAGCTGTTGGCAGACAGGGCAAACCTTTCCCCAGAGCTGTAATTAGCAAGATGGATTCATCATTACATGAGAATTTTTATTTGTTTAGAGGAGAGAAAAAAAAAAAGCCTCCTGGTATCCTGGTGATCACATTCATTACCAAAAGAAAGTTCAGCATCTAGATGAGGGCTGGGTACAGACCTGTAGGTGGCCTTCCCTGCTGCAAGATTCAAGAGTGTGAGATGGGTTTATTAAATACGTCAGGGTCCTCGGGGACTTTGCTGAGCCACCGAAGGCTGGCACAGAAGCTGAACCTGCAGGAGACATCAAAGAGCTGAGGCCAGGCTGTTTGAAGCCAGCAGCTTTCTCACAGCTTCACCCTGGCTGAAGGGAGCTCGGCCCTCCTGGCCACGCAGGCCCCGTCCGTGCCAAAGCGGGCCCGGGAGCCAGCAGCTGGGCCAACATCACCGATGGAGATCCTGCGCCCAATTCAACCTATTGTTTCTTCACCTGTGAACACAGTGGGACACAAGGGGGTCTGAAAAGGGGTCTCCATGTCCCCCTTGCACCAGGTGGTGTCTCTCGGCTGTTCACGGTTCAATCCCTAACAACAGACATGAGGGCCCCCAGGAAGACCAGGGCCTGCTCCCTGCTGAGAGGAAGCTGCCAGGTCTCTGGGACACAGGGATCCACACCCAGACGAGCTGTCCCAGGCTGTTTACACCCTGGCAGAGTTTCCCCAGAAAGACCGAGTTAAACAAATTCACTGTACGTTTTGGGGATGGCATTTTCAACCCGATCTGCTGCTAGGACATTTGATCATTTCCTCTGGTTGCTCCTAAGGTGTGGGGCACAGCCTGTCCTCCCCTGCTGCTGGCACTACGTGGAAAAGCAAACTGCTCCAGGGACGATGCTTTTCACAGAATCACAGGATGGCTGAAGGTGGTAGAGACTGCTGAAGTCTGGTCCAGCCCCTGATCAAGCAGGGACAGCTACAGCAGTTTGCCCAGGACCGTGTCGTCTGTTGTTTTGCGAAGTGGTAAGCCAGCAAATGAATTAAATTCATTCCCTGCACAAAAGGCCAGTATTAATCATTCACATCAGGGCCACAAGAAACTGACACCACACTCCCCAACTGCAAACATGGACGGTTTTGTTGGTGTAAAACGGGCTGAGGCTGTAACTGCTCAATAAACCCCCCGGTAAGTCAGAAAAGCACTGGCCTTTGAGGCGGGAGATGAACCAAGGCCTGGCCACAGGACCACCGCAGGAGACAAGAGGCATCTATCCCCACAGCAGGCATTTAAAAATATATATATATTACTTACACATACCCACACATATGCACACATACACACACCCTGCTCAAGAAGATTCACAATTTCTGGTAGGATTTCTGTGAAACCTTTGTAGGTCCCTTCCAACCGAGCAGTTCTGAACCTTTTCAGCCCACAGCTGCACGTACATTGGGTGCCTGAGACATGGAAACAGCAAACCACCTCATGGCAGCTGCTAGAAAAAGCAAAAACCCTCTGTGTAACACTCCCACGTGGGAAGTGACCTCCGGGGACACTTCAGCATCACAGGCCATCTCCAGGAGACCTCATTGCTCTCTGCAACCACCTGAAAGGAAGCTGTGGGGAGCTGGGGGTCGGCCTCTTCTCACAGGGAACCAGTGATAGGACCAGAGGGAATGGCCTCAAGTTGTGCCAGGGGAGGTTCAGGTTGGAAATGAGGAGACATTTCTTCTCAGAAAGAGCAGTCAGGCACTGGGACGGGTTGCCCAGGGAGGTGGTGGAGTCACCGTCCCTGGGGGTGTTCAAGGAAAGGCTGGACGTGGGGCTTAGGGACATGGTTTAGTGGGTGACATTGGTGGTAGGGGGATGGTTGGACCAGGTGATCTTGGAGGGCTCTTCCAACCTTAATGATTCTGTGATTCAAACATTTTTTAAAAAGAAAGGAGCACAAACACGATAGGCAGCTCAGAGGCGGGCAGCAGAGGAGCATCACTAAGCAGCCTGCAGCAGTGGCTGGGTCTGCCCCCATCCCTCTTCCCCTGCGTGGCCCCTGCATATCCCAACCTGCTGCCACCACCCGTGGCTTCGTCAGCCCCAAAGTCACCACCAGCAAGACTCATCTGGCCCCTGCTTCAGACACAGATGTGATTTTACCCAGGAGATGCATTTAGCAGTTATAAGCATTACTCAGGAGCAGAAAACTTCTTCTTAATAATACATTAAGGCAGTTTGAAATGAGCTGTACCAGCCCCTGCACAGAAATGGGTCACTGCAGAGCAGGTTTATGCAGCCAGCAAGCCCAGCAAAGATTCCCAGGGCAGAAATCTGCTGAGGAGCAGGGAATGGCAGGCAGAGAGAGCCAGCTGCATCCAATCTGTCAATAAACTTATCCCCAAAAGCCAAGACTTGTTTGGAGGTAGGAGCCCAGTTCTGCGAAGTCTTTTTTTCAAGCTAAGCCTGATGCCGGAGGATGGCTAGTCTTCACCAGATGTACATGATGATTTAAACACAAAAACACATGCACACAAAACAAGACTTGTTATTTGACAGTTAAGCTCAAATGATTTCTCCGAAGCATTTCAAAATTTCATTTGAATTCATTTTAATTTGAGATAATGAATGAATTCATTCGAGATGCATTTAGAGATTTTCTGTCATTTTAACTTCAGGTGTAAGATTTGATAGGCAGTTTGAAGCGTGCTATTAAATTATCTTTTAATTTTGGACCTTGGGGCCATAGTTTAGGACAGAGCATACTTCAGGCAGAGGAATACCATGAGACCATGTGAGGACAGAAGAACGGGCAGGTGATGTCCCAGCAGAGCGGTGGGCAGCTCAGGTATGCCACTGTAAATCCCCCTGTGAGCACCTAATCCCATATGAAGAACAACCCTGTTCCAGAAGAATGACTCAGCTTTGATGAGGAATTACCTTCTTCCAGAGATGCCCTCCAATTCCCTGCAACCGAAAAATTAAACTTTGTAGTGGTTATAACCAGAGAGATTTTATTTTGGTGGCATAACAGTTAAACACGAGTTAAAAGGTGCAGTTGCTGGTGCATGCCTCCAAGCAATGTGGTTTCTTCTCAAAGACAGCACTGCTCTGTCAGAGTCCTCTCTGCTCATCTGCTGGTTGAATACCTGCTGGCCTAGACGTCCTTTCCAACCCCAGACCTTCCTGAGGCCACCTCTGCTCGGAGGACCCTGGGATGCTCAGGAGCGGTTGGGACAGGTTTCATCTCCACCCCTTCTCGTCCAGCACTGCAGCACAGCCAGGAGCCGATACACATAGCAATAGCATTCCTGTGAGTGGTAGCCAGCTGCATGGTCCTACCTATTTTTACTGTTCTTCCTCTGTCAGGCCCCTTCCTTCGAACCTCACCTCTCCGGCACAGCGGTCAGCACAGAATAACCGATCCCAGAAAGGCAGATTATTTCATCATGGTAACTTTCTTCAGTTAAGAAAACACAGTGTTTAATCGAACTAAACCGATCCTTACGTATTTTAAGAAATCCACCTGAACTCTTCTCTACCCGAGGAAATGTAAATATGTGGAGAGCATCAAAAACTCTTAAGGTCTTTTTAGTAGGATCTAATAAGACCTAAACACCAAGAATGATTTCTTCCTTTCTCCTCTTCTCTCCTCCCACAAAATATTACCTGACCACATCCTGGCACCAAGACAGCCCAGAAGAACCCGTAACCCAGCACCCAGGGAAACACCAGTCCTCAAACGACGTGGGCCAACCTGTCTCAGTGTGCCCCCAGCTGGGGTGTGCAATGAGCCAGCTGAAACCGCCACGCTGAGAGGAACCCAGCCTCATTTTGCTCACGTGGGATAGTCCAAAGGGGTTGGACATGGGGTTGACACTGCTTTTGGGGACCCTTTCAAGTGCAAAGGCAGCGATGGGGACCAGGCACTGCACCAAGCACAGGGAGAAGCCACTTCTGCCCTTAGCACTTGCAAAGGCCAAGTAAAAGTGACAAGGCAAGCCAGGAACTCAACGCCTTCCCAACAAGCCCCTCCACTCTCTGCAGATGCGATTCAGCCAGGAACAGGAGGGGAAAGGGCCTCTTGCTTTAAAAAAAAAAAAAAGTACCTTTTCCTAAAAACAAGAGTTTCTGGGTTACTGCTCTCACTCCTAGCCTGTGAGGAGCAGACACATTTCCCTACAACAGATCAGTCTCTCATATTTTGATGCAAGACTGCTCTCTGTTGGTCTGGGGAAGCCCTGCCTGCTGTTTGCATCCTGTTAAAACCCTGTCAGGCAGCAAGCCGTATTTTTCCAGTAGCAGCAGGACAGTGGTGCCATTGGCAGGGACTTAAAAATCAGTTTATGATAAAAATAACAATTTGTCCTGTGTCACGAGAAGGCAGTATCCAGATTTTTCCCTTGATAAGTGAAGCAGTTGTTCTGTCCAACTCAAGCAAGGACTGGAAACAAGTCTTCTAAATGGGACGCTAATTTTTATGTATATATAAATATATATTTTATTTCATCTTGCTTCACTCATTCCCCCCAGCATCTGCACCCCCTGTACAGCTAGCCTGAAGACAAACCCACAGGGCACCACAATTTTAGATCCTGCCCTCTGCTTAATAATGGATTTGACATGTATCTGCTCTGACGAGTGGAAATGAAAACAGTATCTCCCCCCCACCTTCTGAAACGTTATCATCTGCCTGTCACTGTGCATAAACCTTCAGGTTCATCACCGACATCTGTTCAGTCCCCTCAGGCCACAGCTGTAAACTCAGCTCTCTAGGAAGAAAGCAAGAAATACTGGACCAAAGAAGAACATTCACCAACGTTATCAGACTTTTCAGCTAAAGAAACGGATATTTTTATAAAAATCCCTATAGAAGTTCAGCTAATACTGTGTTGGACTGCCTTACCGGTAACTGCTAAGGGGAAGAGCTCTCCTTAGTAATTCACAAGGTTGGAATTACAGGGACGGCTTAGACAAATAGCTAGTCAGGATCAATGCAGAGGAAGAAGCGCAAGGAATGCTACAAAACTGAGCTTCAACAGCTTTTCTTCCAAAAGCAAATCCCCAAACTATTTCTGAATGAAATGGCCACGCTAGCCCTGTCAGACGTGCCCCTTGAAGTGCCTACGGGCATCTGAGGGAATACCAGGTCCGAGGGGATGCTCCACATCGATTTTCTGCCTGTACATTACAAACACACTTCAAATCGTCACCGTCCCTGGGGGTGTTCAAGGAGAGGTTGGACGTGGTGCTTGGGGACATGGTTCAGTGGGTGACATTGGTGGTAGGGGGGTGGTTGGACCTCTTGGATCTTGGAGGGCTTTTCCAGCCTTAATGATTCTATGAAATTCACTATTTCACCCTCCCAATCACTATTATCAAAAATAGCACGTAAACAGAGCGGGGCTAAAGCCACGTTCCTCTTGTTTTTAAGGTCTCTCAGACTCGGGTTGTCCGGGCTGCTCAGACACCTGTGTCCCACACAGGTTCTCAGCACGGAGCCACGTAGGTAAGCCTGCCCTTTTGGGGTTACAGCATCAAATAAACGTGAATGTCAATCAGCTGCAGGTGAGGACTAACAAAGTCCTGTACCCCATCCTTTTCTCAGACGTTCCTGGCTCTATTTCAAAAGACCAAAAACTGATAAACTAAGGTAAACTTAAAAAAGAGCAGTATTTAAAAACCAGGCTGTATTTTGTGGTGGTTCAGGAGCTGCACTTTCCCAGGAACTGAGCTGGGCCTGCACGCAATGCCATGAAGCTGAGCAAAGCTCGGAGACTGCCATGGCAATGCAAGGTTAAGCTAAGGCTTAAACTAAGGTCCACTCTGGTATACAGCACAGTTAATGGGAACAGTGCATCAGGTTGCGTGACGAGTGTCACTCATCAAATCAATATTTGACAAAGGCTTAGTCCTACTATTTAGCCAGTTTTATAACCAGCTACACGATATTCTGCAAGTAACATTTTAACCAAGTCTGTTTTCTGGAATGTCTTGATCCGGCAGGCAGAGCTCTGCCTGACAACTACATAAAACTGCCTCAGGTCAGAAACGTTCTCCAGCCAAGAACAGCCACCTTAAGAATATAGGAATACTTTTAATTAAAAAAAAAAAAAACTATTGTTTAATCCTGTCTCTCGAAGTCAAGACAACACAAGGAGAAGTGCTGGCACCTACAGGACGTGTGTAGAAACTTCAACCTGCTGAGTCCTACTGTAGTGTTCCCACTGTAAGGTCCAGGCAAACACACGTATGATTTCAGAGTATTTACAGCTACTTCATTTAATTTTAGAAGCAATTGGAGGAACACCCTATCACTCCTTTTTGACACGTGCTTTGTTTTTATACCTTGGGTGTAAAAGCAATCCAGTTAACGCACGGTGATGGCTGGAGGAGTTCAAAGAGCTGGAAGATAAGCCATGGGGGTGCCTTTACAGTTCTCCTCCTGCTGGTTTCCCAGACTGCTCACACCCTAGGCACCTCTCGTTTCAGTGCCTAACTTCTTCCCCAGATTTTTGGGGCAGGAATGGCACATTATGGTGGGTATTTAAGAAGCCCATTTCCAGTTCTCTGTACTGTACAAGTGAGCTCTAGGACACAGCATGTCAGTACCCATACTCTTCCCCTTCTCTCAGTGTTTCTTCTCAACTTGTTCCTTCCCTTTTCTCATCATTGGCTTCATCTCACCTCTATTTCTGTTCCTAGGCTGAATATATTCCTTCTATTACGACTCTTTTCAGTCAACAACACTGGGCCAAAACTACTTAAACCTTGTGGTTTACCTGCTCACCATGCGTGCTGCAGGCTCGCATATACATTGCTGCAGAAGAAACTTCCAGCCCCCTGCTCGTCACAGAGACTGTTATATTGCAGGCAACTGATTTCCTTCTTCCTGTTGTTTCTAAATCACTCCCCTTGCAGGAGCCGGGAGCTTCCTGTAGCTTCAGGAGCAGCACACAAGCTGAAGAAACAACAGAAGAGCACCTTGCTGCATCATCCCAGGAGAACCTGGAACCGAGCTCCGTGCAGTTGGATGCCAAGGGCCAGGCAGCCCAGGGACACGAAGAGTTGTCAAGATGGGCAATGCAGACGCATGACTAGGCTGAACGCCCATGGGTACTGCGATGGGAAACAGAGCAACGGAGGCTCCCCCCTCCCGATACGGAGTTTTATGCAGTAACTGCGGTGAAAGAAAGTCTTAAGCTTGACAAAGGCTTTAGGAAAGAAAACGTAAAACAAAAAAACACAGATTTTTAATAACAATAGAGACGTAAGCAGAGATTCAAAGCCAGATGTTACACGCATGTGACAAGTGCAGCGCAAAGCAACCCAGAGGAACGCACAGGCCGGCAGCAGGCAAAGAGCTGACGCTGCAGCACAAAAACCCACAGGAAACAGAGCATCAAGAGGCAAGTGGGCATAGCAGAAACCGTGCCAGGCTTGGTCTACAGGAGAAAAACAAACAAAAGCTGCAGCCCAGGAAAAATAAGTTTAAGTCCTGTCAAAACCATAGAACTGAACTCATAGCTTTTACGAACAAAATAGCAAACAGGCTGAGATGAGGCAAACAAAGAAACCGCTGGTCTCAAGTGGTGCAATTCAGAAGACACACTGAAGTCACCACCAGCTCTACCCTGTTGTCCTCCAAGGTCTCTGGCCTCAGCACCTTGCTGCTGCCCTGGGCTCCAGCCCCAGTCTTGGTGTTGCCATCAAGTTTCCTTGCCACCAGCTCGGGTAGCGCCGCAGGGCCACCTGTTCGCACTACGGCCACGTCGATAAAACCACTCTCATGCTGGCAGTGGAGTACCAATGATCCAGGCAGCTTTACAAAGCTGTGTTGTGCTGCGTTACTTACCTGCTGTAAAACTGGCTGGATGCTCCCCTGGGCCAGCCATCTCCCAACACACAGCTTGAATTTTGTGTGGTGTTCAACTCTGTCCTGCTTAAAACCAAGCATGTAAGATTGCTTCCTGGATTTCTAACCAGGAGCACAGGTTGAGGTTGAACAGGACTCCAGGAGTGCTGTGGGCCGTGAGCTCAGATCAAGTTGCTCAGGGCTCCACCCAGTCTTTTCTGAAAACCTCCACAGCTGGAAGCCACACAACACCTCTGGGCAACCTGCTCCACTGTCTGACTGTCTTAATGGTGAAAAAGTTTTTCCCTATGTCCTCTGCAGGGGGAAAAAAACAGCAAATAAGCAATTGTAGAAAATCATGTTGTTGTAGTGCAGAAAGAGAAGAAAATATTGGTCATCTGTACACTTATTTTTGAGATTCTCTCAGTGCTGCTTGGACTTGGACTGATAGTTGTTTGATGGTTGGCAGGGAGTCAGTAATGGGTGGAAATGGGGAGCCTAGAGATGCAGGACACAGACCCATAATGCAAAGAGACAAGGATTAAACAAATTCAGTTTTCATTAGCTTGCACGAATCCAACATCAGTATTCATTAAAGCCGTTATAAAGCAGTGCCTCCACCGTCATATTCGCATGACATTCAATTCACTTTTGTGAAGCTGTGCAGAGTCATGTAACAAAGACTCAAGGACACCAGGAGTTACCTGCAACTCCAGAGCCTGCAACACTGAAGAAAGCAATACAAATTTGTACAACGTGAGCACATCATTCAGTATCATTCCATTTCACATGTACAAGCTGGAATGAGGAGCAGGGGATATCACTGCAGACCCAGAAGTGTGTCCAAACCCCGTTCAATTCCCAAAGCCTGCCCAGTCCCAGCTCACCCTGGCCCAGTTCCAAGAGACAGACTATACCAAACAGTTCCTAAGCAAGTAATCTTGATATCCAATTAGGCCAAATCCTTCTACAAGAAGGCAATAAAAAGTTAGGCTGCGTTCAAAAGCAGCTGACCTGTTTGTTATTTCCAGGGGGTGGGAGGATTAGTATTAGCTGTATGTGCCGACCAATAAAACCTGATACATTTCATCTGTGATGGACAAGAAGCCTTTGGTTCTGTCCTGACAAAGCTAGAGGCACGCATTTAGAGTACTCAAGTGGAACAGAAGTCTTTGGGGCCTTACAAGGACATTCTCAAGTAAATCTGAAATAGAATAAAGGAAGGCTTAAATCCAAAAAGGATACCATTAGTTTTCTTTCCTCATCTACTTCTGTATTTGTTTTTTTGTGTTGTAATCAGACTCTCTGCAGTCGTACTGCTAAGATGAAGCCTAGGCTTACAGGATACATTGTCCTGAATTATTTATCCACCCATTTGCAGATTTTCCACGCTGTTATACCTACACAAATTATTGAACAGTTAACAGTTTATTGAAAACAGCTACTCAAATATTGCCTTGGAAAATGTTTTAACACTCAAATGAAAAATAGCTCATGGTTAGCAGCAACATGACGATCACTATAAGCAATAAAGATATCTGCGGTAATTCCGTAGCACTGTTTTGAGTGACTGCCGTCACTGAAATGTGCCAACAGACCTACACAAAGCCAAATGAGCTTGCAGTGCAGTTTGCTTCCGATGCCATTCTGCTATAAATCAGACTTCAGCTGAAAGGGATTGCTTCAAAGGAAGAAACAAACAACAATTTTGGTATCACTTCATCTAAGCTCTCAGTCACAAGTCTCTTTAGTCAAAGAAAATGGATCAGATACCACCTGTGCAGCTGCATTCAATTATAAACACTACCGATTGTAGCTGAAGGAAGAGACACAGCATACATCATCTTGTACTTTCCCTTCTCCTTAGAGGTTAAGGTACAGAAAAGGCTACACTAAAAAAGTTTTCTCTTTATAAAACTGCATTTCTGCAGAATTGGATGTATATGGAAACAAGATATTTTGATAACATTCGGTAGTCTTGAGCACTACGGTGCCAGGGTGACATTTTATTGCTGTGCCCAAGATGACAAAACTGCATGTGAAGGATTCTGCACATGGTTTGACCTACACCACAGTTTATTTGTAAACAATTGTTACATGTGCCAATAATTTAATTGAACACAGACTTTGTACATTTCAATGTATAATATTAACAACGTCACACTAGAAGAGTTCAACTGTATTCAGTTACAGCTGGACTTTAAAACCTTCAAAATACAAGCCAGAAACACTGAACAAGAAAAAGGAAAATCTGAGAACAATGGTGGAAAAGGAAAAACAACTGTGAGATGATGTCATGATCAAAAAACTTGAAAACAAACAGAACACTTTCTAGTTGGTTCCTGAATATCCTCAGGTGCACCCATCTAGAATGATTACCATGTGGTTGTGCCAGAGCACAACGCCAACCTCTCTTCGAGAAGTTAAAAATAGATCTTGCTGAAGACAAACTTAAAATAACTTTACAATGTTGTAATGCATGTGATTTCCCCCACTGTCAATAAAACTACCTGAAGAAAAGAAATTCATTTCATTTGTCTTTATTTGCAATACAATATAAAATAGATTCTTTTGGTATGAGGATCTTGGAGATCTTATTTTTTACACCACAATTAAAACAAAAGTCACATACTTTTGAGTAAAGCCTCTGGACCATCCCAAGCACTGGAGCTGTAGCTGAGTTTCAGGTATTTTACGGACTTCTTTGGTTGCAATCTATTCGGTAAACTTCAGATATGCAGACTTGAACACTTAAGCTCCTAATTCAGTGTTGAAGCAACAAAATTAGAGAAGCTTGATTTCTAAGAACTGCAACGTATCCGGAATCCTCACCATTAACGGTAAAATTTGTGGGTATTCAATAACTCTGAAAAGCAGACAACTTTTATTTAGAAGCTTTAGACAACCTAGTAACAGAGGTTATCCTTCACTCAGTAACACTGAAAGAGATGCAGCGAGAACAAAAACTGAAATCCATTCTCAAACTTCCGTACAACAGATTTAACTTGCACTATCATCAGTCCCGTGCTTGTACAGACAGTGTGCATGGCAAGATTCAAAACAATACGCCAAACTAGCTCATCTACTGCAGCTCACTGTAGCGCTGAAAGTATTGTCTATAGTACTGAAAGTGTAAGCCATCCTCTACTGATTAGTTCCTCTACAGTGCTAGATATTGGATTAATCTCCACACAACAATTCTCACAGTAAACTTGGTTTCTAGCAGACTGACATCCATTTCCTCTTTACTTTCCTTTGAAGGAAGTAAGGCAACGTAAAAAAACGCTATGGAGAGTATGTACTTCCAGTACAAGTCACTGTAGTGTAAATAAAGAATTTTATATAGATATTCTAGCTCCCTAATTTACACAGAATACTAAATTCAGTTGCTGTTGGTAAAATACAAAAACAAAATAGATGTAAAAAAAGAGCAGCACTGAGCAAACTGAAGTACTACAGACTTCCAGTTTCTTAGAGCACAAGTCCCACACTTACACTTTAGGAATGTATATAAAGCAAAGGAGAAAAGAAGAATGGGATTTTCACAGTCGCAGCTGAAGTCGCTGCATTAACCTACCATGGTACAGTTTCCCTTTTTGAACTTCTGTTGTGTTTTTTCATGCAGCCATACAGAACAGAATACAAACCCAAACGTTGTTATTTTTCTCCTCACTTTTTTTCAGCATCGTCTTTGCCGCAGATTCTTGGTCCGTAACATAACGTAGGCTAGTAATGGCCGGATGGTTAAGTCTCGTTTTTAATTATGACTATTTAAATCAAGGTAGTTCCAGAAGAGAGTTGTTGGCAGAGTACTTAGACGCCTGGGTTAAAAGTCTTAGTATTTCAAATCTCTTGTTCTCCTCATGTGCTATATGGGACAGGCCTGTTTGTGTTTTTTTTTTTTTTTTTTTTTAAAGGTGGCAAGAAGTTGTTAATGCCTAGTATAAACAACGTGAAATCATGCTACATAAAATCATCCCCTAGAAATAGTCAGAACATGATTTTGGATGAAAAAACTCACTGTAATGTTTGTCAAAATCAACAGCTAATGGTTCAAGTAAAACAGATTCAGAGAAGTCTCTGCCTACACATCCTCTGCTGTTGTTTTCCTTTGCTAATGACAGTCATGAAAAATAAAGAGCTCTGTTCTTTCAAACATTAATCAATAGCACAGATCTAGTTATCTACCTTGAAGTCAACTTATGACATCAGGAGTTTTCCCATAGTGCTCATCAGCAGTTTCAAATAACAATGAGGGACAAACTCCCAGTGTGCCCAAAATCTCAGAAACTCCTCGTTTCGTACACAGAGCAAGACCAGTCCATTGTCAACAAGAACCCTACAAACAGAGCCAACCACTTCAGCTCTCCCTAATTCCACATCTCCACTGAACTCTGCCAGAGATGAAAGTGCACCATTCATCTTCAAAGTGGCCTTAATCATCAGCAGGGCTTCAAGTCTGCCTTGATAAACATCAAACCTCTTCCTATTGTGCTGATTCGTCACGGCCTGGTATTAGGCTAAACAACGTAATTCAACAATTCTTAATGCCCCATATCACCATGATACTTTTTTTTTTTGAACAGTTGGTATCACTGAGCTTTCAGAGGAAGAGCCAAATGTCTTACCTTTATACAGAAAGATTTTCAGTAATACAGTACAAAACTAAACAGAATTTATGTCTGAGTAATGAACATAGAAAACTACTATTGCAATTTTGTGGTGACAGCATAGAAATTTAACAATCATCAGAAAGCCTACAAAGGGCGTGTTTAGTTATAAAAGAAAGATTGTCTCAAGATAAAAATAGTGCTGACAGCTAAAAAGCTCTCTGTTGCAGCAATATACGCAGTAATGAGTAACAAGTTCTAGACGGTTTAAGCATTTCCCCAATACTGCAACACGATACATTTTTGTAACACTACTTTTACACGGGTTATGCTGCAGCAACAGTACACTTCTTAGTCGTTGGCACTATAAATTAACCATAAGAGAAGAAAGGCATTCAGTGATCAATGCGTGAGAATCCCTATTTGACCTGTTCTTTAGGTGTGGTTGAAATAAAAACCGAGGAAGGGGACCGTCCGTTCCATTCGGATAACACACCCTCCTTGAACATGAGATTCTTGGCAGGAAGCGGAACACCCGTATCTGCAGGAGAAGGCTGCAAGAGTGAACTTGAAGAACCAGCATCATGGAGCTGATCCAGTGTTGAAATACCTTCCTAAAAGCAATAAATAAATAAATAAAGGCATCTTAAAAACAAGAGAAATAATTAAGGATTTAACAGCTAAAATATAACAGGCTATTCCAATCTGCAAATAGAGTTAGTGTTTCTGAAATATGCTTAATCCAAATCACTTTGAAAGCAAAACCAGAACAAACAAAGGGCAGCAGGAAATAAGCACCCAGTTGCCTCGGCTGCATCTGTGTGCACATATTTAGGTTCCATGAAGCCTTCAAGGAGGCCTGAGTTTTAAAAATAAAGGGAAGACCTAGCAAATTGAATGTAAAGTTATAAAATCCAGAGGATAGCTACTGTGTCAGTCTGAGCACGTTAAACACTGCCACTATCTCATATTGTGCTTGGAGGTGTGCGTATATGTGTGTATACACACACACACACAGAGGCACTGACTTGATCATATTCTGAGTAGCTTTGTTTCCCAGAATTTTGGTTTTCTCAGCTTAAAAATCACTTCAGCACTTTTTTCCCCCCCTTCCCTATAAAGATCATCATCAAGAAAAGTGTATCATCCAAGAGATTAAGAAGAAATCTCTTGAGACTCATGGATGGTGTTAAGGTTTCAGACCTTTTGGGAACCTCCAACGTTCTCACGGGGAAACAGTTTCTAGGTCCCACCATCCATAACACTACCTTGGTTAAGTAACCTGCAAGATCCGTACCTTATTGGGAAGATTGAATTTTAGTATCACAAAGCGTAGGCAGCTAAGCAGATCCCACGTTACATGTTGACACACCTTGCTAGCACACATTTCCACACAGAACGATAGGAGGCTGCATAGCTGGCATTTCTCCTTGCTTGCAGTGCAAGGCCCCCGTTCTCTATCCTTGCTCTTAAAGATTCTCCCAAGGTATGTAGTTTTACATACTTATACTCATTCACCACCAGATGCTAGAAGATCTTAGGACAAGTGCTAGAGTATACTGGTGTAAGATACTGGTTAATGTATTTTATTTTTGCTAAGTGAACGCAGTTGACTTGAAATGCAGATAACATTTCAAAGCTCAGCACATTGATGGTTTGCAGAGATCTCCCTGACGTACCTAAGAAGCAACCAAGCAGCCACCAGAGTAGGCTGTATTATAAGTAACTACCCTGTCCCCACTCCCCCCCTCCAAAAAAAAAGTTGTATGGAAACCCAGAAATTAAGAGACAAAAATTTAAATAAGGCTAGAAGAATTTGAGGTTCACAGCACTTAATACAATTACTGGTTAGAGGAGGAAAAGAACAAAAACCAAAAAACACAACGATGTATGTTTTCGTACAACAAAGAATGGCAAAGAGGGCAAAAAACGATGACAGCATACAGAACAACTTACATCTTGACTATTCATCCTTACCTGGAATGAATGAACAAAATTAAGGACCTGCAGAGACAGCTTTCTGCTGGAATGTAAGAGTTTTTGAAGGCTGTCAAAAGTGAAAGAGAAGAATCTATGTTCAAATACAGAAAAATCAAAATGCGCACCATAAATTCACAACCTTCCAAAGGGCCTAAATTTATTCTAGTAAAGAAGTATGATGGTAACTTGCTCAGAAATAACTTTAGCAGTACCTGATATCATGTGACAAAATAAAAAGCTTTCGCACGGAAAGCTTGATGGTAATGTTATCACTGACAAGGCGTAGTGACGTGACTTAAGAAGCAGATTAGTGACAGACTATTAAAAGCAAGTTGACTGCTACAATAAAATCCCTAAGCCATGTTTTCAAGCTGCCTTTTATTTAGTCTCCAGAACCAAGGGGAAAAAAAGTGCACATCGTTGAAAGAGTAATCTTTCATAAAGAAAAGCTATCGTCAAAAGCAGAAGTTAGCTTGATCATAAGCCAGCACTAAGCTTAGGAAATAAAATGCCAAGATCAAAGAAACCTTACACCAAAGCTAAACACATTCTACATCAAAGCATTACTAGTAAGCTTTTTTTTTTTTTTTTTGAAGGGGATCAGTGGGTGCAGAAAGAAGGAAAAAAACCTGTGCTAGGCTAGGAAGGGGAAATGACCTGGAAGGCACACCTAAATTTACTACTTGTTTTTGTTGTTGTTTAGAAAGTTTGCTACAAAGAATTAATTTTCCACCTTGCACAAGTTTTTTAAAAAAAAAAAGGCTAATTTTACTACACCTAGGGACTACTAAGACTGTACATTACAGCTGGTATCTTCGAGCCAAAAAGCAATGCCACCACCTTACACACTTGAATAAGGTACTCTGACGATCAGCTCAGTTCTGCTCCTATAGTCATCGAGTTGTAGGTATTGTTTTTTGCAGAAGCTCTGGACATAATACACACAACTGTTAAACGTGTAGCTGGTAAAACACAGCTTACCTTTCTTTCCTACATAATCCGTGAGTGGCAATTTTTCTGCAGACTTTCTGATTCAACTCAGAGCTGAAGAGAGGAATGCCAAAGCATAATTCCAGGGGAACCCATTCCAGTTCTGTTGTGGGTACTAAAGAGACAACCAAATTTTAGGGAAAGACCAAGCAAGAATACTGATCCCAGAACCAGTTCTCTCAGATCAGGAATTTACTGGACAGTTCATACTTTCCAAGGCAATTAGTTTAATGAACTGCTCAAAGATTCAAGGGAATCTGAATTTCAGAAAGAACACTTAGTGTTGCACTTATCATCCTAGACAATAACTAACAACAAAGTGTTCAGAACCTTAAAAACAAGGCATCTTACCAGACTGAAAATGTTTAGTAAAGACACTTGTTATGCTTTTACCTTCAATGCTTTGCTTGACTGCAGAATCCATTGAGGTTTCTTCTATCACCATCTCAAACGACTCTGTACTCCCGTTTACATCAGATCCTGATGCTAGTTCAGCGTCTCCTAGAGATAAAATAATTCTTACATAAACATTTAGATGAATATAAGTTTAATTATCAACTGATGTAAGGAACTTGACACAGGTTTTGCCCAAAGGACATAGAGCTAATAAGCTGGAGGAAGGGATATGGAGAAATATAGGGTCTTACTGATTTTAGGACTGAAGAGCTACTTAGGGATCCTCAACACACCTATGAAAGACCAAGTTCTGGCATATAAAAATGACAATTTACCTTTTAACGTTTTTAAATGATTTTCTTCCTTCTGCTTGCTATCGTAGTGCAGTGATTTTCAGTCTGTATCTGCAGTGTCTGAGCTAGGCTCAAAGAACAATTAGGAAGCCTGTCTACTGCCAGAAGCTTTACACTTGAGGTGGGTTCCTCTCTGTGTTAGATGATATTTTGTAGAGTTCCAAATAAAAAATTTTAATCCTTTGTTCAACTTTGCTGAAGTGATTGTATTAAAATCAAGGGGAAAAAAAAAAACACCGTTAACTAACCTCTTCCATCAGAAGCATCGCTCAGCTTTCTGTTCGCATGCCGACTTGTAGGATTCAACATAGTGACATAGCCACAAAAATGCTGCAAGTCTACTTTGTTTCTCAGTATCTTCAAAGCTGTATGAATGCCCATGTTCACACGGGAGAAGTCTAGCAGAAAACGATACATATCTCAGTTTAATTTACCAAAATCCTCTTCCAAAGCCGTACAGTTCTACAGTTCTCTAGGCCAGGCTAAGTTCTTTAACTGGATTTTTTGTTGTCGTCTCCTGTAACGCTCCAAATAAGTAATAACATTGGTGGATATGGGGCAATACATTAGACAATGTCTGTCTGACACACAGTGGACCAGGTTCAGCTAGGAACAACCAACGTCCAGCTCTTTCAGTGCCACAGCCTTTTACAGAAAATTTGACACAAGACATATTCCACAGATCTGAAATTCTGAAGAACTACAGTAGAGTACTAAAGGGTAACGATGAGTTTCAACACTGACTTGTTCATGCTAGAACATAGCGATTCTGCCTTTGAGAATTTTTACCTACCACCATGTCAGAAAACAGACAGGCCAGAGAGGGCATATATAAAAGTAATGCATTTTAAACGTAATAAAAATGAAAGTAGGAAATTAGCTTTATTTCTAGTTGGCCCAGATTCTTCTGAATAGCAGCCTAAATAATTTTAGATTTTATTTCTGGAATTTCACTGTGAGGAGACCTCTCAGCTGGAAAGGCTATGGCCTCAGCTATCCAGTGTTCGTGTCCTACTCGCCAAGGAGTATGTCAGAAAGTTAATTCCTATGTTTTTAAAATCAGTTGAGCTAGCCAGACTTTGAAGGAGAATTTGCTAGCAAAGCTCCTCCTAGGGAGAGAAATCCTCCATAACAGTTCCTAGTACTACTAAACAAGATAACTTTGTTTGCTTTTGGTCCCACCTCTCATAGTTAATAAATGCTGAATAGAAGCAAGCCTTTGAGAAGAATACACAGAAAATTTATTTATACAGTTAATAAATACACACAAATAAAAATTGAGAGGTGTTTGTGGAAGTTACTTCTTTATGTCTGTACTGGAAGAGAAGACAGACCAGAAAACACATTCTATTTAGGACACAACATAGAATGGAGACATATCCCTAAGCTTGGAACAGATTTGTCAACGATTTAAACATTGTTTCAATTTTTCATCTGATTTGACCCGTAATTACAAGATAATTGGTATTAAAATTATTATCACAACTTTGCTGAACAAGGTAACATGCAGGAAAAATAAATATGGTGGTGTAGAGATTACACTAAAGAAAATTACCTCCTTGCTGCTCAGCTTCATCAAATGGAAAAGGTATATGCATGGTTTCTCCCATTCCATGCATGCCATGCCCCTGAACATCAATAATTCACATTAGACACAGAAAAATATACCATCAAGTTAGCTTAGCCCTACTCGTGCTCCCTTTTAAAGGGTACCAGTCATGCTGATGAAACAAACAGAAATATTTATGTATTAAAACTCTTGCTTAGCTAAAATAGACTGAATAAGATACCTGATCCTCCCCTCTAAAATGCATATGAATAAACACAGTGAAGTTAAACTTCATTGAAGAGGAGCGATATTTCTCTACAATTACTATTTATAAACAAATTTCATAATCATTGGGCATTTCTGAATGAAGACAATGGAATTTCCACCCCTTAAGCCTGGAACTTTTTTGAGCAGTCAAGGCTGCCTTCAACAATGTGCAATTTTATGTTTGCTACAAATATTAAACATCTATTTAAATGATTAATTCCAACAATTCAGCTAAACTGAGGAAATACTAACGGAAGCTACTCTACTTACCCAAATAGACAAACCCACTCTGTTTCTGCTGTTTGTGACAAACAGCATGCTTGGCTTTCCATAAAAGCAGTCATTAATTACCTGAACTGTAGTTTACCATAAGAACTGAATACTAAGCACTCCGAAAAAAGCGCATTTCTTGAAAAATAGCTCATATTTCCAGCCACCTCATATAAAGTAGCTACAGTCCAAAATGCTTGTGGACTCTTCAGTTGCATTCCAGACCCCTACATCCCCAACACGCCCACAAATCCACATTTCATCAAAACGCTGTTATGTCTGCCCATAAAGCAATAATGCACATGAAATATGCATTCAGTTCAAAACTTGTGTATTTACCATCTCTAAATCATAGCAGCGATGGCTACAGAAGTTAAACATTTTTCAGCTCCTGGCAAAAGCATAGCTCTCCTACATTCTTAATCTCCTCTACCATGCAACAGCTTTGCTCAAAATTACGTAGGTTTTCATCACTTATAGAGAGTACTCTGTACCTGAATTAGAACAGCTGAATGCGTTAGAGCATCATTCAGCATTGTGAGCACATTCGAAGTAGGAACCACTCCTGGGTCATGACCCCAAGATGTTATTAGTAAGCGATCATAACCCTGGAAGACAGAAGAAAACTTACAGCAGTAAAAGACTATCCAAGCACACACTGAAATACTAGTTAGGCTAATAACATATTGTTACAATTCTGAAGTTACTGCAGGTAATTACAACTCCATAGCGTTATACTTTGTTCCAAGTATCACTCATGTTCCTATTTCCAGTAAAGACAGAAGTTTGCCAACCTTAAAGTTAAGATGCTGGTTGGAGCAGGAGGTATCTGTCACCAGTCCCTACATGGCCCTTGCAGCAGACTCATAACAGATAGGAGATGAAAATAATCCCATATAATTTAAAAGCAAAATAAAAACAAGATAAACTAACACAGTCAAAAGAGAACAATGATATATCCACCCCAAAATACATATCCAAAGAGAAGGGACAGAGAGGCAAGAACGCTGACTGTGAAACAATTTTTACTTCTTAGTTTTCAAGATTGAAGTGCGGCATGTCTGCTTATCTGTAGGAGTTTGAGAAATGTCTCAACAGTTCCTTAAGAAAATGACACTGAAAAACAGTAGCAGGAGAGAAGTATCCCCATCTGTATACAGAGGTAAAGAAGGCTCTAACAAGCTTGTGATAATGCATGGTGTGAAATCACGCAGTACAGGAAAACCAGACCCATCAGCTTACTGAAAATACAGGTTACTATAGAAATTTTCCAAGGCTACCACACTGACTGCTTTTCATCAATGAAAATATGCAATCCATAACATGTACCACTAGTTCAAGCTACTGACTGACTAATGTTTGAGTAAAACTCTTTGCCAAGAGCCTTACAAAATGCCTTCTCCAGAAGACTCGATTCACTTAATCTTGGGCTGTTTTAAAACTAGTCTTACAAACAGAAGCAACCCACAAAACTTTTGAGATCAAAAAGGACATGACGGGGAAGGGAAGAGATATATGGAAGATGTTGGAAGAATGAAAAATGCATCTACAAATCCAGAGCCAGAGATGACTGCTGACATAGATATACCTTAGAAGACACATCCCTCTCTGAGTGTCTTCATGTTACTGTGATCTATTTAGCTCAAGTGTCTGCTCAGAACGAAGAGATGCAAACTGTAGAGACTCCAATTATAAATTTGAACAAGACTTTTGATTAGTTTATACTTCATGAACTCTGTTATCAGTGAGAGACAAACACTATTCAGTGTCTGCTACATGTCAAGTTAAAGTCAAGAGATATGATTTTTTGGTTCTGGCAAGTTTAGAAGCTGCCGTGACCACTCCCACCTAGGTTTGCCGAGCTACAAGATACCTAGCAGGACTTCTTTGTGAACGAACTAGACAGGACTTCTTTGTCCATGAACTGGACAAACCTGCACTGTCTTATGGAAATCCTTCCCAAAGCACTTTGTGTGTACTCAAAGGTTAGATGGATTCAAGGCTGGGAAGTACAGGGAGAGCAACTGCTCACTGCCGAGGTAAGACCTCCAGCCATAGCCTCTATATACACAAAATCACATACAGTTCAGGAAGTACTAGACCAGAACACGGGAAGGCTGGAAAGGTTTTAGGAGGAAACACTACGAAGCCATACAGCTACAGCCACTGCTAGAGACTGGCTACTGAGCCAAGTAAACCTTTTGCCCAACCTACTGTAATGTTTATTAAAATATTATGTCACTTAAACCGTAGGAAAAATTACTATTTCTCTGACTTCAACTGCTATCCCTTAATGCTTTAGTGTACTGCACACCTCTGAAACATTTAGAAAAAAGAAGAGGAAATAAATCCATGCATATGCTACCTGAAAAATATCTGGAAGTTTTCGAAGACGCGTTCCTTTAGAGAGCAAAAGAGAGGGTGGTCCTTGTCCAGTTATGTGGTAAATGTACAGCTTGAACCAAACTGAACTGACTTCTGGTATTGCAGGTCCAATATGCTGAAGAGAGATTATTCAAAACAATTAGAGCCTATTATTCTAATTCTTATATGTACAGATATAACAATCAGCAGTTCTCAATAAAAAATAAAGCTAGTTTTGCAGCACAGGAAGGAGCACAAATGCGTTAATTTTATAAGAAGAGATGATATTCTAGGTACTCGCTCTCTTGATACTAAGGTACTTTCTATGAATGAGTTCAAGAACAGTGTATCTGTCATTGATCCCACTCAAACAGGTAAACTGTTAATAAATTAAACTGAATGTAGTAAACATTCACATTTTACTCACTAAGCATTTTTAGACAAATTGAAATATTATTTTACGTGGCAATAATTATGTCTCTTCTGACGGGATACATGACAGACATACCTAAAACAAAAGTTAGAGGTATTTATATTACTGGACACTGTGTTTTTCCCCACAGTATTTTTTTTTTTACCTGGGGTGTACAGCTGCTAATAGGTCGAATTTCATTGGTGAGTGGTGCCATGGAAACCAGCAGAGTGTAATTTTTGTTGAGAACTCTGCTGCAGGTAGCTGGATCCAAGCCGAGCAAACTCTCACATCGTAAGAGGTCCAAGGGAAAGCCTGAGTTGAGAGTGTAAGACTCTTAAATTATCATTTGAGATAGAACATAAAACAAAGTATGATCTAAGATTTTCCATTCCACCCCGTCAAACCATGCATACAGTATTTTCCACAACTAAATTTTAAATTATACACAGATTTATTCAAGTTAATCCCAATAATTTCAGCAGTTCTGGTCATACAGAATTCCCTGGCACAGAGCTACAACTTGTTCCTCACCAACTGATCCCAGAAAAGAAGAACATGCAGAAATACTGAAGAAAGTTACTCAGCACCACAGGCACGAAGGATGAAGTAATGATGTTTTGGCTTCAAAATATTTAATTGAATAGGGAACACCAATTGCTTTGTAACACAGAAGCTTAATCTGAAAGATGAGTCCGTGGAAGTTAAAGTTAGAAGGATTTCCTTACAAGTATTCTCAGTACCGTTATTTGGTTGGTCGGGCTGCACAGCTTGTGCCCCTAGGTCTTTATTATGCCGCAGAAAAAGTATTGTGTTTCTCAGTGTAAGTGCATGATCAAAGTACCGCTGTGCTTCCCCTTCACCTGTGCTTTGAACCTAAACAAGAAGCAAAAATAAATACATATAAATGGCATGTTATTTCCATGAGCATCAATCACACAACAGGAAAAGATTAACAAACTAGCATTTTAAAGCTTTCTAACTAAATAACAACCCTGCAGGCTATATGCAAAGGTCATTCACAGCAACTGTTAAATGAAATTGAATCTTGGCCACACTAGTTGAACTGTCAAAACGTACACAGACACCTATAAATGTGAACCATGCCTCAGTCTTTAAGCAGGGATTTACATGTCCAGTCATCCTGGTCGGTGTAAAGGAATACAGCAAATAATAGCACAGTCTTGCTACATAATTCCAGAAAGACAATTGTAGACTTATCTTTAAAGGGTAGGTAGGTTAAACATACCAGCATATAATGGTTAACTTTTCCTACAAAAATTATACACAGATTTTCAGAAGTATATGAAGCACCGTACTAAACAGCAAGTAATTTCTATTTAACAAGCAAGCCCTAATGCAGGTGTACGTACAGATAGACTTGGGCAAATACTGCTCACAAACTCACTTTGCTCACCAGACACCACATTTCTGTACACATGAAAGTCGCAAAAGGTTTGAATGCTGCAAATCAGCAGCATTTTAACTGAAACACTTGGGTTCAGCATGATGAGGTTTGTGTTCGCAGCACTGTATTGCTAGATGAGACTCTTAAAGCAGTCTTATAGAAAACACAAGGTTTTTTTGGCCCTTTACACAAGTGCTGAAAAAGCATTTGGCCACACATGTAAAAGATTACCTTTTCCAGCTCTACTAAGAAGCTGTCAAGAGACTCGTCTGACAGTTTCCCAACTTCAAACATAGTAACTGCATGACTTTTCAAGTTCTGGAACAACAAAACAAAATTGTTTTAATTATTTGAAAAGGAAACATGCAAGCAAAAATTTTTAAGCAAATGTTTCTTAGCCACAAACAATGTAACAGTTTTTAAAAGTAATTAAAGCTGCATTATAATGAAGTCAAACTATTTTAAAACTTTACATACTCATTCTTAGCGTAATACAGTGAACAATTTTGACATACTGGTGAAAGATTTCCCATCATTAGAAAGGCAGTGAGAGTAGAATCAAACAGGAAGGCAATACGCTTTGTATGTCCACTAGACAGATTCAGGCTGCTCACACTGGCTGTTTCAGCTAATAAAGAACAAGAAAATAGATTATCACATTTGTTTTGTTTAAATACAACATCAACAAGTCATAAAACTACTTAAAAAAATCAAAACCCCTTAGTTAATGGCATACTAAGCACTACAGAATTCCCTTATCTTTATTAAAGTAGCACCTGAATGAGTATGTTCACATGTCGGTATCTTGGTATCAATTGATATCCATATACAGATTAGCCAAATAGAGTTTTCTCCCTGAAAATGAGGCTGAAGAACTACAAAACAAGACATAGACACCCCCTCCCCCCCGTATATTTCATATGAAAAAAAGCAATCTGCATTTCATTTGTTTCTAGAGCCCTTTACAGCCTGTGGCACTACAAATATGAAATATAACTGCTCCTAATGTATTAAATTCACTGAGTGCTAACCTGGATCATCTTGACTGTTGGTATCTGTATCTGTGGCTGATGACCCAGCTTCCTGTATAGGACTTCTGTTTTCCCCACTGTCCCATGAAAGCAGCATCTTTTGAGGATCCAAAGTACTCCTATTAATGCGAATTAAAATCCACATCTATAGGTCACCGTAGCACCAGAGAAGTATCTCCGCCTTCCAGTGCTAGTATCCCATGCACAGGCACGCCCAACACATGCCTTTCAATACCTCTAAGCCCTAAACCAGTCCAGCATGATGTCCCTCAGAGTCCTGCTTTAGCTTCAGCAGAAAAGTTTATTTGGTGGTTTGAAAATACCAGGTTTTGAACAACGGATCTGAAAAAATCAAACCACCTTCTTTCAAGAAAAATCCAACGGAGAAATCTAGTTCTCTTTGTTCTCACATTCTGAGTTAGCATTAAAGAAAAAAAACACTACATCTGAGCTTCAGTGGCTTAAGAGAAATTGAACTAAACAAAGTGCCTGACAACTCTTAAATAATTTAACTTGGCACCTCAATTCAGAGAGCCCTTTGCTTCATATTAACATCATCACTTTTGCAGTATTTGATATAGATATGCATAAAGAATGTCAGTGAAAGAACTATTCACAGCAAGCAAGCTTTATGTACGTGCACATTCACTCACAGCAGTACCAAGAGACATGGTCTCTGTACTAGCACAGTAATAGCTGTTATTTCTGAGCCCAGCACTTCAAAACAAGCACACGCTTGTCTGCTTCAAAAGCAAGCAACTAGGCACTTAGAAGTCAAAAAGCCTGCTCTGAGTAACGACAACAGAAGTAATAAATTGAACTTACAGGGTAAATTATCACCCTTTATCCTCAGATTTTAAAAAAAATCAAGTATTTTTGTCATTATACATATTAGAAAGCCAAGTGAAATCAACTATTATAGAAGTCAAAGAGAGCAACTGATAGCTCTACAGTCAGATTTAGGCGATAGCTTTCTCTTCAAAGAGAAAATAAGCTTTGTGAAAGAATGGAGACACTTACTTCAGTCTGTTTACCGAAGGAACATTCTTCCATGATGGATGAAGATTATCCAGGTTTATCACTTGGCCTTTTTTATGAGCAAAGCCTAACCGACAGTACATGGACACAGCATTCTGAAAAACCACACAAGCACGTAATAAGGAACTGCAATATGAAACCCTTCTATGAAGACAACTTTCAGGACAATGAGATTTTCACATCAAATAACATGTATGACACACATACCTTTACTAAAGATAAATCAATCTCTAGGACATTTGCAAGCTAAAAAGAAAAAAAAAAAAAGAAGAATCAACAATACAGAATTAAAAATGCAGAGTTATTTGCCACTTGTGGGCTTTGGCATCTTTTTATTGGCTTTGTTTCCTTATATTTGTTTAAATACAGCCTGTAATGGTAGAAGCAATTTTGCCTTGACCTAGACAAAATAGGAAAAATTGGGGGGAGTGTCATATGAAGTCTCATGATTGCTCCACTTCAAAGCATGCAAAAGTAATCTTAGGTTTTCTTCTACCGTGTAATTTCTAGGCTAATTGCGTGTATCAGCAGACATACAAAGAAGAAAATAAATCCTGGATGTATTTAACGGATATTTTTCAGGTACTTATTCACAAAGTTTTGAGAATCAGACATTATGAAAAAGGTATTTCATTAAAATTTAAGTACTTATGCAAAAGCTACATTCCTACTTTAAGCCAATACCTTACATATTTTCACTACTGGAGAAATTTTTATTTTTTTTTTAAATTCACACTAGTAAAAACAGAATCAATCCATTTAGGACAGAGAGAAAACAGATTTCTCCAATTCTATCTTGTACAGAACAAGCTACACAAGTCACCCCTGTATAAATTCACTCCAGCTGACACAGTTGCTTCACTGAATTGAAGGTGCACCTTTAGCCTGCAGCACTACCAAGTTACTTTCAATATTAAAGAATCCAGTTGGATCTCAAATCCTAGAAGTCTGACAATACTTACAAATAAAATCACTTGATAACTATCTGTATCTCAATCTTAAGTATCTCACCAGTGTGCTTTAGGCCCTTTCAAGTTTTCCCATCTCCCTCACACAAGGCAAGTTTTACTTACCTCTGCCACATTAGTGTGTTCGTCTATCGAAACAAATATCTTGTACAGGAGGGTTTCAAAGTAATCACCTTGCACTCTGTTCATCACAAAACCTTCAAGGGGCGGCACTGCAAAAGTTATTTGCAAGATTACAATTTGGTAATCTTTTTTAAACTGAAACTGCATAAAAACAGGCAGATAAATTTACACAGATTTAGTTTTCATGGTATCTATTTTTCCCCGGAGTCTGAAAGGATAAAAGCCTAAAGGTAGTTTACATGGTGTTAAAAATTCTCCTACTCCTTAAGAAAAGCAATGGTTGTCAGTGTTTTCTTTTAAAATCTAAAGCCACTCTGCCATGCATCGTCTTGCAGAGTCCTGCCCATCCACTACAGATAATTCCCAGTCAGCCAGCCAATAAAATGTTTTTCTAATGTGAAGGCAGGGGGTGAAGGGGACCAACAAGAACAAAAAAAAAAAAAAAAAAAAAACACTTCCACCCTAGGCTGAAAATCCCAAAGCTAATATCTAAGCAGTAATTCTGCAATTAGAGGACACTTTCACTTAACTGCTCTGTATTAGAGCAATGACACATAGTTCTGCATAGCTAGGTTCCAAGTAATGCCTCTTTGCATATTACACTCAGCTCAGAAACCCCTGAGACCTAGCACAGAACAATGAGCTGTTCAAAGGGCAGCCATACAGTGCACTGGTTTCAGCTCCCACCTAGTCCCCAGACACAGCACTTTACTATAATTAAGGTGACAAGACCATGAAGGATGGAACCAATATCTAGAAAAAAAAAAAGCTGCATCTGTTAAAAAAGCCACACAGGAATCAAAAAGTCACATCCCTTGGCAAGGCAGCTGTATTTCTTTACATTATTCTTCCTTTTCATTACAGACATACAGGAGGGTACTTATTAAGTCATGTCATGAATCTTTGAAAGAATCTCAGCTTACCTAGATATTTATATTAAAGCATAAAAATTCAAGTTGAATTAAGTCCCGTGTACAGTAAGAAAACGTTCTAATATGGCTGAAAAATACTTTGCTGGGAAAAGTTCTCATGGTTCAAATGCTTCAGGCAAACTCACACATACAGACAAGCAGTTTCCAAGACATACAACTGCAAGATAACTGAAATAGATCCAAGAAAACACAGCTATTATAGCATAAAAACATTGACTTACCTGCTATACAGCTATCGTCAGATATTGGTACATCGAGGTAAATAAATCCTTTGTTATACAAGCCTGTACAAACAAAAGCACATTGTTATAGAAAAAGCATTTTCCAGAGTACTGATGATACAAGTAGACTTCCCCACCAGTCAATTCAGAATTTAAAGCAATTTTTTCTATGAACCTGCACAGTACAATTTTACTTTGCAATGCGTGGATCAATGCATGTAATATTCAGCAGGTGTTACCCTAAAAACAGAGCTCTTTACTTGAGCTCTGATGCAGTGCACTTGGAGCTCTGTAACTATTTTCAAGATGACTGAGTACAGTAGAATGACCAGAAATTGAAGCAGCTAGATTTGGTAAAAAACAATCACTTCTCTCCCTGAAAGTTAACTTTGTTTTCACCACCGTCACTGTACTATCAATCAGTGTTATTCTGAATTAGTTTTGTCACCTGAGGCTGCTGGCTACATTTCAGTCCTGCTCTAACTCTGGGTAGAGCTTGCGTGCTTTGTAGCACGGACACAAACTAAGTCACATGAGCTCTGATGGTCCTCGCACGTCCTTCCCACAAATCTTCACAGAAAGTCTTTTTTATACAACTACGGAAATAAATTCCAGGGCACATCAGCACAAGGGATGACCAAAAGCACAGGAGACACAGGGAAGCATGGCATACAACATGGTGGATATCAAATAACACTTCCCACACGTGGCCATGATTTGAGCGCTAAGCGTTTGAATTGAGTTCTGCACAGTAGATGAGACAGGGAAAAGTTTTTAAGAAAGGGCAAAACATTTCAGCATGGTTATCTTAGAGTCTTCTACGGTCTGTAACAGCTGTGCTCTAACTGCAAAGCATAAAGCTAAATTACACGTATAAAATAAGCCCAAGTTATTGTCAGGGGTTTATTTGATATGACCCAGTATCACTCCATCTACATTATATTTGATAAAGCAGGGAAGAAATGTAATAATGAGAGAGAGAGAATCTGTGTATATATGAGCATATATACAAATCTACATACCCACATATACGTATATACTTATTTTCCCTCTTGTCCTGACTAGATTGATTCTGTTACGTACCTATGTACATACACACACTACATATAGCAAAATTACTCCAGCGAGAGCTTAAACAAGATGCACGCCGTACACCTACGACCAACTTGAACTCATGCTGCTACAACAGCTGTTCAGCGACGTACTCAGCTCTGCAAACCAGCGCACATCAGCAAACCAGCATGAACAGCTCAGGATGACATCACAATCCATCAACACACTAAGGATGCTTTTCACCGTCTCTCCTTCAAATTCAGTGCTCGTACCTGATACATTATTTACTGTACCCAAAACGTATTGATTTAGACAAAAACCTGCCCTCTTTCCCCATAAAATTCTACCCTACTAACAGTTCGCTATATTAATTGGCTATACAACATTCTTTTTCTACCCCTGAATTAGGTAGAAAGGTACATTGGATCCTTCTAAACCTATTTCCCTCCAAGCTTTAAGCCCTTTCCGCAAACAACACCAGGCCACATATATAGAAAAATCATTAAGTGTTTTTTGAATTCAAGTCTTCTTAAGCCCTACACTGTATTGGATCCACTGCAGAGCTTGTATTACACCCACCTTACCTTTTGTTTGTTTGTTTTTAAATTTCTGTTTTGTTCTGCTTCTGTAACAGGCAATGGAATTTGGCCTTAACTTCTAACACAGTTCCAATTGCCTGTAGTAAACCAAACATTTACAAACCAACTTCTCAAGGAAGAGTTTGTCAATGAATTTGTACTCCCTTGACTAATGTGATTTGTCTACAGCTGATGCTTCTCACACTGAAACAGGGAGAGACAGGCTTTTAGATTTGAGCTCCATTTTTGATGGTGTTCAAACAGTATGAAATTTCAAAACCTCTTCTTTGAAAAGCAAACAGAAGTGTTGACACCTGGGAGCATCGACTCTGCCATTTTTATTTTCTCTTATCCTCATCTTACCACCTTGCCCTTCCCCTCCCTTGATCTCTACTGTCACTTTGTAATGAAGGAATTTGTTAAATCATTTGAAATAGCACATCAACAGCTGCTAAAGGCTCACCCTTAAATAGTTTACAAGGTCTAGAACGTAGTCTGTACAAGCTCTTGAGTATTTTCCTCCCCATACTCTTATGCTACACTGTCTACAACCCTTTTATTCCTAGTTTTCAAACACTACTCTCAGAGTTTACTGATTCTGGCCAAGATTAAATAAAGAAAGAATGTCAGTCAAACACTTACTGTGAACTACATGGAAGTCTAAAGAACCAGCAAGCTGAGGACCTGAATCAATTATCTTATCGATAGCAGACTTCTCCGATGTAGTGCAAATCTAGGTGAATGAAATCTTGTTAGTCTGTTGGAGAAATAAGACTATGCAACTTAAATAATACCACTCAAAAACCACAAGTATCTCATGTTCAGATCAGTCATAAGAAATTAGAACACAGAACGTAACCATGCTCTTCAGCAAAATGCTTGCATTCACTGCATTTCCTGTTCAAGTCTTAAAATTTTCACTCTTGTCCCTGCACAAGATGCACAGGTAACAATGATTAATTGCGCAGGGGACAAATGAAGTCCACAGAGGTTTGCTCTTTAAAGCTTCTGAATCGAGTGTTCAACCATGCAACTGGAACCATTCTAGAAAGAGGTCAAACACAGTATCAAAGCAACTTGCTTCACGTTAACTATTCTGGATTGACGGTATGTCAGAATACAAGCAACTGCCGCCTGAGGTATTCCCAATGATAACAAAAAAAGATTTCATCACTGCTTTAAATACATTCCAATCTAAACAAACAAAAAATTCTGGAGAAAGAATTCAATCAATTAATTAGATCAAGTGACGAGCTGACCGTAGAGAAATTGTGAGAATGAAAGTAGAACAAGGAAGAAGCAGTAAGCCAGCTCACATGTTTTTCATGTGCAAATAATGAAGAAAATACGGAGACATAAGGTGAGCAGAAATGACGAAGATACATATCAAAGTCCTCTAGCATCCTAATTACACTGAAGGTGAAGATTTAGTCAAAAACAAGATGTCAGAGTTGAAATATGAAATTTAAGAGAAGCTATTTTGCTGCATGTTCGCTTCGGTTGCCACAGTTAGGCTGACCCAAAGCAACCTCGGCACTGCACACAACACAGAAAGTACAAAGGAGGGAGAGGGCAGAATATGCTGAAGAGAACAGCCACTTCTACTAGTTCCAGTCTCTCTATCCATTAAAGAGTTGTTACAAACCTCCAACCTGCAACAGTCTTTGTGCAGAATACTCAAAAGGAAGCCCATTTTCAGGGTATTCAGCCAAAATTAGGGATGCAAGCTGTACTCACGTACCTTGATGTCATCCTCAGTGATGTAGCCAGACTGCACAACCCACCAAGCCTCTATGGCTATTTCCACGGGTTTCACAGGTAACAGATCACGGGCTGTTTTCCTTCTGAAAAATTTCTGCAGTGGTACAGTCCATTTGAGATAGAAATAAGTAGCACTTCACACGTGCAGACAACTGTTTACCTTTATAAAACCTGATTTTATAAGCATCCATTTTTAAGTACATTATATCCACAGACTGGACACACACAAATACTTTTAATCTTGTCATTTAGTAAAAGCACACGCTTGTTCAGAAACAAATGTGCTTCCCTCCTCCCTCACATCATATGAGAATGAGAAGGAAAAAAATGTTTCCATGTGATACTGTCAAATCTTCACATAAAACTGTATTCTATGTGCCATTAATTAAAAACACTATTCAAACACATCAAGATTGAGTCCAAAAACAGCAGTATACAAGTGGTATATTTTAAGAAGTTCAACAGTATTAAAAACGATTTTAAGAACATAGTTTATTTACTTTAAAAGACCGAGTACACCGCATTCTCAATCAGCATGATGCCATAAAAGTACAGTGAATTCCAATCCAAGAAAGAAAACCTAAAGGGTACTGTTTACTGACAGCTGCCTTTCCATTCTCTTCCACTGCATAGCCATTACTTTTTGGTTCACTTTGTCAACTTCGTATTTTGGTAAACACGCTTTGGCTGAAGGAGTACCATGAAGCTACTGGGAGAGTATTTTGTAGAATCATAAAGGTTAGAAAAGACCTCCAAGATCACCTGGTCCAACCATTTATGAGTTTCCTGGAGAAAGAAAAGTCTGTTGCAAACTGAAAGACCTATACGGCTATCAACAGCCATCGCAATGTTTTCCACAGTTCACATGCAGGGCTGCTTGTTCAGGCGCACTGCTGCTGCTGCCTTAGGGAGCAACACGCGTACCACAAAAATGCACTCCTAGTTGGAGAACGGTCCCAGAATGAGTTCTGCTCTCAGCTGCACCCATAGAAACACGGGATAATTCTTCCAAAACCAACACCACCATTCCATATTTATAGTGGCCAGGAAATATTAGCTACCTGGTGCCACGGAATAAATACATCTCTGAAAATATGTTAAAAGAAGTAATGCCGCATATCCTTGTCTTTAGTGTATTTTAATTTAAAAGTTCTTTATTAATATCACAAAGCGGAAAATAATTAGCAATACAGTATGTTGTGTTTGGTTAGACATTATTAAAATTAACAAGGCCCATGAAATGTTTCCATTCCCTATCAAAGAATATGCTACGGGTGAGGGGAAGTGGGGGAGGGAAGGAAGGGAAAATCAAAGACAACCTCACCTTTGAAGATCTACATTGGTTCATTAGATCTATATACTGGTTTCTTCCTATACCAAGAAGTCTTAGACCTGAAAAATAATTAAGTTTTTATTTCTCTTAAGGGTTTAAGATGAAGATACATAAAACATTCTTCAAAGAATCAGGCCTACTTCACTTATTCTTTCTTCCCAAAATAACAGAAAACCTCAAGTCAGTTCTAACTAAATTTGACTGAGAATCACGTGCATCTAAAAACCACAACCTATCCCCATTTACTTACTCTACAAAGGTTTAAAAAAAAAAAAGATCCCATTTCTCTCAAGTTACAGGGTAGCATGGAATAATCTAACCCCTTTCTCCTTGGCTCTTACATCAACAGTTAATAACTATGCTTCAGATCAAGAGGACTAAAGTTGTACCTGATTTTGGTTGATAGCTTTCTTTCCCCAGACTAAAACCACACCACGCAGTGGATTAGAACTCTGTAAGCTAAGAATTAGAGCACAAAAGGCCATATAAGCCTTTAAGGAAGATGACTAACAACTATTTGAGTTAAAGTGAATCAGGATTTAATTCTATAACCCCTAGCCTTCAATCACTAACAATCTGCGAAAAGATACAAGAAAACTGCTCAAGCAGTTTTGAGCTTTGACCCATGTTCTGTCTCAGTTTTACGTCCAGCTTTCTGGTTTGACACTAGTTTTATTAAAAATGATAATGAAGATACGCAATTTACTTCCGTCATTGACTCACAGCTGCTGTTAAAATAATAGGATCGGTACGAAAAAAAACAAAGAAGCCTTTCTTGTCTGCAGACTCCTGAGCAGCATTAGATTTCCAAGAACCTACGTCATGCTGAGCAAAAAGTTTCTTATCTGTTTCCCCAGCGTGAACATTAAATAGAGGCAAATTAGTACAGTTAACTCAAGGTTTTGTGTTGTTTAATAAAAATAAAAACTGCTCTCCAAAGCTGCAGACTACTCCTCACGTGACTGTACGTTTTGCTTGAAGAGAACCATATAAATGCAAAGGGAAGGTGAGAAATGAAGCACATAGCTATAAATAACTTCTCAGTGGCAGGTTTCAGTAACACCCTCCCTGTGTCAGCAGTCTGCATTTTCCTCTGTAAGACTTGTCAGCAGGCTATCGCTCTGTTCTCCTTCAAATTCAACACGCGAGGTTGCATTTTCACTTCCCTAATCAGCCCTTCTGGTGCCCACAGCAGAAAGCAAGACAAAAACAGCTGGGACATCCAAAGGTATCACAGAGTAACATTTTTGTACGCGTTCCTCTTTGTACGCTGATGTTAATTCACAGGAGTGCCAACAGCCTTTTGGGGACTCCCCAAAGCTTTCTACCCAACACACACCAAAAAACCTACTAGGAAAGCATCAGCTCTGCTTGCTGACGCACAACAGCCAGGGAGCCTTTCCACCCAGAAGTCCCAACAAACAGGAATGCACCACAGACAAGGACAGACGCTGCACAAGATTTTGTACCATGTCTATTTGTACCCAAATTAGCCCAATTCTTGTGCTAACCATACGGACAGCACTCCGCATGCTGAGCACATGCTCCTTGACACCACTATTTAAATGCTTCTACACCTTCACTCACACCCTTGTTTCCAAGCAAACAGACGCCCTGCAAATCAACTCCAGCTCCTTGAAAGCAGCAATGCAGCGAGAGAATACTTACAGTCAGCAGCAGTGAAGTTGGGTAGCGAATCATAGCTTTTCTCACTGTTCATTATATCCTTAAAAAGAAAAGAAAACTTAGTTCCAACAAGAAAGTCACTGCTTCAGAGAAGCAGGTCCAAGAATCACTCTGTCTTGTAAAAAAAAATTGAAATTAAAATAGAAATCTATTGAAGTCATTGTATCGGTTCTGGCTGGGATGGAGTTAATTTTCTTCGTAGTAGAAAACGTTTTGGATTGGTGACCAAAACAATGTTGATAATACACAAATGTTTTAGTTATTACTGAACACTGTGCTTACACAGCCTCAAGGTCCTTTATGTTTCTCACAGCGCCCTGCCAGCGAGGGGCTGGGGGTGCCCCGGGAGCTGGAGGGACACAGCCAGGACAGCTGGCCCCGAATGACCAAAGGGATGTTTGTAACACACGATGGCACGTTCAACAAAAGCTGGGGGAAAGGAGGAGGAAGGGGGGGATGTACGGAGTTATGGCATGCGTCTTCCCAAGCAACCATTAATCTCGCTGAGCCCCGCTTTCCTGGAAGTGGCTGGACATCTGCCTGCCACTGCGAAGCAATGAATGAATTCTTTGTTTTGCTTTGTTTGCAGGAGCAGCTTTTGCTTTACCTAGCAAGCTGTCTTTAATCTCAACCCACAAGTTTTCTCACTCATATCCTCACAATTCTCTCCCTCATCCCACTGAGAAAGCAGCAAGCACCTGTGAGGGGTTAGCTGCCTGCTGTGGTTAACCCACACCAGCCAGTTAACTTCCCAGACTTGCCAACTGCTTGACTACTCATCACAGAATAAGTTAAATACACAAAAAAATATACTTTGGTTTGACGTAAGCTTTAAAAAGCTAAAAACGCTGATCTACAGAGCAATAAGGGTGAAATCCTGTATCTGTCCTCACAACAAAAAACAGCACAGGAAATTGCTAACCAATAATGCAGAATAAGCTAGGAACTAAACAGCTATAAAGCGTACAATCGCTGAGCAGAAAATAAACAGTCGCTTCCGACATCCAAAGAGAATAAAAGAAGATTGCCAGTGTGTGACAGAAAACAGAGCCATCTTAATTCTCAGAGAAGAAATCTCTAATATGGTCAACTATCATTTTTGAAAAGAAAACAACTCAAACCTGTGTTGTTTTTTTAAACAGAATTCCCTTTGTTCTATTAATCAAACAGTTTGGTTTTGTTTTTTTGTGCAAATGAAGAGTCACAAATACCAAACATCGAAAGAAAGACTGGCCCGCTCAGTGTCCTGTGACAAAGTCCAGTCCTTGAAAGGTTTCCAGGGGCACAAGGGAAAAAACTGCAGGTACAAGGAGTTGCCCGGAAACTTTCCTTACCTGCAGCTTGTTAGCAGATCCTACCCAAAGCAAACAAGCCCCGTGACACTGCCCTGCATGCACTACGGGGCCAGCTCTGCTGCCTCTAGGACAGAACACAACATTTTCTCACCCCGGTTTTGTGCTCACCTCCATGATGCCGGTGTAATAGGAAAACGGTGTTACCCTCAGCCCCTTAACCATGATGTCAGACAAGTGGTAAGGGTACAACATCAGGTGATCCCGACTGTATTTCAGCAGATCCTCGTAGTATTTCCGCTCGTCCTTCTTGACATGCTTAACTACAAGAAAAGGGGAGAAAAAGTCATGAGGTTTATTAAAAAAAAGTAAAACATCACAGCAGAAGGATCAGAAATAGCAAAATGTGGATTGACAAAAGTAAAAACCGAACAAAGGAGTGGTGCAGGGCATTCGGCACCCATTCGACACACACGACGAGCACTCTCAGAGCCTTTAAGGACCACTTCAGAACAGAACAGATTTATTTCACAGGTTACCACGAAGTGGCCCGCTGAGAGAGAACTCACACAGGCTCTGGAAATTACCATTAATTAGTGAAACCTTTATCTACGACAGAAAGAGGACTTGATGCGGTCAATACGGAATACATTGGAAGTGTGCAAACAAGTCATAACCAATAGCTCCTAAGAGCCAGGCTTTATTTTATTAGCCAAGGCCACTGTAACAGCTCTTAACTTCTTGGGAAAGGGCACAACAGGAACTTGCTCACAGCTGCAGTAGGAATCCAGCTGCACCCGCCAACTCGGTAACCTTACGAAGCGCTTTGCTGGAAAAGCAGCCAGGTAGACCCAAAAGTAACGCTTTTTCTTGACGTTTTATCATTTAGAAGGATTTATTTTCAGGGAGGGACCTTGAAACGGGGCGAGCTCTTGCAGCTTCTCAGCAAAGAGCCTTCCATGAGGCAGGATCGGGTAGCAGCTGGAAGTTGTTTTGTTTCTCTACTCACCTAAGTTATTCCGGTACCGCAGCTGATTGCGGATGCTGTAGAGCACAACCTGCCTTTCATACTCCCTCTGAGAGTTTCCGAGACCCTTGAAAAGAAGAAGACCTGTCAGCTGGCACGCACAAAACCTGTCTTAGTGAAACCACTGCAGAGCGTCTCATACAGAACCAAATGCAGGCACTTGTCATCATTCAGCAAGTCCCCAGTTCATTACAGTGATAGCAACTTCAGTCCTGGCACAAGGTCAAGAGTATTTTTGGTGAAATGGGTCCCTCCACACAGGACGTGGAATTAAAACGGCAATCTTTTATTGTTTTTCTGTTCCTAGAACCACTCTGGTCAAAAAAGGAGCCTCTCATCTTCAAATCGAAGGTTAAAAAACTCGTTTTTGATTACAGGAAGCACTGAGCATTTTACGAAGCAGTCAGCACCTTGCAGCCTTGAAGAAGCGCCCCGAATTAGTGCAACAGGAATCTTTACTTGTCAGTGACGTGGAGTTACAGCTGTTGCACATAATATAAGCTTAGAAGTAAAAAAAAAAAAAAATAAAAAACTTCACTGGTAACTTCACAGGAGGAGGCAACCAAGTGATTTTAGGTCACAAGATGAAGGCGTAAGCACAGCACTGTACTCGACTATCACGAAGCAAGATAAAAAGCAAACTTTGCTTGATGCTTTAAATGCCTTATTTCCGCAGCTGCCCTGCGAAACTCCCCGCATTATTCCTCTACTCTGCGTCTGGTAAAAAAGCGGGGAGGTTTTCTTCTCCCGGTTCCCTCAGCTGAAGCTCCTATCCAAAAGAGATCCTTAGACAGAAAGGTGTTTTGCTGCGTGTACGGGACAAAGAAGTGCTGCAGAGCCAGGTACTAGAAAAGAAACACGCTCGGTATCACAGCTGGGGCCCACGACCGGACACCCAAAGAGAGATCCAGGCGCTTTCTCCGAGCACAAAAGCCGGCAGGAATCGTTTTCCAGCCCTCCAACAGCGCTGGGCCCTGGGGCTGAGCCGAGCACCTCCCTTTCCCCTGACACGCTGCCTCCCCGCCGCAAACCAAACCTTCCCGAGGTTTCCTTTTCCCCGAGGTTTCCTTTTCCCCGAGTGGCTCCCACGACGCTTCCCTGCCGACGGGGCGCAGCAGCGCCGGGCGCTGGGGACAGAGCCCTGGCTCAGGGCGCGCTGCTCCCTGCTGGGGCGCCCGCCTGGGGCTGGGCTGAGAGCACCCCCGCACCCCCAAGGCCTCCTCTCACCCCACCCAGACCCCAGACCACTCCTACATGCCCCTCTATTGCCACCCAGACCACTCCTATATGTACACCACATTCCTCCCTTACAGACCCCACAACACACCTGTAAGCCCCGCTCCCCCCCCCAGACCCCAAACAACTCCTACAAGACCTACTCTCCGCAGGCCCCAAACCACTCCTATAGGCCCCTTTCCCCCCCCCAGACCCCAAACCACTCCTACGAACCCCACTCCCCCTACACAGCCCCCTAACCACTCCTATATACCCCTCTCCTCCCATACTGACCCCAAACCAGTCCTCTACACCCCATTCCCCCCTCACAGACCCGAAACCACACCTGTAAGCCCCACTCCCTCCACACAGCCCCCTAACCACTCCTATATTCTGCAATCCCCCCATACAGGCCCCAAACCACTCCTATAAGCTCTTCTCCCCCCACGCAGACCCGAAACCACTCCCATACACCCTATTTCCCCCCTTACAGGCCCCAAACCACTCCCATACACCCCATTTCCCCCATACAGGCCCCAAATCTCTCCTATAAGCCCCTCTCCCCCCAAAGAGACCCCGCACCACGACTACACGCCCCATTCCCCCTTACTAACCCCAAACCACTCCCACACGCCCCTCTCCCCACTTACAGACCTCAAACCGCTCCCACATGCCTCTCTCCCACTAGACCCCAAATTCCCACTAGACCCCAAATCACTTCTGTAGGCCCCTCTCCCTCCTCCAGACCCCATACTACTCCTACACTCCCCTCTCCCCTCACGCAGACCCCAAACCACTCCCATACACCCCACTCCCCCCTTACAGACCCCAAACCAGTCCCACACACCCCTCTCCCCTCCTGCAGACCCCAAACCACTGCTACACACCTCTCTCCCCCCACACAAACCCCAAACCACTCCTATACGCCCCACTCCCCCCTTACAGCCCCCAAACCGCTCCTATAAGCCTCGCTCCCCTCTCACAGCCCCCAAACCACTCCCACACGCCCCTCTCCCCACACACAGCCCCTCTCTCCCCTCACAACACCCCCACACCTCTCACAACCCCCTCACACCCCCTCTCTCCGCACCGAGCCGCCCCCCCCTCCCCGGGCTGTACCTGCTTGACGCTGGCCGGCAGCCGCGCCCAGGGGTAGTTGTGGCGGATGTGGAACTCCACGTCGATGTTCATGGCGAGGGGGCCCGGCCGCCGCCGCCGCCGCACCAGGCCCCGCCGCCGGGGGGCGCCGCAGCCCCGGGGCCGCCCCGCCCGGCCCGGCCCGGCCCGCTCCGCTCCGACCCGCTGCCGCCGCCCGGCCGCTTCCGCGTCACGCCCCCGGAAGTGGGGGCGTCACTTCCGGCGGGGAGGAGGGCGGGGGGGGTGGGAGGGGCGGGGGGGGTGGGAGGGGCGGGGGGGGTGGGAGGGGCGGGGCCCGGGGTTTGTCAGCGTGTGCTGGTCGGTCACAGAGTCACAGAATCATCTAGGTTGGAAGAGACCTCCAAGATCACCCAGTCCAACCTCTGACCTAACACTAACAAGTCCCCCACTAAACCACATCACTAAGCTCAACATCTGAACGTCTTTTAAAGACCTCCAGGGATGGTGACTCCACCACCTCCCTGGGCAGCCCGTTCCAATGCCTAACAACCCTTTCAGTAAAGAAGTTCTTCCTAATATCCAACCTAAACCTCCCCTGGTGCAACTTTAGCCCATTCCCCCTGGTCCTGTCACCAGGCACGTGGGAGAACAGACCAACCCCCACCTCTACACAGCCTCCTTTAAGGTAACTGTAGAGAGCGATGAGGTCTCCCCTGAGCCTCCCCTTCTCCAGGCTGAACAACCCCAGCTCCCTCAGCCACTCCTCGTAAGCCTTGTTCTCCAGACCCCTCACCACCTTCGTTGCCCTTCTCTGGACTCGCTCGAGCACGTCCATGTCCTTCCTGTAGCGAGGGGCCCAAAACTGAACACAGTACTCAAGGTGCGGCCTCATCAGAGCCAAGTAAAGGGGGACAATCACTTCCCTAGCCCTGCTGGCCACACTGTTTCTTATACAAGCCAGGATGCTGTTGGCCTTCTTGGCCACCTGAGCACACTGCTGGCTCATATTCAGCCGACTATCAACCAGTACTCCCAGGTCCCTCTCGGCCAGGCAGCTTTCCAACCACTCATCTCCCAGCCTGTAGCGCTGCTTGGGGTTGTTGTGCCCCGGGTGCAGGACCCAGCACTTGGCTTTGTTGAAACTCATACAGTTGACCTCAGTCACAGAATTGTACAGTCGCACAGCCACAGAATCCCACAGAATCCCACAGAATCCCACAGAATCCCACAGAATCCCACAGTATCACAGTCACACAGTCACAGAATGTTGGCAGGGACCTCTGGATTTCATCCAGTCCAACCCCCCTGCTGAGCAGGATCACCCAAAGCACATTGCACACAATGGCATCCAGGCAGGTTTTGGGTATCTCCAAAGAAGGAGACTCCATAACTTTGGGCAGCCTGTCCCAGCGCTCTGTCACCTCACAGTACAGAAGCGTACCCTCGTATTCAGCCAGAACCTCCTGTGCTTCAGTTTGTGCCTGTTGCCCCTCGTCCTGTCGCTGGGCACAGCTGAAAAGAGACCGGCTCCATCCGCTCAACACCGTCCCCTCAGATATTTATATACATTGAGGAGGTCTCCCCTCAGTCTTCTTTTTTCCAGGCTATAAACATGCCCAGCTCTCAGCCTGGTGCTCCCGTCCCCTCATCATCTTAGTAGCCCTCCTCTGGACTCACTCCAGTAGCTCCATGTCCCTCTGGTACTGAGGAGCCCAGAACTGGACACAATACCCCAGGTGTGGCCTCACCAGGGCCAAGCAGAGGGGCAGGATCACCGCCCTTGACCTGTGGGCAGCACTATTCCAAATGCACCCCAGGATACTGTTGGCCTTCTTGGCCACAGGCTCAGGCTCACGGACTAGCACTCATGCCTGGACGTGGTGCTCTCACCTGGACTGGCCCTGCAGAGGGGCCTGGCCAGGTTGGCTCGATGGGCAGAGGCCAATGGGATGAAGTTCAACATGGCTAAGTGACAGGTCCTGCACTTTGGCCACAACAACCCCATGCAGCACTACAGGCATAGGGCAGAGTGGCTCAAAAGATTTGCAGAGGAAAAGGATCTGGGGGTGTTGGTTGGCACTCACCTGAACGTGAGCCAGCTGTGTGCCCAGGTGGCCAAGAAGGCCAACGGCATCCTGGCTTGTATCAGGAATAGTGCAGCCAGCAGGAGCAGGGAGGTGATTGTCCCCTTGTACTCAGCTCTGGTGAGGCCGCCCCTCGAGTAGTGTGCTCAGTTTTGGGCCCCTCAGTACCAGAAGGACATCGAGGCCCTGGAGCGCGTCCAGAGCAGGGCTACGAAGCTGGTGAAGGGCCTAGAGCACAAGTCCTGTGAGGAGCAGCTGAGGGAGCTGGGGGTGTTTGGTCTGGAGAAGAGGAGGCTCAGGGGAGACCTTAGTGCTCTCTGCAACCACCTGAAAGGAAGGTGTGGGGAGCTGGGGGTCGGCCTCTTCTCACAGGGAACCAGTGATAGGACCAGAGGGAATGGCCTCAAGTTGCGCCAGAGGAGGTTCAGGTTGGACATGAGGAGACATTTCTTCTCAGAAAGAGCAGTCAGGCATTGGGACGGGTTGCCCAGGGAGGTGGTGGAGTCACCGTCCCTGGGGGTGTTCAAGGAGAGGTTGGACGTGGTGCTTAGGGACATGGTTCAGTGGGTGACATTGGTGGTAGGGGGATGGTTGGACCAGGTGATCTTGGAGGGCTTTTCCAGCCTTAATGATTCTGTGATTCTTTCCCCACACACTATCACAGGCAGCCACAGACTGACAGACTGTGAGCAGATCCAGGCCTGACGTACCCCTGCTGCCTTCTTGGTTACCTTTAACCTTGGCTTCCTAATGCAGGTTGCTACACGGCGGGACAAGTACTTGTGACTACTCAAGGCCAGGGTGGAAACAGGAGCAGAAATAAACATTTCATGACAGGGAACAAGCAACAGCGTTTCGTGTAGCAGTGGCCCTGGGTTACTTCTGCCGAGTGTGCCCCAGTATAGGGTCTACACAGTTTGGGGACTGAAGGCTTGCAGACCCGATACCAGCTGCAGCCCATCCTGTTCACATAGGATAGCACACAAGGGGATTAGTACGATCAAGGAAGCCACTTCAAATAAAACACCAGCAGCAGAAGCCATTCTTCTCTTAGGAACTAGGGTTTTGTGAGTTATTTATAATATCGTAATTGTCAAAATCAGTGCCAACTTTCCATGCACAACCGTTTTCATAACTGTCAGCGAATTACTGATGGGGTTAGAACTATTTGTTTTTAAAACCGCACAACATTTTAGTGAATTAACTGATAAACAAGTAGAACCAAGTGAAAGCAAGTCAGCCCCTGACCCCTTGCACAGTTTATTCGATGAAGCTGTTACCCTGCCTGCTTGGCAATAACCTTCAAGCCATGGTGACAGAGGTGAACGGGGACCAACAGCAATAGAAAGAAGCTCGCTGCTCTGTTATCATTGAGTCGGTGAATGACAGACCCATTTCTACGGCTTTGGTGTCCCTACTGTCTCCAGGATCTCCCTTCTGCACAGCTGCAGAGGCACAAAGCCTCAGGCAGTGGATGTGCCCCACGCTGCTGCCGCAGAGATCCTGCAGCTGAGGAGATGGCGAGCAGCTCACGAGCCCCAGAGACAAGGCCTCCCTGTTCATACCACTGGCAGGGTGCAGTCCAGGAACACAGTCACAGCCTGCTGAAGTGACCTCATCCTTCAAATCACAGTCATCAGGTTTCTTAAGAGTCCTTCTCTGTCACACCTTACGTTGGTTTATAAATAAACTATTGAAAAGATACTAACACAAAGCCATTTTTGCCTTGCCTGCTGCTACGTAAACCAGGCGGTGCAGGTCTTTGGCTGGTACTGTCTGTTTGCTTTTGATATCAGTAATTAGACACGCCTCACAGTAGGGCAGGATGATTTTTTTTTATTTTTTTTTTTTGTGGATGGTTCTGAAGTAAATTCTCTTGGTAGTGGCACCAGCACGCAAATAACCATTTTAATAAGACACGGATATGAGAATCCACAAGCTAAAAATGTAGCTGCCCAGAATGACAGTAATGTATGCAGTAAAAAGACTTGCTTCATCGCTTGGAGGCTTCCATTATATTCCTATCAGCTGCCTCAGGCTTTTCATTGATAGCACTGGCAGAAGGGAAGCAGAACCAAGGCAATTAGAAAGAAACTATTGACATACAGTAGATCTACAGATAGACAGAATAACTGATCAGAGCTATGATTAGAAGCCAACAGTGGGCATATTTAACAAGATCTGAATTTACTACCTGAGAGGATACCATACAACAAAATTTTTATGTGTTTATTAATGTTTGAGAATTTGCAGATTCAAATTCATTAAGTAAAAATCATAGATGAAACACTCTGAACTCCTGCACCTTTGACTGAGGTCACTGGACCCTGAAGTTACAATCACATTGGTGTAAATCTTTTATGTACAATGCAGTGAGCACCGGATAGTAAGAGATCCTTTTTCTTGGCCTGATCCTTTTTCCAAACCTTAGGATATCATCCACTCCCTCCCAGCTCTGCTACTACGGGTGGATGTTGCACAGTTTAGAGTTTCTCCAGCTATCGCTTCAGGCAGTTGCAGCAAGGTACAGATCTATCCTGGGAATACAGGCACTATGTGTAGCCTCGCCAGTCCTTTACAACTTCCCCTGACCTACTTTATTTCTCACAGGTAATCAGCCTTGGTTCAGAGATTGTTTAGCACTGGTTTAAGACTGAGTAGACCTTTGCTGCTGACTACGTATAATGAATATTGTTTTTTCCATTTTGGTTAGTACACATGACTACTTATTTAAATGCATAGTTTCTGGCAGTAATAATCTTCCTTTGTGAGGAAAAGAAAAAGAGGGATTGAACACTTTAGTCCTGTGTGCATCATCCATTAGCAACTCTCCTTCCACATTCTGTAATAAATCTACGCTTATCTTTGTCTGTTTCTTACTCCTGAGATATTTTCTTTTTGTCTTTAATGCCTCTTACTCTGTTCATTTGCTTTTTCTAAATTGGTTCCTATGTTCTTGTTCTCTGCACCTACATGCAGTCTCAGTTATTGCCTTTTGAAGTTTCATTTTCTTAAAAAGTACCTGTTGCAGCCTTACAGCTACATATTTTTTCTTACTGCACTGCCTATCTCTCCCTCCTATAGAGGAAATTTGCTCTCGGGCTTTAATATTCTCTATTTCAGTTATTCTCAGTAGCCTCTATTCTTGAGATCACCTTCTCAAAAGACATTACCTTTCAGTTCACTGATTAAAAAAAAAAAAAAAAAAGTTTTTTTTTTCCCCTTATTCCAGGTCTTTTGTGCTTTTTCCTTGGAATAAGTTAACTCTGTGTATCATTACCACTTTCAAACTGGCATCCCCTTGTATTTTCAACAAGTTCCTCTTTGTTTAAAATCAGAAGCATCAGCACAGCTTCCTCAAGTGATTTCCTCTGTTTCCTGAGATAGAAGTTGATTTCGATGTGCTCAACAAGTGTGATAGACTGGTGGCGGCCCGCTGATTTGCTTTTCCCACTCACAGATGGCTCTGGCATATCTGTGTAGTAAAGAAATAGTGCTTGGAAGAGCCAGCTGAGCTGAATCAGTGCAGCTCTTCTCTGGACTGAGCACTTCCACACTTCCACTCAGAAGTTGCAGAGAGATCTCTTTTTTTTTTTTTTTCTCTGTCATTTATTTGAATAAATCTTGAAACACCGTTATGCATTCCTGTGATTGTCTTTACTTTCTTCAAACTATCTGTCCCGTGCAGGATCGCCAGGGTTCAGCAGAGCTGAAAGGAATGCCAAGCTCCACTAACACTCTTAGAGCCATTTCGTAGCTCATACCAATGCTGCAGTCAAGGTTGGTGAAGGTATTAATTCTGTTGACTCTGGTGTCATCCACAAGCAGTGTTTCTCTGTTGCTCAGAAATCCAGGTGCCTGTCACTCCAGTGGAAAAATCGTCCTCTTCTCACAGACAAATGAGACACCATCCCACTGCCCAGCCACGTGGGCAGACTGACACCACAAATAGCCTCTGCAAAAAGCACAAGCCATCTTCGCTGCAAAGCTCAGCTTCACTTAGTTCTTACCCGTGACCACCTTGGTCCTTCATTATTTCACTTTCTTCACTAGATTAAAGACCTTAATGGCCTCTTCCATTTAGCCTCACTTATGGCCCATCAGCTTTAACCACTCTCTGGTTACAATCTCCAGAGTAGCAGCACTACCAGTCCACGTTTGCGTGCTGTAGTGTATGGTGCTTCTTACACGGGATAATGCTTCATCTCTTTCATCTTTTCACCTGTTTCATTTCGCTGTGCTCTGCCGTTCAGAGAATGGCTGTTAATAGACACCATTTTGATAAGCCCTGAGTGCTTTTTCATGCCCCGCATCCAGCCCGCTTGATCTTGCCATGGTGTAATACTCCTCCCTTGGTTTTCCATCCTGCTGGCAAAAGAAGGAGGAAACAGGTGGAGGCAGACTCCATTCACTAGGTACCAAGAGATGCCCCTATTTTATTGCCTGGGCTATGTCACCCACAGGAGTACGATGTCCAAATCTCTGGCAGGGAGGCAGTCCTGTTATTTACAAGGCTCAGAAGTACCACTCGATCCTTTATTTTTGTTAATTTTGCAAACTTTTAAATTCCCAGGACATAACTGAAGTCAATAATATTGATCTCTGGGAGTAACACGTAGTTTTTCTACTGAAACCCTATTTGCATGTTCAAATAGACCGTGTGCATGCATAGCATGATATAGTATGACTCAATCTATTGTTTGTTTTAAATCCTTAATGAGTTGCTCTCTATTTCACCTGCCGGGCTGCTATACTTCACTTACAACCGACAGAAGCAGTAGGTTTACCAGCCTGCGTTGGAGCTTTTGAGTGCCTTCCAACCTAGCAGACTCCATCGAAACCCTGCAGTTGTTTTCTCTCCAACTTCATTATTTCCTTTGTTGTCGGTTGGGTCAGCTTTATTCCTGAAAGTGTTATGTAAGAAATGGATAGTTCCCAGCTCAGGAAACATATCGAAGATGTCTTTGAGACAGTATGTCACCAAAAAGCATTGATTCTAGAGAAAATTCTTCATACTCACATTTGATTTTTACATCTTATTTTAGAACACCATAATCAAAACCGATTTATTTTAAAGTGTGTTAGAATGTTTGTGAGGTCTTTGCAGGAAAGGTCTCTCTGTGAAACTATTTAAAACACACACCGGTGTCTTGAGAATAAGCACACAAGTATTAAATAAGTGACAAATATTCCCAAGGCTAGAATTATTATTGCATTCCGGTAACACAGTGATTTCCTTTTGCTTACTGGTTAGCTAATCAAGTGAACTGCTATAAATGCAAGTGTACTTGTTTTCTTCTCTTAGTTTTCTCTGGCTGTCCTAGTGCCTCGGTCCAAGGCATTGTGGTGGGTTAACCTTCCCGTGGGCTGCAGCTCTCCAACAACTGCTCCCACACGGCTCCGTCCCATGGGGTCCATCCCCCAGGAGCAAACTGCTCCAGCACGGGTCCCCCACGGGCGGCAGCTCCCCCCAGACCCCCTGCTCCTGCGTGGGCTCCTCTCCACGGGCTGCAGCTCCGGCCCGGGGCCTGCTCCTGCGGGGGCTCTCCATGGGCCGCAGCCTCCTCCAGGCCACATCCACCTGCTCCACCGGGGGCTCCTCCACGGGCTGCAGCGTGGAGATCTGCTCCGTGTGGGACCCGTGGGCTGCAGGGGGACAGCCTGCTCCACCAGGGGCCTCTCCACAGGCCGCAGGGGAACTGCTGCTGTGTGCCTGGAGCACCTCCTGCCCTCCTGCTGCACTCGCCTTGGGGGCTGCGGGGCTGGTTTTATCAAAATTTTCCCTCTCACAGCTGCTGTGCAGTGCTTTTTTACCTTTTCTTAAATCTGTGTCACAGAGATGCCACCAGCTTCACCGACTGGCCCAGCTCTGGCCATCATCTCAAAGCCAGCTGGAACTGACTCCGTCCAGTTCAGGGACAATCTCTGGTCTCTTCTTACAGAGGCCACCCCTGCAGCCCCCTCTCCCTGCTACCAAAGCCTTGCCATCTAAACCCCGTACAAGCAGCAAGATGCTGTTTGAAATATTTTGTGGGAGCTGAGGGTCCCCAATGACATACTAAATACCACCAAGTCCTATAAGAACCAGTATAAACTCTTCAAAGCAGGCATCCTGCCTTCTAAAATATTTGAAAGTGCATGTTAGACACTACCGTAGTTACATGTTTTAAATCATTGTAATGAAACTTAGATAAAAGAGTATATATAATTTTATATTACGAAATCCTGATTTTCCCTGGAAAAAAACAACCAGCCATCTCCATGACCCAACAGGATGTGCTATTAAATTGTAGGGATGATAAAGCCACCGTGTAATGATGGAATATACCCCACCTTGAAATGACTGAAATTGGAATATGTCAGAAGTTACTGATTAACCCCGGGCAGGGTAGGACCTAGCAGCTCTCGTAAGAGTTGACAGTTCCATCTGAATGCTTGTTTTATTGAAGAGCAGAAGAATTCAATCTTCCACACCCAGGCTAAGCAAAAATGGGCAGCTCGCATGTAAGTAGCTATTTAATTTGGATTGTCAGGAATGCAACAATTTCGTGCTTTTATTTTTGTCTATTTTCTCTTCAAATGACATGAATACAGCTGCAAATGAAGTTTTAAACTGAAAGTCTATTTTAAGTGTGGGTGGGGAATTTGTATGTATACAGCTAGTAACATCCACTTCATTGGATTACATGAATTATAAAACTATTACTGTAGCACACAGGTTCTGCATGTTTTAACACTTAATGGCATAGCTAAAAAGGGCAGCGCTTTAATTTAAAGAAAAAGAAATGATGCATAGGTTGTCACGGGACAACTAATTTTAATTAGATTAGCAAATTTGTGTTGGAACAAAAATAATTCCCTAAAGATCTGTGAAAATCTTCCTGTTCCAGAGGCCAACACTTGGAAAATTCAGCCAAGTTTCTCACTGAATAGGAGGGATGGGAGTAATCTCAAAGTGCGGTGCTTGCAGATGGGTCTGGTCAAAATTCAGGTGTCAGAATTTGCTACATTGAATTGCCATGTAAGTTTTGACTGGGACGATTTTGGCCAACGTTTCAGTGCAATAATAAATATCTAAGTGTGTGTAAAGATATTTGACCTCAGAACAGCCTGACCGTCACAAGTTTAGGTGGTAGCTGTGAATGATCAGTGCTTCTGAAAATGAGGTAGCTTTCACTGATGAAGTTGGGGGTTTTTACCTTCACTTTTAGAACTCATGGATGCATGACAATATTTATTCAGCTGTGTGTCAGTCTTCTTGATTGCCAGCTCTCAGCAGTATGTATCAATAGAAGACAGCCTGTTTGCTGACAGGGGTTAACGTTACGATAGTTGCTCTAGGATTTGCATTATTTTATTACGCCACTATTTTTTCAATTCGGTTTCAGCAAGGCCCTGAGAGATGCACAGAATCTGATGCTTTTGGACCAGCTCTTCGGGACTTTTTCTCTGCCAGACCAAGCAAGAGAGCCCGTACCTTTTGTGCAGAGCTCCAGCTGCTAAGCCAAGGAGCCTGCTGTCTCTCTTTGAAAGTGTAGATGGCCCCATCTCCTCACCCTATGTACCACAGGGCTGTCAGCAGGCATCTGCTGGGGGTCCTGACCCTGGAGAGCCTTGCACTGGACGCTGGCATTGAAAGCAGTGTAGAACAAGTGTATTTAATCTAGATTTAACGTAGCCAGTTGAGGTCTATCTGTGGTGAGAGACCACAGCGCTGCCTCTCAGGCAGGCTTCGCAGTTGTGTGAGCTCCATGCTGGACTAGGTGGCCTGGATGGACATGCAGTACGCTGAAGTGGTGCTGTGGGCTTCAGTGGGAAGAAGTGTGAGACCTTGTTGAATGAGAATCCAGTTATTCAGTCCATTTCTCACCCGGGAATTGTAGCTCCCTTATCATCATCATTCTGTGTTTGTCCCCACAAAAATTACAGGTAGTCTTGGACAAGTGCCTGAACCTGCATCAGAGAACCACTTCTGGAACAGCCTGAAAAGACTCAGTTCTTAACAGAGGTGTTCAGCTCCAGCTTGTTCTTCCTCCTAATCTCATATTTTGCAACCACAGGTTCCCGAATGTCTTATGTATTGTGTTTTTTAAACCTCCAGAGCAAGTCTTACAACCTCCCAGAGGATGTACGGAAACCAACCGTAGGGACTACCAGTTTGTCAGCAGACAAGCCAGTAAGCACTCTTTTTCTGAAGGATGAAAGGGGCACTGTGGTGTTACGGCACGTTGCAGTGGTTTATGGTGGCTTTGGGAGGCACTGCAGTGCACAAAGGCGACTTCTCTTTCGTAGATTGGCACTAGTAGAGCTGAATAACGCTGGGTTGTTTCAATCTGTTGAATACTGCATCATTCCAAAATTTTGTCTGCTTTGAAATTTCAGAAATGAAATTTCTTTAACTGGCCCAAATTTTACTGAGAGAAATAGAAAATGAATCATCCGTGTCAACTGAGGTATTTTGTTTTGGTTAGATGGATTTAGGTTTAAAACTTCAAAAAAAATGTTATTATTAAATGAAATTTTCACTGAACACTAAGCATTGTTCAAAGGAACAATGTACATAGGAAAGAAAAGGTAACCACTTGGAAGTTAAAATGAGAATTTTCAGCTACATCAGAATTCATCATATTCAAAATGAAGCTTCCATCAAAATGAATATGTTCCTAAGCATGTTCATTTGAACAAAAGTAACAAATTTTACTGAAAAATATGCTTAACAAAAAATTTCCAACCAGTCTAAGGAGTAGCTTTCTGTTTGAATCTGAGCTCTTTTTTAAGAGCTGCACCTGATGCAACGTTAGAGCTCCAAACCTGAACATTTCCACCCGCTTTTCGCTGTCTTAACTGGGTCCAGTCCCTCTTTCTACAACCAGCCAAAGTTCCTGACTGCTCATCCCTAGAGATTTAAAGTCTCTAATTATTTTCTCCATGTGCAGTCTTGCATCTTCAAGCTTACCTGCACTTCTGCTCTTCTTCTTAATCACCACAAGTAGAATCAATGCACCTGAAAATCTGGGTAGCGGCTCTGCTGTAAGCAAGGTGCTTTGGGAACACTTTGGGAATAGCAGCAATGGTTTTCATGATACGATGGCTTGAAAACTTTGATAGATTTTGTCTTTTGTGAAATTGTTTAACTGATTTTTAACCTTCTGTATCTGAAGAATCCAAGATCGTACATGCATTATTCTGTTGTTCTGTGTGATGTTTGGGACTTGAATTGAGGATGGACAAGTGCTTCGTTGTTAATTTACCATTTTTTTGAGATTCTTTGGGAGTCCCTTGAGTTTCACCTTCTCATTGTAAAGCGGCCCAAACCTTCTGCCAGGCAGGACTCTGTAACATAAGAAGGATGCAGCAGGTTGCTGTGGGCCAGTTGGTTTGAGAACTGGAAGGTAAAAAAGTAAGTATAACCTTAAGAGCACATCTGCCCGATGGATCCTCTCAAGGACAAGCTCACAAATATCACAAGGGCTTTTGTGTTGCTTACAAGGATAGAAATGTCTCATTAGTACAAGTGTTAGTGCAGCATGATTTGATCGTCTCATCACAAAGCTCAACAGTAGCTATTTGTTACTTCCCCTGGCAGACCAGTATTCAGTGACAATAGATTCTTGTTCAGACCCTGGCCCTAAGCCCACAGGCAGCAGAAGACAGAAATACCTTCTTGTTCAACCACACAGCACTGGGGAAGAACCACGGCTGATTCTTTTCATTTCCACGGTCCCCATTTACCCAGGACATTTGCTGTTCCTTTTAGGTCTGATGCTGTGCTGTGAGTGCAGCTGATGTAGGTGTTACCAAGCATAAACCCATGAAAAATTAATTATTCATTTATGGAAAAACATTCAAACAAAACCAAACTATCTGAGGATGATTAGTTTTGTTAAAACGTACAAAAATTTAAAATATCTGGACTCTTAACACTTTTCTAGGTATGCACATTTTTAGTATGTTCTACCAAGGTCTGCCATTACTATCGAGAGAAATTACTCTGCCTGTATTGTTAGCTATGAGGACTGAGTGAAGTAATGGACCGGCTGCTGCTGCCCTGAGTGATTCAGCTGACCTGGGAGCATCCTGAGACTTCCTCCACCCTGTGAGGTGGAAGGGAGTTAAACACAGAAACCTCCAAATTCGGCCAGCACCGGTGGTTTGTCAGATACTCAACACGCAATGCCTGCATAGTAACAGCCCATGTATGTACCTATGAATATATACATGGTTTTCCATAATGCATCTTGCAGAGAAGTGTTTTAAAAACAGTGAAGGGACCGAGGGAAGAGGCATGCAATCCTTGGTCTTCCGTGATGGGATGCTGCCTCCTTCCAGTTCTTCTCCTTTTAAATAATTTGGATTTCGAATGTACAGATGAGTCAGTGTGACATTCCCAAAGACCGTGCCCACGTCTTTCAGCCCTGCATTGGTATATTTAAGTGTTGTTAGCCTTTCTGCTGGCATACGGAAGAATTAACTTCAGTTCTATCGGTTTACCAGAACTCATCACAAGTCTCAGCTGAGGTAATGAGAAGAGTGCAAAAGTTTTAATGAGACATAAGAGCACTTGAGCTAGCTCTGTATGAGTATGCAAGTCAGAGATTTGGGACCTCAGCTGAAAAAGTACCCTGATAACTAACTCTGATTTCAAAAGTAATCTGCTTTAAGGATTTCCACCAGACCCAAAAGAGTTTGGACACGCTAAAACCAGACGATGCAAAATTCTGCCATGAGAGATACCCACCAAAACATATTTTTTTTCTCTTAATTATGGGCTCATCTATCCTGGCGATGAGTATGAAGATATTAAGTTGTTAAAAATTAGCCATAAGCCCTTTTGAGATGATATATTAACAGCTGCATAGAAACAGGAGAGACATTGTAGGAGAGAGCTTAACTTTGCAGTTTAAATAGCCGTCAGAGCAATTAGCGTCACTGATGCCACTTGTTTATAACAGGAAAAAAAAGCAAATGCAACTAATTCTAGTAGGATCTTCTTATCACTGTAGTTTTAGTCTCAGATGTAGGAAAAAAAGGTGATTTGGAAGGAGTCACTGAGTCACTGCAAGTCTGTTGAGTAAGGAAGTCCAGTCTACATGACTTGCATGCATTGCCCAGTATACACTTCATACAGAAACTGTTTTCTTGCTAATAGCAGCGAACTAGCAGCACGAAGCTAGCCTAGGCGTGTGCTGCTGTCAAACAGCTGGTAAGCCTAAAACAGCCGTAGGGATTTTGGAGAGCGGCAGCCTGCCTGGCAGATGGCGCATGGCATACAGGTAGGCTGGTGCGCTTCTCCGCGCAGCCAAGGAGGCAGGTGGCAATTTTCCAGCTCCACGTTGTGCTTGGCTGAGAAAATTGCTCAGACAAACAAAAATGCCAGGTACGTTTTGCAAAACAGCAGAGGAAGAAAGCTCGCGGTCAAAAGGACACGCATAGTCCTTAAGGTAGGGCTTCCCCGTTGACATACATCTAGTTGGTCTAAGCTTGTCCCTCCCTGTGCTTGGCCTCCTCACGTTCCCCAAGAACCGATCCCTTTGGCCAGCACTACGGCACAGAAACGTCCAAAACAAGGAGCAAGAGCAGCAGTCCTTGAACAACAGGACCGAGCCTTTCCTCTGATTACAGATGTTTATCGACCCCACCTTTTTATTACCGCAGCACAAACCCTGGCGCTTGTTGATACTGCCCTATTGCCAACATGCCACAGCTGTTGGCTTCTGTTTGTTTTCAAATATTGCCTACCATCTACTCCGGCCTCTGTGTTAAAAACTGTACAGTTCACAAAAATTCCTACCTGAATAATGGAACCCAAATATTTTAATTTTACTGAAGAAGAGCTTGCAGAAGAACATCTTATGCTGGTAGAAGAATAACGAGATGGGGAACCCACTGTCCAGTAATGACTAAATATCCTCACTCGTGAACAGCCTTTCCCGGTTAGATGAGGCATGACCTTGACTTCTAGTAACTGATCTTTGTTTCTTTTGTTTCTCCTCTATATTGAGCAGTTCTAATACGTGGAGGTTTGTCTTACAGAAGTGCCCATGCACTGAAATGAAATGGGGTTTCTGCCCCTTCTGACTGATGGTCTGGAGCTCTCTGACCAACTCACCCTTTTGTCCACCAGGAATATCTGCCAGGCTTTTCCTCCTCCCTGTGCTGATGTTCACTCCAGTCCCAACTGTATTTTTGGCCGACAAAAGCAGGAAAATATATTTGCTAGTAGGAGTGCATAGGCTTAAAATAAGGCAACATCGTTATAGAAAAGGAGTATACCTTGTATAGTGGTGGGAGGCTGTGGCTGTTCCTGTTAGCTCATAGCTTCTGCTGTGATCCACAAATTGATGCAAATTCCGAGGGGCCTAAGGCAGCATGACAGTGAGGTGAAAAAATATTTGTGACTGCAAATGTCTGTTCTAGTAAAGCAGACCATTGATGAAACACAAACATAGCAGCGTGTTTTCAGTCTGGCTTTTGAAGTAAATCAGGACCAAAACACAGCAGCCTTCTCCCACGTTTGTTCTTGTGTGTTCTTCTTAACACAAGGAAGTGCTTGGAAATGAGCGATGAGAATTGGGCCGCTTGTCACTATGACTATCCCTTCAGATAAGAGTTGGTTCTGTTCACAGGCGGTTATCCTGGTAATGCGTGATGTAGTGGAGGGCTAAAACCACAAGTTCTAAGACAAAGTATCTTTTTTTTTTTCTCTCTCCAGTATGCCAGTCTAGTTAACCTCGGATTCCAGTTGCATTACAGCTCATTAAAGGCTTCTGCAAGGATAAATAATTAATCTTAAGTATGTATGCGTTGATAAAAAATTAATCACGTAGGTGGTGATTTGCCAAAAGCTGTCTTCCGTGGTCGTAAAATATTAGATATAATGTAACTGATGAGGTAAACACCCCAGCCCTGCCATCGTGCTAACAAGGTGACAAGATGGTTTGGGGCACTCCTTGTAGATAATACATTTTCCTCTCCACACAAAAGAGGAAAACAGAAATTCGTGGAGCATGGGATCGGAAGGGACCTTGAGATGTCAGCTAACTTACCCACTGCTAACTTACCCACTGCAAGAGCAGCTCGCCCCAGAGCAGTCCCGGCAGCTGTCTCAGTGCTGAGCTGGAGGGGAATTGCTTTGTTGGCTGGAGGTGAGGCTCCCCGAAGGTCTTGGGGCTGGTGGATCAGTGGCGGTGCATGGGGAGAGCTGAGAAATCTCAGCAGGTTCCAGTTTGCGATTTGTGATGGGTTTCCAATTATTTTGGCTTGTCAGTTTGTTTTTCTGGTATTCCCGTGCCTACCTTTTGGATGTTACAGATCATTTGGGGCCAGGCTTCCTCAAGAAGCGGGGTGCAGGACGCCGCGGTGCCTGAATGTGTGATACCCGGTGCTGGGGGGTCGCCTGGCGGGCAGCTCAGCCCCACGCAGCCACTCGCTCACCCCTAGTGGGATGAGGGAGAGAATTGGAGGGGTGAAAGCCAGAAAATGCGTGGGACAAGTTAAAAGCAGTTTAATAAGTACAGGAGAACACCCACAAAGAGAAACAAGTGATGCAAAAAGCATCTACCACCAGCTGACTGATGCCCAGCAATGGCAACCCCAGGTGAATTCCCCCCAGTTTTACTGCCGAGCACGACGCCCCATGGTGTGGGATGTCCCTTTGGTCATTTGGGGCCAGCTGTCCTGGCTGTGTCCCCTCCAGCTCCTGGGGCACCCCCAGCCCCTCGCTGGCAGGGCAGCACGAGGAGCTGGAAGTCCATGAGGCTGTGTGAGCACTGCTCTGTGACAGCTAATGCATCAGGGTGTTGTCAACACTGCTTTGGTCACAAATCCGAAACGCAGCACCATATAGGGTGCTAGGAAGAAAAGCAGCTGTATTCCAGCCAAAACTGGGACACCTGGCTAAAAATATGTGTACCCACTGGAAATGTTTTAGCTGAATTTACCAGCAGGGTATTAGTGTCAAAACTGTTAGGTGCTGTGAAATTAAAAGAAGAGAGAAACTGCATTAGAAACTCCATAAGCAAAAGACTGATGCGTGTCCAGTTTCAGGACAGGCACTGAAACCAGACCGAAGGCAGGAGATGTGAATCTGGGGGAAAGCAGGCTGTTGGGAGGCAAGCTCGGATTGTTGCACGTGGAGCTGGTTTCTGTCCTTCTTATTCAAACCTTGGTTTTCTCCGACACATTTTTGTGATCATAATTCATTGTATGTGAAGGATTACAAAAGGGGTAGAATAACTGGGGCTTGATTCTGTGCCCATCTCCAGTAACCGCTGCAGATGCCCTCAGACCCATGAGATATCCGCACCAGGCTGGAAGATGCAGGTCACACAGGAGACCGTGCGCTTCCTACTGGCAGCAGGCAGCTGACCCAAGGGCATCTCTAATGGCACCAAACAACTGAAGACTGCCCTAAATTTTATTCCAGACAACACTCAGTGCTGTAAAGAGCATGGCTGGGTCAGCCTGCCCTTGCTGCGGGCTGCCATTTTACATTTTTATTCCTATTTTCCAAAATGAATTGCAGCAACCAAAGATAAGCTTGAAATAAGACATCCACCGAATAAATCACAGAAATGGACCTGGCAAAAATGAAGCCCCAACATCCCTGGGTCAGCCTGGCCCATATCAGAGCTCTGCCCACAGCTGTTAAACCTGCACCTCGACCGCTCGGAGCAGCGGCCGTGCTCCTGCTGGCTCTTCCTGCGATTTACCCGTAGGGTCTTGTGTCTGCATTTATCCGCGCACGCCACCGGCATCGACCCGTGTTGGGGCTGCAGCAGACGAGCATGGCCAGCAGCACCCCGTGCAGCCACCCTTCTGTTGGTTTGATATGACCGCCCCCAAACCTCCATTCTCGAGCACGGTCGTGCATCTGCTTCGGGGGGTGGGGGGTGGAAAAATACCTGCGGTTGCTGAGCTGTATTATCAGCTATTTTCAGGTGGAGTACTTTGTCTCTCTTTTGCAATACAGGAAGCTACCTGGCATGCTCAGCGCGGTGTTTCTGCTGCTTTTGTCTTCTGACAGGCTAGCAGCATATATAAGGAAGCTACTAGCTTTTGTCTTCTGACATCTTCACAGTGTATTGCTACACCTCTCCAATTCTAATACCTGATGCCTTGAATCCACCAGACCTTATTTTTCCCCTGTTTCCCCCCTTGCTTTTGCTGAACTTTTTGCTAAGCTGTTTATTTGTGCTCCATGAGAGCTCCTCCACATGCTGACAAATCACAGAAAAGTCTCCAAATGCTTCTCTAAACATCGTCAACCACCTTCAGTTATAAATTCATCTTCCACCTACTTGAAGTGTAAGTTACAGTAGGAAAAACTACTCGGTGTGCTTTACAAGTTAAAAGTGTTGGCTTTAGACGAGCGATAATCTGTCCAGTTTAATGGAAATAAATCTGCTAGCTGAAGCTGCAAGGGAAAATGGTCGTTGTCTAAAGATACATACGAGCGAGACAAAAACCGTTTAAGCTGAGGAATACTGTTCAAAAAAATAAAAATAAAAAAGTCAGCGGGCCATGTCAGTGGGCAAGATCAAGGCTGGGACCGTCAGACAGTGAATTTTAAGCAGAGCTTTCCGGGTGACTCAGGAGTTGGCCTTGACAGGTACCTACCCAGCGTATCAGATTTTTTATCTACACAGCTTTGATGCTGGTGTTACTCACGGCACTATATGAACGGCATCCCCCAGACTCATCGGTTAATGTTTTACAGGGATTTATTTGAAGATGGAGGCTTCAGCGCAGCTGACTCAATAGATTCCTGTGCTGCTTTAAGACAAGCGTATCCTGACCGTCATTGAGAAGCCAGCCTTCCTTCTCTTCCCTTGAGAAGAGCTATTTTTCTTTATGTCTTTATGAATCCTCATAAATCCGTGATGTTATTTCAGTAGCTGGTGCTACCACTCTCCTACCTGGAGCACCTGTGCTACACGCAGACCCAGCAGCTACGATGACAAGTGGCGTGGAGGGGTTGGGGACTCACTAAAATCCGAGTCCAGCCCAACAGCCATCGAGGCATAAGGTAGCAAACCACGCTCCCAAGGTGCTGGGGTGGCTTAGCGGGACCGGGTGCACTTCTGATGGGGCTGGGGCAGTGGCAGCCGCGGTGGCAGCAGCACTGATGCGAGAGGAACGATGCCCGCAGCCCAGCGCTGCTGGTGGGTGAGGCAGGACAAAGCCCAAACCAGCTTTGTAACCCTTTGCAAGCCCCTTGGGCCTCTGTGTAGGTGTTTTAGTCCTTGAGGAACGGCTGGGAAGTTGGAGCGAATGCCAGACACAGCCGTTGTCCTCTCACATCTCACCAGCACATCTTCTGTCCCGGGTCTGGAGGAAGCAGATGCGGAGCAACAGGTCGAGACTCCTGTCTGGAGTGAATCTGGGGGCTATAAATTCAAGTAGCCCTTGGATACAGCAAAGTGGTCAAAGCTAGCAATTTTCTCTGCATTTTGTACTCCAGAATTGTCCCCTTTTTGCTGTTTTTCCAGCTATTTCCCTGGCCCTTGCCCTCACAAAGGAATTCTTTGCAAGCAACTGGAGAATAACTTCAGTATTGGCTGCCTAGCAGGCAGCAGGATCAGTTGTACGGGTGGCATGAACATCACCTTAAAAGCACGCTAATGCTACAAAGCCAGAATAATGATAGCTTAACGTCACTGTGATTTAATTCATTCAGATATCGTACCCCAGTCCTGCAAAGGGCCGCTTTCCCCGCAGCGCAGTAGGAGAACAGGGATGTTATCTCTCCAGCTTTCAGTGCCCGTTGGGATTGCCCCAACGTGCAGATGGAAGAAATAATTAGCGCACTACCTCAGACAGCGGTAACTCTGACAATCCCAAAAAGCATATTTCAAGGTATGGACAGAAATGCTGAAAACACTTGGCCTGATAAACCTGGTGTTAGGGAGAGGGGAAAGCTCTCTGCGGGGCACGCTCGATCGAGCGGGCAGCAGAGCGTCCCCCTGGATGCTGCGTGCGATGCTCATTGAACCTACCACGGGGTGAGGAGAACCCGAACAGCAAAAAGACCCATTGTGCGTGTGGCATTTGCCTCCCAGGGCTGTATATCCAGCATGGATTCCTGTTGGGATGTAGGATGCTGTTGTTCTGGTCCCCCAAGCTCGTCCCCGAGGCTGGTTAGCCACCGTTGTTTGTTCTGGGCTTGCAGGGAACAAAGGTGAATTTTATTCTGGTGAACCTGCCTGTTACCAAGAGGGGAAGCAAAATGAGGGTGTAATGTATCCATCAGAAAAGGAGAAAGAAACTAGAGCTGAATTTCCAAGCACACTGTGCTAAACAACCTCTCTTGGACATGATCCCACCAAAGAGGCACAACACCCCGTCACAGTAGAAAAATAGGAAAGCGTTCAAGTGATTCACTTTGGACAGACAGGGGTCCCTGTTTTCTAACTTTGTGGTTTTCCCTTACATTTTCTTGGAAAATTTCTCAAGAAATTGGAAATCTGTTAAATAAAATCTCTCCCTAGAAAATACGATTTACATGCGTCTATTTCCACCTTGCTCGAAAGGTTTAAACAAGCGTGCGTGTGCCCGGAGCATACAGGAGGATACAGCTTAGCTAGGGACGTCTGTGACAATGAAGTGGCAACGAAGGTGTTACGAAGGTGCCCCAAGACAGAGAGAACTTTTTACATTGTTGTTGTTGTACCTCACTAATTGCTGTTGTAAAAATAGCTTTCAATTAAGGTAATCTGAGCGAGATGGCTGCCGTACAGCAGCTGCCATTAGCAGTAAATTGTACCCTAGCCATTAACTGCGAGAAAAGCCAAGGTGCTTAAATTGTCTTTGGTCTATTACAAAGGTAAAGAAGCACAGGGACTGGGGGTTTATCCTTGAGATAAGACCCTTTGTCTTTAGATAGAGGACTCCTTAACCCAGAGCTGCAGCTCTCCCACCAGGGCTGATAGTGCACAGTGCGAAACTTTCCTAGACCACCACCAAACAGGCTTCCAGGTTATGCCTGTACATGGCAGAGCATGGCCAAAATCCGCGTGGCTAGACTGTCTCCAGACCAGCAGAGCGATGCTGTCTGCGGTGTTCGTCAGGAATCACCTCTGGCCTGTGCCCTCCCCTAGGACGAGGAGGCTGCTCAGCCATGGAGGCTTTTCTGCTGTTTGGTCGTGTGGGTGGCATTTTTGGAAGGGCTGAGGAGCCCTGTGCCATGCCCTGGGGTGTCATAACCCTCAACTAGCCCTAACGGAGAGCCCAGGGCCGTGTCTTTGGGTGCCTACCCCTCAGCAGCAACAGCGGAGAGTTGGTGGCTGGCAGCCCTGCAAAGCAAGCTGCCGGATCCACCTGCTGCTATTTGAATGGAAATGCCAAAGCACTCGTAATGCACGCTTAAACCCCCAGGGCAGACGGTGTGCAAATAGTTCAAATTGATTTAGGAACCTAGGAGCTATTTTTCAGTGTTATTTTAGCTCCCAGGCATTTAAATGATCTGATTCGTGATACTACGGAGGATGAAAATGTCACTGACCTCCTGCTCGCAGGTTCCTCTGCCCTTGTCTGAGAAACAGCCGAGTAGAGGATGTGCCGGCACTGCAGCCCCTCTGATTCACAGCTTATCAGATTAGTAGGAATTAGCGTGGTTTTCTGTTTACATTGATATGTCAGGCTGTAAACTGCCGCTGTGGCTGTGGACTTTGAGTTATTATCCCTGATAGATCTAGCTCAAGGTAACCATATGTACAATACTGACCAAAAAAAAAAAATAAATAGTGCCATCTTTCTGCTGTTATATATCTCCAGTTATCTCATTTGCATGAGCGCATCGATGCAGGAAAGGCTTACAGGTCCAGTTTGTGTTCAGCTGATTGGGACTGGCAGCTCTCAGCCCTCACAAACGTCCTGCAGAGGAAGGGCACGGTTCTGCCCGCATCAGATAAGTCGTTTATATTGGCCTGTTGTTAAAGTGGTGCAGGCAAATCATATTTGATCTGGCACAAAGTTGTCCAGTATACAGTTATTACATTCAAATTATTTGAACAAGCCTGAACTGGCAGAGCAAAGTTACACGGGATCGGCATCACGTGTCACGTGGGGACAGCTGGTTTTGCTCCAGTCCTCGGGGCCTCGTGATAGATACAGCATTTCAGAAAAGCCCAACGTGGTATTTACAGATTAGATGATGTGACTAAAGATCAGGTGAGAACCTGGCCTGAATTTCTGCAAAATCATTTTTCGTGTATCTGTTGTCTCTCTGTTTTCCCAGTCAACTGAAAAACGCCACCATCACGGTTTTGATGCAGACCGAGATGCCAAGAAAATACACAGCGCCTGCAAAGGAGCAGGTAAGAAAGCTCTTGCTTTCTATTCAAGATTATAAACAGCATATACATACACAAAAACAATTGTTTAAACCATTTTCAGTTAATCTTTATTCTTTCTGTCACTGACTCAAAGCACATGCACACCCATGGAGTTTAATAGGATTAAGATAAATGGGAAGGGAAGACAGCTTGTTCCTCAAAGACTGGTAAGATCTGGTGTGTTCACTGCACGGCTGCAGAGGATTAGGGTAAACATTAGGATTAGGATAGGGCCATGAAGCTGTCAAGGCTGATATGACAGTCATGGGGTCAAGCCAGTGAGGCCAGATAAAGGGCATGGGTATATGTCCTCTCCCAGATCTTCAGGGACCAGTCAAAAACACGACAACCTCCAGATGCTCATCAGAGCCCACTGCAGCTCCGTCAGCTGACAGGAATATGGGATGCTCCTCAACCTGTGTCAGTGATTGAACCAGAAGTACTGGCTACCACCATCTTCAGTGGTAGTCTTAAAGTAAGCTGGCTGACTTTAAGCACTGGTGTGAATAGGAATGCCCGGCGTTCGTGGGTCCTCAGATCCACAGAGGTGCCAACGTCCAGCAGAGGAAGAACAGCTGAGCAGCATGTGAGAGCATTAAGTTATTAATCCACACCAGGCGTTTGCATAGTAAACAGGTATTTAAGCCTTTCTTCCTGGTATAGCACTGACACTCAGGATTAGCTAATGAAGTGCCTGAATTTTAGGAACAGTGTCCGATCAACATACTTAAGACGGTTCCCCGGAGGACTCTCCCACTACGAGTTTAGCCCCACATTGTCAGACAGAGGTGCTGCTCCTTCTAAAATTGGACCGTGCCTTCTGTCTTGCTTCCAGGCAGGTAGAACTGGACAAGGTGCTGTAAACTTGTCTGAATGTACCCGGTGATGACATTAAGGGAGGAAAATGCATCAGTTGCTATTGCATGCCAGTATAATTTGTATTTTTATTGTTTGTGCTGTAGCTCCTCAGAAACCGTTGTAGGCCCTAGCTCCCAAGAGCCTGCAGTAAGGCATAACACAACCCAAAGCCCAGTAGGTGGAAGCAACAGACGGAAGATCACGAGGCAATATTCACCAGCGTGACACATACATCGGCAGAGCTGGAATACAGCTTGATGCATTTCATTTGCCATCTGAGGCCTTTATACACTGTGGACATTTTGGCAGTGCCCATCCCGTGCAGGATCAGAGGTCCCTCCAGATACACGTTTTCCATTTCAATACCTGCCTTGAAGAAATAATGCCTGAGGCAAGTCGTTGGCCCCCCAGATAGAAGTGCACCAGGGCACGTGTTAATGCAACAGCTCCTCTATTGTGTCACTCATGCAACCAAACAACATCGCTTTGGTCCCGTCCCATTAGCCACAAACATTGACTAATGCCTTCCAGCAGCTTCGTTCAGTGCAAACATCTGTTTGTATTGGCTTAGGGCAAGAAAAGCACAAGAACAAGGTCATTGCCTTTAGCAAGCCGCTTCCGTCCTTGCATGCATTTCAGCTCGAAGCTGCCCCAGGAGTTTCTCGTGGCAGGGTGTTGTGCGGTCGGTTCCCCCACAGGCTCCCCGGAGATGCAGCCCCTGCGGTGCCCATCACCTGGACTTCCCAGTGGCTGCATCCTCCCACTTATTTTTGCCAAACAAAACAGCATCAGCAGAGAGGTTCAGACCACGAAGGCTGATTCCCACTCCTCTTTCTGACACCATCGAGCGCAAAGCACAACCTGTTTTGTACAGCCATAGTTCAGGCTGTGGGTTAATAAAGCTGATTTGAGCACATCCTCTCCTACCCTGACCCCAGGCCCCAGGCCATTGCTGCAGCTGGGAAGCACCACAGGAGGGGGTAGAAACAGGGGCAGGGACTTTTCTAACAGCCACTGCCACCAAAAACTTGGATATCAGCCCATGTGCAGTAGTTTGACTGTGCCCTGGTTTTAGGGCAGTGTCTGATCTGAAGCAGAAGACCCAAATTCCCTATAACGTATAAGCAGCACGAGGCAGTGAACTTCTATTTTATGTTTTGAACGTTATAGCCAACTATAGATACAAGTTTCATCAGAAGAATCTCACGTGCTTTTACAAACCCTAGAGTTGTCACCAGTAGATGTATGTACATCGATTTGTTTCTCTTTAGAGACAAGAGCACTCAGTCCTGTTTTCTTTCCTCTGCGTTGGATTCCTGATTAAATGCAGCCTATGCCCAACCTTCTTTTTCAGGAACTGATGAAAAAAAAATTATCGAAGTCTTGTCAAGCCGAACAGCGGAGCAGAGACAACAAATAAAACAGAAGTACAATACTCTGTATGGCAAGGTATTTCAAAATTAATAGCCTCTTTGTTTCAGACAGCATGCCTGTGGGAAATGTAGCCTACATTGATCTCCTTTTCAAATATCAGGGGTCCAGTAGATTTAAGGAGGTCACTAGTTAGTTTCTGATCCAGCATTTTCTTTTTTCTCCCAAAATACTGATTATCTTAATAACATCAGGCCTCAGAATCTTTTTGAAATCAGCCTTAACCAGATCAGAGCAATTTAGTCAAAGCTGGGACAGCTAGAAAATAAGTCATTACCAAAATTAAAAATATTCCAGCTTGTCTTCAGTGTATTTCAAAAAAGGAAGCCTGAAACCAAGGCTTTCAGACAAATGCAGCTAACTTCAGTTCCAAATCCCGCTCAGGTGCATATTCAGAGGAACCACTTGGTCTTACATCATTATATTTTTGTTGAGTAGTTGAGTAGGTTTAGTATTGATTTATGCTCATGCTGAGATCGACTGCACACTGCAAAACAGAGAAATCTCATAGAGAGCTTGGTTTCCGGAGGAGGATGCGTGGACTGCCTCGGTCATTTTGTATGTAAGAAAAACAAAATCTTCCAATGTATTATTTAGGTAAACAGCTGAATCCTGAAGAGCTTATTATTAAATTGGTATTTTCTTAAGGTTTGCTTGTACTTTAGTCATTAATCAATGATAATAAGACAGGCAGTGCAGGACCAGAAAGCCTTTCATATGTAAACCAGACAGCAAGCATGGTTTTGGGTGCATACACCCTGCTGAGTTAGCTCTATAATGAGGATTAATAAAAATAGGCATTAGAAATGGGCAAATTCCAGGGGACATCCCAGTGAAAACGAGCACACAACAAGCCTTCCCACCTGCCTGGGCAGCCTGGATATCTGGGAGAGGAGCAGCAGAGCTGTAGGTACCACTGCCTTCTGCTCCTGGGGGAAGTAAGGTCCACGGGGTGCTCCTGGGACTGGCTCCAGCACTGGTGTCAGCCTCTGGAGATCATGTGTTCGTCTGCAATTGTGTAAGAGCATGCTTAGGAACAAAAGATTTAAAGCCGTCCTTCTTTATTGTTGTTCTCAAGTTGTCAAACGCTTCCTGTACTGCAGGAAACGTCAGCCGCAGATAGGGCTTAAAATAAATCATCGATAGACATTCTCAACGTGAGTGCTTGGCCAACATGTACACACTAGCCAGGTCTTCTCCAGGGTCACCTTAATTTTTGAATTAAGTAGATCATATCAGAAAGAGGGTTTTTATTGCTTTCTGTGGGTTTTTTTGTTGCTTGTTTGCTTTTTGTTGGAAAAAAACCTGATGGCTTGAAATCAAAGCACTTCATATAATTTTTTTGCTTTCCCCAGTAAGTCAATTCTAACCAAAAGTGGAAGAGAACTTGAAAAAACTTGATCCCTTCTGTTGCACCTCTTTCAAAGAAGGTTTCTGCATTGTGTTTCAGATAAATCTCTCCTGTTGAGTTTTTAAAAACACTAGTTTACATGTATTTAAGCAAGGAAGAGTTCAAACTGAAATGAGTGGCTAATACTTGAAGATGGGAGAAAAATTTCTTTCAACATGAAACAAACAAACAAAATAGAAAATTTAATATGAAAAAAAAAGCCTATGTATTTCATGGATTTTTCATGTTTTTGGCACTTTTGGTACATAAAAAGCTTTGAAATCATGAAATTCCCTGAACCAACCAAATAAATCTTCTAATTCCACCTCAGCTTTTGCACTAACCCCTCCACCCACCCTCGCTCGCAGGATTTGGAAGAGGTGCTGAAGGGAGACCTGAGTGGCAATTTCGAGAAGGCTGTGCTGGCTCTGCTGGACCTTCCCTGCGAGTACGAGGCGCGGGAGCTTCGGAAGGCGATGAAGGGTGCTGGGACGGACGAGTCGCTGCTGATTGAGATTCTCTGCACGCGAAACAACAAGGTTGGGACACCCGGGTAGATTTTACATGTGGTGTGCCTTAGGTAGCAGGGCAAAGAGCGGGCCTGTGTCCGCTGCAGCCTGAAGGTTGTCACACCAGGGCCAAAACTCTGACCAGAGTAAGAGCAGTGCAATTCGGATTCCTTCATCAGCCCTACACATCCACCACACACCTTCTGTGGAGGCACAGGGCAGCACTGGGGATGCAGAAGTCCCCAGGAGCCTGTCTGGAGGCAGCTGTCAGAGCTTTCTGCATGGCTCTGGCCTTGGCTCCCACCACTTACAAGAACACAGTCTTCTTCAAAAATCCCTTTAGCTTATTCCTAAATGCAAGCAAAACCAGCCAGGCTCTGCTCCAAATGCTGTCCTGGGCTGTTAATGGTGGCAAGTGGCCACCAAGGTGGCATTGAGGAGAAGTTGGGCCCCTCCTGCCTCCCACCACGCCCTCTCCCAGCTCCACACCTGCAGCGCCTCGAGCAACAGAGACATGGTGCTGGTACATGCTGCTTTGTATGTTTGTTTGCCTATTGATTTATGGTTTTTTATTCTCCTAGGAAATCATAAACATAAAGGAGGCGTACAAGCGGCGTGAGTAGTGTTCTGTTTCAAACACCTTCATTTAAAGCCCCCATTACTGAATGAACCCTCTCAGATTTGATTTCTTTTCCTCCACAGTCTTTGATCAGGATCTAGAGTCTGATGTGAAAAGTGACACAAGTGGCTCCCTGAGGAAGATATTGGTCACTGTGCTGGAGGTAAGGCTGGGAACTTGCTATTATGCACCTGCTGGGGAGAGAGGTATCCTTTTCTCTATCATGATAAGGATCAGCTGCTATTTAGAATAAGGTGACTGTAATAAATAATATCATAATGAAGTAATTATAATAAGCAAAAGGCATTCTCAAAAGCATTCTTCAGGATAAGAGCCTTTACATTTGCAACTTCTTAATGTATCAAATAGGTTTATATAAACTCAGAAGTGAGCTTTTAAATTCTGATTTCTTTGAAGACAGCAGAAATGAAAAGATTTGGTACATAGAAGGAGCTTTAAAGACCCAGCAGTCACATCACTAAATACACCAGTCTGGAAAGCATTGGTATATTTTCAGGAGAGGCAAATGCATGTTACCCATTGATTTTTTTTGACTCAAGGCTGAACACCAAAGCCCACGTTAGCTCCAACTTGCCCAGCTCTTTCTGGGCCATGCGGCCACCCAGGAGCATCTCCAGATCATGATCTAAAGCCTGAGATCCCCGTCCTGCTCCTGAGGCATCAGATGTGCAATGTCATTAGGGCCTCAGCACAGAGCAAATGAAACTGTGAGATAAACCCTGCCTCGATGAATATTCAGGCTTCACCTCTGAAGTCTAGCATAAACTTGGACCGTTGGATCCTGTGCCACCACCACAATGGCCCATTACTAGGCGACTGTCAGCAGATGGCAGCAAAACTATAACCAGAATACTTGTGAGGGCTTTGAAATTACCATTCTCCTTCCCACTACAAACTGTAGCCAGCGCTTGGTCTTTTTTCCTACTGTAATGTCCTCTTCTGTAGGCAACCCGAGATGAGAACCAACAGGTCAACACAGAGCTCGCTGAGCAAGATGCCACAGATCTGTATAAAGTAAGTGAAACTGCAGAAACCCCCCCGTTGTGCTGTGCTGCTCGGCAGCGTGCTGCCCGGGAGGCAACAAAATGCACCGAGCACGGAGGCAAGGGCAGTGTACAGAGCTGCAGTGAGGGGTGCGCGGGCTGGAGCATGGTGAATCAAGGGCTCTAGCTGACTTTTTGTCTCTACTGTGAATAAACAAGTGCTTCAAAAAATGACACGCAATCTTTAAGGCAGGAGAAGGCCGCTGGGGAACAGAGGAGCTGGCTTTCAATGTGGTCTTAGCAAAGAGAAGCTACAGTCAGCTGAGAGCAACCTTTCAAGCCTATGAAAAGGTGAGTTATTCCCTTCTGTGATGTGGGTTGCACAGGGCCTCACGTGTAGTTTGCAAACCCTATGACAACATGTGGGGCAGGTGATCCTTTATTTGCCATTTTTAAATGAATCTCAGAAAATATTTCTATATGACTGGATACCCATCTTAAAGAAATCAGGGATAAAAGCTGTGTCTTCTGCCACTGAAGAACCCACTCCCTTTCATAGCACACACAACATCCAACCAAATAAAGATTGTGATGCCCTTTCCTTTCCACAACTGCATGACAGTGGGCGTCCCCACTCCTGCAGCAGGACCAGCAAAGAGATATGTTCATAAACTCCTGCCCTGAAGCAGAATTTCACCTTTCTGACCTTTTCTTCTCCTCCAAAGCAGAGCCTGACAGGGTCTCTCATCATGGTCCCACTGCTTCACACACTCATGTTCGCTGTTTAACCTTCCCCTTCCAAACCAACATACCCCACCAGACCATTGACTGCCACCACACCACGTCATGGTGCCTCTGCTGAAGACCACAGGACACACGGTTGAGACAGCAGTGGTGGCTGGGTGGTGGCTGTCCCATTTATCTGTAGTGGCCGGACCTTTTGGGGGCAGTGGGGAAGGCACACAGATGGGTGAGTGTGTGCCAGGTCAGTCCCTGGCTTACTCCTGAGACCTTGATGTCTCTGGGAGGGCCTCTTCCAACCTCCCCATTGCACTCATCCTCAGCCCTTCCGCCAGGGCAGAGGCACACCTCCAGCCTCTTCCTCTCTGCCCTCCCTGAGCAGACAGCTGGTGCAAGGACTTTGCTGTGCTCTCCTCTATCTCCGAGCAAAAGGCAAACTAAGGTAGCAGGATCCCATCTGTCTGCTGCTTCTCCTGGTGTCACCCACCAGGGACATTTTCCTCGTGGCTGGGCCTGGAGCCTACCTCCGCTGATGCCTTTCGCCTGGAATTGACCTGTGAAAGTCCAAGCAATGGGAGATCCAAGGTCCTTCTCCTGGCAGAAAGGTGGAAGCTTGGCAGTGACATTTATTCTCAGGAGAGGGCCCCACCTCCAGCCTCTGGCTCACAGTCCTGAACTTCGTAGGATGACTGAGTTCATCAGAAAACCGTAACCCTAAGCACTGGAGATGGGAAAAACTTCAGTCATGGCCATATTTCAGTGTCAGCACAATAAGGAACCCTTAGCTGGAAAAATGTTGGCAGCTTAATCCAGCTTTTGGTTTGCTGCTGGCAGGAGAAGAGCAACGGTCACTAACTGGTAGTTCTTCATAGTACTGCAAACCCCGGGGGTTCCAAGCTACCTTGGCTTTTGGATTCATGAAGCCAAGCAGATCAGGTTGCCCAAACCAAGCCACCACATCCTGCCTGGATGCATTTGAAGGAGAAGGGGGCCAAGACAAGAACTTGAGTCCTTCTCCACGTTTGGTTAAGTAGGGCTGGGTCTACACCAGGCTGGCACTTGCAGAACCTCACAAGATACCTACTGCTGCTTTGTGCCTGCGGTCTCTTAGGCCTGATCTAAAGTCCACTTGAGTTTTGAGCCATGCAGAACCATCCTAACAGCAAAACAGAGCAAAGTAAAAGGCTTTGAGGTTTGCAAAATCCACAAAGGGCAGGATGAACTCTGTTTTGAAGTAGCAGTCTGTTTTTCCCCTTTCCTACGGAGTAATACAAAAACTAGGGAACAACTGCAGTGCTTGTAAGCTTTCCCTGAGCAGCCAAAGACAATAAGTAACAAAACTTCATAGAGCTGGTAAAGTTCCAAAATTTATCTTCTTTGTGTGGAAGCCATCCAGAGCTTGATAAAGGGGTTAGAGGGAACTCGGAGAGTTTCTCCTTTGCTTGGGGTTGCTCAAGAAGAAGCCACAACTTGTTTGTCCTAGAAGCCCTCGGGTATCAGTACAACTTGCTTGATTTAGGTTATCTAACTCTTGTGCCTTACCGGACCTTGTAGTCCCTCTTTTCTTGGTGCCAGCGGATCTGTGAGCACTTATACCAGAAAAGATCTTCACTTACCCTTGAATTGCTCCCTTGGAAAGTCTCAAAAGGATCTGAACTGGTCTTTTGCCATTGTGTCCTAAAGCTGATGCTGGTTTTATGGCAGTGGGACGGCTTGTACACACGGCAGCTCTGATGGCTACTTTTTGTTGTCCCTCTAGGTGTATGGGAAAGACATAGAAGAATCCATTAAAAGTGAAACATCTGGAGATCTGGAGAAGGCTTACCTCACTCTTGGTAAAAAAGTGTTGAGAGCTTTCATTTTAAGTTCTTTCCCCCATCTTGCCCTCATTCTTGGGGTTCTGTATGCAGGTGACAGCTATTGAGATAGCCTTCAACTGAAGCTTACTTACCTGCTAGGAAAAGAAGAACCAGGTTTCAATAATGATTTGGAGCCCTTAGTTTTAGAAATAAAACAGACACATCTCCTCTCCACAAGGCTATTTTTTTTGCCCTCTGAAACAGGGTGACCAGCTCCGAGCTGCCCCTGAGGCTGTGTCTGCTGCTAACTTCCAGCTGATGCCTGGGTACCATTTGTGGTGTGCTATCAGGCTACCACCAGGGTCCCTGACAGCCATTTGGCACTGGGAGTGACTGTCGCCAGTATTTATTTACACATGTACCCTGGCTTTAGTAAGCTTACTGGTATTGATTTTATCTGTGTGGATCTGGGCTCTCCCAAATCTTCCCCCTCTGAGCTGTGGAGTGAGCAAGTACCCCGAGAAGAGATGGGCAAGGAGATCTCCAGACAGGCAAATGCTCATGCTCATCCATTTCATTTTCACTGTGGAATGGCAGCATATTCAGTGCTGATCATTTCACTGTGTAATATGCTTTCCCTGTGGAGAAATGTATTCCCCCATTCAGACCCCAAACCTTCTCCTTACATACTGTTAGGGGCCAGTTACAGAACAAGAGCCCAACCAGCTCATATGTCTGCAGGATCATAAACCCTAAAGAGTTTTCCTTCTTTCTTATTCATTTCCTCCTCATTGAAGATGTATGACAAAGTGTAAATGTGCAAGTGTAATGAAGTTTCTTACTCTCCTCTAGTCAGCTGCACCAAAGACTGCCCAGGTTACTTTGCTACACTTCTGCACAAGTCAATGAAGGGAGCTGGGACTGACGAAGAGACCTTAATTCGCGTCCTTGTGACCAGGGCCGAGGTAGGACACCCTGCGACCTGCAATACTGTAATACCATCAGCTCTGGGAGAAATACAGACTGAGAGGGTACAGTGAGCCCTGGTAGATCGTGTGCTCAGCCAACCCCTTCCAGACCAATGACACCAGAGGTCACACTCTGCTTTTGTACCTAGGCAACTCTAATTTTGGTATTGCATCTAATTCTGTTTTGGAAAAAAAAAAAGAAAAAAGAAGAAAAAAAGAAAGCATACAGGAAATTTCTAGTGGAGTCAACTGTACCTAAATAAAACTGGTCCATGGGGAGGTCTGGCCCCAAGAAGATGTGTAAAAGTAAATTCCTAGTTAAGTAATGATAAAGTAGCAGTTCCCAAATTGACAGTTTCTAATAAACATATGTCACCAATTCTCTCTGATTCCAGCTGGGAAAAAGCAGATGGGAAGGAGGGAAGAAAAATTAAGAGCCAAAGGAGATAATTGTAATTTTAAAAAGCACAAAACTGCATAAGGCATTTGAGATCATAAACACAGTCTTTAACTCTTCCTTCCGTATAAACTGTTGAGATTGTATAACCTCGGAGCTGTTCCAGTCTTGACACAGAGAAGTTGTTCACACGGACGAGGAGAACCTACATTTAAATGATCAGTAGTGTGAGAAATTAGTCGCCAGTGTAGTCTCTTTGTTAAGATGTGGTTTAACTATGAGAATGTTTCAAAACCAGTGATAAAGATCAGGACCGTGCCATGGGTACCTTTTCAGAGGAAAGCTCAAGACAAGGCATTTCATTCTCCCCACGCAGTAACCAGAAAATTACCGTGGTGGGTGGAACAAAACTGTCTTTTAAACATACTTCTGGAAGTGATACTCCTTCTTGCCACCAGAATGGCCTCAGGAGCATGCACTGATCTGTGTGCTTGCCTGGCACCAACACTGTGCCCACACAACACTGCTGAGCACCAGGCAAAGATGCCCCCAGCCACCCCAGCATGGCTCTCCACTCAGGCCCGTACCCCTCACCACACACCATCTGACATGGGCTTACCTCAAGTCCCACTATTAAGCTGGGCCCAAGGTTTTTGGACCTCCTGCTTTCTCCTCTTCTCCTCCCACTGGCAGCAGGGGACCTTGGATCAGACCCTGGGGTCCCTCGTAGAAACAGGGCACATTGCACAAAGCACGTCCCACTCTTCTAAAGAAACTCTTGGTGTCTCCTCAGACCGACCTGCCAGAAATAAAGGGGAAGTTCCAGCAAATGTACAAGAAGTCGTTAACTGAAGCTGTCCGTTCTGATACCTCTGGAGATTTCAGAAAGTTGCTGCTGGCTATTTTGCACTAAAAAGCCATCAAGAAAGAAGAAGCATGCTGAGCAGCCACCTCTTGATTAGTTTCCAAAATAGCATCCAAAAAATGTGGCATTAGCACAAAGAAAAAAAATCCAATTTATTTTCTTTCCAGCTGGGAAACATGTTGCCAAGTAAAGCTGGACGTGAGGTTTATGTTATGGCTATCTCGCCAAATGTCCTTAAGCAATAAAGACACGTTAAAAAACTAAATCTAAATTGGCCTCTTTGTGTCTGCATATGTGGAGGAATCTTTATTTTCTGTCATGATTTCTTCTGGGTAGACTTACTGCCTTTATTTAGTTCCAAAGATTATCCCTGATCTTTCCCTGCTTTTTTCCCCCAATTTGAAGGGTGCCGTGTCATGCCATGACAGTCCTGCCAAGAGAGAATGGATAGAAATTTCTTTTCAACCTATTATTACAGCTCTTTAATCAACCTGTGGGCTGTGAATTAATGATTTAAGTCAAGCCTGAGAAAAATCCCGCAATTGAAAAGGAAGGTTGGAGCGATTTCCCTGTCTGTGAGTTCCTGCCTCAACATCGTCACCTCCTACGTTATACCATGAAGGAGATAAGGAATTGCAATCCACATTAGCACCACCTCCTGAGATATGGCACAGGAGAATGGCTGGGGAAGAGACAGGACTTCATGAGGTGGATCTGTCCATCAGGAAAACGTTGCTCCTACAGAGCTAGACATGGACCTCAGGACAGTTGCACAGTCTCTGTCCTTGGAGGTTTCCAAGACCCAACTGGGTAAAACCCTGAACAACATGGTCTGGTCTCATGGCTGACCCTGCTTTGAGCAGAGGGTCAGATGAGAAACCACCTGAGGTCCCGTCCACCCTGAATTACCCTAAAATCCTATAATCATGTGACAGAAGATGTAGAGAAATGGTAACATGAGAGGACCTGACAAGTAAGAACAGAGAGAAGAGAATCTGGGTCAAGGAGATGGACTTGTGAGCTCTTTTTCGTGTTTGGCCCCTTCCCTCTTCTGCATGCACTACACTGTCAGGGGAAAGAACTTTCAGACCTAAATTCTCAGAGGTACTTTGACATCTAATTTCCACTGAAAATAGCATTTTTGAAGAATGGGACCTGTTTCTCTCTGCTTGTATCGATGTCACAGTGGTAACATCTGGACATCTACTTATAGTTGGTAAAGATAGGACAAAATAAATGGACAATGGGAAAAATGGAGAGCTTGTAGGATTCGTGTGTCACACAGATGTAATAGGATGTCCCAGCATTTTAGAGGTCTGATCTTCCTTTGACAACATTTCAGTAACCTAAAAATATCAGAGGCAGATACCAAACCTGAAATGAACTGGATTGAAATGAACTGGACTGAATGAAATGGATTTGACTTTATCGAAGTCTTTAATTTTCAGACCCAGAAAGAGTGAAGCAGAGCAGGATCTGTGTGTCTCCTTCTTGCTGTTGCCATGGGGCTATTGTAATCAGAGACTATAGAAAGGATACATGAATAATCTACTTAGGTGTCCAGTGTTCCTGGTGATATTTTATCCTTTCCAGGTCACACTGTGTGTTCTGTCCAAGATAAGCTGGCAGGTACCCATTCTCAAATGATGTAGTTGGAACAAAAATACATGGTTGTCTGAAATGCACATGAAGGAGCTGGTTTAGGCAAAGGATTTGTTTTGAAATATTCAAGCAAGAGTGCCCAAAGCTATATGATTGGTTTCTGTGAAACCTCTAGGAGTTCAGCACCCTTTAAACCAAGCTATGTACTTATTTAATGTGAAGCGCATAATTTTGGCAGCCAAATTTATTTTTGCCTGCAGATTGTTTTAATTAATGCTAGTAGGTCATTCTGACTAAAGAAGGAAGAGTACAATTGCTTTCATCTTAATCTCTCACTCTTTAATTAGAGATTGGCCTGAAACCAAGCCGGGAGCCCACGCATCTTCACACCCACACATACTGGGGCAAAGTCATCACTGAATTACACACTATGTTCATCTATCTGTCTATCTGTACACAATACATGCAGTGATGGCTGCGACACTTGTGAAGTTGCTCTGAATCTCCAAAGCTGTAAAACTTGTTCCCATGCCTCTGACAAAAGTTTAGGTCACGGGTTTAAAATCCAAGTTCAAATTCCAAGACCAGTATCTACAGATACAGTCCACCACCCAGCCCACAAGATCAGAACTGAATCCAGATTTAATCTGGTCTTAAACTAAGCCTTAGATCAGGACCAAGTATCACACCAACGTGAATGACAGCAGTAGTGGTAGGGCAGCTGGTGAAATCATGTTTACTGAGCAGCTAAACAGAAAATGAGTAATGCAGTAGTCAAAGAGAAATGAGAGAGAAGGATCATAAAGGTATCTGGGCTTACAAAAGAGGAATAAGACCAGGTGCCCAGAGAGGGTACCCAGAGAGGGTTAGAATTTTCCATCTTTCAAAGCTTCCAAAATTCAACAGGAATCCCTGAGCAACCTTATCTAACGTAGAGGGTAGCCCTGCTAGGTGAGCTTCCAGGGTCTCTCCAACCCACATCTTCCAACGACTCTAGGAGAATTAGGGCGTTTGTGAGCAGGAGACCATAGCTGGCAGTGCCACATGGAATTGCCATTGTATTTCTGTTGCCTGAAGTAACACAAAGGACATTGTCACATTGTCTCATTGTCACATATGATTCTCCACCAATTCCCTGTATTCAGTTTGGATTCTGTTTACTTTTCAACATCTTCTCTGCTGTTTGCTGGCATGGGGAATTTTGTTGCCTTCTGTGAACCTAAGATGTTAACCAGGGAGCTAGAAGATAGGATCAAATGTCTGTTTTCCCAATTCAGTAAGCCAAACAGTGAATCCACACTCAGCTCAGGCTGGACATGGACAGGGCTCGGAGAGGATGCTTCAACGAGGAGTATCGGGGTGACTCCAAAACCCAGTGCTGGCCCTGAGGAAACATTTCCTTCATGGATCTGGCCCAGACATCATGTATGGAGTTAGGTCTCCTGGTGCTATCAGCTGGTTAAGACAAGGACGTATGTGTTGAGTAAAGGGTCCCTATCCATGCTATCTCTTGATACTAATTTGCTAGTATAGACGTATCTTTGCTCTTTTTTTCACTATAGATATTAATTATACATGTTTATATGTAATAAATATGTGATACATAAATCTACTAATTCCCCATATCATTAGCCATCCTTTCTGCTCACATATTTCTCTCCCCTCCAGCTTGTAAGATACAAAATGGTGTCAAGTACCCACTGACCAAACTCCATGCCAGTGCAGGCGGCATCCCAAGCAGTGCTGGCCGCTCTCCCAGCCTGGGCTGGATGCTGGAACCACGGCCGGCTGCAGCCACTGCCTGGGGCATCTCCCCGTGCTCATGGCATCTGATTAATTGTGATCCCTGTAATTTTCTCTTCTTATGATGAGGAATGATAATCCTGGGTTTTGTTACATCTCCCTGTTTTATAAAGACCATAATAAGGAATATTTTCTTCTCTTGCGCTGCCTATTTAGAGTGCAAATTTTGGGCAAGGGGCAGAGAACTATCCCAGTTCTTTGTGTCTGGTAGTCATCGAGGTGGTGCACGTACCACTGAATAAGCTCAGTGGACTCTCTGCCTTTCTCCTTATCCGTATTTGTTCATTTTCACCTGAATTGTAATAGGATCAGCGTATGAGTTTTAGAAGTTGTCTGACATCACCAATCCTCTCCGTGCACCTGTCTGCTGGCTGATTAGATTACAGCTTTTTTCCACTCTGCTGCTTAGTGCACGATAATAGGCGTTTCATCATCCCATTACACTAGAACATAAGAAGAGCTACTCTGGGTCAGATCAAAGATTCAACCACCCTAATCCCAAAACTGAGCACTCCTAAACACTTCAGAGCAGAAGGAACAGTGTGAGTATACAGCATTGCAGCAGAGTGCTTGTTCCTTTGTAGACATTTCTGTGTCCTAGAAACTGGCAACTGAAGGATTTCATAAACTGGAGGCTGCAGAGGGTCGCTGTTTTTAACAACCCCAATGGCTCCAGCCTTCCTCAGGAGTATGGGGGACCTGCAGCATCAAGTCCCATGGTGTCATTAGGTGACATAACCTGCCAACAAACCCACTTCCCATCTGCACACGGTGTTCAGACCAGTCACCATTATCCATGCAATATCCCACTGCATGGTTAGCACGATATCCCATCATCCTAAAAAAAAAGACCACTTAAGCCTTTGTGAGGCTGGCTCGATGACTAGCATGCTAACCTAGGGAACCTGCCTCAAGGATTCACTCAGGAGCAGACTTTGTCAGACAAGTTACGCTGCCCCACAGGAGAAACAGCTCTGCCTTCTCTTACCAGCGGTCATGAGGGAAAAAGCATTAAATTCTAAGGTATGCTACAGCAATAGGGGCCATACGGGGCATGCTGTTCTAAAATGTACCATGAAAAAAATGATTTCTGGTTTATTTACAAAAGAAATCCTAGCTAAGCATCTCCATTTGGTTGGAGATGTGTCTGAAACCATAAGCTCTGGGAAGGAAAGAAGAGAGCAGGCAGTGGGAGCTTCATTGCTTGGGAGTCTCGGCCCCAAATTGGCAGGGACCTGTGTGGGGATGGAGCAGGGAGCAGCACACACACATATACACACCGAGAGCAATAAGCTTTTCAAACAGCACACACTGTACTCTGTGCTAGCAGGAGTTTGCATAACTGTACAAAACCTTCAAGCCTGGGATCTTCTAAATAAATGCCAAATTTATCAGTATCTAAAGCAGAACATGCCACCTACCCTTCCCTGACCCCATAAAGCAGTGTCATCAGTGAAGTCAGAAATCGTCATTTGTTTCTTTAAGGGTTAAAAAAATAATCCACAGCCACTGCCAACAAGAGAAAGAACTAAACAGGCAGCAAAGAGTCCAAGCCAGACAGAGACATAAAGCTACATCAATCATCAAAACGGGCCGCGACAAGAGCGTATACATACAGAGCAAGAAAGAAAGCGAGAGGGCGTTTTGTTTGGGTAGCTAATGTTCTCTGGATGAGGAGAGAGAAATTCTCCTTCGGGTTCTTAATGCCACTCTAAATATTTACAGCGAGATCCTGGCCAGCTGGTGAGGCAGCGATGGAGGGAAGGGCGCGTTCTCCCCAGCGCTGTCCTCCAGCCCGTGCCCTGGTCGAGGAGAGGGAAGCGGCTGCACGTTGCCATGTGCACCCTGACAGTGACCCATCAAGACAAGCCCTGTGCTCATTCCCTTCGCCTCCCTCGCCTCACTTGGCCGGGCATGGACGCAGGCTGTGCAGGGAGGGGAGATGCCACAGCCTCCAGGAAGGTATGCCAGGCCTACTCCAGCCCGTCCCTGACATGGGGCCGGGCCTTCAGGGCTCAGCTGGCCTTCAGGCACGTTACCATGTTGCTGGGCTGGGTGACGAAGTCCCTGGGAAAGGCCACATATGGCACGGCCTGTCATGCAAAGCTGCTGTTTTTAGAGGACAGGGCTGCCCCCATCCCCACGGTCTCTGCTGGGACACGGTGCGGAGGCAGGAGCGCATGGCGGGCTGCGGAGGCTAACGCCACGCGGGGGTTGACACGAGGGCACAGCGGCTCCCAGTGATTTTCGTTCATCTGCCTCACAGTGACCAGACGCAGACATCACTCACCAGTGAGCCTTGGCTTTGAGAACATGAGAAGGAGTTGTGCTTTAACCTCCTATTTCCCTCTAGCTGCGGCGCTTAGGAGCGGTGTTTTGGATCCAGTCCCATCCCAAAACAAAGGCAGGAACTGCAGCATTGACAAGGGGCCCGCGTCAGTCACCCACGGGGCAGCCAATGCCATTTTTCCTGAAATGCCCAGAATATCGGCACAGAGCTGGGACACATTACACAGGACCTGCTGGAGATCCTGGCCCTTCTGTGGGGCCAGTCGGGGATGTGGAGGATCCTCTGGTGGCATGAAGTGCTCAACTGATCCAAGCCCTGGGAATGGATTTAGGCTCATCATCGCAGATACCTGCGTGGTAGTGTCAAACAGACACCTATACATGACCAAGGCAGCTGTGCACCTACAGCCAGTGGAGGTTTAGTCAGAGGTGCCTGGAGGCCGATTCACCCACCCAAACACAGGTGGTGCTTGTTGGTCACCTGGATAACTCCGAGGCTGTATTGACCAGGCCTCAGGAGCTGCAAAGGGAGCTCAGACACTTTGTTCGCTTGCAGACATCTGCAGTTAAAGGCCCAAACGAGGTGTCTGCAGTGAGGAGCCTGGGGTCTGGTCACCTCGGGTGATTTTCTAGCTTGCTGCCCTCACTTCAACAAACTGATCCACTTTTCCCACCCGCAACGCTCACCTTCATCAAGGCACCTGCAATGTTTCTTTGTTAAGGGTTTCAGAGAGCTGAAGTTCTTACAGAAAAAGCCACAACCTGTTATTTTCTGTATCAAGTACCAAGGGGCATAAATTGCTCCAAGAGAGAACTTCTATCTCTGTTTCTCCCTGCCCACGCTAGGTGCCCTGGGTATGGAGTCCCTGTGCACCAAACATCTCCCACCCACCCACCGGCTCAGACCACAACGGGCAGGTGCTCCCCAGGCCTGTCCATAAGGTGGAGACACGATCCGCCACACCAGGAGCCCTGGAGGCCCTTCTTTCTCCATGAAAATACGTGACACTGCATCACCTAGCGCAAGGCATTGCAGACTGTTTACAGGCTTCTCGAGTTCCCAGGCACTTTAGGACAGGGTCCTGTTGCTGTTTCCAAACGGACAGCCAGGACTTTTATAAGTGAACTTTCCTCTCCGTGTCTATTTATTATATGTAAACATTTGCCAGAAAAACACCACTTGGGCATGCTCAGTACCGGCCAGGTCATTGCAAAAGGCAACGGCGGCGTCACATGTGATAACAGTGAGAAGCCCATATGTGCCTATTCTTAGCCCTGGAATGTATACAATGCCCCACCGCCTTGCGCTCCTGCACAAAGCTCCCGAAAGCGGCAAAAGTGACTTCAGAATAAACACGTCCAGAAATCACCCTCTATGAATCACTTACCTACTGAAAGAAACGTCCTGTGGGTTTATAGTTTTTATCCAGGCTCTAGCTATGGAAAATCTCAGCAGAGAATAAGCGACAGAGAGTAAGTGCATGCAGGGAAGGACAACAGAAGGTAAATGTTTCTACCGTATGATTTCACTGCAGATTGAGCAGTTAGTCATGAAATACTCATCAAATTGTTCTGCCTGGCAGTTAATTTAGTCATTGTGTGTCTGATTAACATGAAAAAAAAAAAACCACAGCTAAGCAGAGTTAACAAATAACTGTTTTAATGCAGATTCCCAGTCTCTAGGGTTTAGTTTGCCCTGCTGCAGAGTTCAGCTCTGCCAGATTTACATTCTTTGGGAATGACTAACTCTAGGCGAAAGAGGCGCAAGTTACTAAACTGCTAATACTTTAAAACAGTGAATAAATGTCTAAGCACATTTATTCAATGTGATTAAAATGAACAACCCAGTTGCTTCAGCAGTTCAGCTTTCATCCCAAATCAGCAAGATAACTTCAGTGCTTTTGCTTCTTGCCAGGGACGCAGGCGATGCTGACCCCAGAGTTGCAACCTATCTGACAAATTTATAAAAATTTTAAAGGGTCTTAGTGACCTTTTAGCCTCTTTATTATTTTCCCACTGTGCCTAACCCATGTTCCATTTTTATGCATAACAGCAAACGAATATTTAGAGCAACATCAAAGTCCTGATTTGTTCCCTCGAAGCTGGATATTTCAATAAAAGCTGCTAAGAATTTGTTTTTTCTGCCAAGTCCAGAATTCATCTCTCTTACTTTGCTATGGAGGAGGGATCTGCTGAGGAGTTCCTCTTCAAAGACCAGGACTTCTCCTCCGAACTGCTGAGGCAGCTGAATGCTCTGCGGCAGAGCGGGATGCTGACTGATGTTACTCTCTGCTCTGGGGTCTTTGAAGTCCCCTGCCACCGAAATGTGCTGGCTTCCAGCAGCCCGTACTTCAAGGCAATGTTCTGTAACAACTTCAAAGAGAGTCACCAGGCTAAAGTCATCCTGAAGGGCATTGATGCTGAGATTTTGGACCAGATTATCCTTTACGTTTACACAGGGGAGATTCTCATATCCGCCGAGAATGTCTTGTGCCTCTTGGAGACGGCGTCCATGCTGCAGTATGCTAAGCTGTTTGAGGCCTGCTCTGCCTACCTCCAAGACAAGCTGACTCCTGACAACTGTCTGAGCATGATCAGACTGTCAAAAATCTTGAACTGCCAAAGCCTGAATAAGAAAGCCAAGGCTATGGCTTTGAAATGCTTTCCTGAGGTGGCCTCTTCTGAGGACCTGAAGGACCTCTGTCCTTTGGAGCTCCTTGATTACCTTGGGGACGATGACCTCTGTGGGGAGGAGGAGCAGGTCTTTGAGACACTGATGGTCTGGATCCGGCATGACCTCCAGGCAAGACAAGGCTACATCCAAGACTTGTTCAAGAAGGTCCGGCTTCAGTACGTCCACCCAACTTTCCTTTTCCATTTCATCGCCAATGACTCCCTTGTTCAGTCTTCACCCACTTGCAGGAGCATTCTCGAATCGACCTGGAGACAGATGTTTTCCTTGTACAGCACCAACGCACCCGACATCAAGCCCATGGTGCACGTTCCTCGCAGGTACTCCAACCAAGAGTTCCTCATCATCGTTGGTGGCAGGAAGGACAACAAGCAGACCACAAGGGATGTCCTGCTCTACGATGACAAGACCAACCAATGGCTAAGCCTGGCCAAACTTCCCGTGCGCCTCTACAAACCCTCTGCAGTGAGCTTACACAGCAGTATTTATGTGCTTGGAGGGATGCCTGTTAGCAATAAGAAAAGCCCAGTCAGTGATAATATTTACATTTACTCCCTCAAACTCAATCAGTGGAGGTTGGTTGAGCCCATGTTAGTTCCACGTTACTCCCACAGAAGCTTGGCATATAAAAATTTTATTTTATCATTTGGCGGAATTGGTGAAAACCAAGAAATCCTGAATTCCGTGGAAAGATACGACAGCATCTACAACACCTGCGAGAGCATGGCAAACATGCCTGTTGCTGTCCTTCACCCTGCTGTTGCTGCTAAAGACCAGAGGGTCTACCTCTTTGGGGGAGAAGACATTATGCAAAACCCCGTTCGGCTTATCCAGGTAACAGTCAGTCTTGCTTGTCAGAGGCAGTTTCATCTAAAGTATTCAGTGGTTCATCACCTTGATGAGGGAATCAAACCCTCAAAAAAACTTTATTGTGAGTTGCAGCAACAGGCAAGATGAGTTGACACGCTGCTTCAGGGAAGGCTTGTCTGTGAGAACAGTTGCAATTCTTTCATTCTCCCCCTTGAATGTTTTTCAGGCACAAGCCCTGAGACCCCTCCTCAGGTGCCAGCTCTGTGCAGGCGAGTTGCTTCCCACAGAGGTCCTGGAAGTTCCCGTGGGTAATGCTACAGCAGGCTACAACCGACCTCCGTGCCTATCTCCATCTCACCAAAATCAGTGCTTGCTGTTTGGCCAGCATGCAGCTGAGCTGGGGTCTCAGCTGCGCACCTGCTCCCTCGCAATGACAGCAAAGATGCCAGTTTGAGATCATTAGAGCAATTAGACTCTCACTCATCAAAAGGCCAGAGCTTAAACTGACAGTTATTTCACATAAACAGTTGTGTTAAAAGCGTGGGTCCTGCCACATGTTGCTGGATCTCTGCCTGCTTTCAGTGGTTAAAGTATATTAGGAGGAAAAAAGACATGAAATCCTTCCTTATCTGATCTGAAGCGTTAGCAACGCAATGTTACTTTCTCCTTGAGTGTTTTTCAGTGGTTTAGGTAATTTAACTAAGAAGCATCATTAGCAGCCAAGATGGCAACCAGCACACGAGCAATACTTATTTATGATGATAACTCTACTTAATTATCAGGGGAAAGGAAATATCTTTTTCAATGTGGGGAGATGTCCTGGAAATATTTGCTCTATTCATCGCTATATGGCATGACATAGAAGTTGGTGTCACCCACGTACAGATGACTGAGTGATCGTCATCTGGCAGCAGCTCTTTTTCTCACATAAATTGATGACTTAGATATCATTCTAAGTCCTATCAGCAAGTCTCTTTGCTAATCTGATCACATACCAGCCACCAACACAAATACAGCTGCAGGGCAAACACGGGGGGCCGCCAGCAGAGCTAGGTGAAGTTGTGGTTGGTTTGCCCAGGAAGTGGGGAAAGCTAAGGCAGGACTACACAGAATAATTAGATAATGAAAGGAAGCAACCTGCATTTCGGGAGAGTATTAGCCAGGAGTTACAGCAATTTGATGGCCAGAAGAAGACTTACACTGGAGAAGCTTGCTTATGACAGAAACTCTGCCTTAGCGTGTGTGCTAGCATCTCCTGAGCGGACAAGCCTGGAGAACTAGAATGCTTTCCAAAGGGATGTACTAGAAAAAAAAAAGAGTGGGTAAATTCTCGAATTTCCAGCAGTTTGAGCCAGTGGATTGTATTCATTAAGACAAAATAAAAACCATAAGTTCCTCTGTAATTACAATTGCCGGTCAAAAAACAACATAAACAGCTGTGTGTATCTTTATTTATTTGTCAGGTTTACCATGTCTCCAGGAATACATGGTTTCGGATGGAGACCAGAGTGGTGAAGAATGTCTGTGCACCAGCTGCTGTGATTGGAGACCAGATTATCATCGTAGGAGGTAAGGGCTCTGTTTCACCCTCCCTGCTGCCAGCCCATGCCCAGATCCTGCAAGATTTCTCACCTTTCCTGCTCAGGATGCCCCCTGCTCAGGCCAGGGATGGTCAGAGCTGCAGCCAGCCATGCTGGCAGTGAGAAGTGTTGATGCCAAGCATGGCTATCACATTGCGGGGGTGAACATCATGTGTGGGCTGTGCTCCCCGTAACAGCTTGTGGAACTTGGGAGGGAGAGGAGGAATATGCCCACGATCCATAGGCGCCTCTCAAGGGGTCTCAAGGCTGTGGCAGTGGGGACAAGCTCTCCAGAGGACACCTTCTCATTCTGGGTAGCAAAATCTCAGTGGGGAAAACTGGGGGACAGCCAGTGCAAGTTACTTCTCTACAGAGAAAGGAAGAAACAAAAAGCCATGGGGCCTTGCTCCTCCCCTGCTGACTCACAGCCTGGCCCTCCATGACAGCTCTTCTTGGAAGGGCGGAGAGCACAGTTACCACAAGGCCAAGGATGGCTTGTTGGAGTGGGGGGGCTACAGGGCTCCTCCTGAGGGTAATGGTGCAATGCCCCGAGATGGGCATGAAACACCTGGAAAGGAGAAACTTCTCAGTGTCTTACTCAACTCAGAGACCAGCCTCTGCCCATGGCACTTGGACAGATCAGATCTTGGTACTTTGGCACTTCATAGTCCTTCATGCAGCTTCCCTGACCACAGGCTGGCAAGAGGAAGCATGTCTTAGGTTATTTAAGGGAGAATGACATATAGGGAAGCTTTAGCAGAGCAGAGGAGCGAACCCAAATCACACAGGGCCTGAATGCAGTATGTTTCCCCTGCACAAGGCCGCTGCTACCCTATGCAATGAGGGCAGGGGAGAGATGGGTCAAAAGGTCCCAGACTATCAAGATCCTGTGTGGCAAATTAGCCTGAACTCAGACCAAAGTGCCCAAAATACAGTATTTTCAACTCTTTTGTCTTCAAATACTTTTATCTGAAGTGATGGTTTCAGGTTAGGGGAAGTGGCTTCAAGGCCTGTGCAGCATGGCCCAAAGCAGATTGCTTGCCACGGGCAGTCCTGATTATCTACAGGGATACATAGACAAACTACAAGCTGCTGCTGGGTAACAGTGGACCCTGCACCAGTCTTTACCTCTCAGCGATGTGAGGTTAAACCACCCCATCCATTGGGCTGCTGGCATAGTGGCCAGCACAGAAATGGCACAGAGGGCAAGGGTGTGGAGCGAGCAGTGGTGGGACTGCACTGTCAAGTACCTAGCTCCGTTGTGTACAGAGCTAATCCCAACCCAACCAGGCATTGTCACTCCCTCTGTCCTTTCTGGCTTCCCACATCACTGGTTTCTGTATTTCTGAGTGAGGCTCTAGGAGCCTTTTGCGTAACAAGAATTACTTTGTGACTTCTGAAGGTGCATGCGGAAAACTGCAAGCTCCAGCTGTGTTTGAGAGGCCTGATCTGAAAGGTTTTGTTGTGCTCATCAAGCCTTAGCTGCCAAGGTGATAGGAGACAGGGTGAGGACAAACAAGAAGGGAAGATAGACAGGCAGGCAGTCTTGTGACACATCATCACTTCCCGGCTTAGATATCTTAATTCTGCCAAATTATGTACCAGTATAAACTGAGACATAAACCCTAATTCCCATCTGTCTCTTCCACCTCTGGTTTTGCATTTAGGGTACACCCGGAGAATAATTGCTTATGATACAAAAGGCAACAAGTTTGTTAAATGTGCAGACATGAAGGACAGGCGAATGCATCACGGGGCCACTGTCATCAAGAACAAGCTGTATGTCACGGGAGGACGGTGTCTCACTGTGGACAACATCATCGAAGACTCAGATTCCTTGGACTGCTATGACCCAGAGACGGACACATGGACAACGAAGGGAAAACTGCCACACAAACTCTTTGACCACGGGTGCCTTACACTCCAGTGTGTCCCCTGTTCTAACCTTCTCTAAATGACTTCTGGTACATCCCAGGACATTCCTGGTGTTTTCCTGAAAGGACCCACCCTGCTCTGCACAGAGCACGTGGGGAATCCTCATGGAGTCTCACAAACTCCTGTTCTGGAAGCTACCAGTGGGGCTGGTCATTCCCCAAATGCTCTGCCACAAAGGTCACGAGCTTCATGCTTATACCATAGTCATCTGACCAGTATTGCATGTGGTGCTGCTGAAGTCCAGCCCCAAGACCTTACCCAGCAGCTCAGCAGAAAACCAAAAAATACTGGGTAAGAACCCAGAGCAGGATTTGGTCTTGTGAAGACTGAAATGAAAGGTGAATAGGAGTGCTGATACCTCCAGAGAAAGTGAGATCTGGGTAACCTGCATTTATGTTAGCATACTCCGCTGCATGGCATGGCCCTTTGCTGCTCAGTGCTGGCCAAGCTTTCTACGTCCAGTGGCAGGAGCGTTTGGAATAGGAAGCCCCAAGCCCTGGTTGTGTAGCCAGCCCAGTAGCATCTATCTGCATTAGCTACAGTAATCATCTCGTAAGACATAGAATTTTAATGACATCAAATTAAAAATTAGAAAAAGGCTGATGCTTTGATCTGAATGCTCATATTACAAGATGCATATTTTATTTTCTCGAGCTACCTCTGTTTCATGGTGCAGTGAAGATTTATGTTTCGTTGCCTGCTCTCCAAAGGAGCAGGAGAAGGGATAATGGAAATAAAGATTGCCTGTGTCTTCTTTTTGGAGGGCTCTTGTTTTTCTGGAAGCTTGCTTCTCCCTTTGCACTGGGGATAGCAGTGGGGTTGGTTAGGAAGCTCTTCAGGTGATGTCATTCCTGAAATCTGGAATAACAGAGGGAGCACATGGAGGGAGGGGATGTAAAAGAGCAGCGGTATTTGGGAGGAGCTCTTTTTTTTCCCTTTCTCCTCTCTCCAAACCACTGGAAGGCAGTAATGAGAAAACGCCAGTGACAGGAAACCAGCTTTCCAAGAAGAGCAAATGTAAGTCTGCCACTTGGCAAAGCAACTCTGGCTCCGCCAGTATTTTTGTGGGGTTCTGCCACTAACTGCATATTTTTAATGGGAGGGGATTAATCATCAGATACTGATCAGGCTGTGAACTACCATCAGGTTAGCAGGCTTGGTAAGACTGTTGAAATAGCAAGGAGCTTTTAAGATTGCATTGGTGACCAACATCTAGAAAAGGAACGGAATAAACTGCACCCTGTTTTCCTTGTACTTGGAAGAAAGCAGGACTTTTTTCGAGGGCATAAGGTGGCTTGAGGAAACCACACTCTACCCTCCTCTTCACAGGAGGCTGCACAACCATGTGGTCATCACCATGTTGCAGGACACCAACTCCAGCCACTGTGATCGCCTCCTGTAACAGGAGGTTAACAGAAATAGTTAACGAAGCAGGGGGCTGGAAGGAGGACTTGGATATCCACTGCTGTTTTAACAATGCAAAATAAAATGGTTATAATTGTTTGTACAAGCTTTGCATTGAGGAGTCCCCATTGTTCCCTCTACATTGTTGATAGAGGGAATTGTTTTTGTACCAGCAGTTTTTGCCAGGGTTTCCTTCTAAGGATCTGAGTAAACCTGCAAAAAATGAGTGGGAACCCAAACTCATCCCCCAGCTCGGAAGTCTTTGGCTAGGGTTCTCCTGCCTTTCAGTCTATATCATCATCTCCTCCCGTGCAAAGCAGGGCTAAATCACAGCACTTGCCAAATTGGATCGGAGCAATGATTCATTCTGCTTCCTCACAGGCCAGCTCCAGCTCCCTGGAGAAAGAAGCCTTGTCATGGCCAATTATGGAAAGCCTGCCCAGGGGAGATGTTTATTCCTAACCCCTCGGTACCGCCTTCCCAAAGCCCTTCCTGTTGTGACCCCACTCAGCTCCAAGACTCCGGGAGACGCCAGTCGCTGCCACGCATTTTAGCTGACACGGATTCCTGCCAGGCTCGTGACTGTACCCAGAACCAAGAAAAAAAAGCCGACTTGGGGTCATAACCCCGTGTTTGCAAACCATTGCCACAGCCATTGGCTTTCGCTTGGAAGCAGGCCGTTTTTGTTTAATTCCCGTATCGTATAACCACCAATTTTCTCGGTGTACATGCAGGGGCCAAACAGTGCCTTGCACAGCTGAAGCTGGGCAGGAAACAGGAGTGCGATGAAGAGGCGCAGTCGCAGCAGCGCTGAGCACAGCGTCGTTCCCCCAGCCCTCGGGGAGCCTCCCGTCACCCCCACGTCCCCTGTGCTGCGAAGGGCTGCGGCCAGCTCTGCTCCAGCCGTAAACCCTGCCCCTTCACAGGCTCCTCACATCCGTAACTCAACGGATTTGTGTTCCCTGGGCAGTAAATAAAAAGCATGGTTTCTGATAGCCTTCTGTCCTGTGCTTGATTGGCTTTGGTGCAAACTCCGACCGAGGCCTTTGTGGGAAGGGTTGAAAGGAGAGCACCACGCTGAGCGTTACGGAGGCAGGCATCTAGGCAGAGACAGGCAGCCGCTGGCTCTCTGGGTCTCAGCCCCCTGGAGCCGGAGGGGCAGCAGCACCAGCAGCTGCAGGGCAGGGCCATCCAGCCTCGGGGCCAGCACCGTGGGGAGAAGGGAAGGGTGAACCTCTCTGGTCAGGTTCTGGCCACCTCCTGGTCCACCTAGAGCGATACCTCGTACCCTTGCAGTTGCTGTGCCCAGTGGTGCAATGGGTGAAAGCTCTTCTAACAGGTCAGCCAAGGCAACGCTTCCTTCAGAAGGGCTCCTTCAGAAGTCACAGTATCACAGATTTCTAGGTTGGAAGAGACCTCAAGATCATCGAGTCCAACCTCCGACCTAACACTAAGTACTCCACTAAACCATATCGCTAAGCTCTACATCTAAACGCCTTTTAAAGACCTCCAGGGATGGTGACTCCACCACCTCCCTGGGCAGCCCGTTCCAATGCTTAATAACCCTTTCGGTAAAGAAGTTCCTCCTAACATCCAACCTAAAACTCCCCTGTCGCAACTTTCGCCCATTCCCCCTCGTCCTGTCACCAGGCACGTGGGAGAACAGACCAACCCCCACCTCTTTACAGCCTCCTTTAAGGTAACTGTAGAGAGCAATAAGGTCGCCCCTGAGCCTCCTCTTCTCCAGGCTGAACAAGCCCAGCTCCCTCAGCCGCTCCTCGTAAGACTTGCTCTCCAGACCCCTCACCAGCTTGGTCGCCCTTCTCTGGACTCGTTCGAGCACGTCCATGTCCTTCCTGTAGCGAGGGGCCCAAGTCAGAAGGGGACTTCCCTGAACAGGGTCTGCAGGGCCACCAGTACCCCGAACACACTCTGAGCCACCACATGCTTTTCCAGAGGTCTCATTGTCCTAACATTTCAACATTTGAGTGCTCACTTAGATGGGAAACCCCCAAGGGAGACGAGCAAGGTGCTTCATAAATATGACCACGTCCCCATGTGGAAGCAGCTATTTAATAAAATAAAAAAAGGTTTTCAGAAAGGATCCTTGATTTGGGGGTCAGCTTTTGGAAGGGCTGAGCAGCTGTTGCCTTTTTCCAAATCAGGCAGGGCTGTGAAGGCTCAGCACCTCTAAGGTCTCATGCCTGGGTGTCCCAAGACAGTCTCCAGATCACGGAAACTGTAGGGTGAAGAGGTTGAAAGCAGGCTGCTCTCTGGGACAGCGAGTTCCCGGTCCCTCGTGGCAGGTACATATCTAACGCATTGAAAATCTCCCATGACAGACTCTCTGCTCCCTCCCTAACGTATTGGAGAGTTTTATTAACCTCTTAGCTTTTAACAGTAGCTATCCTGAATCTTCTTTGCTGTACATTCAGCTATCCCCACCCAGATGGAGGGCAATTGATTACCCTTTGTGGCATCATACACTTTTTTACATCTTTAAAGTTTATTAGCGTTTCAAGTTCTGTAGACTAAACAAACCCAGCCCTTTCAATCTTTCCTCGTAAGTCATCTTTGCAGACCTCTGATCATTTCTGTTGCTCTCCCCTGGACAATTTCCAGCTTGTCTTTTTGTTTTGTTTTGTTTTGCTTCTTTTAATTTAAGCGCAGCGCCCTGGCTCAGCCTGGCGGTGCTGAGCAGAGCAGCGAAGCCCTCCTGCATCTTACCTACCGCCCGCCCGGCCTCGCAGCCCAGCAGGATATTTGCTTTTTGCCGGATTGCAAGCTTGGGTTCAGTCGTTCTCTGGCCTCAGGACTGAGCAACGTGCGCAAGTTTGGGCAAGGTCGCATGGAAAGACTGCGGGAGATGCAGGCTCTCCCAGCGCTGTGCCTTAACTCCATCTCTGCTTCGGCTCGCCGGGGCCCCGGGCCAGATCCTGCTGAAAACAATGAATTTCTCCACGGGCTTTGGACCGGGCCCTAATTATTGTGTTCTCAGCTGGATTCTTCGCTAATTCTATTAATTTTTATAGCAAATATTTAGCATTTGAGTCATCTTTTAGACGAGGGGAAAAGTTTCAGGAAAAAAAATAAAAAAAAAAAGGAAGAAAGGAGATGATAGCATTTGCTTTTTAGATTTCTTCCACTTCCCTTGCTGCGCTCTCAACGCTGAACCCCACCGCACAGACAGCTTGCGGCGGTAGGCAGCTTTGCTTTGATCTTAGCCAAGAGCCTCGTAGGTTAAGCCTGTGTTTTCTCACTGTAACCATTTCTCAAACAACACGATCCTTTCCAAGGGCAGCCTTTTTCTTGCGCACTAATAGATGTTTATAATTATAACGCATTTCCTGCTTCTTTTTGATTAAACACACCTGACAAAGTAGGAAAGCTGTTGCTGCATAAATAAACGGGCACACCGAGTTCAGCCCCTCATCAGTCCTTTTTTCCAACCGTCGATGAGTTCACTGCGAGGTGAGTCCTGTAGCCGAGAAGGAAACAATTGGGTAGAGCACATCTGAGCAGCCTACAGGGTAACTTATCCCTGGCATTGTTCCTTAGCCTGACCTGAGAGCCATTAATAATTGACAGCGGCAAAAACAATCCCTGTTTCAAAATATAAACATCCATACTTTTTTTTTTTTTTTCCAGCTGCTTGAAAGCTCCCCACGGAAATTAAACAGCTTTATTCTCCATGGCACAAATGAGCACAAATTCCTAGGTGCAAGCTTGCACCAGCAAAGGAGTGGAGGCCCGCTAATTAGCGGGCAACTAATGATGTTTTCAGCAGCTATCTCGGGCTGGCTTGCCCAGGGTGCAAACGAAGCATGGTGCATTTGGGGGAACAGGTATCTCAGGTTGCCACCGAAGTCAGCAGGACTGCTCAGGGCTGGTGCAAGGGCACTGAGATTGATCCGGCCTCATCTGTTTGTTGAGATTTCCAAAACAGCAGCAGAGCGGCGAGGAGCCCGCCTGCCCCGTCACTCCGCGAGGCGCCCACGTGCTCCAGCTGCCGCTTGTCACTTTGCTGGGTGCCTCTTTGTTTGCCTGCACTGCTTTCGTGTTGCAAGACCCGTTTCCAGGAAAAGCAAGGAGCAGCACGTCTCGAGCGGTCCTGGGCCTCGAGGTGCATACCTCGTGGTGCTTGCCAATGCACGGCATCCCCACAGCTGCCGGGGGCGAGCGATGGGGTAAAGTACTGCTGGAGGTGGGGAAAGGGGGCAGAATCTGCTCCACTTCTTCACCTGTTCAGGAAGATATCTATAACCCATCCTCTTATATCCCATCTTCCCATATCTAATCTTCTCGAGCTTATTTCTCGGACCTGATGAATAAGCCATGTTCCACCACACCTCCCTAAAGCAGACACACTGGGTCAAAGCAGAGGCACGTTGCTTTCCTCAGCTCAACCACAGCCTTAAGGACCACTTTTGTCCAGGTCGTGGCTCCTTGCTGAGGTTTCTCCCTGACCTTGGGCACCTTCTTAGGCCAAAATTTGTAGCAGATGTGCTCTGTAGGTGCCCTGAGGTGGCAACGACTGCCCAGGACAGCAGGGAACAACACCGAGGACTCAACTCCTTTTAAAGCTGTTTTCAAGCTGATGGGATGCTCCTGGTCCGGAAAAACAGCTGAAACCAACCCGAGCCTTCGTGCTGAGTCCTGATACCTTTCTGCAGGAGCAGGGGGACAGCAGGGGAACATGTCCAGTGCAGAGGAGCGGCGAGCAAACTGTGTGGAGGCTTCTGCAATGTGCAGCTTGGCCATGAACCTTCGGTGCTGGGAAAGCGCGCGGTTTTGTCCAGCTCAACAGCCAGCTCTGGAATTAATAGGGTTGATTAAACAGTTTTGATGTGCCTGGTATGTGGAGATAAGGGCCCGGTTCCCAAGGGTTTCCAATGAAAACGAAGATGTTAACCACAACAGATGTGACATCAGCTGACAGGGGCGAGGAAAGCGGCTGGAAGGCAAGAGGCAAGTATGTACCAAGGGGGCAAAACAGGCGGCTCCGGGGTGAGCAAAGTCACCGTGCACTTGCTGGATCTGTTTTGATGCCGAAATGACGTGGACCCTGGCACTAGGCGGATCGAAAGCAAAGGAAATACGCCTGCTTTATGTTGTTATGACACATATATTTCCCCCCAAATGACATTAAAGAGTACCAGAGGCTCAAACATTGTTCTGTTTATCTGTTCCCCGGGTAGGGCTCTTACTCTTAGAGACAGCCTCAACACTGCAGAGCGTGGCCCTGTCAGGAGAATTCTGCCTTGGGCACGAGGAGCATTAGCAATTGTGACACGGGAAGCCAGCCCAGGGGGTCAGGGCACGTGTGGCCATTGCCCACTGCCACCTGGCAGAGACACGCAAAGCGCTGAGCCGCTGGGGGAGACGCCGCTGCTGCGCGCTCAGGTTCACAGGTAGGATGCCGATGGCAGAGGACAACTCCTGCTGCTGCCATTGCCAGGTGTTTTCCCGGGGTTCATCCTGGGCAAAAGGCTGGAAGGTCTCTTTGTCACCCAGGCTGTGCCTATGGGGCCTCCAGCTGTGGGCTTCAGGCCACGCTTCAGACCTTGGGTCATCCCTTCAGAGGATCTTGCACCTGGATTAACCATTAATGGGATCCCACATTTCCCCACCCACAGCACGAACAAACACATGCTCGTGCAAGGAGTACACAGGGGGGCAGGGCATCCTAAGGAGAAGAATCCCAGCAGCTTAACTGGGCACCAGCTCAAGCCTTGAACCAGGACATGGTTTAGTGCTGGGACTCGGTAGGTCAGGTGGATGGTTGGACTTGATGATCTTGAAGGTCTTGTCCAACCTAAACGATTCTACGAAAATAGAGAGGCCGTACAAATGTTCTTCAATACACTATTTTTTTTTAATGGAGAATTTGTCCTTTTGGTAATGTAGCAATACTTGGGCTTGGGAGATGCTAGCTGAAGGCTTCTAGCTGAGATGCCCTGTTTAGGGCCTACAAGAGTTGTCTTTTTGCTCATTGTAACTTCAAACAAATGCCAGCAAAAGGAGTCTGTTGTCTGTTCCTTCTCCAGTCATACAGGGCTCTGGAAGTTTTCTCAGGAGAAAAACGCCCAGTGAACGAAGGGGTGCTTGCAGAGTGAAATGCAACTGACAGAGAAGCAAAAAGAGTGTTCGCCCTTCCAAGCTTGATCTTATGTTTTTAAAGGCAGGAAACATGACATGTACAGTTAATCACAGTTAATTCAAGCTGAGAGTCCATTTTTTTTTTTTGTGATGGCAACGTAAAATACACTGGTTCTTCCCCCAAAGATCTTGCGATAGACTCAGAGCAGAGGACACAGCTGCTCCTCAGAGCATCATCAGCTGGAGTTTGAGAGCATCCAGCTCATGCATTAGGCAAGAGCAACACCTTACACCTTAACCTGGATAACCGAAGTACACCGAAGCCAAAATTCATCTCTTCCCAGTGGCTCCCTGAGCTAGAGCTCTTCCCACAGATGAGCACACAAACGGGATCAGACAAGAGCCAGGAGCCCAGGGAAGCACAGCATGTGGGGCAGCCAGACATCAGCTGTCTAACACCAACCTCCTCTCTCCCCAGGTGACCCACAGCTGGAAGGACACGGCTACCCTAAAACACACCTAGGATAAGAGATTTTTTGCTGCTTTTCGACATCCAGATTTTCCCCCTCCCCAAGAAAGGGTTGGGACAATTCCTGGAATTGGGAAAAAAAATGGGAATGTAAATCTTTTCGGCTTTTAAAAACACATGTCGTACAGTGAGTGAGGAGGGAGGAATGCTCAGCCAGCCCAGGGCTCTCTGATTTCCAGGAACAAACTATAAAAGCCATTTAGGTTGTCCGGAAATAACTTTGACATTTCCCTTTCATGTTTCCAAGGCAAATTCGAAGGTAAGGTGACAGGTAGTGCAGATAGATGTTCCTAGGCTTGTCAGGCAGGGAAGGGAAACGGAGCTGGGGAAGTGATTACACGAATCCATGGGGTTTTGCCTTTATCATATTTCCTTGGTTCTAGGACACGTTTTTCCTCTGCTGATCCGTGGCCGGACTAGTGCGAATCCGTGGATTTTCATGTAAATACAACAGAGCACTTGGGGCTGCAGGATGTTGGCGAGCTCACCGCGATCAGGAGAAAATCCCTCGCCCAGGTTTCAGCAGAAATCTGCAGACGCGGGCAGCAGAATCACGCTGCCGGGCTCAGCGGGATATGCACTTGCAGACAGCGTGAGTCACTTGCCCTGGAGCCGTAGGAGCAGAGAACATCTGAAGATCTAGATCAGATCGGTGAATCAGCAGCATCTGAAACAGTTTAAGAGGTTAAGCCTATTTATAGGCAAATGAGGGTAATTTTCATCGCTGAAGGGATTGGATTTTTCTTCTTAATAAATTCATAATAAACCATAGGGAGGAGAATACTGAGATCTGCACTCAGTTAACTGCTCACAGAGCGGAGGAGGTTTGCCCAAGACAGGGATGGAGACAAAGGAGCCAGAAACTCGAGAGCATTATTCTCACTTTCTTGCTTCTTATCCACCCACGGGATTAGATTATGCTTTCAGGACAGTACAGAGCATCCCTTTGGAGCCAAACATTAATCCCAGTGCCTGGTACACCAGTGGGACTCCCCTGACATCCATTTCTTAATCTATTTTATGTTTTACTCCTATTATCACTACTAGTGGATGTGAGATTTAATTTGTCAGTGTACGTCAGCAGCAGAGTTAGGTGGCATCGTCAGTCAAGTGAGAAGGAATGGGACTTGCTGAGTGATCATGGACAAAATACATTACTTCTTTCGTGTCTCTGTTGCCATGAGATTAAAATAAGGATGCTACCAACCCCACAGAGGCACTGTGAAGGAATCCGCAGAGCCCGAAAAATGCCATCTCTTGTAAACTGCCAAAGGGGGACTTACAAAGACAGTCCCGCTGCAGCTATTTGCTGTTTAGGAAGTAATCACACCTACAGAAAGAGTGCTGTGCTCTTACATGAGCGTAATGATGAACTAAAACGAACTGATAATCTGCTGGATAAAGGCAAAGAGTCATAAAATGAATAGAGGTCTGATTTTGAGTGAGACTGCCAAAAATAAAAAAAAAAATAAAAAAAATTAATGCTCCTTTAAAGACCACCAATGTTAAAAAAAAGCTTTTCTAAGTAACAGGGCTGAAGTTAGACCCCACCTCCTTTCATTACAATGCATTTTAGTACACTGCTTTCCACGGAAATCAGGAATGGATTGAGCATGGAGTTACAGACCCTCCAGGAGAAGAACGGGCCGTATGGGAAGGACACGAACACGTGCAGCGTCTGCAGGGGGACCGCGCCTCGGCAGTGGGAACGCTGTTACTTAAGCAGGGGCTCTCCTGCCTGGAGGCAGTCTCTCAAGGAAACCGAAAGTCTCCCACCAGGTACCTGGATATGAAAACCTTCCCTTTGAGGTCATCTGAAACCTTTTTTAAAAATACAGAGTAATGTGTATGGAGCACTCCATAAACCTGTTTCATTTCCAAGTCTGCAATTGCAGGTCATGCCAAAACACCCTATTTCCATAGCATACACTACTACATCCACGTACACAGGACCAGATCTTTGCTTTTTTCTTGAAAAAAAAAAAAATCAGTTCTTTCAATGTTTTGCACCAGCCTTCCTGAGACGCCTTCCTATAACCTCCCCTCAGCATCTGTTTTATTTTAAAAGGATAAAAATGCATCAAAGTCTCACACATTCTTGACACTTTCAAGGTTATCCAATTACATTATTTATAAGAATTCATCTCTCCCCCCTTTCTTTTTTGGTAGTTTTCATTTCATATCATCAGTGGCAAGGACAGAGACCTGCAGGATGTGTTGTTTTTTAAAACCATTTTATTTTGTCTGTTCTGTGATGAAATCTGCCTGCAAATGGTGGATTGCGAGGATGTTTGGGCACCTGCCATCGCTCTATTAACTTTAAGCTGATTCTAGGAACTGGCAGTACTTGACTCTCCAGTTCCAAAGTAGCATTTGTGAACTGCAGGAGTCCTTCAACCTTGTCTTCCAAGCACCGCTCCTGAGGTCTCACCACCTGCCTTGGTAAGCTCAGCGCATCCTGAAATCTTAAAACCAGCATGAGGCATCTCCATACCTTGGGCTCTATGTGCCTGTCTTGGCACAAAAAGGGACACTGAGTGGGGATGCCCCAGAGGGCACTGAAAAGGTTCAACACCATTCACTTCATCCACGTTTGCCCACGTCAAAAATTCATCATTTATCTCCTGGAGTTTGACGTGACAGCAGATGGGTGAAATACAGCAAATCAGACTCAGGGTGCTGGTTAAGATTTCCAGGAGCAGCGTGGACCTCCGGGGTGCTCCGTGGCTTCTCACACCTTCCCAAAAGCAGCTCTGCTCAGCGTGTTTCGAGAGAGGCAAGCAAACCAATTAACTCCGTATGAAAATCCTGGCCTCGGTCTGTTATGCTGAGATCTTCTTGATAACAGCACTCCCTGGAGTGAGCAAAGAGCTTCCCTTGCTTTCTCTCAGTCCAGATTCAAGCAAACTTTTGCTGACCTCTTCGTTTTGGCCATTCGATTTCAATGGGAAATGGACTGCCCCGGGATCTTTGACCTCAAGCCTTGTATATTTTCCCTAATATTCTTTTATCTTCACTAAATAGCATGTAGTAATATTTTAAGCTAATGTGTCTCTTCACAGGGTCACATGCAGTTCAGCGAGCATCTTGCATCAGAAGATTTCTCCAGATCCCTGTTGTTTCATTTATGTTTTTCTAAACAGGTCAGGTACTGACTTGCTGTTGCTTAAGGGAGCAAGCGGAGCCCTTCTAGCTGACGGGTTGCTACATCCAAAATAACGAAAGGAAAACCATACGTAAACCGTACTTTCTGGGAATAAACTGACCGTGCTATATTTACGAGGTCAGGGGAGTACAGGCGACCCCACATGTCCCCGTGTGACTGCCCAAGTTTCTGCATAGCAGGAGAGAACGGGTCACGCAGATGTAGTTACAGCAGTTGAAAGGGGATGCGGAGGAGATGAGGAAACGCCGCCAGATTTACAGCAACAGGTGGTTCCCCACGGCACCCACAAGGGACGAGCGGAGCGGGGCGCCGCGGGGCGCTGAGCGCTCCCCTTCCAAGGATCCCGCGCGGCACGAGGTGGGTCAGTGCCTGGGGACATGGGGCACCGGGAAAAGTAACCAGAGGAACTGGCACCAGCAACATCAGCCCTTTCCTAGGATTGGTCCTGCAAGGAGTTTTGGAGAAACCCGATCCTGCGATAAGGGCTGGTGCTTAGGACTTTGGAAACATGGGTTTAGGCACCTGCTGTCCCAGACTGTGTGACTATCAACAAACCATTTGGCCATGGTGCCCAGATCCCAGCGAGTGCTTAAATACCTTTGTAGATGTGGGCGTTGGTGTCTCAGTTCTCCTGTTTCCTTTCCATGCCGGGGGGAAAATATCTCTTCCCTACCTTGCACATCGGAAAAGACAAACACATTTGGGAGGGCCAATGCTGTTTGAAATGATGCCCTTATTTTTGGGTGGTGCAGCCTGCTCGACTCAGAAGAAATGACCCATTCCTGTGTTTCCATCCCAGCGTGGGTGTCCCACATGACCCTGCAAGCTCCTGGCCAGCAGAGGACAAGTCACGCAGAGGCAGTGACAGAAACCCAAGCAGAGCACTGCAATCCAGAGGAGATTATCAAGCACTAGGCAGCTATGGGAGTGAACTCCTAGCAGGTGAAGAAGAAAACAAATAGCACAAGGTCTGAAACACAGTCCCTAGGAATGCTAAGAGAGGTTTTCCATAGACATTTCAGACAGCTTTAGGTAAAGGAAAGGGGTGTCAGGAGATCCGAGGCATCTCGTGGACACCAACTTGATTCTGCACCATCCCGCCCCTCACATGGGCACTGAGACATCAAGTGCACATGAAATACCACACAGCTCTAGGTCATATTTTACTTCCAGTTTGTGCTCTTGAGTCTGTCCAAGAGAAGGAAGAAAGGGATTTTTACATACCAGGCTTACTTAGTTACACTGCTGCTATGCAGCTGGGGCTTTCAGCAGCTAAGGCCAGATGCAGCCAGGCCCTTCCTAGTCCCACTGACCTTTTCCCATCAATGACTAACATCAGGCCTGTCTGTACGAGCAGAGAGCAAACAAGTCCACAACGGCAGTTCCTTGGCAGGGACTTAGTTTATCTTTCAGTGCCATGTTTAATAACACTGGATGGCACTTATCAGAATAGATTTTCCAGCAAGTGGCATACCAAAGCCTTGATGAAATCAGGCCTTCTGTCTGATGTCAATCACCCACCCGTTGCCAGTTCAAAAGTGCTATCTGTGCTGGAAAAGCAAGACCCACGGAGCACTTAGCCCTGAGGCACACAGATAAACCTGGCCTACCAAAACATTGTCATAAAAAGAAGTCATCAGTGCATAGACATCTACCTGTTCTTTTACACTTTGTTTGAGATAACACCTAGCTACTGCATGTGTTTCCACGAGTCTTCATATCCTTTTGACGAGGAGGTGAAATATTTAATACAGGTGGAATATGTACCTGGGCACGGGTACCTATCAAGGTGCAACCAGGTCAAAGTGCATCCACCACATATTTTGCAGACATTCCCCAGTCTTCACAATAGATTGACCCAAACAGCTGATTGCAAATATGTGAAGATTTTAGGGCAAAGCTAAATTCTCAGTGCATGGCCCGAGCCTATCCTTGCTAAATATACAAAAATGGACATTGTTCTCACCCTAGATTAGGTTACAGCTTTGGTTCTTGTTGTTCCCTTGTGTCAATAGGAATTATGTTCTCTGGCATCTGCATTAGGCCCATTTGCACCAGTCCCCGATGGCTGCAGAGCTGCAAGTCCTGCTTGTGGGTGGCGACTTTGCCTCCTAGTCTTTTGTTTTCAAAATGCAGCTGCAGAGGAGAGGAACGTGGCATCATTACTGCTATGAAAGGTCTTTTCATCCTCTGTGGTTTCCGGGTTAGAGCTATGTTGGCTGAGGATCCCTCCCCCAGGGTGGAGGAGTAATGGAAATGCAGCCTAAAACAGGATCAGGAGGAAGATGTGAAAAGGAGTGCAAACGTACCATGTATGAGTCAGTGCCACAAGAAATCACTATCCCGCCTTCCTTCTAGCGACATAAAGTCAAGATCACACCTCCTCTTGGTACAGTAAAGCTGTTCCCACACAGAGAGAAGGCAGCGTGTGTTGTTCATCATCTTAAAAAGGACTCGTGTCCTGATTGAAAGTTTAATAGTGGGAAAATGTTTTCAGGTCAGTAGCATTGCAGCTTCAGAGAAGAGCAGGGAAAGCAAGCATGACATTCTGCATTCATTATCTGCTTAAAATGATATGGACTGGGTGCTGAGGCCAAATCCTCTGCATGTGCAAATCAACAAAGCCTCATTGATGCTAAACTGAGGTTAAACGGTCTAACTCCATCGGATGAGCTGGCTTTTGTCAACAAAAGCACTTCTAGTACCATGAGAGATCTCTCATGACATGTGATGTTTTTTAATTTTCATTAACAGCCTCACCTCGAACTGCTCTGAAGAATTTAACTCTAGTTTTAGCACAAGGAGTAGGCAAATTTCTCAAGACTCCCAGGTCTTACATAGGCAGCTTGGGGCTATCAGTGGCTGAAGCTCAGACCAAAGCCCACAGGTTTTCCAAGGCGGATGCCAAGTCTATTGTAGTGGGGAGTATTTGTCCCCTGGAAAGAACCAGGACCCAAGCGAGAAAGGTCTTCTTGTCTTAGGTAAGCGTGAATATGGCAAGGGAGAGTCAAGCCCCAAATTTTGCAGAGGTCCAGGTGACTGGTGAGGCTGAGGGCCAATATGCAAAGAGGTGATTTCATTACCATTTGGGACCTGACGAGCAGGCTTCTACCTGAGGCAGGAGTGGGATGTAAGGAGGCAGGAGGGAGCACAGCTACATGGGGTGGGACTGCCGCACAGACATGACCACAGGGCAAACTCCCAGCCCCATTTCAGCTCCTCCTGGTGAAGTTCAGCAAGCCCTTCCTCTCCCAAGGAGCTAGGGGTGGTCAAGGAGCGGAGCTGATAACCCAGGCAGAGCCTGATGGACCTTCCAGCGGGACACCTGAGAACACATCACGCTCTGCACCGGCACACCACCTCTCAAGACAAGCCCTGACACCAGGTGAAGAGCAGCAGCATGCCACACCACCCGCTCACCCATCACGCGGCAGAGGGAGCAATGCCCCAGCCGTGCAGGGCTGAGCCTGCTCGCAGGCCGCCTCGTAGGCCCGGGGGCACGTCGCATTCTTCTGCCATTAGTGCCGCTCATCCGACCGCTCCCAGCTGCCTGCCACGGCCACACCGAGTGCTGCAGAGCCAGCCCTCCTGCCAGCAGCAGTTCTGGGGGACACGGGAGGAGCTCTCCTAGGAGAGAAGATGTGCATAGAGGTGGTGGGCCGCAGGTGTCACCCACCACCGGTGGACAGGAGGGTTTGAAGATGACCTCCTCCATGGATGTGCAAGAAGAGGATGTGTTGTTCTCCCTGTAGGCTTAAGTGTCCTACCGACCTGGGAAGGGTCTCCTTCACGGCCTGGATAGCACCCTGAGGACCCCAAGATGGGGCAGGTTGAGACCAGGCCCAGGAGGGTGGCCTCGGCCATATCTATGCCCTGGATGGCCATTTTCCAACTAGCTCCTCAGAGGTGCCCATGCAGTTATACACCTGCACAGGAAGAAGGGACACCTCTGTCACCCCCGGGATCATCAGGACGTGGCCAAAGGCGGGTCCTGAGCCACAGTGGGTGCACATCTCTTATTCTGGGGGGCTGTGACGTGGCACACTGTATTGCAAAAAGCCTCTGTGCAATTTCTCTTGGTGTCTCTTCTCTGCTGTGTTCAGTTCATAAGCACGACGACTTTTTTTCCCAAATACTGGGCTGACAAACTCTGCTGGCACCCAAGGCTCAGGCTAAATTCCAGCCTTTTCCTAGATGTTCCCAAATAAAAATCGTGCTTCCAAGGACACATGCGCATCCTACTCTCTCCAACAAACTTGCACGTCTGTGTCTGTGGCGCCTGGTGAGCAGCTGATAAGGCACGAGGAGGAGCAGGAGGCAGGGCATTCTCTGTCCACGTTGGCTTATGTGAAAGCAGACCTTGCTTCAAATACAGTCAGGAAGCAGCAAATGTAAGATGCTATTCGTCACTCTTCAGAGCAGATTTCACTGGAGAGGCCCTGCTTTCATTTACAATAAATTGCCTCATAATATGGGGGTGACATATGCCGTTCTCGAAGTATAAATTATATTTACATCCACTTTATGGTCTCCTCACACTGTTAAAGTGTAGTAATGTGACTGTGGGGTAAGTGATAGTGATTACTTGTCCACATGGGGAAATTCATCAGAATAACTCTGTGCATGAAGAAGAGTCTTCTCTTCAAAAAAAAAATTGCTAAATATTCTGTCTTGTTAATGTGGAAAAAAAAAAAGAAAAAAAAAACACATTCCCATCTCAGATTTGATCTGCAGGCATTGTTTCCCTTGACCAGAACACTGTGCAGATATGTGCTGTATCTCCCTCTGAAATGGGGTCAGGAATTATGAATCTCTTCTATAACTGACATTTTTATTCACAGTATTCATCCCGAGAACCCGAGCAGAGAGCAGAAAGCTATTCCATCAGAAGCAATTTAAGCTGTGAATGAGGATAAATTTGTCCTGTTTGCTTTTTTGGTTTGCTTTTCAAGCATCCAGAGAATATATTTCTTCCTATTATATGCTATTTTTCAAGGGTGGTTTTACTTACAGTCCAAAACGAGTATTGTGAAATCAGCTGTTAAATTTAGATCTTCAGGCTGTTTTCATCAGAACAAAAACACGGGGATTTGTAGCTGTCAGCTTCCCTAAAACTGATTCATACAGAAAGACCGGATCCTGAGCTCAGTTACCTTAAGGTGGTTTCTAGTGATATAGAGCCACAGGCATAAGATCAAGGTCCCTCTGGACCTCAGGACGAGAGATCTTTTGAGCATTTGAGACCAGGAGAGGTAATTGGGAGTGAGCCATTTCGGCGGTTTCTCGCTGTTAGCTTCCTGCAGAAACTTTTGAAAGAAGAAAACATTTCTGGTTTCTCATTTTTCTCTCTATTTTGGGATACTGCTTGTGCTACAGTAGAAGATTTCTGGCTTTGAGAGCCAAATTCTGCCATTAGATCTGCAGGGCATTTTATCTGGGGGAAAGAGAAAGTTGGCCGGAGCACTAAAGGGGAGACCAGCAGGATTCCTCCACGCTCCAAATCCTGGTCTCGGTGGGTCCACGACATTTGTGTGCTCGGGATAATGTTGTAGTCTGCCTGAGCCAGGGGCAGTTCTGGTACCACCTGCAGCACTAACACAAGCTGTGACTGCGTGTGCTAGGGGCTAACTTCTCCCATGCATTGTCTGGTGACTTTTGGGGCCAGATTGCTTAACATGATAAATTACAGCCAATTACCTTATTATTATGGATTGGCTGGTTTTGTCCAACATGCCGGGGAGATGAACACTACGTATCACCATGCCTCTGATGTTCACAATTAAGTTTTCTGAGAAGAGATGTCCATCTGGTTTCACTGGTAAAAGTGACATCTTTTATCGCTTCCCAGCAGAGGGAATCAACCACTTACTGGGTGGGCTCCTGTACGCAGAACTGGGCTTTAGTCTTGGAATTTACTCCGAGAAATAAATCATGGGTTGAAATTCTGGTTTCTGCCAGCTGGAGTTTTTATCCTTCCCTGGTAGTCCAGCAAACCAGATCGATGGTCTCAGTGACACTGTGTCTGTTTAACTGCAGGAATAATGTTGCACCAGCTTTTAAGTGCAGCCTCATTTTATGCTGTTTTGAATGTCCTTTACATGAGGTTAGTTTGTCCCAGCCATGACGCTGTACATCAGCTCCATGTTGCATTTCCTAGGGGGTACAAAAGAAAAATAAATGCTATCAGACTGGCTGCTGCTGCTGGACTGTATAGGATAAAGTAAGTTAAATCCATGTCAGATATCCATGTGCATATATTCAGTTAGTCAGAAAAATAGGTTTAGATGTAAAGGGGCATAATTCCAGAGCTGATTTTTTCACGTATGTGTTAAACATTATAGAACCTGTAGTTAACGCATTTATGCTGCCAACTCTTTGAGACATTTCATGGGTAAAGACCAAAACCCCCCTGGAGATGGAAAAATGTATATAAGGAGAGTCCTTAGTGCTGGTGAACCACAGAAGACCTTCTGTGGCCGAGAAGACAAACCATAGAAAAGGACAGAAAAGCAGATCAACAAAAATGCCATAAAGTCAATTTTAACCTTTTCCTGCTGGAAACATTGCAGACAGCCCTCTTGCCTGCCAACAGACGATGTCCCTTTTTTCTTTTTCCTTTCTTCAGTTAAAGATAGAAACATTTGTACATTGTATGTATTGTCAGAACAAGACCAAGCTACAGCTGGGGGAAAAAGAGGTGGAGTCATTGCATTTGGGAGGCCATGTCCTCTTCTGCCCTTTGTGCTTTCCATGCCTGGGGAACAGGGGGATATTTTTGGAATATTATTCTAAATAACAGGGAGGGGCTATCAGGTTTCACTTCATCTGTTGGTTCAGGTCTGCAGTGCCAGTCAAGCTGTAACTGTAAATTATAAAACGGACTTCTACATGGCGAGGAGGAAAGGAAGCGACAATGCCCTCTGCACCTGGGGCATACCTGTGGCGATCTGTGTTTTCACCACTAAGCCCGTGTTCCTGCAATTACTGCCTGCCCACGACTTATTTATTTGAAGCCTATTATGTCAGCTTAGTCAGATCAGCACTGTAATGCTCTGCTCTCCGTAGCTCAGCCCCCGGGGGAGAGAAAATGGGTTCCTCTTTCTAGAGGGAACCGTGGTCTTTCTGACAGCACTCGGTGGCACACAATCTGCGGTACGACTGACATCATCTAAACCCTAAAGTCTTTAGCAATGTCCCCTGCAGACCCCATGCACCCCAGTAAAGGAGGATCAACAGGGAGCATGACTGACCCCCCCCATGTCCCTCCTCTCTGAGAATCGCTTCCATCTGCTCTTTCCATTATGTCCCCTCTCCATAGCCTACAAATCTTTCAGCAAATCCATTTTTACACCAAATTCTGCTGCCGAAACAGCTGATTATAGTTCGGCCTGAACATGTAGGAAAGATGTCCCGGAGATGCACTGAGCATCTCTGTTTATATCCAGATAAGGCTGGAGATCTGGGGAGGGGGTGGCTTTGAAGATCCATCAAGATAAGGGAGTTGAGTGGTATATCCCCAGTTGACTTTTCTTGAGAAACATGTCTGAGTGTAATCCCACACAAACCCCAGCACCAGGAAGGGTGGAAATGGGATAAATGGGATCAACTGTTCTCATGGTTTCAGCTATTCCCACAAGCTTGCAGCTACAGTGAAACCACACCAGGAGATAAAGTGGCTTCCGACTCTGGTGATAGTAAGGACTGGGGGCTGACCTTGGGCCTGAAGATTTTAAGTTGAATTTACCTTCTCTTTCTCCCTCCAGCCCAAATATTTTCTTCAAAAGACAGCGGGAAGGTCTGTTCCAAAAATATTGTGAAATCGGTTTTATGGGAAAAGTTATAAATTTACTTTCTGGCTTCCAGGATTGTATACTGTGTACACTGTTACAATGCCCTAATTTAACTGAAAGAGTTATACCCAGCTATGATCACACAGCCTGCTTCTATAGAGAGTCAGCGATTGCTGCTTTGAACAAGGTGAGCTGCAGCACCTGGAAACTGGAGGAAAAGGCTGGGCTCAGGTAGTTTAAGGTAAGCAGTTGCCTTCTCCTGTATTTTTACAGCTTAGAGGCCTAAAAACTTGTCTGTTGAGTCAGCTGTCACCTGTTCAAGGTTTCCTGTGCTACGCACACTACCTTAGACAAAAATTATTTTCCACGGGCACACAACAAGACCTCAGTCAAGCTCTGTGTGTCATTATCCTCCCCCAGCAGAGCTAACGTCCTTCCCATAACGGGTATGGCTAAATGGACTTGCACACACACCCCCTGCCAAAAAACTTTCCAAGTTTTTCTCCATGAAGTTAACCTTGGTTGCGTTATCTGGAATTAATTTTGCCGCAGCACTCGCTGGACATTGAACAGAAATACGAATGAGCTCTTGCACCAGTTTCACACTCGATGGAATAGCTGATGGCTCAGCTTGGACCTAGGAGCATTTCCCTCCCCTGTGCTCCAGCTGCTGCACTTACAGTGGCCGCACTTGAAAAGCCAGCACACCCTGCGCAGCGTTCAACAATAAACAACACCGTATCTGCTGGGAAGAGCTTCGTGCTTGGCCACCAGATCTGCCTCCTGACAAGAGGGCCGGAGGAAGGAGACTACCAAGCAAGAAACTTTGTTCGAACCACCGCGGTGCTTCAAGTTAGGGTGTTCCTTAGGGACACGGGCTGCAAATTTAAGAACGAAACCTTCTCCGCTAATATCAGTGGGAGAGTCGCCAGCAGCAGCTGCGGAGGCCACGTTAGCCGTTCTGGCAGCAGCAGAGTCTGGTTTGCACGCTCAGATGCTGCTGCTCTGTCCCACCTAGGCTGGGAAAAACCTGAGGTGTGTTAGAGTAGAAGAACCTTAAAATTAAACGCAAACTTAGGGAGACTCACTTTCTTGATGTGATATGGGTGGGAAATCACATCGGAGAGTTTAGCTCTGAAAAAAAAAAAAGGCAAGCCCTGCTGCTGGGGATCTGCAATCCAAAGACCAGGCTGGGACAGGCTCACCGACAGACTCCTTCCAGTGCACGGCTGAAGTTTAACAATTTCCTGCCTGCGAGCGGAGCCAAGGTGGCCCTCCCTGAGCACACTTCTGACCCCAGCGAAAGGCAAGGCAATTTGACCGAGTTTAAGGAGTTTAAGGCAGATTGCATCACCCTGCAGCCGGTGCACACGAAGAGCGTGGAGCCGCCGTGTTGCTGCAGCTCTCATCGTGCACGCGGACTTGTTAAACTCAGCTCAGCTGCCAAAAAGCCAAAGAAAGGGTCTGTCTTGGGCCCGGTGATGCATTTTGGATCAGGGGACACAATTTTCTCCTGAACTGGCCTATAGACCTAACACAACAGCTCACATATCTTACCACATGCCAAAGTGGGATGACAGGTAACTGTTTTTTCCCTTTAGGATGGATGTGTGGTGGCTGAGTAGAGCACCTAACTGTTTTTGCAGAGCTCAGAGACTCTTAATCCACACTAGCTCTTGCCAAATATATACATAAATATATATATATATATGTCCCAGCCATGCAGGTGGCCTGCTTGGGCTTCTGAATTACGATCCTGCTGAGTCTGCTGAGTTACGCGGCCCCATATCTCGGTTTTACTATGGCAGGGATTCGTTATTTTTCCATCAGCTCCAAGCACCTGGATCCCTGCCAAAGTCTAAAGGGGCCTTTTTGTGACTTCAAGGGGTTGGTACAGCTTGTACCTCTATCTTTGGGAAAGGAACCAGCGATACTCTCCAAAACATGCTTCAGCCCATTGCCAAGTGTTGAGATGAGCAACTCAGCACAAGGTTGCGTAGTTACGTTTTTAACCCTGATTAAGAGAGGTGGCTTGCCTTTTGGATGGGAAAACCCTCAGAGCAGCAAGTTGCATTTTTTACTGCACAGTTTTAAATATAGTTTAAAATATGGATGAAGCCACTCAGTAGATATTTATAAAGATAGGTTTTATTTTGCTTAGATCTTCCTTCTGTTTTACAAGAAGAAGACTGCCTCTTTTCCAGCTAAAACTGGAAAAAGAGGAAACTACAACCAAAGAAAAATGGACTCAAACTCCTGACTTCCTTTGTCCTATTGCAGGTACCAGCGCGGTCCCTCGTCCTTGTAGCTACCAGCTCTGGGCTGATGGAAAACACCTTGGAGAGTATCACTCTTGTGCCGCCTCTGAGCTGCTTCCCTTTTTACAGCATCTCCTAGGGGCTGGGCTCCCACTACCTGGAGAAAGACTATGAGAGCCTACAAGTGTAGTAGCTGCCCATCACCATTTCGGCACAGTGTGTGCTGAAAATCCCATCCTTGTAATAACAAAGATGCTGCTGTGACTCCTTGGCACTTTCTCTGCAAATGCACTTGCTTCCTGGAAAAATCAGGCACGCTTTATTCCATTCCTGGCCAAGAAAGCCCAGATGCTTTATTGCTTCATTCCCGTGCTGCCTTCAGTTTGTTCCTGCTTTCATGTGAAAACAGTGTGACACATGGGAACCCGAAGTCGATACTGTTTGTTTCCTCTATAAAGTCACATCTTGGTGAGAGAGTTAAAGGTTACAACCAGTGAGCGGCTGCTGACTCCGGGGGTTATTCCTATAAAGCCAACCAACACTGATTTTTATTTCTGTTTATCTGAAGCTTGCAGAACACTACGCACCATGTAAACATCACAAGGCAGCAAGGGGGAAGCTGAAGGGAAGGACTGACCGCTGTGATTACGTCTGCACGCAGCAAAGAGAAGCACAGAAGGAGAATTAAAAGCTGTGGTTGCTGAGCTACAAACTCCTTGCCTCTGCTGGAGCTACGGCAAGCCTGATGGGGTGAAGCCAAAGCCCTTAAGAGATGTCTTCACGTTATCTGCTGGAAGGGACAAGCTCAGAGGCTCCATGGTCTTCAGCAGTAGGGCTGATCAGAAAACAGCATTTCTCTTTCACACAGCTGGTCATCAAAAAAGAAAAAGGTTATAAAAATGTCTTACTTGTATGGATTTAGATGGAGAGCACTGGCATTAAAGTTGCCTGTGGGCATTGATAGGCAAGGCAAGGGAAAGGAGCCAAACCGATCTCGTGTCTCCTCCCTCTGACAGGTGCTGGGCAGGAGTGGTGGCCGGTCAGCCCAGCACCGCACTCTGCCCTGCTCAGCACCTCCTGGGAGCGAAGGGGAGAACTTGTCGCCTGTGCCAGGGCACTTAGATCCCTGCAGTCCTGTATCTCAAAATTATGGGCAGCCTCTCCATAACAAAAAGGCCTGGCACAAGGACATCTCTCCGCGGGACTGCCAGTGCCAAGTACTCAAAAAACCACAGCTCAGTCTTAAATAAACATATTTATTTATTTATTTGTTTGTTTATTTATTTATTTATTGGCTTCTTGACCAAAGCACTGAGTGTTTTCCATTTTCCTTTTGCATTTTGAGTCATGGGTGAACGCACAGGACGAACCTTGCAGCATCTCCCTGAAACTGTCAGGGCTGCAAACGTGCATTCTGGTTTAAACCAAAAGCTGAGCTTCTCACCCCAAAACTATGCTCCAGAAAGTGGGGCTGTCAAAAAGCAAGCCAGCTATCACAAGACTTACGATAAAAATCAGAAAGCAGGCAGTCGCCCTCCCAGCCAAGCATTCTTCGTGGCTGCAAGTAGCCAGCTGAATCCCAGCTATGTGGCTTCAGAGACAGGAATCAGTACCTCCTACTGCACAGCAGCAGGCCTTAACTATACGAACCCAAGAAGGCTGCTCTGCTGTCCCTCCTCACCAGCACCGGTGCACAGCACCACAGAGAGCAGCAGTACATGCGCAGCACCCGTCAGATGCTCAAGAAACAGAAAACGAGGCTGAAAGATTGAAAGTGTAAGTCTTAGGTGTGAAGGATAAAGAATAGATGGCGATGGGTACAAAATGGCCCAAAAAACGATAATTACAATTCTTCTTCTCGCCTGGTCCAAGTTCAAGCACACGGGCCAAGTGGCCCTATTCAGCTAGAGATGTGTTTGGGAGAGGTCCCACGCGAAGCCACAGCGCTATTCCTGGCCACACTCTGGTCAAGCTATGCAGGCAAAGAATGTGTGCTCCAGGAATGCAGCTGGACAGGCTGTGTTTAGGAAAAGTTGTGTATCCTACCAACAGTCAGAATCGGAAATCTCTAATAACAACGCTCCCCCACTCACGGGAGCTTTTATACGGCAAATTGTCCCACTGCCCTTTGCAGTCTGCTCCCGTGGCTGTGTCAGTCGCTGGCCACCCACCAGAGCCTGCCGGCCCCAGGCAGCTTGGTACCACGCTCCCCGTCAGGCACTGATGCTCCTTGCACCCCACTGATGCTGTCGGGGTCACGTTTAGTTAAACAAAATACAGAGTGACCCAGGCTGGAGCCTGCTGCAGACGTGGAGGCGAGCATCCCGAGAAAATTTTGTGGGTTCTTTATGGAGAGCAAGCGGTCAAGGCTTTGGCTTTTGTGGAAAGCAGCTGTTGATGCAGAGCAGAGCTGTCTTGTATATGGAAAAATGAGGTGTCTTGTAAAATGGGTAGTTCTGGGCTAGCCTTAGTGTTAGAAACATATAAGACGCAAGAGGATCAGCAAAGGGACATGGTCAAATCCAGCCAGGAATGACTCCCCAATCTGCTTCCCCTGCGGTGGCTTTTATAGCACAACCATGAAATCTGCATTTGCTTAACGCTGGTGAGAAAAACAACTCCTTCCCGAGCCTGTGGGATGGGGTAGATGTGCAGTGTGGTCCGGCAGGAAGGGCTTACGCTCAGGTTGCCCCCCCATCGTGTCGAAGGGAGGCTCAGAGCAGGCAGAGTGCCCGATGGGCAGGGCTGCAACCCCCTGGCACCTTCCCAGACCTTGCCTGGGTCCACCTTCGGAAAGCGCCCTGCCTCCGCGCAATGGAAACAGCTGCGTTCTCCGGGCTGCGGGGCAGACAGAAGGGTGGAAATTTCACACTCTGTTCCCTCCGTCTGTGTCCTCACCTTCCTTGTAAGACAGTAAGAGGTTGTCCATCCTCGGCAGCAGGCTTTGCCCTTGAACAGTGCCATCCTTCCGCCTCTGAAGGCTTTAGGAGGCAGGAAAAGTAAAACACAAGGAAGCTCCAAAATTGAATAGCCAGTGGTAACAGGCAGCCAGAGAAAAAGAGCAGTGGGCAAAAAGAGGAGAATCTGGGTCACCGAGCTGGGCCCCCTGAGACTGCAGGCAACCAGGCAGCAATGCACAGAGGGCCACCTAACATCAACCCCAAAAGCCACAGCAAACACCACAGCATGCCAATAACAGCCCTCAGCCCCATTGCAGAGCCGCAGCGCGATGTGCCACAAGGGCGGGAGAGACGAAGGGCATGGCCACTGCGTGATGTCCCCGGGGTAATTACAGGAGATTATGGGTTATGCTAGGAAGTCAGCCATGACCCACACTACAAAGCCAGCCCAAACCAACCCCGCTACTGACTCGATTCTCGTAGATGTGAGGGGTGCGGCACCCTGGGAGCTCAGCACCTTTGGATGCCCTTTGCTCCCCGAGCGTCTGCGGTGCAGCCCCAGCAGCTGACCCAGTGGCTGCTGTGGTGCTTTGCTGCCCCACAGAGAAACCAGCTTCCTTCAGGACCGACACCAAGGCTCGGTGCAGGCACTGCTGGCTGTTTGCCACCCCAGCGCTCCGCTTCTGCTCTTTTCCCTTGTGGGAGTGGATGTCAAGCACTAACAGCTCCTGGCTACAAAACCCCGGGCCGAACCCAGCGGGAGGAGGCGGAGACACCCTCTGAGATGGAAAAGGTGTATTTTCCGTGAAATCAAATCACCCCTGCCATTAGCTGCCTTGTGCCCAACTTGCAACCAGCAAGCAAGAATTCCTGGGTACCCTTCTAATTCCTTCTGCCCTTCTAATTCCTCCTACAAGGCACGTGCCCCTGGGGCTCTGCCTCTTCCCAGCCAGTTTGCTGACATTGTTTTGCTGCTGGCCGGTTCCAGACAGCACCCTGCTGCTTGTCCTGCCTGCGTGGGGAACTGCCAGTACTTCTGCGGCTTTCTCCTCCGTGTTATCTGTCCTAGCCACATCCCTCTGTGTTGCGGGGTACGTTTCTTTCAACTGAGGTAAATCAAGGGCATTGTTTTGGTGGTGGTGGTGGTTTTGTTTTGTTTTATTTTGTTTTGTTTTGTTTTCTGAATGCTGCTTGCTTTGGAGTTTTCTCACCAAAGCTGCTTGCAGGGTTTTGCCCAGGATGCTGTGCTGTTCGCTGCCCTCTGGTTCCTAAAGAGCCTCCGCTCCCGCTCCACAGCAGGGTGGGCTTCTCCCGAGGAGATGGAGAACCTTGCGCTTGAGTCCTCTCTAGAGATGCACACCAACAGCCCTCTCGCCCCAAAATCCACCACCAAGACCCCATTCAGCAGGTTCAAGTCTTCAGCCCAAAGGTGACAAAGGTAACATTTGGCACCCAAATCCCACCGGGAGCCAATTCCCTCGGCCTTTCAGCATCCTCAGCCTGGCCACCTCCTTCTGCCAGGCTGTGCGAGCATCACAGGACGCACCCGGTGACTCGCCGGGGAAAACCAGCGCTGATCCCAGCTGCCGAGGGTGAGCAATGCCCAGCACCTCCTCCCGGGCTGCCTGACTGCTGCCACCGAGGAGGCTGGATCCTGCACTGCCGGAGCTGCCGGCTGCCAACCTGATGAGTACACAAGGTCTGACGGTCACGGGACAGGCAGGCAGGAACTGCAGTGACTTCATCCCTGCTGTGACCTCGCTCACCCTTTGACGGGCCTTCACCACGTCGTTAACTCTTTCTCTTTGCAGAGCGAGGTGTCACGAGACTCGTGCCCGGTATGAGGATTCATTCCCACCAGGTAATGCTTTGAAGATGAGAACTGCATGTGCTGCCTGCCGGGCACCACGGGCGTTATGTCCGACCTGCGCTCTGCCCACCTCGCAGGCAGGACTCAGTGCCCCGCGGGGAGGAGGGTTTGTGGAGCTGCAGAGGCTTGTCCCAGCCCTTGGGAAGCAACCAAGGCTGCCTCAGCCCTCGGTGAGGTGGCTGTCCCTGGCTCCCAAGGGAAAACCGGCTCCCGTGGAGCATCCCTGTGGCATAGGCCTGTGAGATACTAAGATAATTAGGGGACGGGAGCACCTGTCATGTGAGGACAGGCTGAGAGAGCTGGGGCTGTTTAGCCTGGAAAAGAGAAGACTGAGGGGAGACCACCTCACTGTGTATAAATATCTGAGAGGACGGTGTCGAGAGGATAGAGCCGGTCTCTTTTCAGCTGTGCCCAGCAACAGGACGAGAGGCAACGGGCATCAAATTGAAGCACAGGAGGTTCTGGCTGAATACAAGGGGGCACTTCTGTACTGTGAGGTGACAGAGCGCTGGGACAGGCTGCCCAGACAAGTTGTGGAGTCTCCTTCTCTGGAGATATCCCAAACCCCGCCTGGATGCCATCCTGCACAACGTGCTCCAGGTGATCCTGCTCGGCTGGGGGGTAGGACCAGATGAAATCCAGAGGTCCCTGCCAACCTCGGCCATTCTGTGACTGTGTGACTCTGTGAGACAAGCTCCTGCCACGGCCAGATGAGTCAGCCCTGGGTGGCCTCCAGGAGAAATTTTCTGGAGAAATGTCTACCAGGACCAGCACGTGGAGAGTTTTTTCAGGCAGTCGTGAGGTGCCCGTGCAGCCAAAAGCAAGTTCCTCACCTCTCCCCATCGGGTGGTGGGAGCAGCCTGAGCTTGTGGCGTGGGCAGGATCCCGCAACACACACCAGGCCCTCACCTGTATGCCACGAACCCCTCGCTTTTCCTGGGGGAGCAGCACTTCACATTGCGAGAGGGTTTGCTGCCCAGAGTCTGCTGTGAAAGAGGGTTCCTGGTTTCACTTCAGACATGATTACCCTGCTCGTGACAGGATTGCCACATCAGCGATTCCCCCAAAGCCCACTTACCTGCGGGAACTCGACTGACTCCTCTCCTCTCTCGGAGCTGATCTCTAGTGTTAGCTCGGCCCTGTGGTGTCTGTAGGTGCTGACTGCGTACCCACAGGTACAAGCTGAGGTGCCACTGTGGGGAAGTCCTTGCCAGGTGCCCCCAGGCTGTGCAGTTAAAGGTTTAAGTTAGAGGTTTTTGGGGTGTGTGATCTCTAGGAGGAGGTGTAAGAGGCTGCTTTCATGCTATAAGGAGACACAGAGAGAGTGAACTGGGACCGTTCAGCCTGGAGTAGAGGAGGCTTAGGGGGGGATCTCATCAATATGTACAAATACCTGAAGGGAGGGTGCAAAGAGAAGAGCCAGGCTCTTTTCAGCGGTGCCCAGTGCCAGGACAAGAGGCAACGGGCACAAACCAGCACACAGGAGGCTCCCTCTGAACACCAGGCAGCATTTCTATGTGTTGGGGCCAGGAGCAGGACGTTCTCCTTTCAAGGCTGGAAGTGCCTGTTTCCAGCCTCTAATGCCATTTCTCAGATCTGTAAGCACGGAGCCACCATCTGTTACAGATGTACGAGCTCTAGACAAAACCTAAGCCCTGCACACCAACGTCCAGAGGACCAAAGGCAGAGTTTTAGTGCCTGAGCTACCTGTTGTAGGTTATCACCCTGAACCACAATGGCTTTTAAAAGAGACAGGACAAATCAGTCTGTGTCTGCTTTCCCTAACAACCATTGCTCTCTCCGTCCCTTCCTGCGGACTGAACCTGACCTGCAGTGCAGATGCCAAGTGACCCTCATTAAAAGGATGAAGGTATTTCCAGTGGCATGGATCCAAACTGCCTGAACTTATCCGGGCAGGACGCGGACACTGCAGGCACTGGGGCACACGGACATGGTCCCGCTGTTAGGAGCTGTCCTTGTCCCAAGTGGGCTCAGCCCCTGCAGCCTTCATCCCCCCAGGGCTGCCTTGCAGACGGAGGGCAGCATCACCTGCAATGCTGCTATCGCAACTTTGCTCAATTGTTGAAGGCACAGGATGCTTAAATCACAAAAGAAACCCACTCAAAAATTATTTTGCAGCTCCAAGCACTCTTGTGGCCTAAACGATATCCCCTTTCACACATAAAAAATAGCTGGCACTGCCCATAAGGAAAGGGTTTTGCTGCCCCAGAGAGCTCAGTCCAGTGTCCTTGCACTTGACTTTTAGTTTCTGCCTGTGCTCTGGCTTGCCGCAGCTCTTGAGCGCTTTCTGCCCTGCTGCGCAGGTGCAAGCAGCGTGCAGATGCTGCAGGCATCCAGCACCACTCACGACCTGCACAGCCTCCTCAGGGCTTCAACGCTGTTGTCTGCATCTTCATCGAGGGTGAATGCACAGCACCGGTGCTAGCAAGCGCCAGATGCCCATGGCAGTGAGCAGCACAGCCAGGGAGCGTGGGCAGCACGGCCTGGATTAAGGCAGCTGATCCCCCCGCAGCCCACGTGCCTGTTGCTCACTCATTCCCTCAGCCCGAGGAGCAGAGCATCGGCCCTGTCCTCACCGCCACGAAATCCCTGTGTGGAGACGGGTGCAGCACAGCCCCGGGCAGCTCCATTGCAATACTTGCACAAAGTGCCCTGCGTCTGCAAAAGGAGCTGCGGTGCCTGTCAGCGCACCACCCCGCCTGGGCTTGAGTGCAAGGCGGCAATTCTTAATGTTCCGTAACGCCTCTGCTAACAAGTACCCAATGAGCTGTGTTTATAGATGTCCGTACGTATTGTCATACATAATCTTGGGCTTTAAATATTTGTGCTATGAATATTCACCTATATAGTATTATATAAATAGCTGTATATAAAACATACGTGCATAAAATATACATAATACATAAATATACATAAAATAAATATAATGTGGTGATACAAAATACAGATGTAAGAAATGTACAGTTAGAAAACATTCTGTATATAATTTTCTCTGTGAGGCTGCGCCTTGAGTGCTGTGTTCAGCTTTGGGCCCAGCAGTATGAGAAGGACATCGAGGCCCTGGAGCGTGTCCAGAGCAGGGCTACGAAGCTGGTGAAGGGCCTGGAGCACAAGTCCTGTGAGGAGCAGCTGAGGGAGCTGGGGGTGTTTGGTCTGGAGAAGAGGAGGCTCAGGGGAGACCTCATTGCTCTCTGCAGCCGCCTGAAAGGAAGGTGTGGGGAGCTGGGGGTCGGCCTCTTCTCACAGGTAACCAGTGATAGGACCAGAGGGAATGGACTCAAGTTGTGCCAGGGGAGGTTCAGGCTGGAAATGAGGAGACATTTCTTCTCAGAAAGAGCAGTCAGGCATTGGGACGGGGTGCCCAGGGAGGTGGTGGTGTCACCGTCCCTGGGGGTGTTCAAGGAAAGGTTGGACGTGGTGCTTGGGGACACGGTTCCGCGGGTGGCACTGGTGGCAGGGGGTGGCTGCACCAGGTGATCCCGGGGGGGCTGCCCCAGCCCCCAGGCCCCTGCCCGTATGCGCACCACACGCAGGGGGCGGGGCGTTGGGGCGAGCGGGCGGGGCCAGCGGCAGCAGGGGGCGGGTCCCGGCGCGGCGCTGGCCCCGCCCCCGGAGGGGCGCTGCCCACAAACACGGCCACGTGCGGCGGCGGCGGGGCCGGGCCAGCGCCGCGCTTCCGGCAACACGGCGCGCGCCGCCCATAAAGAGCGCCCGGCGCCGCCGCTGCGCCCGCAGCCGGACCCCGACGGCCCCGAGCCCGATCCCGGCAGCTCCCCAGCCGGCACGACCCGGTCCCACCCGACCCGGTCCCCCCGGACCCGATCCCCGCCGCCATGCCGTTCCTGGGGCAGGACTGGCGCTCCCCCGGGCAGAGCTGGGTGAAGACGGCCGACGGCTGGACGCGCTTCCTCGACGAGAAGAGCGGCGGCTTCGTCGGCGACATCAGCAGGTACCGGCACCGGCCGCGGTACCGGTGCGGGTCCCGGTCCCGGTCCCGACCCCAGCCGCCGCCAGGGGGCGCTGGGTGCGGGGCGCCGCCGAGGGGACCGGGGGGGGACCCCCAAAACGGACGGCGGCGGCGATTTGGGGTTGCCGGAGGGTCACCGGGGTCCGGGGGGTGGATGTGTGGTGGGGAACCGGGGGCTCGACCCCTCGCCCTTCGGTGGAAAGCCCCCCTCGGCCGCCTGGGGGGCTCGGTTAGGGCGCTGCGGGCTCGGGGAGGGGTGGGTTGGTTTTGGGGGGGGTGTTTGGGGCCGGGTTTCGTCCTAGCGCCGCTCAGAGAGGTGCTGAGCCCCACCTGGGGCTGTCGGAGGTTCCCCTTCTCCTAAAACCCCACCGGAGCCGCGCAGGCTCCCGGCTTCGTCACATGCTGTAAGTCAGCCCTGAGTCACCCGGCAGCGTTCTGCAGCACGGGAAATAAATAAACCCGAAAACCGCAGCCTGGCTCCCCCGGTGCTGGGGCCAGGGGGGCGAAGCGGCCCCGGGTCCCCTGGGGCTGCCCCTGCCGGGCTGGGGCAGGGGGCTGCGCTGACACCCGAGGCTTGTCTCATACAGAAACAGAGCTGCAAAGCCCCCCGTAACGCCTCTCTGAGGCACGCTGTAATTTGGAAATAGCCTGGGCAGCAGCAGCCTTTTATTCCTCAGCCTCCTCGAAGAAAATGTCAAAACGTTTGCTGCCCCCTTGGCTCTGGGATTTTGCCCTTAAGGGAGTGCCACTGAAAATCTCCTGGCTCTGTGCTGCCTTCGCTGGGGAGCTCTGGAGGTAACCTGCCCTCCCCTCCCTCCTTCTCCAGCAGCAAGCGCTTCCTTAGGCTTCCCGGTTCCCCAGCCGGAGAAGTATGGTGTGTCTGAAGCCATAAATCTTCCCCCAGATTATGAAGAGCTTGCCTTATGTGCAGCTTGATTAATCTGACTGCAGAGGGACTAAAACCCCCCGGGATGGTTTAAGCGCCGTAAAACTGCGTGGTTCAGGGCAGGAAGCCTCGGCAGCGGTACGGGTGTAATGATCCCTAGTCAGATCGCCCCTGTCAAAACCAACCTTTTCCTGCAGAGCTACGTCTTGTTTTCGGCTCTGCCCAGCGGGGTCCGGGCTTGTTGGCTGCGAGGGGACAGGAATGTACGTGACAGCGGCTTGGAGCGAAGGGGGATTTGCCGTGAGCCGCGGATGAGATCCTGTTGTGCAAGGAGGCTTACGCGGTGGCTCTTTATCTTTCCCTCCTTTGTGCAAGCTCTAAATCAAGTTTAGAATGCAAAACATCTATTTTGTAAATAGGTAGAAAAATGTCTGGCTGGCAGGAGTTAGCGTGTTGGGAGTACTGAGGTTTGGCCCGGGCTTAGGCATCTTCCTCAGTAAAAAAAGTGAGGAGGGTCCTGAGGTCCCGGTGCCTGACCGTTCAACCCGTCCAGGCTCCTTGGAGAACAATATGGAAATCTGTCAATACATAAACAGGGGAACAATCTGCCTCCCATGCTGGAATCCGTCCACTGCTGCTGTTATGAAGGCTTCGGGTTACAGAGTCATTCAGTAGGAAGTCAACAGCGCAGGGTGTGCTGTTGACATGTCAGATTTAAAGCAGATCTCTCGCGCTCTTAGGCTTGGATTCTGCCGCTGCGCTGGGCATGTTAGTCTGGCCCACTAACGATTTTTCGTGCAGCTTTGATAAAGCAGGAGCTTGAACTTCTCAAAAATGTTTTTGACTGCCGCGTTCTGCTGTCTGGTTTTGGTCCCCAGCATGAAGCAGCGCGGACAGGGGAAGCGAGCAGCCAGGGTGTTTTGCTCACATCTAGCTGCTGGCCCTGGGGACTGCCCGGTGCAGCTGGTCAGAAGCGTCCAGTTCCCCAGGCTGTGAGCGCTGTCCACCTGCATTTCTGCTTCCCTGCCCGTAGCGGTGGTGTGACCCTGCTGACAGCCACCAACCTCCCTCTCCCGGCCGCAGGCTTGGGCCGGCGATCAGATTTAGCAGCGGGGAGAAGCGAGGAGCCTTGTCCTGCAGGTTTCGTTCCTTTGCGGGAGCCTGTGCTGGATAGCTGTCAGGCGTGAGCCAGGCTGCGTGGTGCTCGTGTTTCTTTTGAGGCTACAGAGTGTAAACAAGCGGGCTGTGGAGGAAGCAGCCTGGCTGCGTAGGGGTCCTTGCGGCTGCAGCACAGGAAGCTCAGCACCGCGAGCAGCGGCGGGTTGCAGCAGCAGCCAGAGCTCCAGGGGTGTCCCGGGCTAGTGCTGCCACAGGTGAGGTGCCTGGGACCCTTCTTTTTTGATTTTGGGTCTGTAGGCAGCCATCCCATCCTTCGCAAGCTGCTAGAGCAGCTCTTTTTCATCTCCCAGGTGTATTGCTTGTCTTTTCGCAGCACCTGTGGGGCATCCCTGCACCCCTGGTGTGTGGGAGCTCTGGTGGGGGACCGGAGCTGGAGCCAAGAGCTCCTGGACAGTGCTGCCTTCCCCTGCACAGCCCAGGCTCTGCGCTGCGGCTGCCCAAGGACTTCTCGGTTTCACATTGCTGCACGGATCTGCTGATCTGCAGGCCTGCAGATCAGCAGAGATCTCGATGCGCTCGTTTAGCCTTTCATTGCCCTCAAAGAAAATAAGTGGTTACAGCTCCCTTTGCTAATGATAAAGCAAAGCTCCAGCAAATACAGAAGATGGAGTCTTAGATGAGAGATCCTAGCTGTTAATTTGTACAGCCACTGCTCTGTGGGCTTTGGAAAGCCACCAGTTAAGTCTGAACCTCAGCTGAGCTTTTCCTGTAAGCTTGAAAGCAGAATGTTTTGTAGGGACTCTGTTAATACGTTGCGTGTGAGTATGTGTCGTCAGATGTCTAAATGTGTCCTGGCAGAGAAATCTGTCTCAGGGATCTACCACCTACAGTAGGAGGAAGTGGTGTTATTTAAGCACAGAAACAGGTTAAAGAGGAAAAAAATGCTGCCCAACGGTGTCCCAGCACTGATGTGCTCTGCCTGCTCCTGGCTGTTAGTTGTGTTTTCTCCAGCAGAGATGGGGCACTGGAGACTCATTTAAAAATAACATTATTGGATGCAAAACCTGCACGCGGCCTGTAGAATGGTCTGCAATGAGGTAGCTTCGGGATTTGTAATGAAAACCTGTGTATTTTCTCTCCTTACAGGAAGCATAGTATTCAGCAGGCTGCAGAAATAAATAGAATCCTTGCTTTGTATCATTCACAGCTTTTGTAAAAAGGAAGATCACAACAAAGAGAATCTCTTCAACAGCCTCAACTATGATGTTGCTGCCAAGAAGAGGAAAAAGGACCTGCTGAATAACAAAGCCAAGATTCAGTGTAAGATGTCTGCTTGGGCATTTTTTTAAAACTAAGTTGTTGCAGGGGGAGGATGGAAAATGCTTCAGATCTATGGGTTTTTTGGATGGTGCTTGAGAAGCCTTCCAAACTATCTCAAAGGGCTTTGCGCCCATGTTTCTCTTAAGTAGAGAACTTGGATACAGCTTAATGTGAAGATTTATGCCCCTGTTAGTAATCCCTGCTCTGAGGAGTTGTACTTGTTGTGTTCAAATTTTTGTCATTTGTATTTGTCAGAAGGAGGGTAATTTTTTCCTATGGTACATTCAAATGAACCAGTTCCAGTTTTTCCCCCTGTAGACTTCCTCGTGCACAACAGGCTAAATTTATTTTTCCTTCCATATGCACGCAGAGCTCTAATCGACATTACTGGAGGCTATAAGCCTGAACGTGAGCTTTGATCGTATCTCTGCGCCCAGAGCGCGTGAAAAATGAACTGAGACTGCAGCTTGCTCAAAACAACGGGAGCTTGGAGATCGTTCTGTGCACAGCGAGCGGCCGGGGTCTCAGATGGCGCCCAGGGGGATAACGTGGGGATCCTGCAGGGACTGCAAGTCCTGCGTTGGTCCGATTGCGAGATAGGTACTGGAGTTAGTGAAGGCTCCAAATGTAAACATGCACAGAGGAAATGAGTTACCATTCCCACACTAGTATTAGCTCACTGTGGATCCCCCAGGATTTTGGAAGCAGATGCCAAAAGCTGGCCCCTCTGTGCATTCGGTTCTCTGTGTGAACAAACAAATGTTACCATGACAGTTTTTGGCTGGATTCTGCTGTGACCTACTCGTTTAAAAGGGCTCGATGCAGGATCTGCATGCCTGCGGCTGAGGCTGGGTTTGTCCTTGGGCTCTCAGTACCAGGCAGACGTACATCACTGTGTCCTTAGGTGGAAAAGGATTCCAAGAGCACAGTGTGTCCTTCAAGGCAAGGAGTCTCGTAGGATGGAGCGTTCTTATTCGTATTGCCTGTTGAATTGCCAGCATGTGGTGAAAGAAGGGTCAAGAGCCCATGTGAAAGTGGGGAGGGAAAAGGGCTGAGCCACATAACTGCTGTTACAGTGAGGACTTTCCTGCAAACTGAGCGAGCAGCATGTGGTGGGTACAGGGAAGCTATTTTGGGGGACGGATGGGACAACTCCTATTTCTGAGGGAAGGGAGGGGCAATTAGAAATAGGATAATTTTGGTCCCAAATAGGTTTTTCTTTTTTAGCAAGTTAGCTGCAAGTATAAGCATGCTCCTCTGAGCCTGACCTCACTGCTAAAAGCTCTCTCCCACATGCCTGATGTCTCATGACATTTTTGTTCAACTTCAATTTTGACATTCAATCCCAAGCCTGTATCCAAGGTAATGAATAGTTAATAAAATCAATAACAACAAAACCTGGCTGTCAGCCACGCTTTCTGTTTGGTACCAAAGAAGAGGAGGTGCTATGGTATATCCGTAGCTGGCAGATTAAACATTTACAGTCTCGAGCTCTGTCACTGAAACATAAACCCTTTTTAAGGCTCGGGGCTGTCGTCTCAAATGAAGGAGTATGGAAACAAAGCAGCTCAGCAAGTTGCTAGTTTTGGTTTCAGGTTCAGCAGTGTAAACACAAAAAAAAAACCTCCCTTTGTGATAAAAGGGCAGCGAGCATTGTGAGCAGAACAGAGATGCAGCCCTCTGCAGAGTAGAAGATTAACTGAGCAAAATGTGTTTTTAAACAGATTTCCACCAAGAGAAGTGGATCTATGTTCATAAGGGGAGCACAAAAGAGGTGAGTGCAACCGGAGGTTGTCTGTTCCCTTTTGTACTGTTTTTCCACACGGTGGAAGATAGCGAGCTGATATAAATCAGCAGAAGCTCTTAAGAGATAAGTGGAAGATCTGGCTTGTGGTTGGAATTGCAGTAATGATTTTAAGCCCTAATCAGGGAGCCAGGGCTTGCTGTGCAAGGCTCTATACATGTGTTTAAAATATGACTTGTTTGCTTCCCTTGGTTTAAAAAAAAAAAAGCCATTTGCGGACCAAGCCATAATACTGTTCTTGGCCTTCACCCAGCACAGTCCTAACATGGAAAATCATTGGAATTCATCACAACGGCTCGCTTGGGCTCGTGGAGGGAAGCGGCTGCATGAAACCACCCTCTGTGAACTTGGGCTGTATGTTGAGCCCCAGGAATGTCAGACTCCTTCTCCCTCGTAAATTCTGGAGGGATGGATCTGAGCTATCTAAGGGTCATGAATAGAGCTCGTGTCACTTTTGGGAAAATACCATAACCTACATTGAACCGTGCCCACTCTTGACGTCAGTAAGCGCGGCTCCATGGGAGATGGGACTGCCTCCTCTGGCTGTGAGCGAGTCCCATGCTTTGTACCCATGAGCTTGCTAAATTGAGTTCCCCTGGGTCACGTCTTCCTGATGCTGTCTGGATTTCTGTCTGCCAAAACATGACCCAGACTGTTTTTTTTCTTAGCGCCATGGTTACTGCACCTTGGGAGAAGCCTTCAACAGGCTTGACTTCTCCAGTGCTATCCTGGACTCCAGGAGATTCAACTATGTCGTGAGGGTGAGTGAAAGGCCAGGGCTTATCTTGCTGTGGTGGTGGGGAGGGTTCTGAACCGAGCATCCATCGGGTGATGGGAAGTACCAGCAAGGAAGAGGTGCGCGTGAGGATGTTGGGCCTTGCTATGTCAAGCATTTGATGGAAAATGTGTGGATAGACCCCAAAACCTATGCTCAGATCTGTTGAGATGGAGAGAGAGGGATGTGGTAGTGATGTAAAAGGTGGTTGGGCTGTCCTTATTCCAGCATTCCTAGTAACTTTCAAATATGTTATAGTGAACAGTTGATAGTTTCAGGTAATACATAATGTCAGTTGTGTATGAAATTCATGTTGGAGAAATAAAAACAAGTTGTTGTTTCTAATTACTGTATTTGAAGTCCTGCTTCCAAATGCAGTTCCTATAGTCCCAGGAGGAGCATGGACTCTGCAGAGGCCACAGAGCAGTGGGGACCTCTTTGCACAGGAGGCTGAGATACCTGCAAGCATGAGTGCTGGGGGGAGGGTGACATCCTGTGAAGTAACAAAGGAGAGACTTCGGGGAGCTGAGTCTTTTGGGAATAAGAAGATGGGCTGAACCTCATAGAAGTTGAAATGAAGGACTCAGGGATCATGGTTGCTCTTAATCCTGTGCGAGTGGCAGCGGTTTCAGTGGGTGAAGCATTCTGTTAGCACTGATGCTTTCAGTTGGTGGGAGTTGTCAGCCCCAGGTTTCTGCCTAGGTTCCTCATAATCTGACTTATCGTAACAGATCAAGGCTTCTCATTTCCCTCTGGGTTACCAAGAAATGGTGGTGTTCTGGGGTATCCCCTATCCTGAGGGCTGCAGATGGTTGTATGTTTATGCACATGTGATCTGCAAATTGATCTCAAATTTCAGAATGCTTATCAAGTCTTGGAATTTAATAAGCTTAAAAAAACCCTGTTATTAGCTTGAGGCTGTTTATAAACAGCTCCTTTTCACATTTCGTCAGCTGTTAATCACTGGTGAGGCACCAGCTGTTTAGGTTTTAGGTTCTGAAGCAAGCAGCAGTGGTATTGCTTTCCCTTTGAGTCAAGTGTCCTGAAAAGTCAGGAAGAAATGATCTGAGCAAGTTCACTTCAGTTCACCTGTTGGTTAGGTGACCAGGAGCCTGTGAAAACCCTGTCACCCTGGGAAGGGTACAGGCACTGGGGGGTGATTACCCACCCACAGTGCAGGAAGGCAAATGGTAATTCCTTGGGTGAAGTGCCACGATGGTGGTAAGGAGTGGGGATGATGCCAGAGGAAAAGCAGGATACAAGTCCGTTGAAATTCAGGCTTCCACATCTCTGAGAGCCCTGGGACAGCTTGTTTTCCTGCTTGCACAGAGAAGGTGGCTGCCAGGACAGATATTCACTGTTTTCTGATACTGGATATATACACCACCATGTCATCCTTAGGACAGTTAGTTTGTGCCAAGGCAATAACCCCTTGGTTAAATATAAAGAAGGAAAAATAAAACATGTATTTGGTGCTCCAAGGATTACCTTGATGGATTTTTTTTTACCTTACGACCATGAAAAACTCTGGAGACTTGTGCTAAGTCCAGCCTTAGGTCAGGCTCTGCCATGTGATGGGCTCCTGCTGCTCACACAATGTGACAGTTATCTCACACAGGGCTGCAGTGACTGGGCAGGAGGCCCATGAAACTTCTTAAAGAGCAAACTCAAATTTCAATGTAGTTGGTATGGACTGGTGGGATGCTCCAGCTGACTTCTTTCTTCTTTTTTCCGATGAGGACTTCTTCATAAAAGCATACCAGACCTGCCACGTGTCCCAAATAGCAGTGTTCTGTGCGGAAGTCAACTTGTATCCATGTTTCTACAAATTGAGCTTCTAAGGCTAAGTAGTCCTAAGGATACAGCATTACAGAGAAGTATGAAGCTTTCTAATTGAGGCTGACTTGTGGTTTGGCAGATTAAAGAGATATTAAACCTGGTACCATGGATCAAATATAAAACTGACTTCTTAAATGAAGGGGTTGTATCGGCCAAGTCTCTGGTGAATAGTAGCTCATAAAATGCCTGATGTGCCAGATTTACTCATGAAAAGCACTGCCTAGATGTGGATCTTGTTTATGGGTCTTTGCAAATTGCAGGCCTCCTAGAGCACACAGATGAGCGATCTGTCACATGGAAAATGCCTTGAATATTGGCAGGCAGAATTTTTTTCCCTTCCCTCCCTCTCCTTGTTCTCTCTGGTTCCACCCGTTGCTCAGAGGATCTGATTAATGTCACAGTATTTACTTCATCAAGCAAATGCTTTCCAAGGAGGGAAGCTGAGTTGGAATGAGGATAAGGATGCCCACAGAGAAAGAAGGGAGAGAAACTGCTGCAGACCTGGGACTCTGCTGGCTATACCCAAACTTTCTCTGTAGGGAAATAAGATACATTACTGCTGTTAACACAGGCTTTCAGGGTGACCATCAGCTTCCTCTTGCCTTTCTCAAAGCATTCCCCTATGAAAGTCTCTGAACATAAGTGTGTTTTCAGTACTGATTTTTTGTTGTTGTACAGAAGTCTAAGATATTCCCAGATTAAGTTCTTAGTTCCTAACAGGGCACTGATCTGTTACAAAATGGGCTCTTCCAGGTGAGGTGGAAGTGTAAGCACTGGAAAGCTTGTCAGGCTGTTTTTTGTGGTCAGGTACCATCAGCTGTAGCTGGTGAGTTCATGTAACTGAAGGAGGAGAAATCTTCCAACATCGGTCTTGTCTTGACAGTGCTGATAAAGTACTGGAAGAGTAAGTACAGGTATTAGCACCATGACCTGTTCCTTGCTTGACTGTTTGAATTATACCATCTGCACAGACATTACAGGAAAATGTTCCCTTTTTAGAGCTCATAAGGAAGGTGCTTGATTGATCCAGAAGATCCAAACTTTTTCGTATTGAAGCAGTCCTGATTTCTCTGCTCTTGCAGAATTAACAAAGACTGGAAGTGTTCCTGTGAGCATACGCAATATAAGCAGAGACAAGAGTGCCTGCAGCCCAGAAGTTGTTGGTTCTCCTCTGGGAACACTCTGTTCAGATGACAGTGAGGCTTTGCAGGCTGTTTCCTTCAGAAAGATCTGTCATATGATGGTTGTGTAGTAATGTCTCAAGGGAAGGTGCTGTTTCTGATCATAAAAGCTTAGGTCAGGTTAAGCTGCATGGGCACAGCTCTTGGAATAACATGATCTAGACAGCGTGCAGCCTGTTAAAGTAGTCTCTTAAATTTGTTTCTTCTTAAGTTTTTATAGCCCTTAGCTCCAGGAGTCCTGGATTTATGCTGTGCTGAAAGAATATCAGCTCAATGCTGCCTCATGGAGATCTGTCAGCACCTGCACTGTAAATCATTATAACTCGCCCTGCTGTTGTTCTACCTCCCAGCTTACAACCAATGTGACGTTTCAGCCACAAAAAGTGAAGGGCTGTGAGAACGGGGGGTGACAGGAGGGAACTTTTCATTGCAGTAAGCTTCTCCAAGCAGCTCAGGTGTGAGGAGCCCCAGCCCTGAGGAGCTGGGGGGATCCCACAGGATGCAGTCCTCCTTACCTACAGCAGGTGTTTGGGGCATTCTGGTGGGGATTTACACTCCAGCAGCTTGAGGCTTGTGATTTTTAACCATTGCTAAGCATTGCTGGGTTTGAGGCCAAGTTACACCCTCCTCAGTGCAGCGCAGGCCTGCAGAGGCCTTTGTGTCTCTGTGGGCCGTTTGGGGCTGGATTGCCTGCACCAGGAGTATGGCAGAAGTTACCAGCTGGCTGTGGGGTGCCTGTAAGTGATGTGCACAGTGATGAGTACAGAACACCACAGTTTTGGGGCCCTTGTTCCCTGCCATGTGTTACTTGTTTCCTTTTTTTCTCTCCTTCCCATGGGGAGGAAGGCCTGTTGTGCTCCCCGAGCTATGTGGCTCGCTGCACTGACTGTTAGTAGGGTTTGAGCAGGAAACCCCATCCTCTTGGTGTGGGGAGGAGAGCAGGCTCTTGCCCTGCTGTGGAAGCTGCTGTTTCCTGCCAGCTCTGGAATAAGCTGCTGCATCTCTTGCCTTTTCTCCTTGGCTGTTGCAGACCCCTGAGAGCAAACAAACTAGTGGCAAGGTGACAGGAAGGGTTTTCTGGGGAAGCTGACAGCCCACCTTTTTCAACTCCTGAGGATCTGAAAGAGGGAATTGGGATCTAATGCCCTCTTTTCAGGAGGGGTTACAGACTCCCAGCTCCAATTAAAATCAGCTGGAATGCAATTACTTAGTGTTTTCAAAAAGCAGGCCTTTTAAAATTGCTCTTAACCTTTCCCTTTGTGCTCTCCCCACCATCTGTCCCTCTCAGCTGAGCGTGGGCTGGACTTAATGCAACAGCATCATAACATGCTTGCAGCTCTCCACTGTTTTTACCCTACTCAGCATTAATCTGAACCCATCAGTCTGCTTTTAGTCGGTATTATGCAAGTGACAACACTGATTTGTATCATGCCGTAGACCCAAATTTGGCAGTCCATTAAATGAGGCTGTACTCTGGGGCTGTGCCAGTGCTAAAAGACCCTCAATTCACTGCAGCGTGTGGGGCATGGATGGGTCAGAGCCTGGCTGAACCGTATCCTTTACCTGTTTTACGTGTATTATATGAGGACAGAGGAATAAAAATGCCTTTTGGTCTGGAGGGCAAGCCAGCAGTCGCTGGGGAGTGGAGTAGTCCTAGAACTATTCACAACATAGTTTTCATATGGAATTTCATCCTGTGTTTATTGCTGCAGGGGAAGGGAGGTGACACGTGACATCAGAGCTGGTTCACCGAACATAAATTGAACCTTGATAAACACAGGCAAGGCAAATTTGAGTCTGTTTGTCTAGCTTAATTTTGTACCAATTTAGTGTTCTTCAAGGAACTGAGATTTTTATCTTTGGTCCTCGTAAAGAATGGCTCTGGCTTTTCTAGCTCTTACAGTGTTGCATTACGCGATACTTATCACTGGGTATATTTTAGTGTTTTCAGCGATGGGCACGGCATCGCTAACACCCAGCCTGGAGGAAGCTGTCCCTGTGCCAGTTCCTGAGCAGTGCAATCTGGAGGCAGCAGTTGTTTGTGCACAAGAGCTGATCTGCGTGCATGTGTGCCTAATGTACAGATGGAGTCTGGCAAGTTGATCACGATAATCAAAGGTCTGGAGGCTAAATAGGTTGATGTAAGCAGAGTATCGCAGGTTACTTCAGGATGCTGTTTCTTCTACTTCCTCCAGTATTTCAAGAAATGAGGAAAAGACTTAAGGCTTTGCAAGCATCTTGCAGACTGCCTTGTTTTTAAGAGTATCTGGGGTCTTCATTTTGCTGAGAGGCATCAGTGGGCCGTCTTGCTATGTGCACCAAACACTATCCAGCTCTTCCTGTATCTTGTTTCTACAAATGAGGCAAGAAAACAGGCAGCCTGCCCTTCACAGAAGTTAGCGCGAGCCTTTTTCCTCACTTTCTTTCAGTCACGCGAGGTGTAAGATATTCACAGAATGTAAACTCAATGCCATCTGATGATGGTGTTGGCCTGGAAATTAAACTGAAGAAGGCAACTTCGCTCTCAGCAACCTCACTGCTTCTAACTGGCAGTCACATGCCTGTGCCTGAGATGAGCAGAATGGGCAAACGACTGCAATAATTCCTCTCCCCGAGCTCTCTGCTTCATGGCAGGCTGCCGGTAACTTTATGGATGCATTCCTGTCATTCTTAAAACGGGGCGAACAGTTCAGCTCATGACTTATCAAGTCTTATCGAAAAACATCTTAGTTACTTGACACAAGTAGTTGTACCTTCTCTGTACTCTCGGCGGTGCCAGCAATGGGATACCGTAGCTCCAGACGATAAAGGATTAATAAGCTAGTCATGTGGTAACGTGTTGATTGATTTGTAGCATAAAAGGTTTTTCCTTTCCCTTCTAAATTAAAACAGAAGGCTATGTACATCCAAAACAAATGGAACGACATGTGGACAGCCTGTATTTATATAATGCTGGGGGAAGGGAGGAAGGCTTGGAAGATCACAAGCCACATGTTCTGCAGAACATGACCCGTAGGAAACTTCCACGGCTCTTCTTGCACCGGTAGAGAGCCCAGGGAGGAGAGGGCATCTGTCCCAGGGGAAACGCTTCCTTCAGCAACTGCAGCCCAAATCCAGCATTCAGCTAGTACACGAGTCAGGCGATCGGCGACAGGAAGCAAATCGCAATCGAAAGTAAAAGTGAGATTTCCCTGGTTCCACGGGGAGTAAACAGGACAAACAGGGAAGGGTGGATGGCTTGGGATTGTTACAGCTGCAAGAACTGCACAGAGGGGAAGAAATGCTGAGGGAATAGGGGGTTGTTAGAGGTGGGGGGTGGGAATGGTTTGGTTTTAATACAGCCCTTAACCTTTCCATCGTGGTGACAGTGCTCTGACAAAGCCCATACAACCGAGGCGTTTGACGTAAATTGCAGGGTCTGATTCTCATTACTGCCCCATCAATAACATCCCCATCCAAACCAGCGCTCGCTTGTGTTCCCTCATGACACTGCTTGTTTATGCCCCAGCGAAGGACGGTGACGTCGACCGTTCATTGTTCCTCGGTGTGAATAGATGCTGTCAGTCTGAGCGCTGCCCTGTGGTTTCCCTGCATCTCTGAGCCATGAAACCAAATTTTTCTCCCGAGTATCATTAGAAGGCCTTTTTTTTCCCCACCCCTTTCTATGTGGATTTAATCACTTCTCCTCTGCTCTTTTTTTTCCCCACCCGTGCATTAGTTTGCTGCCGTTCCCTCTACCTTTTATTTTCATGCAGCAAACAAGTGCCCGGACTGTTTTGCTGTGTCATGTGATGGGAGTTAAGATTAGAAAGGTATCTCTGCTCTCTAAGGCTTGCCACTTCTATTTTTACCCACAGCTGCTGGAGCTGATAGCGAAGTCTCAGCTGACGTCACTGAGTGGCATTGCCCAGAAAAACTACATGAACATTTTGGAAAAAGTGGTGCAGAAAGGTAAGAAATGGAAACGAAGCGGGGGAGGAGGAGTTGGAATTAATGTGGTGTACTCAGCATGAATGACATCCTCAGGAATACCCAGTGTAAGGTGGGGGAAGAGGGGCCACCCCTGTTTATTCCTGTAGTTCAGTTCCACTTTCCTTTTTGTCAGTGAAGGACTATGTAGAGTGGGAGGGGTGGGAAGAAATCTCCATATTTTGGTGGGTATCTGGGTGGCGATTCCTCCTTCTCCCACTTCCCTCGCTACCACTCCTGCATCCTGCTGAGTCCTATTTCTAACTTCAGAAGAGGCAGCTGCTCCTGCCCCCCAGCCTGACACATCGGCAGTCTCTGCTGCTCTGTCTCCAGTTTGCAATATCAAGTGCTCCCTCTCCTCCAGGGGAAAGTAAAGCTCGAGGGCTGTCTTCACCTCCCTGGGCTCCTGGTGGGGCTGGATTGCAGCTGAGAGGTGCTGCTTCCCTTCCTGGTGCTTTAGCTCTGACTGAAGCCTGGGAATGGAGAGCACCCTGTTGGGGTGTGCATGCACGATGAGGCTGGAGATGCTGAGCATCTCGCTGCCCGTCAGCTGGGGTGGTCGGGGAGAGGCGCACACACAACCTCTCACATGTAACAGAGGGGAAAGCTGGCTGGTTTCCCAGCTATGGAAATGGGAAGTGCTCTAGAAAGGATGGGTACCTCGTCTGCTTATCCTGGGAAGATCTCCATCTGTTCTCTTACCTGCTGTGCTTGGCTCATGTTTAAGTGCTTTTCTGTCAAAAGAAAAGCACAGGCTGGCTCTCTTGGCCTGTGAGATCACAGCAGGTAACTTTTCCCTGAGAATCATGTAGATTCAGAAAAGGATTTGGGCAGCTTCCATTTTTAACCTTTCCTGTTCCCCCAAAGTCCTTGAAGACCAGCAGAACATCAGGCTAATACGGGAATTGCTGCAGACCCTCTACACATCCCTCTGCACTTTGGTTCAACGGGTCGGCAAGTCTGTCCTGGTTGGAAACATCAACATGTGGGTGCACAGGATGGAGACTATTCTCCACTGGCAGCAGCAACTGAACAACATTCAGATCACCAGGGTAAGCGCAAATCTTGAAGGCTAAAAATAACGTGGCTTCTTCATGAAACCTTCTCATGTAGCAGCTTTCATCTGGGTGACTATATCTCACTGTACTCCCGATGCAGGCAGAGTGCTGGAGAAGGACCTGAGGTTGCCAAAATAACTGGCTGCATTCCTTGAGTTACTTGAGTCCCTTAAATCAAAATAAAGCAATAGTAGCCATTACATGTCCCCAGCCAGTTCAGTGTACGCAGTGTGGGATCATGTTGACTGTTACTGGTGGTGTGACTCCTTTCTGCTCCTGAGGCTCTGTGTGAACAGAGCTGGGCAGGAAACTATCTCCTCCTGAGAGTCTTTAGAGATGAGGCCTCAGTATGAAAAGTCAACTCAATCTTTTTCTAAAATCTGAGAAATTGCCCTCAAAAGTTGTTTATCAGATATTTGAGGTTTTTAGATTTGTTTAATCTGTAAATTAAATGCAAATTTCCAAATAGCTGCATAACTTCATGCTTCCTGGCTGAAAACATCAGTGATTCTTCCAGTAGTCTGGAGCTGGCTGTTCCAGCCAGACAAGTCCTGCTTTCACAACATCTGGTCCTCCAGCAGCAGCTGTGGAGCTGGGAGAGACGAATGAGTTGATAAATTCCTAACCTGGCTTTGCATGTGAATTGAAGGTGAACTTTCTCCACTTCACCTTGAATGGGTGCTCACTCCCCAGAAATGCTAAAGCCTTCCCCCTGCGCTGACCTCCCTGTCAATGTGTCCGCTGTAGGAGTCTTCTACAGTGAACTGAGCTGTGCAATTCCCACTTGGCCATACCAAAGCATGGCCAGAGGGAATTTTAAAAACACCTTTTTCCTTAGTGGGTCAAGCAGAAAGGCACTTCGCAAGGGTTGAGCAGAGGTCCTGCTTTCATCGTTCTTCATGGCTGTGTTTGCTGGGAACATCAAGAAACAGTTCCCAGTCCTTCAGTTGTAAGGAGCAATACAGGCAGAAGGATTTGGGAGAAGGTAAACTCCGGGAGGTCCCAGGGAATCTGAAGAACTGCAAAATCCACATTGCCTTATGTGGTGGTGGTCTCTGCCCTGCTGTGGGATGTGCCTGCCCCTGCTGGTGCCCACCTCTGGGGAGCTGCTCAGTGCCTGGGCACTGCAGGGATCAGCTCCGCTGGGGTATCTGTTTCCCTGACACCCCAGGTTAGGACCTCCTGCTCAACTCAGTAAATACAGTACGGGTTTTTTCCCCTCACCTTTACTGACTCTCAAAACTCCCATAAGCATTTCAAAGCTCTGCCTGCCCAGATAAAATTGCATCAAAATGTGCTTGTGAAGGGAACTGCCTTTTATGCACACAGTATAGGTTTGCAGACACTTTTCTAAAATATAAAAATATGTGGAGAGCTTCCAAAAAAAAAAAATTCACACCTCTGAAGATGGCTTCAGGTCAAAGTAGAACAAAACCTGAGTTTGAGGAAGGCAGAACAAGCCCAGTTCTGTGCAGCCAGATGCTTACAGTGCTGAGCGTTTCTGGTATTTCTGGAGGGGGTAAAAAGCTTCACAACAGCCAAGATAGACCTTTTTTAAAAAAAAAACTTGCAAAACACTGAGTATGTGCTAGAGTTGCATTAAAAAAAGGGCACAAAAAACAACTGTCCAGAAAGTGACAACATAATGATCTGCTCTGATCTAATCTGTGTTCTTTCTCCAAAGAAAGTAATGTTTGAAAAGTCCTGGAAAGGAGTACTGAGGGAAAAGTAGCAGCAGATAAGTCTTTGGCTCTGACTCAGAAAACCTGTATGGAGTTGTTTCAGTCACACTGGCTTCCTCAGAAATAAGACATTAGCGTGTGCTTGCTTGATTTCTGCCTTTCCCCCCCTCCCCCTTGCTGAACCAAGAGCCTCTGAGCACAGTCCTGCCTGTCCTGCCCTGGTGGAGCTTGTGTGGGCTGCCTGCAGGAGAGGGCAAAAGCCAGCGTGGCGGGGAGATCAATGGGAGGTGATCCAAGGCTGCGGTGCGTTCCTCCTGCTCCTAAAAAACGACCTCAGCTTGCACTGACGGGCGGGGACACAGTCCTGCATAGCCAGCGGGAGACTCATGGGCTTCAGGAATGATGGAGTGCTGCTCTCTGCCTCCTCTTCCATCTCCAAGCACGCAAGTGGATCGCACCAAGCAAACATCTGCGCGTAGCCAGGCAGCGTGCTCGCAGCTTAACCCTCAGCACGCGGCCGTGCGGAGCTCCTCTTGTCTCCAGAGCCAGCTGGTGTTAGGGGAATAGGGGGGGAGGTGGGGAGGGGGAGGCTGCTTGGGGCTGGGAGATGGGAACTGGGGATCAATTGTTTGAGGTTGGCTTTGGAACGGATACCCTCTGGAGGTGGCCGAGATGGTTCAACTCTTCTGAAGGGGTTGTCTTGCTGGTAGAGCTGGCCAAAAACGATGCCTGGCTTCAGCGGAGGGGTTCTTGCAGGTAGCAGGCAGTGCTGGGGGACCAGCCAGGCTGTATGGACCACCAGCAGTGCGGGCTGGTCCCTGGGGAAGGTGGGAACTATTTATGTGCAGTTGGACTCCTCGTGCCCCTGCAGTCTCACGTGGCTGGAGATGGGGCCGTGTGATTGAAAGCAGCCTCACGCAGCGTTCCCCTGCTGCTGGTGGCCCACGTGCTCCTTGTTTGAAACGGTTAACAGCCCTGCCAATTGCGAGGCGGGCGATGTGACTCTGCAACTTAAAAATAGCAGCATCTCTGTGCAGGGTAAACGATAGACTTGGCACATCTGTTGAACATTGTTTCTTCCTTGGGGCCCAATCCGCAAAGCTGCTGTTTGTCTTAATAAGGCTGGGGCTGATTTTGGAGCAGCTCGAGCCTGGGTCGTGGTCCTTGCTGATGCTTTGCTCCCGTGGGTACCTTGGATCGCCCCCGGGTGCAGGATCTGCTAATCCATTGCAATTGGTTTGTCCTGGAGCTGTGCTGCTGTGCAGACTTGTAAAATAATCCTGACCCGTGTGTAGACCGAGAAAAGGTGAATTGAATGGGAGCGGAGGTGGCTTTTGGCGCTGCAGAGCGTGCTTTGATGTGGCTGAACAGCCTGCGAAGCTGCGGCTGCAGCTGGTGGGAAAGGGGCAGGTTCCTCAAGCGTTCGGAGGAAGGGTTGGTTAGCCCTGCCGGCACTGCCTTGGGAATCCGTGCAGGGAAAATCCTGCTGCGGGTATTCATCGGCCGCCGCTGTGGTTGCAGTGGGATCTTGTGACGGCGTGAGCTGAAACACGTGTTGGAAGAGCACGAGATTCCCAGCAGCGTGGGTAACAGAGGGCCGAAGTTGGGAAGCAATGCCAGTATCCCTCACCTTGGGGGGAGGATGGTTAGGGCCTGCTGCCATGACGTAGCCGGCGTCCTGCTGTCGTGCAAGCCGGTGGCGGTGCTTTCGAGGACAGTGTCTTTTGAGTATGGATGTGGGATAGATGAGAAGAGGGGAGAGAGGCTTGGACTGTGACTCTGCTTCCTACTGCTTTTGTAATAAGAATAAACGGACCCTTCGTTGAAGAAACCTCAAATTCTTTTCAGAGGAAGGTCAAATGTCTCTTTGTTCAGAAGAAGGAGCTACTGCTTATTTTGCATGTGAAGTGCAATACTTAAAAAGTAGTAACTCTACTGCAAGTTAGAAGTACTTGGGCTTCCAGCTTCCTCTGAGCTCAATTTTGTCTTTTTTTTTTTCCAGCCTGCCTTCAAAGGAACCACTTTGACAGACTTGCCGCTCTGTTTACAATTAAACATCATGCAGCGACTGAGCGATGGGAGAGACCTGGTTAGCCTCGGTCAAGTGGCTCCCGACCTGCAAGTGCTCAGTGAAGACCGGCTGCTGTGGAAGAAGCTCTGCCAGTACCACTTCACGGACAGACAGGTACGAGGCGAGGTGCAGATCGCTATCAGTTGCCTGTTGCAACCTGTTAGCGAGTGCGTCTGTATGGGTAGGACACTCTTACTTGACTATCTTCTGGATCTGTGGGCTGTGGTGCAAGCCGATAACACAGGCTGGTATGGGAAAGGCTGTAAAGATGATTTATGAGGAGGGTTCTGCATGCCACAGCAATGATTCCTGAAATAGGAGTCTAAGGAATTAGTCACAGGGTGAACTTCTTCAGCCCTAATCCAGGTGGTAACAACTGCAAGTCATGGTTGCTCGCCCCACGTGTGCAGGGAAAACGTGCAGCCAAGCTCCAGCCTTAACTGCAGTGTCCTAAGGACTGACACCCTCGTGGAGAATCTCTGTGGATGTGGTTTGTGAGCAATGTGTTGTACTCCCCTGCCCTTTAGAGCAAGAAATCCCCTCTGAGCTGTTTTGTGAGTGACAGGACGGTGTGTGGAAACCAGCCCTGCTGCTACCCAAGTTGTACCTGTGTAAAGATCTTTGGCCTTTTGCAGGCTGGTAATCATCTAGGGTCTTCTAAAATTAAAAACAAATGGAAAGAAACAAACACCTCTCTGTTTATGGATGATGTTTATGTGTGGGGTGTCTATATCAGATCTCTGCACTTCAGGAAACATGTGCCAGATTTCCCTGCTGACTTGCTTTGTTTGCTCGCTCTGCATCTGACTTTGGAAGTGACTCTGGGGAAGTCATTGCTGTTAACAAGTACATTCAAGTCCAATTTCTGCAGCTAATGAACCCAAAAAGAAAGATGGAGGCCTCACAAGCTAGTGTGACAAATAACTGACTTGAACTTTGAAAACTGTTAAATGCAGTTCCACTTCCCTGCCAGCCCGAAACAGTGGCTAATGTAGTATGAAATAGCTCCCGGGGTTTCAGGCGTTCATACAGTAGTAATAGTGAAATGAGGCTAGACCCTGATAATGGTATCAGGTGAGGCTGTTGCTATCAGGAAGCCTGTTACAGCCGGGCATTCAGAGCAGGAATTTTCCTGGTGTTACATAGAAACTATTACGTGACAGGCAGGGATGGTGCTTAACTTAAACTTAAAGCAAGGGAGAGAACAAGATGGGTGGAAAGAAGAAACCATGATTCTATTTTTTTTTACCTACTGCACTTACCATCATATTATTTCTTTCAGATTCGTAAACGGCTAATCTTATCTGACAAGGGGCAGCTGGATTGGAAAAAGATGTACTTCAAGCTTATAAGGTGTTACCCACGGAAGGAGCAGTACGGTGACACGCTGCAGCTGTGCAGGCACTGCCACATCCTCTCCTGGAAGGTAGGAGGTGGTGGTGGGACAAACTTGGTTGGGGCAGGAGCCGCAGGGCACCCAGTGCTTCCTCTGATTGCAGCACCTTAAAGAAGCTGCAGTTCCTTTGCCTTGCATGATCGGGTGTTTTCCTACATCTTAATCCTCCCTCAACTATTAAGACCCTTTCACCATGCTTCAGGGATTCCCATCTTGTCTACGCTGAGCAAGTTATTGCTGTCAAAGCCAGAAGGGAGTGAGATGGGCATATTGTCAGGCTCCTTGTAGCAAATTGCATTAGCACTGCCAGCAACCCCTGCCACTCATTATGTGGAGGTGAAGGTCTTGGCAGTGGGATTAGCAAGAATGAGAGCTGATGGCTATAAAACAGCCCACAACACGATTCTGCTGGCCTCTGCGTTGATATCCACAGCACATCTCTAGACTTAAACTCCTTTAGCTGATGGTAGTCTCCGACCTGTAGTGCCTCAGAGAATAGGAGGAAAGAGTGAATTGGATTTTTTCTGGTTTGATTTTTTTCTGGGTTTATTTCCCCGGCCTTCACAGTAACCCCTAAAATATGAAGCCCAATTCAGAGCTGTCTGCTTTGGCGAGAGTGGAAATATTTTGGGCTCCGCTCTGTTTGCAAGCAGGATGTCTGGCGGAGTGGCAGCACTAAGTTGGCACTTAGGTGCTCTGGCACCCTTTCTGCAGTCTCTCTAAATGGAGTTGTTTTCTCCTTTCCCAGGGTACTGATCACCCTTGCACAGCCAACAACCCGGAGACGTGCTCCACCTCTCTTTCACCGCAAGACTTTATCAACTTGTTCAGATTCTGAACTTGGATCACCGCAGCTTACGCGATTCTTACAGGACACTTTATGCCACTGAGCTTGGACACTCCGTTTGTAAATAGTGTAAATATTCATGTTTGTGTGAAGCTCCTGAGTCAAGGAACAAGAGGATTTCGGAGATGAAAGGTGAAATTGCTCACTGACGTGCAGCACTTAAGGAATACAGAATTCCATAGGACTGGTATATAAATGCAGCATGTTGTACAGAGTCCCTTTTTTATGATCAGAGTACAAGATACAGGGCAAAACCTTCGTTTTCGTTTTTAGAAGTTAAAAATGAATTTGCCCCGTAACCATTTGAGAACTTCTTTGGTTTGTTTCTAATAATTGAGAGAAAGCAATATGAGGCTAGGACTGTTGAACTGTTTCTCCATCTGGTTTTATTTAGCAGACATATTTATAAATATGATGTTTTTAAAAGTATTTATGAAAAATATCCCTGTGACAAGTTTAATAATACTTCTGTTTTTAAAAAGGAGACATCCTGAAATACTTAGCGTGGAACTCTAGCCTACTTACAAAAGAATCGCACCATACCACTTTCTACCTCTAATAGATTGAGTACCTTTCAAACAAAAATCCAGTGTACAATGTGAACTTTTGTATTTTGTACAATGATTTAAAGGGAAATGTTTGTGATAGTAAGCATCTTTTCTTGCATTAATGCTTACCTCTTTACGTTAGTTTTCTTGCTCTACTCAGTGCTTGAATGCCTAGATGATAGGCACTGTATAAATACCTAAGACTTTACTCCATCCTCTTTTAATACGTTGGTTTTATGAAAGATTAAGTAAAAGGGAAGAGAAGTCAGGAGGATGAAGATTATCTAAAAGGGAGGAAGTTCTATTATAGGGAAACAAAGGACTGGGTTTAATCTTGCAACATAAATTCATATCAACTCCGCTAGGTTAATTGCACTGGATGAATTCCCAAGTGAGGTTAGAATCTGGTTCAAGCCCATGTCTTCCTAGTTTTCCAACATATACACACCGCTCTGTGTTCCCACTGCTGTCAAGTGAATTAAATCATCTTGGAGCTGGTAATTAGTAGGGAGATTAGGGCTGTTGAGTCTAGTGAAGTGATGCGGTTTTTATTCCTTGACAGACTGGCAGCACTCTGTTTAATTTCAGATTATTGGAGTTCAGGGTGGTGAGAGACCATGAAGAAATTGGCCAGCATTTTGCTAAAAACAGCACTCAAGGCTGTGGAAAGTGAGGGATTTCCAATATGGCAGTCAACCTCTTCTGTTATTTCTGTGTGCCAAGGAAACGAAGACCCAGTCTAGTCCCTTCGGCTTCCAGTGCTGACCTTCTTTATGGGATCTTTTAGCACTAGCCTAGAGCGAAGTTTTCAGTCCTGTGGAGCAAGTGGCCAAACTCCTGACATCGTTGTGGCCGTGATTTGGCTCACGATCTCTTAGTGAAAAGCGGAACCTTATATACACGCACCATGGTGGAACTAGAAGATTCCAGCTCATATTTAACCATTTGAAAACCTGCGGTGGAAAGGTTTTGCCATTTGCCAGTAGATTTCCTGTATAGCACTTTCTCTGTGCGCAATGGAAGCAGGATACCTCAGGAGGGTAAAAATTAGTGGGTTGTGTCTGACCATGTACAGAGAATTGAGGAAGAGGAGTACTCAGGACAATTCAGGAAGAACTACTTGAGTTAGTATTGTTAAATATTCTGTTCCTTTTTTTTAATGTTTTTATAACTGACTTTCAACACTTTTCTGCATCTGTTTGTATTTTAAAAAATTGACAGTATTTGCGTTTTTGCAAACTAAATCACTTTGCATACCCTGGAAGAAACTCAAAAAGGGGAAAAAAGTTGCCTCTAGATGGAGCAGTGGGGAAGAGGGGAAGAAGACTGGGAAGGGGGAAGGCAGGAAAAAGTTGACGAGAACTGCTGTTCTCCTACCTTCCCCCAGCAAACCCAAGTTTTTCCTTTTCTGGAGAGCTCTGTGAGCCAGTGCAGCCCTTAGCCATGGCCAGAAGCTTGGCAATATCCAGAGACAAGGAGAAAACCTGGGATAGGAAATACTATTTTGGTGTTGGTGCTCTCTCCGTCAGTTTGCTGGTAAAAATAAGCCTGTTGATTATGTTCATGTCAACTGAAAGTGATTTAAAAGCTGATGCCTTGGAAAAATCATCTTGTGCTTGTTTTGGGGGGATGCTCATGAGTAAGGGAGGCTGGTTTCTGTTTTCATTCCCGCAGTGATGTCAGCGGGTAGGTGAGGCTGGAATCCGCCTTGTTGAAAGAGGATGCTAAGGACAGGAACCTGCAAGTGAATGAAGTATTGCCACTGTCTTGGGAGACTCTTGTTATTTTTTCTGCTAGTGAGAGGACTCGCATGGCCTTCACCGTCTCCATCTTCTGCTTCCAGCTCTTGACGCAGGCGTGGTTTGGTTTGCAGTCCTTCTGCCCCTGGCATCTGCAGTGAGTCAACCTCTCGTGATGGAGGCGGCCTGAGCTGCTGGGGGTTTCTGTGTAGTCTGAGGCCCTGCTTGCCAGATGGCACTTACCCAACAATGAGATTGTTGCACTGGGTGAATTTTAAGCTTGGATTTAAATCCAGCCTGCACGACAAGACAAAACCCCAGAATTTAGCTGTGGTCTGGGAACACCTCAGCTTTCACCACTGCCTTTATGAGCCCTTCATTTGTTTTGAGCAGAGTTTATGCCATGTCCCCCTGCCCAGAGAGCACGGGTGATGCTGTACTTACGTACAACTGAGGCTCCTATCTGCAAAAGTTAATTTCAATTAGTGTTCTTGTAGCACAGGGTAGATCTCCAAGGGTCAAATTGCTGAAGATCAATCTGTTAATCCAGGCACGTGTGTTGCTCGTCCTGAATCCTGGGATGTTGCTGTTGGTGTCCCAAGTAGCAGAAAACCAAGCAGCCACTGTGCTGGAGAACAAAACTGGCTAAACAAAAAGCAGAATGTGCCTCAGTCACCATCTTACTGCCCCAGCAGCTGTCAAATCAGACCCTGATCTCTTTGGGAGAGTCATTGTTCCTCAAGTGGCTGGTACAGGGAGATACTGTGGGAGATTCGGTTCCGTTTTGTGCATTTAAAACAAAATGGTGTTGCATCCAAATAGCTTGGTCTAACCACTTGAAAACAAAATGATCAGTATTCAGCAGTGCAAGTGCATCTGCTTGGCTTTGGATGGCAGAGGAGCGAAACCAGCCGTGATAGCTCGGGACCCCAGGCAGGATGGTGTAAGGCTGCTCTCTCGCAAGAAGGACCTTTATTTTAGGACAACTCTGGCAAAGCCTACTGTGAATGGAAAACAGGCTTTTACTGTTGGTGTTTTGGAAATCGAGTGTTCTTTTCAAACAGCATCTCATCCTCAAGTTGGTGGCTGCGTTCCCATTACAAATGCGTCGGTTCTTATACTATGAAAGGAGGTTCTTCCTCTCTTTGGGTTTTTTTTTTTCTGCTGCCAGTGTATGCAAAGAAATATCTTTATCTTCAGAGGTTTTTAAGCAGTGCAATGGTGTAGAGCATGGCACTGTGGAGAGGAAAAACAGATCCATGCAGGGGAGGAGGCTCAGAAAGGGAGAGATCTTTCTGTTCCAGCTTTCTATAAGAGGCAGGTGTTTGGGGTTCACTTTCATGTGATAGCCACTTCAAGAGGCACCATTTCAGCTGTACATACCTTAAGCCATTTGTATTAACTACGGTATGGTAAAGTTTGATCCTAAAATGTGTGCACCTCCTCTTAACGTTGTTTGGGTTTCTTTTATCAATTGTGAAAGCTTCTAGATCCTTCTGTTTTGTAAAGCGATTAGAAAAACTTCTATTGCTCTGTAGACATTGCTTTTTATGTAAACATTTAATTGCACCCTGCCACTTTCTGTATATGAGAGTATCTTTTCTATCATTTTTCTTTGCCCCCCCCAGGTTTTGAACTGTTTGTGTTCCCGTTTGTTTGACTGCTCTCGCAAAGCTCTCTCCTCCTAGAACATACACAGGTACTACACCAGCTTTTCCTGCCCAGAAAAATCCCTGGCCTTTAGTAGCTGAAATTTGATTTAGAGCAGGAACATTTCAGGTTGTTACGTAGCTAGTAAATCAGATGTGCTGTTTCACGCTTAGGCGCTGTTCAGTACAGCGAACCAGCGCTGTCCTCTGGGGTTGTTCTCAGAAACCTGTTGCACAGCTTCCCCACAGATCAGCACCTTGCCAAAAAGAAATAGCTTTAAATTAAAATGCCACTCTTCCTAGCTGGCCTGTTAGCAGAAACAGAGACCCAGCGGAGCTGATGTCTGCTCAGGTTGATGAAGACTGCCAGTTACGAGGTCGGGGACTCTGGTGTTCTGCCTGTGCTGCTGTTTGCAGCTCGTTGCTTGTGATGATGCTCATTAAAGGCCCCGAAGACACAACCAGGTGTCCGTGTAGCTGGCAGCATGTGGCTGCTGGGGCATGAGCTGCTTTTCCAGTGCCTGATTTCAATCCCCCATCTTCCTCCAGTGATTTCACTGACAACAAATAGGCCTTGCAGGATTTGGCCCTGGGGAGAATAAATCTTGCCTTTGGCATAGGTAGTCTACTGTATTAATATCATGAACACCAGAGAGATTCCCCCTCCGTTGGCCAAGCGTTGCCTTTTCTCCCCCTGGGAGGGCAACTGAGGGTAAACTTTGCATTTCTTTAGCTATTACGAGCTGTGCAGAGTGCTAACAGGTCTGCTACCGAGGGAGCATTTTAATTGGAAATGGCAAATATGCTCATCTTTAGGAACTATCTGCAGTAATTATAAATACTTGTATATGGAAGAGAGTGTGTTCTGTTTTGTTTTTCTTTAAAGTTGTAAGTAGAGATGATATGAAGTGAAAGGCATCCCTTGTATAATATGACTTCTGTTTAATATTACTGTGTGGTTAAAATCCTTCCATATAAATTTGCACACTTTTTCCTCTTCCCTTGCATGTTCAACTCTGATTTTTACAGCTGTTCTGTGCAGACAGTAATGTATTTTTGTAAAACATTTTTTTGACACTGAATTGCAATAAATGTTCAAACAATGTGAACCACAGAGTTGGTTGTCTCACTGCTTCCAAGTTGTTGACCTTATCGGCCTTGAGCTTCTCGTGACTGTAAGCAGAAACTCTTCTGCAGGAACATCCAGAACTTGGGCTGTCATGGCACTAGGCACATGGGGAATGTCCAGGATGGAGCTGTCACTTCACTGCAACTCGAAGGAAAATGAGGTGAATGGAGCACTTGCTTCTAGTCTAACTAGCGCCCACCTACAGCTCATGCACTTGAATTTGCACTCTACCAAAGCACAGGAGTGATTGTTCCAAAAGAGATCTCTAGCGCTTGCACTGATCTGATAGCTTCACTTCCTGGCTTAGAGAAATGTTTTTCTAGCCATGTTATCCAAGCGACTTTGATTTATTTTTATTTTTGTCCCAGTTATTGCATCTGGTTAGTCAGCACTGCAATGCTCAGACCCAGGCTCCTGGCCAGAGGGAATGCAAGCGAGGAGCCCACTGAAGGGAGTCTCAGTAAATTGGGGAAGAAATAATAATAGAAAAGGCAAACATGTCTCGGGCTGGGACGGGATAAGTTATCTTGGTAAAACGGGATGACTTGCTGCATGGAAGCCAGCTATGAAAACAAGAACAAAAAGCAGATGCTTTGTTTTTCAGTACATTTTTCCTGTTAGGTAGGGTGTTTGAGCAGTTGCATGTGTCTGCATGTGTCTTTTTGTGGTTATGCTGTATCAGGAGTGTAGTGAGAGGGTTGCATCCCCAGTCTTTGGAACGTGGGACAGCGTGCAAGATACTGGTCTTAAGCAAGGCAGTGAGTAAGCTGTTCAAATGCCCTTCCTAAATTTCTTGGAAGTACACAATTTTACTTATTTTTGTAGACTAAATCCTTTAAAGGGGATACCCGGTCTCTTTAGGAATGGGTGGGTCAGTGAGCTCTGCCCGTAACCCCTTCAGGTGACAAAGGTCTGGCCGTGCCTTTTCCCATTTTCGTAGTGCTGTCGCTGTAACACCTCCAACCTTCCAGGAGCTCACCAGGACTGGAGCAGAAGCGAGCACTGGAACAGGCTGTCCAGGGAGCTGGTGGAGTCCCCATCCCTGGAGGTATCTGAGATGCTTGGATGTGGCACTAAGGGACATGGTTTGGGGATGGGACTCAGTAGGTCAGGTTGGTGGCTGGACTTGATGATCTTGAAGGCCTCTTCCAACCTAGATGATTCTGTGATTCTACGGATGGTCCAGCAGCCTGAAGGAGGCCCTGCCTTGGTAATGATAATGTGGCACCGGCTTAGCTCCAGTGAAACAATTATTCAGGGAGCTCCTTGGAGTGCCCTCACCACCTGTCTTAAAGCCCAGTAAAGAAGTAGAGATGGGGCAAAACCATTCTGAAAGCTACTTGCATAACACAATTTCGGGTTATGACTCTTATTTGCCCCAACTTTCATTAACCATCATCTCCTGTTTCCCTTTTTTTCTAAGGGATATGGGGTGAGCTCCAGAGAACTATTTAGAGGGTTGCTTTATTTTTGACAAAACCTGAGCTGGTCCTTTTGTTAAATTGCAAAACTAGGAGAGAGCTGTTTTCTAAAAGGCTCTATAAATAACTCACATAGGTTCAAAGGCCTTTCCGAAGCTGGAAGGACATCAGCTCACCCCTCGCATTTCTTGATGCGTACTGTATTGTGCTTTTTAGTAGAAAATAAACTAATGTCATTTTAATGTTTTTCTTGGATCATTTTGGTCCTGGTCAGAACAGGCCTTGAACTCGTAGCAGAGAAGGGGAGGAACCAAACACAGATTTTGCAGCCGAGGTGGCACATCCAGCCCCTCACACCAAGAGATAGATGCTGGC